>NC_141697.1:908849357-910152320 GCF_964263255.1 Lissotriton vulgaris
GAATCTGTGTGTCCATTTTAGGGTTAGATATAGGTATACTATATCTAAAGCAAAGGGTGATGACACCACCTTGCCCCAGCTGTCGTGCAGCCAGTTGTGTCAGATTTAGATGGCCAGCCAGGGGTAGCATAATACATGCTGCAGCCCCTGGTAGGCCCTGGGTACACCTAAGCCCTGAGTTACAGGCTCTGATAAGGTGGCCCAGTACCAATTGGAAATGTACCTAAGGTACATGGAATCCATTTTAGAGAGAGAGCAGTAGGCCTGGGGTCCTGATTGCCAGGGCCCCAGGTCAACTAAGTCGGAAAACCAGCAAAACACCAGGCAAAAAGTTTGGGGCAACCATAGTCAGGTATCCACCTTCCTACACAACTTCCCTCCCCCCCCCCCCCCCCAAACGAAAGGAGATAAGGCTATCCTTGACCAGGTAAGCCTATATTGCCTGAGTGGCCATATGAGGTGGTACATGCACTGGCATGGTTACCCCCTGTATCATGGTCCACTAAGCAACCCCTCACCCTAAGGGTATCTGAGGGTCTCCACCATAGGGAATCACTACCTGTGGTGTGCTTTGGCAAAGTAAAAGGCTGGTGTGGGAATGGAGTACTGAAGTGAGACTCCACTACTGTTGGGCTCAACTTCCTCCAATCACTATCCACCATATGTGCCTTTCTTTCCAGTACTGAGTTGCTATGAGCTCTCAGGGTCAACCTCTGGCTACCTAAAGCTGGAGGCTGAGTCCCTCTGTTTGCCTTACTGGAGGGACAGGTCAGGTTTGGGGTTTTTAGGCCCCAGGTTTGGCTGTGCCCAACAGTGTCCAGCTGTGGGAGGTCCCTAACTACTTTTAAGGGGGATCCCTCAGGAGTCTGTTTTATTTTCACTTGGCTAGGTCTACTAGCTTCAGTGATCCTAATCTGTTGATTGGGAAATTCCTTTGGACAGGGGGCCCTTTGGGGTCCACCACTGGCCTCCCTGACCTTTACAGCCCTGGGCTGATTGAGGCAGGGCAGAGAGGTGCAGGCTACCTGCTCCAGACTGGGTCCCACCTGGGAAGGGTCCACTGCCATCAGGGGCTCTGCCAGGCTAGGCCTGACTACCTCTGGGGCAGTTCCTTCACCAGGGGTAGAGTCAGTTCCCTGAGGAGGCTGGCTCTCACCTAGCGTCTGGGAGGGGAAAGACTTTTCTTCCTCCTCAATGCTCTGTTTGGGTGGAGTGATCCATTGTTTCAGGCTTCACAACCCCACTATCTGTCTGAGTATAGGCTGAGACCATTTCAACCTTGCCAACCTTTTCAGGAGGGCACTCAGTTTGTGTTTGGGCTTTGATTGTCACAGCCCTCCTATCCTGTTCAGGAAAGTCTGTCTGAGCCTGGGCAGTGGCTACCACTGCTCTTCCAACCTTTTCAGGAAGGAATGGTGCTTGGACTGGGGCTGTAGCTATTACTGCCCCACTAACCTTTCTGGGTAGGCCTATCATCCTGGAGTGAATTTCTTGCTCCACCTCAGCCCATGGTGAGAGTTCCAGGTCATTCCCCAGTAAGCAATCTACAGGTAGGTTATCTGTCACTGCCACCCTCATGGGCCCTGAGACATTACCCCAACCTAGCTCGACTACTGCCATGGGATGCCTTCTTTTCACTCCATGAACGTCTGTCACCTGATAAAGGAAACCAGGGGTCAGTTGAGCAGAGGGGACCAGATGGTCAATCACCATGGTGATGCTGGCCCCTGTGTCTCTGTATGCCTCAACCTTCTGACCATTGATAAAGGGCTCTTGTCTATACTTTCCCAAAATGTGGGAACCAGTAGTGAAGTTGGCAAACCCCATGCCAGTCTCACAGCTAAGAGTGTTGTTAGGGGACCTGGCTAGGCCATAGTCCACCTGGTTTCCCAAAGTAATGCCCACCACATTCTTGGGGGCACTCCCACCACCTGGGGGATTACCACTAGTGGTAACAGGAGGTCTGGGAGTATTACCTGGGAGTATGTTCTCCTTATTGGTGTTGGACTTGGGACAACTGCTGTCAGTTTTGTAATGGCCTACCTGTTTGCAGGTATGACAATAAGGTTTCTTTTGGGTTTTGGGAGAAGTTTGGGACCCACCCTTCTCAGAGGAATTTTGGGGCCCTGTGGTTTGATCAGAAGATTTATTCCCACCCTTCTCTTGAGGCTTGGTTGATTCCTTCTTTTGGTCACCACCCTGGTTCTTAGGCCTGACCCTGGTTCTGACCCATTTGTCTGCCCTCTTACCCAATTCTTGTGGAGAGGTCAGATCAGAGTCTACCAGGTGTTGGTGTAATAACTGGTTCTGACAATTACTTAAGATTTGCTCTCATAATTAGATTGTACAATTCTTTAAAATCAGTAACCTTACTTCCCAGTAGCCAGCTTTCAAAAGCCTTAGTGGCACAATCAACAAAGTCAGTCCAATCCTGAGACTGAGTTTTCTGGGTATCTCTGAACATCAACCTGTACTGTTCAGTGGTTAAACCAAACCCATCAACCAGTGTATTCTTCAGGACTTGGTAATTGTTAGCATCCTCAGCTCTAGTAGTGAGGAGCTTATCTCTACCTTTGCCTTCAAAGGAGAGCCACAAGATAGCTGCCCACTGACTCTGGGGGACACACTGTACAGTGCAAGCCCTCTCAAAAGCAGTCATCCATTTGTGGATGTCATCCCCTTGTTTAAAGGGGGGCACTATCTTACTCAGGTGTCTAGTGTCTAAACTCCTGTCTTTTTCTCTTGGGAGAATGCTGCCACCAGTGGGGTCTGCCCCACACAATTTCTGCTCTCTAGCAAAGGCAAGCCTCTCTTTGGCCAGGGCAAGTTCTTCCCTTTCAATCCTCAGATTGGCTTCCTTCATCTTAGCTTCATGCTCCCTTCTCTTAGGGGATGACATCCCTCTATGAGAAGAGGTCTGAGAGCCATTGGTTCGAATGGATCTGTTAGAGCCTCTGGATAGAGACCTTACTCGTCCACTCCCAATGTTAAGTCTGCCTGAGAGTGGCCCTGTGGGTCCCCCAAATCCAGTCTCATGCCTACTTAAGTTGGACCTGGTGAGTCTCCTGACTTCTACCTGTCCCTTGTCTGCCTCATCCTCTGATAACTCATCCTCATCCTCCTCCTCAGCATCATCTGCCTCCTAGAGGGGGTGGTCATGGTTATCAAAGGGACCCTGTAAGGGGGGCATATTCCCATCTGGATGAGAAGGATCTGTGTTAGCAGCCCTCCTAGCATCATAAGTCTCTAAGAGACCAATCAGAAAAGGAATGGTAGGGTTTGAACCCTGTTTCAGTTTCCTGGAGGTACACACTTGTCTCATCTCCTGGAAGCTAAGAGCCGCATATCTGGAAGGGACCTGTGGAGGGTCCACAACCACAAGAGGGGTCTCTGAAGACTCTCCATGGTTAGACATGCTTCTAGTGTGGTGTAAGTAATGCACCTACCTACACTATTTGTTTGCCTACTGATCCCTTGCTAAGAGTTGTAGTCAAGGTGTGCTAAGCCTTGTTAAACTACAACAGCTGGTTCAGTAGAACTCAGAGTATTCTAAGCTAAGTTATATGTACCTTAACTTATGTGATCTTTCACAAAGATATTCTTAGGATACGTGTGGTAAAACAGCAAGCTCAAATCCCAACCGCTGCTCACCAATGTGAGAAGTTGGCCTGATATTCAGTGTTCACTATTCTAGTGATCACTATGTATCAGTCCAAACAACCCTTATGGTGATTGGTTATAAGTCAACCGATAGACCAGCTATCCTAGTAGCATGGACAAGAGCAGTCTTCGGGCTAAACTCTAGAGGGCGTGTTAAGCCAGCTGTTATACCATCACATATACCCCTTGAACACCAAGTGAAAGGACACCACACAAGTGTTATGAAAATAAACAGTGTATTTATTTAGATCACAACAGCCCTGTACTCTTTATGAGGACAGGGTACTAAGCACACAACAAAACTCTTACGAAAATACTTTAAGTTGCACAATTGACACAAATGCCCGAGGGGCACGGAAAACCATATACTATGGAAGTGGAATGCGAAATTACTAGCAGGTAAGTACTGGACTAATAGGCTTTGGAATCGCTAGGACTACGTTACTGAACCTTCAGATTACTAGTAGGAGGCCTAGGGGACTCGGGTGCAGAGTGTGCACTCTCACGCGGGATGCGGGTCAAAGTCTATGGAGGCTAGTAAAAGCAAAGTTAGTGTTCTCGGGCGAACCCGATAAGGTAGGCTGAAAACGAAAGTGGATCTGGACCCTTGGATAGTGAGGCTATGCTGGGGCACCGAAATGCCGAAGTTACCTAGCCCAGGGGCTGCGGCTGCATAGGTCTGAAAAGACGTCGGGAATCCTCGTTGACGAACCAGGAGCCTGAAAGAAGGAGTTGCTGGCAGGCGACCAGTGAAGATTGTTCGGTGGATCCAAGCCTGGATCGAAGATGGAAGACACCTGTAAGCAGAGGGGACCAAGTCCTGAATCACTAGCCAGTGATCAGATGGGCACCAGGATGGCACCGGATGGTAGTCACCTCGACCAGGTGAGTGGGCGACGCTGGGCTCTGCAGTCTCACGGACCAGGAGGCGTTGTCGGCGACCAGGATGGAGGTGCGAGCTGTCCCACGATGGTTGATGCTGTCGACGTCGCTGGACCCGGGATTGGGGCAACAAGTCTTGGCAAATTCAAGCCCACGCGGTGGACCTAAAATGGCGTCTGGAGTGGACCAGGAGGGTCCGGGGTGCTCCTCTTTTGGAAGGGAGCAAGGGCCAGTCTGGAGCAACCAGACCAGCAGTGTTGTCGTCGTTGGTCGTCGTCGGGAAGGCCACAAGCCAGCGGGCTAGTAGCCAGACAACGCGGTGAGCAGCAAAAAGCAGAAGGGCCCCACGCAGATCTCGTGGATGCTGGGGGGCTGAACTTCGGTGCTGGAGCTGCTCAGGGTCGGGGCTTCTCGGACCCCAAAGCACTCACCAGAGGATCCCTCGGCGGTCGTGCTGGATAGAAGTCGTGCAGTTCTGATGATGGCCGGTCCCTCGAGGTCTCGTCGCACCTACGGTTCTCAGCTTGGCTGTAGAGGTAGGTAGAGGTCAGAGGTGCCAGGGAAGCCGGGTCTCATCGAGCTGGTCCGTCGGATTCCGGAGGAAGGAGGTGCAGCAAACCGCAGAGTTCTTAGATGGTGCCTGCGGATGCAGGGTGACTACTCCTTAGCCACAAGGGAGAAATCTTGAGAAGAAGTCGAGAGTTGCTTTCGTAGAAAGTAGTTTCTTGATTCAAAGATGATCTCATTTGGAAGGGTCCCCGCTCCTGCCTTTATCCTAAAGAAAGGGGTGGGTGCGCGACTAGGTCCTGCCCTAGGGGTGGGACCAGGAAGGGGGGTGGTTACACCCCTCTCCCATGCCGGACTTTCCCCAGGCCAGGGGCTGGTGTGCCCCTGGAACTGGTTCTAGCCGGCAGATGCGTAGTGCACCGGGGTGCCACTTGCAGTCACCTTCCTGTAAAGCCCTGCCTACCCAGGATACACAAAACCCTGTCTGGGATGGTGCTAGCACCGCCCCTGACAGGAAACCCTTTGTCCAAGCTCCCCTCGCTGGAAGGACTCCCAGCTGCAGGGGGTCAGACTCGTGTCTGTGGTGGCAGCATCCATTTTGTGATGCTGAGGCTTGAGTTAACTTTAACCGGGGTTCACAGTTACATACATGTCGTGTCCCTCTAGAAGGGTGGAATGCTAACCCCGTCGCCAGAATTGGCGAGGGGTTAGTATTCCAATTCGTATGGCACCTTACTCGACATGTTTTGATAAAGCGATACCAAAGATAGCATTTAACCGCGAGGATTATAATGCACTTAAGAGTATATGGTATGCGTTATCATGGAACAGCTATTAGGACTTGGTTCCGCAAGCTGCAAACGGGCTCAGCTCATGCCAGAGCACCATCTCACACGATTCCAAGCACTCTGCCTTCAGGATTGTCAAGGCCTGCCATAGGAGTGACTGATAGGAATCTGTGTGTCCATTTTAGGGTTAGATATAGGTATACTATATCAAAAGCAAAGGGTGATGACACCACCTTGCCCCAGCTGTCGTGCAGCCAGTTGTGTCAGATTTAGATGGCCAGCCAGGGGTGGCATAATGCATGCTGCAGCCCCTGGTAGGCCCTGGGTACACCTATGCCCTGAGTTACAGGGTCTGATAAGGTGGCCCAGTACCAATTGGAAATGTACCTAAGGTACATGGAATCCATTTTAGAGAGAGAGCAGTAGGCCTGGGGTCCTGATTGGCAGGGCCCCAGGTCAACTAAGTCGGAAAACCAGCAAAACACCAGACAAAAAGTTGGGGGCAACCATAGTCAGGTATCCACCTTCCTACACCCTTGTTCAATGCATGTTACTTTGCAAAATGTAATTTTTCAATATACAATGAATTGCACTTCGAAAAATTGTATTGCTGTCCAACTTTCACATCAGACATTGGAACATACATGGGTAAGGTGCAGCAAAGGGATCTTCCTCATTTTCAGACTCCTGTAGAAACACATCTGTCTTGCTGCTGGAAAGAAAGATGTATTAGAAAGAAGTTAGGCAATACATTTTAATGAGATCTGCAAAAATACATGTATTTCAGAAATATATCGAATCATTTTTGTAGATGCGTGTGCCAAAAACGTGTCTATAAATGCATTTCTCAAATATGTGTAATTGTTTTGTAGAGGGTATTTATGCCATAAAACGTGCCTGTATTTAACGAATGTCAGAATGACTAAGTGGTGCGCCATTGCGTCATAACGGAAGTTTTTAGAATTGAGGGGACTTTTGACAATGTTCAAGGAGACCCAGAACATGCAGTTTTGGTACAACACGTACATGGGAAGTTACTGTGCCTGTCCAGTTGCTTTCATTTTGGAGAAAACTTTAATTTCTCCAATTTGGATTTAAACCCATGAACACAGCAGTAGTACTGACAAATAACCAAAGTTCGGTACTAATAAGTGGGTCAAATTCTGACCAATTTTGCTGAATCTTTTGTAATAGCCTCTGAAGCCTGTGAAATTTCAATGCTGTTTTTAGGGGAGTTTGATTTATGCTTACACCAACATTCAAGCCAATGGGCGCTTAAAATGAAAACCATTTCGTTTGTCTGTGGGTTGCAAAAAAGCAACATGAGGGAAATGTTAGAAAAAGAAGTCTTTTTACATTTAAGTAAGTCCTACATTTATTGACACAATCTCAACCAGCACAAACAATGCATTTGTTACTTCCCTTTACAAAAAGTTTCGCCAGTTGTGTACTTGCTTAGTCTTTGAACACGTTTTATGGACCCACAAAACAATGTATGTTGACTACTGCAAGTAGCAAGATGATCTTGGCGAAAATGCAAGCCTATTAAAGCTTTTTAAAACAACTAGCTGTGGGAATTAGAGTCCAGGTTTTCAGTTGATTAAAAAAGTTCTGAGGTTTTGTTACATTGCTTTCTAGAGAGTGGTTAAACACATACTAATTGGTCACTAATTTAGAATGTGTAGTAGTGGTTGGCAACATCTTTGTCCAGTAGAGTGTGGGCTAGCCTGGTGAAAGAGGATGACCCAATGAAACCCAATGAAACGGATAGATGTAGTTAGGATAACCAGATTGTATATGAAGAAAGGTCACCATTTTTTCTAGTGCTCCAAATGAAAAACCATTGAGTGGGGTTGGGGTGAAGGGAAACACTTGTGTATAGCGGATGTTTGAAATTTGAATGACTTAATATGCTTTTATTTTGAGCAAGAAAAGGATGCCAATTTGTTGGCAAAACACTTAAAGATACTTTGCTACTCAAACATGAAGGATTGAGAAAAGACAGAAGGTTATATTCGGAGAATCTGAGATTAATTCTCGATAGAGTGAATACACTCACAGAGGTAGATTGATTTAGCTACTTAAAGGGTCTTATTGGAATATCACAGCAGTTCTTTTTGACAATGACTCACTTTGAAAGTATATGCTGTTCTAACATTTGTGCAGGCCCATTTAAGGGGAAATCCTGTAGAGGAGGTCTGCAGAGATTTCCAAGCTTTTATTCCCATTCTCTTTCCTGTCTTGTGCCCCTTAGTACTTTTGCATTCAGTTCCAATTTTTTTCCAGATGGCATATCCTAATTTGAGGGGCAGGTGGGATAATCTTGTTGCAAATGGGTCTAGTTTTGTTACCTTACAAGTTGTGGATCTTTCTTTGTTTCATGTTTTTGGGTGGAGAATCGGTGTTGGGTTCCAAATCTGTCCGGCAGAAAGACGAGCCAATTGAACCGCCTCCCATAGGTAAGCAGACAATGGTCTTCTTTTTCAGCTGCCCTCCTTGTTTGAACTCTCCCGGGATGTACACAAGTGCACCTCTGTCATGGACTATTCTTGTTTGTAGAGTTCGACTCCACCAGCCTAGAATCCTGTATATATTTTCTAGTTTATCTGCTTGGTCCCTATCTGGCGTAAACCTCTGCTGCATCTGCACCTATAGAAACGATCTCTCAGTGCCCAAACCTGCATGTAATGGGGCGTTTCATCCGTGAGAGGGAACTTGTTGAATGACCTTATGTGGGTATCACCTGGGAGTGTTTTGAACAACATTAGCATTTTTAGTGTCTTAATGTATGCAAGTTTTCAGCTTTACGCAGTTTTCAGCATTGTGCCCTTGTTTTTACTGTGGAGTCCCCTGTTTCCATGGCATGAAACAAAGATAGAATACTAGATGCGCCTACTTTGTCCACTTACAGGTAGTCAACATCCCCATTTCATATTAGCTCCCACTTGACGCAGAAAGTAACACAATTATGACCTCACCCTTTCCAATATGGTATGGGCTATTGCTACTGCTTCATTTCAGTGCCTTTGCCAGGGGAAATTGGGGGACTTGTAGAAGTTTGCATCTCGACAAAACAAAAGGGCCATGTCCACCGTTCAGCTCTACTCACTGAGCAATACTGATGTTTCCT
This sequence comes from Lissotriton vulgaris, assembly GCF_964263255.1. Taxonomy (NCBI): domain Eukaryota; kingdom Metazoa; phylum Chordata; class Amphibia; order Caudata; family Salamandridae; genus Lissotriton; species Lissotriton vulgaris. Next base: position 908,858,325 of record NC_141697.1, read on the forward strand.
TTATTACACCTCCTCCAAATAGAGACCCTATCACTTCCTCCGCCAAGTTCCTGCCTTACCCAATGAGATGCACTGATAACTATTAATCCCAGACCCACTATACTCCCTAATGGCTGCTGATACTGCACCGTCCTCCATAGCCAATGAAATTCTTTTTTGTTTCTTTTGGTACATGTCATCCAATTTCTTCCAAAGTACTGAGGTTACTTCCCCCTTATCTGCTCAGCCTGCCCAGTGAGGGGCACAGATACTGCTTGGTTCTGGATGTCCACCTCCCAGACACCCCCCCCTACACAAAGACCTCTACTGGAGTTTAGTTGCAGCTTTCACTTTGCATGGTGAGTTTGAGCTGTAAGAGCTGCACCAAAAGGTTATGATGGCAATAGTGATAAACAGATGGTTTGACACACTTTCAACATTTGATTGCTTACAATATGTGACTGTTACTTATGAGATTACTTTCATACAGATACCCTCCCTTCCTGATCTCTCAGCCCATTTTTGTGGGCCGATTTGGCATCCTCATGACTTTGTGCTATTTTTATTTCCTTCATTCCCTACCTAGAGCATATTATTCCTCATGAGGATCGCTGTGCTGCACTCTGCAGTGATGTCTTTGATAGCCTTTTGGCAGACTTACCAGAGTACAAAAGTTGCAAGAGCAGTCTAGCAGCATTTATCATGGGACGCGGTAAGTACCACTTACTTGATTGGCGTGTAGTGTGCATGTAACTTACATTATGTTGTGTTGGTTGGTTGGTTGTAAAGAGCACACTGTGAAAGCAGTCCTCTCTTGCAGTGGGGTTGTGGCGTGTAAGGGCTTCTCTAGAGGTGTGCCTAAAATCTAATTGCTGAGAATGGAATTGAAATTATACGGTGATATGAGAAAATAAGAGGTCTAAGAGTGAGTTGCAAAGCAATCAGAAGCATAGAGCAGGACCAGAGTATGATGAACAATCAAGGGGAAAAGTGTGGCTGTGTTACTCTCATCTGCCAGCCAACCCCAGTGTCAGCTGACCAACCCTACCTATTCCCTCTGCCTAAAATAATACATTATCCAGGACAAGTCTAGGGTTAAAGTGTTGGTGGAAAAAAGGGAGTAAAGGTGGTTGGTTTATCTTTTAGGCACACCCAACTACATTCCCCTGGGTAGGAATTCTGTGATCTTCCCTTGACTTTGAAGCCCAATAAATGGAACTTGTCTGCCCAGAAACTTCTCATTGTCCCCTCAAATCTTGGATGTAAATCCGAATGTTCGATTATGTCCCTTGTTCTTGTCTCGGGGGGGGGGAGGAGGGGAATTGCGCTTGCTGGCTGGACGACATAAGTAGCTGCTACAGACGTACTGCACAGTGGTCTGATTTTATCCTCTCCCATTAACAGTTGACCTTAGCAACAAGTTTCTAATGCCAAATACGAGAATGTAAGAGGAGAGGGTTGCAAAAAGACTGAGGTTTCTTATTTGATTTAAGTAACCCCATGATGTGCCAAAGGAGTGGCAACATCGGACTATAATTTTCATATTTCTTCCTCTGCTCCCCCTCTTTGTCCCCCCACCCTTCACATCTCGTCAAACCATGTCAACCTGGAATAGAGATGTAGTCACTTGGTTAATTTATTTTTGGTGAAAGCAAGAGGCTGGATTTTGAACATGCCTTCCCCACGTGACCACAGTATGCTTTCGTGGGCCTACCACTGTCTCCCTTATCAGTTTCCTCTACCAAAAATTGGAGAAACTGAATTCTAATATGAACTGCTATATCTGAAAGTGACACATTAGTGATAGATTCCTTACCTTAGAATATCCCCAGGTGTCAGACTGGATCCGGAAAGTTTTTTTGGTCAGCAGTAGCCCTGCGTGTCGATATGTGGCGTTGTGCGGCTCCGTGTCCGTCGCTGGCGTCGTAAGCGCCGAGATGCCATCACAGAGACTACTTAGGTGCCACCCATGCGCGCTGACGTCCGTTCTTTCTTCTTCCAAGCCAGTAAGCGCAGATCCGGTTAGAGCACGCACCAAGTACCTTAGTATTTGACTATCTTTTTGAGACTTTTGTCTCCTGTAAGTCTACTCTGGTGCACGTAGGGATGCCTGGTTTAAAGTTTTCTGGGGACTGCAGCTGCAATATTCTGGGGGCGGACCCCCACGACGTCTGTCGCTAATGCCTGGTGTACGACCACAACTCTCTGTCCTTCATGGACTGTCAGGGCATGGCCCGAAGGCCTTGAGGGAGAGGCACCGGAAGCTGCTAGAAGTCCGGCACTCGTCCCAGCGCAGTTCTCTTGTCCAGGGGCCGCTCCAGAGAATGCTCGCGGGGCCACCATCACCGCCACTCGGGCTCCAAGTCTTCACCCTTTTGTCCCTACCTTGGATCCGTATGGGACACGGCACCGGTTTGGCCCCGTGCAGGCAGTTTCCGGTGCAGTTTATTCCTTCCCCGGTCCCTGCCCCGCCGCCGCGGTCTGTACTGCATACGGCGGAGGTGAAGGACGACTGGGAGGGGTTAGAGGACCCTCTTGCTCATCAGTGTGACTGAGCAGGACTGGGCGGACGACTTAGAGGAGGCCGGTGGCCTTGATATCTCCTCTGACCAGTGGTTTGCCTCTCCCCACCTACCATGGAGGAGGGCGCCTCTTACACAGTGGTGCTCAGTCGGGCAGCTGAGGTCCTTAACCTTGATCTCCCTACGGTGGCCCTAAAAACTAATCTCCTCACTGAGGTGCTACAGATGGCGTCCACTTCGTCGGAGCCCCTGCTGCCATTTAATGACGCCCTCACTGTTTTCTTACTGGGCACTTGGTCGCGGCCAGCCGCAGGGGCCCATGTGAATAAGAACAGCGCCAGGCATCCTCGCCCGGCGCCGGGTGACCCTGCCTTTCTGACCACTCATCCTATGCCAGAGAGCCTGGTCATTCAAGCTTCGACGTCCCAGAGTGCCTTTCCCACGACTCCGCCGGATAAGTACTCTAAGTAGCTGGAGTAGTTTGGCAAGCTGTTGTTCTCTTCGGCCAGCTTAGGGCTGCGGTCGGTGAACACTGCATGCCTATTGGGCTGCTATTCCCACGCGGTGTGGGATACAGTTCCACAGGTGTTGCCTCAGTGTCCTGAAGAGGTCCAAGCTGTGCTGTCCCAAGCTGTTGCCGAAGGTAAAGATGCGGCTAAGTTCGCCATTCGGTGTTGTTTGGACACCGTGGACTCACTAGGTAGGGTAATTTCTACGACTGTGGCGCTTCGTCGCCACGCCTTGTTAAGCTCTACTGGGTTCTAGCCAGATGTCCAAAGCTCTCTCATGGACATGCCCTCTGATGGCACTCGCCTGTTTAGCCATAAAGCTGACAGTGCGCTGGAGCGTTTTAAGGACTCTCTGACTACGGCCAAGTCCTTGGGTCTCTCCACCACGCGCCCGGCCGCATCTACCTTTCATTTCTTTCGTTGCCAGGGCAGGGGCGCCCCTGCTCGCTCGTTCAGTCAGAAGCCTGCGCAGTCCCAAACTCAGCGCTGCTGTGGGGGCCGCTGTGGTGGCACAGGGGGCAAGCATGTGGGTCAGTCCACCTCCGCTCCCACAGCATTTGCCTCAAAGCCTTCCTGTTTCAAGCTTTGGGGTGAACCCCACGCCTGTGGGTGGCAGGATTCGACATCACCTTTCCCACTGGCGTTTTGTCACCTTTCCCACTGGCGTTTTGTCACTCCCTCCACTTCGAGTCTACCCCCTCAGCCATGCCACCTCAGTTCCACCACATGTCGGGGGATCACTTCAGGCTTCTCCAACGGGAAGTTATGGCCCTCAAAGCCAAGGGGGCCATCGAGCGCGTTCCTGGGTCAGAAGTAGGGCGTGGTTGTTATTCCCACTACTTTCTAGTCCCCAAGAAGGACAAAGGGGGCTTGCGCCCCATCTTGGAACTTGGGAACGTCAATCGCTTCCTCTGGAAGGAGAAGTTCAAGATGTTGACTCTGGCTCAGTTCTTGGCTGCCCTCGACCCTGGAGACCGAATGGTAGCGTTGGACTTGCAGGTAGCATCTTTTCACATCCCCGTCCTGCCGGCCCACCAGCGTTACCTGCGGTTCATGGTAGGCCAGGAGCATTTTCAGTTTGCTGTGCTCCGTTTTGGCTGTACAAGCGCCCCTCAGGTGTTGACGAAAGTGATGGCTGTGGTCGCAGCTCACCTGCACAGGTCAGGGGTGTCAGTCTTTCCCTACCTCGATGACTGGTTGTTGAAGACGGGCTCTCCCCGGGCAGTTGTCACCCACCTTCAGACTACGGATGACCTGCATTTGCTGGGGTGTAGTGTAGTTCCTATATTCCTAATAGGCTCTGCGCATTGGAATAATATATATTATAGATTAGACGTAAGACTGAGGTCGACTAGGTCTCTATTGAATATATTACACTTAATTGTGAGTGCCAGCTAGCTCTGAGGTCACTAGAAACTTTCTCGAATAAACAAGAAGGGATTAGTTTCTGCCGGCATAAACATGACAACTTTGTTTCCCCAAGATAAAACGTATCTTCAGAGTCGTGGAAACAATAGATAGATATTTTACTCAGTCAATCGTGCATGCTTCGTTTCACCAGAGGTGCAGAGAAATAGAGAGACGGGTGTGAGAAGTTGGCCCGATATGCAACGTTCGCTATTCTAGCGACCGCTATGTATCGTTCCAACGACCCTTATGGTGTTTGGTTGTAAGTCAACCTATAGACCAGCTATCCTAGTAGCGTGGATACGAGCAGTCTAAGGCTAAAGACTCGAGAGGGCGCGTTAAGCCAGCTGTTTACCACACATGTACCCCTTGAACACCCAGTGAAAGGACACCACACAAGTGTTATGAAAATAAACAGTATATTTATTAAGAATCACAACAGCCCTGTACTCTTTATGAGGACAGGGTACTAAGCACACACCAAATCTCTTTAGCAAATACTTCAAGTGCACAGTTTAAAACAAGTGTCCGGGGACACGGAAAGGTTAAGGCAAGTCGGAAGCGAGGGACTCGGGACCCTAGAGTAAGGAGGCTATGCAGGCACCGAAGTGCCGAGTTACCTAGCCACGAGGGCTGCGGCTGCAAGTCTTACAGGCGTCGGGGTCTTCGCTGACGAGCCAGGAGCCGGAAGAAAAGGAGTTGCTGGCCGGCGACCAGTGATGAATAGTTCGTAGAGATCCAAGCCTGGATCGGAGATTGATGAAACCTGAAAGCAGAGGGGACCAAGTTCGTACTACTAGCCAGTAGTCAGAGGGTACCAGGAAGGCACCGGTTGGCCGTCACCTCGACCAGGTGAGTGGGCGACGCTAGGCTCTGCAGTCTCACGGACCAGGAGGCGTTGTCGGCGACCACGGTGGAGGTGCGAGCTGTCCCACGACGGATGTCGCTGTCGGCGTCTTGAGTGGACCAGGAGGGTCCGGGGTGCTTCTCGACAAGATGGAAGCAAGGGCCAGTCTGGAGCAACCAGATCGGCAGTGTTGATTTTCGGATGTCGTCACAGAAGGACACAAGCCAGCGGCTAGTGACCAGACAACGTGCTGAGCAGCGAGCAGAAGGGCCCCACGCAGATCGTGGAGATGCTGGGAGACTGCACTTCGGTGCTGGAGCGGCTCAGGGTCGGGGCTTCTCGGACCCCAGAGCACTCACCAGAGAGTTACCTCGATGGTCGTGCTGGTTTTTAAGAGCGTGCAGGTTCTGATGATGGCCGGTCCCTCGGTCTCGTCGCACCCACAGATCACAGCTGAGCTGATGACGTGGGTAGAGGTCAGAGGTGCCAGGGAAGCCGGTTCTCGTCGAGCTGGGCCGTCGGATTCCTTGAGGAAGGACTTACAGCAAACCGCAGAGTTCTTAGATGGTGCCCGCTGATGCAGGGTGACTACTCCTTAGCCACAAGGGAGAAATCTTGAGAAGAGTCTCGAATGTCCTTTCGTAGAAAGTAGTTCTTGATTCAAAGATGATCTAATTTGGAAGGGTCCCCGCTCCGGCCTTTATCCTAAAGAAAGGGGTGGGTACATGACTAGGTCCTGCCCTAAGGGTGGGACCAGGAAGGGGGGTAGTTACACCCCTCTCCCCTGCCGGACTTTCCCCAGGCCAGGGCTGTCGCCCCTGGAACTGGTTCTAACCGGCAGATGCGTAGTGAGCACCGGGGTGCCACTCCGCAGTCACCTTCTCGCAAAAGCCCTACCTACCCAGAATACACAAACCCTGTCTGGGACGGTGCGAACACCGCCCTTGACAGGAAACCCTTTGTCCAAGTGCTCCTCGCTGGAAGGACTCCCAGCAGCAGGAGGTCAGACTCGTGTCTGTGGTGGCAGCATCCATTTTGTGGAGCTGAGGCTTTAGTTAACTTTAACCGGGGTTCACAGTTACGTACATGTCGTGTCCCTCTAGAAGGGCGGAATGCTAACCTCGTCGCCAGAGTTGGTGAGAGGGCAGCATCCCGATTCGTATGACACCTTACTCGACATGTCTTGATAACGCGACACCGAAGTTACCGATATGGTACGCGTTATCATGGAACAGCCATTGGGTCTTGATTCCGCAAGCTGCAACCGGGCTCGGCTCGGGCCAGAGCTTAGTTCACACGAGCCCATGCACTCTGCCTTTAGGATTGTCAAGGCCTGCCATAGGAGTGACTGATAGGAACTCGGGTGTCCATTGGAGGGTTAGATATAGGGCTACTATATCTAAAGCAAAGGGTGATTACACGACTTCGCCCCAGCTGTCATGCAGCCAGTTGTGTCAAATTTAGGAGGCCAGCCAGGGGTGGCATAATACATGCTGCAGCCCCTGGCGGCCCTGGGTACACCTATGCCCTGAGTTACAGGGTCTGATAAGGTGGCCCAATACCAATTGGTAAATGCACCTAGGGTACATCTCGTAATTTAGAAAGAGAACAGCCAGGCTGTGGGTCTGATTGGCAGGCCCACAGCCAGAGAAAGTCGTAAACCAGTGAGACAAAAGCAAAAAATCTGGGTGATCATAGGATTGCAGACCCTACTCTCCTACATGACCCCCCCCCAAACGTCGGAACAACTAGCTAACCTTGACCAGGTGAGTCTTCTTGTTCTAAGTGGAAATATCTGGAGAGCCCATCGGCATTGCCATGATCAGTACCAGGTCTATGTTCCACTGTGAAGTCCATCCCCTGTAGGGAAATGGACCACCTAAGCAGTTTGGGGTTTTCACCCTTCATCTGATTTAGCCACAAGAGGGGCTTATGGTCGGTCTGAATCTTGAAGTGAGTGCCAAACAAGTATGGCCTCAGCTTCTTCAGGGCCCAAACCACAGCAAAGGCCTCCCTCTCAATAGCTGACCAATTCTTCTCTCTAGGGGTCAGCCGTCTGCTTATAAAAGCAATGGGCTGGTCTTGACCATCAAAATTCAGTTGAGAAAGAACAGCTCCCACACCCAACTCAGAAGCATCTGTTTGGACAATGAATGGTTTGGAGTAGTCCGGACTCTTGAGGATAGGCGCCGTGCACATGGCCTGCTTTAGGTCATCGAATGCTTTTTGACAGCTCGCTGTCCACTGAACCTTTTTTGGCATTTTCTTACTTGTCAGTTCATTTAATGGCGTCACGATGGAACCATAGTTCCTGACAAACTTCCTGTAGTAACCAGTCAGGCCCAAGAAAGCTCGAACCTGAGTCTGGGTGGTTGGAGGAGCCCAGTCCCTGATTGACTGTATCTTGCTCTCCAGTGGCTGAACCTGACCTCCACCTACAAGGTGGCCCAGGTATACAACCTGTGTCTGCCCTATCTGGCACTTGGTGGCCTTGATAGTGAGACCTGCTGCTTGCAGTGCCTCTAACGTCTTCCGCAGGTGGACCAGGTGATCCTCCCAGGTGGAGCTAAAGACAGCAACATCGTCAAGATACGCCGCACAGAAGTCATCCAGCCCAGTAAGGACGTGATTCACCAACCGTTGGAAGGTGGCAGGTGCATTTTTCAGACCAAAGGGCATCACCACGAACTGATAATGCCCACCAGGGGTTGAAAACGCGGTTTTAGGCTTGGCGTCCTCAGCTAACCTGATTTGCCAATACCCAGCTGTCAGGTCAAACGTACTTAAGTAGTTGGCCGAAGCCAATCTATCGATAAGCTCGTCTGCCCTTGGTATTGGGTGGGCGTCAGTCTTAGTGACTGCATTGAGACCCCTGTAGTCTACGCAAAACCTCATCTCTCTCTTACCACCCTGGGTGTGAGGTTTCGGCACTAGAACTACGGGACTAGCCCAAGGGCTATCCGAGGGTTCAATGACTCCCAGCTCCAACATTTTCTGCACTTCACTTTTGATGCAGTCTCTAACGTGATCAGGCTGCCTGTAGATTTTACTCTTTACGGGCAAGCTGTCACCAGTGTCGACCTCATGGGTGCACCAATCGGTCTGACTGGGTGTCAGAGAAAACATATGTCTGAACGACTGAAGAACCTGTTTACAGTCGCTCTGTTGATGTTCGGAGAGGCTGCCACAAAAGACAACACCATCTACCGAGCCATCGTCAGGATTCTGAGAGAGCAGGTCGGGGAGAGGGTCACTCTCCTCTTCCTGTCCCTCATCTAGGGCCATGAGCAAACTCATGTCCTTCCTGTCGACATATGCTTTTAGCCTGTTGACATGAAGCACCCTGTGGGGGCTCCGGGGAGTTCCCAGGTCGACCAGGTAGGTGACCTCTCCCTTTTTCTCCAGGATGGTGTGGGGCCCGGACCATTTGTCCTTGAGTGCTGCTGGGGCCACTGGCTCCAACACCCACACCTTCTGTCCGGGCTGGTAAACAGTCAAGACAGCCTTTTGGTCATGCCAAGCTTTTTGGAGTTCTTGGCTGGCCTTAAGGTTTTCGGATGCCTTCTCCATGTATTCAGCCATCCGCGAGCGGAGGCCGAGCACATAGTCCACTATGTTGGTTGCAGGCTTTTTGAGAGGTCTCTCCCATCCTTCCTTCACCAAACACAGGGGTCCTCTTACAGGATGCCCGTACAAAAGTTCAAAAGGGCTGTAGCCAACCCCCTTCTGTGGGACTTCTCTGTAGGCGAACAAGAGGCAGGGGATCAGGACGTCCCATCTACGCCGAAGCTTTTCCGGTAGTCCATGAATCATCCCTTTTAGGGTCCTGTTGAATCTCTCAACAAGCCCATTGCATTGTGGATGATAGGGTGTAGTGAACTTGTAGTTGACACCACATTCCTTCCACATAGCAGTTAAGTAGCTCGACATAAAGTTTGCACCTCTGTCGGAGACGACCTCCTTAGGGAAGCCCACTCTGGAGAATACTCCAACTAGGGCTCTTGCCACAACAGGTGCTGTAGTGGTCCTAAGGGGAATAGCTTCAGGATACCTGGTGGCATGATCCACTACCACCAGTATAAACTTGTGCCCTGATGCTGTCGGTGGTTCCATGGGACCGACGATGTCGATCCCCACCCGTTCAAAGGGCACCCCCACCACAGGCATTGGTATAAGGGGGGCCTTTGTCGTGCCACCTGACTTACCACTGGCTTGGCAAGTGACACAGGAGCGGCAAAACTCCTTGGTATCTTCGTTCATGTGAGGCCAGTGAAAGTGCGAGACAAGCCTGTCCCACGTTTTCGTCTGGCCTAAGTGACCTGCTAAGGGAATCTCGTGGGCCAAGGTAAGTAGGAAACCACGCTGAGACAAGGGGACGACCAGCCTCCTGGTCATGCCAGGCTTGGGGTCTCTTGACTCAGTGTACAGGAGTCCATCTTCCCAGTATACCTTGTGGGTACCTGTGGCGTTCCCAGCAGCCTCAGCAGCAGCCTGCTGTCTGAGGGGTTCAAGAGAAGGGCAGTCTAACTGGTCCTTCCCCAGATCTTCCCTTGAGGGTCCCCCTGAGCCCAAGAATTCAACTTGATCAAGTTCGAACTCCCTCGGCTCAGTTTCCCTCAATTCCTGTAGGTCAGCCTCCTCTGAGACTTGATCCTCGACCTGGGGCAAGGGGGAAGGCGCAGCCTTAACCCTACTGCTCTTTTTCTTGGGAGGTGTCTGGTCCGTTGTTCCAGGATCCAGCACCTGTTCAGTGGGGCATTTCCTGACCTGTGACCTAGTCACAGCGAACACATGTGCTGGCAAACCTAACATTTCCATGTGAGTCCGGTGCTCCACTTCTGACCATTGTGACGACTCCAAATCATTGCCCAACAAACAATCCACTTGTCGAAAAATAGAAATATTGATGTACATAAGCAACGTTCATTTCCCTTTTCCCACTCCTCTCCCTGCGCGTACCCTGAATACCGTAAAGCATTTAACTACATCCTACTGCCAACAAAGGCCTGTACCCGTGTATACATGACAGCCATTTTAGGCACCCTGGCCCATTTTACCCGCCTGAGATTAGAATCACCGGCTCCCCTTCTGCATGTACACGACCCTGCCCTGAAAGGCAGCCCCCTTTTTGCTCGACCCACGCAAACCCCCCGTTCCCTCTTGAAGAAGCATCCTTCGCCCTAGCAGGCATAGCCCTCCCCCAGTTGCACCTGGCTGCCCCCGCTCTCATGTACGGGTCATAAGATCTCTCTCGCTCTCTGTGTGACTCTGTCCTTGCGTCCACCCTGGCTACCCCTCCCTTCTCCTCACGTAGGCAAGTCATAAACCTTCTTCTTCTGCAAGACCCTGTCCTTGAGAATCACGGCCGCGCCTGACCAACCCCTCCTTCCCTTCCATGAATGCCCCTCTGTGGGCAAGCCTTCCCTCCGCACTCGATTGTCCACGCAGCATTAATACCACTCCTTTGATTACCCTTTCCCCCGAGTCCGGCTGACCACACATGTCCGAGGCCATCGCCTGAGCCAGGAGATACCATTTACTGCCCTTATTGTATGAAGTCACTCCTCTTCAAAGGATCCTCTATTGGTCTTAGCCACCCCACCCCTTGGGCTATGATCAGGCGTACACATCCTGCAAAACACTCAGTTGCGTGATTGCCCTCCCCTCTTATCAGCAGGTCAAGGGTCCCCATTGTGAATGTATATGGGTAGGATCACCACGAGGATTATAGGGATGTCTTTCCTTTTGCGTCACACCGTCCTGATTGTGTTATCATGTGTTCTGTAGAGTATAAAAAGCCAGAGTCTCAGCTCACTTGTTAGAGCACCTCCCGAAAGACACTGTGTTTCGTGTCCGAAATGACATGCTCTCCTCATGAGAAATAAACTCTGTTCTTGAATCCTGCTCCCAGCGCCCGTCTCTTTATTTTGGTAATTATACAGAATGGGAACTAAGAGGCGGTTTGCGCCAGCAGCCTGGGCATCGATAGGATTATGGTTTCATTTTCCACAATTGGCGGCCCAACGCGGGGCCCATCAGTGACATAGGGTTCGGTAAGAGAGATCCAGACGAAGAAGTGAACGTCTAAATGATCGGGGCATGCCTGCCTTGAGAGGGCCCTCGCCCGGCAGCCGATCAGCAGAACTTCACCAATTCTGAACGGACCTCCCTTCAGTGACCTATTGTCCTGACTGGAATCCCACAGGAATGCTACATGGAGTAAGAGAACGAATGGGCGCTGGAGGAGGGAGTCGAAGAACTATCCGTATGGTCCGGTCCGGGTAAGATTAAGTAGGGCGTTCCTACGCCTGATTGGTAGGGTGGTTCTATCCACCCAACTGTTGATTGATTGTATTGAAAATCGGTATTTGTATACCGAAATTGCTGATTGTTGATTGTTTGTATTGAAAACCGGTATTTGTATACTGGCATTGTTGGTATTGGTTCATTTAGCTTTGAGGGCTACTTGACATATTGGTTCTCTTTTGAGAACGAGACATTCTCTGTTTGCAAACAGCGGCGAATAGGAACGTCGTCCCTCTTTGCAGATAGAGAAGGGTAGGTAATGTAGACTTTTGTCCCCGGTATTAATCCGTCATGCCTACCTTTCTCCCCACTGAATTGTTTGAAGTCGATTGATAACCGATTGTTGTTCTTTAAGAATTGTTGAAGTCGATTAATAATCGATGTTGTTCTTTAAGAATTGTTTGAAGTCGGTTGATAGTCGATGATTGTTCTTTTGAGATCTTCCCTGTCTACAAACTGAGACGAGTAGAAATATTCTGTCTTCCTTTTTGGATAGCGAAGGGCAGGTAATGCAGACTTTTGTCCCCGTTGTAATCCGTCATGCCTGTTTTTCTCCCCACTGATTGATTGAAAACCTGGACATTGTTGTTCCAGGCATTGTTTCGTTTGAGGTATTTTCCGCCTGCAAACAACGTGGAATAGAGATATTCTATCTAGTCTTTGCAAGCAGAAAAGGGTAGGTTATGCCCCTTTGTGAATTCGTCAGTCCTACCCACTCCCCACTGGTTGGTTATTGTGGGGTAGCTCGCATGGTCCGCCCAGGAGACTACTCTTATGGAGGACATATGCTCTCTACTCATGGGCCATTTAGTAGAAATAGACCGACTGGTCCGTCCAGGAGGCTACCCTAGTAAATGGAAGTACATCGCTCGGTCCGTCCAGGATGATACCCTAATGAAGGAATATATGTTCCCCTTTTGATCGATAATCTCGTTCCACCCCGGACCATTTATTGGAGGGGACTCGTCTGGTCCGTCCAGATGTACCCCCCCCCCCCCCCAGTGAAAAGGACACATAAAAATATGAAGTGATCACCGTTCCCTACTAACAGAAAGCTTTAGCTCAAAACACGCTAAGGAAGAGAAAGAAAAATAAAAGGAAATCAGGCTAAGTCAGTAACCCCCTGATGAGCTTTTGACTTCACCAAAAATAAGAAACATTAGAAACAGTTCGTAATAAGAAATGTAAAATGGCGAAAAGATTTGATAGCAGAACATAGCCGCGAGGTAGCTAGACTTCACTGCCTGTTCCTGTTCGCAACATGCCTGCCTCATTGCCCGCCACGCCCAAATAACGGTCACATGAAATAGAAACAATCAAATAGGTACCTACCCTCATTCCGGAAGCTCCCAAGGTGCAACAGGTCCGCGGTTACGCCCATCCGGAAGGCGAGGCCTCGAGGCACGAGGGGCCCGCCTGACCGCGGTTGGGAGGAGATGATGTTGGGCAGGCGGTCCAAAGAATGGCAGAGTCCTCTCCTTCTCTCCTCTTCCGCTGCCCTGCAGGCCACGGGGGGGGCTGTCTTGCCTCAGCCACCGACCACCCCCCCCCCCTTCTGTCTCTCGCCTGGTCCGACCCACGAAGAAGGCAGAAGCCGAAGGCGAGAACGGCGGCGAATCAAGTAGTCCCGCCACATTTCAAATTCGCCGCATGCCATCGCCTGCTTGCCAAAGGCCGAAGCCAAGGCGAAAACGGCGGCAAATCAAGTAGTCCTGCCAGATGCCAAATTCACCGCATACCGCCGCCTGCATAGGCACAGGTAGTCCTGCCACATGTCAAGGGAAAGGGGGGGCTGTCTTGCCTCAGCCGCCGACCACCCCCCCCCCATCTTCAATGGCTGGCATGGCCGATATCTAAGACGACGGAGCCGAGGAACGGCGCGGGGTCGCTGGAAGGGGGAGGTGACGCGAACGAGCCTCCCCCACCTCCCTCCAGGTGGAGGCTTCCAGCGACACCCCAATGCTCTTACTTAAAGAGGGTCAACATCATAAAGCGGTCTTCTGCCCAGGACGGGCACTCGCTCCATATCGCCTCCCCTCGACCTTGAAGATTCTATAAGAGCCGGGGGGCCCCCGACCCCTCTGCATGGGTGCCCCCGCCCCCTTCACTGGGAACCACGACACCGGTGCGACTCCTGCCGGCACCAGCCTCGGATTAGAAATGGCTAAAATGCAGCCACGGCACAGACTTGTTCAGTTCCGGAGGAACACCAGGATGACCCGGTAGGAAAATTGTTGCCGCCCTTCCCACTCTTTGACTCATGGTCCATATTGTTAGACTGTTAACCTTATAGCACAAAACTTTTTGAATTCCCAACGGAAGGCTCTGGGCCAACCATGCAAGACTAGAGACATCCTGACTGAGCTGGAACTCGCCTGACCCCACCCAAAATGGCGCCGACACAAAATGAGACCTTTTTTTTTGAATGAACTTTATTGTACCATGACCATGCAACTTTTTTTAACCCGAGATATATATATAACGTTTTGGATAATGAAAGTAAATATGAAGGATATTGAGCATGTGCTTGGACAATGAATTGACTTAGGGTGGGTACTGATTATGAGTTGGAAAATGAATTGGTGTAATTTAGATAAGGAATGAGTATTGGGTAATGAATTATGAATTGATTAAAACTGAATTCTTGACATGCATCATGCCTGCTCTGAAGGAAAATTTTAACACGATTTTATTGCACTGCTGCACTTTATGCCATGAACTGCCACCGATATCGTTTATTAAAAGTATTTTGAAAAAGAAAGCGTGGTTGTAGCAGTTGCCTTAATGAGTTTTGGATGTCTTCCTACTGTGAGCGAAGAATAAGTATGATGAAGGATGTAGATGAAAAGGGATTAGATATTTGACAGCTACAATTATGTATCGCAGGCAGCCAGGAAAGGTGTTTTAGACTCCCTTAAAAACGACTCCGCAGAAATGCCGCTTGACCGTCACCCTTGCACCCGACAAAGAGGGTTACGACCGGGTAACTCATGTAGATGGGCAGATCGTCAATGATTATCTATCTGACACTACTGGTCAATCTGGGCTTAAACGCCGAGATGGTAAAGAAAGGCAGTACGTGGAGAGGGGTCGAGTATGTGGTAAGTAAAAACTTTTTTCGGACTACTACATGCCGATGTACTTTGAATGCTGCCTCCCCACCCCTTCTTTTCCCTCCCTTCTGCAGGTCACGTCAGAACGTCGGCTGAAGTGTGGAAGAGCGACGGTCGGAACACCGACGAAACAGGAAAAGAGGGAATATGTGTGTGGTCGTTATAACGATAGGTTCTTAAAAAAAAAAAAAAAAAAAAAGAGAAAAGACGTAGACTTAACATGACTATTCCTCCTTAGGACATAGCGACTGAAAGGATGGACTGACATAGAAACTGGACAGGTACTGAATGACGAAAAATTGACTAGAAATGACGTGTTAAATAATGTAACTGGACGTTCGACTAGGTAGGGAGAGGACAAAGAAAAATTATACAGGTAAGGGTTGCCACGGCACCACCCGTCTAGGAAGTTAGAAATGTTGTTAATGTTCAAAATGCACTACCCCCTTTCTCACACTCTTGTAGATATAGCCAAGCTGTCCGACTGTTCTCCCGATCAGTACTTGCCGTTGCCTCAGCCTGGAGAACTTTCCACCACAGGAGGGAACAGAAAAATGGATTAAGATCCAACCATGGGTAACTAGCACGACCAGGTTAATTACTGATCAACCACCCGAGGCGTGAGTATTGGTAATCGGGGACGCTCGCAGGTATGACAAGCGAGAAGGGAAAGGGGGGAAGGGCAGAAAGAGCTAAGCACGTAGATAAATAGGATAGTAAAGATACATAGGATATATATGTATAAATAGATCTTGTAAACTAACAATTGTTTTCTGTCTTGTCGTGAATGTCTTGTATATGTATAATACATGTGCCGTCTTCCCTGTCTGAGTTTGTGTGTGTATAAATGTACGAATTTATGTCTTCCCTCTGTCTGTATTTGTGCGTTACCTGACCTTTGCTGTTTCGTGTTGTGAGCGCACTAAATGACCTATTTTTGTACACGTCTCTCTCTCTCTCTCTCTCTCCCTCTCTCTCTCTCTCTCTCTCTCTCACTCTCTCTCCCTACATGTCATACGTGTACCGAATGGCTCGTCTAGATTGCGGACGACTCTCACTCTCTATGAGAGTCTGCCTATTCTCTCTCCTTCATTGGTAAAATTGTGCCCCACCGGCACCAGTCTGATTTGATACATATTGAACGCAAAGGTGTTCAGCAAAATTGACCGAAACTAAAATGATTGTATCTCGCCATGTTACTGCCTCTCCTTTCTGCGAAAATGAATGAACTTGAATTGGCTGAGAAGGAAAGGACAGGTAAGACGACTAAAGTCCCCCAAAATCTGGCCATTTATAGGGGAACTGTATGTCAATGGCACCTTATGTCTGTTTTTCAGAGACGAATGCCAACGTCCAGATTGAACTCCCAACGCCCGGATTGCCCCACCCCCCCCCCCTTTTTTGCACCCAAGCGCAAGCGCCCGAAGCGTCCCCGCCCCATTTTTGATAAACCCCAATTGCTGTCCCGAATATGAACTTGATGCACATGAGTAGCTGTTGACCCTCGAATACCCTGTTTTGCCTGACTCTCGATAATGACACCCCCGCCCTGCTCGAAAAAGGTTAGCCAGTCCTGATGGGACATGCTCCGTAGAATGCTGAATATGATGTAATGCACAGTTGATGGGAACCTCACTTGATTCATAAATAAAACGATGAATAGACCTGCCATGAACCCAGTAGGAATACTGACACGTGCACTGCTTGGTAATGGACCTCTGACTGTGACCAATGAGCATATCTCCCAAATGCGTAGAATTGAGGGAGGAATTCAGCATGCATAGATATCTTCTTTTGCCATTTCACTGAAACATTGTCTTGTACCTATTCAAAGATTCACGATCACCGAAGGAGATGGGTCAGAAGTGGCGTACAGCCTGGCTGCGGATCTTGGGACTCGTGTGACCTCGACCAAAGGTGGAGCCGCAGAGCAACAGGATACGGGACGAGACCGCAACTTCAATGTGGAACATGAAAAACGGCGAGCCACCTCGAAGCCACTCGCCTGCTAAAACCACGTGTGCCTGGAGTCTCCGTCCCCCTTCCTTGAGCCCGATGGATGGGCCTGCCTGCTTGTTATCCTTTGCTCCCTTGGTCCCTTTTGCGTGTCCCAGGAGCTCTGACCCAACTCCACCCTCTCCCCTATCGACTATTTGAACCACACTCACCCTCTTTTCCACGTGACTTTTTGCCAAAGGAAAAAACAGCATTCCACTGGGAATAGGGTGCTGCCATAGAACTATGGGTGCCGAGCATAAGGCGCCACCAACCGGATTGTTTAGGAAACAGGACTGTGGTCTAACAGCAGAGGACTGACCGCACCCTGCAACGCGAAAGGATAGAACAGAGCTGGACCCATAGCTCCACCGCCGGTGCTCAACAGCGCCAACGAAAGTACTCGGACTAGAGCCTACCAGTGATGGCTCACTGACAAAAAGACACTGGGACGAAGAAATATTGTATATTGAGCTGAATTCCGCTCTCAACTACCTGGTCAAAACTGTTCATTGGTTACATTTTTAGTCAGAAACATTTATGCTATGTAGTGCTTTGAAATGATAAGAACTCGACAAATGCAATGTCCTATGTGCCGTATTCTGCCAAACACATCAACTGTCCATGATTATATACCATATGCTAATATTGGCAATGCTAATTCTGCGACCGTGCCTATTTATATGTACCATCATCGATCACGAAAATGAACTTTTGCTATGTAAAAAGGGGCGACTGTCGAAAAATAGAAATATTGATGTACATAAGCAACGTTCATTTCCCTTTTCCCACTCCTCTCCCTGCGCGTACCCTGAATACCGTAAAGCATTTAACTACATCCTACTGCCAACAAAGGCCTGTACCCGTGTATACATGACAGCCATTTTAGGCACCCTGGCCCATTTTACCCGCCTGAGATTAGAATCACCGGCTCCCCTTCTGCATGTACACGACCCTGCCCTGAAAGGCAGCCCCCTTTTTGCTCGACCCACGCAAACCCCCCGTTCCCTCTTGAAGAAGCATCCTTCGCCCTAGCAGGCATAGCCCTCCCCCAGTTGCACCTGGCTGCCCCCGCTCTCATGTACGGGTCATAAGATCTCTCTCGCTCTCTGTGTGACTCTGTCCTTGCGTCCACCCTGGCTACCCCTCCCTTCTCCTCACGTAGGCAAGTCATAAACCTTCTTCTTCTGCAAGACCCTGTCCTTGAGAATCACGGCCGCGCCTGACCAACCCCTCCTTCCCTTCCATGAATGCCCCTCTGTGGGCAAGCCTTCCCTCCGCACTCGATTGTCCACGCAGCATTAATACCACTCCTTTGATGACCCTTTCCCCCGAGTCCGGCTGACCACACATGTCCGAGGCCATCGCCTGAGCCAGGAGATACCATTTACTGCCCTTATTGTATGAAGTCACTCCTCTTCAAAGGATCCTCTATTGGTCTTAGCCACCCCACCCCTTGGGCTATGATCAGGCGTACACATCCTGCAAAACACTCAGTTGCGTGATTGCCCTCCCCTCTTATCAGCAGGTCAAGGGTCCCCATTGTGAATGTATATGGGTAGGATCACCACGAGGATTATAGGGATGTCTTTCCTTTTGCGTCACACCGTCCTGATTGTGTTATCATGTGTTCTGTAGAGTATAAAAAGCCAGAGTCTCAGCTCACTTGTTAGAGCACCTCCCGAAAGACACTGTGTTTCGTGTCCGAAATGACATGCTCTCCTCATGAGAAATAAACTCTGTTCTTGAATCCTGCTCCCAGCGCCCGTCTCTTTATTTTGGTAATTATACAGAATGGGAACTAAGAGGCGGTTTGCGCCAGCAGCCTGGGCATCGATAGGATTATGGTTTCATTTTCCACACACTGGGAGGTCTGGACTAACTACAACCTTCTTTTGGCCAGTTACCCCTCCCCAGGAGAAAGCTACAATTGCCATACTGTGATTGGTAGTGACATTGCTTGCATTGGTCACCAGGAATTCTGTACCTGGCATGATCTGTCCAGGGTCCACAAAGTTAGGCGTCACCATGGTGACGCTGGCACAAGTGTCCCTATAGGCCTGAGCCATCTTTCCATTTATGAAAGGCGTCTGTCTGTATTTGCCCAAAGTATTGGGGCTTACGTCAGGGGACACGTCCACGTCCCCTGTACTGACAAGGACAGCCTGAGTGAGTGTGCCAACTAAGTTGTCACGCCCCTCAGAACCCAGGGTTAACCCTACTAAACCCTTGGGAGGCGCACTACCACTGCTGACTGTACTAGGGGGCACAGGTGCCTTAGGGGCTGCAGTGGCAGGAGTCTGCCCTCCTCCTTTCTTGGTGCACTCACTAAACCAGTGAGATTTACTTTTACAGTACTGGCACCATCGTTTGGATTGGCCTTCTTTCTTCTTTTGGGGAGCCTGACCCCCACCCTCTTTGGGTTGTTGGGGACCTGTCGAAGACTTCTGGTCATTTTGTTCCCCCTTAGAATCTTTACCCTTCTGGTCTGCTTTCTTCTGACCACCTTGATTCTGGCCCTGGTTCTGTTTAACTCTCGTACGAACCCATTTGTCTGCCTTCTGCCCCAATTCTTGGGGAGAGGTCAGATCCGAGTCGACAAGATGCTGATGCAACAACTGGTTCTGACAATTGTTTAAAATTTGTTCTCTCATCATCAAATTGTACAATCCTTCGTAATCAGTAACCTTACTGCCCAGCAACCAGCCCTCAAAAGCCTTAGTGGCACAATCGACAAAATCAGACCAGTCTTGAGTCTGCGTTTTCTGGGTATCCCTGAACAGCACCCTGTACTGCTCAGTGGTTAGGCCGAACCCTTCAACGAGTGTATTCTTCAAGACTTGGTAATTGTTAGCGTCCTCTACCCTTGTGGTGAGAAGCTTGTCTCTTCCTTTACCTTCAAAGGAGAGCCACAAGATAGCTGCCCACTGACTCTGGGGAACACCTTGCACAGTGCAGGCCCTCTCCAAAGCAGTAATCCATTTGTGGATGTCGTCCCCTTGTTTAAAGGGGGGCACTATCTTCCCAAGGTGTTTCGTATCGAAACTCTTTTCCCTATTACTAGGTACATTGCTGCCACCAGTGGGGACTGCCCCACTTAACTGTTGCTCTCTAGCAAAAGCAAGCTTTTCTTTGGCCAGGGCAAGTTCTTCCCTTTCGATCCTCAGATTAGCTGCCCTTTCCTTAGCTTCGTACACTCTCCTCTGAGGGGACGTCATCCCTCTTTGAGAAGAGTTGCGAGAGCCATTGGTTCGAACGGATCTGTTAGAGCCTCTTGATAGAGACCTAACTCGTCCATTCCCAATGTTAAGCGCACCTGACAGTAGCGCCGGGGGTCCCCCAGTACCACTATCATGTCTGCTTAAGTTGGACCGTGTCAGTCTGACGACTTCTACCTGTCCCTTATCTGCCTCGTCCCCAGAGAGATCCTCATCCTCATCCTCCTCGCCATCTTCGTTCTCAGTTGCGAGGTGAATGAGGTCAGGATCGTCCCGGGTTCCCTCGAGGGGAGGCATGCCTCCTTCTGGATTAGAAGGGCTAAGAAGCTTCTCAGCCTTTCTGGCATCATAAGTCTCTAGGAGACCAATCAGAAAGGAGGTGGTGGGGTTAGCCCCTTGCTTAATCTTCCTAGAGGTACATACTTGTCGTAACTCATGGAAGTTAAGCGCAGTATATCTTGACGGGATGACCTGTGGAGGGTCAACTGACACAAGGGGAGACTCAGAGTTTCCTCCTTTGTCCGACATACTGTTTCTAGTGTGGTGTAAGTGATGCACCTACCTACACTATGTGTTTACCTACTTTTCCCTTGCTAAGAGCTGTAGCCAAGGTGTGCTAAGCCTTGAGGAGCTACAACAGCTGGTTCAGTAGAACTCAGAGTATTCTAAGCTTTAGTTATATGTACTAACAGTACTTGTGTGATCTTTCAACAAGATATTCTTAGGATACGTGTGGTAAAACAACAGCAAGCTCAAATCCCAACCGCTGCTCACCAATGTGAGAAGTTGGCCCGATATGCAACGTTCGCTATTCTAGCGACCGCTATGTATCGTTCCAACGACCCTTATGGTGTTTGGTTGTAAGTCAACCTATAGACCAGCTATCCTAGTAGCGTGGATACGAGCAGTCTAAGGCTAAAGACTCGAGAGGGCGCGTTAAGCCAGCTGTTTACCACACATGTACCCCTTGAACACCCAGTGAAAGGACACCACACAAGTGTTATGAAAATAAACAGTATATTTATTAAGAATCACAACAGCCCTGTACTCTTTATGAGGACAGGGTACTAAGCACACACCAAATCTCTTTAGCAAATACTTCAAGTGCACAGTTTAAAACAAGTGTCCGGGGACACGGAAAGGTTAAGGCAAGTCGGAAGCGAGGGACTCGGGACCCTAGAGTAAGGAGGCTATGCAGGCACCGAAGTGCCGAGTTACCTAGCCACGAGGGCTGCGGCTGCAAGTCTTACAGGCGTCGGGGTCTTCGCTGACGAGCCAGGAGCCGGAAGAAAAGGAGTTGCTGGCCGGCGACCAGTGATGAATAGTTCGTAGAGATCCAAGCCTGGATCGGAGATTGATGAAACCTGAAAGCAGAGGGGACCAAGTTCGTACTACTAGCCAGTAGTCAGAGGGTACCAGGAAGGCACCGGTTGGCCGTCACCTCGACCAGGTGAGTGGGCGACGCTAGGCTCTGCAGTCTCACGGACCAGGAGGCGTTGTCGGCGACCACGGTGGAGGTGCGAGCTGTCCCACGACGGATGTCGCTGTCGGCGTCTTGAGTGGACCAGGAGGGTCCGGGGTGCTTCTCGACAAGATGGAAGCAAGGGCCAGTCTGGAGCAACCAGATCGGCAGTGTTGATTTTCGGATGTCGTCACAGAAGGACACAAGCCAGCGGCTAGAGACCAGACAACGTGCTGAGCAGCGAGCAGAAGGGCCCCACGCAGATCGTGGAGATGCTGGGAGACTGCACTTCGGTGCTGGAGCGGCTCAGGGTCGGGGCTTCTCGGACCCCAGAGCACTCACCAGAGAGTTACCTCGATGGTCGTGCTGGTTTTTAAGAGCGTGCAGGTTCTGATGATGGCCGGTCCCTCGAGGTCTCGTCGCACCCACAGATCACAGCTGAGCTGATGACGTGGGTAGAGGTCAGAGGTGCCAGGGAAGCCGGTTCTCGTCGAGCTGGGCCGTCGGATTCCTTGAGGAAGGACTTACAGCAAACCGCAGAGTTCTTAGATGGTGCCCGCTGATGCAGGGTGACTACTCCTTAGCCACAAGGGAGAAATCTTGAGAAGAGTCTCGAATGTCCTTTCGTAGAAAGTAGTTCTTGATTCAAAGATGATCTAATTTGGAAGGGTCCCCGCTCCGGCCTTTATCCTAAAGAAAGGGGTGGGTACATGACTAGGTCCTGCCCTAAGGGTGGGACCAGGAAGGGGGGTAGTTACACCCCTCTCCCCTGCCGGACTTTCCCCAGGCCAGGGCTGTCGCCCCTGGAACTGGTTCTAACCGGCAGATGCGTAGTGAGCACCGGGGTGCCACTCCGCAGTCACCTTCTCGCAAAAGCCCTACCTACCCAGAATACACAAACCCTGTCTGGGACGGTGCGAACACCGCCCTTGACAGGAAACCCTTTGTCCAAGTGCTCCTCGCTGGAAGGACTCCCAGCAGCAGGAGGTCAGACTCGTGTCTGTGGTGGCAGCATCCATTTTGTGGAGCTGAGGCTTTAGTTAACTTTAACCGGGGTTCACAGTTACGTACATGTCGTGTCCCTCTAGAAGGGCGGAATGCTAACCTCGTCGCCAGAGTTGGTGAGAGGGCAGCATCCCGATTCGTATGACACCTTACTCGACATGTCTTGATAACGCGACACCGAAGTTACCGATATGGTACGCGTTATCATGGAACAGCCATTGGGTCTTGATTCCGCAAGCTGCAACCGGGCTCGGCTCGGGCCAGAGCTTAGTTCACACGAGCCCATGCACTCTGCCTTTAGGATTGTCAAGGCCTGCCATAGGAGTGACTGATAGGAACTCGGGTGTCCATTGGAGGGTTAGATATAGGGCTACTATATCTAAAGCAAAGGGTGATTACACGACTTCGCCCCAGCTGTCATGCAGCCAGTTGTGTCAAATTTAGGAGGCCAGCCAGGGGTGGCATAATACATGCTGCAGCCCCTGGCGGCCCTGGGTACACCAATGCCCTGAGTTACAGGGTCTGATAAGGTGGCCCAATACCAATTGGTAAATGCACCTAGGGTACATCTCGTAATTTAGAAAGAGAACAGCCAGGCTGTGGGTCTGATTGGCAGGCCCACAGCCAGAGAAAGTCGTAAACCAGTGAGACAAAAGCAAAAAATCTGGGTGATCATAGGATTGCAGACCCTACTCTCCTACAACGGGCGTTTTCAATAAAAGGTATTTATTGAATAGTCTTCTTTCTCATGCAGAAGAAATGAACATTACAATCGTAATACTGGCTGCAAAGTATAATGCGTACAGCAAGAAGAGTATTATAAAATAATACTGTAAAAGCATGGTATGGTTTCAAAGCCAACAAATACATAGAATACATACATGAATAAATAAAGACTAAAAGTACTCAGCTGGTGCTTCTAAAATACGCCTACCCCGGTGTACCTAACCTAAGTCTAGTACGAGGGAAGTAGTAAGTGAGGTGTAGCATAAATCTAGTATTTTTGCCAATAATCTATCCAAGATTTCTCTTAGGGTCTAATCATCTCCGTACCTTGGTTTAGAATGTAGGAGGCCTGGTATCTCTCTGTCTCAGGACTCGATTTCCCAACAACCCCCAAGGGTAGCTTGGAAACACTGGAGCTGGATTTCTCAGCAAGAGAAAAGACAGCGTCTTTCTCCGTGCTTCAGCTGGAGGGTCGGCTTCCTTCGACACTTGGTGTAGCGAGCTGCGTCGGGCAAGTAGATAGTCGAACTGCTCCAAACCACTGTGTGTTTGCTATGGAAAGTGTGGGCATATTTATACCTTGAAGGTGCCGAGTTTGACGTAAGGTTAGCCATAATAACTTCATCAAAGAGTCTCAGTTCTTTAAAAACTCCATGAGTTCTTGGACAAATCAATATTCAAGCAAGAGGAAGTCCCTGGCTGCTGAAGGCGATTTTTCCAAGATATCGTTGTGGATTTTCGGAACTAGTGGAAGTAGCCATGCCGTATTTTGACTGCATGAGCCTATATAGGGATAGGATGATTTATACCTATATAAGGGCATGAATCGGGAAAATTACACTAGGGTCCTAAAATCCTATACAACACCCACTCCACTTTATTATGTTTGACATTACTAAATTATAAGCACTAAAACATCTCTAAAGAATGTGTTTTACAATCCCACCCCAAAATACAAAAGGTTGCATTTAAAAATGGTCGCACACATAAAATGACCATTTGTATAGTACGCATTTAAAAGCAATGACTTCATTGTAAGCATATAGTGTGACATTGAAAATGCTAACTGAATGAATCGTGAAAATTACATTTATGGAATGGCTCTTGGGTACAGAAAAATAATTCGAGACCATCCTATAGCAGAATATATAAACTGTTTTAGTTCGTAGATAAGGTCAATATTTTTTCTAGGAAGTATTCAAAGAATTCTTGTTCTCTAAGAATAGTTCTACTTTAAGCTGATTACTTTGTGCCAAAGTTCAGTTTTTGGAAAAAAGTCAAATAAAATCGTAGAAGAATAGAGTTCCAAAGTTAGAAGTTTTGTTTAGAAAAAATGAAGGTCGAATCAGAGTTCATAGAATGCAGTGTGCTAATTTCAACAGTTATTCTCAGTGTCGGGAGAAAACATTAAGTCATCAAGGCTGGCAAAGAAATAGTCTACCACAGTAGATGAAAGTTGAACCACTTTATTAAATAGATCAATTGTACACAGATGAGAAGCATCGCCAGTGTGCCTGTTGGTCCGCGTACCTAATCTACATCTGGAATTGCTGGTGAGATCTCAATGAATGCCGTCATCAGAATTGGTAGCCGTTGGGGACAACACAATACATGAGCCGTTACCGGACCAAGCAAAGCGTCAACATCCGTTGGCAGCGCTGATGGAAGTGTTAGACAGATATCCAACACGCATTCCTCTCCACAAAGCAGGCATCGTAGGACAGGTAAGATGCAATCTTGCCAGATTGGTCTGAATGATAGAAACCATGTGGTATTCAGATCTCTTAAACGAGCCAAGCCAAGAATCTGTGTTCTTCGGTCACGATACTGCATTGCCAGAAGAGCATTTTCCATGGTAATCGGGGTATCACTGGTGACTGGACTTGCCATATCGGAGCAGAAGGAACAAAAATAGTATACCTGCTACGAGTCCCAAGATGAAAGGCAGGCCACCGAACACAGAGTGCAGGAAGTCAGGAAAAATGCCTAGGACTGCTTCAAACGGTGCTAACAGTCCCGAAAAAATAGTCTTAAATACATGTACAATACCACTGGTATCGGACATGTTTAAGATGCGACCTAACATTTCTGCGAAATGTACTGGGCAGTTTGTTGATAATAGGGCATGTATCTCTGCAGAAGTCCTCGCAATTTGCAGATCATACGTCTCTCTGGACGAGGTCAGTAGCACAGTTTTTTGTAAAAGTATAGCTTTCATTCTGCTTGAAGCATCAATTCGTATAGTAGAGATTTTCAGTGAAGGCCATAACGGTGACTCCCCGTCTGTCTTGCTTTTAGGAAACAATACTTGCATACAACAAGTGACCCTGGCTGACACACTAACGAGATATGCTATTCCTGGTATCATTCCACAACAGCTGTGATCATTCAGCATTATGTAGCTTCCATTGGAAAGCTGCCTAAAAATTGGATCTATCACGGCTGCCGGGGAACCCTGCAGGTGGCATGATAAGTTGTTTGAAGAACCATCGCAGGCTCCATGCAAATTAATGCCTTGACATAGAAGAGTTCCTCTTAGTGCGTTGTTGCAATTTGTACCACTAAGAAACACCTCCTTTCCCTCACTCCAACATTTGTGTGTGTGTATGGTAAATCCAAGGTCGACTTTATGTACTCTTAACCCAACCTTTCATACAGGCCTGCTGGTATGTGTTTTAAGCAATATTAATTCTGGAAAATCGTCACTGGTACCTTGATGGTGCCATGTATTATCCATTCAACGGCTGACTTCTCAGAACGGTGAATGGTAATCTCTCTAGTTTTTCTCTTCTCAGCACCGTATAGTCTGCTCCTCTCTGTGCCAAAGAGATTTGTTTATCTGTAAGGTTAAACCCAGTAAACAATGACATGGTGTTAATTAGACGCCAAGGCACATAGCCAGAACGAAGGTTTTGCAACGTCCAGCTTAGCAGCATTATAGAACGCAATTGAGACTGGCCATGTTGTAACATTAGCAAGTCCTGTTCCATTATGTCTATGGCCGAGGATACAATGCTGTCCAAAGAATAAATTCTGGATGACAGAGTTGTTAAATCATTGTCAACTACAGAGAGAGCTTTCTCTAAATTAATACGATCAATTTTTCGTATTCGTTCATCAGTTTCCATTTGCGTGACTTTCCATGCTTCATTATAAGCAGCATATATACCGGCGTATATGAAACGTTTATGACGTGGTTTACGAGGCTCTTGTAAGAAGTTTCTTAAATCAATGCCATCTTTAAGTAAAGTTAAGTGTTGTTTTATTTCCGGGAGTGTGGATTTTTGCAGCCATTCAAGGCATAGTTTTCCTACACTGTAAGTTGTTGTTATCCCTGGATGTTGTCTCTGGACATATCCTGGATCTGGCCTAGTTACTGTAAACCCTTGTTTCTTGTTCAGGAATCTATCTTGACAGTTATTCTTGTCTGTGGGCCAGATTAACCATTTTTTCCAGATTAGTTTGGTTCTGTTTTAAAATGTGGTTTATGTCCACCTCCTCATCTGTAGTGGTATTACTATCAGGTGTGGGCTTTGGTATGGAGGGTTTGTTTAAATATTTTACCTTAGCCAGACTAAGACAAGATGTCTGTTGAACTGTTTCATTTAAGAACAGTATTTGTTCTGGGATGATGCAGGCTCTAAATATTGCTTCTAAACCTTGCACCTGCCAGTCTTTTGTGCCCCAGACAGTTTTTGTATCAATGTTGTCTTTCCAAAAGTCAAACCCCAATGTGGACAACTGAGCATAAAAGGCCGTAGAATATATTTGCTTACTATTAGTCAACTTACTTGTCATGCCTTTCTTATTAACATTTCTAAAGTAAAATGTTTCTGGATTTGCGGTAGTGAAACCTGAAAAGTATGGAAATTTTTCATAAAATGTTTGAGCTACCCTTTGGTGGCATTGGACAATGTTCCCATTGATTATAAGTTAAAACATTTCTAGGATTTGCTGATTTGTGCAATTAATGGTGACCAAAATGATAAAAACAATACATTTTTTCATAATCTGATGAACCTTCTAAGTATTCATGTTTTGCAAATTTTGCTGACTTTTCTAAGTCTGCCATCATGTTATTAACAGCCTCAAAGTCCCAATCATCAGAAAATGTGCTGGATGAAACAAAATCACTCAAAGGAACCCTAAATTGGTGTGGAATCTTCAACAGCTCCCCTGGGCCATAAATGTCACAATCAGTTCTGTCCCATGCTATACCACCAGGTAGGGGAACAGCTGTGATGTTCACTGATGACAGGTCTCTTTGTTCACGATGAGATGATTTGTGTGGCTTCAGGAGCAAGTTGATGATCTTACTTGCTGTGTCCATTTTACTGTATTGTCCCTCTATCAGCTTTCCGAAACTTAAAACAAGAATGAGCCAAAGTAGGGGAAAAAGTACACCTTCCAAAATTCAGCCCATGGTGAAACCAGATATGTATTTGCAAGCTGGTGACAAAGTTCAATTACTTGTTCCTTGAATATTTATTTGCTGGCGTTGTTTCGGGCTCACTTGGACCCTCAGAAAAGTTATCAAAGTTGATGAAATAGCCAGAGGCAATTCTGTCAATTGTTGGTATTGCATCCGGATTATTTGAAATCGCTGGAGCTACTTGTTCCCTTGACATATTGGTATAGTCAGATGCTACATCATTGTAGACAGGAGTGTCTTGACAAACTGTTATTTGGGTTTCAAGAGGCAAAAGTTCCATGGCTTTGTTGCATAGTCCTTCTTTTCTCACTGCAGATTCTTCAAAGGTGATGAGTCTTTCAGTTTGAACCTCTTGGATAATAGCAAGATTTGGTCTTCTGCAACATCTTTGGAGTCCACTGGGCCTACTACTTATTATCGGCCACATGATGTGGTTTGACCAGGTCAATGGACACGACTCAGTTCTCCTTTCTTTCAGCAAGGGGCGGCAGTAACACTGATCTTGTTCCTTGGATTGCTAAGACAGGTACTGGTGTTCTGTAAGAAGGCCCAAATTCCTTCTTGACCGCTATTTTTTCTCTGACCAGATCCCCAATCTTTGGAATCCAGACAGGTCTTGCTGGGACAGGTGGTCGTTGGCTTCTGTGTTGTGTTGCTCAGACTAGTTCGTGTTTCATTTAAGTCCTGCAAAACAGCCAAACGCTCTTTGATATCAAGGGGTTTTTGTTCTACCACTGAAGTGTGATGATCAAGATCCTGGATAAGCATTCTAGTACTAAAAAGTATTTCATATGGAGTGATTCCACCCAGAGAATTTCTTGGCAGATTGTTAAGACTACGTTGGACACTTATTAGATGTTTGACCCACCCGTCACCCGAACCTAATACCCTAGCTGTTATAGATTGCTTTATGTCTCGGTTTTTTCTTTCCACTACCGCATTTCCCCCAGGATGGAATGGACTTGAGTGCCGCAATGCAACGCCCAAGCTGGCCATGGCTTATTTGTAAGCTGGAGAGCTAAACGCAGGACCCTGGTTAGACTGTAGCGTGCCGATTGCGTATGTGCCGATAAAGACTGGCAAATCTTTTATAATAGTTCGAGCGTCAGCCGAGTGCTGAGGCCACATCCAAATGAATCTTGTCCTTGTAGTTGTGGGACCGCATTTGTCCAAAGGGACGTCTGCGTGTAGAAAGTCTAATGCTGTCTAACAATGGTGTCTGAACTGGGCTGGCTATACTATAGTCTGGTATCTGGTGGTTTCAAAGCTATGATCTCTGTAACAGACATCGCAATTAATCCCAAATTCATAAATGTGGGCGCTCATCCCTGGCCACCAGTACATCTCTTGTAATTCTAGTAGAGATTTTAAGATCCATTGATGTATCAGACCCTCTCCCATATGTGCTTCTTGAATCAAAGCACCTCTCTGATTCCTGTTTGGAATTACCCTATCCCCCACTCCAGGGATTCAAGCAAAAGGAACGGAGTTGACATTAATTAGGTATGTATACTCGAGTGGATAGTTAAGAGGTAACGCAGCTCCGCTGCCTTTGCTTGTGGCATTGACAGCTAGCATTGTTTCGCCGTATTTTTGTTTTGGAACGAGTAATTGCAGCTACGGAAGCAGTTTGCACAGCTGCCTTCGCGACCTCATCAGCCAATGAATTCCCTGCAACGTGAACACCATCACGCTGATGACTGAGTGTATGTATCACTTGAGTCTTTTGTAGTTCTTTCTGTAATAGAACTACTTGTTCCCAAAGCAATTTATGCTTGATTGTGCCACCTTTTGAGTCTTTGAAACCGTTTTGTACCCAAATCTGCAAGTATTCATTGTAAGATTGGACGCAGTAATACGAATCGCACAGCCTACTATGGGTGTGGGGAATTCTCGATCGGTATTCCCAAGTGCCATCTTGAAAGCCTGGAGTTCAGCTCGCTGAGCTGTACAGTCTCCGAGATTGAGTTGTGACCATCGGTCTGAATTTACCATCGCGCCAGCAACCTTTAACAAACGCGCACGCACCACTATAAGCTTGTTTGCCCCCAATTGCGGGCTATGCTGATCCGTCTGTATAGATTATACATCTTATACATCCGTAATGTTCTAGCGGCAGAATCTCAATGGGCAGAGGACATTCTTGTTCATATTGTAGAAATTCTTGTGTTTTCAAGTAGGGGTCAAAAACGTATTCAACGTCTGTTGCAGCAAGAGAGTTAACCCATTGTATCCATCTTGGATGTAA
Source organism: Lissotriton vulgaris (assembly GCF_964263255.1). Classification (NCBI taxonomy): domain Eukaryota; kingdom Metazoa; phylum Chordata; class Amphibia; order Caudata; family Salamandridae; genus Lissotriton; species Lissotriton vulgaris. The sequence continues at coordinate 908,888,094 of NC_141697.1, forward strand.
AGCTTTTACATTTGGAATGCTTGCTTTTGTCACTGCCTCTAAGGCAGGTACAGGCGTAAGACCATTATGCGTTTACCCTATGGGAGAGCTCTCTCCTTTGCTACTGCAGTTTGAACCGCCGTCAGAATTTTCTCTGTTGGAGTGAATTTCATTTCAGCTTGTGGGCACAAGTGTGATTTGTAAGCTATTGGTACCTTTTCAACTTCATTAATGGTTAGGTATGTGAATCCGCATCTCCCTGGGATGATTCGGATAACAAGGTTGCGTACATTGTCGCGTGTTTGTAAATGTTTTGTTGCTAACATGTCTGTTTGCACTGAACGCAGAATTTCTGTGTGTTGAGTCCAATTATTTTGTTTGAAATCAGGTTTGATTAATTCGTAGAGAGGTTTAACACTTTCTGCGTAGTTTAGAATGCAAGTTCTTCAGAAATTCAGGAAACGTAGAATTGACTATGTTTTTCATCGTTTTTGGCTGTTGAAAAAGCGCACACTTTTCTAAAAAGTTGGCTAACAGTAGGACATTGAGGTGGGCAATTAGTGATTTCTTAAAATTGAATTTGTACCCTTCAGAAGCGAACCCAAGTATTATGGTGTTCACTCTTTTCAAGTGCACATCCAAATCAACGTCTGTAAGATAGATGTCATACACATAAGATAATGTCTCATCATCATACGTTTGTAGTAACTCTGTTACTCTGGCTGAAAATAACCCTGGACTATTCTTGAATCCTTGAGGGAGACGGCAAAAATGACGCTGTGTTCCCATGATTGAGAAAGCGGTCAAATACCTCTTTTCAGGTGCAATGTTTTGACAAAAGAAACCGTTAGAAATATCTAATGTAGTTTTATATTTTTTGCACACAATGTTATTCATCAGTGCTGCACTGTGTGCATTTAGTACTGCAAAGGTCTTGCAGCAAGAGTTTAAATGTCTGTAGTCCAAAACTAGACGATACGTATTGTCTGGTTTGGAGACCGGAAACAAAGGCTTGTTCATTGACGAGGTGCATGTTTCAATCACCCCTTGGTATTCAAGTTGATCTAAGATCGCCCTGACCTGTTGTTTAGCTTCCTGCTTAACTGGATACTGCCTCTGAGCAGTAGGCTGATTTTTTTTTTTACTGGATTTTATGGTGAGGAGAATCCTCATCCCACATGGTTTTTATATAATGCTGGAGCCTGGGCTACAGCCCATTTTCTGGCATAGGTGTATCTTTATGAATTGGAATATGATTCTAGAAGACTGGCATAATGATGTCTTCGCCATGTGGGCACTCGCTGACAAATTCTGGTGATCAGTCTTTTTCAGCTAGAAGAATATCATAACCCTTTGAGAGCTTCTCCCAAAAGAGTGCTTTTATTTTCCTAGTTATATCCCCCTCCATCCGGAGCCTTACTTCATATAACTTATGGGGTACACTAACCCTGGTGTCGGCAGTTTCAACTTGAATACATTCATTCAAGTCCTTCAGGATACTGCAAGCTATGGTAACTTCTGCTGCGCTGTCCGGCATTGTCTGCGCCCACTCCCCGTTCTTGAGTTTTGTCCTCAAGTTGCCCCAGTATTGGAACTTTCATTGATTCCCATGCTTTTGTATCATTCCCCATCGTCGGAATGGGAGTCTCTGTAACAAAATAAAATAGCAGTAGGTACAAAAGAGAAAGAAAAATGCCTAGGCCTCATTCTCTTTTGTATCATATCTGCTTCTTTTTGTAAAAGAGACCAAACTTAGGCATCAGCCAATCAGAAGAGCCTCACCCCTTAGAACCCTCCTAAAGGAACCTCAGAGCCTCAGATTTTCTACAGCACGTTGTGCTTAGGGAGTCTCCTTTGAGCTCTGCTCAATCTCTACTTTTTCAGTAGTTTTTTCTTCAGGATTTCTCTTCAAATTGTTGGCAGTTGTTTTCATGATGTCCGATAAGGAAAAGAAGAAGGCCCTTTCCAAGCCATGTTCCACCTGTGGCAAGGCTATTTGTTGAGGATAAGCATAAGGATTGCATCTACTGCCTCTACTGCCTCTATCCTGATCATAAGGCTGCAGACTGCAAGATCTGCCGCACCTTTTCAACCAAAACCCTCCGAGACCGTGAGGGTAGGCTTCTTACATGGCTCCAGAAGTTGAAGTCTAGAAAGGACACAGTCTCCAGTGATGAGGACTCTTCTTCAGCGTAATCAGCTAGGTCAGTCAAAAGGGGTAGGGGTTCCCCTTTTCCTTCTGTGGAGTATCCTTCTAAGGCCTCAAAAAAGACCCCCAGAGAGTCTGAGAGCCAAGGTCCTGTTGAATCTTCTCACCATGGTGAAAAGGAGAGGGTAGGACCATCTATGCCTTCTTTGGGTGTGAAGACTGTTCCAGCCTTCAAGAAACCCTCTTATCAGTCTTCTGGAAAGTCTGACAGAAGTTCCAAGTCGTCGACGATGAAGGCGTCGTCGACGGAGGCTCCGTCGGCAAAGAAATTGAAGCCTAAGCTGAAAAAAGTACCAAGGAGCAATCGACGTCAACAGGATCGTCGACAAAGACCGTATCGACGGCAGTTATAGCGGTGTCGACGAAGATTCAGACGGCGACAGCGTCGTCGGCGACAAAGTGTTCGTCGACGGTGAGGATTACGACCGTGTCGTCGGCGAGGACGACAACATTGAAGACGACGACGGCAGGGGTGTTGACGGTCTCGTCGTCGTCGACGCCCATCTCGTCGTCGAGTGTTCTTTCGTCGACGACGACTGTTCCGTCGACGAGGTCGACGGCGGCAGTATTAACACCATTGTCGGCGGGACCGTCTACTATTTTATCATCGGAAAAAAGGATTACAATTTCCATGACCAGGATTACACCGGACATGACATCTCCTAGGAGAGTTACCCCCTTGCCTCCAGCTCTACTTTTAGAGGAGGATGAGGATGAATCGGAGGATGATGATCAGGACTCTTATGGCTATGCAAACAGCCCATCCCAGCTTCTGGTTAAATGCCAAGAGACTGATTCTGACGGAGAGTACAACCAGGAATATGGTTATCATCATCATTCTGCCCAACCACAACAGTACTCGAGACAAGGCATGGTGTCGGTACCATCGTCTCTTACAGGACCTTCACAGTATGCTACAAGATTATAAGTCTAGGTGTTCACAACCTGCTGCTGCTGTTCCATTTTCTCAAGCCATACCTGTCCCTGCGACTCCAGCAATGGCTGCACCAGAATTGCCGGCCCAGGAGTCCTCTCGGCCACAGACACCGGTTCCACAGGAGTCTTCGATTCCAGTAAACACCAATGATGATTCCTCGGATGAGGATCAGAATTTTGATGACAGGACTGATCAAGATACCGAATGGGATGAATGCCATCCCGGACCCAGCATTTCCATGTCCGCATCCGGTGGACTCCCCACCAGCTGATATAGGGGGGATTTCATAAGCTAATGGAGAGAGCGGCTGGTAGATTCAAACTATCTTTGCCCTCCGTTGCTACTTAATGTTTTTTATACGATTTTAAAGAGCCCTATAAAAATACAACAAGATCTATCCCTATTGTCCAGCATCTTTGGGATGAGAGCCTTAAGGCAATGAAAAATCCAGCGACGGTGGTCTCTGTGCTACCGTGCCTCGACAAAAAATACAAAGCGCCTGAAGATGGTCTGGCGTCTCGGACGGGACATCCAAGACCGGACTCTGTAATTTCTCAAGCTGCGCAGAGAAAGTCACGCAACCCCTCAGCTCCATTGACGACAACTCCCGATAAAGAGGGCAGGAGGTTAAATAATGCCGGGAAAAGATTCTCTTCCATGGCGAGTCTACTAGTGCAGGCGGCTAATGCCATGGCGATATTGGGGAGATACGATCGCCAACTATGGTGTGATGTTTCGCCGTACTTGGAGCAACTTCCTCCAGATGCAAAAACAGAGGCTAAAAAGTTTTGCAAGAAGGTGAGGCTGCATCAATGGAAATCATTGACTGTGCAATGGACATTGCCACAACGGCATTCCGCTCTTTGGCTGGAGCTGCGGTCCTTCGTCACCAGGGTTGGCTTAAGGCGACTTGGTTTAGACCTGAAATTCAGAATAAGATCCTGGATCTTCCTTTTGATGGAGAAGCATTATTTGGAAAATTGATAGATGACACTCTCCAAGATATTAAAAAAAGATACTGAGACCGCTAGATCTCTGGGTACGCTTCAGTACCGTAAGGCTCCTTTTAGAGGTTCCAGAGGCAAAAGCACCAACTACAGAGGCTCTTTTCAACAGCAAAGGTACTCATCATATGGCTCAGGTTCACAACAATACCGCCAACCTTATCAGCAAAGGCAGGGCCAGTCCTCGAATTTCTCGAGACCTAATAACATAGGGAAGCAGGCTTGTCAAGGATGTGATACGTCCAAGCGACAATAGCGGCCTCCTGGCTCTTCCTACTGTACCCACCTCCGAAAGATCATCAGTAGGAGGCAGGGTGTCACAATACCTTCAGAATTGGTCCAAGATAATATCAGACCGTTGGGTGCTAAACATCATTCGAAAGGGCCATACTTTGGAATCCACACACATCCCTCCATCCAAGCCCCCTGCTGCCATCCCATCAAAACATCTGCGTCTTCTGCGGCTCGAAGTTAATCAAATGCTCCTGAAGGGTGCTATAGAGCCTGTCCCCTCCGCTCAAAGAGGAGAAGGATTCTATTCCAGGTTCTTAGTGGTAAGGAAGACGCTAGAGAAATGGTGCCCCATTTTAGATCTCAGGGAGCTCAACACCCATCTCATCTCTGACTTTCCGCATGGTCTCTCTTTGACATTCTACGTCTAATCAACCCGGGGGATTTCATGCCCACGCTCGATCTTGAAGATGCGTACTTTCATGTTCCGATTCACCCAGCATACAGAAGGTTTCTATGATTTACAGTAGCCAAGAGCCACTTTCAATTCAGGGTTTTACCCGTTGGTCTTCGCTCAGCCCCGAGAATATTCACGAAGGTGCTGGCACCAGTAGCAGCGTTTCTGCGGAAGAATCACTTTCAGGTTTTTCCTTACCTGGACGATTGGTTACTGAAGGCTCCGTCCAGGGAGGCCGCGAGGGATGCGGTCGAGGGATGTACCAACCTCTTTCAGAATTTAGGTCTCACTTTAAAGAAAGAGAAGTCGTCTCTGGTCCCGTCCAGGACAGCATGCTTCCTGGGAGCCATCTTGAACTCTGATCTCAAGAAAGCGTTCCCAACCCTGGAGAGTCAAGTAAAACTGCAGACCATGGCGCTAGACTTACAAAAAAGGTGTCTTTCAGTACGCCGCTACAAATCTCTTCTGGGGGTGATTTCATCATGCATTCCTCTAATTCCACACTGCAGGTTGAGGATGCATCCTCTTCAGGAGCAGCTGGACATCCAATGGAAACAGATCCATGGGTCGTTCGACGACAAGGTGACCATCACTTCGGCAATGAAAAAAGCGGCCTTCTGGTGGACAAAACAGGAAAACTTGTCCTAAGGTCTACCCTTCGTAAGCGATCAGTCTCCTCAGGTGGTGACGACGGATGTGTTGTTGGATGGTTGGGGAGCAGTGCTGCAGGACCTGCATGTCAGTGGACATTGGTCTCCACAGAACCGTCTGCTCCAATCAATCAATCAATGAATTTATAGAGCGCGCTACTCAACCGTGAGTACAAACCGGGGCACAGCGAGTGGAAGCAGCAGGGGTAGCGTCATACAGGACGACCATGTGGTCGCTGAGGGGGCAACCTACCTGGTGACAGGGTCAAGGGTCACATCAATCTCTTGGAGCTCAGAGCAATCAAACTGGCTCTTCAAGCTTTTCTCCCTCGCCTAAGAGGTTCAAAGGTTGTCATCCAAACGGACAACACCACGGCCATGCATTACGTCAACAAAGGAGGAACCAGATCTCTCCCATTGTCTCAGGAAGCTCAGGAAATCTGGGAATGGGCGATCCTTCACGAGATATCTCTGCAGGCAGAACACATACCAGGGGTTTTAAACGAGAGTGCAGACAGTCTAATCAGATTGTCGTCGATCAGTCACAAGTGGGAACTGAACCAGCGGATTCTGGACGAGATCTTTCAACAGTGGGGCAAACCTACAATAGATCTATTTGCCAAACCGACCAACAAGAAATGCCTGTCTTATGCAAGCAGGCTTCACCACCGAGGATCATTGGGGAATGCTCTTTCAGTAGCCTGGTCAAGGACATTTGTCTACGCCTTTCCCCCCCATTCCACTGATCCAGAGACTCATCAGGAAGATCAAAGTGGAACCTTGCAGCATGATTTTGATAGCCTCTGCTTGGCCGAGACAGTTCTGATTCACAGAACTCCATCTGTTGTCGCTGGCTCCTCCTCTTCCCTTGAGAACCATTCCAGACCTTCTCACTGTCCGAAGGACAAATTTGGCATCCGCATCCGGAGTCTTTGCACCAGACAGCATGGCTCCTGAGAAGCAAGAATTTATGAATCTTCCTTTCTCTAACGAAATAAAAGAAGTTCTCTCCCAGGCTAGAGCCCCTTCCAAGAACATGACTTACCGTCTCAAATGGAAGAGATTTTGTATTTGGTGCAGAAAGGAAGGGGTTGACCCTTTTTCTTCAAAACCTCATCAACTTCTGCCTTATCTTTTGTCCTTGGCAAAGACAGGCTGGCCCATTCGTCCATTAAAGTTCATTCGGCAGCAATTTCTAGATACAGGCGTTCTGAGTCTGGACCTTCCCTTTGGTCTTCCAGGATAGTGAAACAATTTCTCAAAGGGTTGTTCCGTGTCTACCCACCGGTGAGACCTCCGCATCCTACTTGGCAATTGAATTTGGTCCTCACTCAACTCATGAACGGCCCATTTGAACCAATACATCGAGCAGACATAAAATTCCTTTCTTGAAAATTGGCTCTCCTTTTTGCTCTCACATCTGCAAGACGCATTGGGGAGTTGCAGGCTCTTACGATCCAAGAGCCGTTTCTCCAGTTCAAAAGGAATACAGTAATCTTGAGAACAAACCCGAAATTCATACCCAAGGTGCCCTCGGACTTCCACTCAAATGAGCCGGTTATTCTTAAAGCTTTCTTTCCTCACCCTACTACACCAGCGGAAAGACCATTGCATTCTCTGGACATACAACGGTGCTTAAAATTTTATTTGGATCGCACCAAGGGATTCCGTAAATCCTCCTAATTGTTCATTGCTTTTGGTGGTCCTTGCAAAGGTCTCCCTATATCAAAGCAAGGTATTGCGAGGTTGATTACAAGTGCCATTCTACATTGCCATACTGCAGCGGGTAAGCCACTGACCAGCAAGGTTAGAGCGCATTCCACAAGATCAGTGGCCTCTTCAACAGCTCTCTTCGCGGGAGTGCACATCAAAGACATTTGCAGGGCTGCGACTTGGAGCAGCGTGCACACCTTTAAAAAGCATTACTGCTTGAACTCCTTGCAACGGGAAGACACGGCTGTGGGCCAGGCAGTCCTGAAGAACCTCTTCCACTGATTGGTGAGCTTTCCTTTCTATCCCACCTTCCTTAGTCTGCACATTTTATATCGTCATGCATTGCTGGTTGTTTACAAGGTATATTTATGCCACAAAATGTTTTTTATTGCTTACTGCTTGCTACTCTGATACAAAAGCATGGGAGCTAGGCAGGAGGAAGATGGCGGCCGGCTAGGAGGTCTGGTGGGGAGCTCCGTGCTCACCGCAACACATACTGACATAATTTGAAGAAAACGCCTCACTAGCAGACGCTAACTTGCAGAAACCCGCAGCAATCACTACTACCAGCTGTAAAACCTACCTGGGGATGGCGCTGGCAGTGTAGGAGACTTCCCGGTGACCCGGCGATTCCTGGCAATTTTTTATTTTTTTTGGTTTTTTTTTTTTACGAACTCCTGGCGGCAATACTTGGCGGCCCTGGGATGCGAGTTTCTTCCTCCCAGGTCACCGCCACAACCAGCAGTGTTTTGGAAGCATACTCCAGGCTCTGGGCGCCGGCAGCAGGGGCGAGCAGAGGCTGCCGAAGAGCGATCGGAAGGATCCCTTTCCTGTTCCGCGGCAGTGCAGGAGCGGCAACAACAGCAGGGCTTCTGCAGTTCCGGGTGAAAGTAGGAAGCGCCGCCAGTGAATGCCTGTCAGAAACGGCCGCAGTAAGTATGACCAGCTCTCTCAGCACAGCGGGGAAAGAATCGGCTACAGCGAGCAAAACGGAGGTCCTCAGAACAGCGGAGACAGAAAGAAAGAAGTGCACGGAAGAAGTGCCTTCCACACAGCCCCAAGCAGAGACGAGACCCTTGGACCTCAGAGATCGACTAAACAAGACCCAGCCTGATCGGAGGACTACATACATGCCCATGAGCAAGGTACAGGGGGGGAGAGGTGGAGAGGGTGTTGCAACATGAGACCTGTTCGATGACTGTAGAAAAAAACAAGCAATTGAAAGGTGAAAGGGGTGAAAAGGGGGAAGGAGTAGAGGGAGTAGAGGAAGAAATTAAGACATAAGCTGTAAACATACATAAAAACTCAGAGGCCAGGGTGGGTGGGGGGGACCCAATCCCCCGCAGTAGCAGAGATTGAAGGCGATAACGGGGCAAGATCCAGTTATTGTCTTAGGAATAGGCAGTTCTCTAAGCAGAGCTGCCTCACCCCTACAAAACAAACTGTTTTACCTAGAAGTACAAAAACGAAGCCGAGAGAAATCCCAAACCCTGATCACCACCAGCAGAAGACAAAAGGTAAAACAACAAAGGGAAAAGACCCGGGGAATGATTACACAGAACAAAATATTAAAGTAACCCAATCGCTAAGATCTTTCTTCAAAGTCCAGCTGGCCCAAGGGAGAAGTAATTAGTCTGCTTTGCAAGACAAACACAAATCTCCAGTGTTGAACTCAGTCATAACCCCAAAAACAACCCCCCCTACGAGAGTGGAGTGTAACACCACAAAGCCAGACGACAAAAACATGAGCAACGGGAAAGATAAGGCCACTCACACAGGCCCACAAGTGGAAATGGAAGCACCAGGAGATTCCACCACCATGACAAAACCTGCTGAAACACTGCCAATCAACCCGGGGGGAAACCATCCTGTCCTAGAACAAACGGAGAAGCTTATGGAAAAATTCATGGATAAGATGATGGGGGAGATGAGAGAAAAATTCACAATCTCAGAGGCCAACCAAAGTAAAATTCAAGAAGTATACGAAACTCTGGACCAAAAACTGAATGCGCCTGGAGAAAGAGTGACTGTGGTCGAGTCGGCGGTAGAAGCTCTTAGTAAAAAAATTGACAGCAACCAAAAAGAGATAAGGACGCTAAGAGACAGCGATAGAAGCATGAAAGAGAAACTCGAATCGCTAGAAAACCAAGCGAGAAGGAACAACTTGAGGCTTTTGAACGTTCCAGAGAATCTGGAAGGGACAGACATCAAAAAGTTCACCGTCTCACTCCTAGAAGAGCATTTCCCCTGGGCTAAAGAAGCTAATCTAATGGACGACATACAGAGAGTCCACCGGGATCCTTTTGGTAAAAACAAAGAAAGGAAGACGCCAAGAAAAATCCTAATACATTTTAAAACCTACACACTGAAAGAAAAAATCCTAAGCAAAGGCTTAAAAAAAGCCCCCCTAAATAAAGACAACTGGTCTTTCAGAATCCGCTCAGACATGCCAAAAGCCACTCAGGACAGACAGTAGGAATTGAGGCAATTCATGCAAGAATTAAAATATCTGGGGGCCACAGTCCAGATGAAATTCCCTGCTGCTCTGAGGATCATGTGGAGGAACAAAATTACCAACTTCAGAGACCCCAGAGAAGTAGAAACCTTTCTAGAACAGATTAAGGATCAACTGTGGACTGCAATATAAAGTTTAGGAAAGTTAAGAGAGGCGAATCTTACAAACCAGGTGTAGCATGGAGCTCAAAAAGGGCGAACAATACCGCCCAAAAAAAAGGGAGGCTTCCTCAGGGTGGGCAATGATGAACCTCACAAAAAAGCACAAAAACAAAACAAAAAGAGAGCACGGGTGGGGAGCAAATTGGGGGAAAAAACAAAAAAAAACCTCATTATTTAAAGTAAAAGGAGCATACGGGGCCCGTAAACATAAAACAAATCTATTCACACGCCAACATAATATAAGAAAATAATGACAAACTCCCAAAAATTTTAAATTCACTCTTGGAACGTCAATGGACTTAGAACAGCTAGTAGAAGGAGAAGGATCGTTGAATACCTAAAGGAAGCAGATAGCGAGGTAATCATACTACAGGAGACACACCTAAGTGCGGAGTGGGACCAAATAATGAAATCTCTCAGCTGGGTTGATGCCTATGTCTGCACCAATCAAGACTACAATATCAAAGGCATTGCAATAATTTTTAAAAAATCACTCAAAGCCAACATCGAACACAAAGCAGTAGACAATAAAGGAAGATGGGCTATAACCAAAGTAAGAATAAATGATAACTTATTCACTGTAGCAGGCTATTACGGTCCAAACTCAGATGACCCAACACCCCTCCAAAGACTCTATACAGAACTTTTATCGACAAGTGCCCCGATAATACTAGGGGGTGACTACAACATTATATTAGATCCCAAACTGGATGGATCCCACCCAGGGAGACAAGCAAATCTACCCAAAATGAGGGAGTGGCAAGATAACTACAAAAAAGATTTGGATCTGATGCATATGTGGAAGGAAAAGGGCGACAAAAGACTACCTTTCACCTTCCATAACAAAAAACTGGGTCACAATCACAGGTCCAGAATTGACTATTTCCTAATAGATAAGAGCCTTCTAGGTAATGTTAGGAGCATAGAATATCTACCAGCTCATCTACCAGCTCGGACTACCAGTCCGAGTGGTCAGAACACTTGGACTGCTGAGTGGTCTGACCACTCGGCAGTCCAATTAACCCTACAAACATCAATGATCAACACACAATCTAGATGGACGGTTGATCGCACTAGATTATTAGACCCACAATTAACGGAAAAACTAAGGACTGCCACAGCCAACTTCTTTGAGGACAATCGAAATGGCACTACAAAGCAAATCACATGGGATACATATAAGGCAGTTATCAGGGGAAAGTTATTAAGTATGGGAGCATACAAATCCAAACTCACGAAGCAGGAAATTGGCAACATGGAAAAGATATAAAACTACTTGATTCACAAATAGCGACAGAGAAAACTTCAGCTAACAAAGAAGTCCTAGAAAAGGAAAGGCTAGAAATAAAGGAGAAACTAGTTGACTTCCTCGAGAACAAAGTGAGGAAAAAGTGGGAAGCCAGCAAATTATCATATCACAAGCACGGAGAAGGATGTGGTAAACTGCTGGCCTGGAAAATGAAGACAGACCAAACCAGAAATAAAATATCCTACATTCAGCAGCATAACCAAAACGAACCAAGCTCTGAAGACTCCGTAATTATGCAAGAGTTTACAAATTTCTTCTCCAACGTATACAAGGAAGATACAAAAGCATGGGAATCTACGAAAGCTCCAATACTGGGGCAAGAAAACAAGTTACTTACCTGTAACTTTGGTTCCCCAGTATTGGTAACTTTCATAGATTCCCATGCGCCCACCCACCTCCCTGAGGAAAGCTCAGCCATCAGCAGATATGGTGACTTCCACAACGGCTACGAAAATCTGAGGCTCTGAGGTTCCTTCAGGAGGGTTCTAAGGGGTGAGGCTCTTCTGATTGGCTGATGCCTAAGTTTGGTCTCTTTTACAAAAAGAGGCGGATATGATACAAAAGGAATGAGGCCTAGGCCTTTTTCTTTCTCTTTTGTACCTACTGCTATTTTATTTTGTTACAGAGACTCACATTCCGACGACTGGGAATGATACAAAGGCATGTGAATCTATGAACGTTACTAATACTGGGGAACCAAAGTTACAGGTAAGTAACTTGTTTTCATTCTCGGCATGTCTGATTTTTAGACCTGCTACTTTTTTCTTGGTGAATTGTTACTTATTTTTTGGAACGTGGTGATCGTCTTAGGACTTCACGCGTTATTCTTTGTGCTCTGATCGTCCTCTTCTTTAGAATTTCTGCGAGGAAGTCTGAAAGGTACAAGAGGAATGTGTATCAGTATCTTTATCTATCAGGTTTTCTCAAATTATCCCGATTTCTGAGGTTATATCTCTTTTCAGAGGGCTCCATTTGAGGAGACCTACCTCTGGACTGGGAACGCTTCTCTTTAGGAAGTGACCGTCTAGTATTTTCCCACTTCTTTTTAGGAGTAGTTAGATTGTTTTTGACAAACTTTTTCAGGATTTTCTGTTATTTCTGGTTTTACTAGTTTCCCTCCCAAACCATCTCTACCTAGTTCTTCATAGGATTTTTCTATTATCCTGGCAAGTTCATACGGTTGCTCAGTTACATCAAGTTCTTTTAATTTTTGGCGGATTGCCACGGATGCTGCTTCACCTTTAATGTTAGCTAATAATATAGCCGAGACCTGTTTGTAATCTTTTAGTAATTTCATAGCAAGATTCAAGGCAGGTTCTGGTCCGTATTCATTTTGAATCGGTTTCAGGACGTCTGGTATTACCGCCATAGACGGAACACCATGTGTTTTTGTGTAGATTGAAGCAAAGACTGTACCCAAAGTGTCACAGTCCTCCATGTGTGGTGCTATCCCCATCATTGGTAAACCGATTGTTAGTACACCTCATGAGAAACACAGGATTCTATCGGGAAATACTGCCTCTATTTGAGTAACTGTTGGAGTTAACCAGAATGGAATTTTTTCCCTTTTTGCAGTCAATTTACCAATGACTGATTGCATAGTCTGTGGTGTAATTTTGTTTGTGTCCCCCTGATGAGGGGTGTGCTGTGGAATTCTTATAGCAGGTTGGACTGTTCGAGTCCGCATGACATATTGTACCAATTGTCTACGTATTTATATTAATTGTTTTAGCTGAGCTAACAGTTCTGGACCCGTCATTTGTTCAATGTCAGGATTTGGTGTATAGCTGGCTAGTACCGGCCATGTTGCTCCTGGTCTACCTAATGGACTGAGGCTGGTAATGTGATTTTGATGTTGTAGGGCACCTTTAAACCAGAGCTGATGCTCTTGTATGTTAATGGAATGTCAACGTCCTCGAAAGGAACGTATTCCGCTGGAGGTTCCTCTATAGAATGGAACACGTGTTGTTGGATTTGCTTGTGGAAAGATAATCCATGAATAGAATACCTCTGTCTGCTGATATTCATGTGCCTCTATGACAAAGATTACCTTACCACCTCTCGGTGCTAGGCCATTTTCTATAAGCTTTATAGCTATAGTTTTTCCAGGATGATTATAGCATCATCGTCGTCTTCATTAAACCCTGTAACGTGTTAAACCCGGTTAGGCTGCCGCAGCTCCACCGGTTGCGTTGTTGTCGCCGTTATTCGAGATTGTTTAATGAAAGTTTGCAGAGCAAGTTTCAAGGAAACCAAGATAAGGTGCACAATATTTTGGAACACTGTATCCTTCAACGTTGAACTTACCAAAAACTAATACATAGGATTTTTCCTCCTACTCAGTTATGGCAGATTTTTTATCCTTTCACCCACTCCAAACATCTATTGGAGTATTTTACGGGGAAAAAGGGGTCTCTGTGAAAAGCACGACTGATTTACTTTAGTGTCTAGCCTTAACACCTTGGCTGCTAGGGAGATTTTTTTCCTGTGCTGATATTTCATGACTCCCATTGTTCATTACGAGCTCAGCTCGTCATCAGCACAGCTCCACTGTGCCTCATGACGAGCTGAGCTCGTCATGAGCATCGAAGGGGTTAAATTAGTGCCTTAACAAATGTTGGGCGCCATGTACTGTAGTTCCTATATTCCCAATAGGCTCGGCGCATTGGAGTAATATATCCTATAGATTAGACGTAGGACTGAGGTCGACTAGGTCTCTATTGAATATATTAGACTTAATTGTGAGGGCCAGCTAGCTCAGAAGTCACTAGTAACTTTCTCGAATAAACAAAAAGAGATTAGTTTCTGACAACGGCATAAACATGGCAACTTTGTTTCCCCAAGATAAAACAGAGCGTCAGAGTCGTGGAAACAATAGATTGATATTTCACTCAGTCAATCGTGCATGCTTCGTTTCACCAGAGGTGCAGAGAAATAGAGAGACGGGCGTTTTCAATAAAAGGTATTTATTGAACAGTCTTCTTTCTCATGCAGAATAAATTAACTGCTACAATCGTAATGCTGCCTGCAAAGTATAATGCGTGCAGCAAGAAGAGTATTATGAAATAATACTGTAAAAGCATGGTATGGTTTCTAAGCCATAAAATACATAGAATACATACATGAATAAATAAAGACTAAAAATACTCAGCTGGTGCTTCTAAAATATGCCTACCCCGGTGTACCTAACCTAAGTCTAGTACGAGGGAAGTAGCAAGTAAGGTGTAGCATAAATCTAGTATTATTTTTGCCAAGATTTCTCTTAGGGTCTAATCAGCTTCTTACCTTGGTTTAGAATGAAGGAGGTCTGGTATCTCTGTCTCAGGACTCGATTTCCCAACAACCCACAAGGGTAGCTTGAAAACACAGGAGCTGGATTTCTCGGCAAGAGAAAAGACAGCGTCTTTCTCAGTGCGTCTGCTGGAGGGTCGGCTTCCTTTGGCACTTGCTGTAGCGAGCTGCGTCGGGCAAGTAGATAGTCGAACTGCTCCAAACCACCGTGTTTGCTATGGCAAGTGTGGGCATATTTATACCTTGAAGGTGCTGAGTTTGACGTAAGGTTGGACATAATGACGTCATCAAAGAGTCTCAGTTCTTTGAAAACTCCATGATATCTTGGGCAAATCAATATTCAAGCAAGGAGAAGTCCCTGACTGCTGAAGGCGATTTTTCCAAGAAATCGTTGTGGATTTTCGGAACTAGTGGTAGTAGCCGTGCTGTATTTGGACTGCATGAGCTTTGTCTACATATGGTTATGATTTCTATGCCTATATAGAGATAGGGTGATTTATACCTATATAAGGGCATGAATCTGGAAAATTACACTAGGGTCCTAAAATCCTATACAACAGGGTTTCTCTATCAACGTGCCGACTTCGCACCGGAGTCCATCTCGGAAGCTCACCTTCATCGGAGCGGTTCTGGATTCGAAGCGGTTTTGCGTCTCGTCCCTCTTGGGATGGGGAGGCCACTTGGGAGAGGCGGACATCAGAGGCCTCTGGTCTCCGGCAGAATCCCGGCTCCATATCAACCTTTTTAAAGCTTCGGGCGATCAGACTTGCACTGAAGCCATTCCTTCCCTCTGTCCGGGGAAGTGTGGTGCAGGTGTTCACGGACAACACCACCGCCATGTGGTATTGCAACAAACAGGGCTGGGTGGGGTCGTGGACCCTATGTCAGGAGGCTCTGCGCCTCTGGACATGGCTGGAACATCAAGGCATCACCTTGGTCGTTCAACACCTGGCAGATTCTCTGAATGCCAGGGCGGACGAACTCCGACGCCGGTGCTTGATGGATCAAGAATGGCGAGTGAACTTGGATGTGGGGCAAGGTCTCTTTTCAGCAGTGGGGAGAGCCTTGGTTAGATCTATTCGCCACCGAAGCGAACGCGCAATGTCATCAGTTCTGCGCGTTGGAATTTCCAAGGCAGCACTCGCTTGGCAACGCTTTTCGTCGCAGTTGGAGTTGCGGTCTATTGTATGCCTTTACACCGTAACCACTTCTGCCCAGAGTGCTGAAGAAGATTCAGCGCGACCGGACCCATGTCATTCTTGTGTCTCTGGATTGGGCATGACGATTGTATCCCAAGCTTCTCAACATGGCGATCGATCCCCCGATCCGACTGCCTCTTCGGGAGGATCCTCTGTCGCAGCAGCAGGGAACGGTCCTCCACCCGAACCTGTCCAGCCTCCACCTCCATGCGTGGAGATTGAGCGGTGGCAGTTGGCGGCTTTCGATCCTCCTCTTCAAGTCTGTGATGTTGTTCTGGCAGCCAGGAGTCCCTCCACTAAAACGGTATACACCTGCAAATGGAATAGGTTTGTGGCATGGTGCACAGCTACGTCTGTGGATCCCCTTTCTGCCCCTCTTTCTGAAGTCCTTCTGTTCCTTCTTTCTTTGGCCCAGCAGGGCTCTGCTCTGGGCACTATCAAAGGTTATCTTTCGGCCATCTCTGCCTTTCTACGGCTTCCAGATCAGCCTTCTCTTTTTAAGTCTCCGGTTGTTAACCGTTTCCTGAAAGGCATTGCGCACACGTTTCCTCCCGTGCCGTTCATTATGCCTCAATGGGACTTAAACCTTGTCTTAACATATCTGATGTGCGCTCCCTTCAAGCTGCTTCATAACTGTCCTTTGCATCTTCTCACTCTCAGGACAGCTTTCCTGGTAGCTATCACCTCTGCCATAAGAGTGAGTGCGCTCCAGGCTCTTTCTTCCAAACCTCCTTTCCTTTCTGTTAATCCAGACAAGGGGGTTTTAAGGACCCGTCCTTTCTTGCCAAAGGTTGTCACGCCCTTCCACATCGGGCAGACCATCCCTTTGCCCACCTTCTTTCCACCTCCGTATCCTTCAAAAGAGGAAGAGAGGCTCCACCGTCTGGACCCAAAACGTGCGCTCTCGTTCTATCTGAAGCACACAACAGTTCCAGGTGGATGACCAGCTCTTTGTTCGCTACGTGGGCGCCAAAAAAGTTTGGGCTGTGCACAAACTGACTATCTCTTGGTGGATCGTTCTCTGCATCAAAACCTGTTACTTGTTGGCTATGAAGGAGCCTCCTGTGGGGCTGCGTGGCCGTTCTACCAGGGCAACAGCAGCCACTACTGCCTTGGGCGCGGCGTTACCTTCCAGGATATTTGTCAGGCAGCTACGTGGGCATCGCTGCACACGTTTACTAAGCATTACTGCCTTGACAGTCAAGTCCAGAGAGACATCTTTTTTGTTCGTTCTGTACTCCGTGACTTTCTGGTGTAATCTTATTCGCAGACCCACCACCGGGGTCGGTATTGGTGGGGTATCTATTCTTAGGTAAGGAATCTATCACTAACGTATCTCTTTCAGATGCACAAGTTACTACTTGTGTAACGATATATCTGTAAGAGACATTAGTTGGTGATATAATCCTTACCGCCCCACCCATCCTCCCAGTTCTGCGAACTGATTTCTAGGGTTAAGGTCATCCCTTTCAGGGCCCTAGTTTCATGGCACCAGTGGTCCGTTAATTGCATGGCTCTCCGTTCCTGGGGCGGAAAGTTGTGTACAGAACTGACGTCCGCGCGCATTGGTAGCGCCTAAGTAGTCTCCGTGACGGCATCTCGGCGCTTACGACGTCAGCAACGGACGCGGAGCCGCACAACGCCACCTACATACGCGCAGGGGTACTGCTGATGAAAAACTTTCCGGATCCAGTCTGACGCCTGGGGATATTCTAAGATAAGGAATCTATCACTAACTAATTACTATACAGATATATTATTGCACAAGTAGTAACTAGTGTGTTAAAACTTTGATTTTACATTTACTTACCTAACCTAATAGCATCCCCACTCAACTCCTAGATTCTGTTATTTAGTGGGTTAGTATCTTTATCCATAGGAATTTGTACAAACCCATGGCAAAGATTGAGATTAAGAGCTCTCAGAATTAATTAGCAGCTGGGGTAAACTCTTTGAAGCAGACTGTACAAACCCATGGCAAAGATTGAGATTAAGAGCTCTCAGAATTAATTAGCAGCTGGGGTAAACTCTTTGAAGCAGACTGTACAAACCCATGGCAAAGATTGAGATTAAGAGCTCTCAGAATTAATTAGAAGCTGGGGTAAACTCTTTGAAGCAGACTGTACAAACCCATGGCAAAGATTGAGATTAAGAGCTCTCAGAATTAATTAGCAGCTGGGGTAAACTCTTTGAAGCAGACTGGCTCAAAACCCTTAGCTTGGATCACCCTAATCCCACAGGCAACCTCACCAACTTAAACAACTGGCTCAGGAACTGCACGGATACCTTTGCACTCACCAAATCCAATAGTCAATAGAGAACCAAGAAGAAGGCCAGCTGGTACTTGGAGGATCTTTGAATCTCCAAACGACATTGCAAAAAACTAGAAAGAAAATGAAAGCCACGAAACCGACAGAACCTTCTACAAGGCAGCACTCTGACACTAACATCAGCCATTGAGAGACACTAAGAAGAGAGAGCTGAACAGCTGCAAAGATATCTTCTCAATGGTCAAGAACTTCACCCCACCTTCAGCCTCTGTCAAAAGCTTCACCCCCCTCCCCATGAACTCTGTGAGGATCAATCCAACATCTTCCACAGCAAAAACACATACCTCTACAGCAACTTTGGTCTTAGACCAGACATCAGCGAACTCATTGCAAGCCTGCCCATCACCAACTAAGACAGCCACATGTCCGAATGAAAAACTATCACCAGAGGAGATACAGCGAAGATCATGCGAATAATTCAGTCAGGACCACCCCATCTACAATCTTGGAGAATCACCACCACCCTCACATACATAAACGCATCTGCCATATTCTCAGAAGATTAGCAGCATGCAGCAGTTAATGTCCTCCTCAAGAAGCCATCGCCCAGCCTGAGCCAATATCTGCCCTATCCCTGCCCTATCTCCCTTCTCCAGTCTATCGGTCAGAGTGATAGAGAAGGCCAAAACCAAGCAACTCACAACCCACCTCGAACAACACCATCTACGGCACACCACCCGATCCAGATTCAGAAAACACCAGAGCACGAAACGGCACTTATTGTAGCTACTGACGACATTCAAGATTTCCAAGAGTTCCACTGGCTCTCCATTCACAATCCAAGCCAAGTCACACGCCTCATGCACAACACATACAAAGCCTTAGACAACCTGGGCCAGCATACCAGAACAGCCACATACCCTTTCACCAGCCTGCCCCGACACCTACGCTCAGCCTCACTCTCGGAACCCCCTGCATTCACAGAACCAGGGTTGGATGCTCCTTCTCCTACATCACACCCAAACCATGCAATGACCACCTACAACACATCAGAGCATTCTCTTCAATTCTGGAGCTCTGCAAATAGCTGAAGACTTAGATCTTTTGAGTGTCTCTATTGCAACCACATGCTTACACACCTGCTCAAAGGCCTGGATACCCTCACAAGTGGTTAGTGTGCTATACACATCGACATAACATATGATTGATACCTTGTTTGCTGTGCCAGCTAATACAATGTGTAATGTGCTGTAAAGTCCATTCATGTTTTTGTGTGGCAGACTCCAGGGCGATACTTCAGGTCAGCCCTGGAGAGGCACAAGATAATTTTGCCCTTTTAAATAGGTAGAGGACTTCTTGATGCTGACAGAGGGTTCTAAGTTCATAGAGTGTAGCATCAACAGACCATAGCTTCAGCAGTACTTTGGTTTAGTCCAATCCAGTAGGAAATGGGCTGACACAGGCTCCATACTCTAGAAACAAGAGCAGCAACAAGGGGTCCACTCATGTCTGTGTTAATAAAATGTTGGTGAACTGTTGAGCATCTATAGTTATATACAAAAAGTTCGGCTGTTGGCAATGGGGCACTGCTCAATCATTACAAAAGCCTCTTGATCGTTGAATGATGCCAGACAACCATTCTGGGGTCAGTTTTTCCTACTCGGATGAGTTTGGGAAATCTGCTTGGGAGCGGCTACAGGGGCTTCTGCAGTTGGAAGCTATGTAGGCGCTCTCCAGGCTACTATAAACAAAGGAAAAGCAGGAAGAAGTTACATTGGAAATGTTCTATTGGGAGCACTTGTCCTTCTAAAAATGTTCATGAACATCCACTGGTAACCTTAACTTAGGCATATGAGTGACCATAGCATAGCCTAGGTGTCATGGGCCTTACGGCAAGCAAGGAAACTGGGCCCCTGGATCGGTATTAAAACACTGATCTAAATGAGGTGCAGTGAGCACATCACCCCACCCGACCCCGGTAAGGCACACCTGCTGCACTGATGGCTGCACCTCAGCTTCTAGATCTTAAAGTACTGTATTCTACCTATCTGTCCTTCTTGCGTCCCTGTCGCCACACCTGGCTCCTCTCGTCTCTTTCAACCGTTTGACACTCTCCTCACCATTCTCTTTCCTATCTCTCCCCCTCGCCAGTCTCTTGTTCACTCACATGTCCTTCCTTTCTTCTCTCCTGACATACTTATTTCTGCCCATTTTTCTTAGTATCATCTCCTTTCTCTTTCTCACACATTTTACTTGTTCATTATTCTCTACTCCCTCTGTATAACTCTCCCTCCAAAGAGTTGAGTCTGGGCCCCAGTTATGCTCTATGTTAAAAAAAAAAACATCTTGGCAGACAGCCTGAAAAATAACTTCAGCTTATGCAGGGCAGACTGGTCTCTTTCCCACCTCAGGTACCCAGGACCACTTCACTGGCTGCATCAATGGTAGCAATGCCCGTGACGAGTGATATTCACATCAGTGTGTAATTTTTGAATTTGAAAGGTGATCACAGCAATGGCTGCCCATCAATGTTCACAAGCCTTTTCCTTAATAAATACCATACCTATATGAAGAGATTCTATTGCCTACCTTCACTTGTACGTGCAGGTAAGAAGCATGGTTGCATCTCTAGAATTTAGGGTCCCTCAGACTGCACCCAAAAATGAATAGTGTGTGGGGCTTCAACGGATGAAGGAGGGAATAAATTCCAGTGAGTATTGCACAGGGATGTCAGGGACTTAAGTCATTACATTTCTTCATTTTGGATCATTCAAACTGAAACCAGTAGTTTTGATACTTATGAACTCTGTATAGTTAATTGAAATATGCAGAGTTCATTAGAATTCAACGAAGACCTCGGGAATTAAATAATGGGGCTTATTTAGTGTGAAGCTTAGGAAGACACATTTACAAAATCTAAGTACTATGCAGGCAGAAATCAGAGGCCTGCCCCCATTTGTGGGAGATAAGTGGAGCAGTTTGAAGGTGGGCCACAGATGATTGTTACAATAAAGGAACACACAACAGTGTATTTAAAGGCACATTGGATGATTTTATATTGTGTGTTTTTGTATTCTTTTTGGTATTGTTAACCCCGTTTAAGGCGTGACACTGAAAAAAACACTCTTCTTTATCTCTCTATTTACAGTGAACGAGGAAGCCAGTCATTCGAATGACGATATATATGAGGTAGTGGCGCTTGGTACTGGTGACACCTCCTTTCCTGGTTGTGTTGTGTTCAATGGTCAGCTGTTGCATGACACTCACTCCTTAGTGGTTGCCCGCCGGGCGCTCCAGAGGTATATCTTTTCAAGTCTGATGTGAGACCAAATAGAACATTGAAAGCCCACTGTTCGACAAACTGATTTAATGGCAGCTTTACAAAGTGTTATTGCCTTAAAAATGTCTACTAGTTATAATGGTCCGTATTTCTATTTCAGAAATGTTCACACAATAATTTGAAAACTTGTGGTGGGCTGGATAGACTCTGATTCTACGGTCATGCAATTTTATTGTGATATCTCATGCATTTTGTCAGTGATGGTGTTCGAAATGGGGGTCTCTAGTTGGCAATGGTATACACCTTTGTCCAAATAGGTACCCTTGCTTCTAGTTAGAGAAGGGGGATACACTCCTGAATCACCCCTACTCACCCCCTTGGTAGCTTGGCACAAGCAGACAGGCTTATCTGGGAGGCAGTGTGTAAAGCATTTGTGAACACCTACAGTAATACAGTGAAAACACTATAAATAGACACCACAACAGTTTAGAAAAATAAGTAATCTTTACTAGACTTAACACGACCAAACGACAAAAAATCCACAATACTGTAAAAAAAATGACTTTGAATGGTAGAAATAGCTTAGTTCAATGTAGATGGTAAAAGCGACACTTTACTTTCAAAGTACCTTGCATGCGTCGCACAAAACAAACAAAAGGGTCGCAGGGAAGGTGATGCGTCAGTTCCTTACTTCAGAGAAGGTGATGCGTCTGTTCCTTACTGCAGCGCAGGGGAGGTGATGCGTTAATTCCTTACCGGAGAGGAGGTGATGCGTCGGTTTCTTACTGTGATCCGGTGCGATGCCGACAAGATGACTCCTCGATGCGATGCAACGATCCGGTACGATTCGACAAAATGGCATCATTTATGCGGTGAGACAACGTGGACATGATGCGTGCACACCCGACGGCCCTGCGGCGAAATCGATGATCTTTGGAGCAGCGACCGGCCCTGCAATACGCTTCTCCGTTGACCTCTGTGGTGGCAGCATGCTTCTCTGGTGATGCGACATGCTTTGTTTGCTATGCGACGGCGAACAGCTGCGGCGACACCATGTTTCTTCGGCGATGCGATGGCAACTGTTGCGGCGGCGATGCACTTCCCTTCATTGCTTCGCGCTCCCAGTGACAAACAGACTCTAGAGGTCCTAAACAGCTGCAGGCACCTCTCTGTAAGTTAGAATTCCCAGCAAGGAAATTCAGGGGGGAGCTGTTGCTGAAGTCTTTGTGTCCCTGAGACTTCAGACAGGAGGCAAGCTCAGTTCAAGCTCTTGGGCAGTAATCCTCCTTCAGCTTCTCTAGTTTCTTCTCCTTGGCAAAGGTTCCTCTTGATTTCCCAGAAGTGATCTAAAATTCTGGGGCCTGGGTCCCCCTTTTTATACACACAAACTGTCTCTGAAGGCAGAGTGTCTGTACCTAGTCCAAACCAGTTCTGTCCTCCTGGGTGCAGCTTCCTGGCAGGAGGTGGAGACCGCATTGTTTGAGAGCAGACCTGGCCCAGGTAGCTGAAAAGAAATCTCCTCCCCCCTACTCTCTAGTCAATGCATGTCCTATTCAGCCCAGCCCTGACCCATCAGACTACTAGAGCCAAGGCCCTCTCCAGCCTCCTGTCACTGACAACCCAGACAGGGAATACAAAATCCTAGCAGAGGCATGCTGAATGGTTAGACAAGAAAATACCTACTTTCTAAAAGTGGTATTTTCAAACACAATGTAAAAATCACCCTCACTAAAAGATGTATCTTAACATTCTGAGTTCAGGCATACTAAACTCGAATTTCTACCTAGTTCCCTGGGTCAGTTAGGATTTTAGGATGTTATAATCAAGCTACCCATTCTGGCCTATGGGAACAGGTAGCCTTGCAATAGTGAAAAACGAAATTGGCTGTAAATCACTATCAGAACATGCCACACACATCAGGGCATGTCCTACCTTCTACATACAATGCACCCTGCCCTTGTGCCTACCTCAGGGGTGACTAATATGTAGAAAAGGGAAGGTTTAGGAACTGGCAAGTGGGTGCACTTGCCAAGTTGACATGGCAGTCCCAGACTGCACACAGGCTCTGCAATGGCAGGCCTGAGCCACATTTTACAAGCTGCTTCTGTAGGTGGCACATTCAGTGCTGCAAGCCCATAAGCAGCATTTGATTTACAGGCCCTGGGCACACATGGTGCACTGTACTAGGGTCTGACAAGTAAATTAGATAACTAATCATGGAATCACTAATCCATTACATCATTTTACAATAGGGAGCACTTGCACTTTGGCACTGATCAGCAGTGGCATGGTGCCCAAAGCATCTAGACCAACCGAAACAGATGAGGCAACAGCAAAAAGTGGCAGGGAGACTCACGCCAATGGTGCAAAGTCTAACAGATGGCATTTTGAAATTACCTCACTGAAGTAAAAACAAACTGCAGCAGTATTATTTAAGGTCTGGATTTGTTTAAAAAAAAAAGAAGAAACGGGTACAGACCTATCTTAGTTACTACACATTTTAACTGTGTTCTCTCTTGATATGCCAAGGACATAGCACTGATATCCCAGCCACAGACTTGTGATATTGTAACAGTACAGCCACCACTTACCCATTAGTCTTCATATTCCATAGTACAACTTATATACTGTGTTACTGCCTTGATCCTCGGCTCAGATATCCTCTCCTCTTGGGTTTTCACCTCTCTGCCTCTCACCTTTCAATTTGTGTAGAGTATGATCTGAGCCCTGTGCTTCAGCTGTCCTGTGCACCTTCTGCTCAATGCCTTGGCCAGGTCAGCCTATTCTGAACTCTTCCTGGGTTATCAAGCCAGAGACCAGAAACTGAGCACTGATAAATGTAATATACTGTTAATGAAGGAATCTTAACAAAATGAGAGTTGAGAAGCACAAGACCTATGCCACAGTTAGCATTGAAAAAGCAGTAATGGTCTTGAAACATCTGCCGGCAAAGGGCTAATTTTTATATATTAATTATAATAAATGATGTACTCCATCAACCAATCCTGTGACAAAACCTAATGAATTGAGAAACAGTGGTTTTATTTAAGAATAATACATTCAGAAACATTGGATTAATTTTGCAAATTAAGAATCCTAATAACCAGGTGCAAAAAAGTCATAGTAATCGTGCCCACGTGATATGTGTTCCTCCTTAGAATCAGTGCCATTGGTATCTGTTGTGGGAAATAAAACTTTACACAAAAGCAGAGTCTTGAGCAGCCTAAAGAACTCAAAAAGGAGACAGTAGATCTTCATCCCATGTGTGGATAATGTGTATAAAAGTGAGATCCAAACCACCCACTTTGTTCCAGTACCAAGTTCTTCTGATCAAGGAAGGAACTTCTCAGCAGAGTACTCGAACTGCTGTGAAACCAAGGCTGGTGTTTGCCTTGGCAGTAAATCTCCCAGAGATGGCATAACTTGAACTCTGCACTTTCTGCTGCAAGAGCTAAGGGCCTGCTAGGTGCCTATAAGCCTACCTTCTCAGAGAGGGAAGGAGTGTTACTGGCCCTTCAGGAGGAGACACCCAGTGTATTCCTAATGTGTGGAGCACCTAGAGAAAGCATTCTGTTTCACAGCAAAAGCAGTAGCTGCCTGCATTTAGAAGGTTGCGCAGCCTGTCTGCATAGCTCCTGCCCCAATGACTTCACTAAATCAAGCCTGGACGTGTCGGAGTTTGATCGGCCTGGGCGGCAAGAACTTCACTTCACAACTGTAAGCCTTATCAGCCTGGGAGGCTTTATACCTGCACATCACCACTTTGAACCTTTTCCACCTGAAAGGCAGGAACTTTTTAAGAGACCATGCGGTGACTGCAGGACTTGGTATGATATATTGACTCAGCCACGTAATCCTCAAATAGAGGCTACCTAGAGGACAAATGGCTAAGGCTTGTCCTGTCTCACCACCTGACATTTGAGAACAAGCGTGCAGACTTCAGGTACAAGCAGTTTCTTTTGTTATATGGAGCTCTTTTCTCTGCTCCACATGTTACAACTCGAGCTTCTGCTAAGCTGGTCTAGCGATAGGGAAGGCTGCTAGTCCAAACCTTGCCATCGGCAGCCACATGCAATGTGGCAAAGCTATGCTGTTTCAGGCTCCTATGTTTTAAAAGTGCTTTACATTTACTCTGGTATTAACTAATTGGATACTCTTGTTCATATTTTTAAAAGGGCTCCAGGAATATGATAATAGGAGTTACTTTGTTTAGTAACTATATTGTACATACTATATATTCACTGCTCTACTTTTAGTTTCAGTTGTGTAAATATTAAAATAGTAGCTAAAGATGTAAGTGGTCTGTCTTGTCAAGCGTATGTGTACTGACAGAGAAAAAGGGCTTTCCTGACATGTTATAATGTTGATATCGTTTTCAAATTAAAATTCTTGTCTCCAAAAACTAATTCGTGACTAAATTTGACTGGTTTTGCAGATTTCTATTCAAGCACCTAATGCTCTTCTATTCTGGAAATCCTGTTGCATTGGAAAAGTCCATCTTTTGCCGGTCAAAGGAAAATGACATCCTAGAATTGAAACCATGTATATTGTTTCACCTGTATCTTAGACAGGTGCCTACAGGAGCTGCAGAGAACTTCCAGTAAGTCTAATTAGTCCAATATGGTCACATGCTCCTACGTTGTGTAAGTTCTGGTGTACCTGTACTCATAAAATATTCTTTTTAGTGTTTCCACAAGCAGTACCTTTTTAGTTTCTCCCACTGGTCAACGGTTCACATGCAAGTGTGCATGAAGGAGGGGACGTGTGTTGTTCATTTAGATGTTTGGCAGACCTCCGTCGAATCTGGATTTGTAGTCCGTTAGTAAAGAGTGAGGCGAGATAGGGTGGGATTTGGCACTGTTAGACCACACCTGCTGAATTCCTGTAAATACCAGTGTGTAGAATAGATACCTCTTAACCTTACCTTAACTCCTCCCTTTTCCATCCACATTCACCTGTAGGGCTTTGGAGGTGCTCTGCTTAAAGATGGATCAGGTATAATGTAGTCTAGAAATGGAGAGAGGCAAGAGGAACAGGCTGTGGGACAGGCCATCCCAAGAGTGCCCAAATAGTACTCCTCCACATGCCACAAATATCAGAAAATCATGCTGGAAAAACTGAGATGGTAACGTTCCACGTATTCATATTTCTGCAAAGACTGTGCGCTTTGCAAAACTTGGCTTGGAGTTGCACTTTGATCAGTTGATGCCTACAGTTAGCAAGTGTGCATTAAAACGTGGTGTAACACATCAAGAAGCTGAGCGGAGAAGGAATAGCAGTAAACTACTCTTACAGATACAGGAAAAGATAATGTTCAGACTAGTGAAATAATTTTTTCTAGCGGTGCTTTACAAGAAGCAAAGCTGACTTTTGTTAATTAAGTAAATGGCCAAAGAGGAGCCTTCTTTCACGAATCGCTGGTTGTGAGTGGACCACTCAGGATGAGCCAGTAGGTGATATGGTTGACATTATCAAATTAACGAGAGGAACTGTTCTGGTGGGTATGGTCAGCTCACACCCCAGCTTAGTGGCATGCTCTTTTTTGGGTACGTTTCAGCCTTCATATTCTGTTTCATTGTGGTCACAGGCTCTTCTACTGGTTAGGGTGTACCAGTGGCTGAGCTTGATTGAGTCTCTTCTCAGTTTATTATATGGGTCCTGCTATTTGAGATTCCATTGCCAACTCAGTGAATGCCCTGCTACTCACATTTTGTTGGTGAGCATTCTTTGACCAACAGATTGGTCTTCAATCAATCACTTGTAAAGCGCGCTACTTACCCGTGAGGGTCTCAAGGCGCTGAGGGGAGGGGGGTGCTGCTACTGCTCGAAGAGCCAGGTCTTGAGGAGTCTTCTGAAGGTGAAAATAAAGTGGCAGCAGATAGGAATACGAAAACAGTCAGCACAGCAGGATAGAACTCGCGGCAGCGAGGGGGAAGGCACTGGCACACAGGTGGAGCTGTGCGGCAGGAGGGGAGCGACCTGGCCTGCAAGCAGGGTCAGGGGTCGCTCTTTTTGTGGCTGCGTACAGCAGTACATTTTTACTTGCTTTGGTGCATGATCTTCATATTGGAAAATGTGGCCTCCAACAAAGCTGTTGTGTGGGCCAGTAATAGATTTAGCATAGTTACTCCAATGTTTTCTGGGGAGACCAGTTCCTGGGTCATTTACACATGAGTTTGTGAAGTTGATCACCTTCACACGTTTCCCATGACATAATTTTGCATAGAAAGGTGTTTTCTGAAACGTTTTTCATCAAACTTTATTGAAGCTGAGTTCTCTTAAGCACGTATGTTTCACTGGTTTTACTTCGTCTAAGACTTTTTTTTAACTCTACATATTGTTACATGTTTACTTGAGGAAGTTTAAGTTTTGAAATCAACATCGTTATGAATTCAGGTCCAACTTAGATGGCGCTCCAAAGCACCCCCAGTCCAAGAGACTTATGCTTTAAGCAGCAACTTCTTCGTGCCTTGGTGAAGATGCTTGTATGACCTTGTTCTTCCATAGCTTGAACATTTGTGAAAGTGATGCAGGGCGTGTGTTGAAGTTCTTTAGGTTCTTCTGGAATCGGAAGGGAAGAGTTGAGTGATTTAGCATGTGCACAGATTTCAAGTCAAGCACATGCCTACAAAGAATGTATCACACTTGCCAACTGAATAGATCATTTTGTTTAAGGTCCCTCGTTCAGGGATGTTTTGAGTACTGTTTCCTGGGTGCAAGATGACGTACAAGAACCACAGGCCAGGTGTCTTCAAAAAGGGGGCGCTAGGTAGTGCACATCCAAGATGGCCGCACACCTGTGAGTCTCCGGATGCCCGGTGAAAAAATCAGTCATTAATCCCCATCTTTACCATAGCTGCCAAGGTTTCAGATTGCCATGTGTGACATTTAAAAAATTTGAGTGAAATTATGAGTGACATTTCAACGACTATGAGTGACACTTTCTCGCGAGCAAAAATCATGCATTTAAGAAGAGGGAAACTTTTAAATATAAGAAATTACAGCCAATTGAGCAACAAGAAACTCCAAGAACTACTTAAAACTGTTGCAGAGCACCAGCAATGGAAGGAGACTAATCCTATTTCTCCCTCCTGTGACCGGGCTGTACTGTAAACAAATGCATTTTGTTTGCTTTAGACACTTGCACGAGTGCCACCATGATTGCCTACGTAACGTTTTGTTCTCTTCCAGGGGATCCTCATCAAAGTCATAAGCATTAGAATATTCCCGCCCATGCGCGGGACCCCGGAAACAATATATTATATGTGCCCCACATATACATATACATATATATATATAAATATATATATATAAAAATAAGCAATTGCAGCCAAATAAAACAGTAGAGCTGGAATATGCTGTGAAGAATTTCCACCATACATGTGTATTAGCATTAGAAACATGAGAAACAACACCAATGCTTGTTTAGAAACTGTTTTAATGCTTAGCAAGCAGTAGAAATTCTTATAACACACTGTAAGCATATACAGCTCCCAGGCTGCATTGCAAATACCCAGTCTAAAAAGAC
Source organism: Lissotriton vulgaris (assembly GCF_964263255.1). Classification (NCBI taxonomy): domain Eukaryota; kingdom Metazoa; phylum Chordata; class Amphibia; order Caudata; family Salamandridae; genus Lissotriton; species Lissotriton vulgaris. The sequence continues at coordinate 908,916,827 of NC_141697.1, forward strand.
TGAAAAGCTAACCCTGTAGCTGCATGTACCAAAACTGACGCTGTGCCTTTAAGGCACCCCTGCCCCTAGCTTCCCATCATGCCTCAGGGGTTACAGTTAGGTCAGTTGTTCTTTTCGGAGACTGAAAACAAAACCATGGTAATAACAGGTTAAAACATCTCCTACTTAATAAACAAAGTCCTTTGCCCGGGGAGGCGGGAGGGTTGCTTATGACTTTGATGAGGATCCCCTGGAAGAGAAGGATTACCAGGGGTATCCTCATCAAAGTCATAAGCAACCCTCCCGCCTCCCCGGGCAAAGGACTTTGTTTATTAAGTAGGAGATGTTTTAACCTGTTATTACCATGGTTTTGTTTTCAGTCTCCGAAAAGAACAACTGACCTAACTGTAACCCCTGAGGCATGATGGGAAGCTAGGGGCAGGGGTGCCTTAAAGGCACAGCGTCAGTTTTGGTACATGCAGCTACAGGGTTAGCTTTTCAGTCTTTTTAGACTGGGTATTTGCAATGCAGCCTGGGAGCTGTATATGCTTACAGTGTGTTATAAGAATTTCTACTGCTTGCTAAGCATTAAAACAGTTTCTAAACAAGCATTGGTGTTGTTTCTCATGTTTCTAATGCTAATACACATGTATGGTGGAAATTCTTCACAGCATATTCCAGCTCTACTGTTTTATTTGGCTGCAATTGCTTATTTTTATATATATATATATTTATATATATGTATATGTATATGTGGGGCACATATAATATATTGTTTCCGGGGTCCCGCGCATGGGCGGGAATATTCTAATGCTTATGACTTTGATGAGGATACCCCTGGAAGAGAACTAGGATTACAGGTAAGTAACTAATCCTTCTTGTGCTGTTGAGAGTGTGTCTGCCATTTATTGCAGTATTATCCTTCTACCTGTGTCCAGGTACTCTTTTGTAACATGCACACACTTCACTTGACTTTTCCCTTGTAACGCACTTTGCTACCTCGTACATTTTTGTTTGCTTCAGATTGCACAAGTGCCACTCTGGCACCATTGCCGCGTTTCTTCTTTGTGTTTGAGTGCTTGCTGTCTGCCATTTAGAACAGTATTATAGGCTCTATTTGTTACTTTGCACGCTACTTGCACGCATGCCACTTTTTCCTCCTGTAATGCACCGCGTTTGCTGTGTATTTTTGTTTGCTCACGATTGTCACTTTATTTGCCCCATGTAATAAATTAACGTTTGCTATAAACTGTGTAATATTTGTTGAATTGTAATTTTCTCATGTCAGAGTCACTCAGTACTGATGACGTCGGCGCCCCTGGTAAAGTCCGGCGCTAAATGCATAACATAATACAAAATAAAACCATACCATTACCATGATGAACACCGGCTGACACTTACTTAGTGGTAGTAGTGAGCTGCAGTGCTTCCGGGCTGGGCTGTGCTGCCGCCGGTGCGGCCGGGGGGGGTCACCGCCGCCGGCCCCCGGGCCCGGCACGGCCGCGCTTGCAGCTTTCCTGGTGGCCAGAGCGGTGTCGCCGCGGGGTCAGCTGAGCTGCCACAGTCTGCAGCTGTGTTTTAGCGGGGGGGCTGCACAGGGGGCCGCGGCGGGTGGCCATGATGCTTGAGAGTGTGCACCGCAACCTGCCTGCACTCTCTAATCACCCGCCGCTTCTGTGAACTAGTTCCTGCTTCCTCCGGACGTGACACCGGCCCAGGCCGGCACATCCGAATACTGGCGGCCCCTGTGGTGCGCGGCGCCAGTGATTGACAGCTCTGAGGCTGTATCGACTGAGCGGGCAGGCCGGGCGCCGGCCGGCCCCCCTGCTCAAATTGCTGCATTCTCTAGTTTCCAGGGCAACAGGACCACAGTCGTCGGACTCGGACTCTGGCAGGCAGAGCAGAGATACATTGTAGCGCGGCGCCGCTCACGAGCTCAGAGAGCTCAGCTGCAGTGTCTGGTTTCTGTTTAGGCACTAGTCGGGCAAAGCAGCAGTCTCAGAACTCAGAGCCCGGGCACACAGGAGCTGCTGGCGCGCTGGCAGCACAGGTGGCAAAATGCGTGACAAATGCATTCAGTGCGGTGATGCGGATCACCGCACTGAAATGCGTGAGTGTCACACCTGTTGCGTGACGCTTGGCAGGACTGCTTTACCTGTCCTCGCTCCCTGCTGACACTTGCTGCTAGTACCTGAGATCCTTCTGAGTTCCTGTGTGACACTTAGCAACTTCTGCTCTGTCTCCTGAGGAGCTATTGTGCTGCATACTATGCTGGCCTGCGAGTGCTCACTGAGGCTGGAGCTTCTGCTGGGCTGTGAGCACTACGCAGCTCCCCGGTCTTACACGTGGTGCTGGGCCTCCGCGCAGACTGTTTCCACCCTGATGGGACAACTCGCCACTGACCTACATCCTCGCCGCATCGGACCCGCTGCACGGAGGTGAGCCGCACACCATTCCCTGCGTGCTCTGTCTTCTGCACGCTTTCACTTCGCGGTGCGTGTGGCGGCTCTGCTCCGGCCCCTTCCTGATTAGTTAAGGTGTCTGCGACCTGCGGCGGGTGCCCGCCATTTCGATATGTGGCGCACAATCTCCCGCTGTCATCCGCCATTAATCGCGCCTGGTGAGGACTGGTATTGTCACTCGGCTCGCGCAGTGTGAAGCTCTTTGAATTGTCTCTTTCCCTCAGCACCATATCTGCATACACATTGCCTCGAGGCGAGTCTGCATCACCCAGCTACTGTATCCTGTGCCGGTTGCTGTTGGGAGGTGGAACGCCTCCTGAAAGGCTGCTTTGGCGATGAGTCCTTCTCACCCCACCTGGTCATGGAGCGCGCCCACCGTTCCCTGGGGCCGTGCCCGCCCCCAGGTGCCCCCCCTCGACCTAATATTGCCAGACTTTTGAACTTAGGGACCGTGATGTGGCACTACAGAAAGCTCAAGAAACTAAACCTTTGCAATTCGAAGGCAATGCTTTTTCAGTCTATCCGGATTTCACCCTCGCAGTTCAGGAGGCGCGTCCGAAATTTCTACCCGCTAAGCAAAAGCTCCGGAAGGCTAATATAGAATATGCACTCATTTACCCTGCAAAACTCCGGATCTTTCACGACGGAAAACACACCATCTGCGCATAGCCACGAGAAGTCGACGATTTCTTGAAGAAGCTGGCTGGAAGATCACCGTGTCGCAATCAGAAATCTAGACCCTCCTCTCCGACTGGAAATTGAACTCTCACCATGCTGGTGGCCTCCCGGTCACCTGCCATTCCTGGTTTTGTGCTTTGATTCAACGAGGTGCACGATTAGTTCATGATCACCTACACGAGGCCACCACGCATGTTATGCTGGTCACTCTCCTATATTTGGCGACTGCTCCTATTCAGATATGTGATATGGGTGTAGCTGACTGTTGTGACTTTCTTTGCTGCATTTGTAGCAGTCAAACCTCTGAACATTGGCCAGGTACACTTATTTCTACACCGGGCACGAGGTCTTGTTCTCCTCTTTCCTCTTGGGTGTATAACATAGCGTTGCTGGATATAGGAGGGGGTTTGTGCCGCCCCCCCGCCCCCCCCCCCCCCCCCCCCTCCCCCCTTTATGGAAGCTGCCCCACTGCATGTTAGTCTTTTTGAATTTTTTATACTGCTATTCTATGGCCTTATGCCGTTTTTTCTGGGACACTGCACTTTTTCTGTTTATTTAGTTTCTTTGGGTGGGGTTGGTATACCGGCATGATTGGGGGGCTGTTGTGGGTGGATCGGGTTTCAAATGTGGATGCCTGTCTTTTCATTGCTCCTGCATAGATGCTTTGTTAAGGTGTGGGTGGATTTGTGCTGGGGGTTACTGGGGCGGTTGGTTTTTTGTATACTGCACCGTCATGCCTATTGTACAAGTATCTTGTTATGCTGCTCGACACACAGGTATGCGCCACATTGCTTTACAATCTATTGTGTGACATTCCTTTACCTCTCACTTTCTTATGGCGACACACCCTAAGGCTCCAGGCATAAAATTGCTTACTTGGAATGTCAGGGGTCTCTGTGACCCCCGTAAGCTAAGACAGATTCTGGCATATTTGGACCAGCACCAGGTGCACATTTCACTGCTTCAGGAGACCCATATAGATCCCCGTTTGCCCCCATGTTTTGGCACCAGATGGGCCTCGGTCCGAGCTTTCTCCTCCTACTCCACCTATTCTAGGGATGCCGTCATCCCGATAAAGAAGAATACATCTTTCATACTGGGAGGCACATACTGTGATGACTCTGGCCGCAGTTGTATAGTGTGGGGTACTCTATGCACACCTTCAGTGTCCCTGGCTTGTAGCTACGGTCCTAACCCTGATGACCCACAATATTTCTCCTCTTTCTGGGGACGCATATTAGATATGGGATCCACACGTGATATGGGGGGGGGGGGGGGTTGTTGTGTTAATATAGCATTGCATCCGCAGCGGACTGCTCCAACCCTCAACCTCACCATTACACCAAGGCGCATGAAACGCTGTTGGGGATACTGGATGAACACGGGCTAGTCTATGCCTGGAGGTATACACAATCCCGCAGGGAGGGAAGGCACATATTACACCTCTGGTCACACCACGCGGTCTCGGCTGGACTACTGGCTTTGCTCCCGAGGTACGGTGCCTTGGATCCCATCTGTAACTCATCTTGCCCGTACATTCTCTGACCACGCACCAGTGTGCCTTGAGATGGTCCCCGCAAGTGCAGTAGCCACCCCTCGCTTTTGGCGTCTCATCCCGGAGTCCCATTTAGATACAGTCTTCCAGACTGAACTTGGGGAAGAAATCAAAGATTTTTTCGACAGGAACAAGGGCTCTGTAGACCTTCTGTCCATGCTTTGGGAGGCTTTTAAGGTCACGGTTCGAGGCATAGGCATATCCAAGAGTAGTGGCGTCCTCCGTGACATCAGACGTAACCTGCAACGCCTTGAGGTCGAGATACGGCAGCTGGAGACTGACATGTTGAGGGAGGGTTCTGGCAATTGCAGAGCACTGCTTCGAGAACAAATGTGTGACTATGTTGCCACTGCTGACCGAGAAGTGAAAGTTCGAGGCATGTGGGCTGCTGAATTCATGTCTGTGCATAGATCGCCGCCTAGTGTTGGGTCCGGATGATTGCACATTGTTGTCCTGGAAGAGTCTTCGAAGTATCACGAGATAGGTGGCTCCTCCCCTGGACTACAGTGCGCATGGGCATCCTCTCCATCCCCAGATTGTTTTTTTCCGCCATTGGGTTCGGATGTATATTTACTAACTCAAGTTCGGAATCGGTAAAAAACTTCTTTTGGGCTAAAAGGCCTATAGATAACGTCGGTTTTGTCTTTGCGATCGGTGCCGAGTACTCCAAAGGCCCGGTCGACGCCAGAGGCCTTATCGACGATCGTAATGGAACGAAGCCCATTCAAGAGGTGTCCCATTTGCAACTCCAAGTATCCTCACATCGACGTCCACCCGGTGTGCAACAAGTGCCTGTCTCCGGATCACGATGAAACCAGCTGTATGGCTTGTTCTCGGTTCCGGTCAAAGAAAACTCTTCGCATTCAACGCGAGGCGCGGAAGGAAGCCCAGCACACAGCGCCCGACCCGGTGAACATCTTCGATGCTGAAAAGAACGAAGGGGTCGAGCGGGACGTTCAAGAGATCCAGTCGGATCCTGCGTTGGAGGTGGACTCCACTTATGACGCAGAGGAGGAGGAGATGGTCGAACATGACAAAGTCGTCGACGAGGTAGGAGACGACTATGGGGCCTTTATGGCCGTAGAAGATAGCTCCAGCGAGGAGCTAGGCCCGCCCAATGGTTTGAGGGCCGACACTAACACACTCGGTGAGGCTCGGGTCGAGGGATCGCCACAAGGCCTTACCCAAGATCAGACAAGTGGTTCTACAGCCTCGCTTCAAGGCCCGGCTATGGACATTTCTAAAGAGCCATCGGTTGATCGATCGAAATCGAAACCAACAACATCGGTGACCACAAAACCGAAAGCACCAGAAACCAAATCGAAACCGAAAGTACAAGTAACTTTGATCGGATCGAAGGCTTCTGGCACGTCGGCTTCGACGCAACAAAAGAGTGCTATCGACCCGAAGAGATCGCTGAAGAGTGTGGAGCCGAAATCCGGGGCGCCAAAGAAAAAGGTAGAAACAATCGCAATGGACCGAAGAAAAAGGTCATGGACATCGACCAAAGACGTCGGCGCCAAAGACCGTTGACACAAATAAAGGACTCAAAGCGCAGGACGCTACCGATCCTAAACGTCGACCCGACAAAGCCAAAGTCGGCAAGGACATTGAGCACAAAACACACCGTGGCTCTAAAGATCCCGTCGAGTCAACACAACCATCCGCCTCTTTTTCAAAGCAAGTGTCGGACTCGCTGCAGCGCATAAAAGAAAAGGCTATAGCTGTCGGACCGAAGACCGCTCCGCCACCGAAACCAGTCAGCGAAACTCCAAAGGCGTCGGCACCGATAAAGTTTATAATGCCGCCACCGGTACCGCCTAAGGTGTTCGCCCCACACGCTGGCGTCGACCCATCCAAGAAAGTGTCCATGGGGAAAAAGCCAGCAACTGCTGAAGTGGCCACAAAGCATCGACAGCCTCTCCAGGATGACCAACCGAGGCAATTCATCGACGCTGAAACTGGTAGACTTTCAATTCACAAGCGAAAGATCGTCCCAGAACAACCAATGGAGTCGTATAAGATTCCATTAAAGAAAAAGAGGGATTCAGCAACGTCACCTCTTCTATCTGAGCCTCTGCAACCATATGGACAAGAGCCTGGTTTTTCTTCACCCACACATTCAGATGCGGATGTAGAAGATGCTTACAATGAGGAATATAATTATCCTATCGACACTGATCCAGGCGAACCCTGGACAGACGCTGTTGACCCAGGGGAGACACAAACTGCCCCTGACAGCCATGTCTATGCTGTTAAGACATCACCAACAGAAGACACGGCTGCGTTCAACGCACTTATTGAGAGGGCAGCAAAGAATCACGATGTCCAACTCCATACTGACCCTATTGAGGAGGATTTTTTATTTGACACCTTCTCAACCTCTGAAAGAACTGTCAAAATTCTGCCCATCCTAAAAGGTGTCCTAAAACACGCTGGAGACATCTTTAAGGAGACCACACGGGCCAGAGTGGTAAACCCCAGGATTGAAAAGAAATACAAGCCAGCATCTGGGGACCCTACGTATATCAAGGGACAGTTGCCATTGGACTCGCTAGTTGTTTCCAATGCTCGTAAGAGAGCGAACTCGCAAACCACAGGTGATGCTCCTCCCCCTGACAAGGAGTCCAAGTGCTAGAAGCGTCGAGGAAAAGGGTGGCGGCTCAAGCGGCCAATGTCTGGCGAATCTCCAACACACAGGACTCTTAGCCAGATATGACAGGGCTCATTATGATTCACTTGAAACCCTGTTGCAACACTTGCCAGATGAGTACAAAGAGGCAGCAGAAATGTTGATTCAGGAAGGCAAACTTATTTCCAATGCGTCTATTAAATGTGCACTAGACCTAGCAGACACTGCGGCCAGGGCGATTAATACCAGCGTTGTGTTACGTAGACACGCCTGGCTGAGAATCTCCGCCTTCAAGCCTGAAATACAAACCACCATACTCAATCAACCAGTTAACCCTGATCACTTATTTGGCCCAGAAGTGGCACCACCTTGGAAAAAATTAAAAAGGACACAGAGACTGCAAAGTCTATGGGAGCTCTTCAGTCCCAGCAGTTCAGGGGTGGTTCTTTTCGTCGCTCCAACAATAGAGGAGCATCCAGAGGCCAAGTGTCCCAGCAGGCACAGTATAGTAAGGGAGGTACGCAGACCACCTACAAGAAGACCAATAGGGTTGGCTACCGTGGAAACAGCACCAAGGGCAGAGGTCGTGAAAACAACAACTCCCGATCCTCCGCCACCAACAAACAGTGACGTCTTGTCACTGCCCCCGACCATACAACACCGGTCGGGGGGAGACTACAACAGTTCCTGCCAGTCTGGAAATCCATCACCACAGACAGGTGGGTGAGACCGCTTATCCAGCACGGTTATTGTCTAGAGTTAACATCCACTCCACCCAACATACCCCCAAGACACCGTCCTATGTCCGCAGAGCATATACAATTATTGCAGCAGGAGGTAGTCAGCATGCTGCAAAAAGGAGCCATAGAGCTCGTGACTGTAGAACAGCGAGGTACAGGGGTGTACTCGCTGTACTTCTTGATCCCAAAAAAGGACGGGTCCCTCAGACCCATACTGGACTTCAGGCCCCTAAACAAGTACATCCTATCAGAACACTTTCATATGCTCACATTACAGCAGGTTCTACCGTTGCTCAGTCAGGGAGATTTCCTCGCAACACTAGATCTAAAGGATGTATATTTCCATATACCAGTACACCCGTCACACAGAAAAGATCTCAGGTTTACCATTCAGAATCAACATTATCAGTTCAAAGTTCTCCCCTTCGGAGTAACAACAGCACCCAGGGTGTTTACCAAGTGCCTAGCGACAGTGGCTGCACACCTACGGAGACAAAATGTTCACGTCTACCCTTATCTGGACGACTGGCTTGTCCAAGCAAAGTCGGCCCAGCAATGTGCCACCCACATTTCCCACACCATTCACCTACTTCACAGCCTGGGATTTTCACTGAATTATCCAAAGTCCCACCTTCAGCCCGCACACGTATGGCAGTACTTGGGCGCGACAATAGACACTCTGGCAGCCAAAGCACAGCCAAATTCAGTGAGGATCAACAGCATTCAATTGCTGATACAAAAATTCAGACCACAACACTCGCTTCCAGCACGAGTGTTCATGCAGTTGATATGCATGATCGCCTCCTGCATCTTCATAGTCCCGCACGCGAGACTACACATGCGTCCGCTTCAGGAGTGCTTAGCACGTCAATGGAATCAGGCTCAGGGACAGTTGAAAGACCTAGTGTTGGTGACCGGTCGCGGATACAACTCTCTGCATTGGTGGAATCCACAAAACCTTTGCAGGGGCCGACCGTTCCAGGAGCCTGTGCCACAGATTATTCTGACGACTGACTCATCTCTCCAGGGATGGGGAGCTCATGTACTCCACTACACAGTGCAGGGACTATGGACAGCACAGCAGAGGAAGATGCACATCAACCTTCTAGAACTGATGGCTATCTTCATGGCAATGAAAGCATTCAAGGTACATCTGTGGAACAGGGTTGTGTTGATCCGGACGGACAACAAGACGGCCATGGACTACATACAGAAGCAGGGAGGTACACACTCTCCACAGTTGTCTCATCTGGCTCAGAGCATGTGGAAGTGGACCATTTAGAGGAACATCTTCCTCATGGCGGAACACCTCCCAGGCAAGGACAATCAGATGGCGGACCTGCTCAGCAGGCACAGCCACCAAATGCACGAGTGGGAGATACATCCATCAGTACTCCGCCCGTACTTCCAGCAGTGGGGTTATCCAGAGATAGATCTCTTCGCCACAAAGGAGAACGCAAAATGCCAAAGCTTTGCCGCCAGGTTCCCTCACCCACAGTCGCAGGGAAATGCGATATGGATGAACTGGTCAGGCAAATTTGCGTACGCTTTTCCACCGGCACCACTAATACCGCTAGTGGCACGCAAACTAAGGCAACACTCAATGACTCTCATCCTGGTTGCTCCAACGTGGGCACGCCAACCATGGTACACCACGTTTCTAGAACTCTCAGTGGTACCGCATCAACGACTGCACCTCACACCCAGACTCTTGACGCAGAACCATGGCGACATTCAGCATCCAGATCCGCAACAGCTCAACCTGGCGATCTGGCTCCTGAGGTCTTAGAATTCTGCTACCTCAACCTGCCTCCTGACTGTATGGATATCATAAAGGAGGCCCACTACTAGAGCATGCTATGCAGCCAAATGGAAGCGCTTCGTCATTTATTGTGCCAATGATGACGTTAATCCGCTACATGCATCTACTCAAAACATCATCTGTTATCTATTGCATCTATACAAATGCAATCTGGCCTACACTTCCATACGTATACATTTATCCGCAATAGCAGCTTTTCTCCAAAACAGACTGCATCTCTCACTTTTCAGAGTACCCGCCATCAAAGCTTTTCTGGAAGGACTCAAACGAGTTATTCCTCCCAGACACCCACCAGCACCTGTATGGAACCTAAATGTGGTCCTTACCAGACTGATGGGTCCACCCTTTGAGCCTCTCCACTCATGCGAGATACAATTCTTAACGTGGAAAGTGGCTTTTCTAATAGCAATTACATCGCTACGAAGAGTTAGTGAACTTCAAGCACTAACTATCCAAGAGCCATTCATACAGATTCACTCCAACAGGGTGGTGCTGCGCACTAACCCTAAGTTTCTGCCTAAGGTGGTTTCGCAGTTCCATATAAATCAAACTATAGAACTGCCAGTGTTCTTCCAGAATCCCGATTCGGTGGCAGAAAGAATGCTCCACACACTAGATGTCAAGAGCACTCATGTACTACATTGATCGGACAAAAGATTTCAGGAAAACAAAACAACTGTTTGTTGCCTTCTCACCACAACACAAAGGCAACCCCATTTCAAAAGCAGGTATAGCCAGGTGGATCGTTAAGTGCATACAAATTTGCTATCAAAAGGCTAAGCGCACATTGATTCCCCCAAGAGCCCATTCAACAAGAAAGTTAGGGGCCTCCATGGCTTTCCTGGATAACATTCCTTTAGAGGAAATCTGTAGAGCAGCCACATAGTCTACCATACACACATTTACTAAACACTACTGCGTAGATGTGCACTCCAAATAGCAGGCAGCTGTAGGACAGGCTGTTCTAAAGACACTTTTCAAGACTGCTGCAGCTGGCACAGGTAGCCGCCGCTAATGGAGGGACTGCTATGTATTCTATGCACAGATATGAATTCAGCAGCCCACATGCCTCGAACCGAATATGCTACTTGCCAGTATGCATCTGTTCTTGGCATGTAGGGCTGCTGACATTCATATCGCCCGCCCTCCTCCCCGGCGCCTGTAGCGGCTGCAGCACTCAGAATTACTCTTAGCATGGTCATCACTTACAGTACCACACTCCATCTCTGCCACAATGGCGAAAAACAATCTGGGGATGGAGAGGATGCCCATGCGCACTGTAGTCCAGGGGAGGAGCCACCTATCTCGTGATACTTCGAAGACTCTTCCAGGACAACAATGTGCAATCATCCGGACCCAACACTAGGCTGCGATCTATGCACAGATATGAATGTCAGCAGCCCTACATGCCAAGAACAGATGCATACTGGTAAGTAGCATATTCGTTCCGCTGTAAATACTTTTCGGCTCGCCGATCCGGATAGGGGGAGCGACCCGGACTGGGTCTAGCTACAGAGATTAAACAGCCTCATTTCTCTAGCTTTGTGTTTGAGGTGGTGGACGAGGACTGAGTACGACATAGGGATAGCTAGGACATATTACACACATTCACCTTGTTCTACAAGAATTTATACACAACGCATCGTACTTCCCCACCAGACTTCTCACCTCTGTTTAGTGACATTTATCTGGGATGGTTGGGGGACACACATCGTGAGTTTCTAGCCGTGCCCTTTGAGAACCATGAGTTCAGGGAGGCTATTACGCAGTTGAGGTCAGACAAGGCCCTGGGCTCTGACGGCCTACCTTTGGATTTTTATAAAGTATACATCGAACAGCTATTCCCTGTGTTGAAAGAAGTTTTCCTTGAAGCCCAGGAGGCCCAAATCCTTCCGCCTTCAATGAGGGAAGCCCTAATTACCTCATTGTTAAAACCAGGTAAACCCCCTGACCATTGCGAGTCCTATAGACAGCTGTCTATGCTGAATACTGATACCAAGATTCTCGCTAAGCTCTTAGCAAACCGACTGTCTCCTGCTGGACAAACTGGTCCTTCCTGACCACTCAGGTTTCATACCAGGCAGGGGGACATCACACAATCTCCGCACTCTTTTTTTTCCATCTTGCAGACAGTTGATCCCAAGCTGGCACTGGTGGCAGTCTTTTTGGACGCCTCCAAGGCCTTTGATTCAGTAGAGTGGGATTATTTATTCGCTGTGCTTCAATGTATGGGACTACCCGTTTGTTTCCTTTCCTGGATTCGCTTGCTGTACACATCGCCCACTGTGAGAGTACTGATTAATGGGCAAGCTTTAACATCCTTCTCCTTATCCTGCGGCACCCGCCAGGGAAGTCCCCTTTCTCCCCTCCTTTTTGCACTCACTATGGACCCTCTGGCAGCGAGGATTAGACATCATTACCAACGGGTCGGTCTTCGTTGCCTGTTATGCCCGATCCTCATATCCCTATATGCGGATGATTTCACCCTTTATATAAAAGACCCCGTTAAAATTTGAATCCAATTATGCGTGAATTTGTCAGATTTGGTGGCCTTTCAGGCATTAACATAAATTGGTCCAAATTGCAAATCTTCCCCTTGACTAGTGTGGCTGTCCCCTTTAAGGATGGACTATCCAATAGTGTGAGGACCATAGTTCCTTGGAACATGCGCAGGTGTGCGCGCGCGCGCACAGGGCTTTCCACCTGCACGCGCACACACTTCCGAAGCGCGCAGGTCACAAAGAGCCTGTTCCTGAAACCACATACTTAAAGACATGGTGCGGAACGGTGATAAAACTGTCACTTTCTTGGTGAAGTGCTAGGAGTAGTGGCAGCACGTTTGAGCAGCTGTTACGGGCACGTAGGATATGCTGCACATTAGATAGCTCGCAGCTTCTGCTTGCTCTGTTAATGTCATGTGCTGTTTACATTAGCAGCGTCAGTGTGGAGTAGTGGTGGTGCTTCCTTCTTTGGAACAGAGGAGCCAAGTTCAAGTCCAGGACTGCATCAAATTTTATTTTATGTCTCCACCCCCACCCTCCTCCATCTCCCCAATCCCCCCCCCCCCTCCCCTCCCCAGAAAAGCTTCTAAAAAGCCTTTAGAATCACCAAAGGCAGCATCAGCCTCCAAAAATTAATTTAGCAAAAGTGTGCTCTTAATCCCCCCATATTTAAAAAAAAAATTAATGTGTCTTTGTGTAATGCAACTGGTGCTCATGTAAAACACTCTGAGGATTACGTTATATAAAACTTTTTTTTAAAAACTATCAGCAGCAGCATTTGGGAGCACAAAGCAGGAATTAATGTTTTGTACACATTTATTTTTTGCAGTTTACATTTCGTCCATAGTACGCACAGTCGCTCCTGTTATGCGACTGACTTGTTTCTCAGTTCCTGTTTTAATTATTTACTTTTAATAATTACTTGATGTGGTGTATGCTTCTTAAATTTCCTCAGGATGAGATAAAGGTAAAGAAACAGCCTTTTCATGCTGTTGTCCTGAGCCCAGTGGCGGCTCCTCTGCCAAGGCAGAAGAGCCTCGCCCCACAGCTGCTGTGCAGCAGTAAAAGAAAGGAAAAATAAAATGATAATAACGTTATGTTATTATCATTTTATTCTTCCCTGCTGCAGCAGCATGAGGGCGGGGTGGCCTGCTTTGCTGACAGAGCAGGAGAGATTGGTGGGCATACTAAAGTGTGAAAGATGCTTTACAGTCATGCACACTTTAGCATGTTCTCCATGCCCGGGCTCCCAGTCTCTGTCTGAGTTCCGAACACGACTCTCAGACCTATTACAATGCTGCATTGCAGCATTGTGATTGGCTTACGGGAGTCAATCACAACACTGTATTGTAGAGTTGGGATTGACTCTGGGTGAGCGTAGTTGGTTCTTGTTTGGTGGAGGAGAGGTAAAGTGGGACAAAGCGGCGAAGAGGTAAGTGAATTTCTCTTTTTTATAATTATACATCCTTACCACCCCAGATCCATGCAGGCCTCTGCTGCCTGAGCCAAAGCAGATGCCATATTTAAAAAAACAGATTAAGGAGCACCCCAGGAGTTAGGACACCTCATGGACTTCAAAAAGGCCATGTTATAAAAATGTTTCCACACAGTATGCAGTGCCCCCTCAAGGTAATGTCATTAATAGGAAAAGCCATCCTTGATAATCAGCTGTTCACGGTCTTAAATTATGAAATTATTCTCTACAGTGGTTAAGGTTTGAGAAAATAACACCACTGGATGTACCTCAAGGATGCATCGGTTTCAGCAATGAGGAGCAGGCCTTCCATCTGGAACGTTCAAAATAGGGTAGAGCATAACCAGTACCTCAAATTAGTGAAACACTCATCTTGTATCACATGCCATTTGAAGGGTTCCTCTTAACTGGTCCACTTTATCATATACAACCTTGTTATCTTCTAACATGATGTTTGTTGAATGTTTTACATTCCAAATATTTTCAAGGCTCAGCTCATACAAAGTGCAACACTTTCCAAGTCATACCATTTACTTATAGTGCTGTTAGAACTTGGAGAGGTAGGGGAATGGATGGCTGTTAGGCGTTTATTCTGAAAGTGCTGGTCTTGGAACAGCATGCACTTTTTTTGCCAATTCACCATGAACCCACTACAAAGACCTCATAGATGTGCCAATCTATAAATTGGTGGTCAAGACGTGAAAACAGAAAGGGGGTGCAGTCTCGAGAAACGGAGTCATGAAAGTCAGTCTGGCTGTCAACTTATACCTTTACTTTTTTCAAACACTGCAGCAGAGAAATTGGCTAAAAGTACAAATAAGACAGTAAATCTGTTCTGGCTAAACTGTTTGCAAAGGCTGAAATTTTAAATATCTTGTGTTAAGAAACCTTCTTCGTGGATATTTGGGTGCTCAGAAAATCTCAGGGAGCAATAGTAATGGTAGGAGAGCTCTAGTGGTTAATGCAGTTGCTGGAGAGATCTGTGTTTTGTCTAGTTACATTTTTGATGCAATATGTTGCATAGAGGGCTAATGCATCTCCTGCGAAGCACACTGTGACATGCAAATCCCAAATTTAATTGTAGATAGGTAAGTGGGTTTTTGCCCCATATCCTTTATTACTTGCAGTTCATACATTGTAACCCATATAATATAGCACAGTAAGCAATGAACCAGCATAAACAAGCAGCTTGCAAACTGAAAGGCATGGGTTTGGAACCTTCTGTTTTTTTTAAATCAATTTGTCTTATAATGCTGCTAAAAAGGGTTCCATTGCATAGTAGTAAAGTCTTACTAATACAGACATAGCCCAGCACTGTTACATTTTAAATCCAGACTTTTTGTTTCTCCCAACTATGCACTCTTAACATATGCCTACCTTCTTACAGTATCTGCATACAGTTCTTATACAAGGGGTAGACAAAGTCAAAAGCCTGCCTCAAATGTTTCTCTTAAGTACTTGCCTTGTAAAGTCATAAGTTATGTACCTTTGTTTGCCCTCCATTGCTTTGTGTATATGTATAAGGCTCCTGTGACCCCAGACAGGCTTATTTTTTTTATAAAAGTAGGGCTGATTTCCCTTTGAATGAGGGCTTTGTTTTGGGCCAACTTAAATTGTAAATAAGAGAGCCCATTCACAGTCTGCATATTCTTGTTCGTAACAATAAAGCAGACAACCTGCGGGCGCTGCTCAATGTGCCCTGGTGTCGGTAATTTACATTAGGAAGAATGTAAGCATATTTCACTGATCTGACCAGCATGGATCTGGGTTCAAACTCAATAACTGTCTCCTAACTGCTTGCATCAACCCTGCTGTTCAGAAAAATATTATAATGGATCAACCTTCTATGTTCAGTCCTTTTCTAAACCTAGGGTGTAGGTGCTACAGGAGTAAAGAATTCATGTCACAAAGGTATATATGTATGTTGCAAAACTGTCTCAAGACCCTATTATATAGAGCTATATGTGTGTTTAATGCACCTCTTTTCACTCTCGTTGTAAACAGAAGTTTGGAGTGGTAATTGCCATAGATTTATACTGCTGAGCGCACCACTCGCTTGCATGTCCAGTTGGTTGGCACACATAGCCTTGGTTGCAGTGCACAGGGAGCTTGCACTGCCGCACACAGAGGACAAAATTTAGAGGGAATATTGGTGAGGACGAGGTCAAATGTCTGAGAATCAAGGTCACGGCGAATCGTGAGGAGCTCATGCGCCTCAACTATGGATGCGCCGTAGAACACACTGCTAGTTGCATCGCCTGCTGGATTGCGCTGCTCCTAACCATGGCGGGTCGTATATCCCTTATTAAAATGGTCGTATTACCGAAATTCCTTTTATCTATTCCTCAATATCACTTATAATCCCGGGTGTCACTTCTTCCGTTCCCTTCGTTCGGAACTGACTAGACTAGTGGGGGGGGGGCAAACAATCCTGTATCCAATGGGACACGCTTACACGGCCATACGAGCAGGGAGGGTTGGACATCCCAAACTTTGAGTTGTACAACATCAGTGCACAGGCTCACTTTGTTCATTATTGGTTCCACGGACCCCGTTACAACACTCATGTAGCAGCTGAGCATTGGTTATCAGACCCTATACCGTTGGATGGTGTTATAAGTGGTACCTTGTGAGAGAGCAGACTTCAATTTATTGCACAAAAGCAGCCTGGGGCCGTTCTCTTGCTCACACATCCGCACCCTACCTTTATTCCCCTCTCCTTCCTTTGACTTACCACTCCGATGTGGCGCTGCTGCAAGAAGGCATTTTAGGAAATATTACGTGCACGGAACATTCGCACCTGGGGGGGGGGGGGGGGGGGGGGGGGATCTCTTTGTTAACGGTAAATTTCGCACTCTCCAGCAGGACACATTTCTGTATGCCCGCCTGAGACATGGGGGTACGAACGCGCCACGCTACGTTCCCTTCAGAGCGTCCCCCATTGCTGCCTCTGCATTGTGTGCTTCAAGCGGATAACGCTAGTCATCTGGTGTCTGTACTTTACCGTTCTCTGTACGCCGATTATGACTATTTACCTTGTACTTCCTGCGCTAAGTCGGGTTCGGATCTTGGTCAAGAGCTCTCTGATGAGCAATGGACATATTGCTGTAAACAGACTGAGGAGGTCTCCTCGAGTAGCAGGTTACGCATTATTCATTACCGGTATCTTCAGCGCTATTACCACGCTCGCGTGCGGTCGCACAGGTACGGGCTGCGTGATTCTGACAGCTGTGCTAGGTGCCAGGCGGGACCTGCAGATTTCTTTCGCCTTGCCTGGTCGTGTCCTGGGGTGTATGACTACTGGTAGCTGGTATTTGATGCTTTCGATTCCATGACTACTGCACCCCTTACTAGATCTACACTGACTGCGCTTCTGGGCTATACTGCGCCCATCCCTACCACATACAGAAAGTTTGTTTCTTTCAGCCTGGTCCTGGCGAAACGGCGCGTGGCCTGCAGATGGGGCCGTGGCCGAGCGCCTAAATTTAAGGAATGGTTAGGCGATATCATCCTTTGGCAAGAGCAAATTTGCATGTATGCTGACTTATTACCTCGTTCTTCACGACCCCACGATATATGGGGCCCGCTGCAGTCATATTTGCTGGAACATCCTCTCACTGTTGATTCCTAAGCCTGCGCGCCTGGCATGTGATCTAGAGGTATTCTCGCCATTCTTGTGGCTTTTGGGGTGGCAAACACAGCTCTCTATAGCCACATACCCCATTATACACTGAGCAATATACCCTGTTTCTTCTATTGTCATCACACGCCCAATATATGCTATGCAGCTCTATTGTTGTCTTTGCACTTCATGTGTCATATACTCAAATGTACTAATTCCTGTACGATGATAATGTAATTTGCTATACCTTATGATTACATCACTTGGACTCTGCTGACGGATGTTTAATAAATAAATTTTTTTAAAAGTGTCTTCAAAAATTCACCTGACCCTTTTTTTCCAATTTCTGTTTATCATAACATAATCTCTATTATCACTATGGCTGTCACAATAAAATAAAACAGTGTGTTCGAGTCATATAAGCTGTAGATCATATGTATGCATAGATTGCCATCTAGTGATGGGTCTGGATGTTTGCACTTTGTTTTTGTTTAAAGAAGTCTTTCCAGTCACGAGGTCGGGGACTCCTCCTTTCGGTGATAGTGCGCATAGGCATCGACTCCATCCTTAGATTGTTTTTTTCCGCCATCAGGTTCAGATGTGTATTGCTGGGTTCTGGTTCAGCAGTTTCTCAGACCCCTTCGACGTGCAGTCCACTACTCTCAACGGTATTGTTATCGATCGCAGTTCCCTATTCGTCGGCTATCGTCTCACCTTGAAAAATATTCGATCGGAAAACTCGTGGCTGGCCTTCGGGCCTACCAGTGCGTACTGTACTAGCAGTTGATGGAATGGACTCCCTTCAAGTTATGTCCTGGGCATCGTGCTAAATTTCCACGCACCGACTTGCACGAAGTGTGCAACCTCGGCTTGTCCCCGGAACACGACTAGAAACACTGCGATGTGTTTCGATTGAAGTAGACACTTTGTGACCATCTGGCTTGACGCCACGAGATGCAACAACATATGGGCCGGGATGCCCGCCACCCCTTCCACCACCAATCCCAATGGGAGGAGACAGACACAGTTTGAACTTTTGGAAGGCGGGGGGGCCTCACGACTGTAGGAGAGTAGGGTCTGCAATCCTATGATCACCCCAGATTTTTGCTTTTTGCTTCACTGGTTTACGACTTCCCTGGCTGTGGGCCTGCTAATCAGACCCACAGCCTAGCTGTTCTCTCTCTAAATTGACACGTGTACCTTAGGTGCATTTACCAATTGGTACTGGGCCACCTTATCAGTCCCTGTATTCAGGGCATAGGTGTACCCAGGGCCTACCAGGGGCTGCAGCATGTATCATGCCACCCCTGGCTGGCCATCTAAATCTGACACAACTGGCTGCACGACAGCTGGGGCAAGGTGGTGTAATCACCCTTTGCTTTAGATATAGTATACCTATATCTAACCCTAAAATGGACACATGTATTCCTATCAGTCACTCCGATGGCAGGCCTTAACAATCCTGAAGGCAGAGTGCTTGGAATTATGTGAGATGGTGCTCTGGCATGAGCTGAGCCCGTTTGCAGCTTGCGGAACTAAGTCCTAATAGCTGTTCCATGATAACGCATACCATATACTCTTAAGTGCATTATAATCCTCGCGGTTATTTGCCAACTTTGGTATCGTTTTATCAAAACATGTCGAGTAAGGTGTCATACGAATTGGATTACTAACCCCTTGCCAATTCTGGCGACGGGGTTAGCATTCCACCCTTCTAGAGGGACACGACATGTATGTAGCTGTGAACCCCGGTTAAAGTTAACTCGAGCCTCAGCATCACAAAATGGATGCTGCCACCACAGACACAAGTCTGACCTCCTGCTGCTGGGAGTCCTTCCAGCGAGGAGAGCTTGGACAAAGGGTTTCCTGTCAGGGGCGGTGCTAGCACCAGCCCAGACAGGGTTTTGTGTATCCCAGGTAGGCAGGGCTGAGAGGAAGGTGACTGCAAGTGGCACCCCGGTGCTCACTGTGCATATGCCGGCTCAAACCAGTTCCAGGGGCACACCAGCCCCTGACCTGGGGAAAGTCCGGACAAGGGAGAGGGGTGTAACCACCCCCCTCCTGGTCCCACCCATGGGCAGGACCTAGTCGCGTGCCAGCCCCTTTCTTTAGAATAAAAGTAGGATCGGGCCCCCTTCCCAAATTAGATCATTCTGAATCTTGACTACTTTCCACGAAAGGACTCTTGACTATTTCTGAAGACTCTCCCTTGTGGCTAAGGAGTAGCCACCCCGCACCAGCGGGCACCATCTAAGCGCTTGCGGGTTGCTGCACGTCCATCCTCCGGATCAAGACTGACCAGCTCGACGAGACCCGGATCCCCTGGCATCTCTGACCTCTACCTGCATCATCAGCCCAGCTGAGATTCGTGGGTGTGACGAGACTTGAGGGACCGGCCATCTTCAGAACCTGCACGACGCTTATCCAGCACGACCGCTGAGGGATCCTCGAGTGAGTGCTTTGGGGTTTGAGAAGCCCTAACCCTGAGCAGCTCCAGCACCGAAGTCCAGCCCCCCAGCATCCACGAGATCTGCGTGGGGCCCTTCTGCTCTTTGCTGCTCACCGCGTTGTCCGGTCACTTGCCTGCTGGCTAGTGGCCCTTCCGACGACTAACCACGACGATTGCATCGCTGGTCTGGTTGCTCCAGACTGGCTCTAGCTCCCCTCCAACAGAGGAGCACCCCGGACCCTCCTGGTCCACTCCAGACGCCATCTTGTCTCCACCGCGTGGGCTTGACTTTGCCAAGGTTTGTTGCCCCAATCCTGGGTCCAGCATCGCCGACAGCAGACACCTTCGTGGGACAGCTCGCACCTCCAGCCTGGTCGCCGACAACGCCTCCTGGTCCGAGGGACAGCAGAGTCCAGCGTCGCCCACTCCACCTGGTCGAGGTGACTTCAGCCTGTGCCATCCTGGTGCCCACACAATCACTGGCTAGTGATTAAGAACTGAGTCCCCTCTGCTTTCAGGTCGTCTCCATCTCCGATCCAGGCTTGGATCACCTCGAACTTCTTCACTGGTCGCCTGCCAGCAACTTCTTCTTTCAGGCTCCATAGACTCCAACGAGGATTCCCGACGTCTTTTGAACCCTATGCAGCCGCAGCCCCTGGGCTAGGTAACCCGAGCATTTCGGTGCTCCAACGCAGGTTCACTATCCAAGTGTCCAGATCCTTTGTCGTTTTGAGTCTAGCTAGTCGGATTTGTCCGATAGCAGTAACTTTGCAAATACTAGCATCCATAGACTTTGTCCCGCATCCCGCGTGAGAGTGCACACTCTGCACCCGATCTCCCTAGGCCTCCTGCTCCTAACCTTAGGGTTCAGTAGTGTAGTCCTAGCGATCCTGAAGCCTCTGGATCTTGTTACTTACCTGCTAGTATTTCGCATTCCACTTTTAGTGTATATGGTTTTTCGTGCCCCTCGGGCATTTGTGTAAATTGTGCAACTTAAAGTATTTTCATAAGTTTTGTTGTGTGCCTAGCTCCCTGACTCAAAGAGTTCAGGGTAGACTTGTTATAAATAAATATCCTTTTATTTTCATAACAACTTGTGTGGTGTCCTTTCACTTGGTGTTCAATGGGTATATGTGATGGTATAACAGCTGGCTTAACACGCCCTCTAGAGTTTAGCCTAAAGACTGCTCTTTAGGCTAGCCCAGAATTAAACAGACTAGAACTCATTGTCAATACTCAGGGAGGCATCCAAAAACAAAATCGAGATGCAATTTGATAATATCACCGGGATAACGGAAAATAGGGCTACAGTCATGGCCTATACTACTGAACAAGCAGACGAAATATATTCTTTAATCAAGGAAGTGAGAAACATGGATGCCCATGGAGGTTCAATCAGCCAACAGCTGAAACAATTAGAATACTTGACGCGACGACAATTAAACCAAAGGATGCACGCAACAACATTGATCCAATATCTTAGAGCCAAGAGAATACCAAGAGGATTGCGACTAGCGATTAAGCCTATGTTATTTCGCTTCAATCTGAACGCAAAGTTCATGGAAAAATGGTACAGCATCTTGAATAAGTGCTCACTAGACCTTATTTTGCTTATCATTGAGGAATTAGCAAAGACAATTCAAGAGTTTGAGGAGGAAATCTTTAATTTGAAAACAGAATTAGAATTAAGATTGGAAGCAGACACATGGAAAATCAACTTAGAAGGTATCAACCAGAAACTTGACAAGTACGAAAAGGAACTACAAGAAGGAAAATTGCGCAATTATAAACGGGATACCATAGATTACAAGCTAAATGAAGTTTATACTTGGGCCGACATCTATGCCCGACGACAATTTATCCCTAAAAAATCAACATTAACAACACATTCATCAGAAGAGTGTAGTCACGGAAAAGGAAACATCAATACGACGGGGACCGGTGCGTGTCTCCACCGAGGGAACATCAGTCACATTAGAAATAGCGGAGCAATCCACAAGCAGTGCAAGTGGACCTTTTTTGTCACTGGCACAAGATCAAGACCGACCGCCCACGCAGCAGTCAACAACAGCAACAGAAAAAGCAAAACAAGGAGAGGAAGAGGCAGGAAAGGCCTTACGGGGCGGACGGAAAGTGATTTGATCATAAACATATCTTCCATTAAACTTACGAATCAACAACTCACAGTGTTAAACAAAGGACTTACATATGTACCAACTACACAAACTAATGAAATGGAGACGGAGGGAGCTTTCTTCCGGTTCAGGAGGACGCTCAGGTTACGACACAATTTCACCAATATAGTGGAACCAACAGAACCAATTATAGCTATGAATGGTCAGCTTGAGAAATTCTAACCAAAAAGTGTGTTTCAACCTCCTATCTCACACAAAATGTTAGACACCTTTGAAGTAATGGTTAGAAAAGATCTACAAAAATTGGATTACAATAAACCTAAGCACAATAATTTGACAAAAAAAGAAAGAATCACCTTGCAAAACCTGTCCAACAACAGGAGATTATGATTCAACCGGCGGATAAAGGGGGAGCCCTAGTGGTAATGGATGCACAGTTCTATGAATTGAAAGTTGATCAACATGTATCTGACCAGGAGACATATCTAAGGCTACCATCTGATCCTATCACAAAATTACAAAAAATGTTGGATGACCTATTACAAACAGCAGAAGATAACAACTGGATTGACCACAAAGTAAGAGCATATCTGACGACCAAATACCCTAGAACGCCTAAACTCTACATGATTCCAAAGGTGCACAAACATCTGACAAATCCACCTTTCAGACCGATCGTGTTGGGGGCGGGTCATTATTTGATCCCCTCGGCCGATTCCTCGATCATTTTTTACAGCAATTTGTTCAGAATTGGGGATCATATATACGTGACACCACGGATTTCTTGAATAAACTGACATGGACAGAACAGGGCTTTCAACCAGAGTGGATTTTATGTACTATAGACGTAGTGGCTCTTTATACGTCGATTCCGCATGAAGCAGGCCTTGAATCAACTGAATGGGCTCTTTTGAAAATGGGAGAATTACCAACAAATAAGGTATTGTTGTTGCAATTACTTAAGTTCTGTTTACACAACAGTTACTTCATCTGGAGGGAACATCATTATGCCCAGCTGACTGGCACATCTATGGGATTTGCGGGAGCGCCAGCCTATGCCAATATATTTATGGCCCAGTTTGAAGCAGAGAACATCATGAACACTGAGGACTGGAAACACGTGAAAATGTACTGTCGTTTTATAGACGATATTTTTTTAATCTGGGACAGCACTCAAGAACACCTAGAAAGGTTAATCCTGATGATGAATTCAATTAACCCCAGGATTAAATTCACACACAAGATTGATTCACAAACAATAGACTTTTTGGATGTGAGAATTATCAAAAATCCACTAGGTTTCTCCACACAACTATACACTAAACCAACGGACAAGAACAATGCACTAGGATACACAAGCTTTCATCCTAGGAGTCTAATCAAAAATTTACCAAAGTCCCAATTTATAAGGATTAAAAGAATATGTTCTGACAACCAAGAGGCAACAAAAACCATTCACCAACAGGCAACCAAATATGAAGCAAGAGGATATCCACGGAAGGAACTTGATGAGCGCATAGTGAATGTAATGGCACTAGACAGAACTGATTTACTGAAGCCTAAGCAGAGAAGCACCAAAGAAAAAATGGTTTTTGTAACGAAATACACGACCCAGTTGAGAGAAATCAAAAAGATAATTAACAACAGATGGGAACTTTTAATGAATGAACCAGATTTCAAAGGATTATTCAAAGACTTACCAGTACACGCATATACAAGGGGGCAAAATTTGCGTGAAAGATTGAAGCCGAAACCACCAACATCTTTAACAGTATCTCACAAAGGAATGAGTAAATGTCTGAATTGCACAAATTGCAATAATGTGATAATGGGGAACATCATCAGCCATCCCACTACAGGAAAAGTCATAGATTTGAGACACACCAGTGACTGCAATACCGCAAACTTAGTGTATGGAATTAGGTGCCCATGTGGCAAGCTCTATGTAGGCAAAACGGAACGCAAGATTAAGATTCGAATCACGGAGCATAAGAGCTGAATACGCAATTTAAATCTAACATCACCTTTAGCAGTCCATTGGAGAGACACAGGTCACACAATCTCTCAATTACAGTTCTTTATCATTGAACAAGTACCCATGAAGGCAGGAATCAATAACCACCAAAGACTGTTGCAAAGAGAATTATTTTGGATTAAAAACTTGCAAGCGATGGCTCCCATGGGTCTTAATGACAAATATGATTTATCTTGCTTTCTATGAGTAAACAAAGCATCTGATGAGCACGTGCAGGATATTAAAAACACAGCCCTTACAGGTTAGCACATATAAACTGAAAATTATGAATATTAAGAACGCAAGAAGTTGCACAAATTTAACTAATTTAATCACAGTATAGCACTGAGACAAGCAGCAAGGGCAATGAGATTTAAGTGTAATGTATATTAAGAAAAGTAATCTTGATATAATTGTACCTATTTAGAACTTTTTGTGTACTTGAATACATTGGTTTATGTATATATTGTTATATCTTACAACCCACACTATCATTGCCCTTTTACATTTTTTTTATATAAACCTGATTGCACTACAAAACACCGACCATAGAGTGAATACATTGACAAGATACTTAATACATTAATCAGGACGAGGGTTTGAGCATTATGGGGAGGTTATGCGTACGGTGTTACCGAGACAGAAACCTATTTAAATATGGCGTCCGTACACTGATTGATGGCAGCGTCAAAGTCTGAGGTTTATGCTGGTTATAACAGGAGAATCGCGCGGTCACTGTGATGTGACAATACAACAATTATACAGTGAACTTATTGCCTTTACACTTAACATATTAGGTAGAACGAGGTTCGGGAACTAAGCGCTGGAGATGCGAACAGTATTAACAGTACTAAACCCATTGAAATATGGCGCCCGCGGTTTGATTAATGGCAGTGTAGTAGTCCGTTGTCTGTTTGTGAGTTCAGGCGCGCGGGAGAACTGTTATGAGACGCGGAGACATCAGTAACAGCTGAGACACTCTTTGATGTGAGAGCAGGTCGCATTGGTACGGAGAGGATTGTTTGGAAACGAGGTAAGAAGTCCTCGGTTATACCGAAAACGATGTAGCTGTGGTGTAGTCATTCGTGACTGGTCTTAGTACTGACGGTGAATTTGTTTGTTTACGTTTCGCAGTGAACATCATACGGACGAATTCAACAGGTATGCGGGAGTGGAATGCATAGGATGTTGAAATATAATTAGCGGTCCAGAATTTTGGAGTATTAATATAGGACGTGCGATTTGTTGTTATGTCTTGCAGAACGAAACAGTGCTGGAATAACAGGTATGCCTGCCAATATACAGGAGTATTTTAAGATACACGGAAACATCTTGTAGTAGTGAAGAGGTCACTGTATACATTTCTTGTTTGTTGTTTAGGGGACTTTTGAACACACAAGACCTGTGGTAAGCTAATGCGTGCAATCTAGACTTGGCCTATTTATCAACATTTAGGATGAATTGTTATACATGGCTTGGCATAAAGATTAAATAGATTTATTTTTCTACACAGGATTTAGGATTTGAGCAATACGCGAACAGGTATGATAATATTCAGGGCACACATATAATAACACCCATGGGCATCTCAAATTTGAAATTACAAGGTCATTTTTATTTTTTACAGATTCGCCCCTGATGAAGGCACCTTGGTAGTGCCGAAATGCATTGGGCACCGGGCATTTTTCAAAAATTGTACAGCACATAACATTGTTGAATATTACATGAAATGTAATGCTTATGTTTTGGTTTTGTGAATATGAATGAAATACAATTCATTGAGATATGATGTGGTAATACACAGATGTGAGAAAAAAAGTTATAAAAAAAATTCAGAAATAAATAGAAGCAATTGAGAAAACAGAAAGTCTATTGTTTGTTGAAAAAACACAATCAGTTCAGGTGCATAGCACCAAGTGGATAGTGCACGGTTCGTTGGGACAACATACCCAACAAAACTAGCTTTTCATAACAGCTGGCTTAACACGCCCTCTAGAGTTTAGCCTAAAGACTGCTCTTGTCCATGCTACTTGGATAGCTGGTCTATAAGGTTGACGTGCAACCAATCATCAATAAGGGTCGTTTGGTATGATACACAGTGATCACTAGAATAGTGAGCACTATATATCAGGCCAACTTCTCTCATTGGTGAGCAGCGGTTGGGATTTGAGCTTGCTGTTGTTTTACCACACGTATCCTAAGAATATCATTTGAAAGATCACATAAGTACAAAGGTACATATAACTTAGCTTAGAATAGTCTGAGTTCTACTGAACCAGCTGTTGTAGTGTAACAGGGCTTAGCACGCCCTGACTACAACTCTTAGCAAGGGATCAGTAGGCAAACAAATAGTGTAGGTAAGTGCACCACTTACACCTCACTAGAAAAGCATGTCAGACAAAGGAGAGAACTCAGAGGCTCCCCTTATGTCAGTTGACCCTCCACAGGTCATGTCAAGATATGCAGCTCTTAGCTTCCAGGAGATGAGACAAGTGTGTACCTCCAGGAAGCTAAAACAGGGTTCTAACCCTACCATCCCATTTCTGATAGGTCTCTTAGAGACTTATGATGCAAGGAGGGCTTCTAACACAGGCCCTTCTAATCCAGATGGGAGCATGCCCCCCTTAGAGGGAACCCTTGGGGACCCTGACCTCAACCTCAATGGAACAGGAAGTGAAGGAGAGGAAGAGGATCAGGAGTTGTCAGGGGATGAGGCAGACAAAGGTCAGGTAGTAGTCAGTAGACTCACCAGGACCAACTTAAGCAGGCATGAGAATGGAACTGGGGGACCCCCAGACCCACTCTCAGGCAGGCTTAATATTTGGAATGGACGAGTTAGGTCTCTATCCAGAGGCTCTAACAGATCCATTCATACCAATGGCTCTCAGGCCTCTTCTCACAGAGGGATGACATCCCCTCAGAGGAGAGAGCATGAAGCTAAGATGAGGGAAGTCAATCTGAGGATTGAAAGGGAAGAACTTGCCCTGGCCAAAGAGAGACTTGCCTTTGCTAGAGAGCAGAAATTGAGTGGGGCAGACCCCACTGGTGGCAGCATTATCCCTAGAGATAAGGACAGGAGTTTAGACACTAGACACCTGAGTAAGATAGTGCCCCCCTTTAAACAAGGGGATGACATCCACAAATGGATGACTGCTTTGGAGAGGGCTTGCACTGTCCAGTGCGTCCCCCAGAGTCAGTGGGCAGCTATCTTGTGGCTCTCCTTTGAAGGCAAAGGTAGAGATAAGCTCCTCACTACTAGAGCTGAGGATGCTAACAATTACCAAGTCCTGAAGAATACACTGATTGATGGGTTTGGCTTAACAACTGAGCAGTACAGGTTGCTGTTCAGAGACACCCAGAAAATTCAGTCTCAGGATTGGGCTGACTTTGTCGATTGTGCCACTAAGGCTTTGGAAGGCTGGTTGCTGGGTAGCAAGGTTACTGATTACACAGGGTTGTATAATCTTATCATGAGAGAACAGATTTTAAATAACTGGCAGAACCAGTTGTTGCATCAGCACCTTGTTGACTCAGATCTGACCTCTCCCCAAGAATTGGGAAAGAAGGCAGACAGATGGGTCAGAACAAGGGTCAAGCAGAACCAGACTCAGAACCAGGGTGGTCAGAAGAAAGCAGACCAAAAGGGTAGTAACAAGAGTGAACAAAATGACCAGAAGTCTTCGACAGGTCCCCAACAAACCAAAGAGGGTGGGGGTCAGGCTTCACAGCAGAAAAAGAAGACTCAAGAAGGCCAGTCAAAAAGGTGGTGCCAATACTGTAAAAGTAAGACTCACTGGTTTAGTGAGTGCACCAAGAAAGGAGGGCAAACTCCTACCACTACAGCCCCTAAGGCAACTGCACCCCCTAGTACAGTCAGTAGTGGTAGTGCACCTCCCAAGGGATTAGTTGGGTTAACCTTGGGATCTGAGGGGTATGACAACCTAGTTGGCACACTCACTCAGGCTGTCCTTGTCTGTACAGGGGATGTGGATATGTCCTCTGATGTCAGTCCCAATACTTTGGGCAAATACAGGCAGACACCTTTAATTAATGGAACAGTGGCTCAGGCCTACAGGGACACTTGTGCCAGTGTCACAATGGTGACACCTAACTTTGTGGACCCTGGACAGATCATGCCAGGTACAGATTTCCTGGTGACCAATGCCAGCAATGTCACTACCAATCACAGTATGGCAGTTGTTGATTTCTCCTGGGGAGGGGTAAGTGGCCCAAAGAAAGTTGTAGTTAGTTCAGACCTCCCAGTAGAATGTTTGTTGGGCAATGATTTGGAAACATCACTATGGTCAGAAGTGGAGCAGAGGACTCACATGGAAATGTTAGGCTTGCCAGCACATGTCCTTGCTGTGACTAGGTCACAGGCCAAAAGATGCCCCACTGAACATGTGCTGGATCCTGGAACAATGGACCAGACACCTCCCAAGACAAGGAGCAGTAGGGTTAAGGCATATCCTTCCCCCTTGCCCCAGGTTGTGGATCAAGTCTCAGAGGAGGCTGACCTTAAAGAACTGAGGGAAACTGAGCCTAAAGAACTTGAACCTGATCAGGTTGAGTTTCTGGGCTCAGTGGGACCCTCCAGGGAAGACCTGGGGAAGGCACGGTTAGACTGCCCTTCACTTGAACCCCTCAGACAGCAGGCTGCTGCTGAGGCTGCAGGGAACGCCACAGGTACCCACAAGGTATACTGGGATGATGGACTCCTGTACTCTTGAGTCAAGAGACCCCAAGCCTGGTGCAACCAGGAGGCTGGTCATTCCCTTGTCTGAGGGGTTTCCTTCTTACCTTGGCCCATGAGATTCCCCTTGCAGGACACATAGGCCAGAATAAGACTTGGGACAGACTTGTCCCACACTTTCACTGGCCTCACATGAATGAAGATACCAAGGAGTTGTGTCGCTCCTGTGTCACTTGCAAAGCCAGTGGTAAGTCAGGTGGCAGAACAAAGGCCCCCCTTATACCACTACCTGTGGTGGGGGTACCCTTTGAGAGAGTTGGGATTGACATTGTTGGTCCAATGGAACCCCAGACAGCATCAGGGCACAAGTTTATACTGGTGGTGGCGGACCATGCCACCAGGTATCCTGAAGCTATTCCCCTTAGGACCACTACAGCACCTGTTGTGGCAAGAGCCCTAGTTGGAGTGTTCTCAAGAGTGGGCTTCCCTAAGGAGGTTGTCTCTGACAGAGGTGCAAACTTCATGTCAGGATATCTGACTGCAATGTGGAAGGAATGTGGTGTCAACTATAAGTTCACCACACCCCATCACCCACAGTGCAATGGGCTTGTTGAGAGATTCAACAGGACCCTCAAAGGGATGATTCATGGACTACCTGAAAAGCTCAGGCGTAGATGGGATGTCCTGATACCCTGCCTCTTGTTTGCTTACAGAGAGGTCCCACAGAAGGGGGTTGGCTACAGCCCTTTTGAACTTCTGTTTGGGCATCCTGTAAGAGGACCCCTTTGTTTGGTGAAGGAAGGATGGGAGAGACCTCTCAAAAAGCCTGCAGCCAACATTGTGGACTATGTACTAGGTCTCCGCTCCAGGATGGCTGAGTACATGGAGAAGGCATCTAAAAACCTTGAGGCCAGCCAAGAATTGCAAAAAGCTTGGCATGACCAAAAGGCTGTCCTGACTGTTTATCAGCCTGTGTGGAAAATAAATACAAACTTGGTGAACATTATCGGCGCCATCTTGCCCCTTTTCCAAGCCCATTCGTGCGCGTAAGCGGCAGCCATTTTTTTGAGCACCATGACCTCCCTGCCCCTCGCTGATAGCCAGCGCGTCTCTCTCTCTTAACCTCGCAAGCATTCCCCCGCACGCTGACAACCCCCGCTCTCTCATGCCTTGGGTCATAAACCCCTCTTCAGCGCAGCTTCACCACGGAATCCCATCCTGTTCCCAGCGCGACACCTCCCCTCATTCCTTTCATGGCCTCAAACCCTTTTGATGCAAACCCCCTTTTCCTGTGTCCCCGTTTGTCTTCCCTGTTCCCAGGCCGCCACCTGGCTCTGCGGATACTGTTTATTACCCCGTACAGTAGGAAGCTTCCCCTCCCCATCAAAAGACCCCCGAACCGATCAAAGCCCCCACCCCATGAGATCCGATCAACCCCATGCATTCCGTGAATCGGCGGAATGCCCTGCTGTGCGACAACCATCACCTGTTGTGACCGGGGTGGGGAATCCAACTGTAAATGTATGTGGGAACGGGCCTAAAGGGGAGATTCCGAGGATGTTCTTTCAACTATTAACGTATTATGAGAATGTGTTATGTGCAATAAAGGTCATAAACCCTAGTATAAGAGGCCAGGCCTCAGAGATGTGGTTAGAGCACCTCGTGATGATACTTGCTGTCTGAATTGATGTGTTCTCCTCCGGAGAGAATAAAATCCTCGTTTCCTGCCTTCCAGTCTCCAGCGCCTGCTTCTTCATTGGTTAACATTGGTGGGTCATAGAGGCGATATCGCCGGGCAACAAAAAGGGTCTTTGGTTACTGGTTGTCTTTGGAACCCTTTTTAACAATTGGCGTCCCAAACGTGGGGCCCATCAGCGACTCGTGGATCCAGTGGGAGAGGTCCTGACGACAGAGTGAACGACTGCAACGATCGGAAGGTACCCTGTCCGATAGACCCTCGTCTGACAGCCGATCATCCGAACTTCACTGGTTCCGAACAGACCTCTCTCGAGTGATCTGCGGTCCTGACTGGGAACCATCAGGAGTGCCACGAGAAGTACGTAGAGAAGAGGACGATCGGGCGCTGGATTCGGAAGACAAGAAACTGTCCATGCGGTCCGGGTAAGGTCGTGTAAACACGACTAATTGCGAAAGTGATAGATAATTGAAAGTGATTGATAATTGTTGAGAAAATACTAGTATTACTTTTTGTTAATTTATTGGAGATTCACTGTCTACAAACGGAGAAACAACAGGCTCTCCCTTTATAAACAGCGAAGGATAGGTACGCACCCGTCGGACCTATCTTTCTCCCCCACTGAACAATTGCCCCTTCCCCCCATTGATTAACTGTTATAGATTGTTTTCTGGAGATTCTCTGTCTGCAAACAGGGAAGAATAGGTCCCCTCTTTGCAGATAGTGAAAGGGTAGGTGACGCGAACTTTTGCGAGCCTACTTATTCTCCCCATTGACCATATTGATTTTTTATTTTTGACCTAACATTGATTGCTCGAGATTGGTTCATGAGGTATTCACTACGTGCAAACAACGTAGAATAGAAATATTCTGTCTAGTCTTTGCGCGCAGTGATAAGATAGGTAGTGCTGACTATTATCCCATTGCGATCCGTCATGCCTGTCTTCTCCCCACTGGTTAGTAGCCTGTTTTACCCGGACCGCTTATTAGAGATGAACCATCCGGCTCCGCTGGAAGGCACCCCTAATAAGGACATGTTCATGAAGCATGGATTAATCGCTATAGCCTACAGTGAGCTATGGCATAAATATACGAAAAAGGATCGAGAAAGTCAGTGGCCACTGAGAGGATCCTTTGATCTTGACAAAATAGAAACGGTAGAAATAGCCCTTCGTAGGAATGAAACAACACCTATTATGCTCGATAGTCTCGGCATGTGGCGCAAAGAAGCCACACGACGAAGGGAAGGCGACGAATTTAGAAAAGATGAGGGGACACGACGGATAACCCTCCAAACGTCTAGTAGGCAAAGGGGAGGGCCAGCGATGGCACAGTCCCGAGGAGTAGACATGAAAAGAGAACGGTGTAAAGGGGTGTGCCGACAAGTCAACCCCGGAACACAACGACCCGAAGGTAAT
This sequence comes from Lissotriton vulgaris, assembly GCF_964263255.1. Lineage (NCBI taxonomy): Eukaryota > Metazoa > Chordata > Amphibia > Caudata > Salamandridae > Lissotriton > Lissotriton vulgaris. Next base: position 908,948,697 of record NC_141697.1, read on the forward strand.
CCCCCGGCACTATGCACAGGACGAACAGATGTAAAACAAAACCAATGTGCTTTCTGTAAATGTCTTGGACACTGGAAAGCCCAATGCCCGACTCTGCAGAGCATAGGTAAGAACGGAGGGTCGACAGAAAGAACAGGCCGACAGAAAGGGAAAAGGCACGAGATAAAAACCAATCAGACTAGTGCAGACAGGACCACCCCGTTTGATTATGCTCGATGGCACAGATTTCGTCAGACCAATTTTAACGACATGTTAGAGTTCTGGGACTGATTGCTCTCTGTTGCTCCCCCACTCTGAAAAACAAACACAACTGCAGGTCAGTGTAAACAACCCCCCGTTAGAGAAAAGACTCAAGAAAGCCAAGCGTCTATTATATAACTTAGGATTTAATTACGGTAAAACACACAACCAACAGTAAATAGAATAACTAGTAGAACTCTCTAAAAAACAAACTTGACTAAAAGAAAAAAATACAAAACATGTTATGCTCACTCCGGAAGTCCTCGAAATGTAACAGTTCGATGGTCCCGCCCATCCGAAACACATAGCACGTGTGGGGCGGGGCCTGCCAGCAACCATGGGCCAAAAAGAGATCGCTGGCGAGAAGGTACTGGAGACTCCACAAAGCAGGCAATGAAATGGTCTTTCCATACTACCCTTCCAAGGATGGCGTCCCCCGGGCCGCGAGTAGGGAGGGGGCGGCTGCAAATGACCCCCTCCCTCGTATCTCCTGGTCCGGCCATCACGAATTCCTCCATCGAACGGATGCAGGGTGGGCAGGGAGGAAGAGGCGACGCGGACGAGCCTCTTCCACCTCCACAGGTAGGAGGCTTCCCTGCCCTGGTCCGGCGCCGATGTCCTCCAGCCGGGCGACGGCCATATACCTACGCTGCACAGGAAAATATAATGCCCGACTGGTATATTTCCGCAACACAGGACATACAATGCCCGACTGGTATACTTGCATAGTACAGGACATACAATGTCCGGCGGGCATATTTACGGAGCACCGGATGTACAATGGTCCCCCAAGAGTCGGAATCAGGGGTGTAGGGTGGTCATCATGTGCACCCCTGATTCGAAGGGACGGCGTAGGATGCGCCGGGAGAGGGAGGCGGCACGGACAAGCCTCCCTCACCTCCCCAGACGAAGGCTCCACTGCTGCACCCTGGCGCCCCGAACCAAAATGTCCTGCTCCAGCAACATGATGCTCTGTCCTTCGCCATCACAAGAAGTTTCTTCCACTCCTGATGGATACGACAAAGGTGGCTGCCGCAGGGTCTCAAAATGGCGTCTGGGCCCTCGAAAGACGGGTCTAGGCCGCTGAAGTAACTTTGTCCGAAATTGCAACTCGGGCACTTGCCCACCTGGGCGCAAGCCCCCCCACCATCGACAAACATCCCCTCGACTTTGAAGATTCTACCAGAGTCCCAAGAGCCCTCGGCCCCTTCAGGCTTCCGGTGAGGAACAGCTGCATTGATCTCAACTGAAATAACCACGGCACAGCAACAAGATGGCGGTGCTCTCGTGTCTGCATCAGCTTCCGTCTGAACCACCCAGGAACATTATGGGCTAACAAACTTGAGTAAGTTCCGGCTGAGCATCAACATGACCCGGTAAGAAAGACTCTATCCCCCTCCCTCTCTTGATTGACGGTCCACACCACCAGCCCCTCTGTTAGCACAGTTTTCTTTTGAACTGCCGAAAGGGACTCTGGTCCAACCGCCAATCGTCGGGGACATTTTTCCCTCTGATGCTACTTCCGGACTAAACCGGCCTCGCCCAAAATGGCGCCGGTATCAATGGAAACTAACGGATGCCTCGTGGTGTTCCTTAGCTAATGAAACTTGATGTACTAAGATATATATATATATACGAACCATTGCGCACTCGATGTTAAAGGGAGGAGGGTTCACTTGGCGAACATTTAAGAAGGGTTCCGTAAAATGTTGATTTCAATGAACAATTTATTTTTGATATTTGTTGTAACTGGTACATAACGTCACCTATGATGCACACCCACGGTTTGCATCTAGGAAATGTGATTACGATGAGCTTGACTGTGTTTCCATTTATGAACTGAAATGCCCCTGATTCCTTCGTCACGCAATGAAATGTTTGTAGTTACTTGCAAATAATTAATTAGGCCTTTTTTACATGTTCTTGTGCTACAAAATAACCCCCTACTGTATGTGCTTCCCTCGACGACATGTCAGACCAAAATATGATTGCGCTCTCACATTTTACGTACTGAATAATTCTACAAATAAAGGTCTTACAAAACTATGGATAGGCATCGCATACTTTTGTAAATACGGGTATCGGTGGGAGGGTTTTTCTGTGCGCAACCGTTCTGCTCCTTTTTTTAAGGTTATTTGAAAGAAAAAAAATGGTTGTTCGGCCCTGGGTTGATGGTCGAATCAAAGGTATGATACGCTGCCTCCAAGATATGCGACTAAGCTCAGGAACTAACGTATGAAGAAGGACCTCGACTTCTGAGAATGGGTAAAGTAAAACGGTGTGATTGATAAAATGTTATAAAGATATGGTGGTCGAAGGTACTAAGGTACAGGGTTGAACGAAGAACTGATATGCCTTAGAACATCACAGCTTTGGGAATGATTTAGGGATCCCGATGGCCGGATACATCTACAAAACCGGGTACCTCACGCTAGGCACCTCTGATTCCTCTTTTTAGCGTTTTCCCTACACACGATCCTTAATGCCATCCTCGAACCTCCCCATGAACCACCTATCACATTGCCTGCCCCCATGACTTTAGGAAACCAAAACCCTAAGGGATTATATCCCGAAGAGATAAGTACGAGTATGTGGTAAGTAAAGGACTTTCGCGCCCATACATTTGATGTGTTCGAATGTTGTCCCCCCACCTCCCCTTTTTCCTCCCTTTTCCCTCTGCAGGTTACATTAGAATCCCGATTAGAGTATCGTAAGGGATCTGGAACCACGTCACGCCCGATGCATGAAAACGGACTAGCGCTGCAAAACGGCACGACAAGGACGCTCTACCTAATGCACGACCTTTCTGTACCTGATCTAATGCTCTTCTGTCCCAAAACTGCATGCTTCCTACATCCTAACACAGACCCGAAACGTCTAAACGTTAGGTAACGCACTGAATAGCCCAAACAATACACGGTCATTCCCCATGTCACACGTGTACTGTTTGGCCTATTGTCTGTCTCTCTCTCTCTCTCTCTCTCTCTCTCTCTCTCTCTCTCTCTCTCTTACTCTCTCTCTCTCTCTCTCTCTCTCTCTCACTCACTCTTCCACCCCTCCACACTTTCCCTCTTCCTAGCAACTGGCACCTAATTGGCGAACCTGGTGCACCTCCTGATTGGCCCCAAATACCACAAGTATTTGCACAAATTTGTCCTAAATAAAATTGTATCGGTACCACGTTACTACCTCTCCTTTTCTACTAAAATATGGATGAAATTTAAATTGACCGAAAGGAAAGGGACAGGTAAGACGACTAAGGTTCCCTAAATTTGACCCACTCTCAGGGAACTATTTGTCAGTGGCTTCTATGATAAAATGTGTCTGTGGTAATGCGACCATCCCCATTGCAAATTGTCTCCGTACCCCAAGCTGTAAGAAATGATCGAGACACCCCCATCTACCCAAAATGCCCCCAGTTTGGTATCAGCTGCCCTGAACGGGAACTTGAAAAACGCCCCTTGCTCCGATTCGCTGTGTTCCTAATCGTTTTCCATAAGATCCCACCTTCCCCGAGGATAAGTTTAATAATTATCGCAAACCACCCCCCGAGTTTTTGTAGTAACCAGGTTGCGAGGATTTATATAGAAAGTTAGAAAGATGTATGCAAAGTTAAAAATTAGATCGAAAATCGAAAGAACTTGTTGCTGTAAGCCTTGCTGAAAATAAGATGTTTTGATGTAATGAAGACTTGTTTAGCCTATGTTCATCCCTCAGAAGGATGCCTATCAGACTATGGTGAATAGCACGTTGCACTTTTTGTAAAATACAAGGCCCTGAAGACCAGCCTAGCCTTGCAGGACTCGTACTAGGGAAATGGGTCTCCGCCAGAAGAACTGACATCTACTATAATAGACATATGCAATGAATGAGTACCAGACCTCGTACCTATTACAAATGAACGTAATAATCATCAAAGCGTCAAAGAATTAGCCAACAAAAGGAAGTTGTAAGGAATCCAGCAAATCCATCATCAATTGTTTATACGTTAGCCGCAAAAATCTCAAATGTAGCGAGTGCTTACCCCAGTTGCTTGGTGTTGGGAGAGAAAATAGATTTATGTAATTACCTTTTTCTGCAAAATCTCTAAAGACTGTCTTTTCAACACTCATTTAAGGGTATCACTGTCGGAGGAGAAAGAGACCGGATGTGGGAGCACGCGGCCTGACTGCGGATTGTGGAACATCAGCGACGGAGGCCGAGGCGAGACCACAGCAGTAAGGAGTCGCAGGACAGGGCACTGTTTCAAACAAAGCTAAGGAAAGGGCTGACCTGAAGCCCCTACTCTATGATCAACGTGTGCCAAAAAGTCCCCGCTCTCTGAACATGGTTACGGACCCGCCTGTCGCAAACCCTCCGTCCCCCTGATCTGTTCCCGACTTGGCCTTGCTCCATCCCCTCCTCCTCCGACCTACCATAAGGACTGTTCACACCCGCACCTTTCCACCCGAACTCCCAAGTTCCTCCAAATCCTACTGAGCTACCCAGAGAAGAGTACTCCCTGCGTCAGAAGGGAGGGAGCTCCGACTAAGTAGACCACGAACTATGTTAAATCCCAGAACGGTGACCTAGAACTCCACCAAGGGTCGCCCCCGAAGAAAAGATAAACAAAGTCTGTGGTTCTGCCCGCTACCAAGCACCTTGAAGATGATGGAAGCAACAGGAAATGCCCACCACAGAGACTCAAGAAACGAACAGATCTCACAATTCTGGAACAATTGCATTTTCCATTGCAAATCTATGCTCTGCATTGCGGAAGAAGATGCACCTGCTCCAAAACCGTAACGCATTCCTCCTACGAGGTCTGACGAAAACCAAACAAAATGCACCCCTACCCGCAGACCCCCAACGACTCAATCCACATGAACATTTCTGTTGATAGGTAATCCAGGTACTCGACAGTGCCGACAGAAGACGACAAAAGACAACGAGAACTCTGATATTTTTTACTGTATCTCCTTTCTCTCCCAATCACCATTGGACTAACTATGCTCCCGCCGTATACAAAAAGGACTTACTTATATGATAACTTACCAGTTCTTATTCCAAATGACTATAAGCATCTATGATCTGTACCCAACGCCCTCGCTACGTAATTCTAGTCTGATATTGCATTACGATGACTTTTTCTGCAACCAACTTAACGATGAACCCGCCTACTAAATGATGAGATTTTTCAATATGATGTTTATAATGTGATGTTTATGTACAGTTCTTTCGCCTAAGTCCCCTCTCCCTTACTTATGATCGCTGCATATAGGTGTAGATAGGAAATAGGCCAGCAAGATGTCTTGGAAATGTTAAAGGGAGGACTGTGGAAAATAAATACAAACTTGGTGAACATTATCGGCGCCATCTTGCCCCTTTTCCAAGCCCATTCGTGCGCGTAAGCGGCAGCCATTTTTTTGAGCACCATGACCTCCCTGCCCCTCGCTGATAGCCAGCGCGTCTCTCTCTCTTAACCTCGCAAGCATTCCCCCGCACGCTGACAACCCCCGCTCTCTCATGCCTTGGGTCATAAACCCCTCTTCAGCGCAGCTTCACCACGGAATCCCATCCTGTTCCCAGCGCGACACCTCCCCTCATTCCTTTCATGGCCTCAAACCCTTTTGATGCAAACCCCCTTTTCCTGTGTCCCCGTTTGTCTTCCCTGTTCCCAGGCCGCCACCTGGCTCTGCGGATACTGTTTATTACCCCGTACAGTAGGAAGCTTCCCCTCCCCATCAAAAGACCCCCGAACCGATCAAAGCCCCCACCCCATGAGATCCGATCAACCCCATGCATTCCGTGAATCGGCGGAATGCCCTGCTGTGCGACAACCATCACCTGTTGTGACCGGGGTGGGGAATCCAACTGTAAATGTATGTGGGAACGGGCCTAAAGGGGAGATTCCGAGGATGTTCTTTCAACTATTAACGTATTATGAGAATGTGTTATGTGCAATAAAGGTCATAAACCCTAGTATAAGAGGCCAGGCCTCAGAGATGTGGTTAGAGCACCTCGTGATGATACTTGCTGTCTGAATTGATGTGTTCTCCTCCGGAGAGAATAAAATCCTCGTTTCCTGCCTTCCAGTCTCCAGCGCCTGCTTCTTCATTGGTTAACATTGGTGGGTCATAGAGGCGATATCGCCGGGCAACAAAAAGGGTCTTTGGTTACTGGTTGTCTTTGGAACCCTTTTTAACACCTGGACAGAAGGTGTGGGTGCTGGAGCCAGTGGCCCCAGCAGCACTCAAAGACAAATGGTCTGGGCCCCACACAATCATTGAGCAAACGGGAGAGGTCACCTACCTGGTGGACCTTGGAACTCCCAGGAGCCCCCTCAGGGTGCGCCATGTGAACAGGCTCAAAGCATATGTCGACAGGAAGGACATGAGCTTGCTCATGGCCACAGATGAGGGACAGGAGGAGGAGAGTGACCCTCTCCCAGACCTGCTCACTCAGAACCCTGATGATGGGTTAGTAGATGGTGTTGTCTTTTGTGGCAGCCTCTCTGAGCATCAACAAAAGGATTGCAAACAAGTTCTTCAATCCTTTAGACATATGTTCTCTCTGACACCCAGTCAGACCAATTGGTGTACCCATGAGGTTGACACTAGGGACAGTCTGCCAGTCAAGAGTAACATCTACAGACAGCCTGATCATGTCAGAGACTGCATCAAGACAGAAGTGCAGAAAATGTTGGAGCTGGGAGTCATTGAGCCCTCAGATAGCCCTTGGGCTAGTCCAGTAGTTCTAGTGCCAAAGCCTCACACCCAGGGTGGTAAGAAAGAGATGAGGTTTTGCGTAGCCTACAGAGGTCTCAATGCAGTCACTAAGACTGATGCCCACCCAATACCAAGAGCAGATGAACTTATAGACAGATTGGCTTCTGCCAACTACTTAAGTACATTTGACCTGACAGCTGGGTATTGGCAAATCAGGTTAGCTGAGGAGGCCAAACCCAAAACAGCATTTTCTACCCTTGGTGGGCATTATCAATTTGTGGTAATGCCCTTTGGTTTGAAAAATGCACCTGCCACCTTCCAAAGGCTGGTGAGTCAAGTTCTCACTGGGTTGGATGACTTCTGTGCAGCATATCTTGATGATATAGCTGTCTTTAGCTCCACCTGGGAGGATCACCTGGTCCACCTGAGGAAAGTGTTAGAGGCACTGCAAAAGGCAGGTCTCACTATCAAGGCCACAAAGTGCCAGATAGGGCAGACACAGGTTGTATACCTGGGCCACCTTGTAGGTGGAGGCCAGGTTCAGCCATTGGAGAGCAAGATACAGGCCATCAAGGACAGGGCTCCTCCAACCACCCAGACTTAGGTTCGAGCTTTCTTGGGCCTGACTGGATATTACAGGAAATTTGTCAGAAATTATGGATCTATTGTGACTCCACTTAATGACCTGACAAGTAAAAAGATGCCAAAGAAAGTTCAGTGGACAGCAAGCCGTCAAAAAGCATTCGATGACCTAAAGCAGGCCATGTGCACAGCACCTATCCTAAAGAGTCCAGACTACTCCAAAACATTCATTGTCCAAACAGATGCTTCTGAGTTGGGTGTGGGAGCTGTTCTATCTAAGCTGAATTTTGATGGTTATGACCAGCCCATTGCTTTTATTAGCAGAAGGCTGACCCCCAGAGAGAAGAATTGGTCAGCTATTGAGAGGGAGGCCTTTGCTGTGGTTTGGGCCCTGAAGAAATTGAGGCCATACTTGTTTGGCACTCATTTCAAGATTTAGACCGACCATAAGCCCCTCTTGTGGCTAAATCAGATGAAGGGTGAAAACCCCAAACTACTTAGGTGGTCCATTTCCCTAAACGGGATGGATTTTACAGTGGAGCATTTACCTGGCACTGATCATGGCAATGCAGATTGGCTCTCCAGGTATTTCCACTTAGCGCAAGAAGACTCACCTGGTCAAGGTTAGTTTGTTGTCCCAAGGTTTGGGGGGGGGGGGGGGTCATGTAGGAGAGTAGGGTCTGCAATCCTATGATCACCCCAGATTTTTGCTTTTTGCTTCACTGGTTTACGACTTCCCTGGCTGTGGGCCTGCTAATCAGACCCACAGCCTAGCTGGTCTCTCTCTAAATTGACATGTGTACCTTAGGTGCATTTACCAATTGGTACTGGGTCACCTTTTCAGTCCCTGTATTCAGGGCATAGGTGTACCCAGGGCCTACCAGGGGCTGCAGCATGTATTATGCCACCCCTGGCTGGCCATCTAAATCTGACACAACTGGCTGCACGACAGCTGGGGCAAGGTGGTGTAATCACCCTTTGTTTTAGATATAGTATACCTATATCTAACCCTAAAAATGGACACATGTATTCCTATCAGTCACTCCTATGGCAGGCCTTAACAATCCTGAAGGCAGAGTACTTGGAATTATGTGAGATGGTGCTCTGGCATGAGCTGAGCCCGTTTGCAGCTTGCGGAACCAAGTTCTAATAGCTGTTCCATGATAACGCGTACCATATACTCTTAAGTGCATTATAATCCTCGCGGTTATTTGCCAACTTTGGTATCGCTTTATCAAAACATGTCGAGTAAGGTGTCATACGAATTGGAATACTAACCCCTCGCCAATTCTGGTGACGGGGTTAGCATTCCACCCTTCTAGAGGGACACGACATGTATGTAGCTGTGAACCCCGGTTAAAGTTAACTCGAGCCTCAGCATCACAAAATGGATGCTGCCACCACAGAAACAAGTCTGACCTCCTGCTGCTGGGAGTCCTTCCAGCGAGGAGAGCTTGGACAAAGGGTTTCCTGTCAGGGGCGGTGCTAGCACCATCCCAGACAGGGTTTTGTGTATCCCAGGTAGGCAGGGCTGAGAGGAAGGTGACTGCAAGTGGCACCCCGGTGCTCACTGTGCATATGCCGGCTCAAACAAGTTCCAGGGGCACACCAGCCCCTGAGCTGGGGAAAGTCTGGACAAGGGAGAGGGGTGTAACCACCCCCCTCCTGGTCCCAGGACCCAGTCGCGTGCCAGCCCCTTTCTTTAGAATAAAGGTAGGAGCGGGCCCCCTTCCCAAATTAGATAATTCTGAATCTTGACTACTTTCCACGAAAGGACTCTTGACTATTTCTGAAGACTCTCCCTTGTGGCTAAGGAGTAGCCACCCCGCACCAGCGGGCACCATCTAAGCGCTTGCGGGTTGCTGCACGTCCATCCTCCGGATCAAGACTGACCAGCTCGACGAGACCCGGATTCCCTGGCATCTCTGACCTCTACCTGCATCATCAGCCCAGCTGAGATTCGTGGGTGTGACGAGACTTGAGGGACCGGCCATCTTCAGAACCTGCACGACGCTTATCCAGCCCGACCGCCGAGGGATCCTCGAGTGAGTGCTTTGGGGTTTGAGAAGCCCTAACCCTGAGCAGCTCCAGCACCGAAGTCCAGCCTCCCAGCATCCACGAGATCTGCGTGGGGCCCTTCTGCTCTTTGCTGCTCACCGCGTTGTCCGGCCACTTGCCTGCTGGCTTGTAGCCTCCTGATGACGAACCACGACACTTCCATCGCTGGTCTGGTTGCTCCAGACTGGCCCTTGCTCCCCTCCAACAGAGGAGCACCCCGGACCCTCCTGGTCCAGTCCAGACGCCATTTTGAGTCCACCGCGTGGGCTTGCCTTTGCCAAGGGTTGTTGCCCCAATCCTGGGTCCAGCATCGCCGACAGCAGACACCTTCGTGGGACAGCTCGCACCTCCATCCTGGTCGCCGACAACGCCTTCTGGTCCGAGAGACTGCAGAGCCCAGCGTCGCCCACTCACCTGGTCGAGGTGACTTCATCCGGTGCCATCCTGGTGCCCATCTGATCACTGGCTAGTGATCAAGAACTTAGTCCCCTCTGCTTTCAGGTCGTCTCCATCTTCGATCCAGGCTTGGATCACATCGAACTTCATCACTGGTCGCCTGCCAGCAACTTCTTCTTTCAGGCTCCATAGACAGCAACGAGGATTCCAGATGTCTTTTGAACCCTATGCAGCCGCAGCCCCTGGGCTAGGTAACTTGAGCATTTCGGTGCTCCAACGTAGGTTCACTATCTAAGTGTCCAGATCCTTTTTCGTTTTCAGCCTATCTAGTCTGATTCGTCCGATAACTAACTTTACGAGATACTAGTATCTATAGACTTTGTCCCGCATCCCGCGTGAGAGTGCACACTCTGCACCCGATCTCCCTAGGCCTCCTGCTCCTAACCTGAAGGTTCAGTAGTGTAGTCCTAGCGATCCTAAAGCCTCTGGATCGAGTTACTTAACTGCTAGTATTTCGCATTCCACTTTTGTAGTATATGGTTTTTCGTGCCCCTCGGGCATTTGTGTAAATTGTGCAACTTAAAGTATTTTCATAAGAGTTTTGTTGTGTGCTTAGCTCCCTGACTCATAAAGAGATCAGGGTAGACTTGTTATAAATAAATATCCTTTTATTTTCATAACAACTTGTGTGGTGTCCTTTCACTTGGTGTTCAAGGAGTATAGGTGATGGTATAACAGCTGGCTTAACACTCCCTCTAGAGTTTAGCCTAAAGACTGCTCTTGTCCATGTAACTAGGATAGCTGGTCTATAAGGTTGACTTACAACCAATCATCAATAAGGGTCGTTTGGAATGATACACAGTGATCACTAGAATAGTGAGCACTACATATCAGGCCAACTTCTCACAGTCGGATGAAGGAGATATGTTTCAAGCAAATAGCCCCTCAGAACTAATTGTGAAATGTCAAAGTTCGGGTGAGGAGGAAGTGCAAGAACACCTAGTTAAACCACATATTACACCTATGGTCTGCGTACCAGCATCCTTGGTGTCGGGTCTAAGATTTCTTATCCAAGACTACAAGCAGAGATTCCCAGAATCTCCAGCTCCTACGTCAACCACGGCAGCACCGTCGCCAAGACCACGACCGCCACCTTTACTTATCCAGCAGGAGAAAGTACAGTTGCCGATACCTCAATCTTTGGACGAAGAAGAGGAAGAACGAGAGGAAGGTGAGGTACAGGATGATCAATCTGTACATGAAGATTGGGACAATTATGTTATACCTTCGCCAGCTTCGCCAGTACCCGCCACCTCAGATTCTCTTCCGGTGGACATCGGTGGGTTCCACAATGTGCTGGAAAGGGCGTTAAACTCTTTCAGATTACAATGGAATCCCAGGAGCAGGAATACTTCCTGTACGATTTTAAAGAACCTATGAAGAAATCGTCAAGATCTATTCCAATTATTGATTATCTGTGGACGCAGGGAGTTCAAGTGATGCAAAATCCAGCATCAGTTTCACCAGTGGTCCCGCGTTTGGATAAAAAATACAAAGCCCCAAATTCTGCACCAGCCTGTCTGACAGGGCATCCTAAGCCTGATTCAGTGGTAACGCAGGCAGCACAAAAGAACTCCAGAAATCTCTTGTCACCCTTATCTGCACCACCAGATAAGGAGGGAAGGAAATTGGACAACATAGGCAAACGGTTTTCCACTATGTCAGCGACGACTGTGAAAGCGGCAAATGCCCTAGCGCTTCTTGGGCGCTATAACAGACAACTATGGGCGGATATAGCCCCATACCTGTCTGAACTACCGGATGCCTCCAAGGAGGAAGTAAAAGGTATCCTTCTGGAGGTTCAGACTTCAGCTTCAGAGATCATAGATTGCGCAATGGATGTGGCAATGACAGGATTCCGCCAACTAGCCGGGGCAGCGGTTTTAAGGTGGCAAGGATGGCTCAAAGCGACCTCATTCAGACCAGAGGTGCAATCTAAGGTTTTGGATATGCCATATGACGGCGAGCTTTTGTTTCGATCAAAAATTGATGAGGCACTCCAAAATATTAAGAAAGACACTGACACTGCAAGAGCGCTGGGCACGCTCCAGTATAGGAATCGGTCCTTTCGAGGAAACGGAGGACGAGGACAACCCTCGTACAAAGGTAGTTACCAGAATAAGTCATCCTACTCTTCCAATCAGAGTAGACCTCAATACCAGCAGCGACAACAACAGGGCCGTCAGTCCTCTTATGGAAAGTCCTCCTTTAGAGGAAGGGGTCAAAAGAGGAACAACGGGGGACGACAATGACTTTTTTACCCAGCCAGTCCAAACCTCATCTCAATCATTACAAATTGGAGGAAAATTAACCCACTTTCTACAAAATTGGAAGAAAATTACTACGGACCGTTGGGTCCTTCAATTGATACAATTTGGCCATTCCATGGAATTCGAGAGTACTCCTCCAAGGACTCCTCCTCGCCCAATGCACCACAAGAACCTGCGACTGCTTCTGCGAGAAATCTGTTATGCTCAGGAAGGGAACAATAGAGAGGGTACCATCAGCACAGAAGGGACAAGGATTTTATTCCCGCTTCTTTTTCATACAGAAAAAGAAAAAGAAATGGAGGCCCATACTAGACCTCTGGGCATTAAACAAATTCTTGAGGAAGCAGTCGTTTTGCATGGTCACGATCCAAGAAGTCTTGCATCTTCTGGAGGAGGGGGATTTCATGGCGTCACTGTATTTACAGGACGCGTACTTTCATATTCCAATCCACAAAACTCACAAAAATTACCTGAGGTTTGCAGTGGCGGGCAGACACGTCCAGTTTCGTGTTCTGCCTTTTGGTCTCAAATCGGCGCCACGCATATTCACCAAATGTCTTTGCCCAGTGGCAGCATACCTCGGGCAAAACAGTCACCAAGTCTTCCCATATCTGGATGACTGGCTAGTAAAGGCACCGTCCTTCACAGGCGCTTCCAGATCCTCCATCGCCTGTCTCAGTCTCTTCGACCATCTAGGCCTTACGCTCAACCAAGAGAAGTCAACTCTGCAGCCTTCCCAAACCATCACCTTTCTAGGAGCAACCCTGGACACAGGTTCCGCAAAAGCGTTCCCATCTCAGGAGAGAAAGCACAACCTCCTCTCTCTAGCCTCGACAGTGGCCTCAAACAGTGCTTACAGTTCGTCTCTTCAAGTCCCTTTTAGGGATGATGTCATCGTGCATCCTGCTAATACCACATTGCCGCCTGAGGATGCGTCCTCTGCAAGAAGCACTATCAAAACAGTGGACACAATGCATGGGATCGTTCGACAACCGTATAAGGGTAACAGAGCAAATGGTCAAGGCCTTACGCTGGTGGATGTCGCCACGAAATCTATCTCAAGGGTTGACGTTCCTCCTTCCTGCAGCTCCTCATGTCATAACAACAGACGCCTCCTTGGACGGTTGGGGAGCCTTCCTGCAGGAATTGCAAATCAGCTGCAAATGGTCAGTTTCAGAGAAAAAGCTCCATATCAACCTTCTTGAACTGAGAGCAGTCTTCCTGGCACTACAGTCATTCCTACCAAGGATCAAAAACTCCCTAGTGCTAGTCAGGACAGACACTACGACGATGCACTACCTGAACAAACAGGGAGGGACGCGCTCGCTTACACTCTCTCGTGAGTCGCAAAAAATCTGGAATTGGCTCATACTCCACAATGTAACCCTAAGGGCGGAATATGTTCCAGGCACGGACAATGTCCTCGCCGACGCGTTGAGCAGGCAAAAGACATTGTTACACGAGTGAGAGCTAGATCAACAAGTTATCGACCAGATCTTCTCCAGGTGGGGCACTTCGCAAATCGACCTCTTTGCGACGAGATTGAACGCCAAATGCCCACACTTCGCAAGTTGGCGTCCCCAGTCAGGATCTCTAGGGAATGCATTTCCATCGCATGGCGCAACGTCTTTGCGTACACCTTTCTGCCATTCCCGATGCTTCCCAGAGTCCTCAGGAAGATTAAGGTGAAGCCTTGTACTTTGATTATGATAGCCCCAACTTGGCCGAGGCAACATTGGTTCACAGAGATCCACCGCCTATCCCTAGAGCCGCCAATCCGCCTGCGGCAGAGTCCAACTCTGCTCACAATGAACAACAAGCAGGTTCAACATCCGGATCTGAAGTCTCTCAGGTTAGCCGCCTGGCTCCTGATTTCCGAGAGTTCCACAATTTGAATATTCCACAAGACTGTAGCGATATTCTGGCAAAAGCAAGGGCAGATAGCACAACCAAGACGTATTCCCTCAAATGGAAGCGCTTTTGTGTTTGGTGTGCAGATCAAGGAATTCGGCCATTCTCCTCTTCACCGGAGCCGATCTTAACTTTTCTTTTACATCTGGCACAGTCGGGCCTAGCCCACTCCTCCATTAAAGTACACTTGCCAGCAATTTCTCGTTATAAAAGAACCTTCACGGGTCCATCGCTCTGGTCAAGCAGGCTGATTAAGCAGTTTTTAAAGGGATTATACAGATCTTTCCCGCCAGTGAGGATGTTGCCACCTACCTGGCATCTCAATGTGGTTCTTAACCTGCTTATGAAGCATCCGTTTGAACCAGTACACAAAGCGGACCTTAAATATGTTTCCTGGAAAACAGCACTCCTCCTGGCGCTCACATCTGCAAGGAGGGTCAGTGAACTACAAGCATTTTGAATCCAAGATCCTTTTCTGCAGTTAAAAAACGACAGAGTAATCCTGAGAACCAATCCTAGGTTCAACCCAAAAGTTCCATCGGACTGCCACCTGAATGAACCTGTAGTTCTGCGTTCTTTCTTTCCAAACCCGAGCACAGCAGCTGAGAGATCGCTGCATTCTTTAGATCTCAAACAATGCTTGAAATTTTACATTGACAAAACGAAAGCATTCAGAAAATCGAACCAGCTCTTCGTAGCTTACAGCAGACCTAGAAAGGGTCTACCGCTTACCAAGCAGAGCATTTCCCGATGGATTTTGGCAGCCATTGCTTTCTGTCATGACCAAGCTGAACAGCCATTACTTTCCAAAGTGAGAGAGCACTCCACTAGAGCTATCTCCACTTCTATGGCACTCTTTGCAGGTGTGCCGATTATTGAAATTTGCAGGGCGGCAACGTGGAAGTCGCCGCATACCTGCACTAGGCACTACTGCCTGGATACAGAGCTGATGAAGGATGCAGCAGTGTGACAAGCAGTGTTACGCCATCTATTCCAGTAAGGTGAGCCTTCCTCCGTCCCTACATCCTACTCTGGTATGCACATTTGTTTACTAATGCTATTACAGATGTTGCTTGATGGTTCATAGTCGCCTGATATGTATTATCTAATGACTGGTATTTGCTGTTCCATCAGAAATGTGCTTTTGGCATTGCTTGCTAGTCTGATTCAGGCATGTGAATCTATGAAAGACACCCATAATACTGGATAAGAAAAGCGTTACTTACCTGTAACTGCAGTTATCCAGTATTGGTGTCTTTCATAGATTCACATGCAACCCTCCCGTCTTCCCTGGAAGGACTCACCTAATTCTCTCAGTGACACGCCTACTTAGCTTAGTGCGTACGAAAATCTGAGCGACTGAGGCTTCTGACAGGAAGGTTCTAGAGGGAGGTGGCAGCTGATTGGCTGTTCTCTACAATTTGGTCCTTTTTACAAAAGGACATGGATATGTTTCTAAGGTGAGGCCTCTAGGTCTACTCTTCTACATATATGTCTATAGGACATTACTTTTTTATGTACCGGAGACTCCTATCCCGACGACTGTAAATCATTCAGGCATGTGAATCTATGAAAGACACCAATAGAGGATAACTGCAGTTACAGGTAAGTAACACATTTCATCCACGCTGCAACCTTCCACGCTGCAACCTTCCACGCTGCAACCTTCCACGCTGCAACCTTCCACGCTGCAACCTTCCACGCCGCAACCTTCCACGCCGCAACCTTCCACGCCGCAACCTTCAACGCTGAAACCTTCAACGCCAAAACCTGCAATTAAAGAAAAAGACACTTTGTCGAAAGAGCCTCAGACCGATGCCCCGCCATCAGTTCCGAAGCAGAAAAAACTTGTGATCAGCCCTGAAACAGGACATATTCATACCACTCTTCCGAAAAACGGAAGACTGATCTACCAGAGGACTACCATATTCCTCCAAAAAAGAAGTGTGTGGGTACTAACTCTTCTGCTCCTTACATTCCAACTCCTTCTCCCACTGATCCCAATTTGAATATATCACCATCAATCTTCCCATCACTTTCACCTTACCCACAGGGCGACGTGGATGGGGGACGAAGATCAGGATAGGCCATAAGACACTGACCCTTGGGAACATTACCATACTGACTCAAATACAGACAATCACCCTGATTTGAATTCCTCCAGACCCTCCCCACCTGATGATAATATTGGGTACATTGAGCTCCTTAACAGGGCTGCTCAATATCATGGGGTGGAGCTCCATAAAGAGCCTTTAGAAGAGGATTTCCTCTTTGAAACTCTTACTTCTCAAAGAGCCACTCATACCTTACCAATGCTAAAAGGCATGTTAAATCTCACAAATTAGGTATTTAAAGATCCTGTACAGGCGAGAATAGTTAAACCTAGGGTGGACAAAAAATATAAACTTGCACCCACCGACCCGATTTACGTTGGAGGCCAGCTGCCCTTGGACTCTCTTGTAGTCTCCAACGCTCGCAAGAGAGCCAACTCTCAAACCACAGATGAGGCTCCTCCTCCTGATAAGGAGTCTAAGCTTATTGATGCCACAGGCACAAGAGTGGCTTCACAGGCAGCAAATTATTGGTGTATTGCCAACGCTCAAGCTCTACTTGCTCGTTATGATAGGGCTCATTATGATGAGTTAGAAAAACTCATACAATATTTACCTGCAAAACAAATCTAAGGCCACTTACCTTAGACACAGCAGCTTGTGCAGTATTCTCTTATGTATATTTACAACAAGGGGTGGTGAGGGACAGAGTCTCTGAATTAAGCAGAAAGCTCTCACCCAGTCAAGAGATCAGGGCTAGATCCAACACCGTTTTTTAGCTCACTGCACCATCCCAGTTTCAGAACCTGGCTGTATGCAAATTAGTCTGTTCCTGTCCCAGTGCATGATGGGAACAGGGCAAACCAAACTACAAAAGCCAATTCTTACACTGGGAAGGAAACAAGCTCCCGGGGACCGGTTTCTGGCATTACAGCCGTCTTCGGCCCGGTTTGCTTGAATCCTGATGGTGCAATGAGCAAGGGTCTCACATCTGAGAATACCCTTCCACGCTTAGGGTGGACAAAAATATTTACAACAAGGGGTGGTGAGGGACAGAGTCTCTGAATTAAGCAGAAAGCTGAGATAAATAACGGTGATGAATCAAGCCCTGATCTTTGGACTGGGTAAGAGTGGTCTGCTTAATTCAGACACTCTGTTCATCACCACCCCCTTTTCTGAATCGTTTTTGGCCACTATATGTGTGGCAGGGTATACTCAGACATGAGTCCCTTTCTCACTGCACCATCAGGATTCAAGCAAGCCGGGCCGAAGAAGGCTGAAATGCCAGAAACCGGTCCCCGGTAGCTTGTCTCCTTTCTGGTGAAGAATTGGCTTGGTAGTTTAGTCTGCCCTGTTCCCATGATGCACTGGGCCAGGGACAGACTGATTTGCATATAGCCAGGTTCTGAGCTGGGATGGTGCAGTGAGATAAATAACGGTGATGGATCAAGCCCTGATCTTTGGACTGGGTAAGAGTGGTCTGCTTAATTCAGACACTCTGTTCATCACCACCCCCTTTTCTGAATCGTTTTTGGCCACTATAGGTGTGGCAGGGTATACTCAGACATGAGTCCCTTTCTCACTGCACCATCAGGATTCAAGCAAGCCGGGCCGAAGAAGGCTGAAATGCCAGAAACCGGTCCCCGGTAGCTTGTCTCCTTTCTGGTGAAGAATTGGCTTGGTAGTTTAGTCTGCCCTGTTCCCATGATGCACTGGGCCAGGGACAGACTGATTTGCATATAGCCAGGTTCTGAGCTGGGATGGTGCAGTGAGATAAATAACGGTGATGGATCAAGCCCTGATCTTTGGACTGGGTAAGAGTGGTCTGCTTAATTCAGACACTCTGTTCATCACCACCCCCTTTTCTGAATCGTATTCTCTTATGTAGGCATGCTTGGTTGAAAAAATCAGGCTTCAAGCCAGAGGTTTTAGAGGAAACAACCGTAAGGGAAGAGGTAGGGGCAACTCCACACGCTCTTCCTCTGCAAACAAACAGTGACTTCCTTCCGCTACCCCGGATCTTTTCTACACCTGGTGGGGGGCTTCTCTCTCGATTCCTACCTGCCTGGAATTCAATCACCTCAGATATGTGGGTACTACAAATTATCCAATATGGTTACTGCTTACAGACTCCCTCAAATATTCTTCCAAGATCACATGCAATGTCACCAGAGCATCTTACCCTTCTAAGGCAAGAGGTTCTTTCTCTCTTGGACAAAGACGCTATATGGCCAGTCCCATTACAATACCAGGGGACCGGGTATACTCCCTGTACTTTTTAATTCCCAAAAAGGATGGCTCTCTCAGGCCTATACTAGACCTCAGTGAACTAAATCTGTACATTCAGTCCAACCACTTTCATATGGTCACACTCCAACAGGTGCTCCCACTCCTTCAACAAGGCAATGTATTGTCAACTTTAGACCTAAAGTACGCCTATTTCCATATTTCCATTCACCCTGCTCACCGGAAATTCCTCAGATTTATGATGGACAGCCAATAATATTATCACTTCAAAGTTTTCCCATTTGGAGTAACTATCACACCCAGGGTTTTTACAAAATGCCTGGCAGTAGTAGCGGCTCATCTAAGAAGACAGCACATTCACGTCTTCCCTTACTTAGACAACTGGCTAATAAAAGCCAGATCACAGAAATTCTGCCTACACCACACTCAAAAAACAGTCCAACTGCTTCATGACCTTGGGTTCAACGTAAACCATACCAAGTCTCATCTCCAACCGTCCAGCACACATGTATCTAGGAGCTACAATAGATGCACAAAGAGCTCAAGCATGTCCCAACCCACTCAAAATCCGCAACATGCAGACTCTAATTTCTCAGTTTCAGCCTCAACACTCGTTACCAGCTCAAGTGTTCATGCAATTGCTTGGAATGATGGTGTCTTGCATTTTAATCGTTCCTTATGCAAGACTTCATATCCGTCCCCTAAAAGAATGCTTTGCATGTCAGGGGAACCAGGCTCAATTTCAGCTATCCGATCTAGTGTTGGTAGACGGCCGCACCTATCGCTCTCTTCAATGGTGAAACATACAAAACCTTTCCAAGGGGTGGCCATTCCTCGACAGATGGTGCTAACAGCCGACGCATCACTCACTGGTTGGGGAGTTCTTGTACAAAAACTTACCATTCAGGGCATGTGGACTCTGCAACAGAAACAACTCCACACAAACCATCTGGAACTGCTGCCAATTTTTCTAGCATTGAAAGCATTTCAACTTCATCTGGTAGGCAAAGCTGTCCTGATTAGTACAGACAATAAGACGGCAGCACATTCTAAAACAGGGGGGACACACTCTCCAGCTCTCACAGCTAGCCCAGTGCATCTGGAGATGGGCAATACCTCACAAAATATATCTACTTGCAGAACACCTTCCAGGAGTGAACAACCAGATTGTAGATCTGCTCAGTCGTCAACGAAAACAAATCCACGAATGGGAACTCGACCCTCCGGTTCGAAATCCCCCCCCCCCCCACCCCCCATTCTTCCAAATGCTGGGCTTTCCAGAAATAGATCTGTTCACCACCCATCTAAACGCAAAATGCCCAAACTTCGCATCCAGGTATCCACACCCATTGTCCACAAGCAAGGCACTATGGATGAAATGGCCAGGGATATTTGCTTACGCTTTTCCACCTCTCCCGCTCATTTCATTGGTGGTTCGGAAGCTCAGCCAACAGTCCCTGACACTAATACTAGTTGCTCCCACTCAGAACCATGGAGGGATAAGACATCCAGATCCCAGCCATCTCAACCTTGCGATCTGGCATCTGAAATCGTAGAGTTTGGCTATCTTAATCTTCTGCCAGACTGCGTGAATATCATCAAAGAGGCTAGGCGCCATACCACAATCAAATCAATCCACTCGACACTTCAATACAGAACATCATTTGTTATCTATTACATCTACAGCGCTCTACCTTGGCGTACACATCCATACGCCTACATCCTGCTGCAATAGCTGCAGATCTGCAAACCAGACAAAATGTGTCTCTCTTTATAGTGCCTGCTATTGAAGCATTTATGGAAGGACTTAAGAGTCATTCCCCCCACACTTCCACCTGCTCCAGTGTGGAATCCCAACATCATTCTTACAAGACTAATTGGTCCACCCTTTGAGCCATTGCACAAATGTGAACTACAATTTCTCACTTCGAAGGTAGCCTTCCTCATAGCCATCACATCTCTGAGAAGAGTGGGTAAGCTTAAGGCGCTAACCACACATAACCATTTTTACAAATACACCAAAACAAAGTGGTTCTGAGGACTAACCCCAAATTTTGACGTGAAGTCATTTCTGCCTTTCATATCAACCAATCTGTTGAGTTACTGTTCTTCTTCCCTCAGCCAGTTTCTGTGGCAGAATATGCTCTTCACACAATAGATGTCAAAAGAGCATTACTATACTACATTGAAAGGACAGAACCTTTCAGGAAGACCAAGCAACTTTTTGTTGCTTTTGCTCCACCACATAAAGGCAATCCAATATCAAAATCAGGTATGGCAAGGTGGATAGTGAAGTGCATTCAAATATGCTATGCAAAAGCAAAACGCACATTAACAATTTCTCCTAGAGCGCACTCTACACCCAAAATGGGGGCTTCTGTGGCATTCTTAGGAAATATACCCATACGTGACATCTGCAAAGCTGCAACATAGTCTACACCACACACATTCACAAAACACTATTGTGTAGATGTCTTAGCAAGCTAGTGTGGGCCAGGCAGTTTTGCAAACACTATTTCAGACTACTGCAACAACTACCCACCGCTTTGGGAGATAACTGCTACATAGTCTATGCATAGCATATGATCTACAGATCATATGCCTTGAACTTAAAATGCTACTTACCCAGTATGCATCTGTTCTTGGCATATAGAGCTGTAGAGTCATATGCGCCCACCCGCCTCCCCGGGTACCTTTACCTGTTGCAGTAACATCTTACTTGGATACAATATACATGGACAGCTCTCTTTACTATTACGAACTCCAATATCACCCTCTGCGGCAAAACAATCTAAGGATGAAGTTGAAGCTCATGCGCACTATCACCAAAAGGAGGACTCTCCTACCTCGTGACTGGAAAGCCTTCTTTGAACAAAAACAAAGTGCAAGCATCCGCATCCTACACTAGATGGCGATCTATGCATAGCATACAACTCTACAGCTCTATATACCAAGAACAGATGCATGCTGGATAAGTAGCATTTCCCTTTCTATCACCAAAGAAAGGTTTTTTTTTTCTTTCTGGAAATCTCTAATGTATATATTTGTTTGCTAAATTCCTATTAACAAATTTTCCCTGATGCTCAATTCTATATCGAGTACAAATCAAAAAAAGGGGGAGGTAGAAGTTTTTTTATGTAGGATTCACTCTTACTTCCATGTTCTATAATGTCCTCAATCAAAGGAGAGTGAGCTCTACTGATCTGTAAGGATCTGGTTATACTCCATGTTTATTTGAAACACTCAACAAATCTCTGCCATTGGTGGCATATGTAATCACCACTGTGGTATGTCGTTGGGCTGCGTCATCATTGGGTTTCGTACCTAGGTTCTCACTATCCTAGATGATTACTGCCTCCTCTTGAGGAAAAGTACTGGTGTGATCCATCTGGTGGTATCTAAAATCACCTCCCTGTATTCCAAGGAATGTCTTTAATGTGTGTTGAATATAAAGGGGCAAGGTAAAAAAGAGAAGTTATCGACTTAAGAGTGTAAAGACGATCTAACTAGGATCAACCAAACAATAAGCGACCCGTTGCATTTGAATAATGTCCTGATGAAGGCCCAGAACCTTTCTTGAGATGCAGCATTAAAGGCCAAAACATGTTGACCACCTATGTATGATGTTATGGATAGTTAACACATCCAAAAACATCAGCACCTCTTTTTAGATTGTTTCTTAAGTTGTGACTTGTGGGCCTGAGTAACTCTGGTGCTGTAAAGACTTCTGTAAAAAAAAACAAAAAAAACGAATTCCTACAGTCCCAAGGGGAAAGACACAGTTGTCAGTCTTCAGATAGGGAGTGCTCACACCCAGCTGATCTGAAGTTCAACCTTATTTGGTATATCCATTTATAATCTATACTTTTCTTGTGTTGTATAGTACTGTGTAAAGATACACGCACTCCACACCAAAATTAATTTGTCTTTCATCTGGACTGTGTTGTCATGCTTGCTGTTCTTACCTCTTATACGTATAGTAGCCCTGGAAACCTGCGAGACATCAATCAAGCTCTTCATGTCCATGCCAAGGGAATTTTGAAACCAGTCTCCTACTGCCGTCCTAGTCTGCTGGCTGCCCGGGTCTGCTGCATGTCTGGCAGTGACAAGCTGACTCGATGGAATATCCTGGGTGTTCAGGGTGCCCTCCTCAGCCTCTTCATCAAGCCGATATACATCACCAGCATTGTACTTGGTAAGACCCGGACCGGCTCTCATTGATAATTAAACTTAAGTATTACAGTAGAGAAATGCCTGAGCTGAGGCAAATTGCATTTCTCAGGGTATAAGTTAAAGGTAATAGGGTGACACTTGCACAAACACTGCTTTGGATTTTCGAAATCTTGGCGTCGTCAATATTGAGGCTGTCACTCCTATTTTGAAGAGAAATGGAATATGGCCTGAAAGGACCATCTACTGACAGAGACATAGTAGATCTTCATAGGCCACGTTTTGAATCCGGTGAGAAGTGATTTGGGCTATTTCTTAGATTAGAGTGAGTGTTGATGATGAGAATTGAAGGTTCACCAGTATTGGGGTGTCTTTCATAGATTCACATGCTTGAATATTCCCCGTCGTCGGAGTGGGAGTCCCACGGTAAATAAAGTAACAATAAATACTAAATATATATATAAAATATATATACATATATATATAATCGGGAGAAAAAACCTGAAATACATATTAGAGAAGGCATAAACTGCCTAACCAAAATTCTACATAGGAATGCATGGGGAAGGAAAATACCATATGCAGCCTATCCTTGTCATTATGTTGGTCCAAACTGCAGCCAATCAGGCGACAGCAGCCCTCTAGAACCTTCTCCTCAGAGCTCAGCACCTCAGATTTTGTACCCCACGTCATGTGTAAGGGAGTCTCCCTGAGCTCTGCTCAGTTTTTTCTCATCTCTTCAGGTTTTTTCCTGTTTCTCAACATGTCTACAAGTAAGAAGTCTCTTTTCAGAGCTTGTTCATCCTGTGGAAAGCTAAGACTTTTTTCTGAGGACCCACACAGTAAGTGTATTTACTGTCTTTACCCTGACCATGAGGTAGGGAGCTGTAAATTCTGTAGAACATTCTCCACAAAGACTTTAAAAGACAGAGATGGCCGTTTACTAATCTGGCTTCAGAGGCTAAAGGATAAAGACAATGTACTTTCTGATGCTGAAAGTCTAATTTCCGGCCATTCTAAAGCAGCTTCTAAGCGTGGTAGTGTGCAGGAGGTGCCTTCTCCATTTTTAAAAAAAGAAGAGGATGTCTCTCTCCTTGACCCCTGCGGTGTCTTCACCACTTCTGGGCCCACGAGACCTGGCTCTCAGGCTCCTTCTGCATCTGCTTCCAGTTTTTCTGTGAAGAAAACTGATTTTCTGTCGACGACTGTGTCGTCTACAGTTCGGTCGACGAGATTTGCTGTCTCTGGTTCAAAGTCGACGACGACCGTAACGACGACGCTTGCATCTGGATTGTCGACAGCCCCTTCGTCGTCGATGAGAGTAATTCTCTGCTTTAAGACTGTATCGTCAATCATCCCAATTTCGTCGTCGTCGACGAAGAAACCTCCGTCGTCGACATTCAGATCGTCGTCGTCGAAAGGTTTGAAGATGTTGATTTTGTCGACGCCTTCGACGAGTGTTCCGTTGATGGGTGTCCCGTCGACGAGTGTTACGTTATCGTCTGTCCCGTCGACAGTTGTCCCGTCGGCGACTGCTCCGTCGACGACTGCCCCGTCGACAGCTTTCCCGTCGACAAAGATAAAACAGAAAGCTCCGTCGACGTCAATGAAGGTTACGTCGACGGCTCCACTGCTGTCGACGATGTCCCCGTCGACGATGTCTTCATCGACGACTGTTTCGATGGCGATTTCGACGAAGAAGACCGCAACATTGTTTTAACACAGTTAATGAATGCACCATTTGAGCCAATACATAGAGCTGACCTCAAGTACATCACCTGGAAGGTTGCACTTCTTCTTGCATTGACGTCTTCGCGTCGAGTGAGTGACATTCATGCATTCATGATCAAACCACCATTTCTTCAGTTTCAGCCGGATTGTGTACTGCTACGCACAAACCCAACCTTTCTTCCTAAAATACCTTCAGATTTTCACATCAATGAGCCCGTTATTCTGAAGTCTTTCTTTGCTAATCCGCAGTCTCCCGCGGAACAACGCTTGCATTCCTTAGACATTGAGCGGTGCTTGAAGTTCTACATCAGCAGAACGGCCCAGTTCCGCAAATCTGACCAACTCTTCGTCGCCTATGGCCGTTTTCACAAGGGACGACCAGTCACCAAACCTACAATAGCCCGCTGGGTGTCTTCGGCTATTGCCTTCTGCCATCAAAAAGCAGGCAAACCTTTGCAGTCTGCAGTATGGGCCCATTCCACCAGATCCATGGCGTCCTCTACTGCACTTTTTGCCGGTGTCCCGCTGCATCAGATTTGCAGAGCAGCCACGTGGTCCAGCAGGCACACGTTCACGAAACACTACTGTCTGGGTGCCATGAATGAAGGGGATACCGCAGTAGGTCAAGCTGTGCTTCGTAATCTTTTTCAATAAGGTGAGCCTTTGTTCTACCCTCCTCCTATTAGTTTCCATATGCCTATTGACTGTTTGATATATATATATATATATATATATATATATATATATATATATATATATATATATATACTCTATAAACATACATTTTCAGTCTTTATTATGCTTTGTGTTTATGGAAACTTTTTTCTTTGGTACTGACTATCTATTCTATATTCAAGCATGTGAATCTATGAAAGACACCCCAATACTGGAGAAGAACAATTGTTACTTACCTGTAAACAGGTGGTTCTCCAGTATTGGTGTCTTTCATAGATTCACATGCGACCCTCCCTCCTCCCCTCAGAGGCTCTCTTCTCCTCATAGACTCTTTTGGTCTCTCTTGTGCTAAGAAAATCTGAGGTGCTGAGCTCTGGGGAGAAGGTTCTAGAGGGCTGCTGTCGCCTGATTGGCTGCATTTTGGACCAACATAATGACAAGGATAGGCTGCATATGGTTTTTTCCTTCCCCATGCATTCCTATCTAGAATTTTGGTTAGGCAGTTTATGCCTTTTCTAATATGTATTTCAGGTTTTTTCTCCTGAATATATATATATATATATATTTAGTATTTATTCCTATTTTATTTACTGTGGGACTCCCACTCCGACGACGGGGAATATTCAAGCATGTGAATCTATGAAAGACACCAATACTGGAGAACCACCTGTTTACAGGTAAGTAACAATTGTTCATTTGAGAGGTGAGAGTTAAGATCTTCACCAGAACGCGCGTTTCAAAAATTTTCAAAATGAAAACCTGCAAGTGAATTTAATGCCATAAATGTGTGCCACTTTTTCATAGGACAGCCTGAATCCTGATATGTATTGCACTTCTGGACTATGCTTCTTTTTTAATGGAATCCTCGTTGGTGTCCTAAAACATTGACCATCTCCACCTATAGGCAGGGTCCTGGAACACTTGCACTTTCACAAAGATAAAGGCTGTCTTCTAACACAAATTTTTGTTTGTTCACAACAACATTATCCAGGTGTTTTTATTTTTTTACTTCAGAAGACAACTGTAACTAGAAAAAGTTAAACTGGAAAGCTAGGAATTTGTGCCCTTTTTAAAAAGGTCATTTCATATGGCTACAGTTTAAATTAGCTCTTCCTGTTGAGGTGCCGGGTTTTTAGGAACCCGGTGGTGCCAGGGGATAACACCCGAAGACCTCTGAGTTCTCCCTGTTCCGGACCACAGAAACACAGAGTCTTCTAGGTGAAGTCAGAGATCGAGTTTTATTGGCTGCAACCAAGTAACAAGTGTCCTAGAAGTACAACAGCACGGGTCGTAGATTCTCAGGAGACTGTTCGTTTTTACAGAACCAGCCATCACCTTTTATACAAAATATTACACTTCAGGCAAGAATTCTTTGTTTTATGATGCAACCATACACATATTTGTTAAACAAAAGGAAAAGCACAGTCATGACGGTCAGCCTATAATTTCGTGTGTATAGTTAGTGATAGATTACCCAGCTCGGCCCAGAACTACCATCAGATATCGATGAAACCCCAATAAACTCGGGCTCCTCCTCATCGTAAAACTGGCCATAAACAAGAGACATGGACAGGTGTATGTGTGTGGATAACAGGGTTTGTATGTAGTGAATGGTTTATGGCATGTCGTGCCTTGATGCTATCTTACTCGGCCACTGGGCGAGGGACTGCCTGAACAGGTTCAGCTGGAGGCAGTGGAGTCAGTTCGGCCAGGTCATGGGGAAGTCAGCTAAGGTGGACGTGTCCTTTCAGATCAAACTCGGCCTTAATCAATTGACTATATGAGGGCAAGCCACAAGATGGATGCCGTTCACAAAATGGAGTCTGAGGGTTCGGGACGGAAACCACGATTTAAAGATGATAGCATCACTCAATCACGACGCAAATGCATAGGGATAATGTCCTAATCATTACCGGTCTGTAGACACCAAATTCGTCATGGTACGATGATATTTTGTGACACGAGCGTTGGGCCTCTGAACCGTAATAGAGCAGGGTCCAGAATTTCAGAACCACAGACCCTCCTTTTGCCCTCATATTAGGCAATAACTCATGCTAATCTGAGTCCAAATCTGTATTCATGAAGTCATGGAGATGCTGCTGTAGCATCATCCTGTTACTCAATTCGTCCCTTGACACAGGCTTCCTAACACATGATGTAGCACAGAGGCCACATATTGCAGGAACGCACTGTACAAACAGGCAGAACAGGAACAGAATGGCTAAGATCATTCCAACGAATATCAGTGTTTTCCATCCCCAGGTAGAGATCAGTTCCCAGAACCACCCTAGCAAGGACCAGTCCCCTTTTTCCACATGAATGGAATCAGAGATTTTGTGCAGTTTGGAGATAGCCTGGTACACTGTCGGAGCATTATCAGGGATGAAAATGCAGCAACTGGATTGGATCACTCTACATACACCACCGCGGTCTGCAAGTATGACATCTAGGGCAACCCTATTTTGAAGAGTCATAAGTCGGTCTGACTGGAGCTCTGCAGTCAAGTTGCTAAGGGCACCAGCCGTTTCAATCACGGCCGATTCAACTACCCTCGTCAATTGGCGGAGGTTCCTGCTGTTCAACATAGGCCCCCAAAACGGCAGAAAACCCTTTGCGAAGTCTCCAAACTCTTGACCCGCAGTGTCGTCTTGACTCACGACACCCCTAACTGTCCTTGTCCGATGGTAATCTGCCTCGGCCGTGTAGGTGGGTGGCAGCAGAAACGAGATAAAACACGTGCCCGAGAAGTCAGGGGGGAACCATGTATATGCTTTGTCATGGCAGACGAAGTAGGTACCCTTAGCCGCTAAGAATGAAGGGGATGTCTGAGAGGAGAAAACATAAGTCTCAGTACAGACACTTTTCCCTAAATGGGCTCTAGGGTTGTTGCCATTTCCCTGCAGACATAGGTGACCTCGGTGGGGTACTATCCAGACTGGGGAGGATTTCTTTGCTTTCAGACTCTCAGCCAAGGAAATTCCAGATTGAGTTATATTCCATCTGCTGTAAGGCGTCAATTCATCTTTGGGAGTCGTTCTAACTGTGTCGATATCTCTACTCATATTTCTGATTCCTGCCACTAGTGCCTTGTTGTTTGAATTTTTCCCTGGAACATATGGTTCAAGGGAAAACAGGAACATGGTCTGGAAAGCCCACAGAGAACCAAAATAACTAAATGGCAGGGCAAAATACGGGATACCCTTATCTGTGGTGTGTGGCATGAGTCCACATATCCAACAGTTCGTAGTGTTCATTACAGATTGGTGCTGGTGTAGGAGTTGGACGAATGAATTATTTACAAATTCTAATCTTCTGGCAGACTCGTGTTCAGGTAGGGGGTGAAAAGAATGCGGGGAGACAGTAGGCGGAGGTGTGGGCTGAGTGTTATGTACAAGGGTAACTCGAAAGATGAACAGAGCATAGCCAATAAAAAACATTGTTATGCTACACAACATTAAAATGCATATGACTAAGAATTGCTTTCTTGCCATTATAGCGCATAGTCTCTTTTCAAAGTTCGTAGATCTAGCAGGTCTCTCTACCCTCGGAAACTCCATCCTCTAGTTGCTGCCCGCGATGGGAGATTGATTCTGCCAAGGAGTGCTTTCTGTTCAGCCCAGGGTAATTCCCTTGGACCAACCAGAACCGTTGACCTAAACGTCTCCAGCTGCACTCCCCAGACTGTCAACCGCGACCCTAGCAGCAGAACCGGATGGCGGCTCGAAAATCAAAAATGAGCAAGTTCCCGGGGCGAGAGAGCTGTATAAAAAGGAAAAAATGTTTTTATTTGTCCATAGTCATAGGTCTTGGCCTCAAGTTATGGCGGTTTCGGCCAGGTGCTGTGTGATCTGCAAACAGTAGTTCAGGCTCAGTAGTGTCCAATTGCATTGACGGTGGCACAGATCCTTGCAGAATGTGATCACTCTCCTTTTCTGTACCAGTTCCTTTCAGTCTTGCATCACTGAAGGGTGCAAAGCGTGGTACGGGCTCTGACTCCGAGTCGGCGACGCCATCCTGGACCCACCGGTCATATGGAATGGGCAGCGGGACCCGTTTACAGTGGGCGCCGTGCACCCAATGTTTTTTCCCGTGGACATGTACTGCAGAGCGGGTAGTTAGTAGGACTTGGAAGGGTCCGGTCCAGCGAGGCTCCTCGTTCTTGGTTCGCCCAAAGTTCCGGACTAGGACCCAGGAACCAGGTTCGATGGCGTAGCCTGGATCGTCAGACGCCGGTGGAGAGGAGCTGTGGACCTGTTGGTGTAAAACACGCAATTTAGTTGTCAATACGTGCAAATAGTCAAGCAAGACAGGGTGCTCTATCTCACTGAGTTTCTTGGGCCTTGGCACTCCCCATATGTTTGCTGGGCGCCCGAACACGATTTCGTGGGGGCTAAGTCCCAGTCTAGAATGGACAGTCATTCTTGTAGATAAGAGTGCTAAAGGCAGGGCGTCAGGCCATTTAAGACCTGTGCTGGCTTGGATCTTGGCTAGTTTGAGTTTTAGGGTGCCGTTGTAGCATTCTACTAAACCAGCTGATTGGGGTTGATTTGCAGCGTGGAACTTCTGGTGTATGCCTAGACACTCACACACTTTCTTCATCACTCGTCCCACGAATTCACTTCCATTATCACTCCAGACAATTCTAGGCATACCATACCTAGGAAAGAATTCTTTGACCAGGGCTTTGGCAGTTGACAAGGCAGTGTTGTCCTTAAGGGGATACGCTTCCACCCACCTGGAGAAGGCGCAAACAACAACAAGCACGTATTTCAGATTGTTGCACCTCTCCATGTGGATGAAATCGAGCTGCAAAACCTCGAACGGGTACATTGGAGGTGCAAAATGACCAGCTGGAGTTGGAGTTCCCCTACCGGGATTGTATTTCAAACACACCATACAGTTCTTAACCAAGTTCTCTGCACATTTTGGGATGCCATTATTCTGCCATACTGGGGCTAACAACTTACAGATTCCTTTCATACTGATGTGAGCCATCCCATGAGCCATCGTTACCACTGCAAGTACATATGCATCGGGTAACAGCCATCTTTGATTGCCTGACAATTCGACTCAACAACCATTCGTATCCAATCTACCCTTGCTTTCTCTCCATTCATTCACCTCTTTCTCAGTCGCCTCGGACTGTATGGACTTCACACTTTCTATAGTGTCTTCACACATACCCACATCAGCAATCCATCTGCAGGACCTACAACATACATTCGACTCATTGTGTTCCTTGCAGTCTCTTTCGCAACTTCATCTGCAAATGCATTCCCACGACCAACATCATCTTGAATCTTTCTGTGTGCACTGCATTATACAATCGCAACTTGTAGTGGCAAAGTCAGTGACTCGAGGAGCTCGTTGACTAACTGACCGTGCTGTATCTTTGCACCATGCGATGTCAGGAACCCACGTTCACGCCACAATCGTCCGAAACTGTGAGCCACGCCAAAGGCGTATTGGCTATCAGTATACACATTCACTCGCTTTCCTTTTGCCAACACACACGCTCTTGTAAGTGCAATTAACTCTGCTGCTTGCGCAGAATTATGGGGAATGCGTGCAGTCTCTACAATCGTGTGCAATGTTGTCACCGCATATGCTGCAGTCGTATCACCATTTGGCAACTTGAAACATGAACCATCAACCCATAAAGCATCATTACATTCAGGAAGGGGAGTGTCCAATAAGTCTACTCTCCCTTTTGTCTCTTCTTCTGTCCTAAAACAGCAATCATGCATTTTGACCTCATCTGTCTCTGTTGGAATGGGCAATAACGTGGCGGGGTTGAGTGTATCGCACCTCTTTATGTGAATGTGACTCGCTAATAGTGTCAGTTCATAACTTGACAGTCGAGCACTAGTTAAGTGCTGTGTCTTCGTTCTGTTTAGTAACATGTCTACTGCATGTGGGACCTCAACGATCAGAGTGTTATTCATTACTAACCCAGCAGACTGTCGAATACAGACAGCTGCTGCAGCAGTGGCCCTCAAGCAACTTGGTAATGCCTTAGCTACAGGATCTAGAGTCGGTGAGAAATACGCGCATGGATGCTGTTTGTCCCCAAAGGATTGTGTCAGGACTGATAATGCGCAACCTTCCCTCTCATGGACGTATAATGTGAAAGGTTTACTGTAGTCGGGGTTACCCAACACAGGAGCCGAACACAACGCATCACGCAGCTCGTGAAAACTCTTCTGACAATCTTCAGACCAAGGCACAGGATTAGGTGTATCCTTACAGATTAGTGCCAGCAAAGGTTTGGCTAACAATGAGAAATTTGGTATCCATTGTCTGCAATATGATGTAATGCCCAAGAAAGCACGCACTTCTCTCTGTGTCCTTGGGACACCCAATTTTGCAATTGCCTGTATTCTCTCTGGGGTCAACTTCCTTCCCTCCTTCGATAAGATGTGACCTAAGTAGGTCACTTCTTGTCGTCAAAATTGTAATTTCGAAAGGGAGACTTTATGCTTCATGTCACATAAATGACGCAGCAACGACAATGTGGCTTCCTTGCAAATCTCTTCAGTATCTGCAGTGATCAGCAGATCGTCTACATACTGAATCAGAGTCGCACCATCATGTAGAACAATCGTGTCAAGTTGTGATTTCAGAGCTTGACTGAATATAGATGGACTTTCACAGTAGCCCTGAGGAGCGCGTTTGAAGCGGGAGCTTCGTCCTCCTAAATTGAAGCCAAAAATATCTCTGCTCTCCTCGGCTGCTGAATGAAAGCGTTCTTCAAATCAATCACCGAAAACCAAGTGGCTGAAGCTGGAACCATTGTCAATAGGGCAGTAATGTCGGGCACAACCGGAAATTGTGGCACAACGATTTTGTTCACTTCTCTGAGATCAATTACAAATCTGTACACAGGTGGCTGAGACGGATCAGTACGCTTTAAAACTGGCAAAATAGGACTGTTACAAATGTTGCCTGTTGTCTCTTCAATGACATCTTTCACAATCAGATCGTAAACGATCGCTAACAAAGCTTTTTCACCTTCGCTAGATATCTTGTATTGGGGAATACGTGGCAGCCTAACGTTAGCTCTCAATGTTATGACGTATGGTGCTATCTCCAAAAGACCCACATCATTAGAACCAGTAGCCCAAAGTATATCTGGAAGATATGACAATTCAGTTGGAATATTTTCCTTTGACAAATACATAGGGGAAATCACTTTCTTACCTAGGGTAAGTTGTACTCCCGAAGGAGAACAGTACAAAGTCGCATATAATCTCTTTAACAAATCCAACCCTAACAAATTTTCGCCACAACCTGTTGTAAGAATGAGGGGTGCTTCTAATTCACATGGCCCAACAGAAAGTGACATAGGACTAGAAATCGGGTTCCTAACCGGGGCTCCAGAAAAACCTACTGAAACATTCATTTCGCCAGACAAAGGTGCGCCAGGAAGTTTTGAGTGCATAATAGAACTTTTTGTAGCACCAGTATCCAGCAGAAAAGGTTCTGACACTCCTGATGTAATCACCTCAACATAAGGTCCATTCTGATCTACTGGAACTGAAACAACTCCCTCTCTTTGTCCATGGCTATCCTAGCAATTATTACCCTCATTCTCGTTTTCCGCGTAATAGTCATCAGCATAGTACTGAGTTGTCCTAGAATATGCATTATTCTGTTGGTCAAAGCTGTTCATAGGATTCTGAGGCGGGAAAGAAGTAGTATTCTGGGGGAAATTTCCACAGCCCCTACCCCTAGGAGCCTGTTGAACACCTCTACCTCTTGAACCAGAGACACCATTCAAATCCAGTGGCGTCACTAGGTGGGTGCGGGGGATGCGGACCGCACCGGGTGACACCATCATATGGGGTGACACCGTGAGTGAGCTCTGCTTTAAATCGCTACATAAATCAGTTGTCCTGATTTATGTAGCGATTTAAAACAGAGGCTCACTCATGGTGTCACCCCACGTGATGAGGAACCCTTGTTTGTCAGTGCTCTCGCGCCTTGCTTATTGAGGCGCTCTTTTCATAGTGGGTGGTCCCAATCATTTCCATGCCGTAATCAATCTTATTAGGAGGTGGCGTTTATTCACAATTACGTTTTTTGCTACTCTTAAACTGAAAACAGCAGTAATAGTGCGGGTGTCACAGAGAACAATGGTGTGAAATATTCGAGTTTACCGTGCACGGCTTCAAACATCCGTAATAAGCCACCGTATCCACTCCTCTGAGCTCCCCGGTAATGCACCCGAATATATATCGCGTTGGTGCCTGTGCAGTTTTCCGCCGATGTTTGTACCTAAAAGCTAGTATAAAATGCCGAATTGGCATTGGTCAGGTGGCGCACACGTGGTATTGCATTTGCTAATCTGCAATGTAAGGCAAAAATGTTCAGGCAGTGTAGCAGTGCATTCTGTGTACTCGCCCCCTGGTTTTAGGGCGTGCTAAATGAAATGCATGACCAGAAACTATAGAAAGAATGCAATAATATAGTATATATTTGAAATAAAGGGTTTAATATTTTGTTGAAAAAAAGTCAGTGTTCAAAATTGATAAAGTCTATTGCGCGGGTTAAAGTCTCTAGATCATCATTATCTTTCTGACAGAAGTCTAATCTGCGACGGGCACAGATTTATAGGGGTTTCCATGCAATCTCCTTACCCGGCCGCCAGCAAAATTAATTGCCCAATTAGCTCAGCTATATGACGTCGGCGTCCCAACGTCACTCACATGACGTGGCTCGCTCCCGGACCCGCCGTTTTCAACGCGCGTGAAGGGTGTTGTCGAAAGGAGCGCGTTTGATTTCCCTTTACATAAGAAGATGCCCGGAGATCGCCCTGTGGTTTGAAAGAGGAGATTTGCTTGTTGGATACTGTGCGCACAGAAAGGTAACGTGCTTCTGTTTGTCGACTTCTGGACAGAGGCTCAAAGGGCAACCGTGAAGTTCAATCCTCAGAAAGATTACTATGGCAGGAACAGTCGGCACCACTCAAGGCGTCTGTTTAAGCACTGCTGCTTTCTCCATGCAGGCAGCAACTTGGTCTGTACGACTGCCTGGCACTGGCATGTACAATTGGAGTTGGTGTGTTTTTGCTCCATAAGTGTGCACTTCTTTCTATTATATGCAGGTTCCCTGTGTTGGCCTTGCGTGATTGCCCGTGAGTAACATTTAAATACAAAGAGAGTATTTCCGGTGGAGCCCATCTTAGATTTCAATCCTTGTGTGCACCATAAGAGTCTTTCGAGAACAGATCATTAACCTCACACGTTAGTCCTTCCTCTTGCAGAAAAGGTGCACACAGTCAAGAGAAACCTTGACCGTGTCAAGATCTTTAGCAGGTTTCTCTACTCCTGTCCTTTCACAGGAAGGAACACTATTGCACAGATTAATCATAACTTCGAATTGTCACATGATCAAGTGGAAAGATACTGGTAATGTTCACTGTGCATAATAAGTTGTGATTTATCCGAGTTTATGTAGCATGTAATGCAAATCTAATCTGTGCTGGACTCATTAATGCAAGAAAGCCTAAAAACACCAGGGCACTGTATATAACGGGCCAGGAGATCCGTATATGTAATCTGCATCAGCATACCTGGGTTGGCAAGTAAAGTACAGAAGGTCAACAGGGGTAGAACTGTTAGTTGTAGTGCCATGGGTTTACAGGTATCCTATTTGTTCTTCGCATTTATTTAGACTCTCTGTAGGCTGATTTTTAGTCATTCATTCGGGATCATTGAGGGTTATTTTTTTATTTGTTTTGTTTATATTTCTTTATTGACATTTAATCAAGAATCTCCACAAGTTGTATGTACAGAATACAAAGGTAAGTATTTTCATAAATTGGACAATAGAACACTTCCCATCATGTATACAGATCCTGCTTTACACATTTGCAAGGGAAGGGAGTCTTCTTTTTACTTAACATGGACTGCATGAATCGTTCAGACAAAAACAGTTACACTTATCAAAATTAAGTCTTTGTGTGGTTCTCTAACTGCCAGAACTTCTTTGCATGCCTAGTCACAAGAGGAGCAAGATGGTCAGTATTGAAAGGCCCTTCGAAGATTGATGTTAGGGATTTTTCCAGAGATTTTTGGTAAAAGCTAAAATGCTTTCGCATCCATGAAAGTGTAGGTTTAGAAGAGTTTAGACAATCTTAATAAATTGTTTTTATTTTCACCTACAATGCTCTTAGGAAGTAATCCCGTCCACACCTCTCAGAGCGCCAGTTCTCAGTTAGCATTCAGATGGGTAGATCTAAAGATGAGTCTCTTTGAGAGTCCACTTCAAAGCGTACGGGCGGGGGGACAGAGTGCTTAAGAACACAATGGCGAAAAAACATTTATATGTCGCGCCTTTGTTGTTGAGCCCACTTTACTTACAAATGCTTATAAACAGTTTTCTATTATATTTCTACAATTAGTGATTAAACACTTAAAGATTCAATAAATGAATGTAAGGAGGGCAGTCAGCAAGCTTTGGCCGTGACTTACCTCATGATGGACCTCCTCCGAGTCCGCCAGTCACTGGCGGACTCGGAGGCGGTCCATCATGGGGTAAGTCGTGAGGGGGTGACACCATGAGTTACCGCATTGGGTGACACCAACCCTAGTGACGCCACTGGTCGCGATAGAGCTGGACAACTATTCTTGAAATGACCCTCTTCTTTGCAATACGCACACTGATTCGGACCATAAGACAAACGCTGTTGAGAAGACTCATACCTTTGTGAGTTTCTCGAATACTGCTGAGGTTGCTGATAATCGGGCTGATTAGTAGTGCGAGGTGGATAAGCTTGCTGGAGAAGGGCTTTAGTTTTCAAATCTTTAGTCTTTTTGTCTGCCTTATCTAGCTCATCTTTGCGTCTATTTTCATAGTACTGGGCTGTGGCCAAAATCTGCGCTGACGTGGAAACAGCCCAAGCACTCTCTGAATCTTTCAATTTATTACATAGTTCTGGAAGCAGATTATGCACGAACTTGTCTACAAACAATCTTTGGCCACCCTCGGTAGCCATATCCTGACCACTATGATCGACGAAAGTCTCTTCAAACCTCGTGAAAAAGTCAGACACATTCTCATCTTTTTTCTGCTTGCACGCCGACAGCTTGTCCCAATTTACACGCAATTCAGGCATTAAAGTTGTCATATATCCGATAATTCTACCAGGAAGTTCAGCTACCAAAGGCTCGGGTTTAGAACCACCAACTTGTCTAGCATCAGCAGCGGCAATATTAGCCCAGGTGTCACCTAGTTCTTGATCATGATTTATATGACGAATCTTACTCCATAAGGTTTGTGGGACAACATTCCCGAACAACATGTCTACATCTGCTAAATTCATTATACATGAGCTGGCAGTCTGTGATAACTCCTTATAATACCCTGCAGGATTTTTACGGGGATCAGGCAATGTTTGTTTGAGTGCTAAAACTTCAGATCTTTTCCAGGGGACATGTACCCATACACGCTGGAAATGTGGTGGAATTGGTGGATTCGCATTCGCGTCACCTTCCCTCCAAACAGGGGGAACCTCTCTCATGGGGTACTGTCGCGGCTTCTTCCTACCTAATATGTCATCCTCATACAGTGATCTAGATACATTTCCCTTACTCCTATAAAATAACAATAAATCTATTGCTCGTTCAACATCGGCACCTACAATCATGCCTTCATAGAACTTGAAACGCATACGGAATAATTCCTTCATTTTGCGTTTTGGATCATTTGTCTCCAAATCTTCGCAAAGGTATACACACATCTCTTCGAATACATATCTCTGAGTGGGTGCATCCCACTGATGGAAGACTTCCATAACAGACTGAACATCATATTTTACAGTGTCGGTAACCCATTTACGTGCTAACTCATTCAGCACCTCTCTTTCCTCGTAATCAGGCAGTTGTCTACGCAACTGCCTACGTCCTGTTTTAGGGGTCGTCTTAGGCGACCCAAAGAAAGATGAGAACAGACCAGTGACAGTACTTGCCACTCTCTGTCGAACAGAAGGAGAAGCTTGCGGAGAGGCAGATGTGCCAGAAAAGCCAGGCTGATGTAAAGAGGAAGTTGAGGCAATGCCAGAGGAAGTCGAGGCAGTGGCAGAAGTAGCATCATGATAAACAGTCGGAGCGGTAGGCAGAGTTGCAGAAACAGTAGACGGAGTATGTAGCAAAGGCGGCGGCCCTTGAGAAGGCTGCGCCGGAGAAGTAGGAACCAGCTGAAGAGGAGCTGGTGCTTGTGCAAGAGCTGCATTTCGTGCGCCGGGCGCGGTATAACAAAACGCTTCGGGGGTGCAGTAATACTTGATGTATATGGGGGTGGTGAATTCAATAAATGGGACATTAATGGATCTTTCTCGGATGTTCCCTTTGAACCTTGTCCTTCATGCGGCAACATTGGGTAGCATTTATCTACTGCTAATTTCTTGCTTCTGAGCATTTGTTCACTCTCTTGCTCTTCCTCATTATCCCTGTACAACGGCGGCTTGCACCATTGACATACCTCTTTTATTTTTCTTAGCTAATTTCATTTCTTTCTGTTTGGCTTCTTTGCACCACAAGCGAAAAGAGTCAAACATCGCCGGCCGGGCTTTCTTCCTAAAAAGTTTGGCCTCGAGGTTATCTAAAACTTCTGCGTCAAAGCTACCATATTGGGGCCATTTTAAAACACCATCCTTTCTGGTGTATTTTATCCACACTTCATTATATGTGATAGGACCTACTCCGTGCTTTATATAGAGCTCATATGTTGGAGTTCCAATCGGAGGAACCGGACACAAATCCTCTAATCGGGAGTCCTTACTACAACCAAGACAAAACAAGTTTCCAAGTCTGCTAAGACCAGGCATCTTCGCTCACTAGTCTAGCTTCAAACTTCAAAGGATTATCGAATACGATATTTTCGTGAATACACGAATCCCTTGGTTTTGGCGCTTGCAAGTTCCAAACAAGGTGTATCTCAAAGATACCAAAACTAAGAACAAACTAAGGACTGGGAGACGCTCCACTTATACTTAACTGAAGTATTGAAGATCGATGACGTCACTAGAAGACTCGTCTATCGTTTCGCTCTACCAAGGATCACTGGGTCCAAAACAGGGCGATAGTCAGGGCAGCAGTCCTTCGTAGCCGTCAGGACGCGGGGAACCTCGCAGCAAAGACCTTCGGAACCACGTCGACATACAGGGGTCGCTGAAGTGGCTGGCCGTCCTCTGGAATTTTCACACGAAGCTCCTCACGAACATCTGGCTTGGACCGATACCGCTTGATACCGCCCCGAGTTGGGCGCCAACTGAGGTGCCGGGTTTTTAGGAACCCGTTGGTGCCAGGGGATAACACCCGAAGACCTCTGAGTTCTCCCTGTTCCGGACCACAGAAACACAGAGTCTTCTAGGTGAAGTCAGAGATCGAGTTTTATTGGCTGCAACCAAGTAACAAGTGTCCTAGAAGTACAACAGCACGGGTCGTAGATTCTCAGGAGACTGTTCGTTTTTACAGAACCAGCCATCTCCTTTTATACAAAATATTACACTTCAGGCAAGAATTCTTTGTTTTATGATGCAACCATACACATATTTGTTAAACAAAAGGAAAAGCACAGTCATGACGGTCAGCCTATAATTTCGTGTGTACAGCTAGTGATAGATTACCCAGCTCGGCCCAGAACTACCATCAGATATCGATGAAACCCCAATAAACTCGGGCATCTCCTCATCGTAAAACTGGCCATAAACAAGAGACATGGACAGGTGTATGTGTGTGGATAACGGGGTTTGTATGTAGTGAATGGTTTATGGCATGTCGTGCCTTGATGCTATCTTACTCGGCCACTGGGCGAGGGACTGCCTGAACAGGTTCAGCTGGAGGCAGTGGAGTCAGTTCGGCCAGGTCATGGGGAAGTCAGCTAAGGTGGACGTGTCCTATCAGATCAAACTCGGCCTAAATCAATTGACTATATGAGGGCAAGCCACAAGATGGATGCCGTTCACAAAATGGAGTCTGAGGGTTCGGGACGGAAACCACGATTTAAAGGTGATAGCATCACTCAATCACGACGCAAATGCATAGGGATAATGTCCTAATCGTTACCGGTCTGTATTCGTCATGGTACGATGATATTTTGTGACACGAGCGTTGGGCCTCTGAACCGTAATAGAGCAGGGTCCAGAATTTCAGAACCACACTGTGAGTCAGCCAGTTGCATAATGACCTGTAATGCAGCTGTGAAAGTTAAAATTCAGTTACTTTCTACACTCCTGTATGCAGGATCTCTTCACATTGACTGCTGCTCTTTTAACGGCCTTCCTAGAAGTCGGTCATTGTTTACCTATTTAGCTATTTTCTTTGAAAGATTTTTAAGTGTGGGTATTCAACCTTTGTTATACACATAGATATCACAGCTTCACTTTTAGTGAAATCTACCTGTTGTAGGAGCAGGACATTGACATACCATGTATACCCACCCCACCCGCCTTACTAAGAGAGCATATTTCAAGTTAAAAATATCCAGAAGAGCCTGCAATTACAATTGGGGAACTAGGCTTCATGGCAGTCTGATGTGCCTAAGAAGTTTAGTTCCATTAGAAGCTGCTTGAGGGTCACAGACCTCCTATTTGCCTGGAGGATTGGTGGGCAGAAGAAGGGTAATACCTTAAGGTTTTGCCACAAACGTTTATAGCCCCAGGATTGGGTTTAGCCAGACAAATGCTGCTTTTCCAAAACTGTTGAGGAACACCGGCCTGATAGTTACTAGAAGCTTCTAGTATGCTTTTACTGGTATGATTACTGATCCACAAACTTCCTACCACACAGGATTCCCACACTTCCCACGACTGGAATAGATGAAAACTGTGACATATAAAGTCAGGGTGGTCTTCGCACTGCCCATTGCTTAGTCTGTTCTGATCTTGGGTAATCCCCACCAGGAAGTCACACTGTATTTTAAATGTTAGGAAAGGAGCATATGCCCAGGCCAGGAGTGTGGATGTGGGAGGGGACTCCCTGTATGGTATTCCTGGTGACTAATGGGTATATCCCTGCTTGGGGATCACCATCCGTCCCTACGCAGTGATCCGCTAGAGAGAGAACTAGCTAGGAAGTGCCACCACTGCAAGTAGCCCCTTTACCTCATGTTATGCCCCAAAGTCTAGCCAGTTAGGTGGATGGCCCAGAGTTCCAACCCTTCTCAGAGGCACACCTGTTAGAATGTAAACCAAATGTCTATCAGGCAATAGGGAATTATTAAGCTATTCTAATTTACTTCAGATTGACTCACTGTGGCTGCCTTAATTCAAATGGGCTTCTTTCCCACCTCGATACAGAAAATAAGTTGAGTCTGCACCATTCTGTATTAGAAGGCGGAGATCTAATTTTTAGAATTAGAGCTTCGCCGTGGCATCACTCTATAGATCATTCTTTTAAGCTGTGCAAGTGAGAATGTGGAGCAAGCAATATCTTGACATTAAGGCTCTAAATGACGTAGAAGTTTGACTGCTGCTGTTTCTAAATGCTGAATCTCCAGCAAAATTATCAGAGGAGTGCTATTTTTTCAAGAAAGCTTAAATTGTCAGTTTTCAATAGGAATCACCCCGGAGCTTCTGGTACACCTTTTGGATCAATCTTTTTCATCTGCGCATTATGGAAAAGGTTAGTGATTATGCCAGTGACGAGGCAGACAGAACATATAATCACCCATCAGAATGCAAAAGATGCCTCCTTCAGAGCAGTGTTGTGTGAAATTCATGTAATTTACTTTTGTGTAATTACCCCAAATCTGTAAAAAATATATAATAATTACAAGTAATTATACAAAATGTGCATTTGATGTTAGATTTTAGCGAGAAATGTCAACGTGTACATTTCGGCTGAGATGCCCCTAAAAATAAAATAGCTCAAGTACCATTAACAGCTGCTTATTTTCCTCTACCCTTCTGCTACATCTTTGCTGCAAACGTCGCATAGTTACGTGGCATTGTGTAATCGCGTAATTTTCGAAATTTCAAACAACCATCATAACACTAAATTACATGAGACTATTCCAGCGAAATGGAAATTTCGCCCTAGGACTTTGCAAATCAGCACGCCTATTTTCGGAGACAAGATCAAGGACAGAATACACTACAGTATGATATTTATCAGGGAGAATAGTGATGTTCCTGATGACAGTAATTGGACTCCGACTGGGATGATTATTATCCTGCTGAACAAACTAGCCCTTGATGATGTTCACAGTTTCCACATTAGTTGACAGAGCGGCACAGAAATGTAATATGCCTGCAACTTATGTGGACAAAATTGCCTGTATTTGATTTAGAGGATAAAAGTAGATGTTGTTCAAGAGCTCTTCCAGTGCTAGACTATGTCTGGTAAGAAAGTGCTATCTTGCTTTCACAGTCCAGTTATGGGCTACTTTTCGGTTTCAAGTCAAGAAAAGAAATACAAAGCACCAGAGTCCTCACAAGCATGTCTGCAAAATCAAATTCTGACTTCGCCTCTGAATTGCAGCAGAAATGACATTCTAGATATCCAGCAACTCCCATGTGTTCTCTTGAACTGCAAAGGCAAGAGATTAGACACCATTGGGAAGACATGTGGGTCGTTTGCAGCGGTGCAAGTGAGAATAGCAAGCAATAATGACAGCTTACCTCATTTATATAAGACAGTTATGGAATAGTATAAAAGCTACTGGGCGACTGTCGAGAGCAATCAAAGAAAATATTCAAAGATCTGGAATCAACTTCACTTGAAATCAACTTCATCTGGCATCGTAGATGACTTCAGGGGGGTGCATCTAACACTGGCTTTCAGTAAATTGGTCTAGGAGCTGTCCTGAGAAGTAACCGGCTCCGAAACGCTACTTTAGTCCAAAGATCTATTTGAGGCTGTTCAATGGGCAATATTTATTCATCAAACATGTCGATGTCCCTTCCTGGCCATCAAAATAGGCACATCTCTGGCAAGATGTGTAAGAGTCCTACAATGAAGATAAGGCTACTCTTAATTAGGCAGGGGGCACAACCTTATTGACACCGACATTTCTACCAGCCACGATCTTTGGGTAATTTTCATCTGCCTAGACAGGGATATTCTCATCAGAATCAACCTGCACTCAGTAAGAAAGTCGACAGCCTTGAGGAAGACAACAATGTAAATGGGGCCCAACTGGAGCCAGGATGGAAGTAGTCATGTTTAACTTTCTGGAAAATCTGCTCCCCTCACCATCTATGCACATGGGGTGAGCGATACACGGACATCTTTCAGCCTTGGAGAAATGTACAACAGATCACTGAGTGTTGATGTAGTGGAGCATGGACACTCAATAGAATTTTTGTTAAAACCACTAATGCCACTTCCAAGAGGGAAACATCCTTTACATCTCAGGACTTTGCAGTTAAAAATCACCAAACTACCACAGAAAATAGCCATATAGCCCATGCCGAAATCCCAAAGACAGCAGAGGTTTTATTTGAGATGAAAGCATTGAAACAATTTATGAAAATTTCCAATATCATATCCGGATGATCTCATTGCTGTCTGTTCTCCAAAACAGTTGCCAAGTGGGCTATTTAGTGCACCTAAATCAAGAAGACACATTTCCACCTACCAAAACACTACTGCACCGCCAATACATGTGCTTTATGATAGATGCCAATCACGATCAGTTCAAGGCTCTCCCTTTTGGCCTCCGATTATCGCCCAGAGTATTTTCAAAATGTTCAAGTCCAGTGGCTGAAATGATTGGCTTACGAAAGCTCATTTCCATTTCTAACATTAGAAGCACTATCCGACTCTAAATGTGTTTAAAGAATTTGATCTGACTCAACTAAATAAAATCTATGTTCGCTCTGGCGCAAAAGATTTCATTTCTAGGAGCAAACATCTGTATGGGGAGACTGAAGGCTTATCTGTCCAGCAAAGAAGAGAAAGATTGCAGCTGGTCGAGGACATCAGTACAAGGGCACAATTCACAATCCGAAATTATAAAGATTTGCTGAGAATGATTTCCTCTACGTACTTTTCATCATCAGTGTCCGTTGAGGTTGAAGCCCCTACAAGAACAATTTGAAATGCAGCATGTTGAAAGTGACAATCATATGTGTGATATTCCCTCAGCTTTTCGAATTCACTACCCTACTTTTTCTAAAGCAGTTTTCTGTTGGCTTTTTAACTCTTTTCATTTCACTCCTGCTAACCAGTGGAAAAATGCTTGTGCTCTCCCTGTAGATTCATTTATATAGCGCTGTATCACCGACCGGTTTCTAAGCGCTTGCTTAGGGAACCCGTCCTGGTATTCCCCTGTTAGATAACCCATTACTGGGCATCCCCAAGGTGAAAGCCAGGCATCCCGCTGCGAGGGGCCGTTGTAGAGATTAAGCAAGCTATTGCCCAGAGTTGCAGAGTGGGACTCCATGATTGGAATAGGCGCCGAGGCGAGAATAGTCGGGTCCGGGGAAATTTGAGCCCAAGACCCGCCGAGGCGGGGAATTGAACCCTGGTCCGGCCCAGACCTCTGCATCAGGGACTGCCACTCCAACCACTTGAGCCACACTTCTCCACCTCCCTTGCAAACATGGTAAAATTGTCATACACCTAATTTGCGTTTTTAATATAGGCCCCTAGTATGTGGTACCATGTGTGACGAGGGCCTGTAAACTAAATTCTACAAGTTGGCAGCAGAACTCATTGTGCCACCCACTAGAAGAGCACTGCAAAATATGTTGACACACCTGCCCTTGCAGCCTGTGTGCAATTTTAAACTGCCATTTCGATGGGCAAATAAGCTTTGCCAGTCCTAATTCTTCTTTTTTATTACATATGTCACCCCTAAGGTGGGCAGTAACAGCTCAGAGGGCAGGGTGCGTGGTATTTAAAAAGTAAGACATAGATATTTCTGGTTTTAAATGTCCTAGCATTGAAACCCTTAGTCTTTTTTTAACACTGTGGCAGGGCTGTTCTCCCATAGACTTACACTGGTATACCTTACTGCAATTAATTGCTAAGTTTAATTTAGTTACAGCTAGAGAGATACTATTTCCACGCGTTTTAATCATAATTTGAAATCATTTTTAATGGTAGTCTGATTTTAAATTATTTGGAAAAGCCACTTTTAGAAAGTTGGTGTTTTCCCTGCCTAAATAAAATAAATAAATTGGGCAAAAAAGAACACTCCTAGACCTGAGAAGATTCAGAAGGACTTCTGTATTGAAGGAAGACTTGAACTGCATGCCTTGCTGGACCCCGAAGAGACTCAAGGGTCATTTGGCTGACCTCATCTCTGAGCTATAGATGAACAACTAGCTTCCAGAGACTTTAACTGCTTTCCAGCTGATCAGACCCAACTGGACCTTACCTGGTCCCCCTCTGCTGGCCTTTCTCGGAGTGAGCCCTGAACTTTTGACTTGGTTCCCGGATCAGCATGACCAAATACCCGCTGTTGGCACTTCACGCCTTTTGGTGCTATTTTTGATCTAAAGCTTAAAAAAAAATCATAGTTCTGGTTCTACTAATTGGATTTTTTTGTCGTTTAGGGGTCTTTTTATTTATTAAAAAGTATTCTATATTCATAATCTGGTTTTGGATTATTCTTATGTTGTGTTTCTTACTGTTTCAGTACTGCTTACATACTTTACACATTGCCTCCAAGTTGAGCCTGACCGCTTTTGTGTCACGCTATCAGAGTGCAAAGCACAGGTTTATTTAGTGACTTTTGTGGTTCACCCTGACAAGGACTGTGATTATTTGAAGTTGGTTCTCACCGTCTTTCGCCAATT
Organism: Lissotriton vulgaris; assembly: GCF_964263255.1. Classification (NCBI taxonomy): domain Eukaryota; kingdom Metazoa; phylum Chordata; class Amphibia; order Caudata; family Salamandridae; genus Lissotriton; species Lissotriton vulgaris. The sequence goes on from NC_141697.1 coordinate 908,993,545, forward strand.
ATCACATTTCTTGAACCATAATAGCAAGTAGATTTCAGGACAATGAGGGGATTCCATTCAGATAACCTTGGAAATGAAGCATCCTGTGACTTGATGGCTAACCAAAGAAAATGTGTGGGCAAGTGGCTTAACAACATACAACCAGAGTTGCAAGGCTGGGGAGTGTATATAGATAAAATCGGTCTGCAAGCGGCTTCTGGATTCCTAAAAAATGTATATTCTTACTGGAGCACGCTGGGATGAGAAGACAGTGAGGCTGGCCATGACCGCGTCAACGTTCCTAATGTCACACCAGGAGTTCGTGATGGGAATGGACCTCATGACAACTCTATACGAAAATAATTAGGAACGAAATGTAAAATAGCTATTTCAGGAAGCAAAGTTGATTTGGCACTGGGTTTGTCACAAGATCATTTTGACGGAGAAGTGTGCCAGGACTATGAAACACAATGGCGGATGCCTTTAGCAGAAAACATAGACTACCATGAGGGGGAGCTAGATCGAAGTCAGTTGGAATTGGTATTTAAGAGGTTGCGCAACCCTCCTCTAGATCTCTTTGCTACACCGGTAAACACTGAATTCCATGGTTAAATGAGCAGAGGATATTTCCTGACTCCCAAGTCTTACACTCCTTCCCTTTCATCAGGCTACTAATAGCTTCATGAAAGAAACAGCAGCAATCAGCTGGTTTCTCTGATGAGGATTGGAACTCAGGGTCACTACACCTAAGTACCTGGACTTTGGGTCATAAAATGTGTTGACTTGACACCTGTACCTATTTTCAGTTTGTTTTCAATGTTAGTTCCTATATGTGAATGTTTGCTGCTTTGTTAACTTTGAGAACTGATGGTACTCAGTCTGGTGTCTGGGAATAATTGAAGCATGTCCATCTATGGAAAAAAACAAAGCTGGAAAACTAGTTCCAGGTCAGTACCTTATTTTATGCCTCCCAATACAGACACGGGCCAGCTGCAATCTGTTGTCTACGTCTCTTATAGAGATACCTTATGTCATTGCACTACAAGAATTATTGACCAGTAGAGCATAATTCAAAAGACGGGGACGTTTCTCTTGGAGAAAAGCATATTGTTCTCTCTACGCTTGCAGACTCCAGAGTTTCTCGCTCTGAAAGAGCATTTTTCTGCACGGTAACTGCAGTTGATGTTGGCTTTCCTTTTGCAGACTTTTACATTTCATACCGACCGAAACCTCAAACTGGAATGTCTGACTTTCTGGTGTGCCTAACAAATGAGCCCCATGACACATTACAAATTCCAAAATGGCCTCCGATCATTCAGACCACAATGTTTTTGGTCCTCACACAGTCCCTGGACTTTAACACAAAGGGACCACTCGAAGTATTGACGCAATTGGGTAACCCAAGCTACGAGTAGAATAAAGAATGGTGACTTGCTCTTTCAGAGAAGCTAATGGTACCTACTCACTCTCAATCTGCAACAAAGAGCCATATAATGGTACTGGGCTGTTTGATTAGTCGTGGCATGTGCTTTGCCTTTTTCCTGTTTTGATTCTTAGTATTAATTATAAACACGATTAGCTTATTTCATTGCTTATTTTAGTTATGTAGTCTTATGATCTGATATAGGTTGCCAGTGCATCAGGCGCTCGTGTTCTATATTTAGTAATGTGACATATAAAGTACAGGATGTTTAGGCAGATGTGGAGGAGGAATTCACAAGTTTCTTTTTCTCACCTTACATCACAAATCACAAGGCCCGTTTTTCTCACAATAAGGCCTAGAAGTTGTATGTTACTCAGGCGCACAGTCGTTTTGAGAGGATCGAAGCTGCAGACAGTTTTGTGAATGTCACGCTGGCTCAGTCTGTTGCTTTCTCAGCCCAGAAATGACTAAAAGTCAGAAAAACACCTCACTTGCTGCAGACTGATACAACATAAAAACATTTATGATTCAAAGTTGTGTTAAAAGGCCATCTAGGAAACTCCTATATATTATACCTTTAGTGGGAATATAAATCTAAGCTAGAGGCTAGGAAGGGAGGGATTCCCATACAGGTTGACTCTTGAATAATTTGTTTTAATAAACCCCCTTTAATGTGTAATTTTTTCTTGTATTTACGTTTTATTTTTTACTTTTCACCAGTACTTTTTATTCCTGCTCTAGCATTGCTTCATATCATCTTTACTAGAACAGGGCTTTAATATTTAATAAAGCCTTTTAAAAATGTACTAAGTGTATTTCTTGTGTGTGACCATGTGTTGGGGAAAGGGACTCCATAACTCACTAATAGGGAATAATCCTGCAGTCCCACAGGATTGATTGTTATCCAGTTGGCAATTGCTCCAGTTAAGTTGTGGGAACTGTGTGGGTTGCAGTTTGGCTGTCGTTCCTGCTCGCATTGATAAGTTGGTTCATACCTGTGCATGCCAGTGGGCTGTGAGGATCTATTTGGCCGGATTTACAAGAGAACTTATCAAAACCTATCATTTATGTGAGAGAAAGTTAAACCTTGAATTGGTTACAAAGGTAGTGTTAATCGCCCTCTGTGTCCAGGAACACACATGGCTGTTTGCGGACCTGCACCATTCATGCAAAAAACACAGGATCACACAAACCCAGTAAAAGTCTGGTATGTGCATTGCCTGTGTCCTACAATTAGAGCAAGATAGGGCACTTGATTCTACTACTGTTCTGGTAGCTCACAAGCCTGCCAACTAAATAGTACACATCTCTGGTTTAACCTTGTGTTAATCACTGACATTGGAATCCAGTTTGTCTCGTAATTCTGAAAAATCGTTTGCGCCATCCAGTATGTGGACTCTCACCTGCTTACAAGTTTTCCTCTTCAACCGGAAGGACAAACTTAGTATATAATTCAAGCCGGTGAGATAATGCAGTGTGTTGATCGGGTTCCTTCCCCTGTATGTCTACTACATCGTTGGTTGCAATCCATTCTGCTGGCAGCATAAAACCTCGAATAAGATACAAAGATGGCCGTACTCCGATTTTGCCATGAGAAACGGGGTCAGATTGTCCCAAAATATGTCAAACCTACTGGTGGAAAACAAGCAATCACAACTCAAATATACCAGCCTGCATCTCATCAGAAATAGTAATAAAGTTGCTACACGAGTAACCTACTGTCAGTTAGAGCCAGTCTTCTATGTTTCTAAAATTGTGTCTAAATATCAGAAAAGTCATGCACCCACCCTCACCGGTGTCTGTGGAAGGTGATAATAGATGTGAGCTACAAAGGGTGCTGATCTGAAATGGTTTCAGTTTTGTCTATAATTTGCTACATTGGTAGGGGTATGTAGACAAACAGGTTATGGGACCCAACCCGGAATATACACTAGATTCTCCTCACATCAGAACAGAATGTTCTATATTAGGTTTCCGCGCACCTGTGTTCAGAGACCAACTTTTCCGAAAGAGGTTTTGGAAAGATGTGATAAACTGGTGAATTTAAATAATAGAACTTCCTTATCGACGGACCCAGCTTTTTCCTACCTGGGACCCTTCTTGTGACTGGTGCCTTTGTGGTGGTGGTTCTGTGGAGCGACAGGGCTGCGAGGGACGTGTGGAAACACTCGGTGGGTCTTTGCTGGTCTCCCCCGCCGCCGCTGCACCCTGCCATCCGTGCGCGGCCGCCGAGGGGGGAGACCACAACCCCCAGCGCTCCCCGCGGCTGACCCCGCCCACAAGTATTCCGCGCCAGCCGCCGCACTAAAAGGAGGTCAGTGCTCCCGCGACGCGGGATGCGCGCGGCGCAGCCGGACTAAGCCCGGGCAAAGGGCGGGCCGTCTGTGGCCGACGGAGACCGGGCTGGGCCACCCCTCTAAGCCTTCTCTCAAGACTTGCTGGGTGAACTTTACAGCGGTACCTCGTTTTAATGTTACTTCATATTGCTCAGTCGAAGTGATCAATAACATTAGTTGTTGTATCTAAGATATTTCCTTGGGCCACCCTGGTGTAGCTCATTGTGTTCTTGCTCTTGGTATAATCTCATTTTTAAGGTATTTTATTTTTTCCCCAATTGGTTGTAAGTAGCTGCTATCAGCAGTATGGGTAAGGTAGATAAGACGCCTGTTCACCGCCCTACGACTCTGCTACTAGCGGCTTCGACGCAACCCCTACCTAGCCTTACGGCTATTGATAAAATGCTCCAAAAAACTATAGGGGTTGTGGCGAACGCTATTGAAAACACGGAAAGGCGCCTTTCGATTACCCCTGCTATGCCCTCCTCTACTCTTTTGGATGACTGTTCGGTAGCCACAGCTTTTCCTGCCGATTTTCTGACTTCCCTTATGCCCTACTTTTCAGACCTACCCGGCGCTCAGATTGGGCCTGACTTAGATTTTGCAGTAGAGAGCGCTCAATCTCGATCTTCCCCTTCTCCCTTCCGGGTACCACCTCAGGAGAACATGCGTGGTGCTAGACCAAAGAAGTCAAAGCAAAAGGGGAAACCTACTAAGGTTCCAGTACCTACTCCTGCCTGTGGAGATTACGATAAGGGCACTTGTGACTTTAATCCCGGTCCTCGTGTCTTCTCTGCCCCCCCCCCCCTCCTCTGGGCTACCGACCTTCTGTCCAATCTCCAGGCCCACATGGAACTGGTCATCAATACTCACTTTAAATCCTTGTCTTCTAAGATTGATAGACTGGTCTCACTGATTTATAGCAAAGGCCCGAGTAAAGCACAACCGCCCACCGCGCTGGGGATTACTATCTCGGCAGGGGGTAAAGGACCCACTCACGAGGCTGCGAAGGGCCAACCCCTGGGCAATAGTCTCTGCCTTAATCCCTCCACCCCTGCATTTATCCCCTTTAAGATCCCGATTCCCACAACAGCTACTAACGGCTAAGACCCCATTGGTCGCCCTACCATGTCTCCATCTGTCCCGGGATATAAGGCACAGGAACTGCCACGGCAGAGAAAGTCAGCTGGGCTCTTAGAGCACCCGCCAGGAAATATCAATATGCTGGGCTCTTCTAAATCTCCTCCCCTACCTCAGCTTCCTCCAGAAGCCTCGCCCTATGTGGTGGTGCTCACAGGCATACCTGCCCTTCCCTGCGATATAAGAGAATCTTTCCAGAATTGAAGAACAAAGTTATCTTCTGGTTAAGTAGGCACAGACCTTTAATGGGTGCCGGGCAGGGGGAAATTATGTTTGCACGTAGAGTAAGTTGGTTGGGGACGAGACCTAAGGACATTAGTCGTGACTGTGTGATTGTGAATTTTCGGGACCCAAGAGCTGTGGAACATGTATTACACAATGGAGGGTTTCCTTATGTGAACTCTATTAACACTGCCCATTTGGGGTATTTCTACTCACAACCTTCAGCTTTAGGCGGGCCTGATCCCTTTCGCCCCTTTCTTGCTGGCCATGATTATGAATTTAACATCCCAGTGGGTAATAGTTTCTCTGCCCTAAGTAATATAGACTGACCACTACCAACCTGGTCCCCCGTAGGATCTGATTTGCCCCTTTTGGTGGGTGAGGGCGGGGGGAGTGAAGGGTGCCTCTTGTCAGATAGTCTGTCTGGAAGGGGCAAATGCAATTATTGCTCCGCCCTCACCTAATCGAGGGTTAGTCAATTCGGTAGAGGAAGTGGGTAACCTCTTGCATCCTATACCTCCAAGTCCTATTGAGCCTTTATTACTGGCAGACTCCCCGGTCCCTGCTCCAACTCACTTTCCATTTATTGGCTCTTGGAATGTAGCAGGACTTGGGAAGAAACTGCCAAATCCGGAGTGGGGAGAGCTGATGGAATCCTACGATCTATGTCCCTTCCAAGATACTTGGATGCAGACCCCTCTGGTTAGGGAGGGATACGCATCCTTCCACGTTCCAGCAGTCCAGGGCTTGAGGGGCAGACCATCGGGGGCTATGTACTTGGGTTGCTGTCCATTTGGGTTGCACGGTGAAGGTCATACTCTCACTGCCCGGACATTCTTTGTGTTCTACTGAATTTCAATGTTGGGACTGTGTTGGCAGTGTTCAATATATATCTGCGCCCCCATCCTCTCCAGTTGGCCCTATCAACTCTGGAAGCACTGGAGGTTCTCGTTCAATCCCTCCCCCGTGTGCTCAGAAAATTATTGGTGCAGACCTTAACTGTCATTTTGAGCCAATTCAATTCAATTCAAAAAGCTTTTATTCGATTTGTGCATACAAATCATACAAGCAAAAGTACATGATTAAAATATTAAAAATCACCATATGAACTCTCCTAGAGAGGCGAAAAAAAGCCTAAAGTGCAGCAAGTAGTAAGTGATCATGTCTCTTTGGGTCAGCATATTATTATAAAATACAAAACATTCTTATATAAACAAACTGGGGATCAGTAGGGGTTACTCAATAGGCCTTTCCTGGGAGCTGTACATTAAAATTATTAAGTAATCATACAATACTGTGGACCTCTACAAATATAAAAACTACCTTAATTACAGAAATTGATATAAATTTTAAAATTGAAGGCATGTATATACAGACAGGAGTGTTAACGGTAATAGCATCATAAAACAATTCCTGGCAGCTGTATAACATAAGTACAGACAGGTAAGTAAAAACATTATTATTATAGTACAATACTTTTCCTGGCAGCTGTACATTTTAAAATAAAAGTAGCCAAAAAGAAACAAATCTCCTCGTTCTCTAATGAGGATAAAAATATCAATGCTGTTTGTGTAGTACGAATGTTATATTTGATCAAAATTGGTTTAAGGTATTTTAACCTGAGAAACTGAAAGAATTTACAAAAAAGTAAAAAATGGCAACTACTCTGCCGGGAGATACTGTCACACGGACAGGGTATGTCTGGACTGGTTTTTGTGTTTGGAAAAGCAACCAAGTGGTGAACAATGCCCAATCTGACCCGTGTTAAAACATACTGATGAGAGGGACGAGTCACATAAACAAGATAGGATTGGAGTCCCGAAGTTAGATTTAAATCTTTATAAAATTTCACAGTGACAAGATTGCCAACGGTTTTATCTCGCTCAGCCTTACGGAAGTTTAGGAACGTTGTCTTGATTTCTTTTTTTGAAATAGAAACAACTTTTTCAGGCTCACGAAACACATCAATGTTAAAAAGAAGGAGATACCAGCGGTGAATGTATCTTAACCACAATATACATGAAGAGCGGTCCAAACCTATACAATCAAGGATAATATCCTGAGTGAATCGAGTCTCTGGCTTAGCCCAAATAGAACGCCACAATAAGAGTGGCCGAACTGCTGCTAAGTCAGAAATGTACTCGATCCCGACTTCTTCATGGATCAGCTGGATGGAGGCAGAAGGGGGAACACATAACAACCTCCTTAGAAACTTATTTTCCTCCTTCTGCAGGGAAATACCCTCGCAGTGTCCCCACACCCCTGCCCCATACAGAGCAGAGGAGACACAACATACATTGTATATGTTCATCATATCTAAAATACTACGTGAGCCAAGTTTAGAAGCAAAACGAAAAATACTACTAGTAGACCGTAGCATTTTTATTCTAACAGCATCAAATTCCGCATTCCAGGACCCACTGTTGTTGTATGTTATTCCCAGATAACAAAAGGACTTAACAGAAGTCAACTTTTCCTTATCTAGGAAAAAAGTATGCTTTACCTGCTTAGCTGCCTGACCACATGACATTACATACGTCTTGGTTTTGTTCACACGTAGCCGCCTAGCTTGAATAAACTGCATAAAATTATCAATTAGGCGCTGGAGGCCCATCTGTGTTCGGGATAAAAGAACAGCGTCATCCGCATAAAGTAACAGCGGAACAGGTTTACCACCAATCAGGGGGGCATCTGCTGGGATGTCGGCCAAGGAACGGTCAACACCGTTAATAAAAAGGGAAAATAAAAGCGGAGCCAAAACACATCCCTGGCGTATGCCCCGGGACACTTTAAAGAACGGGGTACATTCACCAAGGATGCCATGGCGGACTTTACATGAAAGTTTTTCGTAGAGTCTAGCTAAAAAATGAACTATTTCCCTTGGGGCCCCTGCATCAAGCAACACCTCCCAGAGAATGTTGTGGTTAACCAAATCAAAAGCGCTGCTCAAATCAGCAAAACATAAAAAGAGGTTGCCATTTTTAGCCACAGTATATTTATTAATTAAAAGGTCCAGATTAACACATTGATCCAATGTGCCCAGGCCTTTCCGAAAGCCATATTGGACTCTAGTTAAGATGTTAAAATCAGTTGCCCAGTCTTCCAGCCTCATCAGCAAAATCCTACTCATCACCTTTACAGAGGCGTCTAATAGTGAAATCGGACGATAATTAGAGGCCTCTGATTTGTCACCTTTCTTATGTAAAGGAATGATAATCGATTGGCCCCAAGTAGATGGAAATTCGCTTTCAGCCGCACAGTTAAAAATCCTCACCAAGATGGGTGCCCATAAAGCCGTTTCATCTTTGTATAGATCCAGCGGGACCCCATCAGGGCCAGGGGCCTTGCCTCCTTTACTTAAAGAAATTGCTTCATGGCATTCTTCTAGTGTTATACCCATCGAGAGGGGCAACCATGGGGTTATATCTGGTGATGGTGACTCAGAAGTTGACCCTTCTGGATTGAATATTTTGGAAAAGTGACTAACCCAATCGCTACATGCCACATAAGAGGTTAGTTCTGGAACATTTTCTTTATTGAGAAACGGGCTATTAATTGTTTCCCAATACAGTTTGCTATTTTTAGTCCCAGCGGCCTCCTTCAATTTATCCCACGCCTCAATCTGTATTACCCTTTTCCTTTTGTTAATTACAGTTTTATATCTAGCCCTAAAGTATTGTATGTCCGTCTTGACACGTGGTTTGGTGCCTAAAGCATTCTTTAGATCGCGGAGGGCGACTATACAGGTCTTATCAAACCACCCCTGCTTTGGACCTCTATTGGCTGACGGGGTCTTAGTGAAAATACCATCGATAATACTATTCATAGATACAAAGTAATCTATTAGACAGCCAGAATCACAATCATCATCCAAACAATAGCTAATTTGATTCTTGCATTGAGTAAGAACCTCCTTCTGCTTGACTTTAGAATTTAAACCAGTCCATTTGACCCTTAGGCCCTTTGGCCTAATAGGCACTATGTCGGTTGTACATTTTCCACCTGAAACTAATGAGGTACCATGCCCCAAAAGAGTGACACGAAGGCTGTTATGGTCACTGAGACTTTCTTCGTTTACAAACAAATCAGTATAGTCTCCACTACTGGACAACAAAATGTGATCTATAAATGATCCTGCATCTCTGCCTGTAAATGTAGGGCATGTTATTGCCCGGTTGTTAGTATTGCAGTTTAACAGGGCCATGTCTAGCGTGACTAGCATGTTATTTAATGTGGAACCATAACTGCTGTGTTGGAAGTGGGGAGAATCCTCCCTCGCCCCCAGGCCTCCCCAAGGACTACTCGTTGCTGCGCCGAAGCCGCAGATATTCCCGTTGGACAAGTGGCAGGGCTGCAAGTTAAAATCACCTGCCCAAACCACCTCGGCCTTTCTTTGCGAAATACCAAGGGCCTTGATAATTTCCCTTTCTAGAGGCAGCAAAATATCCCCTCTAGTAGCATCAAAAATATTGTTGTAGAAATTTACAATGACCAAATCAATATTCTTCCTACACTCCACCCTTATAACTTGGCTGTGCGTCCCCACGGTTGTACTGTATTTGACCGTACAGTCACACAGCTTGGTTGATAAAAGCAACAAAAGGCCCCCCTTAGCCCTGCCCGAGCTAGATTTAGTTGCTCTAAGACAGTAGGATACATATCCTTCGATATTAATGGGGTCCGGACACCAAGTTTCCTGCAATAAAATTAGGTCAAATCCCTCCCCTAAAAAGCTGATCCAGAAGGGTGTACCTAATTTGCAGGAAAGGCCGGCAATGTTCCAGGAAACAAGAGAGAGTCCTGCTGGTTTACCAGAGTCAACAACAACAGACGACTCTGGCTGAATTGCTGGTGGTAATAAGGCAGGGCCATCTTCCCGAGAGATGATAACTGGGCTTGAGCTGGGGCTAACAGTAGATGTACCCCTTTTTTCTATATGTAGGGGAGGTGTTAGGGATGTCACTATTAAAGATTCGGGAAGTGCGGCTAAAGGCGTGACAGGAGAAGAACACTCCATATCAAGATAGGGCGTAGAAATATTTAAATCCAAAGCTTCGGGAGGGCTGAGTCAGTCTACCTCATCTAGCGCGGCATATCTATTTGGATGGGCGAATTGTGAGAACAGGGGATCTTGGGAGTGGGGCATGTCCTGCCATGTTTGTTGCCACAGATGTTTATCTAATTGTGGTGGCTGAAAGGGTTGCTGCCACTGGTGGGCAGACTGAGGTAGGGGTGGTGGAAAATGAAAAGGATGTTGCCAGTGTGGTTTAACTTGATGCACGGGAATGGGTGGAGCATTTGATAGCTGCTGCTGAAAATTAACATAATGTGGAAAAAAAGGAGGCGGATAAGGTGGTTGCAGCCAAGGTTTGGCAGCTTGCTGTGGAGGGTACCCAGGTCCTCTGTTACTTTGAAAGGTGGAACAGGGTGGGTTTGGTCTTGTAGACATTGGTAAGAAATAAGACAAAGGAAGTGGGTTAATTTGAGTCGCAGGACCACTATTGGGTGCATTACATATATAGCTTGCTGCCCCTACATCCCTAAAGTTAACTGTAATTACGTCCCCTACTATTGTTTTCTTGCTTCTGCCCACCCAGTCCCCTCTACGCACGGTAAGGATTTCACCGTTCATATTATTAGGTAGAGGTTTATGTAGGTGGAGCCATTGAGCACATTTATTTCTAAGCTCGGTAAACGTTTCTTTTACTCCCTCCTTCAATGGGGGGACTGCTGTCAACACAACAACAAAAGGGGAAACCTCTGGTGGTAAATTGATGGACCTAAAACGTGCCTGCTTTGACTTAGGCCCTACAGGTTTGTTCGCAGGCAGAGATGCAGAAGATGGATTAGATTTCCCTGCAACATCTGTTACTTGAATGGTAGTGGTGGTATTATTATCAACAACAGGGTGTTGGTTAGTCAGAACAGGAGCCCTTTCCTTTGAAATGGGTAAAGTTGTGGATTGGACGGAGTTGTTCCCTGTTTGCGGCACAAGGGATATAACTGGGTTCCCAGGGGCTGCAATAGCTTGAACATTGTTTGGTACATCTTTAGGGAGCGGGACACTCAATAAACATTCTGTAATCCCTTGTAACTGATCAGGCCCTTGTCCCTGCTTTTTGTGTGGCCATTTAGAGTGTATCAAAGATGTAAGCCTGTCCACTTTAGAAATTAGAGGCTTAGTTTGCGCTGCTAAAGTGGCTTCAAGGTCTAGTTTTAAATCTGTTACCATGTTTTGCACCCAGCAAGGAATACCTGATGTCATTTGTGGAATAGGGGAAATCAAATTGTGATTCCTAACTGGTGCTTTTACTTTATTTTTACCCTTTGAAGTAGCCTTTGGGATATTAGGAGCCCTTCCCCGAGGGATTTTAGGAACAGGAGCTGTTTCCACAGCGTTATGGCCGCTCGGACTCAGTTCCGTTTTGTCAGGTGACTGACAGGTTTCTAGATCTGGTGTAACCTCCAGGTCTTCAAAAGACGGGTCTGAGTCCGATGGGGCAACCGATAGATCAACAGTATTTGGTACAGTCGGGGCACTATTATTTGGCATGGTTGTAGGTAGGGAACAATTATTCAAAGTCTGCAAGGCAGGTGATTTAACATTTGCCAGGGGACCCAAGGATGAACGCCTAGCGTTTGCAAGGTCCATAGAGACTCTCTTTTCCAATAAAACAATACTTTGATCAATAGTCTCATGTACACGTGAAATAAAAAGATCAATGGGTCCGGTCACCTGTGCTACCGCCGTAGCTTTTTTCGCGCAACTTCTAGTTCTGTTGCGTATGGTCGACATCTTAGACGTTATAGTTAACAAGGGCGAGGGAGCAGGGGTTCAGGGCCGGGGCCGTCCTCTGCCGTCCCTGAACGGCCTTAAACGGCCCGCTCTTTGCCCGGTCTTCGCCCCGGCCTTTGCCCCACGCGCGTCCCGCGTGCGCGTTGCTGCTGCAGAATATGTGGGAGGGACAGGTGAAGGGGCGGGAAGAGGACCAGCTGCGGCCGATCAGCGCTGCGCTGCCCGCTGGTCCTCGCAGTCCCGCCTCACGCCTTCAGGTGCAAATGCCGGCTCAAGAAAGCTGCGTTGGTGCTCCTATGCACTCGGGGGGGTCCAGCAACAGAAGACTGCCAAAGTACCTGGCCTGCGAGCGGCGCCCGCGGAGCGGGGGCCGCGAGGCGTGGGTTCAGCAAAACAGGGAGATGAGAGGCAAAGGGAGCTGCACTCACTGCACGTCAGCGCGAAAGTAAATCCCAGGCGGCTCACTCGCCGCGATGATTTTAACCGGTGGAGGGGCGGGAAGAGGACCAGCTGCGGCCGATCAGCGCCGCGCTGCCCGCTGGTCCTCGCAGTCCCGCCTCACGCCTTCAGGTGCAAATGCCGGCTCAAGAAAGCTGCGTTGGTGCTCCTATGCACTCGGGGGGGTCCAGCAACAGAAGACTGCCAAAGTACCTGGCCTGCGAGCGGCGCCCGCGGAGCGGGGGCCGCGAGGCGTGGGTTCAGCAAAACAGGGAGATGAGAGGCAAAGGGAGCTGCACTCACTGCACGTCAGCGCGAAAGTAAATCCCCAAGGGGCAGACCATCGGGGGCTATGTACTTGGGTTGCTGTCCATTTGGGTTGCACGGTGAAGGTCATACTCTCACTGCCCGGACATTCTTTGTGTTCTACTGAATTTCAATGTTGGGACTGTGTTGGCAGTGTTCAATATATATCTGCGCCCCCATCCTCTCCAGTTGGCCCTATCAACTCTGGAAGCACTGGAGGTTCTCGTTCAATCCCTCCCCCGTGTGCTCAGAAAATTATTGGTGCAGACCTTAACTGTCATTTTGAGCCACTTTCGGGGATTCCCTCTATATCCTCGGATGAGGACGAAAGCTGGTTCATTCCGGACTGCACCATGTACCCTGAAAAACGCCTACTACCACTGGCCCTTGCGATTAACAAGTTTTTTTTTTTATATTCATTAAGGGCTTGTAATAGTAGATTGGCCCCAGATGTCCCAGGGACTAGCACTTTTAATAGATCGGGGGGAAGTTCGACAATAGATTACATACTGGTGAATGTAGAGTTTTGGGCCTCCCTCAGAGATTTTACCGTGATCCCAAGGGTCGACAGCGATCACAATCTACTGTCATTAGAATTGTTAGCTCCCCTTGGCTGTCACAATGAACAAGGGAGTGAGGAGACTGTCACTGACTGTAACTTAGTCATAGCAGTGGGAGGGAGAAGAGTCAGATGGGAGAAGATTGCGCTGGCGCCTGAGAGGCTGGCAGAATTATACCAACTCGTTGTAAGTTCTCTGACGGAGGTCTCCAACCTCCTGGGGGCAGCTAGTGAACCACCCCTTCTTACTCCCAGGGGCTGCAACTGATACATAACAACCTGTTTGGCTCCCTGGCCTGCTACTTTTATTCTGCTGGTGTTAGGAGCGGTGGGACAAAGAAGCGGGATCACTGGTTCAATAAAGCATGTAGAGACATGAAGAGGTGCTTGATCAGGGAGGTCAAATCTGGTTCAATTCCCAGCATCAGAAAGGCGAGGGAGGTGTATAAAAGGTTGATCAAGGAGGCTAGGGCTGAGTGGGAAGCCACTAGGTGGGATAATATCCGAGCGGCATTGGGAACCCGTGATTTTAGGTCATTCTGGAATCTTGTGCGAGTTGGGTCGGCTGAGGGGAAGTCTGCCATCATCCCTAATCTTAGTGAAGACTCTTGGCTCGATCACTTTAAGCCCCTGTATTCATCTGGCCATAGTGATCACCATGAGGAGGCCGTAATGCAAACCTGCCCCCCAGAATTGGCTTTCCTAGAAGTCCAGGCCCCGGTCTGCCCACCTTGTTCTGTCCATGAAGTCCGGGTGGCCCTTGGAAGCCTGAAATTAGGGAAAGCCCCGGGCCTGGATAGGATCCCTGGCGACCTCTACTGTAGCGAACAAAAGTCTGGGCCCCCTATATCTGTGTTTACTTCAATGCCATCTTTCAGGGTTTGGAGATCCCTGAAACCTGGTTGGGAGCCAAAATAATCCTCATTCACAAGAAAGCTTCCCCCCTCGACCCGGGCAACAACCGCCCCATAAGTTTGATAGATGTCCTCCAGAAAATTTTTGCCCACCTTTTGTTATCAAAGTTGCAGAGTTGGATGGATGACCAACACATCCTATCCTCCCTTCAGGCGGGCTTTCGAGCAAAGGTTTCAACCATAGACCAACTGTTTAGACTACAATTGGTCTACTGTAAGACGGTCACTATTGGGGCGGGTAGTTTGTTTTTGATTTTTGTGGACCTTTCGGTCCGCGTTTCATCTGGTCCATAGGGATAAGCTGTGGGCCCTACTCCTGGGGATGGGTGCGCCACCCTATCTGTGCCACCTATTTAAACATTTGCACCAGGGCACAATCGCTAGGGTGAAGTATGGGAGGATTGGGGAGTTGTCGGGCCCCCTTTCCGGTTGAGAGGGGAGTAAGACATGGGTGCGTCTTGGCTCCTACCCTCTTCTCCCTTTTTCTTAATGGGCTAATAGACCATCTTTCGGGAGCAAAAGATCTGGACTCCCCGAGTTTAGCAGGGAGACAGATACCTGCCCTAATGTTCGCTGACTATACTCTCCTGGTGTCACTATCGTCAGGGGGTATACAGCGCACATTAGAGGCATTTTGCTCCTTCTGTCATTTGAGAAATCTGGAGATTAACATGTCCAAAACAAAGTTTATGGTCTACAATAACAAATCGGCCAATTGCCCACGGCCGCACATGAACGGAACGTTGCTGGTCCGAGTGCCCGCCTTTGAGTACCTGGGGGGTCACACTCAATGACAAGATGGATTGTGGGTCCCACAAGGCTAGGGCCAACCTAAAGTTGGCAAAATCATTGGGCGGGATCTTAAAGGTTTTTAATGACACCTCACCGAAACTTCTTAGCCCGCCTCTCGAGATTTATAAGGCCCAGGCAAGAGGGGGTGGGCTTTATGGCATAGAGCTTTGGGGCCACACATCAGCCGCCACTGATTCTTACGGAAAATAGCTTTATTAGGCGCCTCCTCTGTTTGCCTATGAGCTCGTCCTTGATTCCGTTGCAGTTGGACCTGGGCTTGGCACCTATCCAAGAGATCGTAGCAAATCGCCCTCTCCTGTATTGGAGACGTCTTTGGGCGACCCCAGAGCTTTCGAGCTATAGGGACGACCTTAGAGACATCCTGCGGAGAGGGACTGCGGGGAAAATACCCTGGTTGAATTACATCAAGTACCTCTGTCATGCTTTAGGTAGAGGAGATATATGGTCGTCTCCCCAAGACTCCTGCCCATTGCTTTCCAAAACATTACTGAATCTCGCTCTAAGGAGGTACCGTCTGGAGTCCACAACAAGTAATCCCTCGATGGGCAGGTTAACGGATACTTTTTTAAATATCAAGGCTTATCCCCTCTTTGAAGTCTTTTTGGATGATATCCAGCCCTCCTTGGCCAAGAAACTCTTTATCCAGTTCAGACACAGTTCATTGCCACTGAAGGCGGTAACGCACAAATGGCGGAACGCCCCCTCAATGGCGAGTACTTGCCCGGGGTGTTCGAGCGGCAGAGAGACAGATCTGCACGTTCTGCTCTTTTGCCCCACCTACGCCAGGGCAAGGGAGAAATGGATTTTGCAGCTATGTAGGGCTAGGGGCTTTAGGGATTACAGGAAGGTCTTTAGGATTCTCAAATACAACACTACCCCCCTGATAGTGTTTGCCACAGAAAGATTTCTCCAATATATGTGGTACACGAGATGTGCAATACTAAAGCTGGAAGCTCATACCTCGCTCTAAGGGGTACTTTTTAGGAGGTGCTACACTTTTTATACAATTTTAGAGATTTTTATATACTGACATTTTGGTATTTTACCCAATGTTTTTAACCACATCAGTGCTAAGGGAATTCCCCTCCTGTGCTGTTACTCCAGGATCCCCATTGTTCATGACGAGCTCAGCTCGTCATGAGCACACTACCAGTGTACTGCATGACGGGCTCAGCTCGTCATGAGCAGCGAAGGGGTTAATATCTGCAGGAACTGTTTACATGAGATTTTTTTAACATAGTATTACCAGTTTTATTTTTTTATCCTTATGTGCTTTTAGTGTATTTATGGCCTTTTTATGGTATGTTACCGAAATAAAGTACTTTGACTGACTGACTGACTGACTAACTTTCAAGTGGGTGAAAGTGCTTGTAATACTGCCCTAATTGCGGTCAGTCCTTTCTAGTGCCTTAAGGCACGGGGCACACCAATCGATATATAGTTATTTCATCCCTGGCGATGCATGGGGCTTAACGTAGGGGTTTATGGTGTATAATCTTTTCATCTTGTGACTTGCTTACATCTATCCTTCTCATACTTGTGCATTGGGTCTCATTACTTCCCAGAGAAGCAGAAAACCACCACCTTTCAGTTGCTGGTAAAGTACAATTCTTGGGCAAAATTGTGGGGTTCTCGTTTATTTTGATAAGAGTTCTTGGTGAACTTAACAGCCTCGACAGTGACATCCCGATCAAGGTGCAGGAGTGTTGCTTAATGTGTGGCCATGGGTTTTACAAGCCCTTTAAAAGATCAAGGATAGCCCAGGGTGGACACACCCTGGTGGCCTCAGCCTTGCCCCTTGGTTCCTATGGTGATGGTGTGTTCTAGTTCCTCTGAGAACATGGATATTGCAGCAGCAGCCAGGAATTGCATCACTGGTTCCAAGTTCAAGAGCCATTAGTTTTGTTTGCATAGTGCTCTTGCATAAGCACACCACCTTTGCAGATTGGGAGGGGCGCTAGTCGTACTAAATCCAACAGTCCCCACCCCCGCCCCCCCTCCCCCATTCGGGGGCCTCACCATTACCTGATGACTAATCCAGTGGCAGAACCCCATCTGATCTGCTCTTTTCCTCCTCTCTTTAAATGGTACAAGGGAAACTAGTGGACTGGTAGCTCCTTGCTTATTTGTTTATTGGCAGAAGTACACTTCTTACCATCCTTCAAATCTCAAGTTTCTGATGCTTATAATCTCTCCATCCCCATCACTTCAGCTAGTAGGATTTATTTGCTGCTCATAAGGAGCTTACCAAATCAATAGACAAAGCGGCATAGAACACACCCCTAGCAATCATTCTGCCTCTGCACATAGTAGATTGAAGGCCACAGTTCAATATTAGTCGCATATGTTTTGAATGTAAGTTGCTTAAAAACTAAAGATGTTGCTGCAAGTGAGTAAGTTCTCTTAAGAGACCATTTTGTGTTTATTACATACTGTAGAGTGGGAATTGATTCATTATACATGTACAAATATACATAAAAAGGGAGTGCTTAGAACTTTCCCTTCAGGTCCAGCCAATGCTCAAATATTGCTTGGGAAGGCAAGTAAGTATTATTACAAATTTGGCTTGATGTAGCTATCATTCAAACACTGAGATTCTTTTCCTAGATTTCAATACCCTGCAGGAGCCAAGGCATGATTATTTCAAAGCAAACTTATTCTTTACAAAATCCAACAGTAGCCCAGTCAACGCATTTCGTCCCAAACAGGGGCTTCATCGGGGATTAGAAAATTATTTTGGACTTTCTAAGCGCTCCCTTTTTACTTATATTTGTTCAGTTGAATTTATGGTTTCTGAGCAGTAGAACCATTAGAAGGTTGAGTGACATTGTATTTATACTATGGAATTAATGCCTGTGTGGCCGGGTAGAGCCAATACTGCGCTTGTTGGATGTATTCGCATTATAAATGTATTTGTTTTGTGTGCACTGTGACCAATGCAATCAATTTCCTATGCCCCAAAGACCTAGATCCTAGGTTTAATAACCTCTTTACGTTTACATGCAGGTGTCATGCAAGTCGATAGCCACAATCTGAGCAGGGTCATTAACGAACGGCTGCAGCCATATGAGAACATCAGGATGTCCAGGGGTTTCTTCTCCAACCATATCCATGTCTACATTGGTCCACAGGTCTCCACTCCGCACTGTGATCCAAGCTATCGCACAATCAGCCTCAACTGGTCAAAGAATGATAAAACTCTGGAAATTGTCGATGGAACCACTGGAAAAGTCACAGATAAGTTAGTTACACAGCTGTGGGATGTGTGGATGTCATTGTTAGGAGTGTTGTGTGATTATTTAATTATAAATTTATAAAGCTTGATAAGATTGATGTTCATATAGTACAGCTTGTATTTGAAACATCTTATCATCTTCTGTCCGTCCCTCATTTGTTTTCAGATCTTAGGGATACCTTCTGCTAAAACTGGCAAGTGTCTCTTATAATTTAAAATATGAAATAGTGAAGCACACTTGTGTAGCTGGCATTAGACACTGCATTCCTAGGGAGCCGCAAGATGGTGAGAACTCACTAACCGAGGCAGTTTGTCATGGGTCGAAGCAAGTAAGTCTTTGCCCTGTTGAAGGTTAGAAGGACACTTTTTTTGCTGTTCATCATGGTGGCATTAGACAAATCATTGCACTTCACCCAAGTTCTGAATGGAAGGTGCGATTACTATAGCTTGCGACCTCTCAGCAGCATGGGTACTGGCGTGTGTGCACAGTTGTCATCTCAGTATTGCCGTGTGTGGTTTATTGGTCCGCTTCAATTTTCTTTCCTGGGTTAGAAAGCCCTCCTTTCCACAAAATAAAGCTCTATAATTTCCAGGTAAGTCTCAAGCCCACTAAATCTAATCTCCTGCCCGAGCAGCTCGTCCGTCAAAAAACAGGTCCAATGCATACATACAGAGCCCAGTGTTCCTGGCTCTTGTCTTTGATGCTGGAATGCATAGCACCAACCTGTCATAGATGAATTCGGGGTCATATTACATTTAAATGTCCCTCTTTTATTAAAATGGGATTTCAAGAGTGATTATTGTGGAGGTTCATATCTCTAATCTGCTTGTTTCAGGACTTAAAATGAGGGGCACGTGATAGGTATTGAATCAATGCTCTGTTGCTAAATGTTATTCCCAGCCTCCTGTTTTTAGTGACTTTTTAAAAAAATTCTGTTTATTGTCATTTTAAACAACATACAAAACACAGTAAACACATCTCAAGCCAGTCAGTTGTACTATCTATAGCAAGGTCTGGTGCAAACCTGTCACATGTTGATATAAAAATGACACATATAGTCATGCCATTTAAGCAGCACGAGTACACACGTTTAGTCAGTTACACTGGTTCGAGGAACTCATCACATCAGCATAGTTACACATAAGGTCAGTAACACAGCCACCGTATAGGGGGTTTCTGCGCCGACACGTGGCTCGATACACATCTATCCCCTTACCCAAGTGTACATCAGGGTTATAACATCCTCAGCTTGATACAGTAGTCACAGTTATCATATCTCTGTACTCTCAAGTCCATTATTCACACATTAGCCTCTCCGTCCATCCCATCTTCATTCTGTTGCCCTCTTACCCAGTGTATATATGGTTCCCAAATGTCGTGAGGTCTGGAAGTGGGTGGCATTAGTTCCCAAAATGTTACCAACTGTGTGTGACCATAAGTGACATCTGCGAGCCAGCCCTTCACGGATGGTGCTTTAGGCCTACCCCAGTGTATTGCCACTTGTCTTTAAGCGTACAGGAATAGTAGTGAATGCAATTTCCTGGATTTGGGTGGGGTATCCTTGACCTAGCCCAAAATACCTAGTTCAGGGGATGGGGTGTCCGCCCATCCTACAATCTGATTCACCGATGCAAAAATCGAAGACCAATATTCCTCAAGCTTAGTGCTGGACCATGCTGTGTAAAAACGATGCAGGGGAGTATCCACATCTCCAGCATCTGTCCTCCTCCCTGAGACCCATCCTGTGGAGACTAATCGGTGTCCTATAGAACTTGTGTAAATATTTAAAGTGTATTAAACGTAACCTGTAATTTGGAGAAAGTTCCGCAAGTTGCCCACAGCAAAAGTCCCATTGTTCTACAGTGAGCAGAGTGGGAAGTTCATCATTTCATCGTTGTAGGGATGTAGGCTGGACCACAGGCTCAGTGTGTTGTATTTGCTTATACAACCTAGTTACCAGTCTCCGAGGGGATGGGGAACATACCAAATTTTCTAGCGCATGGAATGTCGGGGTGCCGACGGGAAACCACTGCTGAGTGTGCGGCTAGCTGACTTCAGTTTATGATATAAGAACAGCCCCGAAAAGGTCACAACCTGTCCCTCAGTAGCCACTGGGGGGGGGCGGGGGGGGGGGGGGGGGGGCATGAATTCGTTATCAGGAAATAAATCAGCAAATGTAGGGAGGTCTAGCTTCTGCTGCAGGGGTTTACCAATTCCACCCTCAATGCATGGTAGTAGTGGGTTTTGCACCAGGGATAGCGAGGGGGCATACAACAGCGGGACACCGGCCCTTCTCAGCTCCTCCCACACCCAGCGCAGTGTCTCGGCCTTGTCTACATCCCCCCTAGGACGTTTTGCCTTCACGCAGATGGCCACCTTTAGTGGGACCAGCGCTACAGCATCTTGTTCGACCGCTACGTGGGGCTGGAAGGGGGTCGGGTGTACCCAGAAATGTAAAAATTGGGCTTGAGCGCATAGAGATGCATGTCTGGGGCGCCCAGCCCGCCTTGTTTTAGAGGCAACGTCAGTATGTCCCAGGAGGCCCTTGCTTGTCCTCCCGTCCATGCCAGTGTGACGAGCTGTGATTTTTAGGTGGCGAAAAAGTGTGATGTGAGTGGGATTGGGACATTAACAAATAAATACAGGAATTTAGGTAATATAACCATTTTGGCCAATGCAATCCTCCCAGTAAGTGACAGGGGTAGCCGTGTCCACAGTTTTACCTTCCCTTCCAACCACGTCAAAGCCCTCCCGTAGTTCAGGTTCCAGATTCCTTGAAGATCCCTGCTTATCCAGACACCCAAGTATTTATCCTCCTCCGCCTCCCACCTCAGGGGAAACTCAGAAGAAACCTGCGGGGTACTGTCTGTTAAGGGAAAAAGGACTGATGTAGACCAATTGATGGAAACACTGGCCAGACCCCAAAATCTGATGAATTCACGTAATACTGGGTCTAGATTTTCCTCTGGGTTAGTGAGATAAAGGGTCACATCATCTGCATATAATGAGATCAGAAAGCTCCTGGAACTGAATCCTATACCCCGTGCAGTGTGGTGCTGCCTGATAGGAGCTGCCAGTGGCTCCATTGCTATTGCAAAGAGCAACGGGGACAGGGGACATCCCTGCCTCGTACCCCGCGAAATAGGAAAAGGGTCTGAGATCAGACCATTCACTTTTATCCGAGCACTGGGTGCGGTGTACAACAGATGAATCCTACTGGTAAGGAGTGGACTAAACCCCATTCTTGCCAATATGGCAAACGAATACGGCCACTCAAGGGTGTCAAAGGCTTTTGTGGTGTCTAAAAACACCACTGCAGCGTGTACACTTGGATGTAAGTAATGTAATGTGGAAAACTATGGTGCGCAAGTTGTGTGATGTCGATCACCCTGGGATAAACCCCGATTCGTCAGGGAGAGCTATCAGGGGTAACATAGGCTGCAGCCGGTTAGCAATTAATTTGGCCAGAATTTTAGCATCAACATTTATCAGCGAGAGGGGTCTGTAGGAATCCATCTCCTCTTCTGATTTTCCGGGCTTCAGCAGCGTAATTATCATGGCCTCTCTCATAGTGTCAGGCAGTTTACCCACCTCCAAAGCCTCTTCGTACACCGCCAGAAGCCTAGGTGCCAGCTCCTCCACATAAGACTTGCAAAAGGCGGTGGTTAAGCCATCTGGGCCAGGAGCAGACTTTTGATGACTCTGGCAACATCTTCAATGGTTATTAGACGATCCATATACTCCCTGTGGTTATTGTTAAACTAGGCTAGCCCAATAGAATCTAGAAAGGACTCCATCCCCTCCGGGCAGTCACTCTAAGTAGCAGTGTAGAGATTGGAATAAAAGCCAGAGATGGCATTTAATATCTCCCTTTGGGCTCTAATCACAGTATCTGATGTAGCGTGTATCTCATGAATGTATGTCGCGGTTCTGGATGGCCTAATCACACCCGCCAACGTGCGACCCGGTCTCTCCCCTTCTCCGTAACTTCTGGCCTCCGCATATTTGCCGAGGAATTTCACCTCGCGCTGTGCCTCTTCAGCATACTCTAATAACTTTGCCTTTAACAGACCTGCAGTTTCCCGATCCTCCGCATTGGAGTATTGTCTCAAAACGTTTGATGGCAGTCTCTAGGGACACTAGGGAACCTCTTATAGCCTTCAACACCCCCGCCTGACGAGCTATGCATTGACCTATGACGACTACTTAAAGGCCTCCCAGAGGGCGCTCTCGGTGTCTACTGACCCTGCATTGATCTCAAAGTAGTCTGTGATATCTTTCCTGATCTCTTCTTTAAAGGCCTCATCAAGTAGGGCATGCGGTGGGAGTCTCCATGAGAATGCTCGCCTGGGCATTTGGGGAATCGATAACTTCAACAGGCATGGGGCATGATCTGACTGGGAGTGGGGCATATGCTCAACGTCGGTGGTCCAGGCAGCCACATCCCGGGATATCAGCCAATAGTCTAAACAGGACCATGCATTATGATGATCAGAGATACAAGTACCCTCCCTCAGTAAGCTGTGCCTGTTTCTCTATATATCTATTAGTCTACCATCCTCAAGTATCTCATGCATGGCTGTGCTGGCTGCCGGGTGTAGAGTCCTAGCAGTCCCCTTTCTATCCAATACGTCATCCATGATGGCGTTAAAATCTCTCCCCCCCCCCCCCCCCCCCCCCCCCCCTAAAATCGTGTCACAGCCGGTTGCCCTAATTTTCGACCACACAGTGTGAAAGAAATCAGGAGAGTCCACATTTGGGCCGTATACGACCACGATGATGATGATGGACACCACATAAGAATCCCTGTACCAAGATATACCGTCCGTCCGGATCTCCCTGTATCAGTCCTTCCCTCCAATCCAGCCCTCGCTTAATCAGGACAGCTACCCTGGGCATAGTTGGAGTATATGGCCGAGTATACATGACCCCATCGATTATGGCGGAGTTTTTGGGATGGTGTGACATTCAAGTGTATTTCCTGTAATAGGCAAATATCGATATTGTGACGAGCAAGATAAGCATGAACCAGCTTCGATTTTCTGCCATCATGGAGTCCCCGAACATTCCAAGAGAGACATTTCAAAGTATTATCGGAATTATGTGTGCAGCTGTGCTGTACATTTCAAAGTATTATCGGAATTGTGTGCAGCTGTGCTATACAATCTTTCTGCAATACCCATGACATGACGTAACACTTCCATAATAGACATCAGTTATACACCAAATTACAGTTTGACTGGCATTTAACATCAAAACATCCCCTCCCATCTTCCCCCCACCCACTCCAACCCCCCAATTAGGTTGCAGAGTACCCTTCCCTGAGCTCAAACACAAACAAATATTCATCAAAAATCGGGAACCTTCCCTTGGGAGCGTAACAGTACCGGCCTACTACCTTGCTTTTTACAAGGTGGTCGGGAATTCTGCGGATTCCTCAGTGCGCCCATGACCTCATTAGTTTGAATCAATAAGAGATTATGTGGCAAATGGCAATTAGGCCTCTCGTGCCCAGATAGGTCAACTGGACCTTGGCCTTCTAACTCCGTGTCAGAGCAAGGACAACACACTATTCATACGATACCCATGTCCATCATTGTCACTCAGATGACCTCCTGCCGCTTCCATCCCCACCTGTTGTCTCTTAGATGTCTTCCCTCCTATATGTTTTGCAAATTTCAGTGCCGATTTTGCATCCATAAAGAAATGAGGCGTTCCCTCCACCGAGATTTTCAACTTGGCGGGATAAAGCAAAGAATATGGGATCTGTGCCTGTAAAAGCATACGTTTAGCAGGAAGGAATTCCATTCTCGCCGCCGGGGTAAAGTCTGGGTAGAACGAGATATTTCCTTTGTGTAATTTGGCCCTTCTCCCTAGCCATCCGCAAGACTAGATCTCTATCTTGGTAGTTAAATAATTTCGCAATTATGGGCCTGGGCGACGTTCCAATGGAGGGCTTCTGCCCCAGCGATCTATGTGCTCTCTCCACCGCAGAGAGGTGTGGGTCAAACAGTTCATGGATCAGGTTGGCAACATAAGTCCATTTTAGTGATTGCGGTCGTCTCCGGGATTCTGGTGATGCGTAGATTGTTGCGTCACGATCGAGCCTCCAAATCATCATTCTTAGGCCTGATGACTCCTAGTAGTTTATCCATGTGGAGCAATTGCTCCTTGGTCTCTACCTGGAATTCATGGTACTCAGTATGACGGTTTTCGAGAGCATCAAGCTGCGTCTCATGTGTCATCACTTGTGATTTGACAGAGTCAAGTTGCAACGTTAGGGTATCAAGTTTGGTGCCTGTTTCGGAGGCTAAAATGCATTTCCAGCATGAGTGTTCTAAGATCTGGGCCTTGGTCTTCGGTGGCTGAGTCCCGTGAGCCCTCCGCCTGGGTCTCCGGCTCGGATTCCCCTTGCTTAGTGGACCGCTTATTTTGGAATGTCAGCTTGGGTTGTTTGGCATCTTGTCTCCCTATGGCGTCTGGTATGTGGGGCGGTCAGCAAAGGTGGTCAGCTCGCGCTTCGGGATATGTACCACGAGAGCCCCACAGCGGCACAACCTATGCCTCCTCTGGGCCCAGATAGCTGCCCGCGATCCTCCTATGCGGCCCAACCGATATGCAGACTAGAACCTTTGTCAGTCAGAGTGGACCTCTTGGATGTAAACTCGCCGCCCGTGTCCCACTCGCTGACGAACAAGGCTGTATCCAACTGTCAATTTCAGTGGTAAAGTGCGTGCCGCAGTACAGGCCTTTTCATCCGCCGCTGCCCGCAGGGATGCAGGACAAATCAGGTTAGTGTGACCGCTGCTTGCTAACAATTCTTGCACAGCCAGGTCCGGCGTTACACGAGTTCCTCGCTGTCACAGCTTTTCAAGGAGTAGGTGAGCACACAGGTATTCTGCACCAACCTGTGGGCGCGAGGATCAGTTCTGGTCTGATTCTTCCTCCGGTCTTGGCCCTTCTTCACGTGTCCAGTGGGCTGTCGGATCGTACCCTCGGCTCTGGCAAAGGTCCTCATCCCGCGCCTACAGTTCCCAGGCAGCACTTCAAGGCATGTGCATTCTATCACACCTTCTCCACAGTGCTCCGGGGATAGAACGGAGAGTGACACAAAATGGCGGCTGAGAGATCCGTGAGGGCCGCAATTCAAATCGGGGCCAACTGCGAACATCGCTTGCACACCTAGGCTCTGTGTGCCGACCCTCCCCTGTGGGTGTTCACAAGCAGCTCCCGGGTCCGAGAACTCCGCCACCTACGCTTCCGCGACGAGCGACGCCATCATGCTTGCACAAAATGACGGCCACTGGGCTCCTTGTCGGAAGACTGTCCCGGACCGCACCCGGGGCTCTGCCCAGTCAGTGTGGGTGCTTGAAATCAGGCCTTCTCCGCCCGGTATCTTGTCAACCCCTCCACGTAGCTCCAACCAGCGTCCGCCACAGCCACCCTCGGATGAGCGGTCCCCTCCACCCGATCGCAATGCTCCCGCTAGCGGCGTCTTCTCAGGGCTCACACGGGCAGGGTCTGCTTGCGCAGATACGCCGCCCCCTGCTCGCACCCTCTTGGTAACTTACAGGGGCCTTACAGAGTTCCTCGTCTTCTCCGTATTATCCTTCTTGCGATTATAGTGTTCCCGCGGCGACGCCGAGACGAGGTATCTCCGCCACAGTCAAAGGCCTCCTCACCATCCGCTATATTTTTAGTGGGTGTGGGCGATACCAGGTCTCTCCGAAGTGCAGGATTTTTAGAAGGATTTCGTCCCGACCAGCGGAGCACACTCAAGGAGCGGCCATTCCACTGCTCAGCAGGCCACGCCCCCTGTTTTTAGTGACTTTATGGTGCTTGGATTGTGCATGCATTTGTGATGAGAACTGAACCAATTTAGTTATTACTATTGATTTCTCTCTGCTCTTTGTTCGGTTTCCTTCTCCAAATTTGCTTGCCTTCTCGCGAATTGTGGGACCGCATCTTTTCTCTGAAGATTAAAACATGCTGGTGACCTGCTTCTGCAAAAGATGACTTTGTGGCTTCACTTACGTAAAGAGGTGCTTTTACCCCCTGCCTTATTCAGAACTAGCAGTCCAGCAACCACTGGTACCTCTGCACTACAAGGCTCCAATTAAACAAAATCTATGCCATTTCAAATGACTTAAAAGTAGAATGGGCCTGTAAAAAGTGAGGAGGAACCTGCTCAGGCAGTGCCCTTAAACTCCCTCAAAGGACCCATGCTATTCAAAACATTGCAGTATGGTGACCAAGGGGTTTGATCCCTCGCTGGTCTGCCCAGTACGATTTTGGGAGATTGCACACTAGCCTTCTTCGGGATCTCAAATCTGGTTAGTGAAACCAAGATACAATTACATGTCCCTTCTGTTGCACCCTTATCTAATGCCTGCATGGAACTAATGGCCTCCTATGGAGGACACAGTGCACAGCTAAAATGGTACAAAAAATGAAGTTGTGAGCCACAAAATTGTTTGTGTAAATTTAGAATTGTTGTCATCAATGTATTCTTTTCATCTGTATTTGCAAGCACTGATAGACACTGAATTCCACCAATTTGAAAGACACTGAATTCCACCAATTTAAAAAAAATTGAAAATACACAACAGGAATTACTCAGTAATATGGTCTGACAACAGGAAATCCTAACTGTAATTTATTTAGAGATCTTGCTAGTAATGCAACCTTTTCTTTGTTGTTAATTTCTGACATGCATGTTTAAGTCTCTCCTACCAGACAGCTTTTTACAGTCTATATAGGGGCAAAATCATCTTGTGGACCATACCAAAAACTTGCAAGAGAGTTGGTGCCCAACCATTGTTTACCAATGGTTGGCAATGAGAGTTCATGTATTTTACAGCACTGACACTGGTACTGTTTCTCACCCAAATACCCTTTCTCCCCCCTGCACTCTGTTGCTTCACCACTCCCTTTCTCCCTTGTGAGCTGCTCTTCCTATTTGATAACCTAACCCGCCACCTACCTCATGAGATCCTTGTTCCTTTCCCCTCCCTGCACCCCAGGTTTATTTTAATTCTCCCCCCACGGTCTAAAATCCCCCCCTTTGCTCCCCTCCACACTCTGCCTTATTATCACCTCTCCTTGTATTCTTCCGTAAATGCTCGCTTTTTAGGACCTCTTTTTTTTTTTGCTCTTTCTGGAGGCACTCCATGTGACTTCATTTGTTTTCATCTCTCTCCCTAGTATGCTAGTTCAGGAACCAGTAAACATACTGTATTTCTTTACAAAGGTTTCCTGTCTCCGATTGTTCTGCATGACAGACTCTACTTATCTTTGATACTATAAATGTATCCATCAAGAATGTGTGTGAGGATCATTTTCATGTCCAAAAATGTGTTTATTTTGGTCGATGCTCTTTACCGTCTTTCGTGGAAGGAGCATAGAACCCCCGTGTCCCGCCGCCGGAATCTCTGAGCCCTGTTGATATCTATTGGACAGGGAGTTATTTTAAACCACTTTGAAATCCATCGCTCCTTGAGCACAAGTAAAAAGGCAATCTCGCCATTTGTTATCTCCACATCAGGAGGACTATATCTTTTGGGATCCACAAAAATATTCATTATCGTGGCCATAAATTTTAACTCCGGCAGGCGGGTCTAACTGAAATCCCACTCCTCACTTAAGGAAATATAGAAATTCAAAAATCAACAATCAAGACAAACAAATTACATCGTGTGACTATGGAATATCTATCTGCAAACCTTAACTAAAATAGGGTCTAGAATATCTTCGTCACCTAACCAAAGAAAAGAAAGTCATTATACAGATAATCCAGATTGAGAACATCAAATAGCATTAATATACTCCGTGTTTTTTAAATACTATCGTGGCTGCTCCAGAAGAAGGCGCTGGTTCGCCGAAACGCGCGTAGAGATTATTTTAGCCACACCTTTCTCTCTTAAAAACTGTGTTCATTTTATATAACCTTCATTTGTTGGATTATTTGTCCTTCTCTCTTAAAGTGTTGCTGTGTATTGTTGATTTATTATGTCGCATACAATTTGTGAATATGTATTATTATTTTAATTTGTTTTTTTAAAAGAATTTATGAATAAAATTGAACTACCCCTTTTTTACAAACAACCTATGTTTTAGCTCAGTTCATTTCGACCACTTATTACGTTCTGTTGCCTAGATTGATACATATCAAATTATTTGCTTTTCCCTGGTCTAGGAACTTCATTTCCATGTACTCAGGGGGTCCTTGATAAATATTTACACAACTTTACCAATTGCATACCTTAAACGATCCTCTCCCTCAATTTAACACCCAGTTGGCCATGGTACTTGGGACCCACCCCTAAAGCAAAAGAAAGTGGTAAGAAATCTGATGTTCCTGGTTGAGTTCTTAACAATGTATGAGCAAGTTATCACTGCCTGTGACAAATGTTATGGTCTGTTGCAACGTCTTTAGAAATTGTTCCGCTGGATTTCAGTAGATTTGCGTAGGAACCATAGTCCAAGCCCTTTTGGTAAGCAGATTAGACTATGGTAATGCCCGTACTTTAGGATGTCGGACCATCTTTTTTCCCTGCCTGCAGGTGATTCAAAATTTGACAGCTAAACTTCTTTGCAACCAAGATAGGTCCAGCTCTAATTCTGCTTGTCTTTAACCCCGCTTTGACTGCCTATTTATATGAGGGCTAAAGTTAAACTTGTGTCCCATGCATAAAAGCCCTTCACAACATCGGTCCTGTAAACCTCCGGTCTAAATTGGATTTTTAAACCCACACAAGAAGTCTGAGATCCTTCACGCTTGCCCTTGCTAAAACGAAACTTGTGAAAAAGCAAGAACTGGAGCAGTTCTTTCACCTGTCTAGCCACAGCATATTGAAATGTACTGCCTCTATATCTCTGCTGCTCTAATGACTATAGTGGATGCTGAAAGTAGCTCAAAACCTGGCTTTTTCCAAAATAGTGTTTATTCTGTTTCTGCCTTACACAATACTTTTTCCTGTGTTACATGGCTTGTCACAGCGTCTTGATGAGTCTTGCTCTTTACAAAAATTGATAAATGCCATAGGCACTGGGAGTAAGTGAGTGGGGGTGCTGAAGCATCCTCGAAATCACCATGCTGGAATTCAGAAGTGAAATGAGTCATATAGAGTCCTTCAAATTTAGATTTTATCTCGTCACATCTGCTGTGTTTTGAAAGGCAGAGGTCAAATGCCAGGCTCTGCTTTCTGACTACTTGGTAAAGTGAGCTTGGTGTTTACTTTTCTTTCTCTTTTACTGCAAAATGAGAGGAGTTATGTGGCAATCTTGCAGGAAGTGAGAAAGGAAAGGCTGTAGAATGTCTATTTTTTTCAAGCCCTTAGCAAAATTTAAATGTCTATAAATGAACTGTACATATATGTCCGACTATATCGGCAATTAGGAAAGCACATTTTTTGTAAGTCTGTAGTCTTTTTTTTAAAAATTCATTTTATCCTCATTTATGCGATTGTTAAGGTATTGGTAGACAAGATCACCTTATCATGAGAGAATTCTGTTTTTAAGATTCTCTAATTTTTTCAGATTTTTCCGGCTAAGTGGAAACCGCCCTTCTGTATTAGAATGGGATCACGTCTTAGAATCCTCCAAATTACTTTGGATAATCGAACACAGGGTCACCATGACGATTCTCCCAAATTTGTTGTATCGCGTAGGGTGTAACAATCGGACATCCCTCCCTACCCTACCTCATGTTCTTATCCCACAGTTCCCAAAATCTGGTCCTGTTACTCTTTCTTCTGGACTTATCTAGTTTCCTAACCTTCTCTACAGAACAAAGCCATTCCGCTACATTAGGAGGAGTTGCAAGTATCCACTTTACGCATATATCGCGTCTGGCCAATAGAATTAACATAAATAATAAGTATTTTTGTTTTTAGGTCTCGCGCCTGTGTTGCAGTGCGCAGTACTGCCCACGCAGCGAGTGACCTCTTGGGGGGTTTGAAAATTGAGCTAGGAATCTCACACGCCAGTGTGTGTGCGATTCCTTTTGGGCCACGCTATTGCCCTTTGCGTGCGTCTTTTAATGAAAGGCTGCATGCAATTGACCTAAGGCGGGCACATTGCTCCCCCCATGGCCTATTGGTGTCTATTACGCACACCAGCTGTCATGTCATTTCAATTATCGTGCCCAGACACGGGCGCTATAATTGAAACCACATGTCTCACTGTGGTGCACGCTCGCACCACTTGCAGGCTTCTTTTTTAGATCCATTTCCCAGGGAAGCAACTAAATGAAAGAAGGAAAGAGAGGTAGGCCAATTGCGCGCAGCATGTTCATGCTATTCGTCCGATTTGGAATTTGGAATCGGCTTTTCGTATTTTCTTTCGAGGAAGAAATAGGGAATGGGAGGTTCTTTTCCTTCGGTCACGCTCTGCCCACTTGTCCCGGCTTCGCTCTACCTCCACGCACTTTCCTCGCCTTAGCCTGAGAGATGTCCCGAATATAGTTTGTGCCGTCCACCTTCCCTGCTGTTTTCTACATTAACCATGCCTCTGCTTTATACCACCGCCTTCTTGTTTTTCTTGTTCTCCGGAAACACGTAGCTGTCACCCCATGACTCCCATTTCCCTGTTCTGTACTCACTGTACACGTTGCAGAGGGGCTGTGTGCAGGTCAGCTGGCCCAAGTTATTTGTTTGTCGGAATTTGGAGTAATATTTACAGTGTGTCGGTGGATGGAGGATGCATATATTGATATGAAACAACCTTTGTTTAACCCAAAGCAGATCTCTTTTTTAATGGGTATAGGGGGCAGGATTTACTACAATCGCAGGATGTGTTGGGCGATATTGCTTGGTCACCCTTCTGACCAACATGTTTCATGTTACTGCTGAATGCCCATTCTGTCTTTAATATTTTACATTTTACTCTTATGTCATATGAGGTGGATTCAACTAAATAATCTTTCTCAATAGGGGATTTATGAACTAGAAGTTCACTGAAAGAAATGGGGCTATGCAGAGAACCACATTCTCGCTCCTCGGCACATCCTGGGCATGACCAGCACGACTGCACATCTCTCATTTGCAACAGGCACACTGCTTGTAGTTAGCTTGGGAAAAAGTAGCAGGCCACATATGACTAGAAGGGGTTCGCCTTCTGAATGTATAAACATGTCAAGATTCAATGTAGTACTTCACACTAACCGATTAGGCTGCTTCTAAGCACTCCAACTTTAAGCAGATAAAGGAAAAGGGGTATAGCCTATATCCAGCTGACCAGACAATAAACCACCACACCTACTGCCCTTGAGGGACTGTAATCCACCAACTAAAGAACACTAAGCCTCCTGAGAAGACCCACCTGCGGCTTATCAGTCCCCTGATAGACTACCACCCTGAAGTGGCTAGAAAGCAATATCAATCGGGCGCTCTACAACTACTCAAATAAATGCATTCATTAACTCACACTGTCAGTTTTCATGGCGCACTAAGGTGCAACAAAGAGTTGTATGTTCCTTTCATGATAGTACCCCTTTAGGTAAAAAGAGACTTTCAGTGTTCTAACATGCCAAAACCATTAACAACTTGTTCCTTTTGCATTCTTACATGCAGGTCTCTGTGCAACTGTGCACCCATTGCATTATTAAGGGGAGATCTTTACAATAAATACCTAGCCCTTTCCTCTTCAGTTCTCTGCAGGAATAGGGCAAGCTGAGTTTATGGGGCAGTTTGCACATTTGTCTGCCACGAACCAGGAACTATTCTTTAACTAATGAGTAGTTTTCAACTTTTGTACCAAAGCCTCTGATCCTTCCAGTCAGAAGGAGACAGTTATGAAAAAACACTTATTTAGGTTTACATCAGTCCTAATTTACAGACCGAAAAAAGAATGTAACCCAATCCACCAAGCTGCTGCCCCTGCCTGACAATGAAATTCAATCCCTTAATTTCAGATGTCTGCTTTACATTATTCGGCGCGTATGTTCCAATGTCTGTCTTTATATCTGTGTGTAATTTGCGTGTTTGTGCCAGGGACTCTGTTAGTTTGTGTTTTCCGTTTTATAATGTTGTCTTTGTATCTGTGTTCGACTTCACATCGTGAATGTGTACTGTACAGTTTAGTACACATGCAGTGTGCTCACACATGTGTACTCTTCCCACTTCCCTCCGTGATGTGCTCACCCTGCGTGCTTCCCCCCCACTTCCCTCCGTGATGTACTCACCCATGTGTACTTCCTCCCCACTTCCCTCCATGATGTGCTCACCCTTGTTTGCTTCCTCCCCACTTCACTCCATGACATGCTCACCTATGTGTACTCCTATCACTTCCCTCCATTATGTGCTCACCCATGGGTGCTGCCTCCCAGTTTCCTCCATGATGTGTTCACCCGTGTGCTTCCTCCCCACTTCTCTCCATCATGTGCTCGCCCTGTGTGCTTCCTTCCCACTTCCCTCTGTGATGTGCTCACCCAGGTGTGCTTCCTCCCACTTCCTTCCATGATGTGCTCACCCTGTGTGCTTCTTTCCCACTTGCCTCTGTGAAGTAGTGTGGCTCACTGGTTAGAGGCGGCAGACCCGAGAGCAGAGGACGGCCCGGGACCAGGGTTCGATTCCCGGCGCGGCAGGTTTCTGGACCAGGGTCAGTGGACTCGATAATTCTCTCGCCTCTGTGCCCACTCTGATCAGCGATCACACTCGGCAACTCTGGGCATTAGCTTGCCTCATCTTCACTAACGGCCCCACCAGACTGCCGGGGATGCCTGGTCTCACCCTGGAGACACCCATTAAGG
Source organism: Lissotriton vulgaris (assembly GCF_964263255.1). Classification (NCBI taxonomy): domain Eukaryota; kingdom Metazoa; phylum Chordata; class Amphibia; order Caudata; family Salamandridae; genus Lissotriton; species Lissotriton vulgaris. The sequence goes on from NC_141697.1 coordinate 909,026,456, forward strand.
GACCATCTCTCAGGGAAGCCAGGAAGGGTTTCACAGCGGTCGAAGCGCCTTGGGACCCTACGGGTAAGTAGTGCGCTATATAAATGCCTATACATTTACATTTACATGTGCTCACCCATGTGTGCTTCCTCCCCACTTCTCTCCATGATGTGCTCACCCTTGTGTGCTTCCTCTTTGAACTTTGAAAGTTAATTGTTCAAAGGGAGTCATACAATTGGACTACAATAGTATTTGAAGCCATGAGACATAAGTGGAAAATACAGTTCTGAATACAGGAATTGCACATTGAAAATGGCTGTCCAGAGAAAAGGTCTCACTGTAGTGTTTCATAATACTAAGGTCAATAATATCGGTCTGCACATATTTTGACTCCACAATATTGACTACTACTATTGTCAAGTTAGGCATAGATAAGAAATTATTGATGTACTCTCTAACTTCACGGCTATTTTCCACAATGATGTAGTGTATGTTGATATTAAAACTTGGATAGTGTGACTCCCACCCAGACCTCACACACTAGACTTGGGCTTATCCATCAAGTGCTCAGACGTTGTGATGTCCTCTATCATTCCTACTTTTCCAGCCTCAGGAGACATCCTTGGAGGCTCCATCTCCTGCTTAGAACCAGGTCAGACACTGTCCTTCACCACAGTTTCTATGACTGACCTTGACTTCCTAGCTCCTGAATACCAACAGTACTGTAACGCGAGTCTTTGGTCTAGTGGCATAGACATTGTAAAGAAAGCACCGTTAACGTGTGCGAGTACATCATACAGCATTAACTTGAAGACATTCTTTATAAGGTATTGGGAGAACTATATTGACCTCCGAACCTATCAAGAGAAAACTGTACTAAACTTTTCTATATTCGCTAAATACACTGTCTTAAAGGAAAGTACATTAGGCTGTTAATCCTTATTGCAACTGCCTCTCTCTTGGGTATCTTTTTTTCACTATCCCAGTGATTGAATATTTCCTAGTGTGTATTAGGACTTTTTACTTCCTGTAAGAAAAGCTGCTCCCCTTGGGAGTTGAATATAGTTCTGCCCAAATGTTTGGGTGTCACATTAGAACAAGTGCATCGGTTGGACTTACAGCATACACGAGGAAAGGTGGCTCTCTAGAGCCTTTAATAGTGATAGAAATTCGTGCCCTAAAGCTGCATCATAGCATCCCTACACAATGTGTCCTTAAGAATCACACAATTTTCATTTGCAAATTAATCAGGTAATTTAATTATCCTGATACTTCCCAAACCTAAATCGCAATGTGAGTAATGATGTTTACATAAAGCTTAACTATTATGCCATTACATCTTCAAAAACACAGCACAATGGATAGTGTCCTGCGTGAGTGTAGAAAGCCCAAAGACTGCTTTCAGGTAAATTGAAGACTCATTCGACATAGGAGTAAAGAAAGTCCTTCAGTTTTCTCAGGATGCCATCCCTAGGTCAGAGTTACTATGTGGGCACGTGGAGATAGGCTTTCACATTTGTAAAACATTACTGTATTCTTCATGGTCTTCTTCTTACCAGTCGAACAGATAAACGAGTTTGCTCTTCTCCAAAAAAATCTCGTAATGGAGAAGGAAAGGTAGTTTCATTGAAATCCTTGTTCATCATAATGGAGATCTTCTTTGAATTCATAAGTTGCCCTCTTCTACCCATTAACCAGCTTTGCAGTGGGATTGGATCCTTACTCGGGCATTTCTGTCAAACTGAGTTGTCCAACACTGTTGTGTCTTCTGGCACAGTGGTGGCAGCATCAAAATCTGACGATATATTGAGTGTTTATGTGCACCAATTCCTGCTTTGTTTTGCTTATTGTTTTGCTAAATATATTTAGTGTCACTGGTTAGCTGTGTTGAAAATGTTTGTTACTTGTTTTTTGGTATTCTGTCTGGGAGTTTGTCTTCAAAATGTTATCGCAGCATCCTTCTTACCAGCAAGTGGCATCAGGCGGCTCTGCGTTGACTTTGTCCTGCCCTGGAAATAACATGGGCGCCACCTATATGCACCTCACGCCTGCGCCAACATCAGTACCTTTCTTTCTGTGTGATGGACATGTATCTGGAGCTCGCTCCCAAACTTTTCTTTTGTCGTTTGCCAAACATGTTCTCAAATATTTTTTTTTGGTGTGCAAGGGAACATGTTCCCTCTAAAAACTGCTGAGTTTAATACTTGTAGGGACTACCAGAAACAGATGGCTGTGACTGGCTTTCGCTAGGTTTGTCTCTGATGTCTGTGGACCTCGCATGACTCAGTCTTAAGGTGACTGTACGTGATGAACCTCAAAGTGATCCCAGAACGTGAAGTCAAAGCCTGAATATCCGAACTTCGTTGCAAGGCGCATGCAATCCGTTCCCTGTAGAGGGTGTGAACCTGATTCCTTTCTCACAAAAGATCTTCCTAACACTCCAAGTCTTCAGGCAAGTCTACTGAGAAGAAAAACACCAGAAGATGAAGCTGGATTGTTTGACGTCCGCCACTCTTCAAGAGAGAAGTCGAAGTGATGTCAAGGTGCCTCTGTCTCCTAACAAGGAACAGTTTAATCTGCTCATTCTGATGCCCCTAGAGTTCCTGGCTCAATGGGTGATGCTACAAGAAGTAGTCTTTCAAAGAAGCCATGTTTTGAATTTTCTGCACCTTTCTGGCTCCCGTGGGCCCCAAGAATCCAAGTAGGCCTCAAGTCTGTCCATTTGCCGGCAGGAAGCCCAGGCTCGTTTGGACAAAAGAGTTATAAAGAGTGTCCCAGCATCAAAAATAGGGACTGGTTGTTACTGCTGTAAATTCTTGGTGTCGAAGGAGGACATAGGCCTTCATCCTCTTTTAGATTTTCGCCATCTCAACTTCTTCCTACAAAAGCACAAGTTCAAAATGATTACTTTGTTCCAGGTGATATCTACCCTCGATCCAGGAGACTGAGTGGTAGCGTTGGACCTGAAGGGTGCCTAATTTCGTATCTGTGTGTGGCAGTACCACAGGCATTACATGCAGTTCAAAAAAGGCCAAGTGCATTATTTGTGTTCTCTTTTGGCTTAGTCGGTGCGCTTAGGTTCTTCCCCAACATAGTGGTCATAGCTCATTTTTAGAGTTTGAGTACAGCAGCCTTCCCCTATCTTGACAACTAGCTGTTGAAGGTGAGCTGGCCACGGTCAAGACGTTAAGTCATCTGGAGGAGATCTACAACTAACCTCTTTGTGGTTCTCAATCAACTTGCCAAAGTCACACCTGGCTCCTTCACAGAGGCCCCTATTTTTTGGAGCCTTTCTGCATATTATGCAGTTGTGAGCCTTCACTGTGGTTCAGGAGGTCCAGGACATCAAATCTATAACCCCACTGTTTCTGCCTTGGTCCTAGGTCTCAGTGAGAGTGACTCTTGAGATGACTTGGCATCCTGCTGGTGGGTGTTAGATTTGGGGGTCTCTGGTTGGCACAGGTAGGTACCCTTGCCTCTAGTCAGGGTAAAGGGGTACACTCCTTAAAAAAAAAAAAACCTGCTCACCCCCTTGGTAGCTTGGCACGAGCAGACAGGCTTATCTCAGAGGTAGTGTGTAGAGCATTTGTGACCATATAGAGTAATCCAGTGACAACACTACAGATGGACACCACACGGGTTTCATATGAAAAAAGGATTCTTTATATAGTTTTAACACAAGACCGGAAGCAACAAAAATCCACAATACTGTACTTAAAATGGTAGTTTTAGCTTAGTTCTCTTTAGTTCTTAAAATGCGACACTTTAAGTCAATGTACCTTAAGATGCGACACGCAAGGCAACGAAAGTGTTGTAACGATGGAAATGCTCCAAAGATCCGGTGCAAAGAAATGGACGTCAAGTTCTTCCTGATGTGGCACGCTTCTCCGATGTTGCGAGAAGGCTCGGCTCGATGCGTCTGCTACAGCGGCGACACACTTGTTCAGTGATGCGACGACAGCGGCTTTGGCGGCAGCACTTCTCCGACGATGCGAGACGCTTCCGCTCGAAGCGACAACTGCAGCGGTGACACCCTTGTTCAGTGATGCGACAACAACCGCTCCGACGGCGACACGCTTCTCCGTGGATGGGAGGCGCTTCTTGTGATGCGGTGCAATGCGACCGCTACAGCGGCGACATCCTTACTCAGAGATGCAGCAGCTGCGACGGCAACACACTTCTTCCTCGGTGCAAGACGCTTCTCTTGATGCGGTGCAATGCTACAGCGGCGACATCCTTACTCAGAGATGCGATGGCGACACGTTTCTTCGGGGTTGCGGCACGTTTCTTGAGATGCGGTGCAATGCATCGGCTACAGCGGCGACATCCACGATGCGATGGCTGCGACACGCTTCTCTCTCTTGAGTCGCACTTCCAGCTCCTTGCGACACGCAGTCCCTCAGAAGGCCCAAAACAGCAGCAGGCACTTCCAAAGAACTCTGGGGAGCTAAGGGTTGAAAACTGTCTTCCCTGAGACTTCTGCAGGAGGCAAGCTCTTTTCTCAAGCCCTTGGAGATCCTTCACAAGTTGAATAAAGTGCACTCAAAGTATGTTCTCCTTTCTTTGGCAGTCAGGCAACCACTGCAGGCCAATCCCCCAACCAGCACTTCATCTTAGTGATAGTCTCTCCTCAGTTTCTTCAGGTTCCTCTCCTCAGCAAAGGTTTATTCTTGTTGTCCAAAAGTGATCTAAATTCTTGGGATCAGGGTCCCACTATTTATTCCCCAAAATCCTTTGTCCCCTGAGGGCAGAGGGGCCTTTGCCTAATCCAAACCAGTTCTGGCCAGCCCTGGAGCACTCTGTTGACATGACTCCTTTCCTTTCACAGTGCAGGGCAGAAACATCTGACACCCCACAGGAGGTGTAGCCAGCATTGTAGAGGGAAGGCACAGCCCTGGAGCACTCTGTTGACATGACTCCTTCTCTCCTTTTACAGTGCAGGGCAGAGACATCAGACGCACCACAGGGGGTGGAGCCAGCATTGTGGAGGGAAGGAACAGCCCTATTCAGGTCCCAGGTGCAACTTCTCTCTCCCATCTAGATGCAGATCTCTCTATTCACCACTGGGCTGACTCGCCCTGTCTCCTGGACTCCCCCAGCCCCTGTCACTCAAACTCCAGACAAGGAATACACAACATAGCAGAGGGAGGCTTGGATAGTTAGACAAGAAAATACCTACTTTCTAAAAGTGGTATTTTCAAATACAGATTGTTAAAACCAACTTCACTAAAAGATGTATTTTATCATTCTGATTTCAGGCATACTAAACTCTAATTTATACCATGTTCCCTGAGTCAGTTAGAATTATACAATGTAATAATCCAACTGCCCATTTTGACCTATGGAGAACAGGTAGTCTTGCAATAGTAAAAAAACTAAAATGGCTATAATTCACTATTGGGACATGCCACACACATCAGGGCACGTCCTACCTTATTCTTACAATGCACCCTGCCCTTGTGCCTAACATAGGGGTGTCTGATATGAAGAAAAGGGAAAGTTTAGGGACTGGCAAGTGGGTGCACGTGCCCAGTCAACATGGCAGTACCAGACTTCACACATGCTCTGCAATGTCAGACCTGAGACACATTTTACAAGGCAGATTCTGTGGGTGGCACAACCAGTGCTGCAAGTCCACTAGCAGCATTTGGATTTACAAGCCCTGGGCACACTCAGTGCACTGTACTAGGGTCTGACAAGTAAACCAAATCAGCCAATCATGGAGTCACTAATCCATACATCAATTTACAATAGGGAGAGCATATGCACTTTAGCACTGATCAGCAGTGGTAAAGTGCCCAGAGTCATAAAGCAGCCAACAACAGGTCAGAAAAAATTGAGGAGGAAGGCAAAAAGTTCAGGGATGACCCTGCAAAAAGGGCCAAGTCAAACAGTGGGCTACACCAGAAAGTGCTGCATGCTCTGCAGTGAGATCTCCAGTCTCAGTGGGCTCAGCACCTAGGGAACATATCTGACCCCATTTAGGTTTTTGAGGAAGCTGCAAAAAACCTGCAATGGTGGGTGATCAACTGCAGTTAAACCAGTAGCAGAACCATCTTCCCTTGCTTCCCAGTTGACCGATGCATCACTGCTGGGGGTGGGGAAGTCACCTGGAAGAGGTACAGGTGAGAGGGCTCTGGTCTCTGGTTTAGATCCAGCGCCTCTTCAACATGTTGAAGGTGCAGGCCATTTGCTTGGCATTGTAGGACTTCTTTCCGACCATCAGAGGACACCACCACTGCCATAAGGTATTGCAAAGAGCTGGTTTGCAGAGGATCTGCCCTTCTGGGCCACCAGGGCATTTCCCTGGTTGTCAACCACTTTGCGGGATCTTTAAATGCCAGGGTGAATGAACTCCGCTGTCAATGCATAGCAGATCTCAAATGGCAGTTACACTTGGAGGTGGAGGAGGGCATTACCTGCAGTAGAAAGAACCCTGGCGCGATGTCTTCACTGCCAAGAATGCCCAACGTCAACACTTTTGCAAATTGGAGCTTTTGAAAAGGTGCTGTTTCAGAGACTCATTCCGCCTATAGTGGAGCTTTAGACTTCTATATGCCTTCTCTCTTCAACATATCCGGCCTCAGGTCTGACGAAGATCAGGAACAACCAGCCCAACTGATCTAGTGGTACTGAATTGAGCCAGGAGAGTGATACCTGGAACGTCTAGGCTAAAGCATCTGTTTTCCGATCAGGCTGCTGCTTTGGCAGGAAGTTTTGTAGCAACAAGCTACACTTCCATGCGTGGGGATTTAATCTGACAGTTGACTGCTTTTTGACCTCCATCCTGAAGCTGTTGATATTTGTCACTTGTAGTTCCTGCTATACAGAACTATTGCAAGGATGTTTTTATTTTTTTGCAAAGCAAACACAAGGAGATGATGGACAGAGCGCTGACATTTTTTAGACACTGACCCCCAGTCACAGATCTGGGTTGAATCCATCATCGTTCTTGAATCCAGTGGCAACGTGAGCAAGGAACCCATGTCTGGGCTTAGCCTGCCAACTTAGGGTGAACAAAGCAAAAACAAGGAGACGATGGACAGAGTGCTGAAACCTTTCAGACACTCACTCCTAGTCACAGATCTGGGCTGAATCCATCGTTCTTTAGCTCACTTCGCCACCCCAGTTCAGGCACCACTATATGAAATTTCAGTCTTGGCCCTGTGCCTCATGGGAACAGTCCAGCCCAAACTGCCAAGCCATGTCCTTCTGGACCGGAAACAAGCATCCTGGGACCTGTTTCGGGCTAACAGCCCTCATCAGCCAGGCAAGCTTGAATCCAGTTGCAAAGTGAGCTAGGGACCCACGTCTGGGCATACCCTGCCAACTTAGGGTTGCTTTATTCGCCCCAAGTTGGCAGGTTATGCCCAGACGTGGGTCCCCTGCTCACTTTGCAACTGGATTCAGGCTAGCCTGGCTGATAAAGGGTGTTACCCAGAAAGCAGTCCTAGGATGCTTGTTTCCGGTTCAGGGAAGACCTGGCTTGGCAGTTCAAACTGGATTCTTTCCATGAGGCACAGGGTAAAGACTGATTTGCATATAGCTGGGTCTGAACTGATGTGGCGAAGTTAGCTAAAGAATGATGATGGATTCAGCCCAGTTCTGTGACTAGTAGTGACTGTCTGAAAGGCTTCACCACTCCGTCCATCGTCTCCTTGTTTTTGCTTTGTTCACCCTAAGTTGGCAGGCTAAGCCCAGACGTGGGTTCCTTGCTCACTTTGCCCCTGGATTCAAGATAGCCTGGCTGATAAAGGTTGGTACCCAGAAACTGGTCGAAGGAAGCTTGTTTCCAGTTCAGGGAAGACCTGGCTTGACAGTTCGGGCTGGACTGTTCCCTTGAGGCACAGGGTCAAGACTGAGTTGCATATAGCTGTGTCTGAACTGAGGCTGCGAAATGAGCTAAAGAATGATGGATTCAACCCAGCTCTGTGACTGGGGGTGATTATCTGAAAAGTTTCAGCACTCCGTCCATCATCTCCATGAGTTTGCTTTATTTTTTTGCAGTCTTCACCTCAGCATAGGCTTGCAGTGGGCACTGTTAAAGGTAATTTGTCTGTCATTTTGGTCTTTTTGTTAGCCGGACCACCATCCCGGTTTCAATCACCACTTGTGACTCATTATCTTAAAGGTTTCATTCATATGTTCCTGCCCAAACCTTTTACGGTGTCACAGTGGGACCTTAATTTTGTGTTCTCATTTCTTATGTGTCCCCCTTTAGAGGCTGCTGAAGATTGGGACTCCCTTTCATGTCAGCTAATCTATCATTCTTTACTCCGCTTTACTCCTTGAAAGAGGAGAGAGTCCATACCCTGGGTCCCAAAAGAGCCTTGAGTTTTTACATCAGTTGTCCTAGGACCATCAGGTGTACAATCAGCTCTTTGTGGTGTTCTCTGGAGGCAAAGAAGGGTAAAGGAGTGCAGAAAAAGACCACATTGAAGTGGATAGTCCTCTGTGTTAAGATCTGCTACACAATGGCCAAGAAGCAGCCTCCAGCCGGCCTTGAGGCTCATTCGACCAGAGCCTAGGTTGTTACCACTGTCTTAGCACGTGGAGTGCATGTTCTAAACATCTGTCAGGCCTTGACCTGAGTGTCAGTTCACACATTCACGAAACACTACTACCTTGGTAGTCTAGTCGGTGGGAGGGACCCTTTGTTAGTTTGGTCTTGCGGGTCTTTTTGATTTGAGCCATTTCACAGAACCATCATCTTGGAAGGCACGGCTTTTTCATCCTTTCACAAGGTGAGGAATCTGCGGTTAGAAATATTTATCAGGATACATGACATACCTTTGTAATGCTTGCTCTGGTGGATAATCTAGCTGTAGTTTGATCAATGCCCTCCCAGTGCTCCATACTATGGAAAGATCTATTTTGCCATCCATAAAAACGGCCCACTCTAGAATTGTACACGCTGTCACTGCCGTTCAGTTATTGGGCTCTGCGTCCGAAATTGATATTTGCATTTAGTGGTGGTATATATGTGTAGATGCGGTGTAAAGGGTTGGACGAAGACGACACAAAGCCATGTGACGTCACCTACTGGCTCGCTGTAGCAATTCTGAGAAACTTCTAGATCCAGTCTGGCACCGGGGGATATTCATAAAGTGAGGAATTTGCGGTTACATATAATATCCACCAGAAGGACTGTTACTAGTAATAAATAACATTTTCATTATAGCATTTGAGGCCTTATGAATTTCCATTTGAGCACTGCATTAGTGGAATAGGATTTTGCGTAAATAAGTAATTGGAAAGTGTGTGGGGTTGAATGTTTTGTTCCCAAGGTAATTTTTTTTCTCTTGGTCCCAGCTCACCTGTTCGGGATGGCCTCTCCTCCAGCAGTCGGCTCTGCAAGGCAGCCATGCTGGCCTACTTCTGGAGACTTCTATGTGCGTCTGGCAAGGAGGCCATACTAGAGGAACACAAGTACCATCATGCAAAGGTCTAGTACACTTCTCAATTTGGGGATGTGGGGTGAGGAAGCGGGATCCATTACAAAACGAAACAAATGTGTGCCCCATTTGATGTGCAGGACAAATGCTGAACTCCTTTCCGTTCTAGATTTATATAGTTTATTACAAGCATCATTGTGTGTTTGCAAATATGTTTTGTTGTATGATGAGTTCCTCACAACCTCTTCGGGAGCTTACAATGTGAAAAAAATGCAAAGTATACCTGAAGATCCAGAGAAAACATACGTTGCATTCTGAATGCTAAATACAAAACTAAGTTATACCTGATATTATGACCCTTGCAAATTTACAGGGAGTGCTCATGTATGTGCTGTAGGGCCAAGCCTTAGTAACTGTGGCACGAGCTACTCATGAGTCTGATTCATCATGTATTTTATGATCAACTTCCCATGAAGCTACACATCAAGGTTTCGACCAATAAGACATTTGAATGAACTTTGTCAGGACAAATGCAATTTTAACATATATTTTAAAGGAAACAAAATTGGAGAATCCTATGTGCTGTAGGGCATATTCTGAAGTGAAATGCATTGCATTAGTGCAAGGCATTAGCAGTGGTGCTGGCATTGCTTCAATATCACTAAACTTCGATATCACTAAACTTCAATGCTGAAGGCATATTTTATAGTAAAAAGGCTAGCCTACCCTAAATGATGGAGCCCGTTCTTGCTGTTTTCTTTTACCGGCCAGTGCTGCAACCTCGCTGTGGGATACCGAAGACACCGCTGCTGAGTCCTGAGACCCTAAATCACAAAAGGTACTCCCTAGCCGGCCTTGTTTGCTACCAGGAAATTGGTTGGCTAACTAGAACCGTCTGTATCGTTTTAGATCGGTGGGATGCCCCATATGAAGTGTTAACACCACAGTTGCATGGGGAAGGAAGCAATTCCTTTTGTTATTTTATTCCCTCACACACCCTAGTGGTGTCATGCTTCAGCCGCTGTGTCTGCGGGGCCTATTATTGGGTTGTCCCGGTCTACTTTTTAATATTGGTAGAGTGGGTAGCAACAGAATAAAGTTACGTTCAGCGCCCCCTCATCCAATTTTATTTCACACACATTTTCTCTTGTTTTTTCACTATTTTTTGCACTACGACATCAGTCCCCTTCCTTAACATTCTCTCAGTTGAGAAGCAAGACCACGTTAATCTATCTGACCATGAGAGGGTTTTTACAATCTTAGCCCTCCATGAGAAAGACAATAGATAACACCATCAGTGGTCTCAGAAGGAACCCAAATGATGAAGGGCGGTTCCGTGTGGTGACTGATGGGCATCCTTATATGATCACTTGTTGGGTTTAATGTAAGGGTGACCCTTGTCTTTATAGTTTATACTCAGCATGGTATTGGAGTCCTCTGTAGACGCTCATCTGGCGTTCCTGTTCTTGTTATCTCAGACCCTCTGACACTTCTTGTCTTATAGTATTGTTGGGGCCGTATCAGAGTGTGGTCTTTAAATCCCCTTTGACCCTCCTTAAATGTGTGTTGTTGTTCCTATTATCACTACAACTGATATCACTGTTGATCTGACTGTATCAGAAGCCACAGCCCACTCTATCCACACCCAAACCGAGCACACAATAGCTCCAACCACCCGCATCAGACCTGGTGACATTGCAATTGACACTATAGTGGACTCGGTCTATGAACGTATGAAAAATGTGGTTGTTAAATATTTTAATGCTCTTTTCGAAACGTTTGGACCGGCTTGAGAATTTGATAAAGAAACCTGATACACAAAGAGGTATATCTAGCGCTACTGGCAAAATTGGGGGGGCTCCGCTCACAAAGTCGCTGAGAACAGTTAACCCAAAGACATCTCAGCAAATTGTTGACTCCACGCCTCCTCTCCTTAATATTGGCTGCGTAACGTGTGGCAATCACAAAATTAGCTCACTCTCCAAACCAACCCCTAGCGAGATTCCTTTAACAGGTATAGCGCCTAGTACTAACAGTAATAACAGCAAAAGTAAAAGCTTGCCTTGTAATTTTATGTCAGTTAACCTCACAATTTCGGACCCTATTCTACCATATATCCCGAACACTTCCAGTGCCACTCCTATCTCAGACAATTATGCCATTAAGCCAGCCACCGATGTTCTTAATTTACCACCAGCAGCATGCCCTTATTTTCTAGTCTTAGCAGGCGTCCCTCCCCTAAAGAAAGACCAAATTGAGTCCTGGGAGCAACTTCGGAATAAGAGTGCCGACTGACTGGCCAGCCAAGCACAAGGGTTTAAGGATGGCAAATGTCAGCGAAATACTAATGGTGCGCAGGGTGGGTTGGGTTGGTTACTCTCAAAAGAATATCAAAGGAGATTGCATTGTCGTCAATTTTAGACGCCCCCCACTGGTAAAACGTTTACTGTCAGCACTGGTATTCAATAACAACCTTCCAACCCTTATTTGGTCATTGCCCCTGGGCTTTTGCTATAAACCATCACTGGACCCACATAACTTTATCATCCCCTTGCGGACTTTACATAACCGGTTCTCTGTTTTGTCCAGTCTAGAGAGCCTAGATTGACTATTGACCTGCTCATTACCTGTTGCACCTGCGACTACTGGACTTTCAACAGACCCTCTCATTGTTGTTGGCCCTGAACTGTCCTATCTAAACTTAGATGTGCTCAGTTGGAATGTTGCAGGTCTAGCCTCCAAGCTACATTCTATGGAGTGGGTTGACCTAGGTAAAAAATATGACATTTTAATGTTTCAAGAAACATGGTGCACAAAGGAGTTATTTTTAGAAGGTTTTGTGTGTGATAGTATTGTATCTAGTCCTGAAGCAGGTCCCCCATCCGGTGGTCTTTAGACTTGGATAAATATCTCAGCAGGGGGAGGGGGGGGGGCGGAGGGGGGTATAAAAGCCCTTGCGACAATGATAATTTTCAAGCAATGATCTACACACGGGGGGCCTCGATTTGTTTTATCCATTTTTACAATAATGATTTTACAACACTACCAAATAGGAATTTTATTAACTTGTTCTAGTTTATCATCAACTTACAAAATCAGAATATGTATGATTAACTGGCTGGAATTTGTTTAGGCAGTGATTTTAATGCAAGACTTCTAAGCGACACTGGCCCAACTGCCATCTCCTCAGCTACGGAGCGTACGTGCAAAAGAGGGGTGGAATTAATGGGCCATTTATCTACCTGCAATCTAATTATTGTAATGGAAAGAGCTGACATCAAAACAAGAACTGCCTAATACCCACCTACTGGGGCCGAGGCTGCTCCTCTATAATTGATTATGTTTTTATATCGGCCTCATTGGAGGACCTTTTATGTACCACTTTGGTTGACCACAACCCAATTTCAACAACCATTAGATTTTCCCCCAAAACCAGCCCTGAGAAAGAACCTGGGGCATAAAACCCAGTGGCATCTACTGATAAGCTAAGAGTGATTTGGAAGGGCATAGACAAAGCTTTATTTGCCAACATGATAAAACTGTACCCACTACTTATCGAAACTTGTCTGTCATGTAGCGTTCTTGATGTAGAGATCATTGAGGCGTTAGTTTATGCGCCGACATTAAACACATGATCTCTAGACCAGCCTTAAATACCTGCAAGAACCCCAAATGTTTTTATGGCACCTGCTTGCGGGCAAATAGAGAACTGCTTGCAGCATTAGCGGCTTCACCCAGGGATGTAATTCATGTCAGATCGTTACAATCTTGTTACAAAAAGGCGACCAGGTTGCCAACAGATGAGATTCTAAAAGAACGTTGGGATAATCTTGCCTGTACCCCTACACTTAACGACAGAAACAGATTTTGGGCAGCAGTTAAAGCTGAGATCTATGGGTCACTTAGTTAAAGCTATGAGATCTATATATCACTCCCATAAGCTGTAATATAACGAGTGAATCATGGGAGGCACATTTCGCTAGGATCTACACAGCACCACCAATGACCCTGAATATCAGTATTAGCCCTCCAGTCACCAAGGTATTTATATCAGTGACAGAAGTCAAGGATGCCATACACCAAAGTATAGGGAACAAAGCCCCAAATCCAGACGGGCTTTCTATCGATCTTATTAAACACAAAGCAGATTTTTGGGCACTTCTTTTATGTATTATTTTTAACAACTTGACTAAAACAGCCATTCCGAGTACTTGGTCAACTAGTATTATCGTGCCTATCTTCAAAAAAGGAGATCGAACCAATCCCAGTTGTTACCGACCAATCTCTCCGATAGATAACACCTTAAAAATTTTAAGCAGGGTCGTTTTCAACAAAATTAGGATCTGGGCCGAAAAGGACCAAATTTTAAATCGGTGCCAGCTGGGCTTTAGAAGCAAATTGAGTACAGTTGACGAGTGTCTAAACTTAAATCTTATTCTTGGTAAATATACAGTAGCACAAAAGCATTTGATTTTGTCAACAGGTCACGCTTGTGGTTGGTCCTTTTAAATTATGGGTTGAACGAGGCATTGGTTTATTTTCTGGCACATTTGCACAGGGATTTGAAGGCACGGTGAGGATCAGCAATAATGGGGTGGTCTCAGGGGACATTGTCATTGGTAGAGGGGTCAGACAGGGATGTGTACTCGCCCCTTTACTTTTTGAATTACACAATACCCTGTCAAAACTGACCAACGACGTCCCCAAAATTAATGGTAGCATACTCCCAGCACTCTTATACGCAGATGATGCAGTCCTTATGGGCCGCACCCCCAACGCACTTCGCACTTTAGTTAAGGGCTTTGTGTCCTTTATGGCTGATTTGAAGCTCTGTACCAATTTTAAGAAATCGTATATAATGACTTGTGGCCAGAAAAAACATTGTATTCATTAATTAATCTCTGGTAGCGAATCCCTATTATGCACTTGCACTTTTCCTTATTTGGTCCTAGTGTTTTACGAGACAGGATCCTGGCAAGCTCATGCTGCCCATAGTAGAAGTACATTTTTAAAAGCAATCCATTCTATTCTGAGTCTTCAGCGGCCAAAACAGGCAGAGGTGATATCACCTTTAATGAAGATCTATAAATCGCAGTGTATCCCGACGGCCACATATGGTGCAGAAGTCTGGGGATTCACAAACTGCAGCCGGAACCAAAGGGAAGAAAACAGATTTTGCAGAAAAATCTTGGGGGCCCAAATCTCCTCACCGACCTATGTCTGTCACAGGGAACTAAATTTGTGTTACATAGAAGATGTTATCAGGTCGCGCCCAGCTATATTCTGGTTAAAAATATCGCAGAACCCTGCAGCAACTCTAACAAGAGAGATCATTGTAGACTGCCTTAAGTGTGATAAAGGTGGTTACTCCAGTATTGGAACTTTCATAGATTCACATGCCTGAATCATTCCCCGTCGTCGAGACGGGAGTCTCCGGTATATAAAAAAGCAGTGCTTAGTAGTATTGCAAACTGAAAAGAGGCCTAGGCCCATTTCCCTTTTGCAACCCATAGCCTTTGTTATGTAAAAAAGGCCCAAATTTTTTCCTGAGCCAGTCAGAGTTCCTCACCCTCTAGAACACTCCCGAGAGAACCCTCTGCCCCTCAGATTTTTCTACCGCAGGTTGTGCTAGGGAGTCTCCTTTGAGCCCTGCTCAAACTCTTTACTACTACAGTATTTTGTCTTAGATTTGAGGTTTTTTACATCAACCATGTCTGATAAGGATAAAAAATGATTATTTAGAACTTGTTCCACCTGCTCCAAGAAGAGGCTGTACACAGATGACCCTCACAAGGACTGCATCTACTGTCTATTCAGATCATAAGGCAGCAGATTGTAAGGTATGTCGTACCTTTTCGAATAAGACATTGAGAGATCGTGAGGGAAGGCTACTGATCTGGCTTCAGAAGGTCAAAGCCAGGAAGGAAATCCTCTCAAGTGAGAGTGAGGAGGAATCTGTGGCGTCTAAGAGATCTAAGAAGAGAAGTAGATCTCCTCAGACACATTCCTCAGGGAAAAGACCTGAGAAGGCCCCAAAAAAGACCACTCCAGGGTCTTCAGGACGCAGTCCCTCAAAATCCCCTTCAGTCTCATCTAAGGGGGAGAAGGGTTCTGCTGGTGAGGTGAAAGGAACAAAATCCACCTCAGATCCGCCACAATCACCTCAGAAGATCAAGATTACCATCAAACGGTCTTCTTCTACGCCTTCTGAGGAGAAGGGGGCTGTTTCAGCTCCGTCGACGGGACCGTCGACAAAGAAGGGACCATCGACGACGACAAAAACACCTCCGTCGTCGACGAGAAAGGATAATGCTAAGGCTGGTGAGAAAACAGCATCGACGACTTCACCGTCGACGACTTCACCGTCGACGACCGTGTCAACGACGGCAGCGTCGACGACTGCCGTGTTGACGGCAGCGTCGACTAGGACGACAACGTCGATGAGGACATCGTCGACAGTAACTAAAACGTCGACGGCGGCGACGACAATGACTTGGTCGACAGCGATGGGAATCTCGTCGATGGGTTCGTCGACGAGGGAAAAAACACCAGAAAAAAGGTTGGTGCCTTGGAAAAAACCTATAACACCGGAGGTTACATCTCCAAGCAAGGTCTCCCCATTGCTGCCATCCCACCTGCTGGAGGAGGAAGATTCGGAAGAAGATGAGGAGTATGGAATTGCTAGTAGCTCTTCGCAATTACAAGTCAAGTACCAAGAAGACGATTCTGAAGAAGAATATGGGGGTTATCAAGAACAACTCCAGGAACAGCACCGATATCGCCAACAACAACGGGAGGAGATGACAAGTGTGCATTCCTCTTTGTTGAGGGATCTCCAGGGAATGTTGGAGGATTATAGAAAGAGATACCCAGCGACTCCAGTCGCTCAACAGGCCCTAGAGGCTACTCCACGTCAACGATCGGTTCCAGGGACGCCGATTCGTAGAAGAGAGATTGTACCGGAACCTACTGCTAGGTCCCCACCGCCGACGACACACCACGATACCTCGGATGAGGATCATGAAGATGGTGAGATTGCGGACACTAATGCAGAATGGCATGACTATATATCGCCCCATCACCTTCGACTCCTCCGCGGAGACCAGTAGATTCTCCACCGGAGGACATTGGTGGATTTCATAATTTGATGGGAAGAGCCACTAAGAGATTTGCACTGACCATGACAGAAGAGAAAACGGAATGTTTTCTATATGACTTCAAGGACTCAAATCGGAGATCCGTACGATCCCTACCTATAGTGTCCCATATTTGGAAGGAAGGATTGATGGTCATGGAGACGCCAGCAACGGAACACCGGTTCTGGCCAGACTCGAGAAAAAGTATAAGGCACCAGCTGATGCTCCATCTTGCCTTTTGGGTCATCCCAAACCGGATTCGGTTATCACTCAGGCGGCACAACAGAAATCCAGGAACCCTTCTGCTCAGATTGCAGCACCTCCAGACAAAGAGGGCAGAAGGTTGGATAACGCAGGAAAAAGGTTTTCATTAATGTCTGCTCTGCTTGTGAGAGCTGCTAATGCCCTCGCTATCTTGGGAAAGTATGACCGGCAGATGTGGTGTGACCTGTCCCCATACGTTAACCTGGTGCCGGACCCAGAGAAGCAGGAGGCGAAGAAAATTCTCATGGAAGGGGAGAGGACTTCGGCTGAAGTCATAGACTGCGCTATGGATATAGCTACCACAGCATTTAGATCATTGGGAGGAGCAGCGGTCCTGCGCAGACAAGGATGGCTGCGAGCAACAGCTTTTAGACCGAAGGTGCAAAACAAGATTTTAGACCTCCCGTTCAATGGAGAAGAATTATTTGGAAAACATATTGATGATACTCTAGAGAGTATCAAGAAGGATACTGATACGGCAAATGCTCTGGGAACACTGCAGTACAGG
This sequence comes from Lissotriton vulgaris, assembly GCF_964263255.1. Taxonomy (NCBI): domain Eukaryota; kingdom Metazoa; phylum Chordata; class Amphibia; order Caudata; family Salamandridae; genus Lissotriton; species Lissotriton vulgaris. The sequence continues at coordinate 909,043,738 of NC_141697.1, forward strand.
AAAACCCCTTTTCGTGGCTCCAGGGGTAGAGGACAATCCTCGTATAGAGGAGGATACCAACAGGGAAGATATTCTTCTTCTTCCTCCTATCAGTCCTCTTCGCAGCCTTACCATCAGCAATACAACAACCGTCAATCAGGAGGATATACAAAATCGACTCCAAGAGGACGGGGTGGCCGAGGAAAGGACAACACCCGTCGACAATGACAACCTCCATCTTCCGGCTCTGTCAGATGCTCCCCTGGGTGGAAAGATTGCCCACTATCTTCACAATTGGCGGAAAATAACAGACCAATAGGTCCTCAAAATAGTTCAATTCGGTCACACCCTAGAATTTCTTCACGCGCCACCGTGTACGCCACCGATGCACCAGAAAGCCAACCATCTGCATCAACTCCTGCAGGAGATTCGGACAATGCTCCGAAAGGGAGCAATAGAACCGGTACCGAAATCCCAGGAAAACAAAGGGTTTTACTCCCGGTTTTTTCTTATAAAGAAAAACAAGCTCCAGTGGCGCCCCATTCTGGATCTCAGATCTTTAAACACCTATCTCAAGAAACAATCTTTCAGGATGGTATCTCTGCAGGACATCCTTCCGTTATTAAACCCAGGGGATCATATGACCACATTGGATCTACAGGACGCGTATTTCCACGTGCCGATACATCTTGCACACAGACAGTACTTTCGGTTCTGGGTAGCCGGAAGACATTACCAATTCAGGGTACTGCCATTCGGCTTAAAGTCAGCGCCAAGAGTGTTCACGAAATGTCTGGCTCCAGTGGCGGCTGTGTTGAGGAAGAAAAAACATCAAATATTTCCTTACCTTGACGACTGGTTAGTCAAGGCACCATCAAAGGTACAGGCCAGGGCGTCAACACAGGCCTGCATAGACTTATTCGCCGATCTAGGATTGACTCTTCACGAGAGAAAGTCAAACCTCCACCCAACAAAAGTAATCACTTTTTTTGGGGCAATATTGGACACGAATGCAGCAAAGCATTTCCCTCCGAGGAAAGACAACTGAGGATTGTGTCCCTCTTCCAAGACTTGGTAAAAAGAAAGTCTCTTTCAGTCCGCAGGTACAAATCCTTGCTGGGCACGATGTCCTTTTGTATTCCCCTGGTGCCTTGCTGCAGGCTAAGGATGAGACCATGGCAGGAACAGATCGATCTCCAATGGCGTCAGGCGGAGGGATCCTTCGACGATACAATAAGGGTGACACCAGTGATGATACAGGCAGCAAAGTGGTGGACACAAAGAGCAAATGTGTCTCAAGAACTGACGTTTCTGGCAAGAGCGGCTCCGCTAGTAGTAACGACGGATGCGTCGTTAGAAGGATGGGCAGCTTTCCTTCAGGACCTTTAAGTCAGCGGTCGTTGGAAAGCACAGGAGCAGCAATTACATATAAATCTGCTGGAGCTCAGAGCGATCCGCTTTCTGCCAAGTGTAGGAGAGTAGAGTCTGCAATCCTATGATCACCCCAGATTTTTTGCTTTTTGCTTCACTGGTTTACGACTTCTCTGGCTGTGGGCCTGCTAATCAGACCCACAGCCTTGCTGTTCTCTCACTAAATTGACACGTGTACCTTAGGTGCATTTACCAATTGGTACTGGGCCACCTTATCAGACCCTGTAACTCAGGGCATAGGTGTACCCAGGGCCTACCAGGGGCTGCAGCATGTATTATGCCACCCCTGGCTGGCCATCTAAATCTGACACAACTGGCTGCACGACAGCTGGGGCAAGGTGGTGTAATCACCCTTTGCTTTAGATATAGTATACCTATATCTAACCCTAAAATGGACACCCGTATTCCTATCAGTCTCTCCTATGGCAGGCCTTGACAATCCTGAAGGCAGAGTGCTTGGAATCGTGTGAGATGGTGCTCTGGCATGAGCTGAGCCCGTTTGCAGCTTGCGGAACCAAGTCCTAATAGCTGTTCCATGATAACGCGTACCATATACTCTTAAGTGCATTATAATCCTCGCGGTTATATGCCAACTCTGGTATCGCTTTATCAAAACATGTCGAGTAAGGTGTCATACGAATTGGAATACTAACCCCTCGCCAATTCTGGCGACGGGGTTAGCATTCCACCCTTCTAGAGGGGCACGACATGTATGTAACTGTGAACCCCGGTTAAAGTTAACTCAAGCCTCAGCATCACAAAATGGATGCTGCCACCACAGACACAAGTCTGACCTCCTGCTGCTGGGAGTCCTTCCAGCGAGGGAGGCTTGGACAAAGGGTTTTTCTGTCAGGGGCGGTGCTAGCACCATCCCAGACAGGGTTTTGTGTATCCTGGGTAGGCAGGGCTTTAGAGGAAGGTGACTGCAAGTGGCACCCCGGTGCTCACTATGCATAGGCCGGCTAGAACCAGTTCCAGGGGCACACCAGCCCCTGAGCTGGGGAAAGTCCAGCATGGGAGAGGGGTGTAACCACCCCCCTTCCTGGTCCCACCCATTGGCAGGACCTAGTTGCGTGCCAGCCCCTTTTCCTAGTATAAAGTTAGGAGCGGGCCCCCTTCCAAATTAGATCATCTTTGAATCCTGAAACTACTTTCTACGAAAGGAACTCTCGACTTCTTCTCAAGATTTCTCCCTTGTGACTAAGGAGTAGTCACCCTGCATCCGCAGGCACCATCCAAGCATCACGGTCTGCTGTAAGTCTCTCCTCCGGATCAAGACTGCCCAGCTCGACGAGAACCGGCTTCCCTGGCACCTCTGACCTTAACCTGCATCTTCAGCTCAGCTGAGATCCGTGGGTGTGACGAGACCTCGAGGGACCGGCCATCTTCAGGACTGCACAACGCTTGCCCAGCACGACCGCCGAGGGATCCTCGAGTGAGTGCTTTGGGGTCCGAGAAGCCCCAACCCTGAAGCAGCTCCAGCACCGAAGTTCAGCCCCCCAGCCTCCACGAGATCTGCATGGGGCCCTTCTGCCTGTTTGCTGCTCACCGCGTTGTCTGGCTACTAACCCGCTGGCTTGTGGCCTTCCCGACGACGAACGACGACATCAACACCGCTGGTCTGGTTGCTCCAGACTGGCCCTAGTTCCCCTCCAAAAGAGGAGCACCCCGGACCCTCCTGGTCCACTCCAGACGCCATTTTGAGTCCACCGCATGGGCTTGCATTTGACAAGACTTGTTGCCCCAATCCTGGGTCCAGCGACGTCGACAGCAGATACCATCGTGGGACAGCTCGCACCTCCATCCTGGTCGCCGACAACGCCTCCTGGTCCGTGAGACTGCAGAGCCCAGCGTCGCCCACTCACCTGGTCGAGGTGACTCCATCCGGTGCCATCCTGGTGCCCATCTGATCACTGGCTAGTGATTCAGGACTTGGTCCCCTCTGCTTACAGGTGTCTTCCATCTTCGATCCAGGCTTGGATCACTCCGAACTCCAACACTGGTCGCCTGCCAGCAACTTCTTCTTTCAGGCTCCATAGACTGCAACGAGGATTTCCGACGTCTTTCCAGACCTATGCAGCCGCAGCCCCTGGGCTAGGTAACCTCGGCATTTCGGTGCTCCAGCATAGCCTCACTATCCAAGGGTCCAGATCCTTTTTCGTTTCAGCTCTACCTAGTCGGATTCGTCCGATAACACTAACTTTGTAATTCCTAGAAACCATAGACTTTGTTCCGCATCCCGCGTGAGAGTGCACACTCTGCACCCGATCCCCCTAGGCCTCCTGCTAGTAATCTGAAGGTTCAGTAGTCAAGTCCTAGCGATCCCAAAGCCTATTAGTATAGTACTTACCTGCTAGTAATTTCGCATTCCACTTTTAGAGTATATGGTTTTTCGTGCCCCTCGGGCATTTGTGTAAATTGTGCGATTTGAGTATTTTCCTTAGAGCTTTGTATTGTGCTTAGCACCCTGTCCTCATAAAGAGTCCAGGGTTGTTGTGTTCTAAATAAATACACTTTTATTTTCATTACAACTTGTGTGGTGTCCTTTCACTGGTGTTCAAGGGGTATATGTGATGGTATAACAGCTGGCTTAACACGCCCTCTAGAGTCTAGCCTAAAGACTGCTCTTGTCCATGCTACTAGGATAGCTGGTCTATCGGTTGACTTACAACCAATCATCAATAAGGGTTGTTTGGACTGATACATAGTGATCACTAGAATAGTGAGCACTGCATATCAGGCCAACTTCTCACATTGGTGAGCAGCGGTTGGGATTTGAGCTTGCTGTTGTTTTACCACACGTATCCTAAGAATATCATTGTGAAAGATCATATAAGTATTAAGGTACATATAACTTAGCTTAGAATACTCTGAGTTCTACTGAACCAGCTGTTGTAGTTCAACAGGGCCTAGCACACCCTGACTACAACTCTTAGCAAGGGATCAGTAGGCAAACAAACAGTGTAGGTAGGTGCATCACTTACACCACACTAGAAGCATGTCGGACAAAGGAGGGAACTCAGAAGCCCCCCTTGTGTCAGTAGACCCTCCACAGGTCACTTCACGATATGCTGCTCTTAGCTTCCAGGAGATGAGACAAATCTGTACATCCAGGAAGCTAAAACAGGGTTCTAACCCTACCATTCCTTTTCTGATTGGTCTCTTAGAGACCTATGATGCCAGGAGGACTGCCAACACAGATCCTTCTCATCCAGATGGGAATATGCCCCCCTTAGAGGGAACCCTTGGGGACCCTGACCTCAACCTCAATGGCACAGGAAGTGATCAGGAGGAAGAGGAACAGGAGTTGTCAGGGGATGAGGCAGACAAAGGTCAGGTAGAAGTCAGTAGACTAACCAGGACCAACTTAAGTAGGCATGAGAATGGATTTGGGGGACCCCCAGGGCCACTCTCAGGCAGACTTAACATTGGGAATGGACGAGTTAGGTCTCTATCCAGAGGCTCTGACAGATCCATTCGAACCAATGGCTCTCAGACCTCTTCTCATAGAGGGATGTCATCCCCTAAGAGAAGGGAGCATGAAGCTAAGATGAGGGAAGCCAATCTGAGGATTGAAAGGGAAGAACTTGCCCTGGCCAAAGAAAGGCTTGCCTTTGCTAGAGAGCAAAAGTTAAGTGGGCTAGATCTCACTGGTGGCAGCATTTTACCTAAAGAAAAGGACAGGAGTTTAGATACTAGACACCTGAGTAAGATAGTGCCCCCCTTTAAACAAGGGGATGATATCCACAAATGGATAACTGCTTTGGAGAGGGCCTGCACTGTCCAGTGCGTCCCCCAGAGTCAGTGGGCAGCTGTCTTGTGGCTCTCCTTTGAAGGCAAAGGTAGAGATAAGCTCCTCACTACTAGAGCTGAGGATGCTAACAATTACCAAGTCCTGAAAAATACACTGATAGATGGGTTTGGCCTAACCACTGAGCAGTACAGGTTGCTGTTCAGGGATACCCAGAAAACTCAGTCTCAGGATTGGTCTGATTTTGTGGATTGTGCCACTAAGGCTTTGGAGGGCTGGTTGCTGGGCAGTAAGGTTACTGATTATACAGGATTGTACAATCTGATCATGAGGGAACAGATTTTAAACAATTGTCAGAACCAGTTGTTGCATCAGCACCTTGTTGACTCAGATCTGACCTCTTCCCAAGAATTGGGAAAGAAGGCAGACAGATGGGTCAGAACAAGGGTCAAGCAGAACCAGGGCCAGAACCAGGGTGGTCAGAAGAAAGCAGACCAGAAGGGTAATAATACCAAAGGTGAACAAAATGACCAGAAGTCTTCGACAGGTCCCCAACAAACCAAAGAGGGTGGGGGTCAGGCTTCCCAGAAGAAGAAGACTCAAGAAGGCCAGTCTAAAAGGAGGTGCCAGTACTGTAAAAGTAAAACTCACTGGTTTAGTGAGTGCACCAAGAAAGGGGGGCAAACTCCTGCCACTGCAGCCCCTAAGGCACCTGCACCCCCTAGTACAGTCAGCAGTGGTAGTGCACCTCCCAAGGGATTAGTTGGGTTAACCTTGGGATCTGAGGGGTATGACCACTTAGTTGGCACACTCACTCAGGCTGTCCTTGTCTGTACAGGGGATGTATCCCCTGATGTCAGTCCCAATACTTTGGACAAATACGGGCAGACACCTTTTATAAATGGCAAGATGGCTCAGGCCTACAGGGACACTTGTGCCAGTGTCACAATGGTGACACCTAGCTTTGTGGACCCTGGACAAATCATGCTAGGTCCAGAGTACCTAGTGACCAATGCCAGCAATGTCACTACCCACCATAGTATGGCAGTTGTTGATTTCTCCTGGGGAGGGGTAAGTGGCCAAAAGAAGGTTGTTGTTAGTTCAGACCTCCCAGTTGAATGTTTGTTGAGCAATGATTTGGAGTCATCCCTATGGTCAGAAGTGGAGCAGAGGACTCACATGGAAATGTTAGACTTGCCAGCACATGTGCTTGCTGTGACTAGGTCACAGGCCAGAAGATGCCCCACTGAACAGGTGCTGGATCCTGGAACAATGGACCAGACACCTTCCAAGAAGAAAAGCAGTAGGGTTAAGGCATTGCCTTCCCCCTTGCCCCAGGTTGTGGATCAAGTCTCAGAGGAGGCTGACCTCAAAGAGCTGAGGGAAACTGAGCCTAAAGAACTTGAACCTGATCAGGTTGAGTTTCTGGGTTCAGGGGGACCCTCCAGAGAAGACCTGGGGAAGGCACAGTTAGACTGCCCTTCCCTTGAACCCCTTAGACAGCAGGCTGCTGCTGAGGCTGCAGGGAACACCACAGGTGCCCACAGGGTATACTGGGAAGATGGACTCCTATACTCTGAGTCAAGAGACCCCAAACCTGGTGCAACCAGGAGGCTGGTCATCCCCTTGTCTCTGAGAGGTTTCCTTCTCACCTTGGCCCATGAGATTCCCCTTGCAGGTCACTTAGGCCAGAATAAGACTTGGGACAGAATTGTCTCACACTTTCACTGGCCTCACATGAATGAAGATACCAAGGAGTTTTGTCGCTCCTGTGTCACTTGCCAAGCCAGTGGTAAGTCAGGTGGCACAAAAAAGGCCTCCCTTATACCAATGCCTGTGGTGGGGGTGCCCTTTGAAAGAGTGGGGATTGACATTGTTGGTCCAATGGAACCCCAGACAGCATCAGGGCACAAGTTTATACTGGAGGTGGTGGACCATGCCACCAGGTATCCTGAAGCTATTCCCCTTAGGACCACTACAGCACCTGTTGTGGCAAGAGCCCTAGTTGGAGTGTTCTCCAGAGTGGGCTTCCCTAAGGAGGTTGTCTCTGACAGAGGTGCAAACTTCATGTCAGAATATTTGACTGCTATGTGGAAGGAATGTGGTGTTAACTACAAGTTCACTACACCCTATCATCCACAATGCAATGGGCTTGTTGAAAGGTTCAACAGGACCCTAAAAGGGATGATTCATGGACTACCTGAAAAGCTCAGGCGTAGATGGGATGTCCTGATACCCTGCCTTTTGTTTGCTTACAGAGAGGTCCCACAGAAGGGGGTTGGCTTCAGCCCTTTTGAACTTCTGTATGGGCATCCTGTAGGAGGACCCCTGTGTTTGGTGAAGGAAGGATGGGAGAGACCTCTCAAAAAGCCTGCAACCAACATAGTGGACTATGTACTTGGTCTCCGCTCCAGGATGGCTGAGTATATGGAAAAGGCTTCCAAAAACCTCGAGGCTAGCCAAGAACTCCAAAAAGCTTGGCATGACCAAAAGGCTGTCCTGGCTGTGTACCAGCCTGGCCAGAAGGTGTGGGTGCTGGAGCCAGTGGCCCCAGCTGCACTCAAAGACAAATGGTATGGGCCCCACACAATCCTTGAGCAAAAGGGAGAGGTCACCTACCTGGTGGACCTTGGAACTCCCAGGAGCCCCCACAGGGTGCTCCATGTGAACAGGCTCAAAGCATATGTTGACAGGAAGGACATGAGCTTGCTCATGGCCACAGATGAGGGACAGGAGGAAGAGAGTGACCCTCTCCCAGACCTGCTCACTCAGAATCCTGATGATGGATCAGTAGATGGTGTTGTCTTTTGTGGCAGCCTCTCTGACCATCAACAGAAGGATTGTAAACAGGTTCTTCAATCCTTCAGACATATGTTCTCTCTGACACCCAGTCAAACCAATTGGTGTACCCATGAGGTTGACACTGGTGACAGCCTGCCAGTCAAGAGTAAAATCTACAGGCAGCCTGATCATGTTAGAGACTGCATTAAGACAGAAGTGCAGAAAATGTTGGAGCTGGGAGTCATTGAGCCCTCAGATAGCCCTTGGGCTAGTCCAGTAGTTCTAGTGCCAAAGCCTCACACCCAGGGTGGTAAGAAAGAGATGAGGTTTTGCGTAGACTACAGAGGCCTCAATGCAGTCACTAAGACTGATGCCCACCCAATACCAATGGCAGACTAACTTATAGATAGATTGGCTTCTGCCAACTACTTAAGCACATTTGACCTGACAGCTGGGTATTGGCAAATCAGGTTAGCTGAGGATGCCAAGCCCAAGACAGCATTTTCAACCCATGGTGGACATTATCAATTTGTAGTAATGCCCTTTGGTCTGAAAAATGCACCTGCCACCTTCCAAAGGCTGGTGAATTAAGTTCTCACTGGGCTGGATGACTTCTGTGCAGCATATCTTGATGATATAGCTGTCTTTAGTTCCACCTGGGAGGATCACCTGATCCACCTGAGGAAAGTGTTAGAGGCACTGCAGAAAGCAGGTCTCACTATCAAGGCCACAAAGTGCCAGATAGGGCAGACACAGGTTGTATACTTGGGCCACCTTGTAGGTGGATGCCAGGTTCAGCCACTGGAGAGCAAGATACAGTCCATCAGGGACTGGGCTCCTCCAACCACCCAGACTCAGGTTCGAGCTTTCTTGGGCCTGACTGGTTATTACAGGAAATTTGTCAAGAATTATGGATCAATTGTGACTCCACTTAATGAACTGACAAGTTAAAAGATGCCAAAGAAAGTTCAGTGGACAGCAGGCTGTCAAAAAGCATTCGATGACCTAAAGCAGGCCATGTGCACAGCACCTATCCTAAAGAGTCCAGACTACTCCAAACCATTCATTGTCCAAACAGATGCTTCTGAGTTGGGTGTGGGAGCTGTTCTATCTCAACTGAATTTTGATGGTCATGACCAGCCCATTGCGTTTATAAGCAGAAGGCTGACCCCCAGAGAGAAAAATTGGTCAGCTATTGAGAGGGAGGCCTTTGCTGTGGTTTGGGCCCTGAAGAAACTGAGGCTATACTTGTTTGGCACTCATTTCAAGATTCAGACCGACCATAAGCCCCTCTTGTGGCTAAATCAGATGAAGGGTGAAAACCCCAAACTACTTAGGTGGTCCATTTCCCTACAGGGGATGGATTTTACAGTGGAGCATAGAACTGGCACTGATCATGGCAATGCAGATGGGCTCTCCAGGTATTTCCACTTAGAGCAAGAAGACTTTGCCAACTCTGGTATCGCTTTATCAAAACATGTCGAGTAAGGTGTCATACGAATTGGAATACTCACCCCTCGCCAATTCTGGCGACGGGGTTAGCATTCCACCCTTCTAGAGGGACACGACATGTATGTAACTGTGAACCCCAGTTAAAGTTAACTCAAGCCTCAGCATCACAAAATGGATGCTGCCACCACAGACACAAGTCTGACCTCCTGCTGCTGGGAGTCCTTCCAGCGAGGGAGGCTTGGACAAAGGGTTTCCTGTCAGGGGCGGTGCTAGCACCATCCCAGACAGGGTTTTGTGTATCCTGGGTAGGCAGGGCTTTAGAGGAAGGTGTCTGCAAGTGGCACCCCGGTGCTCACTATGCATAGGCCGGCTAGAACCAGTTCCAGGGGCACACCAGCCCCTGAGCTGGGGAAAGTCCAGCATGGGAGAGGGGTGTAACCACCCCCCTTCCTGGTCCCACCCATGGGCAGGACCTAGTCGCGTGCCAGCCCCTTTTCTTAGTATAAAGTTAGGAGCGGGCCCCCTTCCAAATTAGATCATCTTTGAATCCTGAAACTTCTTTCTACGAAAGGAACTCTCGACTTCTTCTCAAGATTTCTCCCTTGTGACTAAGGAGTAGTCACCCTGCATCCGCAGGCACCATCCAAGCATCACGGTCTGCTGTAAGTCTCTCCTCCGGATCAAGACTGCCCAGCTCGACGAGAACCGGCTTCCCTGGCACCTCTGACCTTAACCTGCATCTTCAGCTCAGCTGAGATCCGTGGGTGTGACGAGACCTCGAGGGACCGGCCATCTTCAGGACTGCACGACGCTTGCCCAGCACGACCGCCGAGGGATCCACGAGTGAGTGCCTTGGGGTCCGAGAAGCCCCAACCCTGAAGCAGCTCCAGCACCGAAGTTCAGCCCCCCAGCCTCCACGAGATCTGCGTTGGGCCCTTCTGCCTGTTTGCTGCTCACCGCGTTGTCTGGCTACTAGCCCGCTGGCTTGTGGCCTTCCCGACGACGACATCAACACCGCTGGTCTGGTTGCTCCAGACTGGCCCTAGCTCCCCTCCAAAAGAGGAGCACCCCGGACCCTCCTGGTCCACTCCAGACGCCATTTTGAGTCCACCGCGTGGGCTTGCATTTGCCAAGACTTGTTGCCCCAATCCTGGGTCCAGCGACGTCGACAGCAGATACCATCGTGGGACAGCTCGCACCTCCATCCTGGTCGCCGACAACGCCTCCTGGTCCGTGAGACTGCAGAGCCCAGCGTCGCCCACTCACCTGGTCGAGGTGACTCCATCCGGTGCCATCCTGGTGCCCATCTGATCAATGGCTAGTGATTCAGGACTTGGTCCCCTCTGCTTACAGGTGTCCTCCATCTTCGATCCAGGCTTGGATCCATCCGAATCTCTTCACTGGTCGCCTGCCAGCAACTTCTTCTTTCAGGCTCCATAGACTGCAACGAGGATTCCCGGCGTCTTTCCAGACCTATGCAGCCGCAGCCCCTGGGCTAGGTAACTTCGGCATTTCGGTGCCCCAGCATAGCCTCACTATCCAAGGGTCCAGATCCTTTTTCGATTCAGCTCTACCTAGTCGGATTCGTCCGATAACACTAACTTTGTAATTCCTAGCAACCATAGACTTTGTTCCGCATCCCGCGTGAGAGTGCACAGTCTGCACCCGATCCCCCTAGGCCTCCTGCTAGTAATCTGAAGGTTCAGTAGTCAAGTCCTAGCGATCCAAAAGCCTATTAGTATAGTACTTACCTGCTAGTAATTTCGCATTCCACTTTTAGAGTATATGGTTTTTCGTGCCCCTCGGGCATTTGTGTAAATTGTGCGATTTGAGTATTTTCCTAAGAGCTTTGTATTGTGCTTAGCACCCTGTCCTCATAAAGAGTCCAGGGTTTTTGTGTTCTAAATAAATACACTTTTATTTTCATAACAACTTGTGTGGTGTCCTTTCACTGGTGTTCAAGGGGTATATGTGATGGTATAACAGCTGGCTTAACACGCCCTCTAGAGTCTAGCCTAAAGACTGCTCTTGTCCATGCTACTAGGATAGCTGGTCTATCGGTTGACTTACAACCAATCATCAATAAGGGTTGTTTGGACTGATACATAGTGATCACTAGAATAGTGAGCACTGCATATCAGGCCAACTTCTCACACCAAGGATAGAAGGTTCGCTGGTGTTGGTAAGAACAGACAACACCACTGCAATGCATTATGTGAACAATCAAGGAGGGACGAGATCTCTCTCCCTGTCTCAGGAAGCCCAGGAGATATGGGAATGGGCTCTGCAGCAAGGAATATCATTGGCAGCAGAACACCTCCCGGGGAATCAGAACGTCAAGGCGGATACTCTCAGCAGGCTAAAATCCTCCTGCCACGAATGGGAGCTAGAGCAGGGGACCCTGGACAGCGTCTTTCGAAGATGGGGAACACCGATAGTGGACCTCTTCGCTACAAAGGAAAACAGAAAACGCCAGTACTTCGCAAGCTGGCTTCCCCAGAAGGGATCTTGGGGAAATGCATTTTCCATGGCATGGTCCGGCATCTTTGCCTACGGTTTTCCTCCAATTCCTCTTCTCCCCCGCGTACTGGTGAAGATCAAGAAAGAGCCGTGCAGGCTGATCCTGACCCGTGGTGGCCCAGACAACACTGGTTCACGGAGCTGCTGCTGCTGTCGGAGGACCGTCCAATTCGGTTGCGCCTAATTCCATCGCTTCTGACAATGTCCAAGGGGCAGGTGCTCCATCCGGACCCGAAATCCTTGCGATTAGCAGCCTTTCTCCTGAACACTGTGAGTTTAACCATCTGAACATCTCACACGAATGTAGGGAGATCCTGTCCAAGGCCAGAGCGGAGAGTACCAACAAAACCTACAGGATAAAGTGGAAGAAGTTTTGTCTGTGGTGTAAGAGGCTTGATGTTCACCCCCTTACTGCTGCACCTCATCAAATTATACCTTACATTCTGCTGTTAGCAAAGTCGGGATTAGCACACGCCTCCATCAAGGTGCATTTGGCTGCGTTATCCCGCTACAGGAGGTCATCGTCAGGCCCATCTTTATGGTCCTCAAGGATTATCAAACAATTTATGAAAGGGATATTCAGAATCTTTCCACCAGTAAAGCCTCCACCACCATTATGGAATCTGAATATTGTACTCTCTCAATTGATGAAGCCACCATTTGAACCTATACACAGGGCAGACCTGAAGTTCTTGTCCTGGAAAGTGGCTCTTCTCATTGCATTGACTTCATCGAGAGGAGTAGGTGAACTACAAGCGCTCACGATTCAGGAACCTTTCTTGCAGTTCCAGGAGGATAGAATGATTCTCAGGACAAACCCGAAGTTCATTCCGAAGGTGCAAACTGATTTTCATTTGAACGAACCATTGGTGTTGAAACGTTTCTTTCCTCATTCATCAACAGCGGCAGAAAGAGTATTGCACTCGCTGGACGTTCAGAGATGTATGAAATTTTACTTGAAAGACACTAAGGCATTTCGCAAGACATCTCAGTTATTCGTCGCCTTCAGCGCACCCAGGAAGGGGTTCCCACTGTCCAAGAGGGGAATTGCCAGATGGATTTCCAGCGCAATTGTCTACTGTCATCAAGCTGCTGGGAAGCCTTTGAATGCACGAGTCCGTGCCCATTCCACGAGGGCGGTGGCCACATTCCCTGCACTGTTTGGAGGAGTGCCAGTCCAGGATATCTGCAGAGCAGCAACCTGGGCATCTACGCACACCGTCACCAGGCACTACTGCTTGGAGGCAGCCGCAGAATCTGATGCGGCGGTGGGAGCGGCGGTCCTGCGGAATATCATCCAGTAACGGTGAGCCTTTCTTGCATCCCTCCATCCATAACTTCTCTTGTTTACAAAGCCACATTTTATATAAGTATGTATATATGTATATAAGATTATGCTTCGTTTCTAATGGTATTGCATAATTGGGTAATGTATCAGGAAAATGGGCTTTGTTTTTTAACTGCTCGCTATTCTGATTCAGGCATGTGAATCTATGAAAGTTCCAATACTAGAGTAAGAAAACAAGTTACTTACCTGTAACTTTAGTTCTCCAGTATTGGAATCTTTCATAGATTCACATGCATCCACCCTCCTCCCCTGAGAGGCTCACCTCGGATTTAGCACAGGAAGTGTGCTATTTGCACATGTGCGCGAAAAATCTGAGGGGCAGAGGGTTCTCTCGGGAGTGTTCTAGAGGGTGAGGAACCCTGATTGGCTCAGGGAAAAGTTTGGGCCTTTTTTACATAACAAAGGCTATGGGTTGCAAAAGGGAAATGGGCCTAGGCCTGTTTTCAGTTTGCTATACTACTAAGCACTGCTATTTTATATACCGGAGACTCCCGTCTCGACGACGGGGAATGATTCAGGCATGTGAATCTATGAAAGATTCCAATACTGGAGAACTAAAGTTACAGGTAAGTAACTTGTTTTCTTCTACACCCTGGCTCTCCGCTGTCTGAAAAAGTTTAACCAGCGTGAACCTTGAACACATCTTTTTACATCCTTTAGCACTTGAGGGTATGAATAAAAGATCACTCACGAGGGTATTGTATGACTCGTACAACAATGAAAGACACGCCATTCAGTGCCTCAAACCATCGGTTGTCAGGTACATGCCCCTCCTGGAGGCATCCAGCCCCCAACGCCACATGCTACCTAAATATCTTTTGAAGAGCATTGGGTTTGGAAGCGGAGCCTACTTTTTCGGCTCAGAGATGGCACAATTAAATATTCACTTCGTTTCCCTTTGGGATTCAATAACAATCTCAAGCAGATGCCTTGTCCGTGTGGCAATAGCGGTAACCAAACGGTGGTTCATTTCTTATTGTTCTGTAACTTCTATGGAAAATATACAAAACAATACTTGATCCCGTACTTTAAGGCATCAGCCAATATTGATCGCAAAACAGCGTACCTCTAATTCTTACAACTCGGAAGAGATGATTTGACTTTCCGCGTAAGCTCGTTTCTACAAGCGGCAGTACGCTCGCGTGCCTCCATGGGTGATTTTTAATGTGACAAAAGCATCTAATAATGCTAAGGTGTACATAGCTATTATCATCTTCTTAGTTGAACATCAACCAAGGTGTCACCTCTTAGGTGTGCAAGCTTACACAAAATCAATTACTTCTGCACTATGTCGCGGACATTGCCTATAATCAAATTGCACTTTACTTTAATATGATGCTGCTGTTGGCACTCACATCCATTCATATTTGCACTATGCTGTTAATGTTGTTTATATTCATTGCACTTAATTATAATATGATGTTGTTTTTAAACGCCCGTCCAACTGTTTTTTAAATACTATTTTATTGGTCTATTTATTTGCTAATTTCTAATATGGCAATGCTGTTTATTGTGCTTTTTCATACACTGTTTACTGTCGCAATTTTCCCCATCAAATGTATGTGTTTTAACCAGTCGCAGGCACCGCAGATTCATATAAGATTTTAGTTGTGAATCTACATGAGATTGTATTTCTGTTTGGTGGGGATTGAATCGTGCTTTTATGGATATTTGCATCCGAATAAAGACTGAATTGAATTGATGGAATTTATCGTAGGCTGGCCCACTCTGCTTTGTAATGGGGGATCGGTATGAGGAATTCTTTCACACATTTGAGGAATCCAGAGGAAACTTTGGGGCGTTGGTGACCCATTTCTGTTGTCTGCAGGAATAGTGATAGACTGAGTGGTTTCCCAGCCAGACTGCTGGATTCTAAGATGCTCGCAGAACTATTAGAAGGAGAACAATAAAAATTGTTGCTGTATGTAGCGCTCTGCTGGTAAGGCCAGTAAGGACTGCCAAAGATCAGATTTAAATGATATGAGTTGTCAGAGCTACTAACATTCAGAGTAGGAAAAAAATGTTTAGATGTAGTACTGAAAAGTATCATTAGTGTTTTAAACTCACTCAGAGGAAGAATCCATAGGGTATATTATACGCCAACTGTGATCCACAAAATGTACCCACTCTAATCGTACACCTGCCTTTGATGTGATAATGAACAATTGTATATAATACATGTGATGTGGAAATGTTCCACATGTGGCAGATTCTGTTATGTAAATAGGTGCGACCAGTTGATGGCAGTCTGACTGAATGCATGGAAAGACAGTGTTCTTGGGCTGAATAAAAGGCAAAAAAAGATGAAACTAAATCATACATTGGTAGGATTGTCAGATTTTGGGTAAGATGTATCTCAGTACATTGCTTACAACAAATTAAACTTGTGTTTGAGAAATGGTATAAAGATGTGTGTGAAGGGGCAATGGCTGCAGAAAGGAGGCAGTCTTTGGTCTGCACTAATAAAAAAAATTAGAGGAGGATTTCTGAGAATGAGGGCAGATGATAGTTGCATTTGTAGACCTTAAGGCTAGCTTAACTTCTGCACAAAATAACCCTGAGCACTGTGGAGAATAAGTCCTATGCAGGTATTTAATTGGGATGAAAAGAGTTGTGGTGGGAAGGGTGGGCTCTACAAGGGATGTGGCTAAAAAAGCATTTCTGAGAAATTCCCATAGCGTCATGACCTGTGTAAATAATGGTGAAGCTCCAATGCACGTGAAAACAAGTTGTGTGCTTCAAAAGTTTTACTGACCACACAGTATCCAAATTCAGATGGCACCAGGATATTTGACAGTTTAAATTGTATATCATCCATTTCCTGGGCAATAACTAATAAAACACTTGACATGGTAACTTCGTTTTTTAGTTTGAATGAAGTTGTATCTTGGCGTCTGGGACACCAGTGGTAGTGGACAGTATCACTCCGTTCCCACAGTAGCATTGCAGTTCGGATGTATACAAGGAAGTTAGGTTCAACTTTTTATTTTTTTTATTTTACATTCAAGCATTAAAGAACAGACCTAGATGGTTCCATTGGGGCCTTGGTTGAACGTTTGTGGTTTTTGTTTTGCCAGGCCATGGCCCCTTGGATCAGGGGTCTTTTGGATGTGTGAGGTTATTTGCATTGCAGAAATACCGGACTCTCTTACACAGAATGTGTGAGGCTACTGCCCTTTTGGCACATCGCTCACAGGAGACATCCCACCTGAAAAGGACATCTAGTGAAGTAGGAGGCCGCCCCTACAAGAAAATCTCTGACTGCAACACAGCATTTATTTAATTGTCATCATACACTGTGGTTGGGGAGATTGCAAATCATCTGAAAGTAATAAAAATTGACAAATTGGTGTTTTGAGGAGTGCTTATATGGTAACATTTCATATTCCTCCACCAAACTTTACTTGAAAGGCCCTAGTGGTTCGAAGGATGCAGAAAACACAGGCAATTGATCCGTGCCCTTGGTCCTAAGTGTGAAAGACATACATTCTCTATTAGGTTCTAGGGAGGGCAAGCTTCAAAGAAACTGCATGAAAAAAAAACATCCTGTAACTCGGGGCAGATTACTTCACCCTTAAATCTACAGATCCCATGATGGAAACAAAGTTAGTATTGGTTTAAATAGACAATACAAAAACAATATATTATCTAAACTAGCAAACATCTGTCAAAATATTCTCGAGGGAAGCCTAAGCTATTTGAAATTGGGATGTCTCAATAACAGCAATCACCCGGGAATGGAAAACGTGAAAGCCAACTAGTCATCTGCACCAGTGGACTTGTTCATTTCTTCCACATTTGTGGAGACCCAAAAATAGCCTTTTTCTCAAACCTAGAAAAGGCCAAGACTTCGAATAAAGGTATCCAGAAGCGGGAACCGAGTGGAATATGCTTTAGATGACCTTCACAATTATCCAGTATTTGGGTGTCTTTCATAGATTCACATGCCTGAATCATTCCCCGCCGTCGAGACGGGAGCCTCCGGTAAATAAAAAAGTAATGTCCTAAGACATACATATAAAAGAATAGGCCTAAGGGTCTCACCTTAGTGTCCTATCTAGGTCCTTATGCAGGAAGGACCAAACAGAGTAGGCCCAAGGGTCCCACCTTGGTAGCCTATCTGTGTCCTTTTGTAAAAAGGACCAAAGTAAAGAGAAACAACCAATCGGCTACTCCCTCCTTCCAGAACCTTCCTGTCAGGAGCCTCAGTCTCTCAGATTTTCTACCGCACGTTGTGCTAGGGAGTCTCCACCTGAGTTCTCCTCAGGAAACTTATTCTTTTCATCAAAACTCGATATTTTCACAACTTCTTTGCCATGGCTGATGGCCAGAAAAAAGGACTATTTCGAGCCTGTACCTCATGTGGCAAAAAGAGGCTGCACGTGGAAGATAAACATGAGACCTGTTTATACTGCCTCTACCCCCAACACCAGGCCAAGGACTGCAGAATATGTAGGACATTCTCACATAAAACCCAGAAGGACCGGGAAGGACGTCTTCTAATATGGCTGAACAGGCTTAAGAACAAACCTGACAGCGACCTGGTTTCAGAAGGTGAGAGCATGTCTGCTGCCTCGCAGTTCTCCTTGAAGAGGCCTAGGGTTTCAGAGGGCAAGCCACATGTGTCTGACAAGGACCTTCCTGTCCCCAGGAAGCAGCCGCGGATTCCGACGACGACAACAAAGTCCATGGCCTCCTCAGCACTGAAAACCGTCTCTACGTCGACGACAACAGTGTCGACGACGACGGCCTCGTCGGCATCTTCCTCGTCGACGAGAACGACACCTTCATCGTCGACGAGTAGACCGGTGCCATCTATTGTTCCCTCGACGACTAGGACTACGTCGTCGACGACGCGGTCGACGCCGAAGACATCGACGACGACACCGTCGACGAAAGCCACAACTTCGACAAAGCCTCCTTCGTCGACGAGGAGCACCCCGTCGACTGCGACGAAGCCGTCGACGACGGAAAAGTTGTCGTCGACGAGAACAACGTCGACGAGGGCATCGTCGACGGACATACCGTCGACTAAGAGTAAAATTCCGCCGACGACGGAAAGCTCTTTGCTGGCACCGTCGACACAGGCGTCAACGGCAACTAGTACCTGGAAGGAGTCTGAGCTGCTTTCACATGCTATGGATGCCCAGACGTCCCATGTCACGATCAAGATTACTAAAAAGCCAATCACACCGGACATGACATCACCTAGTAAGGTGCAACAACTAACACCATCCTGCTTCTTACAAGACCAGGAACTGGATGAGGTACTGTTTACCCAGGCCACTAGCCCTTCGGAACTGGTGCTTAAGTGCCAGAGTACAGATGAGGAACAAGATGTTGAGGAATATGTGGATCAAACTGTCCATACTCAGGTACACACACAAGTGACACCAATGGTGTGCCTGCCAGCATCCATCGTTTCGGACCTACAATTCCTCATCAAAGACTATAAAGAGCGGTTTCCAGAAAAAAAACACTCCTGTTGCTCCTCCAGCTCCACAGGTACCTGCTCCTGTACCAAGACATAAGCCCCCTCCGCTGGTACTTCCTAGAACTCAGGATCCAGCACAAGACACCATCTCGTCCGACGGCGATGAGAGAGACCATGAAGAGGGGGAAGTCCGTGATGATGACTCAGACCCTGACGCAGACCAGGACTACGTCACTCATTCTCCGGCCTCTCCAGAGCCACAGTCTTCGGAGTCTCCACCCGCAGACATTGGTGGCTTCCATAACCTCATTGAGAGGGCAGCCAAAAGGTTCCATATGTCCATGGAAACACAGGAGACGGAATGTTTCCTCTATGATTTTAAGGAACCTGCGAAAAAGACAACAAGATCGATCCCGATTATTGACTACCTATTGAAACAGGGCAAACAACTCATGCAGACGCCAGCTTCTCTGCAAGTAATAGTGCCCAGGCTTGACAAAAAATACAAAGCTACATCTTCGGCACCAGCATGCCTCACGGGTCACCCCAAGGCAGACTCCGTGGTTACTCAAGCAGCGCAGAAGAGTTCGCGCAACCCTGCATCTCCCTTATCAACACCACCCGATAAGGAAGGCAGGAAGCTAGATGCCATCGGAAAACGCTTTTCCACCACGTCTGCAACGACGGTGAAGATCGCAAATTCTATTGCACTCCTGGGCCGCTACAACCGTCAGCTCTGGGCGGACATCGCGCCCTACCTCGCTAACCTGCCAGAGGATTTGAAAGAGGAGGCACACTCGCTACTCTTAGAGGGCCAAACATCGGCTTCTGAATTAATTGACTGTGCCATCGACGTAGCCATGACTGGCTTCCGACAGCTGGCGGGCGCCGCTGTTCTAAGACGTCAGGGTAGGCTTAAGGCCACCTCCTTCCGCCAGGAAGTTCAAACTAAAATCATTGATATGCCGTATGATGGCGAACATCTTTTTGGCGAAAAGATCGATGAAGCCCTCACCACAATCAAAAAGGACACCGATACAGCCAGAGCTCTGGGAACTCTACAATCTAGAAATCAGTCCTTTCGTGGCAACAGAGGGAGAGGACAATCTACGTACAGAGGTTCCTACCAAAATAGGTCCTCCTACTCGTACTCCCAGGGCAAGACGCAGTTCCAACAGCGTCAAAGCCAGACGGGACGTCAAACTTCCTACAACACATCGACCTACAGGGGAAAAAACCAAAAGAGACCTGCTGGCAATCGCCAATGACTCTTCCCATTGGCCAGCCCTTCCACCATCACATTCTTTCAGACTTGGAGGAAAACTCTCCTTCTTCCTGCAGAACTGGCGACAAATAACGACGGACCGGTGGGTTTTACAACTTCTCCAATTCGGTCACTCACTGGAATTTCTTTCAAATCCCCCAACAACACCTCCAGCCAAGCGGCCTCACAGACACCTACGGCTGCTTCTTCAGGAAATAGCTTCCATGCTTCAAAAGGGCGCAATAGAAAAAGTTCCACACGCCCAAAAGGGGGAAGGATTCTACTCCCACTTCTTCCTAATTCACAAAAAAGGCAAGAAATGGAGACCGATCCTCGACCTGAGAGCGCTCAATGTGTTCCTAAAGAAACAGTTGTTCCGTATGGTCACACTACAAGAGATCCTGGGACTCCTGGAAGAAGGCGACTACATGACGTCACTAGATCTGCAGGACGCCTACTATCACATCCCTATCCTCAAAGGACACAGGAGGTACCTCAGGTTCGCAGTAGCAGGAACCCACTACCAGTTCCGTGTTCTCCCGTTTGGCCTCAAATCTGCCCCACGGATATTTACAAAATGCCTCTCTCCTGTGGCAGCCTTCCTTCGTCAACAGGGACACCAGGTTTTCCCATACCTGGACGATTGGCTGGTAAAGGCCCCGTCGGCAACAGCCGCAGCCGCATCTTCCAGCGCCTGTCTGCATCTTTTCCGCCAACTAGGCCTGACTCTCAACAGAGAGAAATCATCATTGAAACCAAGCAAAGTCATCACTTTCCTTGGAGCGACCCTGGACACGGAACGCGCAAGAGCCTTCCCCTCGCAGGAGAGAAAAAAGAAACTCATCTCCTTAGCCACATTAGTGGCATCTAAAAAGACTCTGACTGTCCGTACCTTCAAGTCGCTCCTCGGCATGATGTCTTCATGCATTCTGCTCATTCCACACTGCCGTCTCAAAATGCGCCCCCTTCAGGAAGAACTGACAAGACAGTGGACACAAGCTGCAGGATCATTCGAAGACCGCATACGAGTCACACGATCTATAGTCAACCATCTACAATGTTGGAGGTCAACCAAACACCTTTCGCAGGGACTGCCGTTCCTGCTTCCGGCGCAACCACATGTAGTCACAACGGACGCATCCCTAGAGGGCTGGGGGGCGGCCCTGCAAGAACTCCAGATCAACGGCAAATAGACGCCGCAGGAATCCAAACTCCATATCAACATTCTGGAGCTAAGGGCAGTCTTTCTGGCTCTCCAATCTTTCCTCCCACGCATCCGAAACTCCCCAGTGCTCGTCCGGACAGACAACACCACGACAATGCACTACCTGAACAAACAGGGAGGGACGCTTTCGCTTTCACTCTCTCAAGAATCTCAGAGAGTCTGGAATTGGCTCCTAGAGCATGGAATAACACTCAAGGCCGAACACGTTCCGGGCAAAGACAACGTCCTGGCGGACGCCCTGAGCAGGGAACAGTCTCTATCCCACGAGTGGGAACTGGATATGGAGGCGCTGAACTACATCTTTGCGGAGTGGGTAACCCCGCAGATAGACCTCTTTGCCACCAGGGAGAACGCCAAATGCCCAAGCTTCGCAAGCAGGCTTCCCCAACCAGGAACACTAGGGAATGCATTTTCCATAGCTTGGCGGAACGTGTTTGCTTACGCCTTTCCGCCATTTCCACTGATACCCAGGGTCATCAGGAAGATGAAGTCGGAGCCCTGCACCCTGATTCTCATCGCCCCATCCTGGCCGAGGCAGCATTGGTACACGGAACTTCATCGCCTGTCTATCCAACCACCTCTTCGCCTACACAGTCATCCAGCCCTGCTCACAATGTCCCAAGGACAGGTTCTCCACCCGAACCTGGGCCCTCTGAAGTTATCAGCCTGGCTCCTGAATACCGCAAATTCAGCCACCTGAACATTCCGCAGGAGTGTAGAGATGTCCTTGCTAAAGCTAGAGCTGACAGCACTAAAAAGACCTATTCTCTTAAATGGAAGCGCTTCTGTGTCTGGTGTGAGACAGAAGGCCTACACCCTTTCCATGTCACCCCACAGCAACTGCTACCATATCTACTGCATCTGGCGCAGTCAGGTCTTGCGCATGCGTCCATCAAGGTACACCTAGCAGCAATATCCAGGTTCACAAGAACTTCTAAGGGTCCTTCCCTGTGGGCGGCCAGGCTTATCAAACAATTCCTGAAAGGCCTATTCAGGTCCTTTCCAAGGCCAAAACCTATCCCTCCGTCGTGGCACCTCAACGTGGTCCTTCACCAACTGATGAAGCATCCCTTCGAGCCTATCCACAAAACGGATATCAAATTCCTTTCATGGAAGACGGCCCTCCTCCTGGCCCTAACCTCAGCCAGAAGGGTTGGTGAATTGCAAGCTCTCTCCATCCAAGACCCTTTTTTACAATTCAGAGACGACAGTCATCCTGCGCACTAACCCACGATTCATACCCAAAGTCCCCTCGGACTTCCACCTTAATGAGCCAGTGGTTCTAAAATCGTTCTTTCCAAACCCAACTACTTCGGCTGAAAGAACGTTGCATTCATTAGATCTGAAGAGATGCCTCAAATTCTACATTGACAGAACAAGACAATTCAGAAAATCATCCCAACTCTTTGTTGCATTTAGCTGACCAAGGAAGGGAATGCCCCTGACGAAACAAAGTATATCAAGGTGGATCTCTTCAGCGATAACTTTCTGCCATGACAAGGCTGGGCGACCTTTGGACTCGCGGGTCAAAGCCCATTCCACGAGAGCCATGTCCACGTCTGCGGCACTGTTTGCTGGAGTGCCACTCCTGGACATCTGTAGAACGGCGACCTGGAAGTCCCCGCATACCTTCACCAGGCACTACTGCTTGGATGCTGAGCTGACGAAAGATGCAGCAGTGGGCAGAGCAGTGCTTCGCCATCTATTCCAGTGAGGTGAGCCTTCTTGCTTCCCACCATCCTTGACTGGTATGCACATCTTTTTATTACTAGATACTACATGCCATTGTATGTTATTGATTTACAGTCGCAAATATGTATTATCTGCAGACTTATATATGCCGTACCAACACAGAATGTGCATATTGTATTGCTTGCTACTCTGATTCAGGCATGTGAATCTATGAAAGACACCCAAATACTGGATAAGAAATGCGTTACTTACCTGTAACTGCAGTTATCCAGTATTAGTGTCTTTCATAGATTCACATGCACCCTCCCGCCTCCCGTGGAAGGACTCACCTATCTCTCTAACAAGTTTACGCCTAACTAGCTTGGTGCGTACGAAAATCTGAGAGACTGAGGCTCCTGACAGGAAGGTTCTGGAAGGAGGTAGTAGCTGATTGGTTGTTTCTCTTTACTTTGGACCTTTTTACAAAAGGACACAGATAGGCTACCAAGGTGGGACCCTTGGGCCTACTCTGTTTGGTCCTTCCTGCATAAGGACCTAGATAGGACACTAAGGTGAGACCCTTAGGCCTATTCTTTTATATGTATGTCTTAGGACATTACTTTTTTATTTACCGGAGGCTCCCGTCTCGACGACGGGGAATGATTCAGGCATGTGAATCTATGAAAGACACTAATACTGGATAACTGCAGTTACAGGTAAGTAACGCATTTCTTGCCTTGCACTACTCTTTTCTGCCACACCTCACACACAACTGGTGCTGATCAAATTGAAGCGAAAACACGAACGATTCTGCTTCCCTAGAATGGCCTTTCCAGTGTTGACTGACAGATCTGCTTTACCGTTCACATTCACACAAAAGATATCCTGCAGACCAGAACACCTACCCAGGACTGATGTTGTATTCCCCACAACAAAATGTTCAATCTTTTCAGTGTGGTGGCATGTCTCCTGAATTCATCCATTAAAGAAACCTGAATTTGCAAGAACAGTCTAAATGAATCAAAGCATCATTGCTTTGGAATGATGTGTAGATTGTTTTGGAAGTGATTTCTGCGTCTGAATCAATCTTTCAATTTTGGCGTGGAAGTTTTGGCTGGAATGTAACTATAGGAGCAGGGTCATGACTGATTTGCAAATGCCTAGGTCCAAACTGAGTTTGCATGGTGGTCAAAAGAATGATGGGATGGGATGCGATTACCAGCAGTTAAATGTATAGTAAGCATTCCTCCCATCAACTTTTGTGTGTCTGATCAAAAGCTTTTACTTACTTTTTTCTGCACTGGTCATGTCCTTCCAAGCACATATGTGCTCACTTGTCTGTCTTGCTTTTGAAAGGCTGAGGCCGTTGTTAAGTGTGTTTTGGTAGATGGCTGAGAGGACAGCAATGGGGTTTTCATAATGGAAAAGAGTCCACAACAATTTAGGCCTAGACAAATTGTAAAAAGTAACATTTTCCACCTTAGAAGCGTAATGTCATCAGAATATGTTGTGGTTAGCAGATAGCAGCCTGGCATCAGATCTGGACTGGGGGTCCAAAAGCAGCCCTGCTCCCTTCCTTCCCTTGCTATCTTTTTTCATCCATCCATTCGCTCTACCACTCCTTCCCTCTTCTCGCCTTTTTCCTCTCCTATTGCTAGTTGTCTCTATCCCTCTCTTTCACTCTCTTGAAATCCCATGAGCCTGTTGCAGTTAATCTCAGGGATTTGAGGAAAGTGACATCGGCACCAGTATCGACCCTGGGTTTTCAAAGCCAGACTCCAATGGTTTCACCCCACCAGAGAATTGCCTGATGGAATAAAAGGCAATTCTGGTCCAGTTGGCCATTATCTCTGAGGGATAGATGTCCAGAATGCTATCTCATCTGACTTGGCCCCGGTGGATTGTGCTTGCAAATCAGCAGTTGGGCCCTTCACTACTATAGCAGTGATTAATACAGGACCTAATTAAACTGAAATAAATAACACATTTGTTTAATAGAACATTGGTCCCTTGTTCTGTCAAGATAGAAGTGCAAAACAGGCCAATTGGCCTAGTTCTTCAGTGCCTCCTCGTTCAAGGAGGCATGTTAATGTAGAAAGCATTTAGGACAGTTTCAAATGCAATTCTCACAGAATCTTTGGGACAAACCTGGGGTGAAATATTAGGGCCACCTTGTTTCTGTGGAATATAGTCATTGTTTCAGAGACACTGAGAGCTTGCATTGGCTGACAAGAAACAACTCTTTCAGAAGAGGCCATGGGGTCATTGGGTTTATGTATCAATCTGGTTTGAACCAGACTGAAGTCCCAAGAGATCTTTTTGGTACCAGATAGGAGACTACAGGTACATCAGACCTATACAGACGTCTCTTGATGATCTTTCATTCTGAAGGACTCCCCAGTCTATATACATTAGGTTCATATCGCTTCTATGCAGGTTTTGTGGGTGTCTTCCTGCATCTCTCATTCATCCAATTGAGGAGGAAGTAATCCAAACGTCATCCACTGAGAAAGTGAGCAGATTGATGTCTTTTGACAGGGTGTAATGACAGAATTTCAGCCATTTGCCTCTGTAAAGGGCTGTGGGTTTATGTTCTTTGGGGAGAGCACATGTTGGGCAAAAACAGATTCCTCAAGAAGGGGTCAAGCATATTGAGCTTCATCTGGGAGGTTGAAGCAGTTCTTCTGAAGTAGGTGGAGTTGGTTGGCACCACAGTAATTATCAAATATCCTGAGTTAACCCTGATCTTCAGCAGAATCTGTTTTGAGTGTGAGGTGCAGTTGAGCAGGACGAATGGGCAGCCCACCAAACAATTGGGAGCGTGTGCCTCAAGTTGTGACTGATTATAGACTGCCACAAGCTTGGACTATTCATCCATCTGTCAGTCAGTCCCTCCCAGTGCTCCACTAGATGAAGCTGCAGGGTTTCCCTGCAAAGCTTGGCATAGGCGATCATTCATGTGCAGGAGTCATTAAGCACCCAGGAACATAGGGTTCAGAGGACTCTTCTCTTCAAGACATGGTCTACCATCTGAATCAATCACTAACCTTTCTAGATATGAAAAGGAACTAAATTGCTGAATCCTATCACAATGTGGCAGCAATGATTTGGAACAAATAATTGAAAACCTAAAATTAAATTGGGTTCAGAGGGTAAAGATGGGACCATACTCTCGCCTCCCTTGACGCTATCTTGATGAGCCAATTGCCTAGGAAGAGACGGCAATGGACCTGCTGCAGAAAGGCAGCCAAAGTGGCTATAATCTTCATAAATTTTAGAAGGACCTAATTGAAAACGAAATTCACTGTCCTGAACTTGTTTTTTTGGTTTCCCTCTAAACCAAAGTTACTTAATATTCTCCTTCAGAACAAGTACAAACCAGTAAGTGTTTTGCAGAGTGTTTTGCAGATACAGAAAAAAACGGTTGTCTTCTGGATGGCTGTCAGTACGGGTTGCGATACTAGATCACCAGAACAGAGCAGCGCCTGAAGCTATTAGTCTTTGCAAAAGAGAGGAAGCAGGCTCTATTCCGTCTTAAAAAAGGAGCCTCCTACAGAAGAGTATAGCTCTTTGGCATAGAAACGACATAGCCTAGCTGTTGATGATAATGTGTTTGATAAAGTTGTTGAAGGAAAAGCCTCTTTTCGCTTTCCCCCACCCCTGCTGTAATCAGGTGGACTATCTGAGATGATGCCAAGGAGATTGGGAGAAAACCCATGTCCAGAGGGGAGTCATTAAAACATCTTAGCTTCTGTGTGAGCTGGTGCGCAGGTATTTATTTTCCCCATTTATTTTCCCCTGAAGCACCTCCTCTTAGAATGTTGGTTGGGACGTGAGTAGTTGTATCCTCATGTGGGGTGTTTGAATGAAAGGAAACACTGGAAGGGCCTTCGCTTTCCAGAAGAGTTGTGTTGCTTGCAATAGTTCTGCTTGGTTGTCTCTCGGGAAATAGACTAATAGTGTCAGTTTTGTATTGCTGCCAAGCTATCTGTTGAGTGAACTGATACGTTTTTCAAGTAATGGAAGACTTGTGGCTTTTGCCTGGTTTCTGGCTTTAGGTCTGAAGACTTGAGCCATGTTTACCAATGCATGGAAGGGTTGGAATTATAGTTCTTTGTGACAGTTTCTATTCGAGCCTAGGAATAAGGAGTGTCTGCCTCCTTCCCCATATTATACACATACCTCTCCTGTACAGCCTCTACAAGCAATGATACGCACTGGTAGGACTTGTGCCTCTGCTACAGCCTATACTTGGCCGAGACCACTGAGAATAATGCCTGTTTTAACTTCTGTTTAGATAAATTTAGTTTCAAAGTCTATGTTGGAGTCCAACATTGTGCGCTTCAGGGAAGTGGCTAGTAAAACCACAGTCTGAGCTGAAGGGTTCTCGAACACTAAGAATGAACTACCTTTCAGGGCCTGTTACTTCTTTTCCAGAGCTTACAAGGCAGCAGCCGACAGCTGTGAGATGAACTTCCTCAGGTCTCCTGGGGATGTTGGAGGACATCATGCTCATTGGCCACGACAGCCTTTAGTTGGGAAACTAAAGTTGCTACCAAAGTGTAGATTCTCTCTCTCTCTCTGACCTGGGTTCAATGAATATTGCTACAAATCTTTGCGCTATGACCAAGTGTTGGTACCTAGAGGTGTGTAGTACATCATGTCAGAAAAGATAGGGAAGGTTGGAATTAGGGTTGGTCCTGTGGCTCCCAGGCAGCACAGGTGTTGGTGCAAGTTTGCATGAGTAGCACCTTCAGCTGAGAAGGAAGAAATGGAGCCTCCTTCCTGGGCTGTAACTTTGCATGTAGAACATCTAAGAATGGAGTCTGAGCTTGTGATGGGGGACAGTATAGTATATGCAGATTTTGCTTTTGAAGCGAAGAGGAGCGGAGTGTGTTTCTTTAACTTTTGATCAAGCTGCTTCTGGATCAAATATGACTGATCTGTCTTCCATGAGGTCTTCTTTCTCTGAGAGCGGACAGCCAGGAGAGAGTAAGTTATGTGGTGAAGGACTGTTGGTAGTGATTGTGACCCACAAGAAGTTTTAGGTTGCACCAAGAAGGCAGGTGCCAAATGCTGATTCTCAAATATATGGATTAGTAGAGTGTGGTCACACATGTCTGGGTCTGGTGCACCTCTTGTGTGAGGGTATCCCCCTTGAAAGAAGTTTGTGGTAGGCTGGACTGAAGATGAGCTTAGAAGGGGGCAGTGCCCCTTGGCATGTCGCCTTCACTTCTGATAATTGCCATTTAGGTCTCATTTATTTGTTTAGGCAGCCAATCGCAAAGTGCATGAACAATGACAGAGGTTCTCTTCCAGGAGATCCTCAGCAAAGTCATAAGTGTGAGAAGTTGGCCTGATATATAGTGCTCACTATTCTAGTGATCACTGTGTATCATACCAAACGACCCTTATTGATGATTGGTTGTAAGTCAACCTTATAGACCAGCTATCCTAGTAGCATGGACAAGAGCAGTCTTTAGGCTAAACTCTAGAGGGCGTGTTAAGCCAGCTGTTATACCATCACATATACCCCTTGAACACCAAGTGAAAGGACACCACACAAGTTGTTATGAAAATAAAGGATATTTATTTATAACAAGTCTACCCTGAACTCTTTGAGTCAGGGAGCTAAGCACAATACAAAACTCTTAAGAAAATACTTTAAGTTGCACAATTTACACAAATTCCCGAGGGGCACGAAAAACCATATACACTAAAAATGGAATGCGAAATACTAGCAGGTAAGTAACAAGATCCAGAGGCTTCAGGATCGCTAGGACTACACTACTGAACTCTAAGGTTAGGAGCAGGAGGCCTAGGGAGAACGGGTGCAGAGTGTGCACTCTCACGCGGGATGCGGGACAAAGTCTATGGAGGCTAGTATTTCTAAAGTTACTGTTATCGGACGAATCCGACTAGATAGACTGAAAACGACAAAGGATCTGGACACTTGGATAGTGAACCTACGTTGGAGCACCGAAATGCTCGGGTTACCTAGCCCAGGGGCTGCGGCTGCATAGGGTTCAAAAGACGTCGGGAATCCTCGTTGTAGTCTATGGAGCCTGAAAGAAGAAGTTGCTGGCAGGCGACCAGTGAAGAAGTTCGAGGTGATCCAAGCCTGGATCGGTGATGGAGACGACCTGAAAGCAGAGGGGACTCAGTTCTTAATCACTAGCCAGTGATTGTGTGGGCACCAGGATGGCACCGGCTGAAGTCACCTCGACCAGGTGAGTGGGCGACGCTGGACTCTGCTGTCCCTCGGACCAGGAGGCGTTGTCGGCGACCAGGCTGGAGGTGCGAGCTGTCCCACGAAGGTATCTGCTGTCGGCGATGCTGGACCCAGGATTGGGGCAACAAACCTTGGCAAAGTCAAGCCCACGCGGTGGAGTCAAGATGGCGTCTGGAGTGGACCAGGATGGTCCGGGGTGCTCCTCTGTTGGAGGGGAGCAGGGGCCAGTCTGGAGCAACCAGACCAGCGATGAAATCGTCGTGGTGCGTCGTCAAGAGGGCTTCTAGCCAGCAGGCAAGTGGCCGGACAACGCGGTGAGCAGCAAAGAGCAGAAGGGCCCCACGCAGATCTCGTGGATGCTGGGGGGCTGGACTTCGGTGCTGGAGCTGCTCAGGGTTAGGGCTTCTCAAATCCCAAAGCACTCACTCGAGGATCCCTCGGCCGTCGTGCTGGATAAGCGTCGTGCAGTTTTGAAGATGGCCGGTCCCTTCAGGTCTCGTCACACCCACGAATCTCAGCTGGGCTGATGATGCAGGTAGAGGTCAGAGATGCCAGGGAATCCGGGTCTGGTCGAGCTGGGCAGTCTTGATCCGGAGGATGGACTTACAGCAAACCGCGATGCTTAGATGGTGCCTGCGGGTGCAGGGTGGCTACTCCTTAGCTTCAAGGGAGAGTCTTCAGAAGGTATCAAGAGTTCCTTTCTTGGAAAGTAGTCAAGATTCAGAATTATCTAATTTGGGAAGGGGGCCCGCTCCTACCTTTATTCTAAAGAAAGGGGCTGGCACGCGACTAGGTCCTGCCCATGGGTTGACCAGGAAGGGGGTGGTCACACCCCTCTCCCTTGTCCGGACTTTCCCCAGCTCAGGGGCTGGTGTGCCCCTGGAACTGGTTTAAGCCGGCATATGCACAGTGAGCACCGGGGTGCCACTTGCAGTCACCTTCCTCTCAGCCCTGCCTACCTGGGATACACAAAACCCTGTCTGGGATGGTGCTAGCACCGCCCCTGACAGGAAACCCTTTGTCCAAGCTCTCCTCGCTGGAAGGACTCCCAGCAGCAGGAGGTCAGACTTGTGTCTGTGGTGGCAGCATCCATTTTGTGATGCTGAGGCTCGAGTTAACTTTAACCGGGGTTCTCAGTTACATACATGTCGTGTCCCTCTAGAAGGGTGGAATGCTAACTCCGTCGCCAGAATTGGCGAGGGGTCAGTATTCCAATTCGTATGACACCTTACTCGACATGTTTTGATAAAGCAATACCAAAGTTGGCAAATAACCGCGAGGATTACAATGCACTTAAGAGTATATGGTACGCGTTATCATGGAACAGCTATTAGGACTTGGTTCCGCAAGCTGCAAACGGGCTCAGCTCATGCCAGAGCACCATCTCACATAATTCCAAGCACTCTGCCTTCAGGATTGATAAGGCCTGCCATAGGAGTGACTAATAGGAATACATGTGTCCATTTTAGGGTTAGATATAGGTATACTATATCTAAAGCAAAGGGCGATTACACCACCTTGCCCCAGCTGTCGTGCAGCCAGTTGTGTCAGATTTGGATGGCCAGCCAGGGGTGGCATAATACATGCTGCAGCCCCTGGTAGGCCCTGGGTGCACCTATGCCCTGGGTACCTAAGGTACACTGTACAGGGACTGATAAGGTGACTCAGTATCCAATTAGATATGTACCTAAGGTACATGGAATCCATTTTACAGAGAGAGCAGTGGGCCTGGGGCCCTGAATAGCAGGGTCCCAGGTCAACTAAGTCGAAAAACCAGCAAAACACCAGGCAATAGCAGCCAAATCACATCAGAGCTGAAATATGCTGTGAAGAATTTCCACCATACATGAATATTATGCATGAGAAACAACACCAAAGATTGTTTAGAAACTGTTTTAATGCTTAGGCAGCAGTAGAAATTCTTATAACTCACTGAAAGCATAGAAAGCTCCCAGGCTGCATTGCAATCACACAGTCTAAAAAGACTGAAAAGCTAACCTGTAGCTGTATACAAAAAACTGACACCGTGCCTTTAAGGCGCACCCCTGACCCCCGGTATCCCATCATGCCTCAGGGATGACAGTTAGGTCAGTTGTTCTTTCCGGCTCCTTCAGGAAGGATCCTGGTTACACAGCTCCACTAATTTCTGTTTTCTGACAGAAAATTACTTCACTTTAAACAACTTTTTTACTTACTTTAAAATTACTTCACTTAAAACAACTTTTTTACTTACTTTGACATTTTACATCTAGTCAAGTAAGAAACTGCCTTTTTAAGTCAGTTTAGTGGCATTTTCAGCTGAAAATGCCTTCACTTTTTGATAAATGTCCTTCTTGTGGCAACAAGAAAGCAAAATCAGACAACCACGACGTTTGTATCCTGTGTCTGCTTGAAGAACATGATCCAGGCACCTGTCCTCACTGCGAGCACCTGTCAGGAAGAGGAAGGTCTCCGGGGAAGAAGGGTTCCAAGAAGACTAAAACATCTTCAAAAGACAGGTCTTTCAACCCTTCAGCTTCAGCGTCGGGCTTGGCGCTGAGGAAAGAACCACCGGTGGATCGTTTGTCTTCAAAAATACAGTCGATGGCGGGCTGGCCGTCGAAAAGAAGAACAGGTACGTCGAAGGATCCAGCTCCGTCGTCGAAATCCCCTCCGCCGTCGTCAACCGGGCGACGATCGGTGTCGAGAAATGTGACTCCGCCGTCGTCAACCGGGCGACGATCGGCGTCTAGGGAGGTCACTCCTCCGCCATCGTCATCCATGCGACGACCGGCGTCGAGAAGTGTGACCCCTCCGTCTAGGACCAAGACCCCTCCGCCGTCAACAGAAAAACGACGATCGGCGTCGAGGACGCAGTCTCAGTCGGCGTTTCGTCGACGCTTGGCGTCGAGGGTGTCCAATACCCCTCCGCCGTCGTCGCACAGACATTCGACGTCGAGACAGAGGGCTCCGTTGACGGCTGGTCATCGCCGTTCGACGTCGAGAGAGAGGGCTACGTCGACGGCCGGTCATCGCCGATCGACGTCGAGGCAGAGGACTCCGTCGACGGCTGGTCATCGACGTCGAGGCAGAGGACTCCGTTGACGGCTGGTCATCGCCGTTAGACGTCGAGGCAGAGGACTCCGTTGACGGCTGGTCATCGCCGTTAGACGTCGAGGCAGAGGACTCAGTCGACGGCTGGTCATCGCCGTTCGACGTCAAGACAGAGGGCTCCGTCGACGACTGGTAATAGTCGTTCGACGTCGAGAGAGAAGACTGTCGACGGCTGGTCAGCGCCGCTCGACGTCGAGAGACCATAGATCCTCGCATCGATCTCCGTCGAGGCATTCGAAGTTGAGATTGTTGGACCCGCCGACCCCCCAGAGGCGTGAGGCGTCGAGACATTCAGAAAGAGCTCGATCGTCTTCAAGAAACTCTGTGATCATGGTTACGGAGTCAGCTTCTCGTCATTCCACTTCAGTCTTCTGGCTCCTCAACATCATCCTCAAGGTCCAGAAGTCCTGTCCACAGATCTCCTGTGCGTCAGCCAGATCCTTCGACTGCAGAGATCAGACTGTCACCTAGATGGTACAAGTCATTGGACCATTGGCGAGATTCAGGGGCTGCTAAACGTATGCAAGAGTATGTCAGCCCGCATCACAGATCTCCTCTTCAGAGTCTGGTAGAGGAGATGGACAAGCGTAGTCCTCCCAGGCGCAAATCACCTGTGAGAACACCAACCAGACATCGCTCTCCCAGAAGGGAACTTCTGGTTAGATACCGATCTCCCGGAAGAGAAAGTTCGGTCAGGCCTCGTTCACCCAGAGGAGAAGATCGGGTCAGATCTCGCTCTCCTAGAAAGGAAGAACATTCAAAAAGATCGCGTGAGAGGAGGCACAGTGCTCACCGTAGACGTCGAAGAACTGTCTACTTCATCTACCTCTTCTACTAGGTCTTCCATGAGGAATTACTCTCCTACGCTGACGGATAGTCCTACTTCTAGATCCTCTCCAGTGAATGACATCGGCACTTATCTGGATGTACTGCAAAGAGGAGCTCAGAAGCTGAGCATTGAAATGTCTGTCCCTCAGGTTACAACGACAGTAATTTTTGAAACTTTATACAAAAAATCTATCTCTCGTCCACTGCTGCCTTTAGTCCCGGGGATTATGGATCCTGTCAAAGACGTTTTCCTAACTCCAGCAGCTATCAGAGCGGCGCCAGCAGCATTCAGAAAAAATACAAACCGGCTTCTTCTGACCCAGTCTTTGTAAAATCTGACCCTCCAGCAGACCGTGTGATAGTGGCAGCGGCGAGGAAGACGCATGCAGTGGCTGCTTCCTCTTCAGTCCCACCAGACATGGATAGCAAATCTCAGGACTCGTGGGGTCGCAAAGTTTGCAATTCAGCTGCCTCCACGCTGAAGGTCTCTAGTGCGGCTGCACTTCTGGGTAGATAAGACAGAGCCTTATGGGACTCCATGGAAAGGTTCAAGTCCAAACTGCCAAAGGAAGACCAGAAGGACTTTGAAGAGACTATGACAGTGGGATGTCTGGTGGCGAACCAGTTGATAAGCACAGCTGCGGATGGTGCAGTGCTTGCGGCACATTCCTACTCACATGGGGTTTGTGCCAGGAGGTCGGCTTGGTTGCGCCTCACAGGGCTGAAGCCGGATGCTCAGCGTCGCATCCTTAATCTTCCCTTTTCAGGTTCCTATCTCTTCGGAGAACATGCGGACGAAGAGATGACCCGTATGAAGACAGAACTAGATACAGTAAAAGCGGTGGGTTTGGAAAAGAAAAAAGAATTCAAACGCCGCTTTAAGACCAACAGGGGGAGAGGGGCTCAACAGAGGGTTCAAACCCCTCAGTGGTCTCAAAGTAAGAACCAGGGAAAATCCCAGTTTCGAGGCAAAGCCAACAGCGGTAGAGGAGGTCACCAACACTCCTCTAACACCACGAGAGGAGGAAAGGCCTGAGCAGTGGCTTCCTCTGCCGCCGTTGCCCACTCCAGTGGGAGGAAGTGCTTCACAACACCTGGCAGAGTGGGTCAGCATCACAAAGGATCAGTGGGTGCTGAATATACTGCACAATGGATACAGGCTACGTTTCCGTGCGCTTCCGTAGAACATTCCTCCAAAGAACTCTTGCCCTCACCAGCTAAACTTGCTCCGAAGAGAGGTGAAAGTTCTACTACAAAAAAGAGCTATAGAGGAAGTTCCTTCCTCTCAAAGAGGAAAGGAAGTCTACTCCAGATACTTTCTGGTCCCCAAAAAAGATCAGGAGGACAAGTTCAGACTAATACTCGATCTACGTCTCTTGAACAAAGTCCTCGTCAGACAAAAGTTCTGCATGTTAGCTCTTCACCAAATATGCCCACATCTTCAAGCCGGAGATTGGATGTGTTCAGTGGATCTGCAAGATGCATACTTTCACATTCCAATTGCTCTACAGCATCGCAAGTACTTGAGGTTTGTCGTAGGAAGCAAACACTACCAGTACAAGGTGCTACCCTTCGGTCTCAAGTCCGCACCACGAGTCTTCACCAAATGCATGGCAGTGGTGGCGGCTTTTCTTCACAAAAAGGGACTCTTCATCTACCCATACCTGGACGACTGGCTCCTAAAGGGCTCATCTCCGGTACAGGTAACGCACGATCTGCAACTTTGCCTGCACCAGTTGCACAGACTCGGTCTCCATGTAAACCTAGAGAAGTCAGTCCAGCGGCCTACACAGTCCATCCACTACCTAGGCTCCATTCTGGACACAAGATTGGGAAAAGCGTTTCCTTCGGAGGAGAGACTTTTTCCATGAGTCAGAAATGTTGGATTCTGCTAGAGTCTCGGTTTCCAACAGCCCGACAAGTAGCATCCCTGCTGGGTTCCATGGCATCCTGCATTTTTCTCATCCCAAACGCCAGGCTGAGAATGCGGCCTCTGCAGCAGGCTCTGTTATGTTATGTTATGTTATGGTTTTGTTAGAGCGCGCAGCTGCCCCAGCTAAGGGGCGTCCCGGTGCTGACCGTTAAATTGTACCGGAAATGGTGAGACTGAGAAGAAGGAAACCTTAGATCAGAGGGAAAAGATGGGTCTTAATGGCTTTCCGAAATGGGAGTAGTTCATCAATACAACGAATAGATGCAGGCAAGGAGTTCCACAGTTTGGCCGCAAGCAGTCGAAAGGAACGACCTCCTACACGGCAAAGTCTGAACTTGGGTATATTTACCAAATGTTGACCCAAGGAGCGCAAGTTACGCTGAGGAGTGTACGAAGTTAAGAGGGTGGAGTAGCTCAGGGCTGGTACCATTCAAACTTTTGAACGCCAAACAAAGTGTCTTAAACTGGATTCTAGCTTGAATCGGCAGCTATAGAGAACCAGTGGGACCAAGCGACAGGGCGTTGGGAAGATCGTATCACTCTTTCCCAAGCAACGAAGGATGCAATCAAATGGTGGACTCGGAGGAGGAATGTGCTGGTGGGAGTGCCGTTTCACCAACCTCTTCCATCCCAGTCTATAGTGACCGATGCTTCTCTGCAAGGCTGGGGAGCGCACATGGGTCCACTTCAAATTCAAGGTCAGTGGTCTGCACAGGAGCAGACATACCACATCAACATGCTGGAACTCAGAGCGGTATTTCTAGCTCTCAAAGCTTTCTTTCCAGCGATCGAGTCCAACTCAGTCCTAGTTCAGACGGACAATACGACCACCATGTTCTATCTGAACAAACAAGGAGGCACACGATCTCGCCCACTCTCCCGAGAGGCTCAAACAATCTGGCATTGGCTTCCCTCTCGAGGCCTCACAGTAGTGGCCGTGCACCTTCCAGGCGAGTTGAACGTAAAAGCAGACGCACTCAGTAGGCACTTCGAAGATCAGCCAGACTGGGTGCTAAACGACAAAGTGGTAGAAGAGCTGTTTCGTTGCTGGGGTCGTCCAGCCATAGACTTGTTTGCAGACGACAAACGCCAAATGCCACGCCTTCGCGTCCAGGTTCCACCGGCCAGGAACGCAGGGGAATGCTCTCCTGATGGATTGGTCGGGAGCATCCGCTTACGGGTTTCCTCCCCTGGCTCTGATTCCGAAGGTAGTGTCCAAGCTCCTCAGGTCAGACATGGAGATGATCTTGATAGCTCCGGATTGGCCACGGCAGTGGTGGTACCCGGACCTTCTGCATCTGTCTGTGTGTCCACAAAGACGACTTCCTTGCAGGCCGGACCTGTTGAGCAAGATGAAGGGAAGAATAATGCATCCCAACCTCCCATCACTGAACCTAACAGCATGGCTCCTGAGGTCCTGCAATATGGACATCTGAACTTACCTCCCGAATGCATGAACATTTTAAAGGAGGCTAAGAGGCCTTCCACGAGAGCGTCCTATGCGTTCAAGTGTAAAAGGTTCTACATATGTTGTAGGGATCATCACTTAGATCCGACTAAAGGGCAGGAGGAGGTAATCCTGCCATACCTCCTTTCCTTGGCAACTTCTGGTTTGAAATATGCTTCCATTAGAGTGCATTTGTCAGCCATAGTAGCGTACAGAAAATCACCTAATCAGATTTTTCTTTCAGATTCCGGTGGTTAAGGATTTCCTCCAGGGGTTGAAAAAAGTGTATCCCCCTGTGCGAAATCCTTCTCCTCCTTGGGAATTGAACCTGGTTCTATCCAGGTTAATGTCACCCCCTTTCGAGCCCATCCACAAGGCCTCTTTGCAACATCTCTCTTGGAAAACAGCTTTTTTAGTGGCGATTACCTCAGTGCGCAGAGTAAGCGAGATACAAGCGCTCTGTGCGAAGGAACTATATACTGTTTTCCACCACAATAGAGTAGTCCTGAGGGCTCATCCATCTTTCTTGCCTAAGGTGGTTTCTGATTTTCATATAAATCAGTCCATTTCCCTTCCTTCGTTTTTTCCAAATCCTACGACCCGAGCCGAGCGGTCACTGCACTCCTTGGACCTTAAGAGTGTGCTCAAGTTCTATTTGGAAAAGACTAGAGGGATCAGGAAAACGGATCAACTGTTTGTGAACTATGGTTCAATGAGGACGGGTTTTCCAGCGGCCAAGAGGTCCATCTCCAGATGTAAATGTAAATGTATAGGCATTTATATAGCGCACTACTTACCCGTAGGGTCCCAAGGTCTCTTGCATTAAATTGGCCTACCAGCTTGCAGGCAAGCCTTTATTGGTGTCACCCAAAGCGCATTCCACTAGAGGGAAAGCCGCTATGGTAGCTTTCCTACATGACATTCCAATGTCAGAAATATGCAAGGCTGCAACCTGGAAATCAGTTCATACCTTTACGAGGCATTACTGTCTCGAATCTGATTCCAGGGCTGATACTCAAGTAGGGCAAGCCTCCTTGAGAAATCTGTTTGGGTAGCCTATAGCCTGCTCAGGCTTGTTGATGAGATTGCTGTCTTGTCATTCCTTTGCCCGCAGGGAAGAGGAGAGGCTCGCTATTCTATTCTATTCTAATGCTTATGACTATTGATGAGGATCCCCTGGAAGAGAAGGATTAGTTACTTACCTGTAATCCTAGTTCTATTCCAGGGGTATCCTCATCAAAGTCATAAGCAACCCTCCCGCCTCCCCGGGCAAAGGATATTCTTTAATAAGGAGATATTGTTAACCTATTTTGTTACTGGGTTTGTTTCAGTCTCCGAAAAGAACTGACCTAACTGTCACCCCTGAGGCATGATGGGATACTGGGGGTCAGGGGTGCCTTAAAGGCACGGTGTCAGTTTTTTGTTACAGCTACAGGTTAGCTTTTCAGTCTTTTTAGACTGTGTGATTGCAATGCAGCCTGGGAGCTTTCTATGCTTTCAGTGAGTTTTAAGAATTTCTACTGCTGCCTAAGCATTAAAACAGTTTCTAAAAAATCTTTGGTGTTGTTTCTCATGTTTCTAATGCATATTATTCATGTATGGTGGAAATTCTTCACAGCATATTTCAGCTCTGATGTGATTTGGCTGCTATTGCATGTTTTTAGATATATATATATGTATTTATATATATATATATATATATATATATATATGAGTATGTATATATATGTGGGGCACATATAATATAGTGTTTCCGGGGTCCCGCGCATGGGCAGGAATATTCTAATGCTTATGACTTTGATGAGGATACCTCTGGAAGAGAACTAGGATTACAGGTAAGTAGCTAATCCATCTCTTCCTGCACTTCGTGTGGTCCGGTTCTAATGTCGCCTGTCTAGCAGCAACCATCTCCACAGTGCAGAGGCTAGACTCGACTGGGAGAGAGTGGAGTAGTCAATAGATGGATTTGCCTGACCAGGTCGCTACTACAATAGATTGTCAACAGGAGGAGTTAGTCTCAGTTTCACAATGAAAGTCTCTGGAAATCACTCAAGCTCGCTGAGACTTGCTCGCATGACCCACCCCAAAAGGATCAGACTTGCTTAACTTCTTGATACGGCGAGCCTGCAATACTCTTCTCAGAAGGAGACATGGACTCCATCCCCAGCGCAGTGGTGAACTCTGCTGCCCAAACTGGAAGCTAGACTCAGTCCAGTAAAACTGGTGCGTTTCTGGTCCATAAAGGGACTTGGTCTCCAAAGACTCTAGATTCCTTTTATGGACCTCAACAACTGTTACAGCTGAAAAATGTTATGCTCACTTGGGCAGGGGGTAGGGAGGGTAGAGTCGCTCAATATATTACCATCATAAAAGATGTTCAGCATCATGCCTATTGGCTGAGATCGCATTGTCACTTATAAATTATTTTTCCTAATAATGTAATCCAATGCTTTCTGTAGAAGTGTACCCTGCCGACTCCAGCTGGAGTGTGTAGACTGTTTTTTTTTTTGCCAAATCTAGTATTGGCCGCTATCTTGTTTGATAATCTCTGATAAAGCGCCTATACAGGATCGAGAAAGGTGTTAACCTCAAGTTGAATAAGGCAACAAGTCCCTACAGATAGCAGATTAACAGCAAATGAATCGGTATAATCGATTAAATCTAGAGGCAAAAAGAAACTTGACGCCTTCTTTAAATTCAAAACCACAAAGATTTATTAGTTATAGTGCATTACAGAAGGCAAAATTAAATAGTCAAAATGCATGGCAGACCAACATAGGGCATTAGCAGAAGTCTCAATTGAATGTAGCAAAGAGAAAATACAGTACGCCATATTTCAGATTAAAAAAAAATTACGCCCAAATCAAGAGACCGACCGACTCACATATGCTCTCTAGGGGCTAACCTCCTCACCTCTAAACAGTCCCTTTATAGAAAACACAGTGAAACATTTTCAGTCTAAGGAGATCATGCATCATTCAAAAAATCGACACCTCAAAATGTAACACAGCATCTTCTAGCACAATTCTAATACCATCCCCAAAATGTAAATCGGAACAACCCTTTGAACTAATGTCATTAAATGCGTAAGTGAAAATCTGGTTACACTCAAAACCATGGCAGCCTCACATAATGTATAAGCCTATAGAAATAAACCGAGGAAGAACCTTGAAAGTAGTAAAAGGCCTAATCTGGAGTTCAAGAACAGCACTTCAACAGAAAGCTTTATGCATATTTCTTTACGTGCAAATAGAGGAGAAATGAAAAACAACATCCTGGCTTGTGACAAACCAATATGGAATCGAGACTTAGTACGGGCATATTTTTGACAAGCACAGGAAATCTGTTTTTGCGAAGTGCAGCCTTTTCGTTTTGTTGCAGAAATGTTCAAGACTATAGACACACATTTTTAAATTATTCAGAAACCGCTCTATCACTAGCACACATGAGTGCATGCCTGTAATGTATGACCTTAACGTGGATCAACTGCTGAAGATGTTCTGTAAGAAGCTAAGCCTAAAATCTGGAGTGTTGTCACTTAAGTTAATGAAATCTGAGCTGGGGCTACACATAAATTCTTGAGAGGGAGAGAAACTGCATCTCTTAGGCACCATTTGAATGGAAAATACATCAATAAGGACATTCAAAGAAAGGTGGCTTTGTATGAAATACGCATGACGGATACACCGTTATTTAATAGCTATTAATGAAGACGTAACATCCTTTTCTACTGCACCTTTTTTTCCATATGATGGCAGTTATTGTAGTACATCTGACATATATTCTTCTCTATACAGTGGAATACTTAAAATGTGTAACCTTTAGACATTTTTGGTGATGGCAGGCACACAACTCTGATAGTCACCCTCGCATTGGTGTACTGAAAGGTGGCAAGAGAAGGCACTCCGGTTATGGGAGGTAGAGCTGTGGACTTTCTATACCATGTTTACTTTCTGGATGGGATAGATATCTGTGGTGCTGATAGGTCTTAGTTGCATGTAATAAGTAGCTGGAACCATGTGGTATCCTGCTTCAGGTTGATTCCTAGACTGTGGAGCGATTTTGAAGATGATTTATTTTTGTGTCCAAAAGATTGAATAGGGTAAGATTTCTTCAACCTAGTTAGCAAACCATTTGAATGTCAATCGGGGCATTTAAAAAAAAAATGATGCTGTGCTTCAGATGTTAATCTGGTCCAGGTTTGCATTGTACTTTAGCATTTATATTGCGCCAACATGGAGCGCGGAAGTGCCTATCCACATGAGTAGCATGCTACACAGTGCAGCATGTGTGGTTTTATGCGTATTGTCTCTGTACTGCACCTACATGGGAAGTGTTTGTTTTGTGTATGAGTGACTAGAGAGCGCTCGTTTCTTGCCTTGGCCTCTGCACTTAGTGCTATGATCTGGTGTAGGAATCATCAATCCCATTTTAACAGTTGAATTATCTATCTCTATTGACAAGTCTAAGTCGACATTTATAATGAACACAGTTGTTCCCAGCTTCCCTCTTAGAGTCCACGATATGTCAGCCATGCCGACCAGATTTTCTCCCCTTTCCTAGGGCTGCCTCTACTTTTATAAATCACTAATTATGCTTGCCAGCACCAGTCCAGGTTGTTTTTCCATTCCTCCAGTGCTGGAGTGGACATCACCCCCCCCCCCCCCCCCCACTTCCTTGCTATATAGTGTTTAACAACCACAGTCGCCAACACCAACCACTGCTTCACATGTTGAGA
Organism: Lissotriton vulgaris; assembly: GCF_964263255.1. NCBI lineage: Eukaryota > Metazoa > Chordata > Amphibia > Caudata > Salamandridae > Lissotriton > Lissotriton vulgaris. The sequence goes on from NC_141697.1 coordinate 909,084,865, forward strand.
CCAATCTTCATTAGCCTCCGTTATTAGAAGGAACCATTTAGGGTCTAGCGGGACTTCCATACCCACCGCCTCCAACATCTTCCTAGCTATCTTAGTCCAAAACTCTTGAATGCTCGGGCACTCCCAGAGTAAGTGATAAAAGGATCCCTCCAACCCATATCCCCTGTGACAACTCGCACTTTCACACCTCCCCATTCTATGCAGCACCTTGAGTTGTATGAGCCGAAATCTGGCCCGAATTGCCACCTCCCTTTGGCCCTGGCGTACTTCCACCCATTGATCCTCATCTATAGTGCCGACATCTTGTTCCCATATCTGCATAAGTGTGTTCAAGGGGTCTGGGGCATTATTGATTATCTTTCTATAGAAGAGGGATATTGTCTTTTCACGTATCTTATCCTCTAATGGGGCGGCCTCTACTATTGTTTCTCCTTCCCTGATGCGTTTCCTCAGTGCATGTCCTAATTGCATGTATGGTAGCCATTCCCCCTGCCCAATCGTGTAATCTTGTTTCTACTCTTTGAACGTGACATACGCTCCTTTCTCTCCAAATGTTGCCTAGTGTCTTTATTCCTAGCAATTCCAATTTGGGGAAACCGTCCAAGCTTCCTACCTCCTTCAGAAAATCTCCTGCCCACGGTGTAGTCATTCTGGAGAGTTTCTTCTCCCACCCCAAGTACTTTGTGGCGGCTTTCCACACCCTCACCACTGTCTGTGTATACATTGGGAGGAGCCTATCAACTTGCTTCCTGTAGAGCAATGTCCAATCCCATGTCCGGTCTACAGACCCTATAAGCTGGTTCCGCCCTATCCTCAAACATCCAACCATTAACATTTGCCAACTACGTGGCCCAGTAATAGCTGCGAATATCTTGCACCGCAAGACCCCCGTCAAAGACAACCACCGCCCGAGAGTTTGCATAGAGCAAAACGAGGAGATGCTCCGCTCCACAATAGTGCCTTAATTTCGGAGGCCACTCTCCAGAAGAAACCAGGGGGTGCCTCATAGTGCGAGTTCTGCAGCATATATAGTAGGCGTGAGAGTGCCATCATTTTCAACCGGGCCGCACGGCCCATGAGTGTCCGTGTTAGCACGCGCAGTGTTTATACAATTAATTATTTTTAGTGTGCCGGTATTTGATTAGCTTTCCAGGGTCCATTATTTTATTGCGATTTCTTTATATTCTCGGTCTAAATTGATATGTTGACTAGAGTAGGAGGTAACCCACTCTGAGTTCTTATGGCATAGGAAAGCAGTGAGAAACTGAGATCTCCCTGGATGTACTGGCTTACAGTCATTCCTTGTATAACAGTTCTCAATAGATTCTCAACTATAATGTGTGTCTCTTGATGGTCAGAATATCTGGCTAGTTGGGACCAGAAGGTGTGGACTGTTAAAGTCTTCCAGTGGGCTGCAATGGGTGACAGATCACTATACAGACCCCCCAGGATATAGCGGCATGGATTTGCAAATTTAGCGGCACAAATATGGAAATTTAGCGGCAATTTTGCGGCATTTTATTTGGCCTTTTTTCCTACAACAAACACAGATATCTTCGTTTTTTTAGTTATTTAACATGAAGCTATGTATATTTGGTTTATTTACAATGTAGACACTTTGTTTCCCTCGAAAAGCAAAAGACTTCCCTCGAAAAGCAAAGACTGCCCGTCAGCAGCCCAGGGCAGCAAAACAGCATTACAGGCGTCCCGCGTTGTGTGCGGCAAGGCGGTGCTTTATATCGCGGTGTCAACGCCTCCCCAATGCAGCAGCTGTGCCCAATTCAGTGGTTTTGCACCCTGGGACCACAAGTCCCATCAGGGTTCAAAAGGTTTCCAGGTCCGTGCTTGAATTATCAACTAGTCCAGATTTTCACTTTGCATGTTGGGATTTTTAGCTCTGTAGTTATAATAGGGTAAACGAACTACAAGTTCCAAAACCCAAGGAAAAAGCTTGGTATGTATTACTCACTCACCTATGGGCTTGTAAACTAGAGAGCTCTGCTCACACCACTGGAAGATAACGTTTTGGTTAAACATCAACGTTTGCACACATTCTCTCAAATGTTACTCTTCTGGGCCTTTTAAACATGAGATAGCTGTAAAGTAAAAGGTCATACTTGTGTTTCTGATGTCTTCATTAGCTGCTAGGCCGAGTTATTATAGCACACTGCCTCTTTAAAGTGCTGGCTGCGTGTTGCTTCTGGGCCCAGCCACACTCTCCACATTCATTTTTAGAAATAACAGAAGTTTGTAATCTCAGGTGAAATGAGAGGCTTGTTCTGCAAGCACGCCTCCAGTATACATTGTTTAGCCACATAATCCCCTTGCTGACAAACAAATGTCTGTGGCTGCCGAGAGGAAACCTGCTTTCTTGATTTGGGAGGAGGAGGGCTGTCTGGCTCTTTTTTTTCATTTTCCTTACGCTCTTGCTTAACCAGTTTATCCTTCTCTCTCTGTTGCTTGTCCTGCTCCTTCTTCTTCTGGGATTCCTCTCGAAGGGATTCTTTTTCCAACCTCCTTGCACAGAGGACGTCTTCCACATTTGTATTTTTAAAGAGAGATTTTTCCAAAGGGATGGCCACAGTGGCAGCTGCTCCTTTCTCTTCATCCGCTTCATTCTCTTCATCAGTTATGTTGGCGTACTGTGCCAAGACAGCAGCCTTCCTCTGTTTCTCTTCCTCTGAAATTTCCTTCGGTTTCACTACAATCTGGGCCTGCTTCTCCATCATGCTTGCAATTGCTTTGATCTCAACTTCTTTCTTCTCCTGAGATTGTGATGATTTTTCTGCTTCACACCATTTTGTTAACATTTCTTGACTAACATCGTCTAAGGAAACTTCCTCCAAGAAGGCACCCAGAACGCTCTGCAATGCATCCAGCCTGTCCTCGTCGCTCTCCTCTTCCCGCAGCAGGCATTGAATATAGGCCGTGTACACAGCGCTTTCTATCTCCAGCACGTCTAGCCTCCGTCCCAGCCACTCCTGGAAGCCAGACGACTCCATTCCACACTGGGCACACTGGGACAGTGCTATGACTGCCGGCCAGCCTCGCCGCCTTTGCAGTGGATGACCTGTTGACAGCCACTGGAGACAGAAAGCATGCTCGGGCTTAGAACTTATATGTATTATGAGCCCCCGGTTCTGACACTTTCATTTATTGTTTGGCATCATAAGGGCTTGAATTATTTGAAAATGAGAAACATGAAATTGGAGGTAACCGGTCCCAGGGCCCAATAAATCCTTCAGAGGGTCCTGGCTGGAGGGCGGTTTGCTCGCAAAACTTGGCAGCCACAATGAGATTAAAATATACAGCTCCTGGCGAGGCGCGCTCCATCCTCATCTGAATAAAGTGAAGTGGTATTTAACAGCCTTTTAGCGCGGGTAATCATAACAATGAGAATTAAACAAGCAGGCTGCTTTAAACCGGCGCCCATTAGCAGCGGGGGAGCTGGGCCTTAACTTCCAGGCAATGGACCATCACAGGGGGGCCACGGGCCCCAATGCATCGCTCGCCTGGCTGAAGCCCGCCATATCTCACCCAAAACTTCCCACGGCTGCCAGAGGCCATTTAACCTCCACTTAGCGGGAAATTAAGCAGACCCCCAGGATATAGCGGCATGCATTATCTTCTGTAAAAATGCTGCGATTTCTACAAAAGTGCCGATTTCGCAGGCACTTTTGTAAAAATCGCGGCATTTTTACAAAAGTGCTGATTTCGCGGCAACCCGCGAAATCCTGGATGGTCTGACTATAGGCATCACCTGATTGTCCAAAGGGTAGGCTGGAATGATTAATTATATCCCACTCAAATCTGCGAATAGTAGGGGTCCCGGAGAAAATTGAGGGCTCGGATATGGTTCAGTGGGTCACTTCTTTTATATCGCACGAAGTCATTCCGGAATTTAAAGGTGATTTGACAATCACCCGAGCTCATCGTGTGCCCGCTCAGCCATTTCCGAACTCCCCTTTTCCCCGTACTATTTTGGTTAATTTCGCTGACTTTCGGGTTAAAGAGACAATTCTGACAAGAGCCATAAAACGGGGTCAGTTCGCAGCAAATGCTACTTCAAAATGTCGGATTTTTTCCGATATGTCTGCCGCTGCTGCGAAGCGTAGAAAAGAGTTTGTGAAACTTTTGCACCTGTTTAAAGCTAAAGGGGCACAAGCCTCTATAGCACAGCAGTCGAAATTAAAGGTGCTGATTAAAGGCAAATTTTACTTGCTAACAGATATCCCACTCAAACAGGTGATAACATGATTGCATAGTTGTCATAGTTCCTCTATAGTAGGAGGGAGGGACGTTACTTCTGGCACAGGTAGATAATGTGCATCTGTCATAGTGTTGTCAGCAGCTGGCCAACTAGTGTTAACCACGGGCCGTATGGTAGTCTTGGTTTGTGGTTCCAATCTTTTGCCAGGAGACTAGTAGTCTGGGTTACCTTGCAAACCGCTATGAAGTGCTTACCTCTCATCTGAATTGGATGTGCTGCAGTACATTTTTAGTTTTTCTTGGCAAGGAGCTCCAGAGCTTTTCTGCTTGGACTGCGAATTCAGCACCTCCTGTGGATTTCTGTTTTGTGAGTTATTGTTTGAATTTTAACTGTAATATAATGGTGCTTTTAGTTAGGAAGCTCTGTGAAAGGTGTAGAGCACCATGAACATTAATCGATTAGCTGTAAATAACCACTGAAGGGCTTGCAAGACTTAAGTCATGTGGTGTGCAAGAAGAAGCTTTTCCGCACATTCTGGATTTCTTGCATCTTCTGTATTAGAAAGCATGTTGCCCCTAGATACAAGCTGTTGGCGTAGTCTAGCTTTGGGATCACAATGGTGAGAATAGCTTGTAGTTTTTGTTTGTTTCCGAGTAATAATCTAATATATCCTAATGTTTTGATGGTGGAAGGTGTTCCCAGTGACTTGGTTGACATCACGGATCAGGGCTAGTTCTATGTCCATGGTAACCCGAGGCACCACACTTTTCTTGACTTTGCTGGTCGGGCATCCAATTATTTTTGCCATGTGGTCATAGGTTTGTGCCACTGTTTGCAGGTCATCATCTGTTTTCACAATGTTTAGCTTTAGGCGGTTATTTATCTTTTGTGTGTCTGTCTCTTAGGTGGGTTTGTTTTTTACAGGAACGTTAGCTGCTTTATTCTCAAGATGCCCCTTTCCTCTAGTGTTTATTTTTGCTCTGAGCTCTTTGGAGATTCTATCGCAGAATAGAGTATGGAGCGTCCCAGTTGTCACTTTGGGTTGTGAAATACTTATAGAATCTGGTGCAGCTTCTTCAGTGTGCATCCGCTATGGTATGCAGTATGTGAACATTCTTGGGGAGACACAGCGGACCACAACTCTGGTGCATCTGGTCTGTGATGTCTGCTGAAGATGTAATGTGGTTAGAGAACACTTAATCCTCTGTTAGAGGTGCTGGTTAATGTTCTCAAATGTTTTCCCTATGTACCGGTCTTATCTCTTTTAGAGTGCAGTGCCACTTAATACTCGCATATATTGCCAAACAACTAGTGGAGTAGAATTTTATTTCCTCCAAAGGGAGACTAGAGGTATAAGACGTATATAAAGATGCATTTTTCAGAATCTTGTTTTAACAATTTTTCTACCTCCTCCCTATCAAAGTTAGAAATTGATTCATCGGAGAAAGTGGATGATTGTAGAAGCACTATGTCCTAGACAATGAGGTGCGATATCTGTCCATGAGGTTCAAGTCTGCAATCTGACTCGAGTGGAGAAATTGCAGACATTTACCAACCTTGACATTGAGCAGTTTCTCACAGTTGAGTGTATCCGTGACAAGCATTTTTAGTTTGTTGCACTTTTCAACTGCCATTATGAGCTCGGCATTAATGATCATGTCATTGCTGGAGTTGATAGAGATGATGGAAGGTGAATGAAGTTGAAAGACCGTATTAAAAACAAGGTGATGGATGGAATGCTCGAGTCTGAGCCACTGACAATAGCTCGGACCTCCTTCCAAGCCTTTGTTTTTCACCTACCATGTCAATTCCATTTAGAACCAGCTCTATGGAAATCAGTCTTGGCTTTCTGGAATGCAGCCCAGAGTGATTGCCAGTTGCTGAAATTAATTCAAGCATTTCTTCAATCACCTTGTTGTTTTTGCTGAAGTTGAAATAGGGTACGCATTAGCCAGTTCATTGTTTAATTGGCTGTTCTTCCGCTGCAGGAGTGCTTTCTTCTAAACATAAGAGAGCTAACAATAGCCTTATTTTGTTTAAAACTTACTTTAATAACTAATAATATATTTATCCGTGTTTGGATATTCTGTTGACCCCACAGGAAACTTCTAGTGGATGTGAACTATGCTCCCATGGTGGCTAGAGAAGCTGTCGACCAACTAATATTGTTGTGTATTGTACTGCAGTACTACTCGAACTCCCCTCCAGCTAATGAAGATTTTCCCAGCAACAAACCATTAGAGGCTAATTCACCAATATTTTTCTCCTATGCACTGGGTAGATTTCCAACTTTAATTGCTTTGCATGGTCACTCCTCTTATACTCCCCCACATTGCTACCCACTAAACTACAACTTCGAAATATCCATCACAATAAGTTGAGTTTCAGGATTTGCAATTTACAAAGCAAACAAAGCTTTTTGGCTCCTATGGTGTGCCTAGCTGCCCAACATGAACTTTAAATCAGGCCCAAAGTAAGCAATCTTCTGATGCTCTGTCTTTATTTGACAATACCATTTGGCATGAATTGTCATGCTAGGATGGTTCAACTAAATCAAGTACCTGCTGCTGGCACGGGTTTGAATCCTGACGAGGCAAACTCAATCCTTCATTATATGGAGGTTAGAAAATTGAGCGTTAATGTAAATAATACCTGTTAATTCCAGTAATTAGAAGCAGCAAAATCTGCAGCATCAATCGGTATATAAAAGAAGTAATTTTATTATTGCTTCTTGTAGTCATTGCATACATGTTCTATCCCATACTTTTTCTCCATTGATCTTATGCCACTAGTGAGAGAGACCTGACTTCATTTACGTATATGCTAAGTATATTGATAGCAACATTGTCAGGCTTCATGCTCTAATGCTTTTCAGAAAAGTGTTTCTTTTCGGATGGCTAATGTCAAGATTTTCTAAAACTTCTAAGAGATTGCTTGTCAACATATATTTTCTAGTTAAGGGTCTAGGCCATGTTTTTTTAGGATAATTTAATTATCTTTGAAGTCTTAATCTATGAACGGGATCTGAAAGAAACAGGTTAGTTTTAGATTCCTTACCTTCGAATATCCCCAGGTGTCTGTCTGGATCCGGAAATTTTTGCGTAGCAGTACCCCTGCGCGTCGGTAGGCGTCGTCTGCGGCTCTGCGTCGTTGGCGCCGGGATGATGTCGCCGGAGTACTTGGACGCCGCCCTCGTGCGCTGATGTCAGTTATTCTTTTTTCCGCGCCAGCAAGCGGCGATCCGGAGAAAGTGGTACCCTTAGTCACTTTTTGACAAAACTTTTTCGATCTTTTTGATCTGTTTTTCGAGTCGAACAACTCCATCGGTGCCGGTAGGGATGCCCAGGTTCCAACCCTGTGCCGACTGATGTCTGTTACCGACCCCCATCGCCCATGCCTCCATTGCCTGGGGCCCGACCATGATGGCAAGTCATGCCCCGACTGCCGGGCCTTGACGTCGAAGGCTAGGTCCCGTAAGCGCCTTGAGCTCCGGCAGTCGACCCGTTCCGCTCGAGGTCCCGGTCCAGAAGGAGGTCGAGGGAACGGTGGCGGGCCGGAGTCATCGAAGAGACAACACTCCTCTTCTGACTCTCTCCCCCCGATGCTCGAGCAACGCGGCCGGGTGTTTCGGGCGACAACGCCCACGCGGCTCCGCCGAAGCAGCAGGCGTCACTGCCTGCTCCATACCCGCCGATCCCTGGGCAGAACGCGACGTCGGAGATCGATGCCTTCCTTCCATGGGGTCGCTCACTCCTCCGTCGGGTTCTGCGGCGCCTTCGGGCCCTGCGTTCCCGACTGGGAACCCAAGCGGGCCGGGTGCTTCGGCTACTTTGGTCCCGACGCTGCAGGGCCCCACTGGATCCGGTTCCGGATCCCGGTCGCCGCTGGTCGACCTTACAACCCCGCCGGCGTCGACCTCTAGGGAGTCGCTCCCGACGCCGTCCCCAGAGGACGTTGTCCCAGATTTCCAAACCCACCCCCCGCCCCCCCCCTCGATCCCGTTCCGACGTTGGAGCGGCGTCAATCGACGCCGCATTCGAAGTCGAGAGGAGAACATTTCTTCTATGATCCGGCCCCTTCATTTGAACCCGAGTACCAGGAGATTGGAGACGGGGCAGATTGGGAGGGGTCTGAGGACCCTCTGGCACGTGATTGCCAGTCATTTCAGGACTGGGCAGGTGAGCTAGGGGAGGCCAGTGGTTTAGACACTTCGCCCAACACTGGATTTGTCTCCCCTCCTACCGTGGCTACGGAGGAGGGGGCTGCCTACAGTGTGGTGTTGACGCGGGCGGCCAAGGCCTTGGCTCTTGAGCTCCCCGTCGCAGACGTGAGGACTAACCTCCTCACAGAGGTCCTTAAACCGCAGGCAAGCTCTTCGGAGCCTTTGCTGCCGTTTAATGAGGCCTTGACTGACGTTCCTTTGGGCACTTCGTCCAGGCCCGCTACAGGTCCCCCTGTAGATATGAACATGGCCAGACTCCACCACCCGGCACTGGGCGACCCTTGCTTCCTGTCCACCCACCCCACCCGAGAGCCTGGTCATCCAGGCCTCTAACTCCATGACTGCATTCCCGACAGCCCCACCTGATCGGGAATCCCAAAGGTACGAACAGTATGGTAAAAAGATGTTCCCCTCACTGAGTTTGGGGTTGCGGTCAGTTAACACCGCGTGCCTTTTGGGCCGTTATACCCACTCTGTGGGACACGGTCGCGGACGTGCTGCCACAATGTCCGGAGGATGCCCGGACTAAACTCGCCCAAGCCCTTGCAGAGGGTCAAGATGCGGCACAGTATTCCATCCGATGTGGGCTGTATACAACAGACTCGCTAGGCAGGGCGATTACAACGATGGTGGCGGTTCGCCGTCACGGCTGGCTGAGGTCCGCCAACATTTTGACTGAAGTCCAGAACACCCTTATGGACATGCCGTTTGATGGCCGTCACCTTTTTGGCGACAAGGTAGACAGTACGCTTAAGCGCTTTAAGGACTCCAGGGCTACGGCTAAGTCCTTGGGCCTATCGGCCCCGTGCCAGCAAACTGCTGCCTTTCGCTCCTTTCGTGGCCAAGGAAGGGGCACCCCCACACGTCCTGCCAGCCACTGGCCGCAGACTAACTTCCAGCGCGGTGGTGGACGTGGAAACCGCTGTGGCGTTGCCTGGGGACAACGGCGAGGCCAGTCCACATCCACCCCCGCAGCATCCGCCTCAAAGCCCTCCTAGTCCGAGCTCTCAGGCCCATCAGACGCCAGTGGGGGGCAGGGTTCGCCATCACCTCCACTGGCGCACCATCACATCGGACAGGTGGGTGCTGCAAATCGTCCGAAGGGGCTACTCCCCCACCCCCCCCCCCCCCACCCAACCTACCCTCCTTCGAGGCGACCCCTCCAGCCATGCCACTGCAGTACCACCGCGTGTCGGGGGATCACTTGCAACTTCTGCAAGAGGAAGTATCTGCCTTCTTGGCCAAGGGGGCCATCGAGCACGTTCCTGGGCCAGAAGTAGGGTATGGTTGTTACTCCCACTACTTTCTGGTTCCCAAGAAGGGCAAAGGGGGCCTACGCCCTATCTTGGACCTGTGGAACGTCAACGGATGCTGACTCTGACGCAGGTCTTAGCTGCCCTGGACCCGGTAAACTGGATGGTAGGGTTGGACTTGCAGGTTGCTTATTTTCACTTCTCAGTCCTGCCGGCCCACCGGCGTTACTTGTGGTTCACGGTAGGCCACGAGCACTTTCAGTTTACAGTGCTCCGCTTTGGCCTTACCAGCGCCCCACGGGTGTTCACGAAAGTGATGGGGCTAGTCGCAGCTCATCTGCGCAGGTTAGGGGTTTCAGTCTTCCCCTACCTCGATGACTGGTTGTAGAAGGCGGGCTCGCTCCAGACAGTAGTCAGCCACCTCCAGACTACTGCCTACCTCCTGCACCTGCTGGGGTTCTCCATCAATGTGCCGAAGTCACACCTGGGTCCCTCTCGGAAGCTCCTCTTCATCGGAGCGGTTCTAGACTCGGCGCAGTTTCGGGTTTATCCTCCCGAACAGCGGGATCGGGATATTCAGGCTCTTGATTCCGATCTTCCAGCCTTTATCCCGAGTCTCGGTCAGGTTGACGCTGCGGCTTCTGGGGCTGATGGCCTCCTGCATCCTTCTGGTGTATCACGCCAGGTGGCGGATGCGGGCTCTGCAGTGGGACCTGAAGTTTCAGTGGGTCCAGCATCAGGGCAACTTGTCCGACCACGTCTTGATCTGAGCGCACTGCAAGACAGTTGCAGTGGTGGCTCACGGACCACGATTGGGTCAGCGGCAGGTCCCTCTCCCTACCCCAACCGGAGCACGTAGTTGTGACCAATTCATCCCTCCTGGGCTGGGGGCGCACATGGGAGAGGCGGAGATAAGAGGCCTCTGGTCTCCAGCAGAGTCCCGGCTCCACATCAACCTTCTGGAGCTGCGGGCGTTCTGGCTTGCACTGAAAGCATTCCTCCCCTCTGTCCGGGGGAGTGTAGTGCAGATGTTCACGGACAACACCACCGCCATGTGGTACTCCAACAAACAGGGCGGGGTGGGGTCGTGGACCCTATGCCAGGAGGCTCTGCGCCTCTGGTAGTGGCTGGAACATCAGGGCGTGACCCTGGTGGTTCAACACCTGGCAGGTTCCCTGAACGCCAGGTTGGACAAACTCAGCCGTCGGTGCATGATGGATCACGAATGGCGGCTGAACTCGGACGTGGCGCAAGGTCTCTTTCAGCAATGGGGAGAGCCTTGGTTAGATCTATTCGCCACAGAAGAGAACACGCAATGTCATCAGTTCTGCACGTTGGAATTTCCAAGGTGGCACTCGCTTGGAGACGCCTTTACGTCGCGAGTGGAGTTGCAGTCTGTTGTACGCCTTGCCGCCTATACCACTTCTGCCCAGAGTGCTGAAGAAGATCAGACGCGGCCGGGCCCAAGTCATCCTTGTGACTCTGGACTGGGCACGAAGATACTGGTATCCCGAGTTACTCAGCATGTCAGTTGATCCCCTGATTCGTCTGTCTCTTCAGGAGGACCTTCTGTCGCAGCAGCAGGGGACTGTCCTCCACCCGAACCTGTCCAGTCTCCACCTCCATGCTTGGAGATTGAGCGGCGACAGTTGAGGCCATTTGACTTGCCTCCTGAAATCTGCGATGTAATTCTGGCAGCCAGGCGTCCCTCCACAAAATCATTATACGCCTGCAGGTGGAACAAATTTGTGGCATTGTGCACAGCAAAGGCTGTGGATCCACTCTGAGGATCCACAGAGTCTTCTTTCTCTTGCCCAGCAGGGCTCTGCTCTGGACACTATTAAGGGCTACCTCTCTGCCGTTTCCGCTTTCTTAAGGTTTCCTGAACAGCCCTCTTTATTCAAGTCCACAGTTGTAAATAGGTTCTTGAAGGGCATCACTCATATGTTCCCCCCTGTTCCTTTTGTGATGCCGCAGTGGGACTTGAACCTTGTTCTAACTTAACAGATGTGCGCTCCCTTCGAGCCACTTCATAACTGTCCTCTTCGTCTTCTTACTCTCAAGACTGCATTCCTGGTTGCCATCACCTCTGCCAGGAGAGTGAGTAAGCTCCAGGCCCTTTCTTCACAACCTCCTTTCCTTTCTGTCCATCCGGACAAAGTTGTGTTGCGGACGCGACCCTCTTTCCTGCCCAAGGTAGTCACAGCCTTCCACATTGGGCAGTCCATCCCCTTGCCCACCTTCTTCCCGCCTCCGCATCCCTCGAAAGAGGAAGAGAGGCTCCACCGTCTGGACCCAAAACGTGCGCTCTCATACTATCTGGTTCGCACACTCCAGTTCCGGGTGGAAGACCAACTGTTTGTTGGTTATGTGGCTCTAAGAAAGGTCGGGCGGTGCACAAAGGAACCATTTCTCGATGGGTCGTCTTGTGCATCAATGCTTGTTGTTCTCTGGCTAAAAAAGGGCCTCCTGAAGGGCTGCGCGCCCATTCCGCTCGGGCCACGGCGGCTACTACTGCCCTGGGTCGGGGAGTCCCCTTGCAGGGCATCTGTCTGGCAGCTACGTGGGCCTCGCTGCACACGTTTGCTAGACACTACTGCCTGGACAGCCAAGTCCGGAGAGATGGCTTTTTCGGCCGTTCCATTCTCCAGGACTTTCTGGTGTGATTATTGGTTCGCAGACCCACCACCGGGGTTGGTATTGCTGGGGCATCTATTCTAAGGTAAGGAATCTAATACTAACCTGTTTCTTTCAGATGCACAAGTTACTTACCTTCGGTAACGATATATCTGTAAGAAACAGTAGTTAGTATTAGATTCCTTACCTCCCCACCCATCCTCCCCGTTCTGCGAACCTATATCTAGGGTTAAGGGCATCCCTTCTTAGGGCCCTAGTTTCATGGCACCAGGAGTGTAAAAAAGATGGTATCGCATAAAACATAGTCTACAAATGAGACGTATCAAGATAATCATATAATAGCCTGTGAGATTGCCAAACTAATTAGCATTTTAGAAGAGGGGAGGAGGTAAACAATAGGCATTTGCCTATATCTGAGAAAACCTTTACCACTCAGTCCTCACCACTCAATACCTTTACCACGAATAACTTTACAACCAAAATGTACGTATTTTGCAGGTAAGTGAAACTGATACTGATACTACATCCCGAACCGTTGAACACAATTGCACCAAATTTGGTAGAAAGCTAGTCTTGGTCCAAAAAGAGCGCTTTTTGTTATTTGGTGTAAATCTGTTCAATAGTTTTGGAGCTATTAATGTGAAAAAAAGTATGTATTTCGAGAGACGCGGATACACACCGACCGCAATGCTGTGATTGGCTGGCAGCAACCTGAGAGGAAAGTTGCTGCCACCATTTTTTTTTTTAACGTAATTTATTGGGTTTTGTACAAAACATACACAAATCCTTACAGAAGAGCTGGTACCACGTCTGCAAGGTCTCAATCAAAAAGAGAAAGAAAAACCAAAACCCCCAACAGTTACATAGTACATGGTATGATGATACATTAGGTCTTTGTAAGCAGTGTACCGGATGAAAACAAACCTTTTGCGACGTTTCTCTTTCCATTATTTCTGCTAAAACTGTACTTTCCCTCCCCCTCCCTAACTTCCCGACGCAGACAACCATATCTGTTCTCTATTTAACATGTGCTTCCAGGAGTGGCTATGCGTTGAGCTATGTGATGTAACAGTCCTGGTTCAAGGCTTTCCCCCTCTTAGTGATCTGCCCTTCTCAAGTGTCATGTGTCATGTTCCCGTAGTGTTTGTGCTAGCGTTTCCCACGCCGCCGCTGCTTCTAGCGCTTTATCGTCGTTTCGCCTACGTGCCAGCTGATATCGTAGCGAGCTTTCACCGGTGGCCCACTTTAAGAACTCACCCTTCTATCTTTTGCTGGTTGGGCCCACTGTTGCCTTCCAATGTTTCGTGATTTCTCGTTTTGCTAATATAAGTCCCATATCTATAAATTTACTCGTAATCTTATTCCTGGGTGTGTGGGGGAACCAGTGTAGTATACTAATGGCCATATCAAATTCTAGTCGCCTCTCTGTTATCGTGTTCAGGGTATCGCCTACCTCCTTCCAGTAGAGCCCCATCGCTGGGCAGGACCATAGCATGTGGTCCAATTCTACCCCAATTTTCGTGCATCTGGGGCATGCCACCTCTTCTACCTTAAAATGATTCTGGATTTTCCCAAGAGTCAAGTTTGTTCTGTGGAGTATATAGAAGTGCACTAGTTGGAACCTTGCATTCCTCGTACTCTTCCAAGCTTGTCCCACTATTTGCGCCCAGGCTGCCTCAGGGATATTTTTACCTGAATCAGTTTTCCACTTTCCCTTCAGTACATCCAGAGGCGGCAGATCTTCATTGAGCATTCTGGAGTACAGGCACGTGACCGCCTTAAAGGTCCCTGCCGCCATCATGGTGTACTGGCAGGCCATCGACGTCTTAGGTTCCATCAGTCCTTCCTTCCAGTGTGCCTGTATCGCCCTAGTTAACGCTGCATGCAACAAGTAACCTCCTCTTGGTAAGTCAAACCTCTCCTGGAGAGTTTGGTACGACAGCATAGCCCCATCTTCGTACAGGTCTCCTAACATTTGTAATCCTGCTTCCTCCCACATCTGTAATTGTGACCAGTCTCCGCCGTGTGGTAATGCCGTTACCATCCCAAGCGGTATCTCGGGTGCATATGGATGCAGCACTCTCGCTGTACGTTGGGAGCGGTTCCAACAGAGTCTGATCGTTTTTTCCTCTGTGATGAGGTCCCTAAGGTCTAGCTTCTGTTGCAAAGCTATGTATGAGAGTACGTGGCGCGGTGTTCCCCTACCCCTTCTTGTGCTCCAGTCCCCTGAATTCCTGTGCTATTTCTTGTGTGAAGATCTGCAGTTGAGCTGTTAGGTAGTATAGCTCAAAGTCTGGGACTGCCAGCCCTCCCTCGACTTTGGGTCGTATGAGCGTCACCAGTGCGACTTGACGCCTGCCTGTGCCCCAGAGGAAAGATACTATTAGTGACTTCAGTAATTTGAAAGTGGAGCTGGGTATCCACACTGGTAGTGTCCTAAAATAATATAGGAAGTGAGGGAGTCCCACCATCTTCAAGAGGTATTTGCGGCCTGTCACTGATAACAGGAGGGTGGCCCAGAAGGCCATGCAACCTTTTAGCGCCCTCACTCCACGGCCCACATTCCCCTCCAGCATGTTCGCCGCCGTGTGATAGATGTGTACACCTAGGTATTTCAAGCAGGTGGGTTCCCAGTTAATTGCTCGAGCTAGGTTTGGTCTAGTCTCTCCCTGCCTCACTGGAAACAGACATGTCTTGGACCAATTTACTCACAAGCCCGAGATTTCTCCAAAGCCTGAGAGCAGGTTTTCCACCCCTGCCAGCGCCCCGTCAGCATCCCCAAGGAAGAGCAGGAGGTCGTCTGCATAAAGCGATTGTAGGAGAGTAGGGTCTGCAATCCTATGATCACCCCAGATTTTTGCTTTTTGCTTCACTGGTTTACGACTTCTCTGGCTGTGGGCCTGCTAATCAGACCCACAGCCTTGCTGTTCTCTCACTAAATTGACATGTGTACCTTAGGTGCACTTACCAATTGGTACTGGGCCACCTTATCAGACCCTGTAACTCAGGGCATAGGTGTACCCAGGGCCTACCAGGGGCTGCAGCATGCATTATGCCACCCCTGACTGGCCATCTAAAGCTGACACAACTGGCTGCACGACAGCTGGGGAAAGGTGGTGTAATCACCCCTCGCTTTAGATATAGTATACCTATATCTAACCCTAAAATGGACACATAGATTCCTATCAGTCACTCCTATGGCAGGCTTTAACAATCCTGAAGGCAGAGTGCTTGGAATCATGTGAGATGGTGCTCTGGCATGAGCTGAGCCCGTTTGCAGCTTGCGGAACCAAGTCCTAATAGCTGTTCCATGATAACGCGTACCATATACTCTTAAGTGCATTATAATCCTCGCGGTTATATGCCAACTCTGGTATCGCTTTATCAAAACATGTCGAGTAAGGTGTCATACGAATTGGAATACTAACCCCTCGCCAATTCTGGCGACGAGGTTAGCATTCCACCCTTCTAGAGGGACACGACATGTATGTAACTGTGAACCCCGGTTAAAGTTAACTCAAGCCTCAGCATCACAAAATGGATGCTGCCACCACAGACACAAGTCTGACCTCCTGCTGCTGGGAGTCCTTCCAGCGAGGGAGGCTTGGACAAAGGGTTTCCTGTCAGGGGCGGTGCTAGCACCATCCCAGACAGGTTTTGTGTGTCCTGGGTAGGCAGGGCTTTAGAGGAAGGTGACTGCAAGTGGCACCCCGGTGCTCACTATGCATAGGCCGGCTAGAACCAGTTCCAGGGGCACACCAGCCCCTGAGCTGGGGAAAGTCCGGCATGGGAGAGGGGTGTAACCACCCCCCTTTCTGGTCCCACCCATGGGCAGGACCTAGTCGCGTGCCAGCCCCTTTTCCTAGTATAAAGTTAGGAGCGGGCCCCCTTCCAGATTAGATAATCTTTGAATCCTGAAACTACTTTCTACGAAAGGAACTCTCGACTTCTTCTCAAGATTTCTCCCTTGTGACTAAGGAGTAGTCACCCTGCATCCGCAGGCACCATCCAAGCATCGCGGTCTGCTGTAAGTCTCTCCTCCGGATCAAGACTGCCCAGCTCGACGAGAACCGGCTTCCCTGGCACCTCTGACCTCAACCTGCATCATCAGCCCAGCTGAGATCCGTGGGTGTGACGAGACCTCGAGGGACCGGCCATCTTCAGGACTGCACGACGCTTGCCCAGCACGACCGCCGAGGGATCCTCGAGTGAGTGCTTTGGGGTCCAAGAAGCCCCAACCCTGAGCAGCTCCAGCACCGAAGTTCAGCCTCCCAGCCTCCACGAGATCTGCGTGGGGCCCTTCTGCTTGTTTGCTGCTCACCGCGTTGTCTGGCTACTAGCCCGCTGGCTTGTGGCCTTTCCGATGACGAACGACGACATCAACACCGCTGGTCTGGTTGCTCCAGACTGGCCCTTGCTCCCCTCCAACAGAGGAGCACCCCGGACCCTCCTGGTCCACTCCAGACGCCATTTTGAGTCCACCGCGTGGGCTTGCATTTGCCAAGACTTGTTGCCCCAATCCTTGGTCCAGCGACATCGACAGCAAATACCATTGTGGGACAGCTCGCACCTCCATCCTGGTCGCCGACAAAGCCTCCTGGTCCGTGAGACGGCAGAGCCTAGCGTCGCCCACTCACCTGGTCGAGGTGACTCCATCCGGTGCCATCCTGGTGCCCATCTAATCACTGGCTAGTGATTCAGAACTTGGTCCCCTCTGCTTACAGGTGTCTTCCATCTTCGATCCAGGCTTGGATCACTCCGAACTCCAACACTGGTCGCCTGCCAGCAACTTCTTCTTTCAGGCTCCATAGACTGCAACGAGGATTTCCGACGTCTTTCCAGACCTATGCAGCCGCAGCCCCTGGGCTAGGTAACCTCGGCATTTCGGTGCTCCAGCATAGCCTCACTATCCAAGGGTCCAGATCCTTTTTCGTTTCAGCTCTACCTAGTCGGATTCGTCCGATAACACTAACTTTGTAATTCCTAGCAACCATAGACTTTGTTCCGCATCCCGCGTGAGAGTGCACACTCTGCACCCGATCTCCCTAGGCCTCCTGCTAGTAATCTGAAGGTTCAGTAGTCCAGTCCTAGCGATCCCAAAGCCTATTAGAGTAGTACTCACCTGCTAGTAATTTCGCATTCCACTTTTAGAGTATATGGTTTTTCGTGCCCCTCGGGCATTTGTGTAAATTGTGCTCTTCGAGTGTTTTCCAAAGAGCTTTGTATTGTGCTTAGCACCCTGTCCTCATAAAGAGTCCAGGGTTGTTGTGTTCTAAATAAATACACATTATTTTCATAACAACTTGTGTGGTGTCCTTTCACTTGATGTTCAAGGGGTATATGTGATGGTATAACAGCTGGCTTAACACGCCCTCTAGAGTCTAGCCTAAAGACTGCTCTTGTCCATGCTACTAGGATAGCTGGTCTATCGGTTGACTTACAACCAATCATCAATAAGGGTTGTTTGGACTGATACATAGTGATCACTAGAATAGTGAGCACTGCATATCAGGCCAACTTCTCACATTGGTGAGCAGCGGTTGGGATTTGAGCTTGCTGTTGTTTTACCACACGTATCCTAAGAAAATCATTGTGAAAGATCACATAAGTATTAAGGTACATATAGCTTAGCTTAGAATACTCTGAGTTCTACTGAACCAGCTGTTGTAGTTCAACAGGGCCTAGCACACCCTGACTACAACTCTTAGCAAGGGATCAGTAGGCAAACAAATAGTGTAGGTAGGTGCATCACTTACACCACACTAGAAGCATGTCGGACAAAGGAGGGAACTCAGAAGCCCCCCTTGTGTCAGTGGACCCTCCACAGGTCACTTCACGATATGCTGCTCTTAGCTTCCAGGAGATGAGACAAATCTGTACATCCAGGAAGCTAAAACAGGGTTCTAACCCTACCATTCCTTTTCTGATTGGTCTCTTAGAGACTTATGATGCCAGGAGGACTGCCAACGCAGATCCTTCTCATCCAGATGGGAATATGCCCCCCTTAGAGGGAACCCTTGGGGACCCTGACCGCCTCCTCAATGGCACTGGTAGTGAAGAGGAGGAGGAGGAACAGGAGTTGTCAGGGGATGAGGCAGACAAAGGTCAGGTAGAAGTCAGTAGACTCACTAGGACCAACTTAAGTAAGCATGAGAATGGACTTTGGGGACCCCCAGGGCCACTCTCAGGTGGACTTAACATTGGGAATGGACGAGTTAGGTCTCTATCCAGAGGCTCCAACAGATCCATTCGAACCAATGGCTCTCAGACCTCTTCTCATAGAGGGATGTCATCCCCTTAGAGAAGGGAGCATGAAGCTAAGATGCGGGAAGCCAATCTGAGGATTGAAAGGGAAGAACTTGCCCTGGCCAAAGAAAGGCTTGCCTTTGCTAGAGAGCAAAAGTTAAGTGGGCTAGATCTCACTGGTGGCAGCATTTTACCTAAAGAAAAGGACAGGAGTTTAGATACTAGACACCTGAGTAAGATAGTGCCGCCCTTTAAACAAGGGGAGTACATCCACAAATGGATAACTGCTTTGGAGAGGGCCTGCACTGTCCAGTGCGTCCCCCAGAGTCAGTGGGCAGCTGTCTTGTGGCTCTCCTTTGAAGGCAAAGGTAGAGATAAGCTCCTCACTACTAGAGCTGAGGATGCTAACATTTACCAAGTCCTGAAAAGTACACTGATAGATGGGTTTGGCCTAACCACTGAGCAGTACAGGTTGCTGTTCAGGGATACCCAGAAAACTCAGTCTCAGGATTGGTCTGATTTTGTGGATTGTGCCACTAAGGCTTTGGAGGGCTGGTTGCTGGGCAGTAAGGTTACTGATTATACAGGATTGTACAATCTGATCATGAGGAAACAGATTTTAAACAATTGTCAGAACCAGTTGTTGCATCAGCACCTTGTTGACTCAGATCTGACCTCTCCCCAAGAATTGGGAAAGAAGGCAGACAGATGGGTCAGAACAAGGGTCAAGCAGAACCAGGGCCAGAACCAGGGTGGTCAGAAGAAAGCAGACCAGAAGGGTAATAATACCAAAGGTGAACAAAATGACCAGAAGTCTTCGACAGGTCCCCAACAAACCAAAGAGGGTGGGGGTCAGGCTTCCCAGAAGAAGACTCAAGAAGGCCAGTCTAAAAGGTGGTGCGAGTACTGTAAAAGTAAAACTCACTGGTTTAGTGAGTGCACCAAGAAAGGAGGGCAAACTCCTGCCACTGCAGCCCCTAAGGCACCTGCACCCCCTAGTACAGTCAGCAGTGGTAGTGCACCTCCCAAGGGATTAGTTGGGTTACCCTTGGGTTCTGAAGGGTATGACAACTTAGTTGGCACACTCACTCAGGCTGTCCTTGTCTGTACAGGGGATGTGGATATATCCCCTGATGCCAGTCCCAATACCTTGGGCAAATACAGACAGACACCTTTTATCAATGGCAAGATGGCTCAGGCCTACAGGGACACTTGTGCCAGTGTCACAATGGTGACACCTAACTTTGTGGACCCTGGACAGATCATGCTAGGTCCAGAGTACCTAGTGACCAATGCCAGCAATGTCACTACCCACCATAGTATGGCAATTGTTGATTTCTCCTGGGGAGGGGTAAGTGGCCAAAAGAAGGTTGTTGTTAGTTCAGACCTCCCAGTTGAATGTTTGTTGGGCAATGATTTGAAGTCATCCCTATGGTCAGAAGTGGAGCAGAGGACTCACATGGAAATGTTAGGCTTGCCAGCACATGTGCTTGCTGTGACTAGGTCACAGGCCAGAAGATGCCCCACTGAACAGGTGCTGGATCCTGGAACAATGGACCAGACACCTTCCAAGAAGAAGAGCAGTAGGGTTAAGGCATTGCCTTCTCCCTTGCCCCAGGTTGTGGATCAAGTCTCAGAGGAGGCTGGCCTCAAAGAGCTGAGGGAAACTGAGCCTAAAGAACTTGAACCTGATCAGGTTGAGTTTCTGGGTTCAGGGGGACCCTCCAGAGAAGACCTGGGGAAGGCACAGTTAGACTGCCCTTCCCTTGAACCCCTCGGACAGCAGGCTGCTGCTGAGGCTGCAGGGAACGCCACAGGTGCCCACAGGGTATACTGGGAAGATGGACTCCTATACTCTGAGTCAAGAGACCCCAAACCTGGTGCAACCAGGAGGCTGGTCATCCCCTTGTCTCTGAGAGGTTTCCTTCTCACCTTGGCCCATGAGATTCCCCTTGCAGGTCACTTAGGCCAGAATAAGACTTGGGACAGAATTGTCTCACACTTTCACTGGCCTCACATGAATGAAGATACCAAGGAGTTTTGTCGCTCCTGTGTCACTTGCCAAGCCAGTGGTAAGTCAGATGGCACAACAAAGGCCCCCCTTATACCAATGCCTGTGGTGGGGGTGCCCTTTGAAAGAGTGGGGATTGACATTGTTGGTCCAATGGAACCCCAGACAGCATCAGGGCACACGTTTATACTGGTGGTGGTGGACCATGCCACCAGGTATCCTGAAGCTATTCCCCTTAGGATCACTACAGCACCTGTTGTGGCAAGAGCCCTAGTTGGAGTGTTCTCCAGAGTGGGCTTCCCTAAGGAGGTTGTCTCTGACAGAGGTGCAAACTTCATGTCAGGATATTTGACTGCTATGTGGAAGGAATGTGGTGTCAACTACAAGTTCACTACACCCTATCATCCACAATGCAATGGGCTTGTTGAAAGGTTCAACAGGACCCTAAAAGGGATGATTCATGGACTACCTGAAAAGCTCAGGCGTAGATGGGATGTCCTGATACCCTGCCTTTTGTTTGCTTACAGAGAGGTCCCACAGAAGGGGGTTGGCTTCAGCCCTTTTGAACTTCTGTATGGGCACCCTGTAAGAGGACCCCTGTGTTTGGTGAAGGAAGGATGGGAGAGACCTCTCAAAAAGCCTGCAACCAACATAGTGGACTATGTACTTGGTCTCCGCTCCAGGATGGCTGAGTATATGGAAAAGGCTTCTAAAAACCTTGAGGCAAGCCAAGAACTCCAAAAAGCTTGGCATGACCAAAAGGCTGTCCTGACTGTGTACCAGCCTGGACAGAAGGTGTGGGTGCTGGAGCCAGTGGCCCCAGCTGCACTCAAAGACAAATGGTCTGGGCCCCACACAATCCTTGAGCAAAAGGGAGAGGTCACCTACCTGGTGGACCTTGGAACTCCCAGGAGCCCCCACAGGGTGCTCCATGTGAACAGGCTCAAAGCATATGTTGACAGGAAGGACATGAGCTTGCTCATGGCCACAGATGAGGGACAGGAGGAAGAGAGTGACCCTCTCCCAGACCTGCTCACTCAGAATCCTGATGATGGATCAGTAGATGGTGTTGTCTTTTGTGGCAGCCTCTCTGACCATCAACAGAAGGATTGTAAACCGGTTCTTCAATCCTTCAGACATATGTTCTCTCTGACACCCAGTCAAACCAATTGGTGTACCCATGAGGTTGACACTGGTGACAGCCTGCCAGTCAAGAGTAAAATCTACAGGCAGCCTGATCATGTTAGAGACTGCATTAAGACAGAAGTGCAGACAATGTTGGAACTGGGAGTCATTGAGCCCTCAGATAGCCCTTGGGCTAGCCCAGTAGTTCTAGTGCCTAAACCTCACACCCAGGGTGGTAAGAAAGAGATGAGGTTTTGCGTAGACTACAGAGGCCTCAATGCAGTCACTAAGACTGATGCCCACCCAATACCAAGGGCAGATGAGCTTATAGATAGATTGGCTTCTGCCAACTACTGAAAGTACATTTGACCTGACAGCTGGGTATTGGCAAATCAGGTTAGCTGAGGATGCCAAGCCCAAGACAGCATTTTCAACCCCTGGTGGACATTATCAATTTGTGGTAATGCCCTTTGGTCTGAAAAATGCACCTGCCACCTTCCAAAGGCTGGTTAATCAAGTTCTCACTGGGCTGGATGACTTCTGTGCAGCATATCTTGATGATATAGCTGTCTTTAGTTCCACCTGGGAGGATCACCTGGTCCACCTGAGGAAAGTGTTAGAGGCACTGCAAGCAGCAGGTCTCACTATCAAAGCCACAAAGTGCCAGATAGGGCAGACACATGTTGTATACCTGGGCCACCTTGTAGGTGGAGGCCAGGTTCAGCCACTGGAGAGCAAGATACAATCCATAAAGGATTGGGCTCCTCCAACCACCCAGACTCAGGTTCGAGCTTTCTTGGGCCTGACTGGTTATTTCAGGAAATTTGTCAGAAATGATGGATCAAAAGTGACTCCACTTAATGAACTGACAAGTAAAAAGATGCCAAAGAAAGTTCAGTGGACAGCAGGCTGTCAAAAAGCATTCAATGACCTAAAGCAGGCCATGTGCACAGCACCTATCCTAAAGAGTCCAGACTACTCCAAACCATTCATTGTCCAAACAGATACTTCTGAGTTGGGTGTGGGAGCTGTTCTATCTCAGCTGAATTTTGATGGTCATGACCAGCCCATTGCTTTTATAAGCAGAAGGCTGACCCCCAGAGAGAAAAATTGGTCAGCTATTTAGAGGGAGGCCTTTGCTGTGGTTTGGGCCCTGAAGAAACTGAAGCCATACTTGTTTGGCACTCATTTCAAGATTCAGACCGACCATAAGCCCCTCTTGTGGCTAAATCAGATGAAGGATGAAAACCCCAAACTACTTAGGTGGTCCATTTCCCTACAGGGGATGGATTTTACAGTGGAGCATAGACCTGGCACTGATCATGGCAATGCAGATGTGCTCTCCAGGTATTTCCACTTAGAGCAAGAAGACTCACCTGGTCAAGGTTAGTTTATTGTCCCAAAGTTTGGGGGGGGGGGGTCATGTAGGAGAGTAGGGTCTGCAATCCTATGATCACCCCAGATTTTTGCTTTTTGCTTCACTGGTTTACGACTTCTCTGGCTGTGGGCCTGCTAATCAGACCCACAGCCTTGCTGTTCTCTCACTAAATTGACACGTGTACCTTAGGTGCACTTACCAATTGGTACTGGGCCACCTTATCAGACCCTGTAACTCAGGGCATAGGTGTACCCAGGGCCTACCAGGGGCTGCAGCATGTATTATGCCACCCCTGACTGGCCATCTAAAGCTGACACAACTGTCTGCACGACAGCTGGGGCAAGGTGGTGTAATCACCCCTCGCTTTAGATATAGTATACCTATATCTAACCCTAAAATGAACACATAGATTCCTATCAGTCACTCCTATGGCAGGCCTTAACAATCCTGAAGGCAGAGTGCTTGGAATCATGTGAGATGGTGCTCTGGCATGAGCTGAGCCCGTTTGCAGCTTGCGGAACCAAGTCCTAATAGCTGTTCCATGATAACGCGTACCATATACTCTTAAGTGCATTATAATTCTCGCGGTTATATGCCAACTCTGGTATCGCTTTATCAAAACATGTCGAGTAAGGTGTCATACGAATTGGAATACTAACCCCTCACCAATTCTGGCGACGGGGTTAGCATTCCACCCTTCTAGAGAGACACGACATGTATGTAACTGTGAACCCCGGTTAAAGTTAACTCAAGCCTCAGCATCACAAAATGGATGCTGCCACCACAGACACAAGTCTGACCTCCTGCTGCGGGGAGTACTTCCAGCGAGAGAGGCTTGGACAAAGGGTTTCCTGTCAGGGGCGGTGCTAGCACCATCCCAGACAGGGTTTTGTGTATCCTGGGTAGGCAGGGCTTTAGAGGAAGGTGACTGCAAGTGGCACCCCGGTGCTCACTATGCATAGGCCGGCTAGAACCAGTTCCAGGGGCACACCAGCCCCTGAGCTGGGGAAAGTCCGGCATGGGAGAGGGGTGTAACCACCCCCCTTTCTGGTCCCACCCATGGGCAGGACCTAGTCGCATGCCAGCCCCTTTTCCTAGTATAAAGTTAGGAGCGGGCCCCCTTCCAGATTAGATCATCTTTGAATCCTGAAACTACTTTCTACGAAAGGAACTCTCGACTTCTTCTCAAGATTTCTCCCTTGTGACTAAGGAGTAGTCACCCTGCATCCGCAGGCACCATCCAAGCATCGCGGTCTGCTGTAAGTCTCTCCTCCGGATCAAGACTGCCCAGCTCGACAAGAACCGGCTTGCTCACCGCGTTGTCTGGCTACTAGCCCGCTGGCTTGTGGCCTTCCCGACGACGAACGACGACATCAACACCGCTGGTCTGGTTGCTCCAGACTGGCCCTTGCTCCCCTCCAACAGAGGAGCACCCCGGACCCTCCTGGTCCACTCCAGACGCCATTTTGAGTCCACCGCGTGGGCTTGCATTTGCCAAGACTTGTTGCCCCAATCCTGGGTCCAGCGACGTCGACAGCAGATACCATCGTGGGACAGCTCGCACCTCCATCCTGGTCGCCGACAATGCCTCCTGGTCCGTGAGACTGCAGAGCCCAGCGTCGCCCACTCACCTGGTCGAGGTGACTCCATCCGGTGCCATCCTGGTGCCCATCTAATCACTGGCTAGTGATTCAGAACTTGGTCCCCTCTGCTTACAGGTGTCTTCCATCTTCGATCCAGGCTTGGATCACTCCGAACTCCAACACTGGTCGCCTGCCAGCAACTTCTTCTTTCAGGCTCCATAGACTGCAACGAGGATTCCCGACGTCTTTCCAGACCTATGCAGCCGCAGCCCCTGGGCTAGGTAACCTCGGCATTTCGGTGCCCCAGCATAGCCTCACTATCCAAGGGTCCAGATCCTTTTTCGTTTCAGCTCTACCTAGTCGGATTCGTCCGATAACTCTAACTTTGTAATTCCTAGCAACCATAGACTTTGTTTCGCATCCCGCGTGAGAGTGCACACTCTGCACCCGATCTCCCTAGGCCTCCTGCTAGTAATCTGAAGGTTCAGTAGTCCAGTCCTAGCGATCCCAAAGCCTATTAGAGTAGTACTTACCTGCTAGTAATTTCGCATTCCACTTTTAGAGTATATGGTTTTTCGTGCCCCTCGGGCATTTGTGTAAATTGTGCGATTCGAGTGTTTTCCAAAGAGCTTTGTATTGTGCTTAGCACCCTGTCCTCATAAAGAGTCCAGGGTTGTTATGTTCTAAATAAATACACTTTATTTTCATAACAACTTGTGTGGTTTCCTTTCACTTGATGTTCAAGGGGTATATGTGATGGTATAACAGCTGGCTTAACACGCCCTCTAGAGTCTAGCCTAAAGACTGCTCTTGTCCATGCTACTAGGATAGCTGGTCTATCGGTTGACTTACAACCAATCATCAATAAGGGTTGTTTGGACTGATACATAGTGATCACTAGAATAGTGAGCACTGCATATCAGGCCAACTTCTCACAGCGATATGTACTGTTGCTCGCCTCTATTCTCTAGGCCTTCGTAGTGTTTCCCTGTTTGAATCTCAACCGCGAGGGGTTCCACTGCTAAGGCAAACAGTAATGGCGATAAGGAGCATCCCTGCCTCGTTCCTAGTTCCACTGGGTATTGTGATGATAACAGCGAGTGTTAGAAATGCGATCCCTGGCTGGCCAGGGCTTGCGCCAAAGTCAGTCAGAGACCACCACTCCTAAGTCAGGGCAAGGGAGTTACACGCCAAGATTACCCCTGCTCACCCTCTAGGTAACGTGGCGCGAGCAGCAAGGCTAAACTTGGAGGCGATATGAGTTAAGTATTTGCGCACGCACCCCAGCAACAACACCCAAGGCCCACCACAAAGGAAACTCCACACAAGGTTATATAAAAAATAGCCTTTGTATTACAATAAACACATTAGATAAAAACACACACTTTACAAGGGGCACGGGCAGAATTTACAGGGGATATTTACAAGACAGGGCCACCTGGACCACTGTCAGGAATCAGAAGTAACACTTTCAGAAATAGCACTTAGAATGTAAATTACTGTAGCACAAAATATAAAAATAGAGCACACAACCAGTAATTACTGGTAACTAGGACCTCACTAGCACCACCTGCACTAGGGAGAAAACAACCACCTAAGTATTACAATACCTGTAGGGGTGTAAGAACATAACACATGATGCAATGCATAACATTCATTCAGAGGTGTCAGGAGGGAAAACACATGACGCATAAAAACACATTCAGAGGTGCATAACAATAACAATTGCGTCACAAGTCACCACCTGTGACTGTCCCTGTGTCCCAATGTCAGGGCCTAAACGTGGCAGTTGCCCACAAAGTGCTGGGCAACTGGTGCAATTGATGGGGCCAACGTGGGAGCCTCTCTAGGCTCTGCCCAACTGACTGTCTCCTGAACCTCTCTGGGCTCGTGAAACAAATGGCCCCTGAGCCTCTCAGGGCTCATAACCAAGAAATGTCCCAGCCTCTCTGGGCTCTTAACATCAAGCAATGCCCCCAAGAGCCTCGGGGCTCTAAGAACACTTGCCCCTTCGTTGGAGTCCCTCGTGGGGGACTCAAAATACAAACAAAGGCACCCTGCACCTCTCGGGGCCCTCAGCACGAAATGCCCCACTGGTTGGAGCGGCCCCCCTGGCAACCGGGGCCGCTCTGCGCACGAAGCAGAACTGTCCCTCACTCAGGGAGAGAGCACTGGGGGAGGGGGGAGGGGGCGGGCAACGTCAACGTGCCCCGACGCCTCCCCCTTCTCTGGGCAACACTGCACTCACCCGGTCTGGTCTCTCCGTAGGCTGCGGGGACGCTGGCGGTCTCCTTCCTCGGCGGGAGCTTGGCTCTCCTCCTTGCCGGGCCGCGGGCGGGGCTCTCTCACCCTCGAGAGCCTCGCCGAGGACAAGACGCTGGGCTCCTTCTTCCTCCTGGGCAGTACGTGCGGCCGGCGCCCCAGCCGCGATTAGGCCGCCATTTTCCCCGACGTCCTCGAGGACGCTTCTCCCGTTGCCGGGCAACACTCCGGCCAGGCTAAAGCTCGATAGGCTGGCGAGACAGCCAATGGCAGCGCGGCCCTGCAGACGAGCCCCCCAGGCTCCGGGTCGCGCTGCTGAGGCCGAGGGGAACTTCTTTTTGCCGCAATCCGGGGTAGCCTCCCAGGAATTCACAAATAAAAGCGAGGTGGCACTCGCTTGGGCGGACAAAGCGCTTCTCAGCGCTAAAAGGCAATTTAAAGCACTCCCTGCGCTAGCTGAATTTTTAAAGTGCCTCCTGCGCAAAAGTAGCAAATATAGCTCTATTAAGCGCTGGGGCCGAAATCGAGCGCTCCCAAGCGCTATGGGAGAGCTCAGGCCCCCAAAGTCCAGGCAGAGCCCCTCAGCAAGGCAGGGGGGGCAAGGCTGGGCCCAGAGCCAGCTCACTGGGTCTCCAGGCAGAGAGACACCCCAAGTGGCGGTCCTCTGGCCCAGCAGCAGCAACAGCCCCCCTCAGGATCCTGGAAAAGAACAGTTTCAGTGGGGACACAGCCCCATTTTTATACACCAAATCCTTTGTTCTGGCACAGGGTGGGGGCAGACCCAGTCGCAGCTGGTCCTTGAGTACCCTTGATGGCCCAACCACCCCTTTCTTTCACTGGCAGGGCTAGGGTCATCAGTCACACCACAGGGGGGCAGAGCCAGCATTGTCTGGGGAAAACCCAGCCTCATTCAGGCCACAGGTACACTCCTCCCCAGCCATCACTCATGCTAATCTCACACTCACCACCGGGCAGACCCAGCCAGCCTTCCTGGAGCCAGGCTCACCAGCCAGCTCCAGCCAATCACACGCCAGGCATATTTTATATTAATATGCCAACTCCTAGAAGTGGCACTTCTACATATGACACACTCAAGCGACACACACCATTGCGAAGCATTCACTCTCACGAGTTCGCACATATCAAATTCGAATTTGTACACCCCACGCATCAGGAACTACCAGGGACACATACATTCCCCATGCATTCCTATGGGAGGGCAGGCCTATCTCATCACATGCACTCAGAGTGCGCACGCACTTTCCACTGGGACACAGTGAAAATGCGCAGAACCCAAAAATCACCATCACCAGGTCACCATTACAAGCAAAAAGTCTAGGGGTGAACCTGCCATAAGGGCCAAGTCCAACACAACCCCCTTCCAGCCAAAACGCAGGGTAGACCAATCACCACCGTGATGAACTTCCCTGATTGGGGCGATAGAACGCGGGCCCGCAACTGCAGGGACACCCTCCTGTTCTACGCCACGGTGAACCCATGGGATTCCTTCTCAAACCACTGTCTGGACCAACTGGGCTACCCCACTGGTACTCCCAAGCTGTCTGCGGCCAGGACCAGGCCCTGGGCCACCCAGGTGCCACCGGTCCTTGCCTATTCGCAGAGCGGGGGGTAGTAACCCCTGGCACATAGTAGCCATTCTCCACTCTTCCTGTCTGCAAGACAGGACTAGACTGCCACTGGTTCTCCAGCCTGGGGTCTACAACCTCAGGCGGACCAGGAGTCTCGGGGCAGGCTCTCCTCCCCCTACCTCTTCTTCTAGGGTTCCTCCTCCTCCTGCGAGGGGTACCCTTACAACGCCACTCCAACCCAGGGCTTATCCACTCAGGTTGTACCGGGGTCAGAGGTGGGCTCTCCCACCCTCTGCACCCCCTTTCAGAGGTCTGCCCTCTCCCAACTGGAGAAGTTCCTCTGGAAGAAGAACCGGTCAGGACACTGGTTACAGTCGTCCTGCCCTTCAGGTCAGGCTGAACCTGAACCTGAACCTGGCCTCCCAACCTCCGGTCTAAAACCTTTGGTGGAACAATTTCCTGGCACCCCAGGACTTCTGGGGACTCACACGCAATCCCCCCTGAGGCTGACACATGACCCATGTGTTGTGTGACTGTCTGCCTGGCGCAGATCTCCCGCCTCCTGTCCACCTGACAGTGCGCAAAGATCCCCCAGCACAGAAGTGGCGCCATCCGGGTCCCCCCAAGAAGATCTAGCCCAACTGGCTAGTCCCTGGTCCACTGGTGCATCCACTGGGAAACATATCCCCCAATCACTCCTCACTTCGGACTTCTGTGCACTCCCTCCTGGAGTAGCACTGCCGGACACTGGAACCCCTGGAGCTCTAGTTACAGACGCTCCAGGTTCCGTAGACACTAGGCGATCCTCCTCAAGTGTACTAACCGGACAGCCTAGGTCCCTAACCTGGTGTTCCCTCAAGAAACCATCCAAGTCCTGAGGCAGGGCTTCGGGCGCCTGGGGGCCCTCGGTCTCCCTCTCACTCCTGCTCCACTGAGCCAGGCAGTGAGCCCCTATACCCTCCTCGCTATCCTGGGACCTAGCTGGGCTACACTGAGCCTCCTCCACCACGCTGGGCTGGAGGATACCCGAACCACTACTTTTGGAGTCACTCCCTAATGACTCTAGAGAACCTCTGGCACTCTCCCAGCAGTCTGCTTCACTTGCAAGTTCCCAAGGATCCATGGTTTCACACCTCAACAAGTGTTGCCGCAACTCCGGCCAACAACGACTGAGCACCTGCTCCTTGAGAATAAGATCAAACAGTTTGTCAAAATCAGGTCCCGTGGGAACCTCTAACCACTCTATCAATGCACACTGACAGTCACCTGCAAACTCCTCCCAAGACTGGTGAGACAGTTTCCTACTGTCCCTGAACTGCAACCTATACTCCTCTTCTAGGGAAACAGGTACCAGGCTGTGGGAACTGGGGGTGGGACTTCCGGCACTGGGTTCTATATAGCTGCCACCACTGGACTCAACCCTCCCTGGGGAATCCAGACAATCAACACTGCGCGCAGGGGATAGTCTACCCTCCAGAGCTACCTTGCTTCTGGTGGAGACCCTCTCAGCCTCCTCTATCCTTTCCTGCGCTAAGACCCTCTCAGTTTTTAGCTGTTGCTTCTTAACCTCCAGCTGCGCCATAGCCTGGGCATGCTCTAACCTGAGCTTCTCTAAGGCCAGCTGGTGCTCCCTTTCTCTCCTCCTATCTTCCAGCTCCTCTGGGGACAGGGAAAGGGATGAGGCGCTGCCTCCTATGCTGGACCCAGCAAGGGACTCCCTATCTATGGGGTCCTCACTATCTGCTGGCGTCCCTGTGCTATCATTTTCTTCCTCCTCTTCTGAATCTTCAGGGCTCCCCACAGACCCACCACCCTCCTGGTGTGAGGTCCGGGCCCTTTCCTCACTGCGCTCAAGATCCCTTTGTTCCTTACACCATCGAACCAGGTAGCTCCTAAGTTCGTACTTAGTATCTGACCCATCCACCCCTATGTCTCTCTCTCTCTACAGAACCCTTCCAACTCCTGCGTATTATACCAAACTAGATCACTGAGATCAAAGACAAGCTCCATCTTGGCAGGACGTTCTAGAGACAAGATCACACAGGGAACCTAGGGGTCTGAGCTAACACAGGAGTACACAATTGACAAAGGATTCAGCAAGCTCTCTACCCCAGAGAACTCACACTCACTTGTCTAGTGCCACACACCATTCATTCACACACAACCCTCCCCTCGGACTGGTAAGGCAGTTTCTACCACCCCTGATTCCTCAACCTGATCACACGTGACACAGGTACCAAACTCTGGGTGCAGGGCGGGGGAACAAATGTACTGGACACAATTAAACCATGATACCTTCAGGAGAAGAAAATAATGGAACTTCAAAAAAACAATAATCCCCTAAAATGTGGTCATCTAAAATGCAGAGTTTTGTAGTGTGGCCTGGGGGGGGGGCACCGGCATTGTGCCCCGACGCCTCCCCCTACTCTGGGCAACACTGCACTCACTCGGTCTGGTCTCTCCGTAGGCTGCGGGGACACTGGCAGTCTCCTTCCTCGGCGGGAGCTTGGCTCTCCTCCTTGCCGGGCCGCGGGCGGGGCTCTCTCACCCTCGAGAGCCTCGCCGAGGACAAGACGCTGGGCTCCTTCCTCCTGGGCAGTACGTGCGGCCGGCGCCCCAGCCGCGATTAGGCCGCCATTTTCCCCGACGTCCTCGAGGACGCTTCTCCCGTTTCCGGGCAACCCTCCGGCCAGGCTAAAGCTCGATAGGCTGGCGAGACAGCCAATGGCAGCGCGGCCCTGCAGACGAGCCCCCCAGGCTCCGGGTCGCGCTGCTGAGGCCGAGGGGAACTTCTTTTTGCCGCAATCCGGGGTAGCCTCCCAGGAATTCACAAATAAAAGCGAGGTGGCACTCGCTTGGGCGGGCAAAGCGCTTCTCAGTGCTAAAAGGCAATTTAAAGCACTCCCTGCGCTAGCTGAATTTTTAAAGCGCCTCCTGCGCAAAAGTAGCAAATATAGCTCTATTAAGCGCTGGGGCCGAAATCGAGCGCTCCCAAGCGCTAGGGCCAGCCAGCTCCAGCCAATCACATGCCAGGCATATTTTATATTAATATGCCAACTCCTAGAAGTGGCACTTCTACATATGACACACTCATGCAACACACACCATTGCGAAGCATTCACTCTCACGAGTTCGCACATATCAAATTCGAACCTGTACACCCCACGCATCAGGAACTACCAGGGACACATACATTCCCCATGCATTCCTATGGGAGGGCAGGCCTATCTCATCACATGCACTCAGAGTGCGCACGCACTTTCCACTGGGACACAGTGAAAGTGCGCAGAACCCAAAAATCACCATCACCAGGTCACCATTACAAGCAAAAAGTCTAGGGGTGAACCTGCCATAAGGGCCAAGTCCAACACAAAGCCTATTCTCACTCTGGCTACCGCCGATGTATACAGTACATTCGTCCATTGGAGATAGTCCTCCCCTAAACCAAAACGTCTCAGAACTTTATATAGGTACTACCATTCTATGCTATCGAAGGCTTTCTCGATATCTACTGACAATATCATTGTTTTTGGTGCCCCTTGGTGATCATAGTCTAGTAGCCGTACCAGTCTCCTGATGCTCGTGGTCGTGTTCCGCGTTGGTATGAAACCAGCTTGGTCCTTGTGGACGAGCGTGGTCATATGTTGCAACAATCTTGTGGCCAATATGCTGCTCAGTATTTTGTAGTCGGTGGTTAACATCGATAATGGTATATATGATGCTGTGTCCTCACTCTCCCTCCCTGGTTTCAATAGTGGGATCACCAATGCTTCACGCATGGACTGGGGTAAGTGTCCCACCTCTCTTGCCTCTTTATAAACTTCTTGCAGCTTCGGTGCCAACCGGTCAATATATTTCCTATAGAATTCTAAAGGTAGGCCATCTAATCCCGGAGTTTTGTTGTGGGCCATAGGTTTAATGGCACATCGAATTTCCCCGAGCTCTATATCTTTACCCAAGTCTTTCGCTTGTTCTTGATCTAGTCCCGGCAGGGCCAGTTTGTTCAGGAAAATGTCGATGGCAGGGTCTCCGGCCTCTAGTTTACTTTTGTAAAGTGTCCCATAGTAGCACCCAAAACACCGCAGAATTTCGTTTTGGGTGTAGGTCACTGTGAGAAGTTGGCCTGATATGCAGTGCTCACTATTCTAGTGATCACTATGTATCAGTCCAAACGACCCTTATTGATGATTGGTTGTAAGTCAAACTTATAGACCAGCTATCCTAGTAGCATGGACAAGAGCAGTCTTTAGGCTAAACTCTAGAGGGCGTGTTAAGCCAGCTGTTATACCATCACATATACCCCTTGAACACCAAGTGAAAGGACACCACACAAGTTATGAAAATAAAAGGATATTTATTTATAACACAACAACCCTGGACTCTTTATGAGGACAGGGTGCTAAGCACAATACAAAACTCTTAAAGAAATACTGAAAGTCGCACAATTTACACAAATGCCCGAGGGGCACGAAAAACCATATACTACAAAAGTGGAATGCGAATTACTAGCAGGTAAGTAACTATTCTCAGAGGCTTTAGAACCGCTGGGCCTACAATGCTGAACCCTTAGATTAGAAGCAGGAGGCCTAGGGACGTCGTGTGCAGAGTGGAAACTCTCACATGCAATGCGGGACAAAGTCTATGGAGGCTAGTAAATGCAAAGTTAGTGTTCTCGGGCGAACCCGACTAGGTAGGTCAAAAACGAAAGTGGATCTAGACACTTAGAGAGTGGTTCTACGCTGGAGCACCGTGGTACTCGGTTTACCTAGCCCAGGGGCTGCGGCTGCATAGGGTTCAAGTGTCGTCGGGAATCCTCGTTGACGAACCAGGAGCCTGAAGTGGAAGTTGCTGGCAGGCGACCAGTGAAGATGTTCCGGGCTGATTCGAGGCTGGATCAGTGAAGGAGGGTACCTGTAAGCAGAGGGGACCGAGTTCTGAATCACTAGCCAGTGATTAGGTTGGCACCAGGATGGCACCGGACGAGGTCACTCAGCCAGGTGAAGAGGTGACACTGGATTCTGCTGCTGCACGGACCAGGGCGCTGATGTCGACCAGGCTGGAGGTCTGCGAGCTGTCCCACGTCGGATGTTTGCTGCTGGCGATGCTGGATCCGGTGAAGGAGGCAACAAGCCTTGGCTAAGGCAAGCCCACGTGGCGACACAAAATGGCGTCTGGAGTGGACCAGGAGGGTCCGAGGAAGTTCCCTTTCAAGAGGAAACCAGGGCCAGTCTAGAGGAGCTAGACCAGCGGTGAAACAAACGTAGGACGTCGTCTGGAGGGTCACTAGCCAACGGGCAAGTGACCGGACAACGTGGCAAGCGACACAGAAGCAAAAGGGCCCCACGCAGATCTGGTGGATGCTGGGGGGCTGGACTTCGGTGCTCGTGCTGCTTGGGGTTGGGGCTTCTCTTACCCCAATGCACCCACTCGAGGGTCCCTCGGCGGTCGTGCTGGGTCAGTGTCGTGCTGGTTCTGATGATAGCCGGGTCCTCTGGTCTCGTCGCACCTACGGTTCTCAGCTGTGCTGTAGAGGCAGGTTGAGGTCAGAGAGGGCAGGGAGTCCGGGTCTCGTCGTGCTGGTCAGTCTGGTTCCGGAGGAAGGACGTTTCAGCAAACCGCAAGATACTTAGTTGGTGCCTGCTGCTGCAGGGTGACTACTCCTTAGTCACAAGGGAGAAATCTTGAGAAGAAGTCTTGAGTTCCTTTCGTAGAAAGTAGTTTCAGGATTCAAAGATGATCTAATTTGGAAGGGTCCCCGCTCCTACCTTTATTCTAAAGAAAGGGGCTGGCACGCGACTAGGTCCTGCCCATGGGTGGGACCAGGAAGGGGGTGGTTACACCCCTCTCCCTTTGTCCGGACTTTCCCCAGCTCAGGGGCTGGTGTGCCCCTGGAACTGGTTCAAGCCGGCCTATGCACAGTGAGCACCGGGGTGCCACTTGCAGTCACCTTCCTATTCAGCCCTGCCTACCTAGGATACACAAAACCCTGTCTGGGATGGTGCTAGCACCGCCCCTGACAGGAAACCCTTTGTCCAAGCTCTCCTCGCTGGAAGGACTCCCAGCAGCAGGAGGTCAGACTTGTGTCTGTGGTGGCAGCATCCATTTTGTGATGCTGAGGCTCTAGTTAACTTTAACCGGGGTTCACAGTTACTCACATGTCGTGTCCCTCTAGAAGGGTGGAATGCTAACCCCGTCGCCAGAATTGGCGAGGGGTTAGAATTCCGATTCGTATGACACCTTACTCGACATGTTTTGATAAAGCGATACCAGAGTTGGCATATAACCGCGAGGATTATAATGCACTTAAGAGTATATGGTACGCGTTATCATGGAACAGCTATTAGGACTTGGTTCCGCAAGCTGCAAACGGGCTCAGCTCATGCCAGAGCACCATCTCACATGATTCCAAGCACTCTGCCTTCAGGATTGTTAAGGCCTGCCATAGGAGTGACTGATAGGAATACATGTGTCCATTTTAGGGTTAGCTATAGGTATACTATATCTAAAGCAAAGGGTGATTACACCACTTTGCCCCAGCTGTCGTGCAGCCAGTTGTGTCAGATTTGGATGGCCAGCCAGGGGTGGCATAATACATGCTGCAGCCCCTGGTAGGCCCTGGGTACACCTATGTCCTGAGTTACAGGGTCTGATAAGGTGGCCCAGTACCAATTGGTATATGCACCTAAGGTACATGGAATCCATTTTACAGAGAGAGCAGTAGGCCTGGGGCCCTGAATAGCAGGGTCCCAGGTCAACTAAGTCGAAAAACCAGCAAAACACCAGGCAAAAAGTTGGGGGCAACCATAGTCAGGTATCCACCTTCCTACAGTCACGTCGCCTCCCTCTGTTTTTAATGCTAAGATGGGTGAACCTCTCTTTGTGGGGTTAGCCAACCAGGCCAAAAGGGTCCCCACCTTGTCTCCCTCCGCATGTGCTCTCGCTGTGTATGCCTTGTGGTCAAAGCTGCGCAAGCGTTCCACTTCAACCGTTACTGCCTCTCTAGCTGCACTAACCTCTTTTTGTAGTTCAGGGTGGCCAGTTCTCGCTATCTCCGCCTCTCGTAGTTTGGATTCAGCCTTGTTCAGGTCACTTAGGAGCACTTTCTGTATTCCCGCCTGTTTCCCTAAGAAGAGTCTCCTGATGACCACTTTAAAAGCGTCCCATTCTGTCGCCCTTGTCGCAGTCATACCAGCGTTCTCCGTAAAATATTGTGTTAACCCCTCTTCCAACGCTGCGTGGAAGAGTGGGTCATCATGCGTTTCCAAGTAGGGACACACGAAATCCCAGCCATCCAATCCATGGTAACCAACAGGGGGTTGTGATCTGACATTGTTCTGGTTAGGTATTCAGTTCGCACAATAGCTGGCATTACCGTTGGGGAGCATAATATCGCATCTAGTCGTACGTGTAATTCATGCATGCTAGTGAAATAGGAGTAATCTTGGTCCCTTGGGTGTTGCGCACGCCAGGCGTCTATCAGCCCCCAGCGTACCTGCCAATCTAGTCTACCTTTGGTTGAGCGGTGCACCGGGGAGTCTGCTAGAGAAGGGTGTGATCTGTCTAATGTGACGTCCGCAAAGGAGTTGAATTCCCCCCTCATTACTAGAGGACTCGCAAGGTAATGTGCCAGGGCTCCAGACACCCCGGCCAGAAAACCCAGCTGATCGATATTGGGTGCGTAGATACTACAAAAGGCAATGTCCCTGCCTCTTAGTTTCCCCTCAATAGCTACGTATCTACCCTCGGGGTAAATCGTTTGTCTAGTCACCTGAAAAGGGACCCCGGCCCTGACCCAAATCAAAGTCCCTCTAGCAAATGCAGAGTACGTGGTGTTATACACTTGGCCCTTCCATCTTCGCTGCAGCGATATCCCTTCCGCCTTTAAGTGTGTTTCTTGGAGTAGTGCAATGTGTATTCCCCTACGGACTAGATACGCATGAACCTTATGCCGTCTCATCATAGTGTGAAGCCCCCTTGCATTCGAGGTTATACATCTTAAATTAGTTGAATCAGCCATTGTCCCAAAGCATCCTACGCAACCAAGAAAAGTCTTCTGTTTCTGCGTCATCAATGGTCCCTCCCCTATTCTCCCCCAATTGTCTCAAACCCCCCACCCCCCCAAGAACAGGACCTAGTAACTCCCATCTAGTTCCCATCCAAACCATGACATCTGTCAAACAACTGCTAAGCCCGACAGCAGACACTGTGGGCATGCCTTATGGGCAATAGGGGGGGGGACTGGTTACCAACGGGCAGCCGCCTCCGTTTCTCTAGATCGCAATGCACCACTGAGCCCACTATGGTCAGGCCCCTCTGGTGTCCCCCTGTCCCTCAGCAGTTCAGGGCCAAATCCTCTCAGTAGTGCACACCTAGGAGTTTGTGCCAATTCCCGGTCTATGGACCGACCTCTTTTCTAGTCCTATGTATCCTCTTTCCCACAGAACTTCAGCTGTCACCCGTTGACTCCCTCCCCTACACTCTCGCACCAAACCTGCTGAAGTGAGTTCGGAAAGTCCAGAGCGGCTCTCTATGAGCAGCCCTACATCCGCCTTAACCCTCGTCCAGCATCCCATCCGCCGTGGCTGGTGTACACTTTCAGGATTTGTGTACTGTCCTCCTCGGACTGTTCAGCATCTGAGCCATCTTTGTCTTTCGTTCCGTTGATTGGCGGTCCTGTGGACTCGACAGCGCCATCACCGCATCAAGTGCATTTCGCCGTTCTGTCTCCGTTTCTTTCTATAGTGGTCTGTAAGCTCCTCTGGCGGCGCCGATGCCTCCTTGATCTCCTCCGATGGAGAAGGTCCGCGGAGATCTGTGCATTGCGTTCCGTCCCATCTTTACCTGCCCTGTATAATTCCAGCCACGCACATGCCTCTTCAGGTGTGTCAAAAAAGCTTGTTGAGCCATCTACAATGAACCGCAACCTCGCCAGAAACGGTAGCGAGTATTGGAGTCCTTCATCTCTCAGCTCTCTCTTAATAGCTAGAAAGGAGGACCAGCGTCTTTGAGTCTCATATGTGTAGTCCGGGAATAGGTTTACCTTGCTGTTCCCTACTTGGTACGGGCCTTGCATTCGCGCTCTCTGGAGCAGGAAGTCTCTGTCAAGATAGTGTAGCCAGCTCGCCACCACTGGTCTCGGGGGTCGTCCCTATTGTGGAGGTCTGGCAGGTACTCTGTGAGCTCTTTCTAGCGTGTAAAAGGTCGACAGGCCCTCAGGAGCCACCACCGTCTGAGCCAGTTCTCCAGATATTCCACCATGTCATTCCCTTCTGTTTTTTCCGGTAGTCCCACTACACGGATATTGTTTCGGCGATTGCGCCCTCCTGCCTCCTCCACTCTTTTTCTCCAGCGCTCCAAGTCTGTCTAGTACATCAGACATAGTGGCCTTGAGGGCAGATTGTACCGGTCTGGAGCGTGTCCTCCGCCGCTGTCACACTATCCGTGAGCTTGCCATGATCCGCTCGCAAGAGGCCCAGGCCCGTGGCCACTTGCGCTATATCCTGCTGCAGCGTCATCTTGGTGTCCACTATCGCCGCCAAGATCTTGTCCAACTGTAGTTGCAGGTGTGGGTCGCATGGGTGGTCCTGCTCCTCTTGTTCGCCGTTTCCCGGTAGTTCCGTATCTGATTGCTGTTGCGTGCCTTCTTTCTTGCCTTTAGGTTTCCCCATGGTGGGTCGTTGCAGAGGCAGAGATCCTCTTCTTACCCGTCTAGCCGATAGGGCTCTCAGGGTCTCACAGCATCAAGGGGCACGCTCGTTCCCTCCTATACCAGCCAGGTCAGTGCGTCGCTCGCCCATTTATTAAATTCCAAAGCCGAGGTGCGCAGGCGTGTTTTCTGGTCTCTCTTGTCCTCGCCTCTACTGCCGTATCAGTGCCAGCATTGATCCCTCGGTACTCAGTTTGTGTCTCCTCTGTGCGGTTCTCCCTAGGGCCGCCGAACCGGGTTCTCAACGGTGTTCTCTCTGCTTCCCGCCGTCAGGGTAGTAAGTAGTTAAATCGGTGGTGTAGAGCATCATTTCAACATTTGACGGTGTGTTGCCAGCTCTTGTATGGTTCCCCCCGCGCCTCTCCTCCAGAGGAAACCAGCGGCATCCCGTATCCAGCCTCTAAATGTGCAGTCCTGCGTAGCGGGGTCAGAGTACAGCAATATTATCCCCGGTTGGCTTTCAGTTTATGTTCAAAGGCTTTGATGTCTAGTCAGTAGCCCTCCAATGCAACGGGCCTCTCAGGGGCAGAGTCTCAGTATTGCACCCTGCCTTCCATGTAGTAGTCTGTATTTATTCAGTGTCTCTCTTCTCAGAGGTGCTCACGTCCTGTCTTTCCTAGGCGGGTCTCCTGCTTATCATTGTGGGTCTTCCCCGCAATCCACACCCGCATTGGGCCTCGGAGCGCTGTTGGTTGTCAGCGCAGCAAATGATCCTCCCTGGCCTCGCCTCCGTCCTGTACCGCTGTTCGCCGCGCCACCGCCCTTGTGTTCACGCCCTCAAGTTTAATTGTCCAGCTGGAAGGGCCCACACAGGCGTCGGGAACTGCGGGGCGTAGCAGTTGGAGGGCACGGAAGACGGGCCGCAGCCAGGAAGGTGGCCGCTGCCGCTTTGCCCCAGCTCAGTCTCCCTGTCCACCGGTACCGGCTTCTGAAACCTGGGGCTTCCGACACACCAGGCTGTGCAGCAGTGTCAGGGAAGCGCCGGGTGTTCAGGGCTATGTGGCTCCCGATCTCACAGGCTCGCAAGTGTCGTGGCCCCAAGGGTACTCGAGCTCAGGGCGCCCTGGTAGAAAGACTGTCACCCACGCACTGGTCACTAGCCGACTGGACTATGGAAACCCCCTCTACGCCGGGATCACAGCCAAATTACAGAAAAAACTCCAACGCACCCAAAACGCATCAGCCAGACTCATACTGGACATCCCTCGCCAAGATCACATTACCGGTCACCTGAAAGACCTCTACTGGCTTCCCGTCAACAAGAGAATAACATTCCGTCTCCTCACCCACGCACACAAGGCCCTCTACAAACTAGGACCCGAATGCCTCAACACACGACTGTCCTTCTACACACCCACCCGCCAACTAAGATCCTCCAATCAAGCCCTCGCCGCAGTCCCGCGCATCCATAGATCCACCATGGGAGGAAGATCCTTCTCCTACTTGGCGGCCAAGACCTGGAATTCTCTCCCCACTCACCTCCGCCTTACACAGAACCACATATCCTTCAGAAAGGAACTTTAAACCTGGATATTCGATTAATAATGCACCCCCTCCCCAAAGCGCCTTGAGACCCTCTGGGTGAGTAGTGCGCTATACAAATCCCTGAACTTGAACTTGAACTGATCTGCAGGCGCCGCACCACTCGTCTTGCTGTTGATTTGTCTTCGGCTTAACGTCCTCGCTGTCTCCGCTGCACAGGGACGCTACAAAGTAGCGGTAGGGTCAGCTCTGTATTACCCCCGTTTTGACATCATCAGCTCTGTGTCACAGCTTGCTGTTCTCCCCATCCGCCGTTCGCTGCTTGTGTCGGCCGGGCTGGTGGTCGAGCGCTTCGGTCACTTCTGGTTTCGTTTTCCCCTTTCGGGACGCCATTGTGAGCTGTACCGGCCCATCTTCTAATCTCCGGATCTTTGGCCGATGATCAGGGATTCGTCCCGAAATTGCGTCGAGTGGCCCAGACCCCTTCTTTTATCCCCTGAATGGGCCAGTGGGGTCCGGGGAGTCTTGAAACAGGATAATTACGGGCTCAGGTACGGAGCTCACTATCTAGGCGGCTTCCATCCGCGGCTCCAAGCAACGCCCCTTCTGAAAGTTACTGCCACCATTTTGTTAATCTGGACTCCGATCCCAGCCGGTAAAGTAAAAGTAAAATTTAAGTGAAAGAAGGGGTTAGGTAGAGATACCCTGACCCCATGGGACTGATGGAATGGGTCTGTGAGGGACCCCTTGTAGGCACGAAATTGTCCAAAAATATTTTGTTCGAGGCATATGAGCGGTAGATCTCATGCTTTGCAAAAGATCACCATGTTTCCCTATTCACAAGGTTGGGGACTCCTACCTTAGGTAAAAGGGTGAATGGTCATCAACTCCATCTTCAGTTATACTTTTTTTTAGTGCACAAGGATCATCACTGATGATCCTTGTGGATTTGAGTATATTTGTGGATTCAGTCCCACAAAACTGCTCGCACACCTGCACAGCCACGCACGCACACAGCCACTCAAACAGCCAGGTTACAGGGATGTTCTAGTCAGGAAATAGGATTTTTTCCAGCGGTTATGGTTCACTCAAGTAACTTGAACTTGTGCCCTAAAGTAACTTTTACCTGCACCCTCACCATGCACTGCTAATTGCCCCACATATT
Organism: Lissotriton vulgaris; assembly: GCF_964263255.1. Taxonomy (NCBI): domain Eukaryota; kingdom Metazoa; phylum Chordata; class Amphibia; order Caudata; family Salamandridae; genus Lissotriton; species Lissotriton vulgaris. The sequence goes on from NC_141697.1 coordinate 909,125,734, forward strand.
ACATCACTCATGACATCTTCTATGACCTCATTGATAATATCACTGCAACATTTGCAGTGAAATTATTAATGAGAAAACTGTGCATGGCGGGATACACTTTATAGTTGCCCTAGGGCACAAGTTATAGTTGCCTTGGGGAAAAAGTTATAGTTACTTGAAAAACTATATCTGGTACAGATTTTGCACACAATACCATAGAAATTCAGCAAATTGTAACTAAGACTCCCAGTTTTCTGGTTTTACTGATTTTTACTGATAAATACGGACAGATAACTGTGTTTACTGTCTGGATTTAATTTTTATGATTGAAAAATACAGAAAATTGGGTTTCTTTTCAGTGACTTTTCTTACTGTCTTTCATCATTTCCAGGGTGACACCTGAGCAGATAGTTGGTGTGAGGAGTTAAAAAAAAAAAAAAATACAGAGTGAGACTTACTTAAATAACGACACATGTCAACATCCATTTGTAGTATAATGCAAATATTTACCTGTGGCTGTATTATGTTGTTTTTAGTTGTTTAATTTGCTAATACATGCAGGCGTCAAGTGAGTGCATGTTTATAAGTTAAATAAATGTAGAAATATACCATTTTACAACTTCATTTATTCACATAAAACAAAATAAATAGGGATAAATACTGGCGAGGTGGCAAAAAAAACATGGATAAATACAGAAGAAAATGTTTTTAAAAAAACATAAAACCGGCGGCCTAAACTATAACGTCACTGTAACCTTTAATTTTATTCAGTAAATATAAACTTCTAGATCAGGAATTAGGGTAAGGGCTTTTTAATGTTTATGGGGTGGGTAATTGTATAAGGTGGTATTGGTGATTTTAGGGTTTAGGAGTGGGTAAGGATATTGGGAGGTAAGGGTATTTATAGGGTTTAGGGATGGGTAAGAGTATTGGGTGATAGTGTTTGTAGGGTTTAGGGGGTAAAACTATTCAGTGGTAAGTATTTTTAGTGTTGTAGGGTATGGGTATTGGTTGGTAAGGGTACTTGCAGGGTTTAAGAGTTGGTAAGGCTATTGGGCGGCAAAGGTGTTTTTAGGGTTATGGAGTGGGTAGGGTGTATAGGTATTTGTATGGTTTTGGGGTACGTACGTGTATTGGGTGGTAAGGGTATTTTTAGGGTTGGTATAGGGTAGGTACGGTATTGGGTGTTAACGGTGTTTTAGGGTTAATGGGTGGAGTAAGGGTATTGGTTGGGTAAGGGTATTTTTAGGATTATGGGATGGTATTGAGTGAGGGGTATAATTAGGGTTTAGGGGTTTATAAAGTGTTTTATCCATACTAATATAATAAAGAGAGAGCCCAAACCTTTGAGGCAGGTAATGTCAGGAACCACAGCACCAATCACAACACCCAATACAGCGTTGGAAAGGGCAGTTGCAGCAGAATGACATAGGCTATGCAGACTCCCACCATATGCATTTAAAAGGTAAAAGAACCGTGCCAGCAAAGTAGTCCCTTTGTCGGGCGTGTCTGTGTTGTGCTGTGGGCGTGTGCTGGGGGCGTGACAAACGCTGGGGGCGTGTGGTACGTTCCGCCCTTCATGCCATGTCTCATATCGTGTGCTAATCCCACCCTGCTCCCCTTAAATACCCCTGCACCCCATAATCATAACCCACCCTTACTCCTTAAAATACCCCAACACCCTTAAACACAAACCCATCTTAACCCTATAAATATACCCTGTACCCCAAAAGCCAAACCTATCCCTAAACCCTAAAAATACCCCTGTATCCCAAAACCCAAACCTAGCCCCTGAACCCTATAAACACCCCTGTACCTCAAACCCCAAACCTACCCCTGAACCCTAAAAATACCCCTGTACCCCAACCTAGCTCTAAACCCTACAAATACCACTGTACCCCAAAACCCAAACCTAACCCTGAACCCTAAAATACCCCTGTACCTCAAAACCCAAACCTACCCCTGAACCCTAAAAATACCCCTGTACCCCCAAACCTAACCCTAAACCCTTAAAATACCACTGTACCCCAAAACCCAAACCTACCCCTGAACCCTTAAAATACCCCTGTACCCCAAAACCCAAACGTTCGAGGCATGTGGGCTGCTGAATTCATATCTGTGCATAGATCGCCGCCTAGTGTTGGGTCCGGATGATCGCACATTGTTGTCCTGGAAGAGTCTTTGAAGTATCACGAGATAGGTGGCTCCTCCCCTGAACTACAGTGCGCATGGGCATCGACTCGATCCTCAGATTGTTTTTTTCCGCCATTGGGTTCGGATGTATATTGGTTCCCTCTAGTCGGAATCGATAAAAAACTTTCTTAAGGCCAAAAGGTCTTTAGTTTCTTCGTCGGTATAGTCTTGCGTTCGGTGCCTAATTCTTCCAGCTCGGTTCCGAGCCGGATAGCATAGAACCGCGTGCTTTCGGCGTGGAGGGCCCAGTCGACGCCACAGACCCTATCGACTACTCATCATGGAACGGAGCCCGTTCAAGAGATGTCCCGTCTGCAACTCCAAGTATCCCCACATCGACGTCCACCCGGTGTGCAACAAGTGTCTGTCGCCGGACCATGATGAAGCCAGTTGCATGGCTTGTTCCCGTTTCAGGTCCAAGAAGACGCTTAAGCATCGACGAGCTGCGCGCCAGGAGGCCCAGCAAACTGCACCGGCGCCTGTGGACATCTTCGATGCCGGGGATGTTGAGGAGGAAGCCGACCGGGAAGTTGGTGAAAACCTGTCGAGTCCCGCGTCGGAGGTCGACTATAACTACGACGCGGACGCTGAAATGTTCGAAGCTGAAGAAGTCGTCGACGAGGTAGGAGACTACGACGGGGCCTTTGGGGCCATGGAAGATAGCTCGAGCGAAGAGCTAACTCAAACTGACATTGGGGCCGTACCTCTTCAGAAAGCTCAGGTCGAGGGATCGCCACTAGGCCTTACCCAAGATCTCACAATGGGTTCTACGGCCCCGCCTTCGGGCTCGGCTATGGACATTGCTATTGAGCCGCACCCTGGAAAATCGAAACCGAAAGTGAAACCAACGGTCTCGACGCAAGCAAAAGCACTGGTGCCCCCCTCGGCGCCGACGAAGCAGAAGGGTGTTGTCGATCCGAAGTCACAGGTCAAGGGTGTCGAGACGAAGTCTGCCACGCCGAAGACAAAGGTCAAGGTGGTCGAGCCGAGTAAATCGGCGCCGAAGACGGTCGACACCAACAAAGGACTCTGTGATCCGAAGGTTCTCGAGACTCCGCGTCAACAAGACAAGGCCAAGAGCGGCGCAACCCGCGACTCCACGCCTAGTGGTGCCTCGAAGGATCCAGTCGGCTCGACGCAACCGCCCGCCGCTTTCTCCAAGCAAGTGGCGGACTCCCTAAAGCGCATCAAGGAGAAGGCCTCGGCTGTCAGCCCGAGAGATCCTCCACCTTCGAAGCCGGTCGAGAAACCTCACAAAGCGTTGACGCCCATTCACTTCACGTTGCCGCCGAAGGTGGCGCCGAAGGCTTTCACCCCTAGGATGGGTGCCAGCGTGCCCGAGAAGGTGCCCTCGGTGCCGAAGTCGATGACGGTGGTCCCTACCTTGAAGCATCGGCAATCTTCATTGGAAGAGCAACAAGAGCACTTTATCGATGCCGAAACTGGCAGACTTTCCCTCCATAAACGGAAAATTGCCCCGGAACAGCCAATGGAGTCCTACAAAATTCCTTTAAAGAAAAAGAAGGATTCCACTTCGGCTCCTGTTCTTGTGGAACCACTTTCTCCACATGCCCATGATGTCTCTCCCACTTACTCGGACGTGGGCACTGGGGAAGGCGAGGATGAGTACAGCTATCCTGTCTACACAGACCCTGAAGATACCAATGAACCCTGGGCTGCTGGTGCTGACCCAGGTGATCCTCATTCTGCCCCAGACACTCAACTCTATTCTGTGAAAACGTCGCCTACAGAGGATTCAGCAGCGTTTAATGCCCTCATTGAACGGGCGGCTAAAAACCATGACGTCCAGCTCCATGCTGACCCCATTGACGTGGACATTCTTTTTGATACCTTTTCCGTCTCAGAAAGAACTGTCAAGACTCTACCTATGTTGAAAGGTGTCTTAAAATATGCTGGGGAGATCTTTAAGGAGCCTGCCAGGGTGATAAACCCAGCGCCTACTGATCCTACTTACATCAGGGGACAGTTGCCTTTGGACTCTCTTGTTGTTTCAAATGCCCGGAAGAGGGCCAATTTTCAAACAACGGGTGATGCTCCTCCCCCAGACAAAGAATCTAAGGTGTTTGAGGCATCAGGGAAAAGGGTGGCAGCCCAAGCGGCCAATATCTGGCGTATTTCCAATACACAAGCACTTCTAGCGAGGTATGACAGGGCACACTATGACACACTGGAGACCCTGTTGCAGCACCTGCCTGACGAATACAAGGAGGCAGCTGAGATGCTCATTCAAGAGGGGAAGCTGATCTCCAATGCTTCAATTAAATGTGCACTGGACGCGTCTGACACCGCGGCCGAGCGGTTCAACACTATTGTCATGTTGAGACGACATGCCTGGCTCAGAATCTCGGGGTTTAAGCCAGCGATACAGACCACCATTCTTAATCAGACAGTAAATCCTGATCATCTGTTTGGCCCAGAGGTGGACACCACCTTGGAAAAGATTAAGAAGGACACTGAAACTGCTACGTCCATGGGGGCCTTGCAGTCCCAGCAATTCAGGGGTGGGTCTTTTCGTCGCTCAAGCACTACAGGAGTTTCCAGAGGTCAGCTCTCCCAAACCACGCAGTACTACAAAGGCAACACGCAGTCCACATACACCAAGCAAAGTCGAGGTGGATATCGTGGTAACAGCGCCAAAGGCAGGGGTCGTGGAAACAACAACTCCAGATCCTCTGCCACCAACAAACAGTGACGCCTTGTCACTGCCCCCCGACCACGCAACACCGGTCGGTAGGAGACTCCAGCAGTTCCTGCCGGTCTGGAAATCCATCACCACAGACAGGTGGGTCACACAGCTCATACAGTACGGTTATTGTCTGGAGTTAACATCCACTCCACCCAACTTGCCCCCAAGACACCGTCCTATGTCCGACGAGCACTTGCACTTATTGCAGCAGGAGGTCATCGTCATGCTGCAAAAAGGGGCAATCGAGCTCCTGCCTGTGGAAGAAAGAGGCACACGAGTTTACTCACTGTACTTCTTGATACCAAAGAAGGACGGGTCCCTCAGACCCATACTGGACCTCAGACCCCTCAATCAGTACATTCTATCGGAGCACTTTCACATGCTGACCCTGCAGCAAGTACTCCCGTTGCTCAGTCAGGGGGATTTCCTCGCAACTTTAGACCTAAAGGATGCGTATTTTCACATTCCGCTGCACCGATCTTCATGGCACTAAAAGCTTCAAAGTACATCTGTGCAACACGGTCGTGTTGATCCGGACGGACAACATGACGGCCATGTACTACATTCAGAAGCAGGGAGGAACACACTCTCCACAGCTGTCTAATCTGGCTCAGAGCATGTGGAAGTGGGCCATTCAGAGAAACATCTTCCTCATGGCAGAACACCTCCCAGGCAAAGACAATCAGATGGCGGACCTGCTCAGCAGGTACAGCCACCAAATGGACGAGTGGGAGATACATCCATCGGTACTCCACCCGTACTTCCAAAGGTGGGTCATCCAGAGATAGACCTGTTCGCCACAAAGGAGAACGCAAAATGCCGAAGCTTTGCCGCCAGGTTTCCACGCCCACAGTCGCAAGGCAATGCGATATGGATGAACTGGTCAGGCAAATTTGCGTACGCTTTTCCCCCAGCACCTCTAATACCGCTGGTGGCACGCAAGCTGAAGCAGCCCTCGATGACTCTCATCCTGGTTGCTCCAACGTGGGCTCGCCAACCATGGTACACCACGTTTCTGGAACTGTCCGTGGTACCGCATCAAAGGCTGCGCCTCACACCCAGGCTTTTGACGCAGAGCCATGGCGACATTCAGCATCCAGATCCGCAACAGCTCAACCTGGCGATCTGGCTCCTGAGGTCTTAGAGTTTGGCTACCTCAACTTACCTCCTGACTGTATGGACATCATCCGGGAGGCAAGGAAGCCCACCACTAGAGCATGCTATGTGGCGAAGTGGAAGCGGTTTGTCATTTATTGTGCAGGCCACAACATTAACCCGCTGGATGCATCTATTCAGAACATAATTTGTTATCTCTTACATTTGTACAAATGTAATCTGGCCTAAGCTTCCATTCGCATACATTTATCCGCAATGGCTGCTTATCTCCGAAATAGACAGCACCTCTCACTTTTCAGGGTGCCTGCCATTAAAGCCTTTCTGGAAGGACTCAAACGAGTCATTCCTCCACAAACGCCACCAGCTCCTGAGTGGAACCTCAATGTGGTCCTCACCAGGCTGATGGGTCCCCCTTTTGAACCACTGCATTCCTGCGAGATTCAATTCTTGACATGGAAAGTGGCTTTCCTTATAGCGATTACGTCGCTACGATGAGTTAGTGAACTCCAGGCACTAACTATCCAAGAGCCATTTATTCAAATTCATTCTAACAGGTTGGTGCTTCGCACTAACCCTTAATTCCTTCCTAAGGTAGTGTCTCAGTTCCATATCAACCAGACTATAGAACTACCTGTGTTCTTCCAAAATCCAGAGTCACTGGCGGAGAGAATGCTCCACACACTTGACGTCAAAAGGGCCCTAATGTATTACATTGATAGGACCAAGGATTTTAGGAAGACTAAACAACTCTTTGTTGCCTTTGCGCCACAACACAAAGGTAACCCCATTTCCAAGGCTGGTATAGCCAGGTGGATCGTTAAATGTATTCAGATCTGCTATCAGAAAGCCAAGCGTACTCTCACATTCCACCACGGGCCCACTCCACCCGAAATTTGGGGGCCTCCATGGCTTTCCTTGGAAATATTCCTTTGGAAGACATATGTAGAGCAGCCACATGGTCTACCACACACACATTTACAAAACATTACTGTGTTGATGTGCACTCCAAACAGCAGGCAGCTGTAGGGCAGGCTGTTCTAAAAACACTTTTCCAAACTGCTGCAGCTGGCACGGGAGGCCGCCGTTAATGGAGGGACTGCTATGTATTCTATGCACAGATATGAATTCAGCAGCCCACATGCCTCGAACCGAATATGCTACTTACCAGTATGCATCTGTTCTTGGCATGTAGGGCTGCTGACATTCATATCGCCCACCCTCCTCCCCGGCGCCTGTAGCGGCTGCAGCATTCACACATCTAGCATGGTCATCATTCGCTAGTTTCGCTCCATCTTGGCCACAATGGCTAAAAACAATCTGAGGATGGAGTCGATGCCCATGCGCACTGTAGTCCAGGGGAGGAGCCACCTATCTCGTGATACTTCGAAGATCTTCCAGGACAACAATGTGCGATCATCCGGACCCAACACTAGGCGGCGATCTATGCACAGATATGAGTGTCAGCAGCCCTACATGCCAAGAACAGATGCATACTGGTAAGTAGCATATTTGCTACCCCTGAACCCTAAAAATACCCCTGTACCCCAAAACCTAGCCCTGAACCCTTAAAATACCCCTGTACCCCAAAACCCAAACCTACCCCTGAACCCCAAAACCCAAACCTAGCCCTGAACCCTAAAAATACCCCTGTACCCCAAAACCCAGACCTAGCCCTGAACCCTTAAAATACCCCTGTACCCCAAAACCCAAACCTACCCCATAACCTTAAAATACCCCTATACCCCAAAAGCCAAACCTATCCCAAAACCCTAAAACTACCCCTCTACCCCATAGCCCAAAGCTATATCTGAACCCTTAAAATACCCAAACACCCCAAAACATATACCTCAGTACCCCAAAACATATACCCATACTTACTTTATCCAAACATTAACAAAAAAAACATGCTTTTACCATTCATGCATTTACAACGAATTTCGTTGTAAATGTATGCGTGGTAAAAGCGTATAAAATGTAATGCCATGCGTTATAATGGGTTTGCGGAGTTATGGTACTTTCGTAATGAAAGTATGCGGAGTGATGGTATGCGAAAAGAAAGTTGCAGATTAATGGTTTTTTACCCTCCCCCCGGTAAGTACATGGGTGGCACGGCGGCCCACATCTCCAGCAACATACTCATATTTTTTCACCACCCATTTGAAAAATGCACAGGTCTCTCTCATTGATTGCCAGCACCAACATACACTTTTAGACACACCTCCCGCCACAAGTTCTAGAATTGCGAACTTGAGAGCTGGGGAGCTACGTTTGAATCTCGGCATCAGCTCAACATCCTGTGATTCCAGGCAAATCGCTTTGTCTCCCCGTGCCTACCACAAATGAATGTGCTCTTGTATAATGTAAATTGTGCTCATGCCATGTTGTTGAGTTCGCACTATATAATATTGCAAGGAAAAATAAAGTAGGGAAACTCGAGTTCACACACTACTGAACGCGCACTCTTAAGTGCATCAGCAGTGCACTGTGAATCGGAGCGTTTCACAGGCCTGTCACAGATATTATAACAACGCCATGTTGATGAAATGATTGTAGTTGCGAATTTGCACACTAAAAGATGGCTGCTGCTATTTTTCTATTATAATGATAGCCGTCATTTATGTTTATGATGCAAATACGAAATGTGGCTTTAAATGGCGTTGTGCAGTAACGCACAGGTGAACACTGACGAAGCCTTCTGTCGAAACGCGTCTGTTGTCGGGGTAGGGGCCTGAATTAAAAATTCACAAATCTATGGTATCGTGTGCTGGTCGTTTGTCTAGCCGAGTGGAGTGGAGTGGACTGTTCTTGAATATATATATATATATATATATATATATATATATATATTTAAAAACAAAGATATTTTTCTAATGCAGTTGGTGAGATCATGGCATGTATATGCGCATGTGTGTGTGTGTGTCGTCCATGCCATGATATATATATATATATATATATATATATATATATATATATATATATATCGAACAAGTGCAATCTCCCAAGCTCCGACAACAGCGACCCAGGAAATCACGCGGATCCAATAATTATAAAGCACAGATTTTTATTCAAAAGCTGAACCAAGCAATCTGACGCGTTTCGGGCATCCGCCCTTGCTCACAGACAATCAGCGTTGGAAATGCTTGCGTTTTAAATAGTAACTGCTGAACAGTGAAAAAAGTGCATTTTTTTCTTTTTTTCATCATACACCTCGTGATAATAGACAGCGAGGACAAACTACTAGCAGCAAATAGCCTAGTCTGTTTTCCAAACATTTTGAGATAGCAACAGTTCGAGCAATTCATTAACTGGTTTGAATCCATATATTAATTAGACATAAAAAAACATAAACCCATGATATAAAAGTTTAACAAGGTTAGAAAAACTTTTTTTAAACAGCTTAAAATGCAAATACCAAAAGGTTGTATATAGCAAATATATATACACACATAAAGCCACCGCCTGCATTTAGTATTGATAGTGCAAAAATAGCAGAATAAAGTGCAAAGTGCATCAATTAAAAATAATTGTTGTTATTATATCAGATGCATTAAAAGAACCAGTAGTAATACTATTGGTTATGTGCAAAATACGCTTGAATGTAAACAGTATAATGTTGCATCTGAATCTATCAAAGTGCAAATCAGCGTAGTAGGTAAACATACGACTGTAGCAGCATAGTTATAAGGCATGGGCTATTTGGCATAATAATCAAGGGGATGTCATTGTCATAAGACGAACTGTTGCAAACACATATTGCTCAGGAACTACAGAAAAAAACTGTTGTCTATGTCCTCAAATGAGTGTACCCAGAAATTAAATGCAAATAAATAAATAATGAACCACGTGAATTAATATATATAAATGATACGTGCAACAATCCAACAAGGAGACAAAATATTGCACACGTGGGGGAGGGCGGCGGCCAAACGAACCCTACCACCCAAAGCAATGCAAAACAGAGTGGACAAAGCAAGGCTTGATTTACAGAAAGGTTATGATGGGTTTTAGGACCACCTAATCGTGCACTGTTCACTTGGTGCTCCGCACCTTATACTTTTAGCATACTAATCACACGTTAGTTTTGTGCAAATGTTATTTGCTTTTATTTTTTCAGTTTTCACTTTTTTATGTCAAAATACCTTTTGTTATTTCATTGTTCATAACAAAAACATTTGTTTCTTTTGCATCTGTGCAGACATTATTTCATATTTACATTTCTTACATTTACAATGCTTAGGCAATTCAATAATCATAAATTCACAAAAGAGCCCTATGCATTTCGGCACCTCTGTGGTGCCTTCAGGGGCGATTCTGTGGTCAGTGGTAGATGTTGTGTGTGTTCACTTCAAACACTCATACCCTGTGAGGATCACTGTGAAATGTGATCAAGGCTCTCTTATCTTCACCAATGTTTTCAGTCTGAATTGCCAAATCTTTGCTCCGTGTCCGCTAACCGTAGCTCTTCGCTCGTTGTATAACATTTGCACAAAACTAACGTGTGATTAGTATGCTAAAAGTATAAGGTGCGGAGCACCAAGTGAACAGTGCACGATTAGGTGGGTCCAAAAACCCATCATAACCTGGCTATATCTCACAGGAGTGACTACCCTGATTAATCGTAGCACCATTTAACAAGCAGATAATTTGATCTCAAAATACGGAGTGCTCTTCACGACCCCGATTTTTCTACATTGATTTACAGAAACACATGTAGGTCCTCCGTGTTATTAAGACCATTGGGAGATCTACTGTCTAGTTCAAGAATGAAGTGAGACTCCATTCTTCTCAGCATCTTGACCCTATCTCCGCCTCTTCTGGGTTTGTCTATTGCAGAGATAACAAAATAAGATAGGCACTCAAGATTATTGTTATGTATTGCCTTGAAGTGCCTAGCTACAGGATAGGCTGGGTCATTATTGACGATGGCACGTAGATGCTGGAGGATCCTAACGTGTACCGGTTGTCGTGTACTGCCGACATACCTGAGTGCACATGTGCAAGTTAAAACATAAATGGCAAATTCAGTTTTGCAGTTATATTGACCCTTGATTTGAATTGGGTCTGGACTGAATGGCGTGCTATATTGCCTAGTGCTTTTACCAAATTTGCAAGCCCTGCAAGAGGTGCAGCGTATAAAACCTGATCTTGTTTTCATCCATTCCTGCTTCTTTCTAAGTTCAGGAAATTCATGGCAGATGTGAGACCTAAGTGAGGGACCTTTCCTAAAGGTGACAATAGGGACTTCCGCTAATTGGGGTTTAAGTACAGGGTCCGTGGCAAGAACTGGCCATCTTTTGGACAAAATGGATTTTATTTGCCTGGCCTGTCTGCTGTATGGTGTCAGGAACCTGGGGTTCGTGGTATCTTCATCTGAAGCGCAAGATGTATTAGCACTATTGTTAGTCTCAAGCAGAGAAGCACGAGATCTAGTCTTGGCTTTTTCCATTGCTATTTTAAGCACTGATTCACGATAACCCCTAGCACGAAACCTAGTCAGTGCTTCATTAGTGCAAGATTCCAAATCAGAGTCTGTACTGCATATTCTCTTAATTCTTAAGAGCTCACCTAGGGGAATATTATCTACCACATGGCGCGGATGTGCACTGCTAGCGTGCAAGATACTGTTGCCCGCAGTGCTTTTCCGATGTAGCTTAGTAGTAAGCTGGCCATTGCGGATAAGGATTTTAACATCCAAAAATTCTGCCTCACAATCACTGATGGAACTAGTGAATTTAAGGTTTTCATTGTTCACATTGATAGAGTCAATGAACAGTTGAGCACTTTTCCTGTCACCCTGCCATAACAAAAAAACGTCATCAATATAACGAAGCCAAAGCAAAACATGATCAGAAAAAACTTGTGCGTGTTGCCGCCTGAGGACCTGCTCCTCCCACCAGCCCACGTGCAAGCACGCGTAGCTGGGAGAGAAACAGGCCCCCATCGCGACCCCACGCTTCTGCAGATATAAATCACTCCCAAAAAGAAAGAAATTATTATTGAGACACCATGATGTAAGCTCAATCAATACTTTGTTGTGTTGGTAACAATTAATTGGCCTTTTCCCGAGGAAAAAGTCAAGAGCTTTAATACCACAAATATGCTCTATGCTCGTGTAGAGCGATTCTATGTCCAAAGTAATCATGAGCATTCCGTCATTCCACTGGGTGTTTTGGATTTTTGCCAGAAAATCGCCTGTGTCTCTTACATACGTTGGAAGTTCTTGGACCAGACTTTGCAGGAAGTAATCGATGTATTCAGTGACGTGTTCAGCCACTCCTGCTATTGCCGAAATGATAGGTCGGCCTGGCACTGGTCTGGATAGTTTATGTATCTTAGGGAGTAAATAGAGTTTGGGCAAAACCGGAAACTCGACATGGAGGAATTCAAATTCTTGTGAGGAAATCATACCTTCCCTTTTGTATTTGAAGAGTAGTTTTTTAAGTGATTCCTTGGAAGATTCAAAGTGTCTCATGTTGGTGATAGAATAGCAAGTACCATCACTGAGCTGCCGCTTTGCTTCCCTGATATATTCCTCCTGGGGCCAAATGACCACATTGCCCCCCTTGTCGGCCGTGGTTACTATGATGTTGTGGTCATTACTTAATTTTTTAACCAAAGCATAATATTCGGTTTCATGTTTGCTTCTATATCGCTTTTTATGCTTGATCTGATGATGTAGTCGCTTTAGGTCTTCCACTACCACGTCCTGAAAAACATCAATGGAGTCTCTGGGCATGGTAGGATTAAATTTGGACGTTTGTTTGAAAGGACTGGTATTAGCTCCAATTTGGGGAATGTCTGCTGCCCTCAATTCATCCTGTGTGGATGCAGAGTCATCGGTGAGTGCATCATTGCCCAAAAGATTCAATACTGTAAGTGCTGTTCGAGTGTCACTGGCCGGTAGCATAGGCACATTCGAAAGAACATTAATGGTGGCTCCAATTCCTTGTGGTGTTTTATTGTTCAGACCTTCCTTAATTTCAAAGAATTTTTTGAGCTTCCATTTTCTTATATACATGTAGACATCTATGCGGGTCTTAGCATAGTTAAAGTCAGTAGCTGGACAATATGAGAGACCAAGGCTTAATAGCTGTTGTTCAGCCTTGGTGAGGTCAACGGAAGATAGATTTACTACAGTATTATCACTCACTTGTTTTTGCGCCAATACTGCCGCTTTGGCTTTTTGGGCGCTTTTGTGCTTTTTCCGGCGCTGGCCCCGTCTTCTGTTGTTCCTGGCACGCTTTGCTGCTGCTGCTGCCCCTTTGTCTGCTGTTTGTTCCGGGGCCTTAGTGACTGCAGTCTTTCGTTGGATAAAAAATCCACTTCCTCCCCCAAATCCAGGATGACCGAGCTTGCCTCCCAAGTGCCACTGGCATCGTCATCCGAGGTAGGGGCACTAGTCAGTGACTCATTGTCGCTGTGTACTTGGCTTGTTCCGGCTGTTGTGGGGCCCAGAGCTTGCCCAGAGGTAGATGTTAGTCCATCAGGTTTGCCCTGTTTTGCCTGCTGTGTTTGTTGCGCAAATTTGGAGCGCTTCACATTATCAAATTTGCGCGCGAAAGTAAAAATTTTTCCCTGTGCATAGTATTCCTTACAGCAAATTGTACTGATTTACGCAAAATCACAAAAAGCATGTAATCTGGACCAAGATCTAGCTTTCTGCCAAATTTGGAACAATTACTTTGGGCAGTTTTTTGCAGTGTCACTGTTCAAATTTCCTATGGCATATGAATGAGGAAAACCTTTTTTGGGACCCCTTTCCTCATTTTGCTTGGCCCTGCTTGATGGATCAAAGCAAAACCAAAGGGGATGATGGAGTGTTGAACAATGCAAGCACTCGCCCCCAGTCAACTGATCTGGGTTTAATCCATCATCATTCTTTAGCTCACTCCGCCACCCCAGTTCAGACATGGCCATATGCAAATCAGTCTGACCCTGTTCCTCATGGGAACAGTCCAGCCCGAACTGCCAAGCCATGTCTTCCCTGTACCGGAAACTATCATCCTGGGACCGGTTTCTGGTTGCTAGATGGATCACCTTAATTTCCCAGAAAGCAGCGGAGTTGAATGAGACTTTTTTTGGAAGGTTTTGTGAAGATTTGTCAAACGGATCCTAACTTATTAGGAAAAACAAAAAAGAAATTCTGTGGAAATTCAAACCTAACTGTAATTCCCTAGTGGCAACCACCACTGGTTTTATATATATATATATATATATATATCTATAATTTTTTATCATCACTGAAAAAGACAAAGGTTGCAGGGACGTTATAGTTTGGTTCAGATTTTACACTCACACAACCAAAGAAATTCAGCAGTTAGTTATCTCAAGTAACTATAACTATAGTTACCGTAGGGCACAAGTTATAGTTACTTGTGCTGACTATATAACTCGTAAATTTCAGTGATTTTGTTAGTTTAACATTTTTAATTGTCACTGAAACTGAAATTCTCACCTAGTAACAGTACTTAAACCATTTGGGAGTGGGTCCGAGAAATTCTAGGGGGCTTATAGATGTAAATTAATATTCTTTCACCTTACGTAAAGCCATCTTCCTCGTGGTAGGGTTATGGCTGCAGGGCCTGTCATAAGGCCAACCGCCACACCCGCCACCCCCCCCTCGGCGTTAAACTTCATATATATATATATATAAACCAGATTGATAGTTTTATCCAAAAATTTCCCAATAATTGTAATCAAATGTATATTTCAGTAATACACACAATGCAATGTTTAATTAATATTGATTACTTAAAAATATTTAATGTTTTATTAAACTACATGTCTGTGATTTTCTTTTACATAGCTTTTATTAATACATTTAGTGGGTAGAAATGTGTAAATAGACCTTCTTTTTTTTAAATGTATATTTCACTGAATTTTACTTGGAACATTTTTCAGCCAAAAAATATGTAAGTAGCCCCTGCAGCCTTATGGGGAGCTCCTTGTAGGTAAATAAAACAAAAAGTCCTTGGGTCTATAATAACGGCGTGTGCTAGATGTAACAGACTATGTTAAAGTATCAATTCTCCATGTGGGAGAAATCCCTTTAGGGCGAATACCCTCACTCACCATAGGTAACATGCTTCATCATATGGTTATCTCCTCCCGGTGGAAAAACCTAGTTCCACTGAGGGCCTCACCCCCTCACTGTGAAGGAGAAGCTCAGGGATGTTTTTATATAGAAGCTGCTACACTCCCTGGGATCCTAAAGTCACGTAGTGAATGAGGTTAAATGCAAAGACTGCAGCGCAAAAAAATGAGAAAATGGGATTTAAAACTACCTAGTGACAGCAAAAATGATTTAACTTTATTGGCTTGCTCTCGCTGGTAGGGATAAAAAGCAGTGCAAACAGCAGACCGGAAATTAGACTGCTGGTTCTCAACACACAGTCAACATTTTTCAGCCCCTATGATCTACAAGAGTATCCGGGCTTTCTTCAGGACCAGAAAATAGATACAAAGCTGCTGCTAAAGTGAAAAACGAAAAAAGTGCACAAATACTGTTGTGTACTGAAGATACTAGACCATTGTTCCAGTGTATCCTTTCCATATTATTGGAAATACCTAAGAAAAATATGCATCTATCAGGTCGAGAAACATAACTCTGTAAATTACAACACACACCTTATCAAGAACTGAGAGGATTTTAATGTATCCTTCACATCACATTGTAGTGAGAAGGGCAGAAAATAAAACCCAACTTGATGTATATATACAGCCTCACCTCAACCTGGCGGCAGCTCAGGGAAGAGGGCCCACTCTATATAGAAGAAAAGTATATATCTCTGTGTCAAATTTCTGTCATCATGTGCACACAGAATTATACATTAAAAGACATAGAAATGCCTGTACTGCTCAAGTCATGATATAAACACTGAATCCTATGTTGATACATCTCCAAGTCATAATTCATGGAGAGTTCTTATTTGTTAATTCCTCCATCCATTGTGAATCTACCAGCATATACTCCTAACTACATAATAGAGGAACATCATGGACACAAAGTCCATAGTGGCTATGAAAGGTTGGTAAACTTAGTTGCAGCTTACCACATAGAAAACCATGTAGTGATGTTTGGAAATGCTGAGAAAAATTAATAGTTACAATCTTTAGCAGTCAACCCAGTTGTAAGTCCTGAAAAAACTGACATGCCATTGTTTGAGTTCAGCCTATAAATCACTCACTCTTTAAAATACTCCATGCAACAAAAATCATTATTGATTAGAAGCATCCTCTGAATAGGGGATGACCCTCTGGGCACAGCTTACAATCTGCTGTATAGCGTTTAAATTCTTTTAAAAATATTAATCCAATGCCTTGAAAATACTTGTGGAAATATGTTAATCAAAAACATGTGAATTTCGTTTATATGAAATTACCGTTGAAGTTAATGAATACAATTATCTTCGAAATAATAATTCTTTGAGATACCAAATTCCATTGGATTAATATTTTTAAAAGAATTTAAACGCTATACAGCGGATTGTAAACTGTGCCCAGAGGGTCATCCCCTATTCAGAGGATGCTTCTAATCAATTTTGTCCAACACTCAGAGGTAGAGAGTGATACCACTGGAGCACGCCACACCAGCACAAATTGATCATTCTTGAAGCCTGTGCGCCGACCAAATAACTTTTGTTCTACAAAAATCATTATCACAGAGTAACAAGTCTAGTAAGTAGTGCCTTCAAAGTGAAGCCTACAGAGCGAATGCGCATTTTAAACCAGCAGCGCAGCATCTACTTACCTATCTGTCGGTACCCTTCGCGGTCTGAGGCTGCAACTGGAGGTACCGAACAGAAGGCCTGTACGTTAGATCTCGCTATAGCAATTGCGTTAGCAATGCTTGGCGAGATATAAAGTAAGGGCTTTGAAAGTGCTCCTAAAGTGCGGATTGGGTACAGTGCATGTGAGCGCAACCACGCGCATTGTGCACAGCTTCCATTTGCCATCACACTTCGTGTGCACGCTCCGCCTCTGCTGCCACACGCATTCAGCTCAACAGGCGGCTCACCCCCCATATGCTCGCTCGCCAATGTCCCTTCCACCCTTCCTTTGATCTCCGCTTTTCTTTGAACTTTCAACGCGAGTTCTCACAGGCTCCTCTCTGCTCCCTTCCTTTAATCCCCCTCCCCCAGTACAGAGCGCGCATCGCAGATTTTTAACCCCTTCACTGCGGCGGCTATTCCGCCGCAGTGCTAAGGGGGCGGGCGGCCGCGCGGCGTGCGCATGCTGGTGACGGAACCGCTCCGTCACCAGCCGCGGTTGCGCTGTGCTCATGACGGAGCGGTTCCGTCACGGCCCCGCCCGCTCAATAGAACGTTCAGCGCAGGCGCGGAATCCGCGCCACGCAGGCGTTCCGAGCGGGCCGTGACGGAACCGCTCCGTCATCAGCACAGCGCGACCGTGGCTGATGACTGAGTGGTTCCGTCACCAGCAGGGGAGGGGTTAATGGCCGCACGTTTTCTCTCTCACGCGCCATCCTAATAAGCATCTACCTTGCTGCTCCCGCCAGCCTTTGATTCGTGAGATCCACACATATCTCTACCAGAACACATCCATCCCCCCCTTCTCGCAGCATACCCTGCTCTCACAGGGCACAAGGTTTCTACTCCACGCATCTTCTCTCTCCACTCTGCTCTCCCGTATCTCACACTCCTCCACCGCCTCGCCTGTCTTTGAAGGAACCTCCCTTTCTAGCTCACCTGCCTTTTCTACTTCATCTCACCACTTTTCTCTCCTCTCACTGCCCTCGCTCCCTCTCATCTGTCACTGCTTCCCGCTCCCTTTCTCTTCTCTACTCCCCGCATCTTCCCTACTGTCGCCGTTCCACTGTTCCTCTCGAAGAGTTCCTTCTCCTATTGTTTGTCTGCTTCTCTCCTGTCATGTAAGTACCAACTCCTCTTCCTTTCTGTCCAGCATGGTCCAGTCTACCCTCAGTGCCTCTGCTCTCCTCTGTCTTTTTCCCTTTTCCCCACTATCCCGATTTTCCTACCCTCTCCTGTTAATTGCTTTTCTTTTCCTTTCCTTCTCGGTTTCTGTCGCTCTTTCGTGCTTCTGTCCCTCGCATCCTCTCTCTACCTCTTTGCCTCTCCCCCCATCCCTGGTCTTCGCCAGGCCCTCATTTCATCTTCTGGGTGTGTGAATGTGGCGGGGCGCCAACGTACACGTGCTGTGACTCATGAAGCACACCATGTACATCACACGATTAATCGACAGGCGAAGTACCAATACAGAGCACTGCTTGGCTTGCCATGGTAACCTGGTCTGTGCCCTCCTTGGCATCAGGGAGCCCGAGCTGCAGCCACGCAGGAAACGAAGCGGCATTCCAGGGCTTCAGTCACCCGATAAGGCGGAGCAGGGCGTGCACCGGAAGGGGCCAGCGACGGCCGAGGGGCTTGGTCAAAGGTCAACAAACCATTTGTGAAACCTGATTCTGTTGGGTAGTCCGGGATCTGCTTAAGTGAGTGCTGTTCTCCACGGTCGGTGACTAAAGGTAATGGTTTCATGAAAGCGGGACTGGTGGCAGCCTCTAGAGGCAGGCAAGTGGCCCAGTGGGTGGAACGCTTGCTACTGCTACAGTTTTTGATGCACACATACTACAGAGGTGCAGTCATGCTCTGGCGTTAAAGTTGCCACCACAATCAATAAGGAATAGAATGCATTGTATCTGCACTAACCTTAGAGAAAATAGTGTACACCTGTGCTGGGACACAAATGTACCTTGCATGAGGTGCATTTGTGTCGCCTGTTCTGTAAGCCCAAACTGCACACCTGCGATCCTGTTTTAAATAAAAAACATTTTTGGTCATGCCACATACTAGTATCATGTGGACGTGTGTTGACCTAGCCCTGATCTTTTGACAATGATAAGTTCTGGACCTAGTCCTGAACCAAGAGAGATGCACCAATCACACTGACTCACAAGACTGCCAACCTTAATGCGGGTTTCATGCCTGGAACGCAGTGGTGGCAGAGTATCATGGTTGGTGAATTATAGTGGCAGGCTTTTTTCGTAGAGACATGAATGTGCACTTCCAGGCCCATTCATATAAAGTTCCACTGCTCATGATGATCCCAGAATCCTTAAAGCGACATGCCATGCATTGTATATGTGCGCTAAACGTGATAGTCTGTTGTGCATGAGTGATACAGGCATGCATGTTCCATTTTGAAAGCCCACAACCTGGACCTGAATAGAAGATGGAGGAGAGGTTGCTTTCTGCAGGCTGCAGCATATGTGTATTGCTGGCATCTCCTAGATGAGAGGGGGAGCACTAGGCGCCAACCCTACACACACACAACCCCCCCCCCCCCCCACACACACAACCCCGCACACATACACAAACCCCCTACACAACCCCACACAGCCACATACATATGTAAATTGATACTTGTATAGCGCACTACTCACCCGCAAGGGTCTCAAGGTGCTTGTACAAATACCGCTGTGGAACCCATCCTGGCTTTCCCTGTGAGGCGTCCACTCCTGGGCACCCCCAAGGTGGAGGCCAGGCATCCTTAGCGTTGTGGGGGCCGTTGTGGAGATTAATCAAGCTATTGCCCAGAGTTGCAGAGTGGGACTCCATGATTGGAATAGGCACGAGGCGAGAATTATCAGGTCCGTGGAATTTTCGAGCCCAAGACCCGCCAAGGCGGGGAATTGAACCCTGGTCCCGGGCTAGACCTCTGCATCAGGGTCTGCCGCTCTAATCATTGAGCCACACTTCTCCACATACATACAACCACACACACAACCATCTATCCATCACCCTCACTCTATCTATATATCTATCGCCCTCACTCGAATCCCGCTCTAGACAAAACTTACTTTGCCAATGGGATGCTTACCATTGCGAACTGGATGACTGCAAATTATCTCCAGTTGAACCCGGATAAGACCGAACTGATGCTATTAGGCAAAGCAATAGACGTCTGGTCAGATGATTGGTGGCCACAAGAGTTAGGCACTGCACCATCCCCCAAAGAGACAGTGAAAAGTCTGGGACTAAAGTTGGATCAAGCTTTAAATATGAAAGCCCAAATCTCGGCAATCACAAGCTCATGCTATTATGCCCTCCGACTAGGGAGGAAAATACTACCTTACATCCCGCTCCATCATCGGAGAACCCTAGTTCAGGCAATGGTCACCACACGACTGGACTATGGGAACGCCCTATTAGCGGAAGTCGGGGAGATGCTGCTGGCCAAGCTACAGGTGGTGCAGAACACTGCCGCCAGAATGATCCTCAATCAACCGGCGGGTTCTCCCTCAGCGCCACTGTTAAGGAAACTTCATTGGCTATCAGTAAAAAAGAGGTCATTTTTAAAGATCTGCTGCCTGACCTTCAAAGCAGTCAATAAGATTGGCCCAGTGTACCTACGGAATAAGATACGGAAATATACCCCTAGTAGGCAACTGAGATCAACAACTCAGCATTTGCTACAGTCCCCGCGTATTCGACTGGTCAGGACGGGAGAGAAAGCCTTCTCGTACCTGGCACCTAAGTACTGGAACCAACTTCCGCTGGGACTGCGCACTATGACGAGCTACAACGGTTTTAGGAAACAGTTGAAAGCTTATCTATTCTAAACTTAAAGTACCATTGTCTCTTCATCTTTAGGGAGGCAGTCTTGTCTGGATAGCGCCGCGATGCCCCAGGGTGAGGTGAGTGCTTTAGAAACCATTAAACTAAACTAAACTCAACTCTATCGCCCTCACTCTATCTACCTATCTATCGCACTCACTCTATCGCACCACCACAGCATCACTCAGTGGCAACACAACATCACTATCCGCTACCACAGCATCACTGAATGCCACAACATCACTCGTCGCCACCACAACATCACTCAGCGCCACCACAGCATCAACCTGTGTAACCATTCAACAACAACTGGTTCAAATATGTTCTCTCAATGTTTCAAACTTTATTACAAATGTCACAAAAAGATGTTAATATTTCACTTCTGTTCTTGGATTTTCGACACAATAAAATACACTGAACATAATCTTCACAAAAGTTATTTACAAAAGCTTAAGCTACTGCCATTATAAATTACAATAACTTTTATTTAAGTATCAATTATTTAAAAAAAAATAAAAGCCATTATGTGTAATATCAATACATCTAAGTCACGTAAATACAACACACATTGCATTACAAATGCTATAGGTGTCACATCTGCGAAAGTTATAACTATTGCCAATATAAATGACAAAACTATTAATTTTGCTATTTTCAAAACCAACACATCAATAAAAAAAATTTCATTTACAATACCAATAGATCAAACTTTCCTAATGCGAGACCTATTGCATTGCAAATGCTTGTTTTTTTAAAGTTGTGTGCTCGGTTCCTACCCGGGGAACGCCACAGCTTCTTTCTTGTTGCCATCTGAGGGGTGAGTCTCCGGGTCCCCACTGCCCTTCTGGCTCCCCTGCTTTCACCCATCGTGGATGCAGTGGGAGCTGCCATTGCTCCCATCCAGTGGGAGCAGTTTACTTTTGCTCCCATGGGGTGGGAGCAATTCACTCAATTTCCCTTCCTGAGAGTGCAGGCAGGAAAATGTTTTGTTCCCACACTTGACGAGAGCAGCTTTCTGCTCCTGCCTGGTGGGAGAACAGTGCACTGTTCCTGCCCGCTCCCACAAGTTGGGAAATAGATGGTGTCCTAGGGGTTTGGGACTCGGGAAACCATTGCTGAGCCGGCCCAGATTGATGGTGTCCTCGGAGCCTTTTTAGGCTCGGGGAGGGGAGCCCCGTGCCCCCTCACCTTTATGGCGCGCGGTCCTGGGGGCTGAATCCTAAGATTCAGGGATATCTCAGAGAGTAGGCCCTGCAGGCAACATCAGTTACTTGATACCAAAGATAATGTGCAGTTGACCACGCGTGACGGGTTGAGCCAAAGTCCTTTCCAGATACCAAGCTGTGTTCGCAACCTTTGATGCACAGTTCCTTACTCTGTCACTGATTTCACTCTTCCATCTCTCTTGTGTACTTGCCTGGAGTTTTATTCGGACTCCTACACAAAATTATGCTTTTTATTTTTAAACTAATCTAGTTTGCTCTGTAAAGATACTTTTTTTTTATTCCTATGAAAAGGAGTATTTTTTCTTTTTTGTGGGAAACAAAATTCTCCTCAGTGGTAAAAAAAGAACTAGGAAAACAATTCTTGCAAGTGGTGGTAAAGTACTTACTTTTGTTTGCTCCCGTTTTGCTCTCCACATGAGGTGTCCTTTAACCCTTCATGTAATATATCTTCCTGTTCATTGCTCTGCTGAGTATGTTCCTCTAGGCTTCCCTCTCCTGTGTAACTGTTCACAAGCCATTGTTAAAGACCAAAAGTTTGAATCCTCAAAAAAGGAAAGCACAACAACAAAAGTAGATGTCGGCTTTGCTGCAGAGCTTCTTTGGTAAGGAGTGTAATGATATGTTCAGAAATGTCAAGGACTGTTTGAATGTGAAACTGTACATCCTAAGGAACCAGAGAAAGCTCTCTAATGGTCGAAAAGGAATCGTGGTTCCAGGAGCATGCCCACGAACCATGGGGTTGTTCCTAGTGCTGCAAATCCAAGGAGGCTTTAAACGTGAACATATTTGTTTGAAATGTACCTCCAGCAGGTGTAAGTTTAAAGTTACACGTAGGCATACCCTCAAACAATAACAACATATTGGTTTCTCATACCAAACACAACATTGTAAAAAAAAGAAAAGAAATTGAGATTGCGATTCCCATTTTCCGTCTTATAACACTCGGAAAGGAAATGCAGTCTTTCCAGGCTTGCGAGACAGGCGATCCTGGAAATAGAGTTGCGGCACCATACTATTGTTTCTATTGAAGTTGCGAAAGATCTTTGAATTCAGGAGACTGCTAAATTGGCTCATCTGAGTAACACTCCATGCTTTACTAGCCTGTAGAAATAAGGAGGCTACCCTTTAGAGATGCCAGTTTCACTTTTCCCAAGAGTTAGGAAAGCTTCTGCTGTGACAAGTATGGCATCCCAACAGACTTGACTTCAAATCAGGAAGCAGCTGGAGCCAATCAATGGTAGACAGCAAGATTTGGATGTGGTAATAACTTCAAGGGTGATGGTGCTGATCGTTTGAGATAAAAATCTTTGGTGTGGAAATATTTCACATGCCCTGAGGAGAGAAAGAAAACTGAATGCCCCAAAGGTTACATGCTCTTTATCTCACCACATCTGCCGCATGGACACCCAGGGAGGTTCTCGTTTGGCACAAGTGGCATGATGAAATACCTCACAAAGAGGAAACCGAACACAGACTGCAGATGTTCTCTCTGGTACTGCAATCAATGCAAAAAGATTATTTGCTCCTGGGTTGTAGGTTGGGAACAAAAATGTAATCTAATGGGCAATTAACCAGCATTTGGAAAATTACCTCAAATGTTGGCCTTCTTCCAAAGTTTGAAAAAAGTGAAGGACGTAAAGGGAAAAGAAATGGTTTACAAAACTGGTTTAAAAAGATATAGGCTTCCCAACAAAAAATAGAAAAAAACTGTTCAATGCTAAAAAAAAAAAAATGTTTTTGCAGCCTACAGTGGGTAGAACGCAGGACCCGGCTGTAGACCAGGCCCTGCTGCATATTGCAGAATGCCATATGTGGTGGGGGGAGTTGACTGCTTTACTCATTGGGCACAGGACACAGCTGCAGGATAGGCCCTTCAAGTAACCCCTACTGCACACAGCCAAAAGCCATGCACAGCAGGGATTGGCTGATGATGGTGGCCTGGGTACATGGACTGAAGCCCACCCCTGTGGTGCAAAAGGCTGTCTGCGCCAAATTGAGCTCAACACCTATTCAAAAGTCTGGTTCTGCATCCAAACATGCTTATCTGACACATTTAGAATTGGGAGAGGGACTAGATATGAGTGTTCTCTCTCAATCAATCATATCATTTGTAAAGCGCACTACTCGCCCGTGAGGGTCTCAAGGCACTGGGGTGGGGAATGCTGCTACTGCTCGAAAAGCCAGGTCTTGAGGAGTTTTCTGAAGGTCAGCAGGTCTTGGGTCTGCCGTAGGTGGATGGGGAGGGTGTTCCAGGTCTTTGCGGCGAGGTGGGAGAACGATCTGCCGCCTAAGGTCACTCTTCGGAAGTGGGGGACTGTAGCGAGGGCGAGGTCGGCGGAGCAGAGCTGGCGGGTGGGGGTGTAGAAACTGAGTCGTCTGTTGGAATACGTTGGTCCGGTGTTGTGGAGTGCCTTGTGTGCGTGGGTGAGGAGCTTGAAGTTTATCCTCTAATTGACCGGGAGCTAGTGCAGGTCTCTCAGGTGGGGTGTGATGTGGCTGCGGCGAGGGATGTCTAGGATCAGGCGTGCAGAGGCGTTCTGGATGCGTTGGAGCCGTCTCATGAGTTTTGCCGAGGCTCCTGCGTAGAGGGTGTTTCCATAGTCCAACCTACTGCTGACAAGGGCCTGGGTGACTTTTCTTCTCGTTTCAGTGGGGATCCACTTGTAGATCCTACGGAGCATGCGGAGGGTGTTGAAGCAGGAGGAGGATACGGCGTTCACCTGTTTAGTCATGGAGAGGGTGGAGTCGAGGATGACCCCTAGGTTGCGTGCGTGGTCGGTGGGTGTTGGAGCGGTTCCCAATGCGGTCGGTCACCAGGAGTCGTCCCAGGCCGAAGGGTTGGATCCGAGGATGAGGACCTCCGTCTTGTCCGAGTTCAGCTTCAGTCGGCTGTTCCTCATCCATTCAGTAACGGCCTTCATTCCTTCGTGAAGGTTGGTTTTGGCAGTGTGGGGGTCCTTGGTGAGAGAGAGTATCAGCTGGGTATCCGGCATAGGAGAGGATATTGAGGTCGTTCCGATGGGCGACGTGGGCGAGCGGTGCCATGTAGATGTTAAACAGAGTTGTGCTGAGGGATGAGCCCTGGGGTACGCCGCAGATGATCTTGGTGGCTTCGGAGTCGAAGGGGGGAAGGTGGACGCTCTGTGTTCTACCGGAGTGGAAGGAGGTGGTCCAGTCCAGGGCCTTCTCTTGGATCCCAGCGTGGTGGAGGCGTGTTCGTAGTGTGTGGTGACAGACCGTGTCGAAGGCGGCTGGCAGGTCCAGGAGGATGAGGGCCGCCGTTTCTCCGTTGTCCAGCAGGGACTTGATGTCATCGGTGGCAGCGATGAGGGCAGTCTCGGTGCTGTGGTTGCTGCGGAACCCGGACTGGGAAGGGTCCAGGATGTTGTTCTCCTCGAGGTAGCGAGTCAGTTGTTCGTTGACCGTCTTCTCAATGACCTTTGCCGGGAACGGCAGCAGGGAGATGGGCCGTAAGTTCTTGAGTTCCTTTGGGTCTGCCTTGGATTTCTTGAGTAAGGCGTTGATCTCGGCGTGCTTCCAGTTCTCTGGGAAGGTTGCTGTCTCGAAGGAGGTGTTGATGACTTTCCGGAGATGGGGTGCTATGAATGTGCTGGCTTTGTTGAAGATGTGGTGTGGGCATGGATCTGACGGAGATCCAGAGTGGATGGTGTTCATGATTTTGATGGTGTCATCGTCGTTGATGTTGGTCCAGTAGAGCAGGCGGTTGGTGCGGATGGTGGTTGTGGGGGCGGAGGTCTCAGTGGTTGTCGGGGCCGTCGTGGCGTTGAAACTGTCGTGGATGTCTGTGATCTTGCGGTGGAAGAAGGTGGCCAGCGAGTCGCACAGGTCTTGCAAGGGTGGGACATCGTTGGTGTTGGAGCTGGGGTTGGAGAGTTCCTTCACGATGTTGAAGAGCTCTTTGCTGTTGTGCTCGTTGTTGTCTAGGTGGTCTTTGAAGGAGGCCCTTTTGGCGGATCTGATGAGATGATGGTGTCTGCGGGTGGCATTCTTGTGAGCGGCGTGGCTGTCCGGTGTTCGTTCACGGAGCCAGATCTTCTTCAGCTTTCGGCAGGTTTGCTTGGAGGCACGGAGGTCTTCAGTGAACCAGCTTGCTTTCTTGTTGGTATGATTGTTGGAGGGTTTCTTGATCGGGGGGAGGGTGTTGGCGCAGTCGTTGATCCACTGTCTGAGGTTGCGGGCGGCGGGGTCGGTATGGTCGGCAGGTGGGCTCTGGGCGAGGGTGGTGGTTAGCTGGTCTTCGGTGACTTTGCTCCAGCAGCGGTGAGGCAGCTGTTGGGTGTGGTGGTGCGTGGTGGGTTTCTTGAAGGTGAAGTGGATGCAGCAGTGGTCGGTCCAGTGGAGTTCGGTGGTATGATTGAAGGAGACGTGGGGGCTTGCGAAGAAGATGGGGTCAAGTGTGTGACCGGCGGAATGGGTGGGTGTTGTGACGAGTTGTCTGAGTCCGAGGTTGGCTAGGTTGTCAATCAGGGTAGTGGAGTTGGTGTCGTCATTGTTTTCGAGGTGGAAGTTCAGGTCCCCGAGGAGGATGTATTCTGTGGAGGCGAGGGCGTGTGTGCTGACTAAGTCGGCGATGGAGTCGCTGGACTGTGGTCGGGGTCCGGGCGGTCTGTAGATGAGGGTTCCTCTGAGGGTGGTGTTGGGGTCGGTGTGGATCTGGAAGTGCAGGTGTTCTGCGGTGCTGAGGGTGTCGTCAGTGTTGGTCGAGACTCTGAGAGTGCTGCTGTGGACGATGGCAATTTCTCCTCCCGCTCTGTTGGTGCAGTCCTTGCGGGTGATCTTGTAGCCTTCCGGGACGGCTATGGCTATGTCGGGTGCCGAGGCGGGGTTCAGCCAGTACTCCGTCAGGAAGGCGACGTCTGGGGAGGTTGAGTAGAGTAGGTCCCAGAGTTCAACGGCATGTTTTCGGGCGGAGCGGGTGTTGAGAAGGATGCATCTGAGGTGGTTGGGTTCTTTCCTGGTCAGCAGCGTGGTGAGGCGGATGCTTGTGAAGCTGCAGTTCCAGCAGGTGAAAGCTCTGTGGGTGCTCTTCGGGGCAGCCAAGGAAGCAGGTGTGTGATCGTCCGGTGTTGAGTGCGTGGAGGGTTCTGGCATCGTAGCAGTGTCGGGCGTCGTGGCGTTCGTGGTGTCCTGGCGCTGGGAGCGGTCCAGGCGCGGACGGGCACAGACGGGCTTGCCTTGGGTGCACCAGCGGCGCGGCCGCGTAGTGCCTTCCATATGAGGGGATCTGGGATGGAGGAGCAGCTGGGAGGCGGGAGCGGGCGGCAAATGGGATTGCAGGTGGGCGAGGCCACAGGGACGCAGCGGCTGGAAAAATGGGCGGGCCGCGGGAGAACTGGGCACAGGAAGGAAAAACAAGTTTAGGCAAAACAAGTACAGGCACAGAGGAATAAAAACAAGTCTGTGCAAGAAAGCAAGTTAGGCACAGGGGAATAAAAACAAGTCTGGGCAAGAAAGAAAGTACAGGCACAGGGGAATAAAAATAAGTCTGGGCAAGAAGGAAAGTTAGGCACAGGGGAAAATACAAGATTAGGCAAAAACAATGCAGGCAGAGCCATGCAGCAGCGTGGGGAGCGACCTGCCTGCGAGCAGGGTCATAGGTCGCTCCTTTCACGCTGTGCGGCTTCCATATGAGGGGATGTGGGAGAGAGGAGCAGCTGGGAGGCGGTCACGGGGCGGCGAATGGGATTGCAGGTGGGCGGGGCCACCAGGACGCAGCGGCGGGAAAAATGGGCAGGGGCCCCGGGAGAACTGGGCACAGGAAGGAAAAACAAGTTTAGGCAAGAAAACAAGTACAGGCACAGAGGAATAAAAACAAGTCTGGGCAAGAAAGCAAGTACAGGCACAGGGGAATAAAGACAAGTCTGGGCAAGAAAGCAAGTACATGCACAGGGAAATAATAACAAGTCTGGGCAAGAAATCAAGTACAGGCACAGGGGAATAATAACAAATTTGGGCAAGAAAGCAGACTTATTTCCATCGCTGTTGAACCCCTTGATTGCAGATTACATGAATTCTACTCATTTTGAGGCATTACCTCCCCTTGAGGTGACTTTTATTATCTCTTCAGGCCAACAATAGACTTTTGCTTAATAAACAACTTAACAGCAATTGGTTTCATTACCATCAGAGAAATGATAAAATATGGTGCCTTCAGTGTTGCTACAATTAATATTATTTTTTATTATAAAAGAAAAACAAATGGGAGACGTACACTTTCATGAACATTACTAGTCTCCCACAAATAGAGTACCCACACAAATGATACAAAGATGCAGTTCAGTATCTTTCTCCATCAAGATAATTAAATCATTAGGGTCAATAATATTAGAACAAGCATTGACAAAGCCAATAGTTTGCTCCTTTGCAAGAGCTATTGGCTTTGCTAATGTGTTTTAGCCATCTTGTACACCTGTGTGGCTGCTGTTCAGTATAGCTAAAAGTTAGTAGAGTGGAGGGGCTTGGAGTGGAATAAAGTATTGTGGAGTGATGTGGTGTGGTGTGGCGTGGCCTAGCCTTGAGTGGAATGAAATATAGTGGCAAGGAGAAGAGTGGAATAAAGTAGAGTGCTAGAGTAGACTGGCACAGAGTGGAGTAAAGTTGCATGGAATGTTGTAGAGTAGCATGATGTGAAGTGGCATAAAGTAGAGTGTTGTGGAGTAGTGTGTTATAGGGTGTTGTGTCATGGAGTACAGTGCTGTGCAGTGGAGAAGTGTTGTATCGTAGAGTGGAGTGGTGTTGCGTGGAGTATACATGGTGTGGTAGTGCACTGCCATTACAGACAACACATTTTAATTGAACTGACAACTACAATTGTACATAAAGTTTTACTGAAAAAGCTGTACAGCACACAAACAATAACGTGTGGAAATGACATCCCCTAGTGTACTGATTTGTTTTGATCATATTAAAATATTAGTTCCCACCCTGCTTTCGAATAAAACGTTTTCTTCATTTGTAATTCTGACATATTTGTACAGTTAATTTCCAGACATTTACATTTTGTTTTGTGCTAGGAAAAAACACTTTATTTCCCAATACCTGACAAGACTTTCACATAAATCCTCTCACTTTGAAGTCAGAGAAAGAAAAATAAACACCAAGCTCCCTTGGAAGACAGAGCTTGACGTTTGACCTCTGTCTTTGAACGCATTGCAAGTGTGAGCAGAACAACATTTAAAGGCCCATTTACAGAAAGGGAGGACTAGTGGAAGAATACAAGGAGCGATGGTGAACAAGATTTGCTCCAGGGGAACAACAAAGACCTGTTGGACAGCCTAAAACAAATAAACATTACACCGACCACCCATTCAAAAATATTAGTCATTATTCTTGGAAAAAGGGCAGCCGCGGATGCTAATCCAAAAGGCACCCTGGTAAACTGAAAGCAACCATACAGTGTGATAAACATCTTGCATTTTTTACTATCAGCGTGTAAAAGTACCTGGTGGTATACTGATTTAAAATCAATTGTCAAGAACCAACACTTATCTTCAGTGACCGTAAACATTTCATTGATGCAAGATAGGAGAAACTAATCCGATATTTTTGTCGAGATCCTTTAGGTCAATGCATAACCTAACCTTGCCATTGGGGTGTTTAACAACTACTAATGGGGAAACCCATTCAGCAGATTCCCCCTGTTCAATGATGCCATCTGTTACCAACTTTTGTAATTCCCTGTGTACTTCATCTCTGATGGAAATAGGCAAATATCTGATTTTGTGGATACATTGGACAGCATCGTGTTTCATTTCAATCCTGTGTTCAAAATCATTCAACAACCCTACTGTGGCACAAAAAAACTTCTGGGACCAGTGCAATTGGGATTGAGAATAATTCCCAGCTTACCCTGATCACTCCAGCCAAGAACAGATGGTCCATGCTTTGCCACAAATTACTTACAATTTGCTTTCCTATCCTTAAATTGGAAATTCAAGATTCCTGGATCCAACAAAGTCAATACTGTCCCATGTATAGCATTTGGCAATAACATTAGATTGCCCCAGTATTGGAACTTTCATAGATTCCCATGCTTTTGTATCGTTCCATGTCGTCGGAATGGGAGTCTCGGTAACAAAAATAACATAGCAGTAGGTACAAAAGAGAAAGAAAAAGGCCGTAGGCCTCATTACCTTTTGTATCATATCCGCCTCTTTTTGTAAAAGAGATCAAACCCTCCTGAAGGAACCTCAGAGCCTCAGATTTTCTACCGCACGTTGTGCTTAGGGAGTCTCCTTTGAGCTCTGCTCAATCTCTACTCTTCAGAAGTTTTCTTTCAGAATTTTTCTTCAGCCTATTGTCCAACATCTTTGGGAGGAAGGCCTAAGGCAATGAAAAATCCAGCGACGGTGGTCTCTGTACTACCGCGCCTCGACAAAAAATATAAAGCACCGGATGATGGTCCGGCGTCTTTGACGGGACACTCGATGATCTCACAAGCGGCACAAAGGAAGTCTTGCAACCCCTCAGCTCCTTTGACAACTCCTCCGGATAAAGAGGGCAGGAGATTGGACAATGCCGGAAAGAGGTTTTCTTCAATTGCGAGTCTTTTAGTGCGAACAGCAAATGCCTTGGCGATATTGGGCAGGTACGATCGCCAACTTTGGTGTGATATTTCGCCATACTTATATCAACTTCCTCGGGAGTCCAAAACAAGACACCGACCAACAAGAAATGCCGGTCTAATGCAAGCAGGCTTCACCACCAAGGATCATTGGGGAATGCATTTTCGATAGCCTGTTCAGGGACATTTGTCTACGCCTTTCCCCCCATTCCACTGATCCCGAGGCTTATCAAGAAGATCATGGTAGAGCCATGCAAAATGATCTTGATATCGCCTGCTTGGGCGAGACAGTTTTGGTTCACAGAACTCTACCTGTTAACGTTGGTTCCTCCTCTTCCCTTGCGAACGATTCCAGATCTTCTCACAATGTCCGAAGGACAAATTTGGCATCCGGATCCAGTGTCATTGCACCTGACAGCATGGCTCCTGAGCAGCGAGAGTTTATGAACCTTCCCATCTCAAATGAAATAAAGGAAGTTCTCTCACAGGCTAGAGCCCCTTCCACAAACAAGACTTGCTGTCTCAAATGGAAAAGATTTTGCATTTGGTGCAGGAAAGAGGATGTTGACCCCTTCTCTTCACAACCTCATCAAATTCTGCCTGATCTTTTATCCCTGGCTAAGTCTAGGCTGGCCCATTCATCCATAAAAGTTCAATTAGCAGCGATCTCTAGGTACAGATGTTCAGCGTATGGACCTTCTCTTTGGTCTTCCAGGATAATAAAACAGTTTCTTAAAGGATTTTTCCGTGTCTATCCCCCGGTGAGGCCTCCTCCTCCTACGTGGGAATTGAATTTGGTCCTCACACAGCTCATGAAGGGCCCCTTTGAACCAATACATCGCTCAGACATGAAATTCCTTTCATGGAAGTTGGCTCTCCTTCTTGCCCTCACATCAGCAAAAAGCATTGGGGAATTGCAGGCGCTCACAATCCAAGAGCCGTTTCTCCAATTCAAAAGAAATACAGTAATCTTACGGACTAATCCAAAGTTCATACCCAAGGTGCCCTCGGATTTCCACTTGAATGAACCTGTTATTCTTAAAGCTTTCTTTCCGCACCCTACTTCACCAGCGGAGAGGTCGCTACATTCTCTGGATGTACAAAGATGCTTGAAATTTTACTTTGATCGCACCAAAGGATTCCGTAAATCCTCCCAATTATTTATTGCTTTTGGTGGTCCTCAGAAGGGCCTCCCTCTTTCCAAGCAAGGTATTGCAAGGTGGATTACGAGTGCCATTCTGCATTGTCATAATGCAGCGGGAAAGCCACTGACCAGCAGGGTTAGAGCACATTCCACAAGATTGGTGGCTTCTTCAACAGCTCTCTTTGTGGGAGTGCATATCAAAGACAGTTGCAGAGCTGCGACTTGGAGCAGCGTGCACACCTTTACAAAGCATTACTGCTTGGATTCCTTGCAACAGGAAGATACGGCGGTAGGCCAAGCGGTCCTGAGGAACCTCGTCCACTGATTGGTGATCTTTCCTTGTCTATCCCACCTTCCTTTTATTCTGCACATTTTGGTTTTCATGTAATGATGATTATTGCCATGTTTATGTATGCCACAAAATGTGCTTATGGATGACTGCTTGCTACTCTGATACAAAAGCATGGGAATCTATGAAAGTTCCAATACTGGGGCAGGAAAACAAGTTACTTACCTGTAACTGTGGTTCCCCAGTATTGGTAACTTTCATAGATTCCCATGCGCCCACCCACCTCCCTGAGGAAAGCTCAGCCTTCAGCAGATATGGTGACTGTTCCACAACGGCTACGAAAATCTGAGGCTCTGAGGTGCCTTCAGGAGGGTTCTAAGGGGTGATACTCTTCTGATTGGCTTATGCCTAAGTTTGGTCTCTTTTACAAAAAGAGGCGGATATGATACAAAAGGGAATGAGGCCTAGGCCTTTTTCTTTCTCTTTTGTACCTACTGCTATGTTCTTTTTGTTACAGAGACTCCCTTTCCGACGACGGGGAAATGATACATAAGCATGGGAATCTATGAAAGTTACCAATACTGGGGAACCACAGTTACAGGTAAGTAACTTGTTTTCTTTCTAAAGATGGACACCCAGTTTGTCAACAAAGTGATGTTTCCAAATGTGTTCACTTACGATGGTAACACCCAGAATCGGATACCACCTTTAACGTGATTTACAACCCAAATGTCATAATCTATGCTAGACACAGTTAACATTAGAGGAATCTGAATCTTCCGAAACCTCAGTTTATTTTGTTATCTTCTTGCACACACTGTACCTTTCTATTAGAATTAGCATTTTTTCTTCTACACATTTGGCATACTGCCTAACCATGCTGCAAAGTGCACATATTTAAAACTTAGCTGGACACTTCATGAAATACATTAAATGCTCCCCAGAACCAAAGTGATAGCCTTAACATTGTTTGTCACTTGGTGACCTCCAAGTGTTCTTCTTTTCCTCAAGTACGTTTTCCCTTGCAAGACCGCTGAGTTATTTTTACTTTTGTTATCGATCTTCTTCTTCCTGTTAAACTAAACTTACCAACCAGTTTGATTTCATTTGACTCTTCAAGAACCGCTTTGGCACATCTCAATGCCAGCTCCGCTTTCTTCACCAACGCTTCCACCTCTATTATTTCCACTTCTGAGCAGCACCAGTAAAAGCTCATGGAATCCAAAAACATCATAATCAACAAAAGAATCTTCAAATCCATAAATAGCATGCGACCACCAACATCTTTAGCTTTTCGTTTGCCTCTTCCAGCTCTTCTTCACACCAAAAACACTGAATTAACCCTTTTTAATTCTCTACAACAAAACATATAAACAAATTTAGCAAGCATAAACATCCTCGTAATACTTGTACCAAACAAATTTCCTAATAAATAATTCTTAATCATACTTAGACAAAGAATTATGCCACACCCAAAGGAAGGGTGGGTGGGTGGGTGGGTGGGATAATGCTAGCCTCCTTTCTCTTTAATAAAACCCTGATTCAATAGTCTGTAAACCTATTCGAATTGCAATTTTATGTCAAGACAGGAGGCTAGCATGCATGTTCAAAGCTTTCTAAAACACATTTTGAATCATGTTCAACTGACTTAAAATCTCCTAAACGTAGAGACATTGACATCCAAAACCCTCCTTAAAGAAATAGGACACAATAAGGTAGCTAACTTCCAGGACAATTCCCTAGACTCCAAGAACTTATTACTTGACAAACTCACAACTTCAGAACCATGGCGACATCCCATAAAAACTTCTACTTGGATTCCGGGGGGGTCTCTTAATCCGAATCCCTTTCTTAACTCTACAAACCAAAGGACTTCTTCCAATAGAAACATCATGACTTGAAGAATGGCCAGCAGAAATCGCCGACCTATAACAGTTCACAGTTCTTTACGACATTCCCTTCTCAAACAAAACACCGAGAAATTTAACTACTTGAATGTCCTCTCGGGTGACACTTCTTGCAGAGTAGAGCGTTGCCACGGATACAATCACACGCACTGTAAATATTCCTTCCAAGATGGCCACCAAACATAGGTTAACGTTATTTCCCAAAGCCTGTGTGTCGTGCACCTGAGCAACACGAACGTAGCACGCAGATTGCTTCACTGACCTATCAACCACAATGTCATCACTTCACGCTGGGTCTCGGTGAGGAAACCTCAGTTGCGGAGCAATGGCCAGCTCACCATTGTGGCATGATCTCTGCTAAAACAGCTCCGGATCCATGAACCAACAAAGCAGGTGTGATGATTCTGAGAAACGCAGTCGGACATGATTCCAGGAATGCACACTGCCCACACCTCCTCACAGCATGCTCCCATCTTCGAAGGGCTGATGAAAATGACATCCAGTGCGGGATCGAGGTCTGTTGATCTGCTCGTCGCCACTTTGTAGAGATGACTCTGAGACCCTTCAGGATTGAGGTGAATTTATTACTTAGACATGTCCAGTTGCAAGAGCTGGCTCTCAGGTATCTGGCTAACGACCACAAGGCAACCCAACATTAGAATGTTGGGGATGGGGTGACACGCAATGCCAATGGGACAGGGGAATGCATTACATCACAAAGGTGGAAAACTCACACTCTATCACATCATTAAAACAGTAGGTTTATACATGTGACATTTTAACTTGGGTGATGTGCATCTAAAAATTGTATTTAAAATATATTAGCCAAGCATGGATAGAAAAATGTAGTGCTCATAAATGCATTGATATCTTTGTTTTCAGCATATTGTGCAGACTCAACATGTTTGAATTGTATACTAACTTTACGCTCGTCTTGTGGAATGGCATTCATGTGATTTTATTCGATTAAAGCACGTTTATGCTCTTGGTGTGTAGATTCATATACAGTGTAGCTCACCTTCATGCCACACGGTGGAGAACCGTAGTAAGTGATCTGCATGCAGTAGCCTTGTGCTCAAGCTTTATAATCCAGATGAATGTGTTGAGCAAATCACGACTGAGCAAACACAACAACTGCTGTTTTTTCTAATAAAGGTCAAAGACACTGCTGTAGTTGTAAATCTGGAACTTAGAAGTGTTTAAAATAGCTGACATTCATTTGTGCATGGTGTGGAGATCGGTAGCTGTCATAGCTTTTAACTGGGGCATTTGGGACTTTTTGAGACTTGTGTGGAAAAATCTTACTAAAATCATTTTAAAATAGCCTTTCTGCTTAAACATGCAGTTTTTTATTAGCTCATACTAGCACATTAAAACTGACCTCAGCCATCCCTCTATTTTAGCGGGAATAGAGTCGCGGGCGTCTTTCTCGAGCGCCATCTTAGGTGAGGGGATTTGAGCTCGGCCGCACTTTGGGGGCTGCGTTCTAGTGGTTGGGCACTCGCTTACCTATTTAAAAACTGGCAATGCAAGCGTGCAGCAGGTGCGCCAGAGGCAAGCCCGTCTGCGCACTGGTCGCGCACAGCGCCAGCCACGCTGCCCGTTGTAGTTCAATCCAGAACAGATTAGTGTATACTAGGGAACAGCTACTCGCCATAGGTAAGAAGTACAAAGGGGAGATACGTCCATTACCTACTTATAAGGCTCAATGTAAGAACACCCTTAATTGTGGAATGATCAATTGCAGATCCCTGGGTAAACACTACCAAGAGGTATCCACATGTTAGAAAATATGGAGTTGGATGTCCTCTTTTTAACGGAAACCTGGACCACCTCAGACTCCCTGGTGCAAATGGGCTTTGCCTGCCCTGATGGCTATAAAATATTTCATAAACCGAGGACACTTGGAAGAGGAGGGGGATTTGGGGTGCTTTTTAAGGAAGAATGGGATTTTGCACCCCTAAAGGTGGATGAGGTCGCTGGGATTGAAAGGCTGGGCTTCTCACTCCAGGAGACTACGGGCAGGTTACTCACAGGGGTCCTCTGCTATAGACCCCGGGGGCCTATAGCATTAAATTCCTATCATTGACTTGAGCCTAAGCCATACACGTATGCTGGTATTGGAAGATTTTAATTTATGGGATAATGGTAGCTTAGATAACCATCTAAGGGATCTAAAGCATACTTGCGAGAATCTTGGTCTCCAACAAATGGTAATGCAACCATCTCATTCAGGAGGACATGTTTTGGACCTCTTGTTTGCGAAACAGGCCGAGACAGAGGTGGTCGGTATCCTGCCGAGCCTAGAAAAGGGCGGTGAGAAGGTGGAGGAGGGCCTATTTGGACTCGGACAAAAAAGCGCTGAAATTAATTCAGATCCAGTATAAAGAATCTATTGCTAGGGCCAAAGCAGATTTTTATGCCAATTCTATTCTACAAGCCCCCAATAGCACAAAAGTGCTTTTTAATATAGTTAGGGATCTATCTATCCCAACCTGTACAAGCAATAAGGTAGTGGCATCGCAAAAACTATCATGCTATCTCGAGGACAACTTTTTGCTGGACAGGGATCAATTTGGCTTTTGCCCAGGACATGGGACTGAGTCGCACTGGCATGGGTAATGGACAATCTGCGAATGCGTGCTGACAATGGTGATTCCTCTGTCCTAGTATTATTGGACATGTCAGCCGCATTTGATACGGTGAGCCATGCCATGCTGGTTGAGAGATTGGAAAGCATAGGGATTAAAGGGCGGGCCTTCCAGTGGCTTCGGTCTTACCTGTCAGGAAGACAACAGGCTGTGTCTTTAATGCCGTTTATTTCTGACATGTCGCCAGTACATCAAGGGGTGCCACAGGGCTCTGCAGTAAGCCCAATTCTTTTTAACATCTGCGCCCCCTATTCCCCATCATTAAGTCCTTTGGGGTAGACCTGGTCAACTATGCAGATGACACTATATTGATAATCTCCCTGGAGGGGAAACAAGCGGTGTTTATGGACACCTTCCAGGAGTGTATGTGTAAAATGGCAAGTTGGCTCAGGAAAAACTCCTTACAGCTTAATGGGGGAAAGACAGAGGTGGTGTACTGTCCTGCCACCAGAGTGTCTTGTCACCTGCCGACAGAGTTTAAACTTACCTTGGAACCTTTGACTCCAGCTAAAGTTGTGCACAATGTGGGAGTTATGGTTGATAAGAATCTCCAAATGGATATGCAAGCCAACAAAACTGCCAGTGTGTGCCTTTCATTGCTGCGAGTATTGCGTAAGATCCTCCCCCACTCCCAGAAGACACTCGACCACTTGTAGTGAGAAGTGTAATACGGAGTAGGTTGGATTATTGTAGTTCTCTGTACCTGGGAGCACCACAATATATTGTGCAGGGGCTGCAGAGAATACAGGCAATGGCAGCAAAGCTGGCGCTAAACAGACAACGAGGGACTTCCACGACATTGGCGCTAAGAGATCTTCCCTGGCTGCCCATCAAGGAGAGAATTTGCTTTAAATCACTCTGTATTTTCTATAGGGCAGCACATGGACAGAGTCCTATTCCTTTGCAAGAAATGTTTACTTGGTATAACCCACGGCGGCAGCTCCGTTCATCCAATACCAATCTGATCACAACTACCAGGTTTAAGAGGTCCCGGAAGGTGGGTAGAGCCTTCGGAGTACTTGCCTCACATACCTGGAATGCGCTGCCTCTGACTCTTAGGCAGGAAAGTTCACTGATCGGGTTTAGGAAGAGTCTGAAAACATGGCTCTTTCCAAGGAACGCTTCTTAGCTCCTCTGCTATTGACAACTGACTCTGCTATTGATGCCATCCTTGATCCAAGCGCCAGGATACCCGTAGGGTGGCAGTTTTGCGCTATACAAATATCTATTCCATTCCATAAATCAAAAATAAGAACGGCATCACTGTATTTTCTAGATTTTACGTAATGGCGCTTGTGCCAGGCATGACAAAATATTGTTGATGTACAAGAAGGGGTTGGTATGCCAGATTAGTTTGCGATTGGTTCAGAGAGAATGGTGTGGGAGAGAAACGACACTGGAATGGAGTTTGCTGTCTTACGTGCTAATACAATGTTTCATTTTCAGTGGTGAGCTGCTGGTGCTGGTACCATTTGTACACAGAACGCATGGAGTCTAGCCTTTGTTGTGGAAGCAGTGGCATAGTTAACAGTGGTGCAGCGGCACAGGGCCCAGAGTTCTGATTATTGCTGTACTTTAATACTACTGCAGCTGTGAAAGTGGCCATTTCAATTGCTCACACTAGGCTCGCCCTGCCTATGCTACTGTGTGGAAGGTGATCCATATCAATGTCTATCAGCGGATGGTACCAGACCCTTTGTTTACATAACACGTTGCTACACCCTCCTCACATTGCTACACCCTCCTCACATTGC
Organism: Lissotriton vulgaris; assembly: GCF_964263255.1. Taxonomy (NCBI): domain Eukaryota; kingdom Metazoa; phylum Chordata; class Amphibia; order Caudata; family Salamandridae; genus Lissotriton; species Lissotriton vulgaris. The sequence goes on from NC_141697.1 coordinate 909,163,875, forward strand.
TGTGTTTTACTCCATGAAGAACAATAAACAGGTGTAGATAGCTTAGCATGGTAAAAAAAAAATGTTTCGCGGTTGCTATTCTTGTTGCCAACTGTAAAAACATTGATTTGTGTGAAAGCAGGACAACCGAAATGGCACAGTAAAAGAACTTTAATATGTGTAGCGTTTCATTTGTTTTTGTTCCATCTTGTTTAATGCCACGACGCGTTTAGTTTGTTTACAAGCAGGAATATGAAATTAGTTAACTAGTTTGCTCCCTGTACTCTATGTTGAGCTTACCAAATCTGCATTCAGAGGAATTGTTATGTTCATATTTTTCAGCTAGCAAATATATTTGAGAACACTGTAAGTAAGTGTAAGGTTTCCAACTTTAGCATCATACGTGAAAAGGAATCAAGCATATATTTGGTATTCATCAGGCTTCTTCAGACCATCAATTACAAGTGCGTCCTTTTGGATTTTCGGACAACATATCAGGCATTTTGCACAGAAATTACAGTCATGCTAGGTATTGCTACCAGTCTGAATTGTACATTTAGGGCCCGATGTAGGTAATCCCAGATTACCGATTCTTAAATACCGAATCATACCGATTCGGTATTTAAGAACTGGCAATCGGGATGTAGGTATATTTACCAAATTATTTACCGAATCGGAATAATTCGGTAATTACCGAATCGGTAAATACCGATTCGGTAATTGCCATTCATTCCTATGGGCCTGGAGGCCCATAGGAATGAATGCCAATTACCGAATCGGTATTTACCGATTCGGTAATTTAAGGAAACATTGAAGGGTGGCAGGGTGTCACTTTGACACCCTGTTGCACCCCTCAATTATGTATAGGTGCACATGTTGCAGACATACATGCCCTAAGGGCATGTATGCCTGCAACATGGCACCGTTTAAAAAGCAAAAAAATGCTTTTTAGAGGGTTTTCATTATTTACCACCAACTTCTAGTTGGTGGTAAATGATGAATTCTTACACCCCTGTAGCAGTGATTTCAGTGCTACCTACATTCCAAAATACAGATTCGGTATTTTTACCGATTCGGTATTTTACAGAATCGGTAAAATTACCGATTCTGTATTTTGAAATGGCCCTACATATCATTATCAAAATACCGGTCGGAAACGGCCGAAAATCGGTATTTTCGGCCGTTTCCGACCGGTATTTCGATACCTACATCGGGCCCCTAGAGTCTTGAGTGTGCTACTTAACAACCTGAGTCATATGTTAGTATTAAAGAAATCAAAGTGCTGGATTGCAAAATTATATATTGATAACGGGGCTATGGGCATGCACAGGGCACTTCAGTGTTATCAGTGGGTGTTCATTTGAAAGAGAAATCATTAACTTGGCCTGGAGACTGAAGTATTCCATCACCCAGAAGAAGTGGCTCCTGTAAGGCGACGCCAATACTTGATTAGGCATTGATACCAACCTCTCCTCTACCTCACTTTGTCAACAAAAGGTCTAAAGAATAAATATACAAAAAGTGTACATCCAGCATCCTCGCAATGCACTTTCTTTCCATTTTTCCTGTTGTGTGATGTCCGACCCTCTGTGCTGTTTGGTGTGTGTCTTTGTTGCCTGCATTACGTTCTGTCTGTTGTTTTGTAAACCGAGGTACCTGGCACTCCCGGTCTCTTAAACCTGCATCAGGCCCCTATCCCACAAACTGTTATCCATCACAACTTGATTTAAACGATAGACCCTTTTCTGCTCCTTCTTCCCTCTATTATAGTATATTTTCATCTCCTAATTCCTTTTTGCCAACTAAACATCAAAAGATGCTTCTAACTACCACTGACGTGGAACAGAGAATTCCAAACACAAAGCTCCTTCCCCACTGTTTCATTTTTCATCCATTCTACTCTACTTTAATATCTAGCATTTTAATGTGGCCTTCGAACAGCCTAAAGAGCTATACAAGCAACCAATAGCATTTATTTACCATTTGACCGTTATAATAACGTGACAATAATCTATGTAAACACAGCATTACAGTGATACTAAATTCCACTCAGTATTAGCAGCCCATCATACTTACAAACCTTTGTACGCTCTCCTTACAGTTAAGGGGATGTTGAATGTCATGTGCTTCTTGTCAGCCTTGCCACTCAACTGAAAACCAGGCGTTTCACATGGGCGATGTGGTGCTGTCCACTGTTCCCAAGAACACCTCTTTACGTAAGAATACACCCAGTGAGCTGGCAGGTGTTCCTGAAGGGAAGGGTTTGGGAAGAGAGAGGAGCTACTGGAGTGATGAGTCTTCTGGTTACCCTGGTCCAGTCTCTGTCTCTCTTTCAGGTTCTCGGCTTGTCTCTTAGCATCTTCTTCTCCAGGAAGCGCCATGTGGATCCTTGCTAACAATCTGCAGTGGAACACACCCAATTAGATCTGTAGTAATGTTTACCCCAAAAGTACTCTTGTTCTTAGAACCTTACTTCTCAGGCACACAATGTCCTTTACCTGGCTCCAATGTTGTGGGAGATCTCTACCACTTGTCCGTGATAACAAGCCCAAAGCAAGTACTAGTCAGCTGGAACCATGTTCTAAACTTTAGTCCAAGAGACTGTTCTTGCAGTTGTTCCAAAGTCTATTTTCTCAACGTCGTGCACCTTTGGACAAATCCATATATCTCTGGAGTCATGGTCCTTGTCGTGAGGAGCTGGATAGTTAACACTGTCCAGCCTGAAACGTCTGTGTAGCCCGGTGCTATGTATGGTTCTTACCTTTAGTGAATGTTGTAGTCCTCCTCCTTTGCAGGGGATCCAATCTGACAGTCGCAGCCAGAAGACAGCAGGGGTTGAGATTCTCAGCAGCGTGGTAAGTTTTAGAATGTTGGATTCCCAGGATCCTTGCTGGGAGTCAGGCAAGGTGGTCTTCTGACCGCAGATCCACAAAGTCAAGCAAAGGACTCGTTTTGGGGTGCGGTCTTTATACATACACCTCTAATATGGCTGTTCACATGTTATCAAAAGATCTAGTGCAGAGTGGCGGAAAGATTATAGTTCCCTAAGATTAGGAGTAGGTAGGTGTATGGGATTGCAGGATGGGGGTGCAGGCGAAAGACTGTTGGGCACCCTTCTCCAAAATGTCTTGGAGTAGAAAACCCTTGCCATGCAAGGAACCCGGGGAGATGGACGGAACCCCAGAAAATAGTGCAGGAAACACTGCTTACATACAAGAGGAATGGTGTCCTATGTGTAGTTTGAACAATCCTTCCAATTTCTGGGCCTCTTTGCTTCGTCCAATCCACCCCATGCGCTAATCTCCACATCCAACAATTTATCTAAGTGGTCACTTAATTGTGAATGTTTAGTAATCCGTATTTACTGTCAGCAGAGTGACCATTTCCCCCCCAGACTCCCAAATTCCCCCACTACTCTTCTGCTATATCCTACTCAGTCTGGTCAACTATCTGTGTTTAAAACTTGGAGGACCGTAAGGTAAAGCCAGTGTATGAGTGTTTGTCTTAGATAACAGCAGTCCCAAATCCGCAAACCTATTCCTGATTTTCAGGCCCTTTTAAGGCTTCGGTATTGATCCCACTAGGCATTGTTTTTATGTAGTTGTCACCAGAAAAATCTTATCTACTGTCGCCAGCCAGTTTAAGTGATGGCAAAGCTAATGGGTTTTGCCTATGTGATATCGATTGGCTTTGTAAATGTTTTCATTAGACAAGTTGCAAAGCAGCATGGGCTGCAGAGCAATATGGCTGACATTAATGGGGGGAAATTGTTATGAGGCGGCCAGTGTTGACCGCGCCATAGCGCTTGTTTTTTCTTTAAGCCATGCTGCTGTGCAACTTGTCTAAAAAGGTTTTTTTTTTAAACACAAAAGGGCATCTATGTGGCACATGAGTGCCTCACTTAGGAAGCGCTGGAAGTTCGCCCTCCTTCACTGTGCCTGCTAGCTACCTCTTTTCCCAATACTGTCCTTCATCGCACCATGTTGTTGCATATTGCAACAGCCCCGCAATATATTAAATTTGCAGGTCTAGAAGTCCCAAGACTCCCTCATTCCTGTCCAATTTCAATATATCCATGCTGAGCTTACTCCTCCTGTGAAATCAAAAGGTTCCTGGTAGGCCGATCTTGGGATCAAGCACATTGAGCTCTGAAGGAGATATAGGCAGCGAGGGAGAAACACCATCTTACTCCTTGCTATTCTGCCCATGATTGACACCAGGCGTTGATTCCAGAAATGTTACTGACAACTTGAGTCCCTGAAGAACTCTGTCCATATAGTGTGTATAATGTTCACTAGATGTATGTGCTGTCTGAATAACCAGTAAAGCAACCTCTGCTGCTTCTAGGGAAGACCAATGTGCGGGATATCCATCTATTCCCCGACTCTGGAAATTCTTTTTCCAGAGGTATTGCATGAGGCTCAGTCGCTAGTGCAAACAGCAGTGCCTAGTGTCCCTCCCTATGTCCTAGCTCTTCAACACCAGTGTGAACTTTACTTTGCATAAGTTACAAATATAACATTAAATGTGTATTTGTTTCTTTGTCTTTCTGTATGGGGGACTGCATAATGGGTGGACTGTGTGTATTGGTGATAATTGAGCTCTGCATGAGACATTTTTTATGCTGGTGTGCGTGTGGGCCACTGCTGAGTGTTGACCTTTGTGTCCATGAAAGGTTAGGTATACTGCTTCATCTGCATAGTTTAGTGCATTTGTGAACTATATCGTTGTGTGAATCGATTTGTGTATCTGAGGCTTTATCAATGTTTGTTATATTTGATTACAAACTTGCAAAAGGATAGGCATTGTCGTGATCTTGTGGCACCACCTATTGTTTTTTTTTATAGTATCTTCAGAGATCAAATTATCTTCTAAAATAGAAGAGAAGGTTAGGGGAAAGGTGAGAAAGCAGCTTGGGTACAGTAGGGAGTTACCCTGCTCTCTCACAAGATGGGAATGATGAGAGAGTGTTCTCTAAGTGATGTTACAAAGTATTGGTAGATTGTGAAACTGCTAGATGAACTAGTGGAATGGCAACGATGGAAAATTGATCCTTCATCAGGGCATATAACTTGTTACAGCTCAATCCTGGACAGTGATGAGATGACAAACTAAGCTGTTTACAAAGCAGAGACCGTGATGAATTTGATGATTCGTTCTAAAACAGCACAACAAAGTTATATGCTGGCAATTGTATCTTATGTTAATCACAAAGCTCATCTACTGGGACAGATTTGCTCACATAATGCATGAAATGATGCAAATGTAATAGATGAGCAAATCTTAAAAGATGCATTTTTCTTGGTTTATTGCAGATGAAGGCAGAGGATTACCAGCTAGCCAAAGCTCAGTTCTACAAGCTTTTGGTTGCCAAAGGTATGGGAACGTGGCCTCAGAAGGTTCTTGTGGACAATTTTGGTTTCAGGGAACAAAGTCAACCGGAGGATTCTCTGAAGCAACAAACCCAAAATGTCATCACACCTGTCACTGTATAGCATACAGGAGAAGGCGGCTGAAAGATCCTTTGGTCACAGCGTCTAGAGATACCACCAGAGTTGTTCATATGCTGTTAGACTGCTTAGTGTGAAAGCTGTGTGTGACAGATTATGAGATCTCTCACCAAAGTATTTTGATCTAGATACAAAATGGCAGGCATCCAGTGTAGCTCAGTCCATTTCTATCCCGGGCTGACTTAGCATGGAAGAACCATCCAATCAAACACTGAAGCGAGACAACCACTGTGGGTTCAAATGGCTTGATCCCAAATACAGAACATGAAAGCCACATTCTGCCATGCAAATTGAGGGCAAATTAGCTTGAGGAAATAGTTTCCATCTTCAAAATCCAGGACCAGCCGTGCATTGTGTTGGGTGATGGACCACGAAGGAATCTGTTCAATAGATGTCCAGCTTAAGTCCAAGCATTTTGGATCTCCTATCTATCAGTCCGGTACGGTTCTGTATTACACTGCAGGTTAAAAAAAAATTCTCAGTTCTTACTGACCTGCTAAAGAGTGCAATATTGAGCCTTCTTTACCCATACGTAGAAAATAAAACCTTTTTATTGGCATCCCTGATGCATTCACTGCACTACTACCTGAAGAACAGCCCAATGAATAATATTTACCTTTCCAGTCTAGGAAGGACACTGGGCCAGGAACGGTTTCATTTCTTCGTTTCAGCAATTTTATTTAGGCTTTGTGGAAGGCAAGATATGCCCTTTGTGTTCCTTTGATTTTAATTTTAGATAAATATGCTACTGGTATGTTAATTATTTTATTTATTCTTGTTTGTGTGATTTCCCACAGGCATGGAAACGAGATTCAGGTTGACTTTCCCAAAAATACCCCAAAATTAAGAATTTACCAAAAACAATCAGTAAGAAGATTTTCTGGGATTTTACTAGGTGTTGATGTAACCATGATAGCGCCCAAGAGCTGAAATTCATTTTGTATGTAACTGAACCTAATTTTTATTTTCTGGTGCCCACTGTTTTGCAAGTTCTGAGTTTTGTTCATTTGCCTACATTTAAAATATATAAGCATGTATGTTATGAAAAATTAGGCATGTATGTAGAGATAAAAATGTCCTAGTCTTGATGTTCTTGTTACATTTGTGGTGTTTTTTTTTAAATTCCTTGTTAAGTTATGTGATCCATACTAGGCATCCGAGAGCCCCAATGCAAAGGTACAGTTGGTCAGCGCCTACAGTGTTATCACTTTAACTTTTGAAATAAAAATGCACTGTTTTGTTGCTCTGCTACTTTCTGTGGTGTAAGTTGTGTAGTTCTGGCAGGCCTATCTTGCTACACGTAATTTGTTCAGGGTGCTTGAACGTTGGCTCAATGTTGGTCAACTTCTATAACTGTTCTTACCTGTAGAGGGAAGGATTCAAAAAGTGACAGTTCCCATTTTAGCTCTCGTGGCATTCTTTGCTCCTCAATACCGAAAACTGCTTAATGGAAGTATACCATACTTTGCATGTAAGTAGAACTTTACTCAAGGAAGTGCCTCTGCTTGGCGAAAATCCAGTTAATCATTTTGGATAAATTAGTGTTGAATTTTTTTTCCAGGGTGGGCATGAAGAGGTTACACTTTAAAGATATCTGGACTATCCTATTTTGGATACTTCCATGGATTCACAAATCTATGGAGAATTCACAAATTCAGTTAAAATAAAAAGACTCAGTATTGGATCAGGGACCTTTTTCTCCCACCATGTATTGCAATCTCATTATATGGTTGTCACACAAGAGTTTCATTTACGATCTTCCTTACCCAAAGCAGTGCAGCGAGCAAAATTAAACCGATCAAGCATTTGCATCGCCAATAGGTCTTGCTTTTGTATTTAACCATGCAGCACATTGTCCTTGGTGCTACAACATCTGTTGTTACTTCAAATGCCACTAGTAAACGGCCAAACACACCGAAGGCTCGACCTAAAACATTACTCCTGGATCAGAAATGTTGCGCCTGTTACAGAACAGTTTGATCACTGTTTAATTGAAAAGCTCTTGCCTAGAAAGGGGCTTTGAATCCTGTGTCTCTGCCCTAGCAAGTTCCCAATTACAACTTCATATCGCATAGAGGTATGCAGTGGCAGACAGATGGGTGTGCGTAATGTGTGATGGGTGCAAAGTACGCAGACATAACTTGGTTGGGCAGAGAGAGAAGTGAGGGGCCAAGGAAATCAGGTGCTGTGCCATGCACAGTTGCCATTTCTGAAAGTAATCGGACAGAGGGTTTTTACTAAGTGTGTAGATTTTCTTATGCGTCAGTACCCCGACTCGCACACCCTGCCTCTGCATTCTTAGCTTGAATGAGCACTTATTTCCCATTTACTATATTTGTCCCTAAAGCCTACCACAGACCGACTATAGCTTTTAATAAACAGCACAGCATTAATACATTTTTCCAGGTCTTGAGGATTTTTTTCGTTTAACTTCCAAACAATGCATTATTACTCCAGGATTACTTGTTAGATTTAATGCTGAAGTTTATTTCTAGAGTACTAGTCCACAAGTTGCATTACTTCACACTGTACGTTATGGGAACGTCAGAAATAGTAAAGTACAATGTTAAAAACCTGCTATCGAACAATACGGAGCCTTCGTTTTCCTCATTAGGTCTTGTGTAGTTGTAAAGTGCAACCAGTTTTGAACCCTTTTCTTCTGCTTATGATGCGTTGGGGAGGGATGTTACTAAGTCTTGGATTTACACAGCTTTCACACCTCTTCATAACCCCAGCAGTAAGCTCTCATCGAAACTTTTCATATAGAACCCAACACAAAGTAGACTAAGAAGCGGCTAACTACTAAATTTCTAAGTAAGACAACCCTACTAATGATAAACGGTTTTGCGAAGCTGCCCCTGCTCGTTAACCGCTGAAAGGAAATATATATGGACTTTACTATAATTTTCCCCAGGGCTGACGTGACCTGCACTAACCTCTTCAAGGGCTAAAATTTAGCATCTACTCTGTTTTTAAAATACCTCTGCTTACACAAAACTCCCTTAGTCCCACTGCTGCGAATGAAGCGTATTGCTGTTTGTAAGTAAATTATACTTTACTGTGATAATTGCCTAATTATATTTTTTTTTAAATACTGGCATGTGCGGGACACGAGTTGTATCATACATTAAAATTATAGCTTTCTTTTTCGTTTCATTGAATTCATCTCATGGCACTTTCATGGGTGGTAAGACGATCATATATCTGTGATGTAGGTCGAAGATCCAGTTTTTGTAAAAAGCTATAGGAGTAGGACAACAATAAAGCCCTAAGCCAGAAAACACTGCGGTCAAAAATAAACGACACGTCTTTTCATTCTAATTTGAATTTTGCAGAAATGACATGATTTTACAATGCTTGTACCTCACCCACTATCTGCATGTGAACAACGTCTGCGCATGCCACCTATGCCTCCAGATCTGCTCAGCCCACAGCACTCATCTCTTAACTCCATGCCAAGGGACCAACGGGTTTCAAGTGGTGCTGGCTGGCACAAGCTTACCCAAAATGGTGCTGGTGGTCTCACTCTTCTCCAATCCAGTACAATGAACCTACTGTATTTTACGGGGTAACTGGAAGTCAGATAGCAGGAGCAGTGGGACTGTCTTACGATATTTTTATTTACTTTCAACAATAGCACTTGTAAACACCTACATCCTATGATAGGACGGAAAACGAAGGAGGTGGGCAACGCAGACAACGGGACACACTGACCGCATGGGGAGGGAGGGGGCTAAAGGCAACATGGACAACAGGAGGAAGGTTGGAGCAGGGCCTGATTAGGTTGCAAGTGATGTGCGAGGAGGGCACGATGAATGCGCAGTACAGCGAGGGTTGGCTCTCCGAAGAAGATAAAAACAAGCATTGGCATAGCCAATAGGTCTCGCTTTTGGGACCCTATAAGTATTTATTTATGCAGGACAATATCCTTGGTGCAACAACATCAACAGTTGCATGGCTAAATACTTATAAGTTACCAAAAGCGAGACCTATTGACTCAGCTGAGGGACACATCCCAAGGACCAATGGGCGAAACAAACATTGCTCCTCTTTGTTTTAAAAGGCCGGGCAAGGATCCTGAATAGCAGAACGCACATCTGTCATTTAAGAGCTTCAACACACCATGCCACATATTGCAACGTATTTCTGTACTTTCAGAAAGACAATCGCATTTCTGTACTTTCAGAAAGACAATCGCACTGAACATGGGGAAACTTTCCTTCACAGCAATAGCAACGTGAACCTGAAATTGAAAGTAATGATTTGAAGTAAAGGATTATATAACGAGCCAAATTACATCCTACCTCTCTTTACAACAGAAATAACATGACAAAAAAATATGTATACAGTAAATTACCAGAAACATGAAAGAGGTGTAAAAATTTACTGGGATGACCTGGACTAATGAAAGTGCACATTAAACCAGTGCAGTTTAAACTGAACTCTACCAACAGGGCACCCATTTTAGTGCACAGAACACTTACATACAAGTCTATTCTAAAGGCGTAAAAAAGATCAAAATGTCATCTTTGTTGAAAGCACAATGACTTCAGGTCTCAGTAAGAAGTGTACTCTTTTTAATACACTACGTTCAAACAGAAAGACTGGCGAGATAATCTATGCAGGTCAGTTAAAGGCAAAATGGAGGCATTTACAAGAGTTGTGGCATGCAATGTCTTGGATGTAATTAAAAGGTGATCTATCTCAATGAGCGGATCTACAAAAAATACTAGTACATTACACTCCCAATCGAGCCTATGTGGCTGTGCCAAAGTAGGCGGAAAACCAACACAATCAGGAATAGGTGTTCCAATGAAATTAGTATTGTATACATTTCTCGTTCATACCAAATCCCTCTCGGCCGAGTCTATATTCCATTTTAGAAGAGGAAGACTGAATTTCAACCAATGCGCATGCGCAAAAAATAAAACGCGTTATCGAAGAGAACACAAAGACAGCGAGAAAAGCAAGTCATGGAAACGGATAACAATAAGAAGTAATGTGTAGGGAACAGATGCAAGACAGTGAAGGTAAATGAGCGATGAACTATTAAGACAAACCTAATCAGGCTATACACTGATAAGTAGGGTGACCAACTGGCATTGGTGCAAATTCAGGACAAAGGGTACAAATTCAGGACACAAATTCAGGACAGGAGGTCAAAATTCAGGACAAAACTTCAGGACAATTGGATAAGTTTTACAGACACATCAGAGGTCGCGCAATATTATATAAGTAAGCCCAGCCATATTCAACCATTTGCAAACCTATCCTTCCATCTATCCTTTCACTCATCCATCCTTTCATCCAACCTTTATCCGTCCATCCACCCTTTCACCCTAGCCATCTGTACACTCATACATCCACTCTTCTACCCATCCATTCACTCATCCATCCCTCCATCCACCCTTTCACTCATCCATCCATCCACCCTTTCACCCTATCCATCTGTACACTCCTTCATCCACTTTTCTACCCATCATCCATTCACTCATCCATCCAGCCATTTACCCTTTCACCCATCAAGCCATCCTTTCACTTACTCATCCATCCACTCATCCTCCCTCCCATCCACCCTTTCAGTCATCCATCCATCCTCCCTTTCTCTCTCCATCGACCCTTTCGCTTAGCCATTCTTCCTTCCATCCATCCACCCACCCATCTACTCATCCACTCATGAATCCATCCATTAACCCTATCACTCATCCATCCTTTCTCTCATCCATGTATCCTTTCACTCCTTCACTCATCTATTCATCCTTTAGTCCATCTACCATCCCTTTCACTCACTCATCCATCCTTACATCCACCCTTTCACTCATCCATCCATTCACCCTTGCACTTAACAATTCATCAATCCATCCATCTTTTCACTCATCCATTCACCCACCCACTCATTCATCCACCTTTTTACTCATCCATCCTTTCACTCATCCATCCGCCTTTTTACCCATCCAGCTACCCTTCCACCCATACATCCAGCTATTTACCCTTTCTCCCTTCCATCCTTCCACCACTCACTCATCAATCCACCCATCCTCTTTTATTATCCATCTATTCCATCTTTCATTCATCCATTCACCCTTTTACTAATTCATCCAGCCATCCACCCATCCCTTCACTTACTCACTCGCCCACCTTTTCATATTCATTTTGAGCTGAACCTTTTTGAGCTGCAGGAGCCATTCCTGGACTGGGACCGAAGCCACCCAGGGCAGAGACAGGATCCACCACAGATGGGGGGGGGGGGGGGGGGGGGGGGGGGCGAGGAACAGGAGCCATCACTGGGGGGAGGGGGGGTGGGAAGGAGGGGGACCAGGATCCACCAGGGTGGGCACAGGGGTGGGCATGCGGTATTCTAGTATCATCTTGGTCTCTTCCAGGGTGGGGTAGGGCTCCTCACCCCCTCCTGGACAAGACAATGAGAAGTCAGTCTCTCTTTCCAAAGTGTTACTTTTGTGATCCCCCACTGTGATGTACAGTACTTAAAGGAGATACTCCGAGAGAACTGATTTAACCGATTGTCCTCCATACTTTGGTAGTGTGGGTGCGATTGTGCCATTTCTTAATTTTATTATATTAAATACTTCATGTTTGAAGAATCGATGTTTGTTTACAATTTAGTGACCGTAATTAAGCTCTGTGCTGTGAAGAGAACCACGTGCTGCCTCTGTGTAATCCCGACCGGTTGTAGGATGTTTGGGGCCCTAAGCAGAAAGGGAATGTCTCACACAACTTGCAGAGCCATGACGCATTCAGGGCTGTTTGCATCTGAATAGATGCCCCCTGCTCCTGAAGCTGCAGCCCCCCCTCTCAGTCACCTTCGAGCACCTCTTAAGAGCTCATCAAGGGCTGGAGGTGTGAGGGGTGGGGGCTGCAGCTTCAAGAGCAGGAGCATCTATTTAGATGCAAACAGCCCTGAATGCGTCATGTCACGTCAAGAAGGGAGGTGAGTGGAAGCTGTGCCGGCTTTAGGGAGGTGCGACCGGTGACCGGTTAAAATTACGAACAAATGGCGTCCGTTAAAGAATCCTTCACGGACGGACGAAATTACGGACTGTCCGTGAAATTTACGGGCGGTTGGTCACCCTACTGATAAGGTGTGAGCCGAGGCTGCTCAAGACAAAGTAACTAACGTGACCTGCCAAGAAGACATAGCTTTTCAGTGGGGAGCCAAAACTCTGCAAACTAAAAAGAGGACGACATGAGATAAGAAGGCATACACATGGTATTTCCCCTGTGAAAATGTTTTTTAGTTTCATATGTGTACTACTCTAGAGCTCCGTCACTGGTAGTTAGAAGTTTCACTATATTTAAAAAAACAATTACGAGGACGGTGCCGAATCTCAAGTGATTCTAAGATACTAGTTATGACGTTCTCTGTAATGCTATAGATGCCTTTTCAGGCATTTTCAAGGGGCTTCACCCAGAAATTAGACACAAGCATAAGTACGGGTAATGGAATTTGTTAGAATTAACACGCATCTGTCTGGCGAGAGAAAGCGAAAGTGATGGCAGGGATGCGCTCTGTGGTGGGGGAGGGGCAGAGCGAGGCGCTTGGGAGAGCAGGCGCACGGCTAAATCATGAAGCACAGTGGCTGTGAAGAGGGCATTGTGCAGAAATAAACCGAAGCCTCCAAAATCACACGCACTACTTAAATGATTAGTCATGTTTAAAGAAAGACATTCGCCGAAGCTGATCAAGCAAGCAGTAGCAGTCGGGACTTTAGCGGGAGGGAGGTGGTGGCCTGATTAGGTTGCAAGTGATGCGTGAGCAGAACAGGGAGCATGCACAGTACAGCTAAGTCCAGCTTGCTTAAGAAAATAAACAAGCATTGGAAATGCAATAGGTCTCGCACCATTAGAGTTAGTGCTTTTAGAATTGTTTATGGGTTTATTTTGTAAATGTTTAGCATTTTTGTTTCCTGTAGCCAATGCTAAAGTATTACAAATAAAAAAAGCCATAAACATTTCTAAAAGCTCTAACTGAAATGGTCTGAGAACTATTGCACTGTGTGAGGGTGAGTGAGGGTGAGGGGTTGAGGGTGAGTGAGGGTGAGGGGTTGAGGTTGAGGGTGAGGTGTTGAGGGTGAGGGTGAGTGAGGTGTTGAGGGTGAGGTGTTTTGGGTGAGTGAGGGTGAGGGGGAGTAGTTGAGGCTGAGTGAGGGTGAGTGAGAGTGAGGGTGAGTGAGGGGGTGAGGGGTTGAGGGTGAGGGGTTGAGGGTGAGTGAGGGGTTGAGGGTGAGTGAGGGGTTGAGGGTGAGGGGTTGAGGGTGAGTGAGGGTGAGGGGTTGAGGGTGAGGGAGGGTGAGTGAGGGTTAGGGTGAGGGGTTGAGGGGGAGGGGTCGAGGGGGAGGGGTTGAGGGTGAGTGAGTGAGGGTGAGGGGTTGAGGGTGAGTGAGGGTGAGGGGTTGAGGGTGGGTGAGTGAGGGTGAGGGGTTGAGGGTGAGTGAGTGAGGGTGAGGGGTTGAGGGTGAGTGAGTGAGGGTGAGGGGTTGAGGGTGAGTGAGGGTGAGGGGTTGAGGGTGAGTGAGGTTGAGTGAGGATGAGTGAGGGTGAGTGAGGGGTTGAGGGTGAGTGAGTGAGGGTGAGGGGTTGAGGGTGAGTGAGAGTGAGGGTGAGTGAGGGGTTGAGGGTGAGGGGTTGAGGGTGAGTGAGGATGAGTGAGAGTGAGGGTGAGCGGAGGTTGGTTCCTTTCCCTTCCTCGATTAGCAATGCCTGCCTTTAGATAACCCAGAGAAAGAGCAAGGAAAACTTGCAGTCGATTTGCAAACAGCCAGGAAGTGTGGCGTGCGTGTTTACCAACTCCAAATCAAATCTTTCGGTATAATATACATACAACACTCTAATCCAATAGGAATGAAGTCGATAATGTATTGGCCATTTTAGTCGCTAAATTGTAAAGCTCTTTGAAGCTGGAACAAGAACAGCCAAATCTGGTTGTTCCAAATGCTGTACGTGAGGATGAGGAAGTAAGTTTTCTTTTGTAATCGCCTGGGACGGAAGCAAAACATGTGTCACGTGATCGAAGGACGCGGACGCTGATTTGTGGAATTTTTGCTGTCAGGCTCTCTGCTTCTCGGCTGCTATCCACTTGGTTTTATCCACTGAGTCCCAGTAACGTTAGGGCTTCAGACTTGCTGCGAGGCTGCTGGTGCTCGAGCCGACCGGGAAACCCTCACCGAGTGAGCCGCTCCGTGTGGGAAGATAAAAGCTTTTTCGGCAGCGTGGCTCCAAAACTGTACATTAAATGGCTCGTGCAATTTTAACATCACACAATGATAAATATTACGAAAACCCCTTAGAGTTGAATTGATTCCAGAACTGCCTGTTTTGTTCGCCTTGCATTTTATCCTCTTTGGCACAGATACACATTCAAAATTGTGTCTTTGATGAGAGATTAACAACAACATGGACAAAAACAAATAGTGGGGGTTTTAAAAAAAAATGCGACACGGCGGGCAGGGGAGGGGGCGGAGCGGGTAAAAAAAATAAACAAACAAGACGGAGGGAAGAGAGGGGAGGGGGAGGAGAAATGCGACACGGCGGGAAGGGGAGGGGGCGGAGCGGGTAAAATAACAAACAAGACGGAGGGAAGAGAGGGGAGGGGGGAGGAGAAATGCGACACGGCGGGAAGGGGAGGGGGCGGAGCGGGTAAACCAAGACGGACGTGCACGCGCTTTTAAGCTCAATGCGCATGCGCATTGAGCTTAAAAGTCACGGGCACTGCAAGGAATCGCCACGATTCCTTGCAAGTTGGGAAAAGAGTGGATAAGTCCCAATACTCTCGCTTGCTCGATGCGCATGCGCATCGACAGGCGAGACCTAAAAACTGTAGGTAAAAGCTAGGCGTGCGGCTAAAACATGAAGGGCAGTGGCCGGTCATGAGGAGGGAATTTTGGTGAATAAATGAAAGCCTCCAAAATCACACATGCTACCCCGATGATTACAGCCATGTTTACTGAAAGTCGGGAGCCCAAGCTGACCACGCACCCACAGTGTAACATGAGCAGGAAAGAAGTTATAAAATAATCCCCCAAACAACCGATAAACAACCAAAGTGTCACTGCTCCATGGGAGGAATGAAAGACAAAAAGGAGGCGTAAGAGGCAAGACTGACAACTAGCAAGCAAGGATTTTTAAAGGACACTGAAACAAACAAGTGAAAAGCAAGGGGATGGCTTCATGCCCACAAGAGAAGTATATACTAAAGTATATACAAGAGGGAATGCTCAACTTAAAAAGGGCAGAAAGAGGTAAGGTGAACCTACCCTAAACCACAGGTCCATGTTGTGAGGCCCATGCTTCAAGTAAGATGCTAGGCCTAGCCTTCCAACTACCACTGTGCATGCCCAAGTACATGTGCATAAGTGGTTGGTTTCTTGCAAAGGGGTGTGCACTGGGCCTGGCCAAAAGCTAAACATTACAACCCAAGCCCACTATGTGGTGTCAAAGGCCATGTGTAGTGGGGCTTGATTGTTTGCATAGATCTTGGTGAAGGGCTTGGCTGCGGGCCAGTCTCAGCCTAACCCACCACTGTGAAGACTTAACCACATGACTGCTAAGACGTTTCCCCTCCTGTGCTGAAAAGTGATTTTCCCCATTATTCATGACGAGCTCAGCTCGTCATGAGCACACGACCAGTGTACTGCATGACGAGCTGAGCTCGTCATGAGCATGGAAGGGGTTAAAGGCCATGCATATGTGGTATGCGATTAAACGAAATCACTGAAAAATCAAAGGTTAAAGTGAAGTTATGGTTAGATGGGTTATAAAACATTAATATAGGTTTTGAAAATAGCTTATGCAATTCACTTTAAAAAAAATTGAATATGAAACTATGGGTACAAATTAAACTGAAAAACTAACGTGCATTCTATGGTTAGGAGCCAATCCATAAGTCACAACAGCAATGTACCAAAATACCAAAAACAGCGCTAGTGACCGTACAGTATTTTTAGCAATAAATAACACCTAAAAGCAAAATGTAACCACACAGCACATACTCAAACTAGTAAATGTTACAACATTCATAGTCTCCTATGTCAAAGCGGTAGGGGTAATGTGATATGTTATCTAATCTGTAAGAGGATTTTCAACATGTGTATTTTTTTTAAAATTATTTTATTGCTCCCCAGTAACAAGATTAAACATTAGAATAATACAGTTGTATATTTTTTATCATTTCTACTTCAGGAGTCAAAATAATCACGAAATGCCCCCAAATACTTTATACCAATGTGCCGCTTTTTAACCCCTTTAACTGCAAATAAATTCCATTCTAATTTGTACAAGTTATACATTTTAGCCCGCCAAAACTCAAATACTGGAGGTTCTCTTGTAGCCATTCAGAGGCAATACATAAACGTGCAACAGACATAGCAATAAATATCAAATGTCGATGCCTATACATTAAGTTGTCATGAATATCAGTAAATTCCATTCCTAATAACATGATTGTTGGGGTAATTCTCATCGGCCCCATAATTGTAGATAAAAATTTATATCGGAAATAAATTTAGATAACTTCCTGCTGCTAAAGAAAACATGCAAACTATCTGCATTCTCGCTCCCACATCGGAAACATCTTCCATCAAACTCCACCCCCCATTTAGCCATTCGAGCGGGGGTTTAATACAAATCAAATTTTGTTTTAAAGACCTGTGCCTTCAAATTGACCGACATTAGCACTTCCCTAGCATTAACTAATATCTTCTCGATAGATATATTTTGCTCACCCAAAGATGTTGACCATTTCTCATTATACTTTGCAAGATCATCCACTTTATAGGAATAGTAATTGATAAATCGCCCCAATCTTTTCCTGACGTCTAACCATCTCAATAAAAGATATAGGCACTAAGGCCATTTTTTTCTATAACAAAAAATCCCTAATTTGGAGAAATTTAAAACATTGAGATCTGGGCAAATCGAAATGTTTAGCCAATTCTTCAAATGAATTGAGCACACCCCCAGTAGAAAATAAATCCCCTAATTTTTTTTACTCCTTTCTTTCTCCAACTATTTACAGTATTATCACTAAAGATGAGCGGTAAAACCTTTACCGCGTTCAACGGTGTATAGTATGAGATTTTCACCAATAATTAAATTTTTTAAATTCTTTTCCATACTTTAAAAGCACTTTCTAATATCTTAGATCGAGTATGTTTAAAATAGCTCCCACCGATTTCTTTAAACAATGTCTGGCAATAGGTCCCAAGATTATCTCAAAGATTGTCGGTGTCTCAGCTATACTCCTAGCACCCTCTCCAGTTAGTAAAACCTGCATCCTTAACAAAAAACAAGTATAAAAATACAAAGTAAAGTCGGGTATAGCTAACCCCCCTCTAATCACTGGCAAGGGCATAAACCGCATAGCGGGTCTCGGTTTCCCAGGGGCCCATATAAACTTTCCACACATCGATTGAAGGTGTTGTAGCTGAGTAGTAGTCACTTCCAAAGGAATTGAATGGAATAAATATAAAACTTTAGCTAAAATATTCATGTTGATGATATTACTCAGTCCGATTAGCGTAAGGTGCAAACGTCCCCATCTGTCTAAGGATTTCCTGATATTATGTAATAAAAAAATTCCAATTTACTTCAATAACCTCATGCCTTGAAGCCCTTATTTTTATACCCAAATACATGACCTCTTTATCTACCCTAGCATCCAGCCAGATGATACTCTGAACACAAAATTTGCGTTTTATCCACATTCAATTTGTATCCAGATAGTTGGCCAAAAGCTATTGCTAGTCGCTCGTTCTCTGTCAGTGCTAGGGAGGGATCTGAAGAGGTTACCGCAATATCATCTGCGTAAGCAAATACAGAAAAATTATAACCCAACACAAAGAAAGGTTTAATGCATGGGTAATTGACTAATTGTTCAACAAAAGGATTTATATAGAGGGCAAACAAAAGGGGGGAGCAGGGACAACCTTGCCTCGTGTGACGGGTGATACATCAGATACCAAACCTATAGCGGATGTTTTAGCAGTCGGTGTCTTATAAAGGGCTTTTAATGCAGTCATGAATCCAGAACCAAACCCTATACGATGCATCCATTGCCATAACTACTCCCATTCCACACGGTCGAACGCTTTTTCTGCGTCTAATAAAATTAAACCCAAATCTCGTTTTTCAACAGATGCTATATCAAATAGTGTTATAACTTTATTAATATGAGAAACGGTACCTCGTGATGATATAAAGCCATGTTGCTTTGGAGATACCAGTGAGCTGATAACTTTAGATAGTCTGTTAGTCAAAATCTTGGAATATATCTTGCTATCGCAGTTTAATAGCGAAATCGGGCGGTATGAGCCCACCAAATCCATTTTTTTAAAATCCTTTTTACAGAGGACCACAAAAGTGGCCTCTGCCCAAGATTTAGGCGGATTTCAACATTTGTAATTGCATCTGTTTCATTAAGTCATGATGAGTCCTGAGCATTGCATTTGGTGTGGGAGTTATGGCTTGCGTTTAATTATTTTTTTTACATATATTTCTTCATGTTATATTGTTAATTCTTATTGTTTATTAGTTTAAGAATGTGTGAGATCATGAGTTGGCCAATTGGGGTGGCAAGTTATAAGTGAAAGTGTATGAAAATTATCCATTTAGCTGGGTAGTCGCACACCCCAAATAATAATCATAACCCATGTCAGGTTGAGTCCTTAAAATCACTGAATTAACCTGAGCTCAACGCCCTGGTAGCCATGGCACAGTATTTGGGGTGTGTGACTACCCAGCTAAATGGATAATCATAACCCATGTCAGGTTGAGTCCTTAAAATCACTGAATTAACCTGAGCTCAACGCCCTGGTAGCCATGGCACAGAGCAGACAGGCTTAATTTCGGGGCTCTGTGCAAAGTATTTAAGCAGTACCAACACAGTAATAAAGTCAAAATGACATGGGTTCTCTCCTCCCTTCCGCATGGCCTCACAGTGGTTGGGGGGGACTTTAACGCCGTCTTGCAGCCTCAACGCGACACGACCGGGACTCCGTCTGCGGTCCAGATTTCCTCGGCTGCTGCTCTGTCGAGCTGGGGCTCTGCGACGTGTGGCGGGTCTGGAATCCCCGCAGGGCGCAATATACCCACACATCGGCCTCCCACCACACCCATTCCCGTATCAACCTTTTCCTGCTTCCGGCCACTGATTGCCACCTGGTCTCTGGAGCAGCTATTCTGCCCAGGGGACTGTTCGACCATTCCTCCGTCTCTCTCCGACTTGGATCTTCCCCGATGGGTCCGCGGGCGGTCTGGCGTCTCAACGCTTGGATCCTACAAGACCCCACACTGGTGGACTCGCTGGGACAGGAGCTAGGCCATTATTTCTCCACCAACGAGGGTTCAGTTCCCTCGCCGGGGACCCTGTGGGAAGTCGGCAAGGCCGTGATTCGCGGGGTGGCAAGGGGGCTTGTACATGCCAAACGTGCGGACCAAACGGCTCGGCTTGCCGAGCTGGAGTCCCAGGCTGCACGGTTGGAGGCAGAGCAGTTGCTTGCTGGGCGCGCGGACCCCACCCAGCAGTTGGCGCTGGTTCGCGAGGAAATTCGACAGATCTCGTTGGACTTGGCCCAAATGCTGCGGCGATCGTCGGTGGCGCGAGTATATGGCTGGGGGGACAAAAACGGTAAACTCCTCCATAACTTGGTCTCTTATCCCAAAGTTCATCGCATTATTCCAGAGGTCCGGGCGCAAGACGGTACCCTCCAGGTGACCTCCGCGGCCATAGCCGGTACCTTTGCACAGTTCTACACGCGCCTCTATGTGGCGCGACCAGCGGAAGCACCCTTGACCACCCTGCTGGACGGGGCTAGTGCCCGGCTCCCCTCTCTCACTCGTGACTCCACGGAAGCCCTGGACCGCCCCTTTACCGTGGAAGAAGTTTTGGAGGCCTTTCCCCCTCCTACACTCTGGCAAGACGCCTGGCCCTGACTGGTATCCACAGGAGTACTGCGCTGCCTTCCGGGCTATCCTGGCTCCCCGACTACTGGTCCTCTTCAGCATGTGGCGTAGACCGGCTCTTTCCCCCCTGAGTCCGACCTGGCTATGATAGTGGTCATCCCTAAGACCCAGCCACCCTCCATGAGCTGTGCGGACTACCGCCCAATCTCGCTTATCAACACTGAGATCAAGCTCTTCGCCACGATACTGGCCCAGAGGCTTAAACCTCTCCTGCAGGATCTGGTCCATCCCGACCAATGCAGGTTCATGCCGGCCCGGGGCACCCGTCATTGCATCCGCCATCTCCACCTGGCCTTGGCCAACTGTGCCCGCCTGTCCCCGTCCCCGTACCTGGCCCTTCTCTTCCTTGACTTTGAGAAGGCCTTCGACACGGTGAACTGGGACTTCCTGCAGGACGTGCTGGAGGCGATGGGCTTTGGCCCTCAGTTTCGCCGACTCATCAGGGTCCTCTATGCCAACCCTAGGGCCCGGGTGCTTGTCAATGGGGAGCTCTCTTAGGCATTTCCGATCTGCAGAGGTATGCGCCAGGGGTGCCCCCTCTCACCACTCCTGTTTGCGCTAGCAATGGAGCCCCTGGCGACGCTCATCCGGAGGGACCCCCTTATCCGGGGATGGGCCTGGAACGAGAGCCACGTAGATAAAATAGCCCTCTACGCTGAGGACGTGCTTCTATATCTGGCGGACCCAGCAAGTTTGAGCCCCAGATGTTTGCAGATCCTTGCGGCCTTCTAAAGGGTCTCCGGACTTCGACTCAATGCGACCAAATCCACATTGGTCCCGCTACATCCCTCCAGGGAGTGCTATGACTGGCAGTCGTCTATTCCCCTTAGGCACCACTCGGTTAAGTACCTTGGGATTTGGGTCGCCTTCCTGCCGGAACTCGAGTGGGCGTTGAATAACACCCCCCCTGATCGTCAGGATGAAGGCTGATCTTAAAAAATGGCAAACCCTTCTCCTCAACCCCCAAGGGAGAAGCGCACTTTTTAATATGATGGTCCTCCCCTGCTTCCTTTACATTCTACAAAACACCTCCATCCCCCTCTCCCGCACTTGGTTCTGCGAACTTGATGGGACCCTGTCCTAGTTTCACTGGGGAGGCGGACGCCCGCGTATATCCCTGGCGCATAGCCGCATCCCCCCCTTCGATGGAGGTTTAGGGGTGACCCACCTCTACCTCTACTACCTTGCCACCAAACTAATAGTCATCCACGACTGGTATGCGGGCGGCTGGTCTGACCCAGCATACCGTGTAGAGCTTGAGGCTACGGACTTTCCACAGATCCAAACGCCCTTATCCGGCAGCCCGGTGCCACAGACCTTAGCGCCAATCACTAGAACGTTGCTCCTGGCCTGGCGCGCTGCCCTGCGCCACGTGGGGTGGAACTGTACACTCACCCGTCAGACAACGCTTTGGCATGGCACCTGGCTCCGGTAGGTTTTGTCCCTGAACGGATTCCGCCATTGGGATCTGATTGGCATTTCGGTCCTCGGGATGTCTTGGTGGGGGACCACATCCGTGCCTTTGCAGACCTACTGCAGCGCCATTCCCCATGCCCAACACTTCTGCTATCTGCAGCTGCGCCATGCCATTCACACACATCTCCCCTCGCATCCCTGACTGAGGTACATAACAGTATAATCAGCAGGAGGCTGAGATCCGTACGGGGGTGGTGCCCAGCTAGAACACAATCCGGATGCTGGCTAGAACACTATTGAGCATTTGTGACCACTGACTGGGGACCCAGACTGGCAGTGAGTGCACCACGGAGCGGCGACGACACACGCTAGAAGGCTCACGTCTCGGCGGTGTCACTGATACCTGGCAGTGCAAAGGGGTCAGGAGGTTGGCATCTAGAGGACACACTTGGCACACCTGGCGGGAACTGGAGCCGGACAGACACCATAAGGGCAGAGCAACAGTCGCAACGGAGCCTAGTGCAGCGGACAATACCGAATAGCGGCATATGAGCAGCACTGACCTGAGGCGGCCAACCATGGGGAAAAAAGATGCACTGCCCAAACCTCTGAAACAAGGCCCAATGGATAACTTCGCGACATCACGCCCGGGTAGGGTGACCCCCAACACAGAGTCGGAGGGGCCAATAGACACTGGTAGGCTACTAGCAGCTATTCAAGCCTCAAGATCGGACATTCAGGAATCCCGAGCGGCCCTAGAAGTCAAAATCGGAGAGGTGAAGTCGGAGGTCACTCTCCTTCGACAAGATTTCGGGAACCTGTCGGCTAGAGTCACGGAGACGGAAACGCGAATTGGGGAGGTGGAGGACTCGCTCACCAAGCTCCGGAAAGATATGGTGGAGCTCCAAGCCTCGCATAGACAATTATTATAGAAGGTGGACGATGCCGAAAACAGGGCGCACCGCAACAACCTGCGCTTTGTGGGATTTAGAGAAGGAATCGAGGGAAATAACATGGCGGTGTTCCTTCACACATGGCTGTCTGCTACCTTCCCAGAGGCACAATTCTCTGCGTGCTTTGTCATTGAAAGAGCGCATAGAGCACTACTAGCAAAACCTCCGGAGGGTGCGAGACCTAGACCGATTATCGCGCGCTTTCTCAATTTTGCGGACAGGGATTTGATACTGCGGGAAGCAAGGAAATTGGGAGAGATTCGATTGGAGAACACGAACATCATGATCTTCCCGGATTACAGCCAGGAGGTGCAGAAACAGAGACGCTCCTTCGACACGGTGAAGGCGAAACTCAGGACAATGAATATCACCTACATGCTGCTTTTCCTGGCAAAACTTAAGGTCATATACAAAGAAAAATCAATATTCTTTAACCACCCTGAAGATGCATGGCAGTGGCTCGAGGAGAGACCGATCCTAAATAGCAGAGAAGCGGCCGGGCGTGAGGAAGTAGACAGGTCCCTAAGGGAGAAGGCACAGTGGGGACTTCCCAAACCGCAAAGACGGAGATCTAGACGGTTACATTCCCGCACGCCCGGGACACCGTACCAGGCGCGCACCTCCACGGGAGTAAGGAGAGGGCGATCGGAGTCGCCGGGGGAATCATCCACAGCGGGCTCCAGACGGCAGGGTATTCGTCAGCAGATACGCTCAGAAGGAGAGGAAGAAGACGATGCAGACGGTGGAGCTTCGGAAGCCGAGGAGGATGCGCAAGGAGAGGGACAGAACTCGATGCATCCACTGGTGAAGGTGATACGCCACCTAGAACAGGACTCCTCCGACAAGAATAGCGGGACTGATACAGCTACACAAGATTCACATTCATGAACGATGATGGAGTGGGTTACCAGAGACAACGGCCGGGGTGACCGAAGACACGCAAGTTGACACTGCCCCTTGTTTTTTATCTTCTAACAGTTTGTGTTTTTGAGTTGGTTTGGTTTCCGACTGGGCACAGAGTCTGGACTAGTAACCTCACAGCATTCCACTTTGGGGGTGAAGGGTGAGGTGTAGTTGAACAACGGGGGGGCAAGGGTGGGCGACAGACCGGCTCCCGCTGAAAGCTCTGTCCTATACAGGGATGAGTCTGGAAGGGGAGGGTGGTGGGGAGGAGGGGGGAGCAAGGGGGTGCAGTGTTACAACAAGTTGGGGAGGGGGGGGCAAAGTTGGGGGGGGGGAACAGTGGGGGGAGAGCTACAGACATACACTTCGACACACTGTTCCATACATCCACCACCGGTACCGACGGTAGATGAGAATCGATCTACACAATGGCAGGTACATTAGCTGCACCGCAAAGGGAGGACAGGGGAGTCTCTATCTTAACGTGGAATGTGAACGGCCTGGGATCAAAAATTTAACGGGGACTGGTGAATGCATACCTTAAGAGAACAGCACCGGACATCATTCTATTGCAAGAAACACACCTTAGAGGGGATAAGTGTGCGTTCATAGCGAGAGGTCGACACAAGGTCTTGGTACATGCAGGGTACACCTCAGACTCCAGAGGGGTAGCGATCCTAATTAAAAAGTCATCCCCGTTCTGCACCACACGCACATGGAGTGACCCTCAAGGAACATATGTGGGAGTGCAAGGGACGTGGAGGAGACATAGGTACACTATAATCTCGGTCTATGCGCCACCGAAACTCCAAGCCCGCACGCTCAAGGCACTCGCGTCCATTCTCTTAGATACAGCAGACACCATACAAATAGTGGGGGGCGATTTCAACAATGTAATGTCGAAAGAGCAAGATCGTACGGGGCAAGCACGTAGAGGGGGAGCACAGACAGCACTGTCACAACAGATGACTAATATAGGACTCACTGACATATGGCGATGGCAACATCCTACACAGACCGCTTACTCATTCTACTCCGGGGCACATAAGGTCTTTTCGAGACTCGATTATATATTCGTAGCGAGGCAATACCTAACAGCAGATGATGTGGTAGAATACAAAGCGAGGGGAATCTCGGACCACTCACCCCTATATGCAAAGGTGGGAGGAGAGGTGCTGAATGGCGTCTGGCGGCTTGGGATCTCCAGACACCGGAGATTACACGTGGCATTAGGGCAGACATTAAGGTGTATGTAGCGGAGAATGAAGGATCAGTTACTTCTTGGACAACCTTCTGGGAGGCGATGAAGCCGGTACTCCGGGATAGAATACAGAGGAGGTTGGGGGAGGAGAGACGGAAACAACAAGCTGAGGTAGCAGACATAGAAGCCACTATTTTGAACTTGGAAGAGGAATATCAAGCACACAAGGGCGCGGAGACTCTGCGACAACTGCTTGATACTCAACAGAAATATAGAGAGGTGGTCTCGAATGAGGCGAGGACACAATCCCTGGCAACCCTCCATCGTCTGTACGATGTGGGGGATAAATCTGGTAGGCTCCTGGCATGGCTGAGTAGGAAGGAAAGGGCGGCAAGGTGGGTGGAACAAATTAAGTCGGCGGAAGGGGGACTGGTATGCAATGATGAGGAGATAGCGGAGGCATTCGAGACACACTACGAACGCTTCTATGAAGCCAAAGACCTGGGGGATACCGACGTGGCGTTGCACTATATGGAACAGACGGAGGTACCAACACTGTCCTCCGAAACCTGTACGGTTCTGGAAGCGGATATCACGTTAGACGAGATATCAGAAGCTATAACCAAATTGAAAATGGGTAAGACACCGGGACCAAAAGGGTTCCCAGCGGAATTCTTTAAAAGGGCAACCGATCTCTTGACGCGACACCTTAAAACCCTCTTCACCGAATCATACCAGGAGGGGACCCTGCCACCAGACCTCGCACTGGCCACCATTGTGCCGATATATAAGGAGGGCAAACCAAAGGATGAATGTGCCTCCTACCGCCCCATCTCTCTCCTTAATATGGAGGTGAAGATTATAGCAACTATCTTAGCTAATCGCCTGAGATCGGTAATCCCAGACCTCGTACATATGGACCAGTCGGGGTTTCTGCCGGATAGAGCAACCAAGTTAAACCTCAGGCGCACACACAATTGGCTGCAAGAAGTCAAGGGAAGGAGTGAACCCCACTGGTTTCTTTCACTCGACGCCGAAAAAGCGTTTGACGCGGTGCACTGGCCCTTTCTCATGGCGGCGCTTCAAAGGTTTGGCCTTGGCCCAAAATTTCTGGGGTTAATACAGCTCCTATACACTGCCCGAGAGCGCAAGTGAGGGTGAATGGGAGGCTATCCCGTGAATTCCGAGTTGAAAGGGGTACACGCCAGGGGTGCCCGTTATCCCCCCTTCTATTCACTCTAACCATCGAAATCCTGGCACTGAAGATAAGACGGGACCCAGATATTCATGGCTTTTCGCGAGAGGCCTCAGTTGCCGTGCAAGAAAAAATATCACTCTATCAGCCTGATTCATCAACGGGCCGTTTTGCGAGCCCCTAATAGCGAATCATAGCGATTCGCTATTAAGGACTCGCAAAACGGTAATCATGTAGGAATCGCATAATAAAATGCGATTCCTACATATTCCTTATTTGCGATTAGCAAATTGCTAATCGCAAATAAGGAATAACTCGCCATTCATTCCTATGGGCCGTAAGGCCCATAGGAATGAATGGGGAGTATTCCTTATTTGCGATTAGCAATTAGCTAATCGCAAATAAGATTGCGATTTGAAGGGTGCCAGGGGTGTCCACAGGACACCCTGTAGCACCCCTCAAATGAAATTTCACACAGGTGTTGCACACACACATGTCCAAAGGACATGTGTGTGTGCAACATGCAACTTAAAAAAATGCTTTTAAAAGCATTTTTCTAAGTTTTTGCTATTTACCGAGAGGTCTGACCTCTCGGTAAATAGCGGCCCGAAATTGCGAATTAGCAATTTAAAAATGGTTGATGAATTGCATTTAAGGAATCTCAAATAGAGATTCCTTAAATGTAATTCCTCGCAATTTAGCGAATTAGCAATTACCGATTTTTGCATTTGGGATGATGAATCCCAAATGCAAAAATAGCGCTCGCCAAGGGCCAGATTCTCAGAATCTGGCCCTTTGCGAGCCGATTTAGGCTTCATGAATTTGTGTCTAAGCCGATGACGTACTACTGTACATCACTAAACCCGACATTACGGTGCCGGAGTTGTTTAGGGAATTGGACAGTTTTGGAGAGAGAGCAGGCCATACCATTAATTGGCATAAGTCAGTTATATATGATCCACAGGGGATGGAGAAGTGGGGGAACTTGCCTGAGCGACTGGTCACCACCGCGGCAGGCTTCCAGTACATGGGCATTTACATTACCCTAGACAGGAAACTCTCATTCACCAAAAACATAGAACGGATTATGGGGGACGCAGTGTTGGACATGAATAGGTGGAAACAGTTGCCGCTCACCCTTCTGGGTCGGGCGGCCATGTACAAAATGATTACCTTACCTAAGTTCCTATACGCGCTTCAAAATGAATATTACCCACTCCCGACCACGACGATACCGAAGATACATGCGGATCTTCGTACCTTTCTATGGTTAGGAAAGCAACCCCGGATAGCCCTGCAGACGCTCCAACGACACCAATACAGTTGGGGGATCTCTCTACCCAACCTAGAGGCCTACTATTGGGCGGAACACTTGACTCCGATAAACGATTGGATTCACACTCCGGCGGACCACCCGACGTATACGCTCGAAAGGTACAAAATGTCACCCAAAAACATACTGTACTATCTATATGGTGGTAAGGCGAGGAAGTCGCTCCTACCGGCGACGGTAATCACACTGAGAGCTTGGCTCAAGGCTACGAAACGTATGGGATGGGAAGGGAAACCCACCAGACAAACGCCGTTATGGCACTGCCAATGGTTAAAAGAACTCTGTAAGCTGCGGGGCTTACAAAGGTGGGACGACATTGGCATATCGAGCATAGGGGACGTGATCTCCAGGGGAGAACTGAAGTCATTCCAGGCACTTCAGACTGAGTTTGGGCTGCACCACTCACAAATGTTTAAATACACACAGCTGAGACATGCTTGGAGGGCCCAAAATATCACGCTCACAGAAATGCCGAAATACGCGCCACTGGAGGGCAGACTCCTCCAGGAACAGATAATGGGCCAGGCGGTCTCCCTCACATACAAAACTCTGACTAATAACATGCTAGGTGACTTGACAAAACTTAGGGGCATATGGGAGGCAGATGTGGGGGTAATGGAAGATCTGGACTGGGAGATCGTCCTCATGCATCCCCGGGAAGTAGCGATCAAATCAAGGCTACGCCTCATTCAGTTAAATGTGCTCCAAGAACGTATTTCAATAGAATACGACTCCTTAAAATGGGGAAAATAAGTGACCCGGCATGCCTTCGGTGCCGCCAACAACACTTCTACCACACCATATGGGCGTGCGCAAACATACAAACCTACTGGTCACACATTTTCAAGTCCTAGGGGTGGAACTATCGCTGGAGCCTAAGCTGGCCCTACTGGGCATGACGAACGAGGTGGACCTGCCACGCCTGCTGCTCATTTTCCTGGTACTAGCACTGGTAGTAGCCAAAAGAGACATAGCAAAATACTGGGGGGCCACAGAGACACCAGACATTGAGGAATGGAGACGGGGTCTAGACCTTTATATGGCAGCAGAAAGGGTGACCTATAAGGCGAGAGGCTGCCCCAAAAAGTTCCGCAGAGTATGGGCCAAGTGGAGGCAGTATCATGGATTGGAGGGGGGGCAGTGAAGGATGACACCAGATGAGGGGGGGTGCGAGACCGCAAATGTAATCTAGAATGGAACTGAAAGGACTATAAAGCCTTATCTGAGATCATTGGAGGGCCGGAGTGCAATGCGAGAAGACAAGGATATGAAGAATAAGGTTTCGTGTTGGGGGGTGTTGGGGCGGGGGAAGATGGGCTGCACACTAGTATGCATGTGTATCTGGAGAAATTATCACGAATGCAGTCTGAAGTGTAAGATGTGGCTCATCACATGACTGTAGCACTGGTTTCACTTAAAATGAACAGTTTGGGGGTGGGGGGGCTGTAGCACTGGTTTCACTTAAAATGAACAGTTTGGGGTTGGGGGGGTTGGGGTTAAAAGAAAAAAGCAGAAGATTGACAAGATTTTGAATGCCTAAACTGGTTCTTGTAGGTATGCCTTCAGCGTGCGGTCTACACTTGCCGCCCGACCTCCGGGGTGTGGGCTGAATGGCCGTGTGACACTATACTAATCATTACGACACTCCCTAATATGGTTCAGCTGAAGTGCTCCTTGTAGGCTGGTATTTTCTGTGTTTCTGCAATAGAAAATTTATGGAAAAAAAAGACTGCAGGGGGCATAAGATAATAGGCGCACAGGGGACCGGCACAAACTTTCTCCTGCCTGTGAGATTTCAGAAGAAACTGATACATTAATCATTCTGGGATGTTTGGTATGTTGCTGCAGTTCAATTTACAACAGTCCTGTGCACACATATAGTCAAATTTATACAGTATGTAATCATATACAAGACAATGAAAACATAATCTAGTTGTGATTTCCTCTCTTCTTTAATGTGTGTTGGCACAGAAAACAGCCAGCCGACACGTGTTTTGTCTGAGACAAATAATCTCAGACTCTTCAGGGCTGGAAACAATACAAAAGAACTAACTCAGGGGAAACAACAGTTACAACGCAACTGTTACAACGCAACTACTACAACGCAGGATTCTTTACAACGCATGACATTACATAGCAGATGCTATTAGAACGCATGCCATTACAATGTAAGTATAGGTAAGTTTATCTTTTTTAAAACATTTATTTAATTTGGGTTATGGGGTACAGGGGTATTTTTAGGGTTCAGGGCTAGGTTTGGGTTTTGGGGTACAGGGGTATTTTTAGGGTTCAGGGCTAGGTTTGGGTTTTGGGGTACAGGGATATTTTTAGGGTTCAGGGCTAGGTTTGGGTTTTGGGGTACAGGGGTATTTTTAGGGTTCAGGGCTAGGTTTGGGTTTTGGGGTACAGGGGTATTTTTAGGGTTCAGGGCTAGGTTTGGGTTATGGGGTACAAGGGTATTTTTAGGGTTCAGGGCTAGGTTTGGGATTTGGGGTACAGGGGTATTTTTAGGGTTCAGGGCTAGGTTTGGGTTATGGGGTACAGGGGTATTTTTAGGGTTCAGGGCTAGGTTTGGGTTTTGGGGTACAGGGGTATTTTTAGGTTTCAGGGCTAGGTTTGGGTTATGGGGTACAGGGGTATTTTTAGGGTTTAGGGCTAGGTTTGGGGTACAGGGGTATTTTTAGGGTTCAGCGCTAGGTTTGGGTTTTGGGGTACAGGGGTATTTTTAGGGTTCAGGGCTAGGTTTGGGTTAAGGGGTACAGGGGTATTTTAAGGGTTCAGTTTTTATAAAAACTACTTTAAATAAAATAAATTAATTAAATTAAATTAATTAAATATTTATTAATTACAATTTTTTTAAAAAGATATACTTACCTATACTTACATTGTAATGGCATGCGTTGTAATAGTATCTGCTATGTATTGACATGCGTTGTAAAGGCATGCGTTGTAAAAGATCGCGTTGTAATGGTATGCGATGTAAAAGTATGCGTTTTAACGTCATACATCCCTTGAAATTTCTAATGTGACTTAAATGGATTCTAACATGTAGGCTTGCCTTTTCTCAGCTACCACAATGCTGTTTCGACTTCAAAATACCTGTTGGTTTCCACCGGTGTCGTGTGATTTCATGGCCTTTTTGAGCTTCCATCTTTGTCATCATACAACATTACGTATGTAATATTCTGAGTTAAGGATGTATTTTAAGTCACATTAGAAATTTCAAGTGGTGTAACCAGGTACCAGAAGTGTAATCTAAGTAGTTAGATTGTCGAAACATATTATCGTGATCTCAAGGAATACACCATAAGTGCAATTGCTTAAAAAATAGAATCATGCCACCGAAAGAGATCCCAAAAGAGTGCGGATATGGGGAAAAAGAAGAACCAGGTGTTTCATCACGCGGTGGACACATACCTTGGGTCTCAATAGACTGCATATGTAATCTATAGAGAAAGGATCAAATAACAACAAAAAGAGGAAAAAGAAGGAGGGGGAAGAAAGAGAAATATATCAAACCGACTGGTCGGCAAAACACAATTGATGTTAACATGGCAAAAGTCTGAAGAAACAACTCGTACCTAAGAATGTCAAAAACCATTAATCAAAATGAATATTAACTCACCCCTGAACCGGTGATAATTCCAACCTGGTTGGGTTCCAAAAGCAGAATTCAATAGCGAGTGAGCAACAATCATGAGTCCAAAAATCAATAGCTGGGAAAGAGTAACGAACAAGCATTTACAATGCAATGGTTTCGCCTTTGGAAAAGTTAGAGCTATTGGCATTGTAAATGACAAAATTTGTATTTATGTGTTGGTTTTGAAAACAGATAAATAAATGGCATTGTCATTTACATTGCCATTAGCTTAATCTCTCGCAAATGTGAGACCTATTGTACCCTACGGACGAGCTCAGCAGACAGCACTAAAACCACACAGACCCTAGCTCTTCAGTAGAAAGTCACTGCTGTGAGTGGGAACATTAACTCTATTTATAACAGGTAAATTCACACGTTTACGCCTCAAACAGGATCCTTAGTCACAGAGTAATTAAGTGGACACACCTGTAGCATGCCACCTACAGACCAAACGATAATAGGAATATATAGGTAATATATGCAAAGTGTAGGGACTTATGGCGACCTCCAAACTGTAGAGAACCTGCATACTTGGGGACTTCTATAATAAACTCTATACAGCAGAACAGGTCAACACTTCATCCCAATCCAACTATCCGGCAGGGATGGATCTTCCACAGATAGCAGAGGCCCAAAATGAAATACTGGGAGAACTCATTTGGAAAAAAATCTGGGAAGTCATTTCGGCATCTGGGACATAATGCCACTGTTCCCAGGCACATTTTGACCAGCCATGCCAAAGACAAAAAGGTGCGGCTCAATTAATTAATACACTGTGTGAATGAAAAGCGCTAATTTCTATTTTCAGTTTTAGCATATTTTAGGATCCTCGACCATCCCTTATCAGGGATATCTTCCCTAAGCTTTTGATCCCACATAGCTTTTGGTGAGGTTTTAGGAAAGTAAAATGCAGGTGCCAGCTCCTGTTGCATCAATGTCACTGCCTTATGCTGTAGCTCCAGCACACCTTTCGACACCTACTGGCACAAAGACCCTTCACAAGTGTCCCGACCACAATAATGTTATTACTGGTGCAAAACCAGGGACTGAAACCACCTGCTTCCTTCCCCCAGGTCACCAAAGAGCCAACAATCAGTCGCAACTTTAAACCAATCACCCAGTGAACCACCAGGAGTTTGACGTCTCGACTCTTGTGACCAAATGAGTAGTTCTACCGCCAAACACCAGCGTCATAACCAACAATTACAATTTTTATGGCATGGTAGGGGGAAATACAGCATTCTATTTATCCTTGGGCAGAGAAGGAACTCTACTCTGTCTCAGCAGCAAAATTCAGCTGCCAGTGGAAAGGTCTCTGATCAGGGAGACAGAGCAAAGAAAGACAGCAGTCAGATAAAGGTGCTCCGGTGAAGAGCTAAACCACTGCTGTACAAAAAACGTGAACTGAATGGAAACGAACATCAAAGATATGAATTATTCATTTACCAAATCACGCGTATCCATGCATTTTCAGCAAACTAAAATTAATTGCTGACAAAAGTTGCCACTAGTGACTGGTTAAGCCGATGCGGGCTCAGTTAAAGCAGAAGCAGCCCTATTTCCCTCTAACAAGCATTCGGCAGCCACAACCTGGCTTCGATTCAGAGCACAAATAATAACCCTTACAACCACCACAAAAGAAAAGAAGAGCAGTATTTCTTAACTTGCAACTGTATAAGCTGTGCTTATACTACAAATGGTATAAAAAGAAACATGCTTACACGCGGCTCTTAACGTAACAGCTGACACAAACATTGAATGGTTCAGAAGACCAATAAAAATGCAGTTAAAAGCTTAGCTTTGCTGCTAATGCACAAGTCAACCAACAGGCCGATGGAAATGTCTGAGGTCACATCTGCATCTAAGCGCTACAAAGATAAACGCAACACAGCCTTATGCAAATTTCAAGTTATGCCATGGTTCTTAGAAGAGACCTATTATGCGAGTGCATGCGTTAGGGCTGCCGCTTCCATTCGCATACAGCAGGCCGTCAGGGCTTACAGTTGGACAGTAGGTCAGGTTTTCGATATCTAAAAGTGAATGGCAAGAATTTAAAGTACAACAATGTCCTACGGGGTATTCACAGGGTGTGGGACTACTGACAGTCCCTAGGGGAGTGACCACACGTCCATAGGCTATACAGGAACAGCCTTGCAAAGGGACGGCACACGGACAGCGGGAGGGGGGACGGGCACACGGAGAGCGGGAGGGGGGACGGGCACACGGACAGAGGGAGGGGGGACGGGCACACGGAGAGCGGGAGGGGGGACGGGCACACGGAGAGCGGGGCAGAGTTAGATTGGACGTCGAGGAGAGGGGGCAGAGGGGGGGCCGGGAAAAGCAGAACGGGCATTTTATGGGTCATTAAATTCAAAGGGGACACTGAAGAAAAGAGAGAAGGGCGTGTGGTGAAGGGGAAAGAGATAACATGGCAGAGAGTAGACCGGAGACAGTTTAGAGAGGCGGAGAAAAGAGTCAGGGAGAGGCCGACAGTATGGCAGGACTTTGCATCTGACCTGGTTTCCCCTCTGTGCGTCCTCTTACGTGCTAGCATTACACAATCTCCTTGGATACAGCAGGTTTGGACTGGGAGGAGTCACGTACATTGCCATCAAAGCAATTTTATTAAACACGGAACGAGAAATGGGCCTCGTTATTAGCGTCATGGGGACTACATTGTACAAAAAATGCAAGGAACAGCAACATTGGAATCTTCAAAAGAAAGGGTCCCACTGGAGACTGCGCGAGGAAGTAATCCCGTGGAGTCTGTAGCAAGCACCGGGAATTGCCAGATTATGGGGGCGCCGTGCAACAGGGCAGCATTTCAAACTAATGGGACTACAGAGAGCGCGAGGCACTGCGAGATTGAGGTGACTACAGAAAGCACGAGGAAACGTCAGACTCCTGTGGATAAGTGGAGTGTGTGCAGCATTAGGATATGTGAAACCGAGGACTGCAGCACAAGGAGATGTGAGACACGAACAGCGGGAGGGGGGCGGGAACAGGGACACGAACAGCGGGAGGGGGGGCAGGAACGGGAAGAGGGACAGCGGGAGGGGGGCGGGAACGGGCACAAGGGGAGGGGGGGCGGGAAGGCAAGAAAAACAAAGCACTCACCTGTACTTCTTCCGGCGGCCGTGGTCGAATGACGAAAACAAACCCATTAAAAAAAAAACGAAACTCCGCCCACCGCCGCGATGACGACATCGCAGAGGCGGAGAGGGAAAAAATCTCGGGAACGCCCACGAATCTGGTCCGGCCATGACGGACAGATCTCTGTTCCAATGGCTAGCCTCCATTTATGGAGCTAGCCAATGGAACAGAGGGCGTAATCCCAAGCCCACTCTGTTGTAACATAAGATTTCGCCTGCGCCGAAAAGCTGCGCAGAGCGCACCCTTCGGCCAGGCGAAACCTAAAAATGACTTGCTCTAGGGTGTGTAAGGTCTTGGATTGAACTCCCAACACCTTCCCTACTATTGCATACTCGATTTCTTACACTATGCTCACAGGGATATCAGATTCCAATGCAAGGCCCACATACCTTGCTGACAAGGAGGATGCATGAGGTACTGAGAGCAAGAAGCATCAAAGTCATTCTCGCTGATATTCTCAACTGAACCTGAAACACGAGAATCAGTCTGAATGCAGGAGAAAATCCCCTTTAACCACACTGCATCCAGGATTGTGAAGTCTCTGTAAAGGAACTAGATAGCACTTTGGCTTGTTCATGGTGAAAGCCAACATTATTAAAAGTTATACCATCGACCACAACGAACTTCTTCAAGCTCGCCTTCGGGAATCAGTCATCAAGGTACAGAAACACAGGAACTCCAGGCCTCTTCCAAAGGGCAGCAACCGCCACCATCACTTTCATGAACACTTGAGGGGCCGCGGTGAGGCCGAAGGAGAGCACAACAAATTGAAAATGTTCCTGGCACACCTCAAACTGCAGGCAACACCTTTGGGATTGCAGGATAGGTATTGGAGATTACGTGTCCTGCACGTCCTGGGACACCATCCTGTTTTCTGAGTCCAAGGCACATAGAATCTGAGCCAATAAAAGCATTATAAATTTGCCTTTCCACAGAAAAGCATTAAACAGGCCAGAGGCCCTTGCTCTTTTTCGGAATGAGGAATTGGAGTGAACAACAGTCCCTGCCTCTCAGTAGGTACCTGTTCAATGGTACACTTTGAAAGTAAAAGATGCACTTCTGCAGTAGGATAGACAGATGCTCCTATGAAATGTATTCTAGAGTCAGAGGAAAGTAGGGCAGGAAGGAAATGAAAGTCAGGGTGTAGCCCCATTAAACAATCTGTAAGACCCATCTATCAGATACAATGGATATCCAACCGGGGAGGAAATCTTGAATCCTGTCTCCCACTGCTTGGACACGGAGGACAAACTAAAGGGGCTTGACAGCTGTTGCCGCGGTGGGATGTGGATCTGGAGGAATGGCACCCTTGCTGTTCTGTGTAAGGTCTGCTGGTGCCACATGCAAAATCAACAGTTGATGGACAGAATGAAGAACAATGTCCTACTTTCACCCCAGTACAGAGATCTGGGCCTAAATCCATCGTTTTTTTGCTCACCATGACATTCAAGTATGAACCCAGCCATATGCAAATCATCCTTGACTCTGTGCCCCATGGGAACAGTCCAGCCCGAACTGCCAAGCCAGGTCCTCCCTGGACTGGAAACAAGCATCCTAGGACCGGTTTCATGCAGGACCGCAGTGCCAAGCGGACAAAAAATACATTTAAAAAAAATCCATTTGTCACACGCATAAAGACAGTGGTTCCTGTGGACTATGTGTTTGAATCCGAACCATACACTTAGTACAATTGTCAAGAAACACTTATTAAATTGATGATATTTTTGACAGAAAATACAAACAAGGTGCTCAATGTCCCAAGTGAAGTAGAACCTTAGAAAAGACCACAATTCAATGTATTAAATAAAAAATCCATCCTCTAGAACAATGCTGAAAGGCTTTCACAAGGATTTATCGAGTCAGCTTGTAAAGTACAGTAAATTCCATAAATCCATCAAATCCAAATATATTGATCAAGGAGTCTTTGTTCATCTGTTTCAAATTCCACTTTATTGCAGTTTAGATAACATGCGTACATCAGCCCAGTCAACCCCTTTTGTCCAATAGGACTTCCTCTGGGTTGGGTATATTCCTCAAAGGACTAATTTTCCTACTATCTACTACCATACTTTCATAGTATGTCATTTTTAGTGGAAACATGATTCTCTAGCAGACATCAGAAGACCGGCAAAAGTAGGAGCAGAGCACCATATCAGCGTAAAGAAAGGAACTGTCGTCAGCATTAATGGGTGGCACTTTTATGGTGCTCGCTCCATCATTTCCAGGGCAGTGCAAAGTTGCACAATGCCGCATAGTGGATATCACAAACACTGCTGATAAAATTATCCCAAAGCAGTCTGGCATCTGGGGTAAATTACAAAGGTGAGGAATCTGCAGTTTGAAGTGTGCATCAAAATAACTTCTTCATAGGAGCAATATTGCTGCAAATAAGAGGGACGCCAACTTTGCTGCCAGCAGTGCTGTTCCTGTTCCAAATAGGGAGAAGTTGCACTGTTTCCTCTGAACAAGTACCTTTTGTGCAACGAAACAAACACATTTGTCATCCCTATTGTATGTGTGTATGAGGAGTGTCTGCACTACTACTGCCAGTTCTATGAGTGTATGAGGTGAAGGGTGACGTGGTGCCTGACTGTGATCTAGACTGGTGAATGCAGTGGCAGATAGGTGTGAGTTCTATGCGTTACTCCAATACACAAAGAACGTCTTTAGTTTTGCAGTGAAAGATTGCTGACTGAAGAAATGTGTTTTCTCTTATGTTGGAGGGCACGCACTTTACAAGATGGAGCGTTCGGTCTACTCCGAGTAAAAACCCTTACTTGTGCAAAATGTCCAGTCTGGTCACTGGCTGTGGCCAAGACCTTTAGATAGTCACTCTTCCCTAGTGCTCTTTGTGCCAGATCACCCACCTGCGGATAATGCCCACCATGGTGGCGGCTGGTGTTTTGTGACCCTCCTCCGCTGGCAGGCTGTATGAAGCACTTGCATTCCAGTGAGTGCAGGAATATATGCAGGTCTGCTACAGAGTGCAGCAAACTTATTCCACTGATGTCTAGGTCTCTCTACTCAGCTTTGTTTGCCGCAAGACCCAGCAACTATCAGCATTCTGCAAAGGATTCCCTATGGCTGTTTCTTCACCACAGCACTGCTTGTGCTTCTGGCACACGCAGCTTGTGCCGCAACTGCAAAGAGTATACAGGCGTGGAGCGATCTTCACAGCAACAATAAGGGTGGCTTATAAAGGCGTGGTGGGCGGAAAATGTAAGGGGCCTCCAATGCTATGGATGAGCACTTCACTCTCCTCAGAGGAATACCACTGCTGGCCAATACAAAATGCCTACCTGACAGAAGAGGCTGGCCAACAACAGCGTGGCACCACGAATCCTTTCTTGTACTCTTTCAGTTTTACCAGCATGGCAAATCTCTGCAAGCAGCTGAACCTTTCTCTAGCCACACCCAAAAACTGGGAGTCGCAATGTCTATGAAGATGTTCGGAGAGGGTGTTTAATAACATGACACTCAAAATAAATATCCGAAAGCAGCCATAGTCTGAACGGGAATGCCAAGAAGCACTCGGGTAACAAGAAGTGCGAATAACGAAGGGTTTTAGCAGGAGGGGGAAAAGTTAGTATATTTCGCTGGAAAAATAAGCACATCCCAAGCAGAATTTAAACTCACCAAGTCAAAATGTACTTTGGAAAAAGTAGCACACCAGATTCAGAGCTGCAAGGAGCGGGGAAGCAAACACCTAGGGTCACAAGGCAGAATGTGGGATTCACAAGACGGATTCCGAAGGTGTGATGACAGCCCAGAGTCAGCAGTGAAAACCAAACGCCGCGGAGGCCGCAGCTTCCTGCAGCCGAAGAGTTCAAGGAATTCCGGAGGGAGTGAGCATTCCTTTGATCGGAGTCACTGAACAAAGGCAAACAAAGGCAGGCGCGGAGACTAGAGCGACCATCAGTTCATGGAGCCGGCTGGAAGACTGCACAGTGGAAGCGAAAGGCTACCCAACCAAAGCAGAACTGAGCTCAACAGCAACCAAACGCGTTGGAAAGGGTTACATCGAGTAGCCAGGCAGTAATGTGGTCGTATGGCAGCAGCATGCATTGGGAAGACGCCCACCGAGCCATGGAAACGCTGGTTCAATGAACGCCGACCAAAAATCGGCTAAAAGGGAAACTAAAACCGCAGTACGCAGTGGAACAAGCTGCGTGGCAAATACGCCAGAGGAAATATAAAAAACAAGAGAAACTTTAACAATGACGAAAAAACAGCCCTGAAGAAAGAAAAAACAAGGGGGGCAGCACGGCCTCGTACCGAGAGCCCTGTGAGCTGCACGAGAAAGACTGGCAACAAATCACCTTCCATTGTGTCGGGTCGGAGTAGAGAGCCGGTCAGGTCTGCGTCCTCACATGGAGAGCCGTCCGGCTGGTGTGAGGAAGGATGCTGCAGAAAGAAGAAAAAAATAAACACGCCCACTGCCCGATGACGATGCGAAAAGGTGAGAGGGAAAAAATTGCAGGAACGCCCACGAATCTGGTCCGGCCATGACGGTCAGATCTCTGTTCCAATGGCTAGCCTCCATTTATGGAGCTAGCCAATGGAACAGAGGGCGGGACTAAGCCCCACACTGTAGGGACATGAGATTTCTCCTGGGCGGAGCTTGGAGCTCCGGCCCCAGGCGAAACCTAAAAAGGAGTAGTGAAAAACTGGCCTTGAATGCAAGAACACCCGTTCATTGCAGAAAAGGGAACGTATATTCGGGTACATTGGTGTAAGGTTCTTCTGAATAAGCAGAAACCAAGAGTCATGTAAATCGCTGTATTTCTAGTATGCAATATATGCCGGTAATGAGAATAAATTATGTACATAAGTATCTAAAATCTCAAAGCATACAAAAGTATTTATAATGTATAGTTACATAGTGGTTGAAGACAAAATGCCCGAAAAAATAAAAAGAAACAGCCACCAGTATTGCACAAAATATGTCTATATAATGAAAAAAGCATAGGGCTCACCAACAAAGTCAAAATTAATGGTCTCTAGTCATCCATATAGGAAAGATACATCGCATGTGCGTGAAGACCTGTTAAACACAACCAATCAAAAAAGACAGAACACCGTCAATGCCACCCAGGATGGAGGTCAGGTTTGTAACATAAGAGGCTGGTGAACAAACAACTACTAATTCAGTCTGTGTTTTCATAGAAGGCCAATAAGGGGTCGTACGAGTATGTAGAACAGAAAAGAACCTATATTTAAAGTTTATGGTAAAAGTGTATTAAATTGCATCCTGTACATACTATAGCCATGCTCGGCGTACAGTTAAGATCAAAGATGTGCACTTACGTGAAAAACCGAATGTAAGTCGTCCGGTAAAAGGCGACACGTGTATGTGTGCCTTATATCCTGAAATGGAATAATACTAAGTTTCAAAATTGAGTAAAAATGGTAGGCAAAAATGGTTCTACTAGAGTAACGCCAAACACAATTCAAAATTTGCAAACATACGTGACAAGAATTTTCAATTCTATTAAGGACTAGGAGGCGAGGATTATGCTTTCTCATTTCTTTAATGAAATGCTCAGCAGCCAATAAAAATAACCAAAAACTACATTTCCCATGAACACTAGGGAATGACCATAGAGACTATAGTATAAAAGGTCCCAACATTAGTCCTTCTTCCTCTTTCTTTGTGGAGGAAACAGTTCCAGTCCAAAATGCAATCCCATGTATATCAACAATAACAACTCCAAACACGCCACAGAAATCCAAAGGATCTTGAAGCAGGCAGCAGAAGAACACTGGGTCCGTGAACTAGGAGAAGAATGAAGCTCTGGAGGAAGGTGGCCAACATTACTTCGGATCTGAACCTGAAAGAGACACATAGCCATAACATCCAAATAATGCAAGAGAGTCAAATGCAATCCAGGGGGGGGGGAAGAACAAGGATTAAGAGATTTGCGATAGCATTTAAACAGATTACAGTACATAACAATGCAAATGAAGTACAATGGGTGGGATAATCCTCGCCTCCTAGTCCTTAATAGAATTGAAAATTCTTGTCACGTATGTTTGCAAATTTTGAATTCTATGTCAGGACAGGAGGCTCCGATTATGCTTTTTCAAAGCTGATCCACCACCACAGAAGCAACACTATCAATAGGTTTGTAATAAAACGTTTTGAAAACTGAATCAGAAGACCAATCTGCGGCCTTCATAATGTCAAAAAGCGTGACACCCATGGAAAAGGCTTTAGAAGCCATTGCCCCTCGTGCTGAATGTGCACCAGACACATCAATGCCCGCCTCGGACATAAGCCAACGCACCCAGTGCGCCAGAGTAGCTGGAGTGACAGGGCGAAATGGTTTCTGTAAGGTAATTAACAATTGACCCTGCATGTCTGAACGTAAAGAAGCAGTACTCACCTCATAATCCTTAAGGCACTGCACAACACAAAGGTTGGGATGAGCGGGAAAAGAAGGATACGTAATGGAAGTAGTATTAGACTTAGTCCGTCTAGAAAGACGAAAAGTAACACCCTCAGGAGTGAAACTGCGACCCGCAAGTTCTAATGCGCGGACATCCGACACACGTTTACAAGATACAAGGTACAACAACATGGTCAATTTTGCAGACAATTGTTTACGGGATAACAAGAGATTGGAAGGCCAAGCCTCCAAGAACCGCAGAACAATGGAAACATCCCATAAAGAGACATAATTAGGAGTGGGAGGCTTCGAAAGACAAATACCTTTAAGCAATTTGGAAATGAAGGGGTGCTCACCAGCAGGCTTGCCATCAATCTGGATGTGGCCAGCTGAAATAGCGGAACGAAAACTATTGACTGTCCTATAAGCCAGACCTGAAGAGGCCAGGGACGCCAAAAAGTTAATGATCAAACAGATATCCGCTGAAACTGGATCAACTTCCCGTTGAGCACACCAATCACACCACCGCTTCCAAGCACCTTTATATCGTTTGTGAGTATTGGGAGACCATGCCTCACTAATGAATTTGGAAGCGTCGCTAGAAATGCCCGGGATCGTCCAGCGATCCCCGAGATCCGCCACGCCAGCAGCTGAAGAGAGCCGGACAGAATTAGGGGATGCGGACCTCCGAGAGGATCCAGTAAAAGATTCCACTTCTGGGGAAGAAGGAGAGGTGGCTCGCAACACATTTCCAGGAGAACCGGGAACCACGCCTGAGCCCTCCAGAGAGGAGCAATCAGAATCAGATCCGCTCGAAACCGTTTGGTGTAAGCCAGAACTCTGGGGAGCATCATGAATGGGGGAAATGCATAGCACAGAGTCGATGGCCACTGCTGAAGAAAGGCATCCGTGGCCAGGGCTAGCGGATTCGGTCTCCAACTGTAAAACTGTGGGAGTTGCGTGTTGAGGCGAGAGGCAAACAGATCTATGTGACACTGGCCCCACCGCCGAAGAATGGCACGGAACACTCGAGGGTGAAGCCTCCAGTCGCTGAAATCCCGAAGATGTCTGGAGTGCCAATCCGCAATTTGATTGTTGCGGCCTGGAAGATACTCCGCAATAACAGTGATCCTCCGCTGCAGGCAAAAATGCCAAAAATCCTTGGCTATCTCCGCCAACACCTTGGACCGAGTCCCGCCCAGCTTGTTGACATAGCGGACTGCGGACACGTTGTCCATCCGGAGAAGAATGCAGCAACTTGTTTGAAGGGGAGAGAAACCCTTGATCGCAAACGAACCCGCTAGGAGTTCCAGACAGTTTATGTGGAGAGACAACTCCTGAGGGGACCAACGACCCCCGTCGAGACAGGCCCGCAACGGGCTCCCCAACCCCACCGACTGGCATCGGATTCTATCACTAGTTCCGGCGACGCACCGAATAGGGCTCGACCATTCCAGGCCTCCATGTGGTCTAGCCACCATTGCATCTCCCACCTCACTTCCTCCGTAAGAGGAATCTGGTCCGAATATCTGAGGCCTTCCGGAGATGCTGGATTTTCAGCCGTTGCATCGCTCTGTAATGCAGAGGGCCTGGAAAGATCGCCTGAATGGAAGACGCCAACAGACCTACTACACGTGCCAACGATCTCAATGACACAGTCTGTCTGGAAATAACAGATGTCAATTCCCTCTTGATGTAACGAATGTTCTGGCCGGGCAAGAGAAGTTGGCAAGCAACCAAATCTATCTGGAAACCCAGAAAATCTATAGATTGAGTTGGACAGAAGCCTGATTGGACAATCCGCCATAAGGAGAATATCGTCCAGATAAATAATCAATCTGACCCCCCGAGATCGCAGATGTTCCACAACCGGTCTCAGTAGTTTTGTGAAGCACCATGGTGCCGACGAAAGGCCGAACGGGAGAACCTGATATTCGTACCAAACTCCCTGCCACTGAAACTGGAGAAACCGATGATGGGGTCTGTAGATCGGTATCGATAGATACGCGTCCTTGAGATCCAGGCGGACCATCCAGTCTCCTTCGCGCAGGAGATCCCGCAATAGATGGATGCTCTCCATCTTGAAGTGCCGATAGACTACCCCTCCGTTGAAGTCTTTCAGGTTGAGAACCAGGCGAGACCCGCCTCCTTTCTTCTCGACCAGAAAGACTGAGCTGGCAAACCCCGTCGGATGACGGTCGGTTCGAATAATCGCCCCTTTCCGGAGAAGAACGTCGATTTCCTCGGAGAGGCAAGCTTGATCTTGAAGGGAAAAACTTAAACAAGGGGGAGGACGGGTCTGATGCATAGGGTGATAGAACTCTATCTTGAACCCCTGTACGGTTTCTAGCACCCATGCATCGCTGGAGATCATGCGCCAATTTTCGAGAAAACACTGAATTCGACCCCCCAACATCACATCGCATGCATGAATCAGGCTCACCTGCAGAGTTGGAGTCCTGGAAGTGTCCTTGCTGTCCTCCGGAACGACCCTTGCCATACTGTCCCTTCCCCTTGCGGGAGGGATAGAAGTTGGCCCTAGTGGAGTATCCGGTATCGTATGCTCCTCCTTGATGAGAGGTGTTACCTCGCTGGGATTGGTGGGCGGAACCACAGCCGAACGAGCGTCCCCGATGTCGTCCGGCCTTGGCAAAAACCGAACGCATAGCCCGGCGCAAGGAGGCCTGCGCCTTGTCGATTCCACTGAAGGTGGAGACACACTTTGTAAGCTCTTTTAAGAAAGGCTGTCCAAATAAGAGACCTTGTGCGTCAGGACCAGACTCCGAAGTTGTCAGCTCGGACAGCTTTGGATCTAATTTCAAAAGAATCGACCTGCGCCGTTCAGCAGACATAGCGCAATTGGCGTTCCCCAATTGGCAGATCGCTCTTTGGGCCCATTCAATCAACTCGTCCGGGTCCACAAGGGCTGAGGCCTCCTTCGCCTGAAAGCCTAGATCCAGAATCTTGGTTAGAGGCCCAAGCATGTCCAGCATCTTGTCTTGACAAGACCGCCAAGACCGGTCAAGGCCCTTTTTCAAATAGGTGACCAT
The DNA here is from genome assembly GCF_964263255.1 of Lissotriton vulgaris. Lineage (NCBI taxonomy): Eukaryota > Metazoa > Chordata > Amphibia > Caudata > Salamandridae > Lissotriton > Lissotriton vulgaris. The sequence continues at coordinate 909,207,573 of NC_141697.1, forward strand.
CATGGGGTCGACCTCCGGCGTCTCAGCTAAATGGTCAGCGAACGCAGGCCTCGGGCATTCTGAACGGAGTCTAGCACGGACCGAAGCCTCAAAGGGTTGCCAAATGTGTGCTTGAATATAGGCGGCAACAGCAGGCGAAGGCAACCAGGAAGATGAATTCGGATGTAAGATATCCGCTGGTTCAAAATTGAGCACTGGAGGACGTTCTGGAGCGTCCACAAAATGCTCTTTACAGACACGCTTTTTTGGCGGGGGTTAAGTATGGTCTGAAGATGTTGAGGAATGAGCATTGTCCGAATCGGTATCCTGAGGTGCAGAAGCTCTGGAAGGCGCAGCCGCCAAGGTCTTAGCCAGTCTCTGGAAGTCAGATTTATGGGGATTAACCGGTGACTTTGAGGATTTTTTAGTTGTAGGCAGCCATCCTTGTTGCTGCGCATATATATTTAAATGACGCTTGAGAGGATTAATTGCACGTACCAGTGCTTTATTAACAGACTGTTGGACTCCTTTGTCCAATTCTTCCACCAAATTATGCTCCAAAGAGCCTTCATCCTCATCCCCATAATAGAAGTCATCATCTGCGTCATAGTATTCTGCCATTCTACACAAATGTAGTATTTAGAGCCCACTAGATGACTATAGGAATATGGAGTGTCAAAACACAAGGCAAGGGGGAGTGTGAGAACCTCACAGCAGGCTTATAAAAGAGCAGGCACAAACCTGACTCCAAATGAATTCAAACGTGGAGGGAGCAAAAGCCTGCGCAGTCCAATACACTCTAGGCAGAGCCTATGCTACAAAGTCTCAACCGAAGCCTTCACAAGACTCCAGTGTCACACGGGGTTAAATTGATACAGGCTGTGGGCATGGGCGTAGAAAACGACCTCGTCACTCAACCGGCACTGAGGAAAATTCTCAGAAGCCGGAAATGAAGCAGCGCGCATGCGTGACCGCCGCCTGGCACAATAACCGGCTCGAGAGCGCTCGCGCTCTCAGTGCGAGTCGGAACCCCTGCTCCCGCTCCACAAGGTCCGCAGGCAACAAGCAAGCGCCCGGACAGAGAAGCGGAGGTGATCACACGCTCCGAGACAAAAGACGCCGAACGGACGAGAAACCCAAACCACTCAAACAGTCGGAGCCGGGAGAGCTCCAATGAGGCGTTAACGCAGCGCGCTACTGAAAGATGCCAAAACACAAGCAAGAAAGTACAATGGCAAACCAAGCATTCAGCAAAAAGTAAGCATATATAGATAAAGCACTTAACTGGCTGCGGAGCAGCAAAGAAAGAGGAAGAAGGACTAATGTTGGGACCTTTTATACTATAGTCTCTATGGTCATTCCCTAGTGTTCATGGGAAATGTAGTTTTTGGTTATTTTTATTGGCTGCTGAGCATTTCATTAAAGAAATGAGAAAGCATAATCGGAGCCTTCTGTCCTGACATAGAATCACAAACACGAGGCAGACTCACACAGTGCTATCGTGGACCCCCGCGTTTTGGCCAGAATTAAATCAATAGGAAGTGTGAGGCAAGAGAGTCTAGGCAACGTAGTAACGTCATTTAAATAAAAGACTAGAATGCCCAAAAAGCTGTGAAAAACAGGAAGTACGGCGCCTGGCATGGAATACTGCTATTACAGTGGGAAAAGACTATTTACTGACTCCCGATAAGCCTGCAAGAAAGTATTATAGATGGAAAAACAAAGACTAAGTATATTTAAAAGTATATCGAAATCTATTGTGTGGGAAATGCGCACATAAACATAAATAAGACAAGGCAAATGTAAGATCCAAGGGCAATGTGTGAATAATCCTAGCGGCGGGATAACGTCCTTCGTGTGACAGACTAGAAAGTGCTACATTTCTTCTCTTATTAATGAAAACAGTTTTTGAAAATTATTCCATGAGACTTAATGGTGAGTTCAGCTGGTGTTTATTTCATGAAAGTCTTGATTTCTTATTGTGGTTCCTAAGAAAAACTTCCTTTCGTATTTACACATTTTTCACTTAGTCCGATGCCCCATGCATTTCGGGTCAATGGGTCTGACCCTTCCTCAGGGGCCTGAAAGTGGACTTAATACAGGACCTTAGCATACACGAATAAATAAAAGTAATGTTGGCATGCACATGATGTGAAACTGTGAAGCATAACTGTAGTGACCACTGACGTAGGGCACTAGGACCCTGTGGGTCACAGGGCAGTGACCAGGTCACTGGACATGACATCCTGTAGGGGACAGGAAGTGGACAGACGACTGCAGACTGAGGACGAGGACAGACGTGCTGAGCCACGCTGAGACTGAGAAAGAAATAAAGAAAGTAACCAACCTTTCCTGGCGTCCTGTGATTCTCTGATAGTTGCACCTACAACTACATGACATCTGGCGACGAGGAGGAAACGATTGCCACGACGTGCGTGAAATATTCGTCGTGTGTAGAGAAACATCGTGGGAGCAACAAGGAGACGCAAGGAGCTACACGGGAGCCCACCCCGATCAGCGTCCTACAAGCAGCAACAAAGCGCGGTAAGAAGCGCCCAGGAGCAGCGCTAGTGCCGAGCAGAAGCATGAGGCGATCGCGCTCGAAAATTTAAGCGCGAAGTCTCGCGAGAGGTGGCAAACATCGGCGGCCATCTTAGGATCAGGCAGGAAAGCCAATGGGAACACAGCAATAACACGGTGGCCATCTTAAAGTCAGGAAAAGCGAGATTTCGATCGCGAAATCTCGCGAGAACACGGGCGGCCATTTTAACTGGGACAAAAGTGATAATAACAAGAGAAGAAAGACGGCAGCCATTGTAAGGGCAGGCAAAAAACGAAAAGGAGCAGAAAACAAAGAAAAGAGAAGAATAAAGGGGAGAAAATAAAGAGAGATCCCCTACAACAAGACATAACTAGGAATAAGAGATAAAATAAGAAGAGAAACAATAAGAAAGTGACAAAAAGATCAGAAATAAAAGAAATACAAAGGCAACAAAAGAAAAGAAAGCAAAATGCCTGAAACAAAGCAAAGTGCACAATATCGCAGACCAATGCCCTTCAGTGTATCAGAGCCACAAGTGGGAATAAGATGGGAAAAGTGGATTGTGAAGTTTGAGCGATACATGGAGGCGACAGATGTAGTAGAAGGAAAGAAACTAGGACTATTCCTAAATCTAGTGGGGGATGAAGTGGATGACCTCCTGATAACACTTCCAAAGAGCGAAACAGAAACATACGAAAAACTAATAAAATGTCTAACAACCAAGTTCGACCCTCAGAGAAACATCAACTTTGAAAGATACAGCTTCAACATAGCATTTCAACAGCCGGAAGAGTCAATGGACGATTTTGCAACAAGGCTGAGAAAACTAGTGGCTCACTGCGAATTCGAAAAATATGACAATGAACAGGCCATTCGCCTAAGACTGATAGAAGGCTGTCATGACACAGAGTTTCGCACAAGACTACTAAAAGAACCTATCACTCTAGAAAAGATTCTAGATCTAGCGAGAGCGGAAGCAAGGGCAATGGTACACGCAAGACAGATGGACCGAAGAGAAGAGCAAGTACACAGAATGACAGACACAAGCAGAACTGGGAATTGGAAGAGAGGATCTAAGGAACAAGTGACAAAGAAACAAGGGTCCCAATGTTACAGATGCGGTCTGGAGTTTCCACACCGAGGAACCTGCCCAGCCTTCGGTCAAACATGCAGAAAATGTAACAGAAGCAACCATTTTGCCACCATGTGCCAAGGAATGCAATTCAAAAATGAACGGGGAAGGCCAGGGAGACCAAGAACAACAACAAACAGACACGTACGGCACATGGAAGCGACCACCAGGAGCTCGTCGTTGGAGTCGGGAGAGGAAGAAGAAGAAACAGCAGGGAAGGTGGAACGCCTATACCTCATGTCCACGGACGAAGGGTATGAGGAAGAGCACATCAGATTAGTGGATAGGAAATCAATAAAGAAGACGGACTGGGTGACCATCGACGTAGGACCCCACCAAACGGAATTTGCGCTGGACAGTGGGGCCATGTGTAACATTATGTGTGCCACAGAATATGACAAAATGAAGAGAAAACCACCACTCCAACCATCAAATACAAGAGTGTTTACCTGGGGTGCACAGAATCCAGTAACAAATATGGGAAAATTCACGGACACCATGACACACAAGGGCAAGACAGTCACTGAAGAAATACATGTGCTACGAGGAGACATCCCCGCACCATGTCTACTAAGTAATGTAACAGCGAAAATAATGGGCCTACTAAAGATGATGTATCATGTGTCGGACAAGGAGAACATATTACAAGAGTACCCGAAGTTAACGAAAGGACTTGGAAAGCTGAAAGGACGACAAATAACTCTGCACATAAATGAATCAGTCAGACCAGTTGCCCAGCATCACCAAAGGGTACCCATCCATCTACAACCACAGGTGGAGGAAGAAATAAAGGCACTACTAGAACAGGACATCATTGAGCCAGCCGAAGGGCCAACGCCATGGGTGTCCCCAATAGTGGCTGTACCAAAAAAGGACACCGCACAGATTAGGATATGTGTGGACATGAGAATCCCCAACACAGCTATTGAACGAGAACAACATCCGGGGCCGCATCTAGATGACATGATAAGTTGCCTGACGGGAATGAGAAAATTCTCCAAGCTAGACCTATGCAAGGGATACTACCAACTGGAGATGGACCAACAATCCAGGTACATAACGACCTTCTCAACACATCTAGGCCTATTTCGCTACAAACGATTAAGCTTTGGAATATCGTCAGCAGCGGAGATTTTCCAGGAAACGATCAGGCAGATCATTAGACCAATCAAAAATAGTTTGAACTACAGCGATGATATCTTGGTATTTGGCAAATCAGATGAAGAACATGATAAAGCATTGAGGGAAGTATGTTCCCAGCTGGTAGATGTGGGCCTAACAGTAAATGAGAAGAAATGTGAACTGGTAAGAGAAGAACTAGTATTCTTCGGACATATCTTTTCGAAGAAAGGGATGAGACCAGATCGCAGTAAAGTAGACACCCTTGAAAAGGCAAAAGAACCAAAAGATGTCGCCGAAGTGCGCTCATTCCTCGGCCTTGCCAGCTATTGTGCGCGATACATAAAGGACTTCGCGACGGTGAGCACCCCTCTGCGAGAACTAACGAAACAGGGCCAAACATTCGAATGGACCACAGAATGCCGCAAGGCGTTTGAAGAAATAAGGGCGTCAGTAACGGCAGTAGACCACCTGGCATACTTTGACCCAAGCCTATGCACCGAATTGACAGTAGACACCAGTCCGGTAGGTCTTTGCGCAATACTAGCACAACACAAGCCTGCAAAAGACTCACCTCGACAGATAGTAGCATACGGAAGCAAGAGTTTGTCGGACATTGAGAGAGCATTCTCTCAACCAGAAAAGGAGAGTTTGGCAGTAGTATGGGCATGTGAGCACTATCACATGTTCATATATGGAAAGCCATTCACGATAGTAACAGACCACCAAGCACTTGTGACCATCTACGGAAACCCGAACGCCAAAATACCACCAAGAATTGAAAGATGGGGGATCAGACTGATGGACTACAATTTCAAGATTGTCCACAAGCCCGGGAAAGACCAAAACCCAGCGGATTATATGTTACGACACCCGCTTCCCCATCAAAAAGGTGGCACCACCATGGCAGAAGAATATCTAAATTTCGTTCTAAAACAGAACACTCCGGCATCAATAACAAGTGCAGAACTAGAGCAAGAAACAAAAAGAGATCCGACAATGAACGCAATCGGAACGGTAGTGCGGCAGCAGAGATGGAGACACATTAACAGTAACAGCCCTGCAGGAGAAGGGGTCATCAAAGAAGAACTGCTAGCCTTCAAAATGATAAGCGAAGAGCTGTCTGAAACAGAAAATGGAATTCTGATGAGAGTGAGGTTCTGGACTATTTGTCTAATGTCCAGAGGTGTCAGGGAAACAACACCCAAAGACCCCTGAGTTCCTTCCTGTCTCGGTGCACAAATAAACAGAGACACGGGCTTCTCGATGGTGGCGTCAAAGACCAAGGTTTATTTACGGCAGGGATACAGAAGTCACAGGAACCACACTAAGGCAGATTCTAGGAGACTGTTCGAATCGTACAAAGTGGGTCGCTCCTTATATACATGGAAAATGACTTTAGGCAACATTGTTAAAATATCTTTCATGCCTAGCCCGGTATCCCAAACAGACAATAAACATATACCAAACGATAATTATTTGCAAGTTTCCAGTTATCGATCAAGACTTCATGTCAGTTTTCTATTCATAGATCGATCCGCCTCATCGTAAAAAATGTTTCCTCCCCATAGTAAAAGCCCAGAAGGAAAGGAGCAGAGCCAGGTGTAGAAGATAGAAAAGCAGGATAAGAAATGCTTGTGGGTCATAAACCAGGCACGGCTACTGTCTTCGGCCTCCTAATCGTGATCAGGCCAACGAACACGAGAACCAGTATAGCAGGACTGGCCTCAGGCAAGGGAGGCAGCTTCTGCCAAGTCACGCAGCATCAGTTTTCTTGAACTAAAGCCTACGTGTCCTTAACAAGGTGATTCAGCCAGGGTCAACGTTCGTCCATTGACTATGTGAGGGCAAGAAACAAGATGGACGCCGTATCTAAAATGGATGCTGTGTGTTTTCAACAGAAAGCCCTGTTTCTCAGTGAATCCGTGCTTGTAGCACAGCGAAAACACTGCCACATACTAAAGGGATCATTTACGGTTCACAGGTACCAAAATCGTGTCAGTACTACGATACCGAAAACACAGGTTCGGATCGCTACAGAACCTCAGACCGTCCTTTTGCCCTACATAGGCAATAACTCACTCTATGTCAGAGTCTACCTCTATATTCATCAAATCACTGATATGGTGTTGGAGCATCATTCTATCTCGTAACGTCTTTCCCAAAACAGGCGGCCTCCTTGCGCATGTTGCAGCACAGAGGCCACATAAGGCAGGACCACACTGAACAATGAGACAGCATGAGAATAGGAACACCAACACAACACCAATGACCATCAGAACCTTCCATCCCCATGCAGATAACAGATTCCAAAGCCATCCCATCAGCGACCAATCACCTTCATCTACGTGTATAGAGTCAGCGATCTTGTGTAACTTACAAATGGCCTCGTACACTGTTGGAGCATTATTAGGAATAAAAACACAGCAACTCGATTGGATCATCTTACATACTCCACTTCGATCTGCAAGTATTACGTCAAGAACCATACGGTTCTGCAACGTCATGAGGCGATCCGCCTGGAGCTCAGCTGTCAAGTTACTAAGGGCACCGGCAGTTTCAGCAACAGTGGATTCAACTACCCGTGTTAGTTGACGCAAGTTCCTACTATTGGCCATGGGCACCCAGAACGGAAGGAAACCCTTGAAAAAGTCTCCTGATTCTCGGCCAGCAGTATCTTCCTTGTCGAAGACACCTCTCACAACTCTAGTCTTGTGATAATCCGGTGCAGCAGTGTATGTCGGAGGTAACAGTCGGGCAATATAACATGCGCCTGAAAAGTCAGCAGGCAGCCATGTATATGCTCTGTCTTGGCAGACAAAATAGGTACCCTTAGCAGCTAAGAATGCAGGGGAAGATTGTGATGGAAAAACGTACGTTTCAGTACAGTCGCTCTTCCCTAGCCGGGCTCTCGGATTCCTCCCATTCCCTTGCAAACAGACTTGACCTTGGTGGGGTACGACCCAAAATGGAGTCGAGCTCTTGCGCTTGTTTTCTCCCAAACTAATGCCATACTCCGTGGCATTCCAACCCATATAAACTCGCAACTCATCCTTGGGAATAAACGGAGTGTTATTGACATCTCTAACCATGTCAGTAGTTCCCTTTATCAAGGCTCTATTGGCGGAGTTATACCTGGTGGAACGCGGAGGTCGCGGGGGATAGGTCTCAAGAGCATAAACGAACATGGTCTGAAATGCCCAAAATGATCCATTATAACTAAAGGGCAGAACCAGATAGGGGATACCCTTGTCCATGGTATGTGGTATCAGACCGCACACCCAGCAGTTCGTTGTATTTACTACCAGTTGGTGTCGGTGCAACAGCTGAATGAAAGTGTTATTTATAAACTCAGAGCGTCGAGCTTGCTCATGTGCAGGAAAAGGGTAGAAAGAATGAAGGGAAACAATAGTCGGAGAAACAGAAACATGGGGAGGTACTGTAGATGTAACAGGTGCAAAAACTAACTGGATACCGAAAACGATTCCGCCCACCAAAGTTATTAAAACAGTCAAAAATGTCAGAGCACATTGCATTACGAAACATTTGCTATGCAGAATTTTGTACAGTTGTGTCTTGCGAGTATTGATAACGTTAACTCGTCGCAGTTCAGGAAGCTCCATCTTCTACAACCGTTCGCAATCGGATGATTTGTACCTGTTAAAAAATGCCTCTGTCTACCCTGGGAGTTCCCAAAATAAACAGAAGAAACCGACCTTTTGTCTGGCCCCCTGCAAGTTAAAACTAGGTACACGTTGCGACCCTACGGTAACCCAGATGGCAAGGTTAAGAGAAATAAAACAAAAAACATTAATGAGCAAAACTTCCTGACTGAAAAAAAAATGGTAAGATTGATCAGTTTTCAAATTAGAAAAGTACTTATGCAATGTTATTGGTTCATAAAATGAGAACGCAAGTTGTAACTGAATGTTTCAGGTTGTGTCTGATCTCGAAACAACGGATCTGAAGATGAGGCAATGTTCAAGTCCATAGGTGGCAAATGTTCATTTTGTACAACGCTCTGTTCAGGGTTCAAAGAGACAGTTCCTGGTGCATGTCAGAGTTCTGTGTTTCAGTTTGTCTGTCCGTTATATACTCTGCATCGCTGAAAGGGACAAGCCTAGGAACAGGTTCTGTCTCGGAATCACCAATTCCCTGTCTAACCCAACTGTCATAGGGGAGTGGGAGAGGCACACACTTCGTATGGGTAGCGTGCACCCAATTTTTCCTGCCGGCTAGGCGCACAGCAGTTCTTGTGGCCAGGAGCACTTGAAAAGGACCAACAAATCTCAGCTGAAGGTTTCGGGTTCGTCCAAAATTCCTTACCAGGACAAAGTCCCCGGGTTTCAATGCGTGTCCTGGACCCTCTGGCGGCTTAGGCAAGGATTCAAATACCTGTTGATGAATAAGACTCAATTTAGCAGTCAGGTCAAAAAGGTAATCAATCAACATTGGATATTCGATCTGGTTGAATTCCTTGGGCCTAGGAACTCCCCAAACATTAGCAGGGCGACCAAACACAATCTCATATGGGCAAAGCCCTACTCGAGAATGTACGGTCGCTCTGGTAGACAGTAAGGCCAAAGGCAGTGCATTCGGCCAAGATAAACCAGTGGAAGCCTGGATTTTAGCAAGTTTCAGCTTCAAGGTACCATTGTACCCCTCAACCAAACCTGCTGACTGTGGATGATTCGCACTGTGGAATTTTTGCTTAATTCCCAAACCTGCACACACACTTTGCATAACTTTCCCTACGAACTCACTTCCATTGTCCGACCATACAATCCGTGGCATGCCATACCTAGGGAAATACTCTTTGAGGAGGATTTTGGCAGTGGACAGGGCAGTGTTAACCTTTAACGGATAAGCTTCAATCCATCTCGAAAATGCACAGACTACCACTAGGACATATTTGAGGTTGTTACACCTGTCCATGTGGATAAAATCTAACTGAATCACTTCAAAGGGACAAGAAGGGGGAGCAAAGTGACCAGCTGGGGTTGAGGTTCCCTTACCAGGATTATGCATCAGGCATACCATGCAATTTTTCACCACTCTCTCCGCACACTTAGCAATTCCATCATTCTTCCACACGGGACCTAACATCTTACTGATGCCTTTCGTACTGATGTGCGCTACTCCATGAGCCATCGTAACCACCGCAAGTACGTACGCATCAGGCAACATCCATCGCTGATGCTCTGACAAATCAATCCAGCATCCATTCGAATCCAATTTACCCATTTTCTCCTTCCATGCATTCTTCTCACTTTCAGTGGCTTCATTCTGGATTGCCTTTACACTTTCAATCGTATTCTCGCACATCCCTGATTCAGCAATCCATCTTGCAGACATTGCAACATACATTCGACTCATCATATTCTTGGCCATCTCCTTAGCGACCTCATCTGCGAACGCATTCCCACGACCAACGTCATCCGTAACCTTTTGATGGGCACTGCATTTCACAATCGTAACTTCCTTCGGTAAGGTCAGAGATTCCAACAGGTCATTGACTAATTGTCCATGTTGGATCTTAGTCCCATGGGACGTAACGAAACCTCTTTCCTTCCACAAACGACCAAAACTGTGTGCTACGCCAAAGGCATACTGACTATCAGTAAACACATTCACTCTCTTTCCCTCAGCTAAAACACACACTCTCGCTAATGCAATTAATTCTGCTGCTTGGGCAGAATTCTGACTCACTCTTGCAGTCTCGACAATCGTGCTCAAAGTCGTAACTGCGTATGCACTAGTCACATCACCATTCTGGAGTTTAAAACAAGATCCGTCCACATACAAAATACCATCTGGGTCTAGTAATGGAGTATCTTTTAAATCAATCCGTCCTTTTGTCTCTTCCTCAGTTCTGAAACAACAATCATGGGGTTCCAAATCACTTGACTCCTGAGTAGTCGGCAATAGTGTTGCTGGATTCAATATGCTGCATCTCCTAATGTAAATGTAATGTAATGTAATGTAAATGTATTTATATAGCGCAAATCACCAACCCGGTATCTAAGCGCTTGCTTAGGGAACCCGTCCTGGTATTCCCCTGCGAGATAACCCCGGCAGTGTATCCACAAGGTGAAAGCCAGGCATCCCACCGCGAGGGGCCGTTGTGGAGATTAAGCAAGCTATTGCCTAGAGTCGCAGAGTGTGAACCCGTGAGTCGAGTAGGCACCGGAGCGAGAATTGTCGAGTCCGTGGAATTTTTGAGCCCAAGACCCGCCGAGGCGGAGAATTGAACCCTGGTCCAGGACCGATCTTAGCTTCCGGGTCTGCCGCCTCTAACCCCTGAGCCACACTTCTCCATACTTCTGAATGTGACTCGCCAAAAGCGTCAGCTCATAGCCTGATAGTCTAGCACTGGTGAGGTGCTGAGTTTTCGTTCGATTCATGAGTGTATCCACTGCATGTGGAACCATGACTACTAACATGTTGTTCATGACCAATCCAGCAGACTGTCGAATAGACACTGCAGCTGCTGCTGTAGCTCTCAAACAACTTGGCAACGCTCTGGCTACCGGATCTAATGTTGATGAGAAATACGCACAAGGTCGTTGCTTGTCACCGAATTGTTGCGTCAAGACACTCAACGCGCAACCCTCTCTTTCGTGGACATATAGCGTAAACGGCTTACGGTAGTCAGGAGTACCCAACACAGGAGCTGAACACAACGCATCACGCAAATCAGAGAAACTCTGCTTACATTCATCAGACCATGGCAAAGGACTCGGAACACCTTTTCCAGTCAGAGCCACCAATGGTTTTGCCATAAGAGAAAAATTTGGGATCCATTGTCTGCAATATGACGTAATACCCAAAAACGCACGCACTTCTCTTTGTGTGCTTGGTACCGTCATCTGTGAAATTGCTTTAATTCTCTCTGGGGTCAACCTTCTTCCCTCCTTTGACAAAAGATGACCTAAATAGGTCACTTCTTGGCAACTATATTGCAGTTTAGAAGGTGACACCTTGTGATGTAAGTCTGATAAATGATACAGCAAAGAAATTGTGGCTGTTTTGCAAGTTTCCTCGTCATCAGCAGCCACTAAGAGATCGTCTACATATTGGATGAGAGCAGCACCAGGAGAAAGCACGAAAGTATCTAAATGACTTTTTAATGCTTGGCTGTAAATCGAAGGGCTCTCACAATAGCCTTGTGGAGCGCGTTTGAATCTAAAACTACGACCACCTAAGGAGAAACCAAAAATATCCCTACTTTCTTCGGCTATCGGAATGCTGAAGAAAGCATTCTTCAAGTCAATCACTGAAAACCATGTAGCTGAGGCAGGAATCAATGTCAGTAATGCAGTGATATCTGGGACCACAGGAAATTGCGGAACCACAATTTTATTAACCTCTCTAAGGTCAATCACAAATCTGTAGACTGGAGGTTTGGAAGGATCAGTGCGTTTCAAAATCGGCAAAACAGGACTGTTGCATATATTTCCTCTAGTTTCTTCTATCACATCTTTCTGTATCAAATCCTGTACGATCAGTAAAAGCGCACTTTCACCTTCATTTGAAATCCGATACTGTGGGATTCGTGGAAATCTAACATTCGCCTTCAAACTCACCACATAGGAGGAATTTCCGAAAGACCTACATGTCAAGTCAAGTCAGAGAATTTATATAGCGCACTACATACCCAGAGGGTCTCAAGGCGCTTAGGGAGGGGAGGACGCTTACTTGTCAAATATCCAAGTTTTAAGTTGCTTTCTAAAAGCTAGGTGGTTCTGGGTAAGGCGAAGGTAGGTGGGGAGTGAGTTCCATGTTTTAGCTGCCAGGTATGAGAAGGATCTGCCTCCCATGGTGGTCTTGTTGATGCGGGGAACAGTGGCGAGGGCTTGGCTGGAAGAACGTAGTTGGCGGGAAGGGGTGTAGAAGGACAGTCGTGAGTTGAGGCATTCTGGGCCGATGTCGTAGAGTGATTTGTGTGCGTGGGTTAGCAGTCGGAAAGTGATCCTCTTATTGACGGGTAGCCAGTGGAGGTCTTTCAGGTGGCCAGAGATGTGTTCGTTACGTGGGATGTCTAATATGATCCTGGCTGAGGCGTTTTGGATTCGTTGGAGTTTCTTCTGGAGTTTAGCGGTAGTACCTGCGTAGAGGGTGTTTCCGTAGTCCAGTCGGCTCGTGACCAGAGCATGGGTGACTGTTTTTCTGGTTTCGGTGGGGATCCAGCGAAATGTTTTTTTGAGCATGCGAAGAATGTTGAAGCAGGATGAGGATACGGCGTTGACTTGTCTGTTCATTGAGAGTGAAGAGTCCAGGATAACGCCTAGGTTCCGTGCGTGGTCTGTCGGGATGGGTGCTTTTCCAAGGGCTTCCGGCCACCAAGAGTCGTCCCATGCAGAGGGGGATGTACCTAAGATGAGGACTTCTGTTTTATCTGAGTTCAGTTTCAGACGGCTTTGTTTCATCCATTCGGCAACTTCTTTCATTCCTTCGTGTAGGTTTGTTTTGGCGGTGCTGGGGTCATTGGTGAGAGAAAGGATCAGTTGAGTGTCATCCGCGTAGGAGATGATGTTGAGGTTGTGTTGGCGAGCGATGGCCGCAAGGGGGCTCATGTATACGTTGAAGAGGGTGGGACTGAGTGAGGATCCTTGTGGTACGCCACAGATGACTTCAGTGGCTTCGGATTTGAATGGTGGAAGGCGGACTCTCTGGGTTCTTCCGGTGAGGAACGAGGTGATCCATTCGAGTGCTTTTCCTTGTATTCCGATGTTTCTGAGGCGTTGCAAAAGGGTACTGTGGCAGACTGTGTCGAAGGCTGCAGAGAGGTCGAGGAGGATGAGGGCGACTGTGTCTCCATTGTCCAGTAGAGTTCGAATGTCGTCTGTTGCTGCGATGAGGGCGGTCTCAGTGCTGTGTTTTGCTCGGAAGCCAGATTGTGAGGAGTCGAGGGATTTGTTGGCTTCGAGGAAGGCGGCGAGTTGGTTGTTGACAGCTTTCTCGATGACTTTGGCTGGGAATGGAAGGAGCGATATGGGGCGGTAATTTTTGAGTTCGGTGGGGTCCGCTGTGGATTTTTTAAGAAGGGCGGTGAGTTCAGCGTGTTTCCAGCTTTCCGGGAAGGTGGCGGAGTTGAAGGAGCAGTTGATGACGTCTCGGAGGTGCGGTGCTATGACGGAGTCTGCTTTGTTGAAGATGTGGTGAGGACATGGGTCTGTGGGGGATCCTGAGTGGATAGAGTTCATCAGGCAGATGGTGTCCTCAGTGGAGATTGGGTTCCAGTCGTTAAGAGCGTTCAAGGGGGGAGAATGTTCAGCATATGGTTGGGTGGGTTGGTCTCCGGGTTGGTTGTCGAAGCTGTTGTGGATGTCTGCAATTTTGTTGTGGAAGAATAAAGCCAGGGAGTCGCAGAGGGCTTGAGAAGGGGTGATGTCGTTGGAGTTGGCCGAGGGGTTGGTAAATTCCTTGACAATGTTGAAAAGTTCCTTGCTGTTGTGGGCGTTGTTGTCTAGTCGATCCTTGAATGCTGTTTTCTTGGCCTTTCGGATTAGTTGGTGGTGTGTGCGGGTGGCGTTTTTGAAGGAGTCCTTGGTGCTAGTGGTTGGGTCTTTTTTCCAGGCCTTTTCAAGGGAGCGGCAGAGTTTCTTGGACTTCTTAAGATCATCGTTGAACCATGAGGCCTTCTTGCTGCTAGGTTTGCGTTGACGTTTTTTCAGTGGTGCTAGGATGTCGGCGGTGTTGGATAACCATAGGGTGAAGTTGGCGGCGGCTTGGTCTGGGTTAGAAGAGTGGGCTGGGGTGTTTAGAAGGAGCGATGAGGAGATCTGGTCGATGGTGATTTTGTTCCAGTTTCTTTGCAGAGTTGGTTGGAGGTGGTTGGTGGGTTTCGGCTTGTTGTAGGTGAAGTGAACGCAGCTGTGGTCAGTCCAGAGGAGATCCGTAGTGTGGCTGAAGGAGACATGATTGCTGGAGGTGAAGATGGGGTCGAGTGTGTGACCTGCGATGTGGATGGGGGAAGTGACCAGTTGTTTAAGTCCGAGGTTGGCGAGGTTGTCCAAGAGGGTGGTGGTGTTGCGGTCGTTGTTCTTTTCAAGGTGAAAGTTGAGGTCTCCCAGAAGGATGTAATCTTTGGAGGGGAGCGCGTGTGGAGTGATGAAGTCCGTGATGTCTTCACTGAATTTTGCGCGGGGTCCTGGTGGTCTGTAAAGGAGGGTGCCTCTGAGTGTGGTCTTGGGGTCGATGTGGATCTGGAAGTGAAGGTGTTCAGAGTTGGCGAGGTTGACGTCAGAGCTGGTTGAGATGTGGATTGATTTTTTATGGACGATAGCGATTCCTCCTCCTGTGTGGCCGGTACGGTCCTTGCGTGTGATCTTATAGTCTTCAGGGATGGCAATGGTGATGTCTGGGGCGGAGGAAGCGTTCATCCATGTTTCTGTTAGGAAGGCGATGTCTGGAGAGATGGTGTCTAGTAGATTCCAAAGGTCAATGGCGTGCCTGTGGACCGATCGAGTGTTGAGAAGGATGCATTGTAGGTGGTTGGGGTCGGGAATCTGTGGTGTGGTTGTAGCGGAGATGTTGTCGGTGCCGATGAATTTGCAGGAGTAGCAGGAGAAAGGTCCATGGGTGTGTCCAGGAGCGGCTTGGACGCAGTTGGGGGCGCGACCGGGGTTAAGGGCTAGGAGGGTGGCGGCATCGTAGGTAATGCGGGAGGGCTGGGCAGCGCGAGGGGCAGGGGGTCTGGCGCTGGGCGCGGTCCAGGCGCGGACGGGCGTAGACGGGCTTACCTTTGGCGCACCTTCGGCGCGGATTGGGCGCGGTCGCTGCGCGTGGACGCTGCGCGCTTGGGCTGCTGTCATATATGGATGGTGGGAAGGGGGAGGGGCGAGGGCGGCTCAGCTGGGAGGCGGGGCGGGCTCAGGTCAACACGGAGCACAACAACAACAGATCCAAAATGGAGGGGGGAGTCGAGCAGGGCGCCGGGGGGTATCGCGCAGTTAACTCTATGTCAAAACAACAATGGTGCAAGCAAGCGAGGTGCAGTTAATACACTTAATTAGCTGTTCGAAAAAATGCACAGGTCGAAATATGGCACAATCAAACAATGCAGCGCACTTTAAGATACCGGCAAGCAGGCGAGGTCAATACAAATATTTAGCAGTTCTAAATAGGGTACAGTCACACAGTGCAGCTCAGATTAACGATACCGCTTCAGGTGGAGAGGCAGGGGAGCGACCACTCAGGGCAGAAGCAAAGAGGGATCACAGCGCTTCTGGGACAGGGAGCGCTGTAAATAGTTAGTGGGAGGGCGGCTCAGCTGGGAGGCGGGGCGGGCTCAGGTCAACACGGAGCACAACAACAACAGATCCAAAATGGAGGGGGGAGTCGAGCAGGGCGCCGGGGGGTATCGCGCAGTTAACTCTATGTCAAAACAACAATGGTGCAAGCAAGCGAGGTGCAGTTAATACACTTAATTAGCTGTTCGAAAAAATGCACAGGTCGAAATATGGCACAATCAAACAATGCAGCGCACTTAAAGATACCGGCAAGCAGGCGAGGTCAATACAAATATTTAGCAGTTCTAAATAGGGTACAGTCACACAGTGCAGCTCAGATTAACGATACCGCTTCAGGTGGAGAGGCAGGGGAGCGACCACTCAGGGCAGAAGCAAAGAGGGATCATTAGGACCAGTTGCCCAAAGAGTATCAGGGAGAGAACGTAGCTCCGGTGGGAGCTTATCCATTGACAAATACATTGGAGAGATCACTCTCTTACCCAACGTGAGCTGTACTCCTGAAGGAGAGCAGTACAATGTCGCATGCAGGCGTTTTAACAGATCTAGACCAAGCAGATTCTCATTACAACCAGTCGTTAGAATAAGGGGTGCTTCTAGATGACATGGTCCAACAGAAATGGACAAGGGATCAGAAACAGGGTTGTGAACAGGGGCACCTGAGAATCCTACCGAAACGTTTGTTAAGCCAGACAAAGGTGGGCCAGGGAGTTTCGCATGCATAATTGAACTTTTAGCCGCACCAGTATCCAACAGAAACGGTTCAATCACACCTGATGTGGCTACTTTGACATAAGGTCCACTCTGGTCGACTGGAACTGATACTACTCCCTCTCTTTGCCTATGGCTGTCCTAGTACTCACTTTGCTGAACTTCTCCATTACCCTCATAATAATCTTCAACATGGTATTGTTGAGATCTACCCGATGGCAAATTCTGCTGATCAAAATAATTAGGGGAACGATCAAGTCTGTGGAGGCACAGCACCACGTCCTCTGCCTCTAGGAGCTTGCCTAATATCACCACGGCCTCTCGGAGCTGGGACACCACTAGTTTGTGGATGCAGAACTGGATACTCATTCTTATAATGACCCTCCTTTTTACAATAGGCACACTGATTCCATGCTACCTGTTGCCGTGGAATACCATAATCAAACCTTTGGGACATTCCTTGCTGGAACTGTGGCTGTTGCTGAAACTGGGGTCGCTGCTGTGAATCTGACTGATTCGAGCGAGGCGGATACGCCTGTTGCAAAAGAACTTTAGTTTTCAAGTCTTTCGTCTTCTTCTCTGACTTTTCCTTCTCTTCTTTCTCTCTATTTTCGTAATACTGAGCAGTTGCAAGTATCTGTGCTGTCGTCGATACCGTCCATGCACTCTCAGAGTCCTTCAACTTATTACTTAATTCGGGCAATAGATTAGACACAAACTTGTCGACAAACAATCTCTGGCCTCCCTCAGTACTCATATCTTGACCACTATGGTCTACGAAAGTCTCTTCAAATCTGGTGAAGAAATCAGAGACACTTTCATCCTTCTTTTGCTTGCATGCTGATAATTTATCCCAGTTGACACGTAACGCTGGCATCAAAGTTTTCATCAAATCGATTATTCTGCCAGGCAAAGCAGCAATCAGAAGCTCAGGTTTAGCATCACCAATTTGTTGTGCATCTGCCGCTACAATAGCTGGCCAATCACCTCCTAAGGCAACTTGATGATCCTCATGGCGAATTTTTGCCCAAATAGGCCGTGGTACTACATTGCCAAATAGCATCTCAATGTCTGCCAAATTCATGACACAAGCTTGAACTGTCTGGGTCAGCTCTTTATAATAGCCAGCAGGATTCTTACGCGGGTCTGGCAATGCCTGTTTTACTGCTAACACTTCAGCCCGTTTCCACGGAATGTGTATCTCTCTGAAACTCTCTGAAACTGTGCTGGGGCGGCTTGAATACCCAGATTCGCATTAGCTTGAACTGCTTCGCGCCATATCGGCGGAACTTCCCTCATCGGATACTGACCTCGCTTCTTCCTAGCAATCGGAGAACCATCTGAGTCCCTTGATGATCGAAGAGGAGAATCAGACCTGTATGCTAAAATCAGTTCTATCGCTTCCTGTACGTCCGGACCTACTATCATTCCTGCAGCGAACCTTCGCTGACTATGTATCAAATCAGTGGGAACTGAATCCAAGTCATCATCATCCCATTCCTCACGCAAAAGGGAACACATCACATCAAATACGTATCGCTGAGTTGGTTCATTCCATTGCATAAACGTCTCCAACACTCTGTGCATCATATTTCACAGTTTTCGAAACCCACCTAAGAGCTGTCGAGTCTAGCATTTCTCGTTCCTGGGGACCAGGAAGCTGACTACGTCTCTGTGTAGAGTCAGAAACGGGGGTCTTAATTAAAGACCTGTAAAAAGGAGTTAAAATATTAGTTACAGAGTCAGTTATTTTCCGACGAACAGAAAGCGGAGTCAGAATGTTTACAGAGGTCAGGGACAAGGAAGCTGGAGCAGATGAAGGTGTCAGAGTAGGAGTAGTAGGCAAAGCAGTTTGCAAAACGACAGGCACAGGCGGAATAGGCAACCCAGGAAGAGGGGGTGCCGGAGGAACATTAACCACAGGAAGGACAGGAGCTTGGATCAAAAGAGGAGGAACAACTATTCCAGGCTGATCCACAGCCGGTTGTACAACAGGTAGCAACTGAGGTGCCGTATAAGCATGGGCGAATTTTGCGAATCTGGCGTTCGCAAATTTTGCAAATTTGCGAACTCGCAATCCGCAAAATCCGCGAATTCTCGCAAATTTGCGATTTTTTTTTTGTGTTCGCAAGGGTTTCTGCCAGTTCGCGAGGGTTTGGTACTAGTTCGCAATTGCGAACTTACTTGTCGGCTCGCAACGGTCGCGACTATGTTGTTTCTACGTCTGGTTCATCAGCACAGCCTCCCAGCACCCTCTGTTTCACCACTGCCACCCTCTCTTTCACCCATGCCACCCTCTGTTACATCAATGCCACCCTCTGGTTCATCATCACTGTAGATTATGGGGGGGAAAGCAAGCACACCTGCCCTGCTTCAACTGACATGAATTAATTTGGGGTTAGTTTATTAATGTGTCACTGTTTTAAAATTCCAGGTCTGGCACCTGCTTCCTTATCAGTAATTTGCTTTCTGTTGCAGTGCAATTTTTTTCCAGGACCTTTGTGGCCTACTTCTAGCTATTCTATGAGCCTGCTGTGAGGGTCAGAGCAGGGTCATACAATTGTTGCAACTAGCAACTGAACTCTGGAGGGGCCCCAGTCAGGAAGCACTACAGGGAATGGTTACTAATGATGAGTTTGAACTCTTGCACCTGCCGAGTGCTTTCAGTTTTGCAAAACTCGTTTTTCTGCAATTTCGCGGGATTCGCGGGGCGCGAACACGCGCGAGATCGGATTCGGAAGCAGCGAATTCGTGCGAATATGCTATTTCTTTTTTTGCGGCGTGTTAGTTCGCAAGGTTTTGTGCGTTTTCGCGAGCCGCTTGTAGCGCAAGGCGCAAAGTTACCCTCGCGGTCGTTCAAGGGCGCGGCCATCTTGTTTGCATGACGTATTTCCGTTTCCGGGCGCGAAGTGTAATCTCGCAAAGTGTGCGGCTCGCCAGTACAATTTCGCGAGTGTTCGCGAGGAACATCTCGCGCGAACTTACCCGCGCTGTCGTGAACGGGCGCGGCCATCTTGTTTCTCATTCATTGCTATGGTTCTGGGCATGCTTCTTGTATCCTCTCTAAATCTCTGCCATCCTTTGCTTGTTTGAAGTTTTTTTTGATCTATTTTATTTATTATGTATCTCTCTATTTTTCTAGCCCTATATGTTTGTGTTTACTACTTTTTGTTAATTTTAAACTACTTTTTTAAACTCTTTTCTTCTCTTCCCTATTCTATTTTCTTTATTCCTTTCCGCCCAGACCATGGTGAAGGGAGCCGGGAAGCATCCCGAGAAGGGGAAGGGTCCCGCACCCCGTGCCCGGCTCCCGTGCGGGCGTTTGAGGGGGGAGACAGTCGCACCCCGGGAGATTTTCAGCCCGGAGGAGGTGGGCGCACTAGTGTTCTATGTACAGCGCCACCTCCCCAGGACCATAATGGCAGGCAAGATCAGAGGCGGGTACGGGATGCGGGATCGCCGGAAGCGGTGGGATAAGGTGTGCCGGGCCATGTACCACCACTCTCGGGTCCGGCGCACCTACAACCAGGCCACCCACCGCTGGACGGATGTCCTGACCCGTGAACGAGATCTGCTCGACCTGCTTGGCCTCGAGATCTCCGGGCTTGGTGAGTAGTAGTAGTAGCTATTTCTTTACTACTCTGTTTTCTCCTGCTGTGTTATTATATTGCAATTGTTTTTTTTTTACCAAGAGCAATAATGCTGCTCATTACATTGTAGGTATATTATATTTCAAAATCTTCTGTGCATTTCAGGTGCACTGCTCTCCTTCTCAGTAGTGTTGCTACTATGCTTATTTGTTTTCGATTTTGTGTTCATTTCATTGGCCTGTGAAATTATGTATGAGTGTAGTTTAAAGAACTGCGTAATGCTACACACTAAGGTTCAGATGTTTAATTACCTGCGCATCCCTGCAAAGTAGCAGGGATGCGCCAGTAATTGTGCGCCACGCCACTATCACCCATGGTGCGCCGTATTTACAATGCGGCGCACCATGGGCCCAAAACGTCACCAAAGCGTTACGCATCTGTGCCGTAAGGGCGGCGCATTGCTGGAGTTGCATCGCAGCGATGGCGCAGCTCCATCAATGCTCTGGGGTGCCCTATCTCCCCAATGCTGCGTCAAGCCGTACGTCTGCTTCAAGCAGGCGCAGGGTTTGAGTCACGCATCATTGTCGTTAAAGTGAGTGATTGAAATCTTGTAGATTTCCCTCAGCCACTTTTAGGATGCGTTCCTGCGCAGGAACGCCCTCCCTTGCGCCGGAACGCCCCGTGATGGCGCAGGGCTTTACAACGTGATGCATCTCCCATATGCGTCACGTTGTTAATATACGCCGCACCATTGCGCCTCTTTTGTGCTGCCGCTGCGTCACAAAAGTCACGCAACAATGGAGCAAAAGAGCCGCAAGGGGCTTCTAAATCAGCCCCTACAGACTCAAGTCCAGTCCTTCCTTTGTACACATGGCGATAAGAAGAAATAGTGGTGGTGGATTGATAGTTTGAGTATATTAATGACTGGTTAATGTAGTAGGAAACTTTAGTGTTGTCGCTGATCTGCAATCACGATGGACTTTGGCTGTCACTTCGCGTGCTGCGGACTGCTGCCTGCCAATCCTAGGCAAACCTTTTTAGTACTTTGTGTAGTGAGTTACTTAAGAAGTTTTCAATTCGACGGTCCGCAAATCAAGCAATACTAATAACGTAGTAGACCACATGAGATTGGTCAATAATATATCCCGTTGAATAGTTGTCTATTTGCTATTTTGCCAAAATATTTTGTAGGTTCTTTTGAAATGTTTGATTTGGTTGACAAATATCATCCATGTTTTCTGTTTTTCTTTCTTTCATGTTGTACATCAGCTTCCCCCAGGGGCAAGAGGAGGACACAGGAGGAGGAGGAGGAGGGTGCTGTTGAGGATGCAGGCCAGGATCGGGCAGGCGAGGGCTCCTTTGCTGGCCCCAGTAAGTTTTAATTTTAATATAGAGTACTTATTTTTTCCCAGCGTTCCTCATTCGATTTTTTCTAAATCGTCTTTGATATTCTTGTAGACTGGATCTAAATTCTTATCCTGCCTCTACTATGACTCCGTGTGGTATTACTAGATTATTCTTATTAGTCTGTCTGTGTAGCTAACTAAGATTGCACATTTGGCAATTCCATTGGACTCCCATTCTAGTCAGCAATAGCTCTATGCACAGAGTGCAGTCCTCTGGGATTGTCCATAATGTCTTTTCAAGTCTTCTAAATGTTTATGTTTTGACAATTGCCAACAATAAAAAGGTGAATGACCACCAAGAAAGAATAAGATACTACTTTACTTTTGGTTTGGATAGGAGGACAATCCATTCTACTACTGTTGCAGGGACAAATCTGCACAAACAGAACTATGGACACTAAATAATGCATTGCTTAGCTTATCAATTATAATAGGTGCTGTTAGACTTTCCACATACCTCAGTGATAACAGACTTTGTAGTTGAACCCCCAATCTCCTTACTGACTAGATAGTCTGGCAGAGTCATTTAGCTCCCAAAGTCACCAATGATTATGATTATTCCCCAATGATGTCAGAGGCACGGACTCATGCTTGCAAAAATTGCAAAACCTTTAGCTCATCCACTCTAGTCTGGAGGACCAAAAACCACAGAGTCTATTTACGTTTAAAAGCTTTATTAAAAGTAAACACATTAAGAAGCCAAGATGACGACCTGAACGGACTTGCGGTCGCTCGGCTCCGCCGGCTCTGGAGACCCGCACCTACATCCTGCCTGCTATCCTGCGGATCCTTTTGCCTGAAATGTGCGGGGAAAAGGAGCCGACTCTGACGGTGTCCCTCTGACCTCTCCGCCCGCCCGGAGACGGAAGTTACTGGACGGATCGCCTTTGCCCGGGTCCCCGCCCGCTCCACAGCGCCTGCCGGACCTCGCGTGCCCCGAGGGGATGGTTCTGCTGCGGCGGCTGCAATACAACACGGGGGTGCTTTCACCCGACTGCTGCTTGGCTGACACCTGCCTTCGCTACCCTGCCACGAGCACACAGAGCTGCACCGGGACGACTGAGAGAGGGCTTGCCTGAGGTTCCTTTGTTCGTGGCCGCCATGATGCTGGTCGGCTCTTCCCGTTATTGTGCCTATTACCGGTGAGCTCCCCACAGTCCTGCCTGACTACCTCTCAGCCAACTGTTCTCTGATTACATGGTAGACAGGAGGGGATACAGTCTGCTACAGGGACGACAACTGCTTCTCGATCGGGTCCAGCGGCCCCCCTTTCCCCCCCCCCCCCCAGCACTCCGTGGACGGAGGACAAGATGGCGGTGCCTGCTCTCCGGCGCTGTGGGGATGACTATGTGCTTTCCTCTTGGGAAGACGAGTACACCTTCGTGCAGAGGGCCGGATCTGATTTTTCCTCCGGGAGTGAAGAGCTACGGGACTTACAGCCGGAATGGACCTACAGGGATGTGATGACGATCTTGGGTGAGGTACGATTGGAGATGCAGCACAACTACAAAGTACTGAGTGAGACACTTGATGCATGTGCCCATGATATGTGCCGAGCGCAGGGGGTTTACCCCCGACGAGGTCTGCAATTGACTTTGACACAGTCTGCCAGCTCTCCGCCGCCTCCGAGTGCTACTGTAGCGATTGAGGGAACTACTGCTGAGGCTTCTGGAGATTTGTTGCCACCCGTCAGAATTGCTGCTGCAACATTGTCTCCCCTTTGTTCTCTGACTGGCTGTCTGCCTCGTGTAACAGTCTTGCTGCTTTGTTCACTGCTGGCCTGCTCTCCTGCCTTGTCCTCTGCTCCTTCCTTGAAAATTTTGATTTCCCCATCTCGTGACTTTTGTCGCCTGTATGCCTCGGATGAGTGTC
Organism: Lissotriton vulgaris; assembly: GCF_964263255.1. NCBI lineage: Eukaryota > Metazoa > Chordata > Amphibia > Caudata > Salamandridae > Lissotriton > Lissotriton vulgaris. Next base: position 909,231,176 of record NC_141697.1, read on the forward strand.
TTAACAGGGGAGTACTACCTACGGAGGACAGGCGATGCTCATTCAGCGACTGTGCACCTCCCCCATCCTCGGAGCGGCCATGTTTCTTTGTCGACTCGGACTGCATCGGCCTGCCACGTAGGGTGGGTGAGAGAATAAATCCCAGGTCGGGCCAGGGCTAGGCGATCCCCTCGCTGCATTGATCTACTGGCGGGTGGAGGCTGCGAGGGACCCGAATTTTGCATATGACATTGTGTACTGTTTGTTGACTCTCCCTAATGGTTAGACCTCTGGTGAAGCTATCTGTTACTGATACTGGGGTAGAGAATGTTTAATGAGCCGGCGGTGTCCGAGCGTGTATGATGTGGCCCTCCTCCCCATCGTTCTCTAGTGGGAGTTCTGGGACAGATTTCTTTCCTTGCTCCCTATATCACTGGTGAAAATTTTTCTTTCTTTCCTCTTTTCTTTTCCTCTCTCTACTTCTCTTCTCTTTCTAAATTTCGGGTTTTTGGGGCGACAGACACTCTGCTGGGGGTGGGGGGCAGGCCGTAGCCTCTGCATGTGTGTAGGGTGGGGGGTTATATTTAGTTTTAGTTAGTTTCTATGGTGCCTATGTATGATCTTCTTTTATACTTTTCTCTTTCTTTCTGCTCTGGGTCTGTGATAAGGGTTTAGTAGGGAGTGGGTAGCGCTGTGGGTGGTACGTAACTGCGAACTGACTCTCCTGGTGATTGTACTGTACTACCGAGTTGACGGGGGGTTCCTCACTACTGTTGTTACTTCTTGATGCTGCCTGCCCATGTGGTGAAGTTAATGTACGGACTCAGTTCTCCTTGGTTCTATTCTTCACTGATTTATTTTTAGACTGGAAAAATTTTTAAATTTTAACCTTCAATGCTCCTTCTCCCTAGCGACATAATCCCGTTCGGTGTAACTGCTGTTAATTGTTGCTATATTGCCTGATGGCGCTGGGGAACCGTATTGCTTGCTCCTGTGCTTAAACGTATCGTGGCCGGCCTGACGGTTGTAGGCCCGTATTTGTACCATTCTTCATGCACAATAAAGGTTTTCAAAAAAAAAAAAAAAAAGTAAACACATTTATTAAAATCAAGTTTGTCATAAAAGTAAACGTTTAACTGAAAATGGAAAAGTGCTTAGTGCTGACGATTAATTGGACACATTTCTTGTGGTCGAGCCGAGCTCTCACCTGGTTTGAACTTGATCCTGCTCGTGTTCTTAGAAGTCAAGCTTCTGTCTGTTAGGAGAAATAGTGGTGCGTGTTAAAAATAAAAAGCAAGCATTCATCAGTTGTGCCAAAAAGTGCAGCAAGACAACAGCCTTCCCTGGTAAAAGGGACATTTTTACTTTAGAGTAGACAGTCACAAATTATTACATTGTATACTGTTTTTTTCACATTTCTTTCTTCCTCCTAGACCAAATATTATATAGTAGTGAGTGGTGTATTCTAACATTATTAAATGTACTTTGTAGGTGGAACATCTGGAGGCGGGGCCAGCGCGGAGGTGGTGGCGGCATTGGACGAGGAGGACAACTCTGGGGAGGAGGCGGTGCAAGTGCCGGACAAGGACATGTCTGTGAGGGATAACACGGTGGTGGCGGGCAGAGGTAAGCTATATATTCCTTACTCATTGAGATTGAAGACTGCAGAGTGTGCTTTCTGCACGGGTGTATTATAAATAAACCAGGTAGTAGCCTCCTCTAAATGTACTTCGACTTAGCTGTGAAGTTTTTGGCGAGAAGAATCCCAATCAGATCTGAGATGAACTTGATGGATGGGATGAACGAAAAGCGAAAGAAGGGTGTAAGTAAGTGTGGAAGGACGAGAAATGTAATGATGACTGGCAAAGAAGAATGATATGTGTTTGCTTGGTCCCGGAGGTGGCTGGGAAGGAAAGAATATGGTATGGTGCATGGCTGGGTGAATGATGAAGCAAGGATGGGTGGAAGGAGAACAGCCTGGGTGGGTGAAACAAAAACTGTATGTGTGCATATACTTTGAATGGATGGATGCCTGGATCATTCATGGTACTATCTGACTCTTAGATAGCATATGTGTATCTAGAGAGAGTAGACGGTCACTGGATGAACTAAGTGTTACTTTGAAGAGCATGTAACACCGCACCCGCACGTCCGTTCCAGTGTAGGAAAGGCAAGGAAAAGAAGTTGTAATTTTGTCCAAATACTACCATGAATAGTAGCAGTAGTTTGTATTGCAACTGCAAGCACAGCATATATCCGGTTATTACGGTGGACACTCCCTACCTCTCTTAATAACTTTAGTTTAGTAGTAGTATGTCATTCATGTGTGGGTGTATCACTGTTCACTCAATAATAAGCAAAGCACCTAAAGTCATCCCATATGTCATCAAATACATCCCATGTGAAGTGATAGATAATCAGATTATTTAGCTTCTTCATTTTCCTTTTCTAATACTCATTTGCACTGTAGGGTGAAAGCTAAATTAATTAAGCAGTAGCCCTTTTAACAGAGTATTCTCAGTGCCACCCGTAATAGAAAAGTAAGAGCTTCCCCACCTGCATGTACTGGACCGGTACAGTAACGCAAGTCTGTCTCACTCACCATGGTGTGCATCTGTTTTTCTCGGGTGCAAGTTCACTGCGCTGGCATTATGCCGGCTTGCATAAGATAACGTACCAATTTTCCTAAACAAGAGAGAAGAAGAAGAAGAAGACTGGTGTACTGTCATAGTCGACTGTAATGGAAGTCCATAGTGCTCGTAGAATTTGTTCCTTAAACTCCCACTAATGTTAGAGCAAGGATGAAGAAGTCGGAGGTTACATAGATACTGTCCTCAATAGTTATGTACTGTGCTTTCAATTTGCTACTTGTACTGTGACAACTTTCTGCTCAATCATTTTGTGTTAATCTTAAGGAGCATTGGTTACAGACTATGTCTTTCTTTCTTCATGTAGTTGCTCCTTCCAAATCCAAGAGACCATCAAGGAGGAAGGAGCTGGCTCGAATGGCCCGGCAACGGAGGCTGGATGCCACTGTCGCTGAATATCGGCGGCTGGTGGCCCTGGAGGAGGAGACGCAGTCTGGTTCTACAACAACGTCCACTGGGACAGCTGCATCCTCCTCCGTGCGGGCTGCCAGCCAGCGCAGTGCTCCAGCGGTACGGAGCCGGGCTACCAAAGCCAAACGCCACCGCCGAGCAGCAAAGACAGCAGCTGCCCCCCACAGGATTTGCAAGGCACGCCGGCGCCCCTTATCCCTCAGACTGTCCTACCTGTAGCAGGAGGTCCTGAACTATAAGAACTTGGTGGAGGGCCTCCGCTTCGAACATGCCACCCTCCGCAAGGAGCATGATGCCCTGGCTGCTAAAGTCAACAGCACCCTGCCATAGTGTCCCTTGCCCCTTTTTTAGAGACTTTTGGGGGGTGGGAATTGGGAGTTGGGTTTTTTGGGGACTTTTGAAGGACAATCGTTGGGGTTAGGCAGGGTCTTGCGGGAGATTATTTTGTTAGGGCTATAAAAATATACTTTTTGAAACTTTATCTGACCATACCTGTTTTTTACTGCTTTTGAGTCTGGTGGGTGGGGGTTTAACAGTAAGTTTGTTTTCCTGAATAGTCCTAGGACTTTAGTAGTACTACCGTCAATCTCTCGTCTCTCCTAATACTCCATTATACTACCTCCAACCAAACGCTTATCTTACCTGTAAATGTGGGGTACTTGTAAAGCGCACTGTTACTCTAACCGAGTGTCCTGGCGCTGCAGACCGCTGGGGAACCCGTCCTGGTTTTCCCTGTGAGATGGTCCCTTTCTGGATATCTCCAGGGTGAAACCAGGCATCCCCGGCGTCTGTGGGGGGCCGTTGTAGAGATGAGGCAAGCTTAATGCCCAGAGTTACCGAGTGTGTTCCCAGGTTAGAGTAGGCACTGAGGCGAGAATTATCGAGTCCGTTGACCCCTGGTCCAGGACCCTGCTGCGTCGGGAATTGAACCCTGGTCCCGGGCCGTTCTCTGCTTACAGGTCTGCCACCTCTAACCAGTGAGCCACACCTCTCCACCTCTGTAATTTCTGTTTGAAAGTAGGGCTAGGCCCAGGGCTGGCTCCACGGGAAATGGCGATTAAGATTGCAATCCAGGGCGGCTGAAATTTCCTCCTCATTGTGGTGGTACTAGTGGTGTGACACAGTGGCAGTTGCATGGCTATGGAAAAAAAGAAAATGAAACCTGGTTTGTCCTTACTGTAGCATTACAACGGTACGATATAGAATATAGCAGGTGACAGTACACTAGACTACAACAGTGCCACAATGTAGCCTAACAAATGGTAAAGTATTTATAGTATAACTTGTACTTGTGTAGGATTTCTTTGACATTGGCTAATACTACAAGAAATAGTACTGAAGCTGAGTAAGTCTAGAATATATCCTCGGATTCCTTCACCAGCCTGTTGCTATGACCTTATCCTCCCCAGCAAGTGTGTGGAATTATTGATGTCATTTAGTCACACATCAAGCAAAACCACACAACCCGGAGGAAGAGGGTTAGGGTTAGTAAAATGGATAGGAATGGGGGTTTCTTTTTGGGTAGGTTTTGTTGAGAGAAAAAAAAAAGCACAGCATGGACAAACAATAATTGAACATAAAGAAATGTTTGGGTACAAAGCTAACCATAAATCTTTTACGTGACATAAAGGAAGTGCATGCACTACTGAATGCATTGTTACAGAAAAGTAAGTAGTACTTTCGACAACCGTGAATGACAGAATGTGACAGTACAGGGCTACATTAAATTAGGTTTAAAAAATAGCCGAAGTAAAACCTATAGAATGGCTGTAGGGATCAATTTAGAAGCAGAGAGAGATCCAAGAAATGCAGTCACACACACTCATTGAATAAAAGAATGGATACTGTACCTGTATTGTTGTAGTTGTCCTGTTGAATTTGGTAAGTAAGTTGCATGCAGCAAACAATTCCTCTTATTAGCGGCACTCCTCCATTCCAGCTGACGCTTCGTCCATCAATGTTGGTGACCAGAAGACACCCTGTCCACTGCCTGCCTGGCGGATGCTGAATTGCGGCTCGCTAATGTGAAGCCTGACTCCATCCTTTTTTCCCCGTTGCAGACTGAAACCCGGCCTGTAATTATTGAACGAAAAACAGCACTGATAAATAAATATAAGGTATGTACGCTGTGTAGTGCAAAAAGTCACACTTTGATTTTCCTAATAGACAGTACAACATTTTTGAAAGTGCGTACTCTGTCTGAGTCACCTTTTCAATGATAAATAAGTATGGGCAAATTAATTTAGCGGATCTTTCCCCTCAAGCTAGGTGTACTGTAAACTGTGTTTTAGAACAAAATTAGACCTTCCCAGCAGTGCTTCCACCCAGACCCTTACTAAAGCCAGTTGCAAAAATGTAGAAGACCCCCAATCAGATCTACCTATACATTTCCCCTCTTATTTTTTCACTGCAACAAATGGAGGTCGCCGTATTTAATTATGCGGACGACCTCCAGCTTGTCTTTAACCTCTCTTCTTCCCCTGACTCTGCTCTCAACTTTCAAACCATCATGATTCACATCCGTGACTGGATGAACCACAATCATCTCAAACTCAACCCAGACAAAACAGAGCTGGTGTTGACGGGTGGTTCATCCAGCCCCTGGTCCCCCATCTTTTGGCCCCCTTCCCTTGGTCCCCCGCCTGTCCCCTCGACCTCAGTAAAAACTCTTGGCATCAAGCTCAACTCCCAACTCACCCTTCACTCCCAGGTCAGCTCTGTGGTTTCCTCTTCCTTTCTGGCACTGCGTACCATACGCAAGGTGTCCCGTTTTTTTTCATTTGATGCACTTAAACTGATTACCCTTGCCATGGTCGTGTCCCGCCTGGATTACGGCAACGCCCTATATGCAGGTATTCCTGCATATAGTCTTCGGCGGTTGCAGCAGATCCAAAACCAGGCGGCGCGCCTGGTGTTTAAACTCCCTAAATCCCATCATGTCACTCCCCTTCTGAAATCCCTACACTGGCTCCCGGTCTGTGCCCGTGTCCAGTTCAAGCTTGCCTCTATCACTTTTCAAGCTCGACTGGGCACGGCCCCAGCTTTCATTTCATCTGAAATTATTCCCTATGTTCCCGCCAGGGAACTGCGGTCCTCTACCCTATCACTTCTTACGGTCCCACGGTTCCGGAGGAAGAAATGGGGAGGCTCTAAGTTTGCGACCCTCGCCCCGATCTTCTGGAACTCACTGCCTTTGGAGCTCAGAGCCTCCACCTCGTACCTATTGTTCCGGAAACAGCTCAAGGCACATCTTTTTGCAAAATTTCTTAACTAACTCCCCCAGCTTCTCCCCTCATGTTTAGCTCTCTGTCAGTCTAGCGCCATGAAACCGCTGGTGTACGTGCGCTGTATAAATATTTTTAAATAGAAATAGAAATAGAAAAAACGAGGCCTAGCAGAAAACTGGTGACAAAACGTACTTCGAAAGTAAAAGTAGGCCCAAATACCCCCTTACCCACCGTGGATTGTATTCAAACCACTTGCAAGCAAGCAAAAGTATCCATAGCCAGCATTGCTCCAAGACTCGAAAACCCCCCCATCCAAACACATGCAATAGAAATACTGCTAACCCTAACGAGCCATAAGTTAAGAATAGTGGCAGAGGCTTTCTTTAACTATGCCAAATCCCCCCTTTCCCACCATGGATTTTCTTCAAATGACTTGCAACCAAAATTACACATTCTCACGAGTGCTCTAAGACCACAGAACTCAGTTGCAAAAATCTAGAACACCCCAAAACACATGCAATCCTGCTGCTAGGGCTAACCCTAACAGACCCTAAGTTACAAAAAGTGCCAAAAGGCTTTTCCTTATGTATTTTGTCCCAACCACTTCTATCCGGTATTAGACTTTCCCAGGAATGCCCCAAACACCGCCAAAAAGCACAACACCCCCAAACAGCCCAAAAGCAAAATCTCATACTTACAATATTTCTCGGCCTTCGGTCCAAACGCGCTGTGTAGCTAGGCCATAACTCCGGTTTACCACCACGGATTTCCTGAAAAGCAAATGCAATCAAGATTAGAGTGTCCCAGCAGTGCTCCCAGACCCCGAAACTCACCCACAAACAGCCGGAACGCCCCCAAAGAGCTCCTCAAAGGCAAGCAAGTCAGCAAAAACACAAAAAAAATTCCGCCTCCGATTTGGTCCAAACCACTTTTATCCGGTATTAGAGCTTCCCAGCAATGGCCCCAGAGCCGTCAACCCAGGAGAAAACGAGTAGAAGACCCCCAAACAGCCAAAGAGCAAAAGTACAAAAATGGGGACTTAGTCATTTTTTTGCCAATTTCACAAATCACTCCGCGCGCGCTCTGCATCTAGGCCCTAACTCCCCTCTTCCACCATGGATTTGCTTCAAACCTCTTGCAAAGTAAAGTATCCATAGCCAGCAGTGCTCCCAGAACCCGAAACCCACCCACAAACACCAGGAAGCCCCCCAAACAGGCCCCTGAAAACGCTACATTGAGCAAAATGTCAGAAATAGCAAAAAAAAAATCAGCGTGGATTTTGTCCCAACCACTTCTATCCGGTATTAGACCTTCCCAGGAATGCCCCAAGACCCGCCAACCCACACGCCAAAAAGCACAACACCCCCAAACAGCCCAAAAGCAAAATCTCATACTTACAATATTTCTCGGCCTTCGGTCCAAACACGCTGTGTAGCTAGGCCATAACTCCAGTTTACCACCACGGATTTCCTGAAAAGCAAATGCAATCAAGATAAGAGTGTCCCAGAAGTGCTCTCAGACCCCGAAACTCACCCACAAACAGCCGGAACCCCCCCAAAGAGCTCCTCAAAGGCAAGCAAGTCAGCAAAAACACAAAAAAAATTCCGCCTCCGATTTGGTCCAAACCACTTTTATCCGGTATTAGAGCTTCCCAGCAATGGCCCCAGAGCCGTCAACCCAGGAGAAAACGAGTAGAAGACCCCCAAACAGCCAAAGAGCAAAAGTACAAAAATGGGGACTTCGTCATTTTTTTGCCAATTTCCCAAATCACTCCGCGCGCACTCTGCAGCTAGGCCCTAACTCCCCTCTGCCACCATGGATTTGCTTCAAACCTCTTGCAAAGTAAAGTATCCATAGCCAGCAGTGCTCCCAGACCCCGAAACCCACCCACAAACACCAGGAAGCCCCCCAAACAGGCCCCCGAAAACGCTACATTGAGCAAAATGTCAGAAATAGCAAAAAAATTATCAGCGTGGATTTTGTCCCAACCACTTCTATCCGGTATTAGACCTTCCCAGGAATGCCCCAAGACCCGCCAACCCACCCGCCAAAAAGCACAACACCCCAAATAGCCCAAAAGCAAAATCTCATATTTACAATATTTCTCGGCCTTCGGTCCAAACGCGCTGTGTAGCTAGGCCATAACTCCGGTTTATCACCACGGATTTCCTGAAAAGCAAATGCAATCAAGATTAGAGTGTCCCAGCAGTGCTCCCAGACCCCGAAACCCACCCACAAACAGCCAGAACCCCCCCAAAGAGCACCTCAAAGGCAAGCAAGTCAGCAAAAACACAAAACAATTTCTGCCTCCGATTTGGTCCAAACCACTTTTATCCGGTATTGGAGCTTCCCAGCAATGGCCCCAGAGCCGTCAACTCACCCGCAAATAAGTAGAACACCCCCACAAGTGCTGAGTCTTTCTTCATTGGGCGTAATCCAGCCCTCTGCTTTGATGGAAATAGGAGTCTGGAGGAGGAGGATAGAGGAGCATGTTCTTCTGAACTTGTGAACCTGAGGAATGCAGACTGCGGCATCTTCAAACAAAGTGAAGACAGTTCTGCTGATGGGCTTGTTTTTGTGATTAGGTGATTAAAGTTTGAATTATATTAACTGTGCACAACAAAGAAAGACAGACACACAGGAATGAAAGTGAATAAGGACGAAAAAGAAAGTTATTGATTCATTGTCTCATTTTCAGGGCTCGGTGTTAAGGTCCAGGAATAAGAATAAGGCTTCGTCATCATACTCTGCGAATTCAGGCAGGGTGAGCTCAGTGTCACCTGACAGAGTAGAAATTCCCTCATCTACGTTGCTGTCCACCTCGTCTTTCTCGTACTCTGTAATCTGGTGGTATGAGGTGCTGATTCATCTTGATCATTGTTAACCTCTCCACATTTTTGGGCGAGAGGCGGCTCCGTTTGGGAGTTACAATGGCACCAGCAGCACTGAAAACACGTTCAGAAGACACGCTTGCGAGTGGGCAAGACAAGTAGTTTAAAGCCAGGTTGGAGAGCTGTGGCCACAATTCTTTTTTCCCATGCCAATACGCCAATGGGTCAGCATTAACATAGACCTCTGTTGAGTCATTCAGATAGTCCTTCACCATCGACTCAAGGTCCTCCTCCAAGGTTCCTCCACTTTGCTTATCTGTTGCTGTGACCTTTTGAGAACCAAACCCAAGCCGAGCTAGCCAATCCTCTTCAGCCTCCAATGTTTCTGTTGTGTCTGGTGCAGATGATCCGGTTGCCGGTGTCTTTGTGCCACAGGTGCAGAAGTGGATTGTTTTGACTGGGGATGGCCTGCTGATGCTGATGTACTGCCTTTTCCTTCAATTTTCTGCCGTTCTCTTTCAAACCTCTTGGCTGACAAGGCTAGCCAACGTTTGTACTTTGTAACATGTTCATCATCAAAAGGAAAGAATGCTCGGCCTGCCAGCGCCTTTTTGTAGCGTGGATCCAGAATAGTAGCACAAATGTAATGCTGGTTTGAGTGGATCATTTTAAGACGTTCATCACCTTGTAGGCGCTCTAATAATTTCTCCGCCAAAACAAAAGGGTCTTTGTTTTTTTCATCTTTTTGAAACACAGAACACACCTCCTTCAGTTAGTGCTCCAGCATGTACAACAATGGGATAGCTTTTCCCAAATTACAATCCTCCTTGCTGACTGCACGCGTGAAGACCTCAAAAGGACGAAGCATGCGTGTCAGGCTTTTAACTATGTCCGATTGCGCCGCACCCATCCTCAGGTCCTTCTGAGCTGTACCCTGTTTTAAGAAATAGTGATCGAGTACCGTATACTGCTCATACAGACGCTCAAGCATGTAGAAGGTTGAGTTCCAACATGTTGCCACCTCCTGGATGAGTGCTTTCACTGGCATTCGACGTTCATATAGCAGGCTCCTCAGATGCTTCCGGGCCTTAAAAGAATGGCTGATATGGTTGCACATTTTTCGGCAGGTCTCCACTACCTCGTACGCTGGACTGTCTTTATCACTCAAGAATTTTTTGACAACCAGGTTTATACAGTGCGCCAAACACGGCACTCTGAAATACTGACCCAGCTCCATGGCCTTAACTACATTGGCGCCATTATCCGTGGAAACATAACCAATCTGGTGTTTTTTTGGGGACAGCCAGTCAAGGACCTTTGTGTTAAACTCATCCAAAATGTTTTGTGCTGTGTGACGTTTCTCCAAACCAAACATGGCTAGTGCTGCATGTTTCCGAGCAGCTTTAAAAACTTGGTCCGGGTCAACACCTGCGTTTAGCTTTGCTTTAACCCCTGAAAAAGAGACCCAGTGTGCAGTGATGCACATGTAATCAGCGCCTGCGCCACTGGTCCACATGTCTGTTGTCAGATGTATAGTGTGAACAGCACTCTTCTGCAAAGCTGCCCCAATCACCTCCAGCACATCTTCATGTAGTGCTGGAACCGAGACTCTGGCAAAATAGAACCGGCTAGGAACCTTCCATTTAGGGCAGAGCGCTGCCACTAATTCTAGAAAACCAACCCCTTCTACAAAAGAAAAAGGGAGAAGGTCCAGTGCTAGCATTTTAGCCAGCTTAGTGTTATACAGACGCGTCACTGGATGGTTGCGTTCATATTGCGCTTCTGTAAACAACATCTTTTTAATGTTGCCCTGGACCAAGCATTTACGGGATGATGATGATATCTTCGACCCAGTTACGCTCGCTGATGAACTTTTTCGCATTAGTGTTTCACTCTCTCCCACACTCTTAGTGTGGCTCACATGGGGTGTGCTGCTGACAGGGGTACTGGGTGTAAGTGAAGTGTTTGACACGTCTTCTTCCTCCTCCTCATCATCAGATGAAACAGCATTACGTGCAATTCGGGCTTCCTTGATCGCCTGTAGGTGCGCAAACCATTTGACAGCGTGCTTTCTTTCAAGATGACCTCTCTGGCCTCCGGTACCATAGTTTGAACCAAACTTACCACGACTAACTGCCAACTTACAAATGCTACAAATGGCAAAGTTTTCCTTTTTTGGGCAAACACTAAAGAAGTCCCAAACTGCGGACTTGAAATGTCTTTGGGGGCCGGAGGAGGCAACGATACTGGTGGTGGTGGTCCTGCTGTTAATGCCAGATGAAGTGGAGGATGTGGATTGCCGAACTTCAGTACGTTTTACACTTTCACCACCACTAATTGAGGTCGAGGTGGATGGAGGTCCCTTCTGGCGACTAAGAAATATGGAAGCGGTAGGTGTTGGTGTACTACTTAACTCCAATGATTGTGGTGTTTCTTCCATTGCCTCCTCGTCGACAACATCATCACGCTCAGCAGCTTCTCGGGCTAGGGTCAAAATGTATTTTTGCTAAATGCCCGCTGGGGCTGCAGTGACCTTTATGATGACTGCGTCGTCGTCGTGAGAGTCTTCATCAGCAGGAGTATCCACCACCTCTTGTTGAGCCTCATCACACTCCATAACTATGAGTTTTTCGACGACCTTCCTTTTACGCTTAAGTACCTTTGTCAGATCATGGTGTGCCTCACTCTCAGACGGCAGTGGTGCTGGTTCCCAATTGGGATCCGTATCATCAGAAGGAGGTGGGCTTGAAGAAAATGTAGACACCAACCTTGATCTTTTCCTTGCTAGGGATGTGGAAGACAATGAATGATCATCAGGAGGAGTGGCTTCCAATGATACCTCGGCTTGATTGTCGATTTCCTGATGTGCCCCTACTTCGGGAGGAACAACTATTGTGGGCACTTGTGACCCTCCATGCACCTCTGCTTGCGCATCTCCTTGCACTGCCTCTCCTTCCACATGTACTTGGGCTTGTACTTGCACATGTGGTTGTTGTTTCGGCTGTGGTTGTTCAACACTTGTCAGATGAGTTACAACAACCTGTGTTGATTCAGGGACATTGCTGCTACTTTCTTGCGATGAGCCAACATCACTGGTCGATGGTGATTGTAGGAGTACACTGACTGCCTCTGCAGCACTCAAGGGCTTGGACTTAAGTTGGCGTGGTGGTGGTGGTGGAGGCACTGAGCCCAATGGAGCGGGGGTGCTGCTCCCAGCTTGGTCCCCAGCAGATCCCGCTGCTGCTGCAGGCGTACTTTTTTTTTTACTCCCAAATAACGCGCCGGCCGGCACACCAGCCTCCTTGGTAACTTGCTTCTTCTGGTCCAAACTGGCAACTTTCTTGCTAGAGGAGCTACGGAGAACTTTTTTTGGGGCCATCTTCTTCAGAGCAGGTCAGAACAGCAGGCCGCAGTTGCACGAGTTGCAGAGTTGTCTGTGGCCAGACGTGACGTCGCGTGACGTTATGCTGCACACACGCACCGCTGCAGGACCTCTTCCTGGCACTGGTGGTTCTCTTGAGTCTTGTGCACCTAAAAGCAATGGAAGACAGAGGAACATCAGTTCAGTTATACACCCCAAACAAATCGAAAAAAAAATGAAAAATCAGCACAATCCCATGCCCTCCATGATGTTTAAATTCAAGACACCCCACAGAAAGACTAGGCCCTTGCAACCCTCACTAGTCGCTACCCCTGGTGAAAAGGCCACAACAACAGGCCAAAAAAACGAAAATCACAGAAAAATCAGCACAATCCCAAGCCATCCAGCCCCTCCATGATGTTTAAATTCAAGACAACCCACAGAAAGAATAGGCCCATGCAACACTCACTACCCCTGGTGAAAAGGCCACAACAGGCCAAAAAAACGAAAATCACAGAAAAATCAGCACAATCCCAATCCATCCTGCCCCTCCATGATGTTTAAATTCAAGACAACCCACAGAAAGACTAGCCCATGCAACACTCACTACCCCTGGTGAAAAGGCCACAACAACAGGCCCAAAAAACAAAAATCACAGAAAAATCAGCACAATCCCAAACCATCCAGGCCCTCCATGATGTTTAAATTCAAGACACCCCACAGAAAGACTAGGCCCATGCAACACTCACTACCCCTGGGCATAAAGGTTGAAAACTAGGCAAAATGGTTGCAGGCCTAACAACACTGCCTGCATTCAAAATGGCCCCCTCCCTCCCAGCACATGGCCAGGGCCTGTAGCGCCACTCAAAATGGCCCCCACCCACATGGCCTGTCCCCATGAACACCCCAAAAAATCGAAAAACACAGAAAAATCAGCACAATCCCAAGCCATCCAGCCCCTCCATGATGTTTAAATTCAAGACAACCCACAGAAAGACTAGCCCATGCAACACTCACTACCCCTGGTGAAAAGGCCACAACAGGCCAAAAAAACGAAAATCACAGAAAAATCAGCACAATCCCAAGCCATCCAGCCCCTCCATGATGTTTAAATTCAAGACAACCCACAGAAAGACTAGCCCATGCAACATTCACTACCCCTGGTGAAAAGGCCACAACAACAGGCCCAAAAAACGAAAATCACAGAAAAATCAGCACAATCCCAAACCATCCAGGCCCTCCATGATGTTTAAATTCAAGACACCCCACAGAAAGACTAGGCCCATGCAACACTCACTACCCCTGGGCATAAAGGTTGAAAACTAGGCAAAATGGTTGCAGGCCTAACAACACTGCCTGCATTCAAAATGGCCCCCTCCCACCCAGCACATGGCCCGGGCCTGTAGCGCCACTCAAAATGGCCCCCACCCACATGGCCTGTCCCCATGAACACCTCAAAAAAATCGAAAAACACAGAAAAATCAGCACAATCCCAAGCCATCCAGCCCCTCCATGATGTTTAAATTCAAGACAACCCACAGAAAGACTAGCCCATGCAACACTCACTACCCCTGGTGAAAAGGCCACAACAACAGGCCCAAAAAACGAAAAACACAGAAAAATCAGCACAATCCCAAGCCATCCAGCCCCTCCATGATGTTTAAATGCAAGACAACCCACAGAAAGACTAGGCCCATGCAACACACACTACCCCTGGTGAAAAGGCCACAACAGGCCAAAAAAACGAAAATCACAGAAAAATCAGCACAATCCCAAGCCATCCTGCCCCTCCATGATGTTTAAATTCAAGACAACCCACAGAAAGACTAGCCCATGCAACACTCACTACCCCTGGTGAAAAGGCCACAACAACAGGCCCAAAAAACGAAAATCACAGAAAAATCAGCACAATCCCAAATCATCCAGGCCCTCCATGATGTTTAAATTCAAGACACCCCACAGAAAGACTAGGCCCATGCAACACTCACTACCCCTGGGCATAAAGGTTGAAAACTAGGCAAAATTGTTGCAGGCCTAACAACACTGCCTGCATTCAAAATGGCCCCCTTCCTCCCAGCACATGGCCAGGGCCTGTAGCAGCACTCAAAATGGCCCCCACCCACATGGCCTGTCCCCATGAACACCCCAAAAAATCGAAAAACACAGACAAATCAGCACAATCCCAAGCCATACAGCCCCTCCATGATGTTTAAATTCAAGACAACCCACAGAAAGACTAGGCCCATGCAACACTCACTACCCCTGGTGAAAAGGCCACAACAGGCCAAAAAAACGAAAATCACAGAAAAATCAGCACAATCCCAAGCCATCCAGCCCCTCCATGATGTTTAAATTCAAGACAACCCACAGAAAGACTAGCCCATGCAACACTCACTACCCCTGGTGAAAAGGCCACAACAACAGGCCCAAAAAACGAAAATCACAGAAAAATCAGCACAATCCCAAACCATCCAGGCCCTCCATGATGTTTAAATTCAAGACACCCCACAGAAAGACTAGGCCCATGCAACACTCACTACCCCTGGGCATAAAGGTTGAAAACTAGGCAAAATTGTTGCAGGCCTAACAACACTGCCTGCATTCAAAATGGCCCCCTTCCTCCCAGCACATGGCCAGGGCCTGTAGCAGCACTCAAAATGGCCCCCACCCACATGGCCTGTCCCCATGAACACCCCAAAAAATCGAAAAACACAGACAAATCAGCACAATCCCAAGCCATACAGCCCCTCCATGATGTTTAAATTCAAGACAACCCACAGAAAGACTAGGCCCATGCAACACTCACTACCCCTGGTGAAAAGGCCACAACAGGCCAAAAAAACGAAAATCACAGAAAAATCAGCACAATCCCAAGCCATCCAGCCCCTCCATGATGTTTAAATTCAAAACACCCCACAGAAAGACTCAGTGCACCCACCACTGAGTACCCCTGGGCAAAAGGCCCCAAAACAGCCCAAAAATCGAAAATTCCAAAATTGTAGTTGCAGCAACTGTAATGCCCCAAACAAACTTACTTGTGAAATTTCTAATCCAAAAGTGATCCAAAGAAAGTCAAAAAGGCCTCAAATCCAAATATCCAGCAGCATCCACAAAAAAGTAATCCTTCCAGCTCCAGATCCAAATGAAAAGTGACCAGGAGATGGACAAAGCACTGGGAGGAGCCTGCTGGACAGGAACAGGAAGTTGAAGACTATGGGGCACTTCCTTCCTCCCACCCCCCCCCCCCCCTCCCCAAAATGGACTCCTCGCAAAAAAAGTGCAGGCAAATGTTAACCTGAGGAGTTATTCAGATAAAAATCATAATTTCCAGAAGGTTTATGCTGCTTGCTGGTGGATTTCTTGTGCAAAATTGCAAATTTTGTATTTTCGCGAGTGCAAGATTGTTGCTGCTCGTCGCATCTACAAGCTCGCAATTGCGAAGTCCCGCGATACGTGATCATGGCGTACTCGCGTTGACAAACTCTCGCTGTGCAAGTTGGCAAGCCGCGATGACAAAATCGCACTCGCCAAATTCCCGCGGGATCCCGCAGCAAGATCCAAAATGGCGCAGCACTCGCAAAATATCGAGAAAAACAACTCGGCAAACGCTGAATGACGGTAAGTAAACGCCGCGCGCCGCAAAATTTTATCACCAAGAAAAAAAATCCGCTGCGTGGCGTGCGAATTTGCGGATTTTCGGTAAATTCGCAAGTGTTCGCGGATTGCGAATTTACCGAAAATCCGCAAAATCCGCGAGTGGAACGGATTTTCCGCCCATACTTAGTGCCGTACCACCCTGTGCATACGGTGGAGGTGATCTCAAAAGATAAGACAACAGGGGATCCTTTTCAGGGTCCTCTACTGGCTTAGCAGGACACGATGGCAAGGCAGGGTAGCATTTGTCAATCGCCAGATTATGCTCTCTATTCGCTACCTCTATCGCTTTTTCAGTTTCGTTGACATGCAACTGCCTAGCAGACTGCATTAGAGTCAACTCTTTCTCTTTCTGTTCCTTTTTTATTTTTCTTATTTCTCTCTGTCTGGCTTCCTTACGCCAAAAACAGAAAGAATCAAACATTGCCGGCTGGGCTTTCTTCTTAAATAATTTCACTTCCAGATTATCTAGAATTTCAGTTTCGAAGCTACCATGTGGTGGCCAACTAAGGACACCATCTTTCCTGGTGTATCGGACCCATACTTCATTATAAGTGATAAGACCCACACCATGTTTACAGTAGAGCTCACACATTGGAGTTCCAATCGGAGGAACCGGACACGAGTCCTCCAACCGGGAATCCCTGTTGCAACTTAACCAGGACAGGAAACAATTACTACGGCTAGCCATTGCAAACTAAGGACAAAATTCTAACCAAATGCGCAAAGAACTTAGGCCTACCACGAGTATCCAAATGAACCAATACCAAAAAACCAAAGATTATCTTGACAAGAGCAACCGGTGATACTCTACAAATCCAAAACAAGCGTATCCAGCAAACAAAAGGATTATCCGTACAAGAGCAACCAAGAGCAACCAGACTGGGTGTGACCCACTTACTACTTAACTGAAATGTCGAAGACGTCACCAAGGAGAACCCGTCTACGTCTCGCCGTACTAAGGTCTGCACCTCAGGTCCAAGACAGGGCGACAGTCAGGGCAGCGGTCCTCTGTAGCCGTCTGGGAACGGGAACCCTCGTGGAAGAGATCGTCGGGCCACTTTTACGACATGCAGGGATCGATGAAGCGGGGTACCTCCCTCCGGAATCTCACACGAAGCTCCTCGAAATCTTCAGGCTTTGGACCGGTACCAGTTGACGTCGCCCCGACGTTGGGCGCCAAATGAGGTTCTGGACTATTTGTCTAATGTCCAGAGGTGTCAGGGAAACAACACCCAAAGACCCCTGAGTTCCTTCCTGTCTCGGTGCACAAATAAACAGAGACACGGGCTTCTCGATGGTGGCGTCAGAAACCAAGGTTTATTTACTGCAGGGATACAGAAGTCACAGGAACCACTCTAAGGCAGATTCTAGGAGACTGTTCGAATTGTACAAAGTGGGTTGCTCCTTATATACATGGAAAATGACTTTAGGCAACATTGTTAAAATATCTTTCATGCCTAGCCCGGTATCCCAAAAAGACAATAAACATATACCAAACGATAATTATTTGCAAGTTTCCAGTATTCGATCAAGCCTTCATGTCAGTTTTCTATTCATAGATCGATCCGCCTCATCGTAAAAAAATGTTCCTCCCCATAGTAAAAGCCCAGAAGGAAAGGAGCAGAGCCAGGTGTAGAAGATAGAAAAGCAGGATAAGAAATGCTCATAAACCGGGCACGGCTACTGTCTTTGGCCTCCTAATCGTGATCAGGCCAACGAACACGAGAACCAGTATAGCAGGACTGGCCTCAGGCAAGGGAGGCAGCTTCTGCCAAGTCACACAGCATCAGTTTTCTTGAACTAAAGCCTACGTGTCCCTAACAAGGTGATTCAGCCGGGGTCAACGTTCGTCCATTGACTATGTGAGGGCAAGAAACAAGATGGACGCCGTATCTAAAATGGATGCTGTGTGTTTTCAACAGAAAGCCCTGTTTCTCAGTGAATCCGTGCTTGTAGCACAGCGAAAACACTGCCACATACTAAAGGGATCATTTACGGTTCACAGGTACCAAAATCGTGTCAGTACTACGATACCGAAAACACAGGTTCGGATCGCTACAGAACCTCAAGAGGCTCAAGAATTGTAATACTGCATCGCCTGAGAAAGAAAACAGTTGAACTAGCTCACGAATCACATCGAGGCATTGTAGCGACCAAGAAGATGTTGCGAGAAAAAGTATGGTTCCCAGGACTGGACAACATGGTGGAAGGAGAAGTATCACACTGTCATATCTGTCAAGTAACAGGACCACCTGCCAAGCCAGCACCATTGAAGATGTCAGAATTGCCACCTGCAGTATGGACCGAGTTGGCAGCAGATTTCTATGGACCATTGGAGACTGGAAAATACCTGCTAGTGGTCATCGACGAATTTTCAAGATTCCCAATAGTGAGAGAGGTATCGTCAACATCAGCAAGTGCCACACTACCAGCGCTAGACAACATATTTGCCGCCTGGGGCTCACCACAAACATTAAAAACAGATAATGGCCCTCCATTTTCTGGAGAGGAATTCCGTAGATTCATGGAATACTTGGGGATCAAGCATCGGAAAATAACTCCCCTGTGGCCACAGGCCAATGGAATGGCAGAACGATTCATGGGGACCATCAAAAAAGCCATCCAGCGAGCAAAATTGACACAGATATCAATTGGACAAGCACTTTGTCAAGTGCTGAGAGACTATAGAAACACCCCCCACAGCTCCACTGGTAGATGCCCAGCGGAACTGGTTCTGGGAAGATCAAGCAAGACAAGACTGCCTCAAATAGATGTAAAAGCAAGCACGAATAGAAGCGACATTGCAGAAAGAGATCATCAAGCAAAGAAAAAAATGAAAGAATATGCTGACAAAAGGAGAAATGCATCTGAACACCAGCTAAATGAAGGAGACCTGGTGGTAGTGAGACAGAAACAACAACGGAAGTCAGATAGTCAATTTTCAAAAGATCCGCTAGTTGTGACCAACGTAAAAGGATCAATGGTGACTGCAGCATCAGAACACCACAGAATAACAAGAAACAGTTCCCACTTCAAGGAGCTCAAAGTGGAAGAGGAAGAACCAGTGACAACATCACCGAAGGTGGAAGAAAGAGAGCAAGGAACTAGCAGAGAGACAATATCACTGAAAGCGGAAAACGGAGGACAAGAACCTAACAGAGAACAAAGACCAAGAAGAGTGTGCAAGAAGCCCAGAAGACTAGTAGAAGAAATGTAGAGTATATCTCTCTCTCTCTGTCTCTCTCTCTCTATCTCTCTCTCTCTATCTCGCTCTCTTTTTCTTTTTCTTTTCCCATCACTATGTGGATAATGTACCAAGAGTTTGCGCATGTGACAAAGACGTTCTGTTTGTGACAAGGGGGGAGATGTAGTGACCACTGACGTAGGGCACTAGGACCCTGTGGGTCACAGGGCAGTGACCAGGTCACTGGACACGACATCCTGTAGGGGACAGGAAGTGGACAGACGACTGCAGACCGAGGACGAGGACAGACGTGCTGAGCCACGCTGAGACTGAGAAAGAAATAAAGAAAGTAACCAACCTTTCCTGGCGTCCTGTGATTCTCTGCAAAAGGTGAATGAATCTATAAAATGAACTAGTGCCGTGAAAATGTGAACCCGGGTGAAGAGTGAACAGAAAAAGATTATTGACGACGGAAAGAAATTATCGCTAAGTGAACGTTCGGGGTAACGAAGAGAAGCTGGAATCTAAGAGATGAACTATTAATGAACTGTTTTCATTAATAAGAGAAGAAACGTAACAGTTTCCAGTACAACAGCGCGCACATCTTGGTGCGAGGGTTCCCCCCCTTCACACATATGCTTTAATTCTTCAAAGGCACGACCATGCACCGTGCGTTAGACGCAGCGCCAGCCCTAACAGGATTATTTGCAAGAACTTTGACTATTTGAGTACATAGGGAATATTACCTTTTTTATTTAAAGACTAGAAAGTCACTTATAGCCATGAGGAACCGAAAGTGCGGCGCATGGCATAGAATACTCCTATAAAGAGTGACAAAAGACTGTTGGCTGCCCTCATGATTCAGAAAAGGGGGTGGTGATGAACAGAGTGTCTGAATTAAGCAGACCACTCTTACCCAGTCCAAAGATCAGGGCTTGATCCATCACCGTTATTTATCTCACTGCACCATCCCAGCTCAGAACCTGGCTATATGCAAATCAGTCTGTCCCTGGCCCAGTGCATCATGGGAACAGGGCAGACTAAACTACTAAGCCAATTCTTCACCAGAAAGGAGACAAGTTACCGGGGACCGGTTTCTGGCATTTCAGCCTTCTTCGGCCCGGCTTGCTTGAATCCTGATGGTGCAGTGAGGGAACTCATGTCTGAGTATACCCTGCCACACCTATAGTGGCCAAAAACGATTCAGAAAAGGGGGTGGTGATGAACAGAGTGTCTGAATTAAGCAGACCACTCTTACCCAGTCCAAAGATCAGGGCTTGACCCATCACCGTTATTTATCTCACTGCACCATCCCAGCTCAGAACCTGGCTATATGCAAATCAGTCTGTCCCTGGCCCAGTGCATCATGGGAACAGGGCAGACTAAACTACTAAGCCAATTCTTCACCAGAAAGGAGACAAGCTACCGGGGACCGGTTTCTGGCATTTCAGACTTCTTCGGCCCGGCTTGCTTGAATCCTGATGGTGCAGTGAGAAAGGGACTTATGTCTGAGTATACCCTGCCACACCTATAGTGGCCAAAAACGATTCAGAAAAGGCGGTGGTGCCCTCATGAATCATGAATGAAAGTATTTAGATGAAAATGAACCTAAGTAAAACGCAAAAATATAACAAAATCAGTTGTGTGGGTAAACCGCACAAGAATATAAATAAAGGCCAAATGGAAGTTCAAAAAGGTAATTTGTAATTAGTCCACCCACATCAGTACAACGAGAGCGTTAAACCTGAGGTATAGGATGGCCAGATGTCGAAATGATGTAAAAAAACACTCCCTTAAACCAAAAGTATGGTCATCATGATTAAGAAAGAACATATACTGCAGATTGCTGTTTAAGATAAAGACCTATCAAGTTATCGCCCAGGGTAGGATAAGTTGATCAAAAAGGATGGGTACCACACATAAGTGGCCGCATGACCAAGCATAGATCCAAAGAGTACGTATAAATGACGAAATAGTCAGAGACCTGACAAGAAAGTGAACACTACTAGGTACATGAGGAAAAGAGTAGACATAGTAGAGTAAACGGCGACAACCAGTGTAGACGGTGCTTAACATTTGATATAGCAATGGCTAGTATGTCAATATTATGCATACAGTAGCTGGGTTAACACAACTATATGATCTATGAATACTTAGAGATCAGACATGGGTAAAATCTCGAGCGAGAATGAGGCATAATTACATTGTCATTAAAGGAGCTTACGAAACAAAAGGTGATGATGGACGGAGTGTTTGAGCAAATCAAACACTCACCCCAGTCAACTGATCTGGGTTTAATCCATCACCGTTCTTTAGCTCACTCAGCCACCCCAGTTCAGACATGGCCATATGCAAATCAGTCTGACCCTGTGCCTCATGGGAACAGTCCAGCCCGAACTGCCAAGCCATGTCTTCCCTGGACCGGAAACAAGTATCCTGGAGCTTACAACATCTACTCCAAATACATGCATAATGGTAATTTCCCACATTTTATAAAAACCAAAGACCCATTTTATACATAAAAGATATCACAAGGAAGAACATGTGCATAATGCAGCAATATTTGATTGTCACCATTTATACCAGCAGAAACTGTCCATTACTAGGTAATTCATGACCCATGATCTGCTGAAAAGATGATAGTGTTACATCACAGGTGGAAAGGCATTCATCATCTGGTGGGCACAAGCTAGACCAAGTTACGACCCAATGCTGATATCATCCTAAAAAGTATTGCATATCAGAATCACAATTTCAGCAATTTGGAATGATTTGCTCTTCATTTTCTCATTCATTACATGTTAACACGCTAAGTAAAGCACTCTGTGGAATTTCATTTTAAAAGATGGCCCCTGAAATACCCGCGAGCACATTTTTCATTGTTTGAAATTATTTTGGGAGCACCGCACAATACTGGGGTCGTTGTGTACCGGGTACATTCGGCACGAGCCTGCTCGCGTGCTGCGGAACTTGAGAGCTGAGGCTTGTAATTGGAGCCTCACACTGCTAATGCCGACGCTGAGGTGCAGCGCGAGGTCCAGCTTGGAAGAGAGGGTTTCCTTGCGCAGAGATAGTCTGTTCATTAAGCTGCTGCTTGGTTTGTGCTGGAACATACTAAATTGCAACCGTGCCTTAGCAAGAGTACACACACATGGCGTCCCTCATTCCCCAAACGCACTGCACCCGTTAGAAGCTGTGACGTTTCCAATCACACTAGCTCCATAGAAAGTTCCTATCGTGCGCACTGCTCGGTTGGTGTAAAACTGAACTAAGGTCTGTTGTTCAAATTAAATAAAAGGTTTATAATTGGGCGCTAAGGAGGAGTCCCTGATTTTTAGTAGAAATACTGATCCAGGGCAGAATCAGTAGGACTGGAGGAACGCCCATGACCATAGAGATGGCAGGCTAGAGGAAATTCCACCATATTTAGAGCTTGCCCCAGAAACCAGTATTTTCCACTATTGCCCTTGTGTTTGGTCCTCTAATAGGGTGGGTAAATTGTCAAAGGGAGACAGGCCCGGCTCCAGGAATTTTTTATCTGGATGGGCCAAGGGTGCATTCGGGTGGGTCATGACGGACCCAATTTTTTAAGGTAACCTTCAAGCCCTAGATTACATCATATCTACTTCCAATTACATACCATGATGCAAACATAAGTCTCTGTGTCTATTCAGAACATGTAGAGGGTAAAGTAGTGGTTAATTGAGCAAATTTTAATTTGAGGATTTATGGGTGAGTAGTGGTAAAGAGATGTAAGCACTTTGTGCATTGTAGCCTTAGTTTGCTTCTATCAAATTTAATTAGACAAACACTGCAGGTGGTGGTCTCAATGTTAATTGTTCAAATTCAAAATAAAAAGAATAACATACATTGCATGGTGATAGGCTGGTAAATGTTCATAGACAGGCCAGCATAGGCCTTCCCAGGCAGGCATGATGACTGTGTATCACCACGTTAGTGATGATGTCATCATGCTGATCACAACTCCAAGAAGTCATCGACAAACTATGTCTTGCATTCTATTCCCCGAGTCTTCTGCTCCCTGCCACTGCCTGAGCCTAAGCCTCCCATTGGATAATTGTAGTTGGGGGCTGGCTCATGACGGAGTTGAGGCAAGGAAGCTGCGAGAGCGCATTTGGAACTTGGGAGTGAGGGCTCTTGAGGAAGAATAAACAAAAGTAAGTGTGGACTTTCCACTTGCTGTGTAGCCAGAGTAGCATATCCTGCATTGCTGCAATCCTAATCGTGCTCGACGCGGCTGTGGCCCAACACAACTTTTATGCGCCATGGCGTCACCTGTAGAATCTGTGCACTGCACCCCAGCAAGTAATTGCTGAGCATGCGTGAGTCCAGTAGGCACCACAGCCATACTTACCGGCATTGGCAGCATTACGGCTGGGGACAATGCCTGTGCTGTAGCAGTCAGGGTCACAGCAAGCTAAGCAGTGGATGCTGATGCCGTCGCCATCCCTGTACCTACTAATTACAGGCAGCACTAGCAGTGAAATTACCTGCTGTGCTCGAGCAGCTACCTGTTCTGCAAATAACCCAGTTATACTGCAATTATTATTATATGCAAATAACGCATTTTCTTTTGGTCTACTTTTTGTTTTTGCACCCAGTGTAGGTAAGAAAATAAAAAAAAAAAGTCATCTTCCTCTTTAGGAAAGACAACAGGAAAACGCAGAGTTCAAAATAGCAGGGACATGGACAGGCTGACGACCGGGGTCATAGGCAGCAGCAGTGTTATAGATGAGAGAGAGAGAGCAGGAGTAAAGAGGAGAAAGAAACAGGAGAGGAGAGAGATAAGACGGAGCTAAGTAGAAGAAAAGGAGAGAAAATCAGATACAAAGAGAAAGCAGCCATGATGTGAAGAAGAGAGCATTAAGAATAGAGAAGATAGAATGAAAGTATGTAGAGGACAGGACAGAGTAAGGGCCTGCCAGGCTCTCCGGGAACATCTTAAAGATTTTGGGGCTGCTGTTCAAAACAGCTTTGAATTTATGATCCAATTTCAGCTTTTTCATGCCCTCTTTAGCCAAGTCTCTGATGTGCACAGGCACACTCATCCAAATTTTAAATGTTTACATCTAATATTCAGGGATAGTGACTTGTGTTTTTATTTTGGCACACAGCAGCAGCTCACTTATATTACATCAAATAGTTTGTGTGTCGACCGCCCATTTCTCATACGTGGGGTCCTGTTTCGATCTACAAGAATTTTTTTATGGCCGTTACATGAAACCTAAACAAATCATTTGTCTTCAAAATGTCCCTAACCAACTCTCACACAACATGCACATTAAAAATAAATGAAAGGAAAACTGTATTTAAAATAATTTAAGAAGCACTCAAGCTTATCAGGGGAGGAGTTTCTGCAGAACAGAGCTCGCT
The DNA here is from genome assembly GCF_964263255.1 of Lissotriton vulgaris. Classification (NCBI taxonomy): domain Eukaryota; kingdom Metazoa; phylum Chordata; class Amphibia; order Caudata; family Salamandridae; genus Lissotriton; species Lissotriton vulgaris. The sequence goes on from NC_141697.1 coordinate 909,255,868, forward strand.
CTATAAAGGGGCCCCCTGAAAGGATGGGCCCCTGGGCCAGAACATACTTGCCCATGCTTTAAAACGTCTCTGAGTACATCCCAGAGAATTAGGGTGCAGACGAGGGTCCTCTCACTGCCTTGAAATCTCAATATTTCTATAGGTGTGTGCTCTGTTTACATACATTTTAGGTCGAGCCTAGCGCAGCGCGCATGCACTGCTCGCTTTGCGAGACTGCTGTATTAGAGTATGGGAGAGAAGCTAAGCCTACTCTCCTTCCATATTTTTCATTGGCATGTGTCATTGTCTTTCGTAAAGGCTGCCTTCGGATTCCTTAATAGGATTGTTAGTCCCTCCTTAGTACCACCTTGTCTTCATTTGTACCCTCCCATGGCTACTGGCCTTTTTACTTCAGTTGTTACACAGGACCTGTTATGTAGTTTGTAAGCACTAATTGCTTTATTGAGTTTCTCTTACTGCATCCCGGACGTGAGCTGGTTCAGCGGAAACAGCTTGTGTGTTTTTTAAGCAGCACGGCCGCCCCTGTAACTCAGGCGCCTGCTTTCAATCACTTTAACCCAGCATTATCTCGTGTCTCTTTGATCAATATCGCCAATACCACCACCGCTAATACTAGCACCACCAATACCACCACCGTCGCGCTCTCGCTCACTAGTAATAGCAGGGGTACTGTACGAAGCAGGAGCTGCAGCCGAGACCATTCCCCCTCCTTCCAAGCCTGCTATAAAGCACAGCCCGCCCTGCAGCAGGAGGTGAAGCCAGGGCCCTACTACAGCTGGAGTGTTTTTTATTAGGCCAAAGGTAGCATTGACATTGCACAATGCCACACTGCACACTCAAATCACGGAGAGGGGAGGAAAAAAAACCCTGCTCTCCCTCCTGAGCCGCGACAGTGTAATCACAGAACGACAGTTGTTGGAGCGCTTTTGTTACTGTTTATACCTCGGATCACTTCACACTTTCTGTCTGTAATTTAGAACACTTACACATCTTCTTCACTGCGACATTTATCACTACTTTGAAGACTTCTCATGCCAGTCTCTTCCTCTGATATTTACAATCTAACAAGCGGTCGAGAAGGCCCTTTATAGCAATGCAATAGGTCTCGCATTTGAGAGAGTTTATGCTATTAGTATTGTGAATGACAATGCTTTATATTTATGTTTTAAAACCCAAAACATAAATGAAAGGCATCTTCATTTACAATGCCAATCGCTAAAACTCGCATGAATGCAAGACATATTGCATTGCAAATGCTTGTTTTCTTTTTTTTTGGTCTCGCGTAGGCAATGCTTGTGCCGTCTCTTGAAAAACATGTTGTATTCAGAATGTGGGCTTTAAGCTCCACCCATGTATTTTATTGGCTCCTTTCACTGTCTTTTCGAAATGTTTTATTTTTCATTGGTTAATTTGCTTAGTATTCCCTCCTTAGTACCTCCTTTTCTCCTGTTGTGACCTCCCATGAGAAGTCTCCCTGTTACATGTGTTGTTACTCAGTATGTTTTATTTACAGTTTGTGAGCACTATTTCTTAAGAACTTTTTCCTAGCTGCTGTTGTAGGTACAACACGCTCTCCCGCTTCCACAAAGCAGAGTCCACGTGCTTTCCTGGCTGAGCATGGCGCCCGTTCATGGACACCGTGCTTTATCATTTAAAGACATTCCCTCCCCTATGTGTATGTTTTTTTAGAGCAGCATGGCACCACGTCACCCTTCATCTTCAACAATGGCAGACACACCTTTCTTTTCTTATGCGCGGCTCACCAAACTCTTTTTTTAATATTGTATTTTTGCGTGCAGGAGCATAGACGGGCACAGGTGGCCCCTTCTTCACCATCATCTCGGACTCTGCTTTGTTTTTTGTTTGCAAAGGGATCTGCTCAGATCTCTGCGCTTCATTTTTAAGCATATTGTTTTCAGGGGAAGGGGGTTGCTTTAGCTTCATTTAATTTCCCCATGCCTTCCCCCAACAACACTTCCCGCCACAGAGTGCATTTCATCATGAGATGGCCGCAGGCTTGTTGAGCTCTCTGTGTAAAGGGCGGCAGCTACATGCTACAAGTGAGTTACTCATGAGACAACAACACTGCTCTTCAGCATCTTTGTTTTTATTTCTGCCCTCTCCTCGCCACATCGCTACTTCCACTTCACTTCGTCTCCCCGTGCCTTTCCCCAAAAACTCTTCCCGCCCTGGAGTGTGAACGTCATCGTGAATTTGCTACAGGCTTGTCAAGCTCTATGTGTAAATGGTGGCATCTACAACTAAGTAAATTACTCATTAAATAAGAGCACTGCTCTCCAGCATGTTTGTTTTTGTTTCCGTCCTTTCCTCACCATGGCGCTGCTCCCACTTCACTTAATCTATCCCCGCGCCTTACCCCAACACAACTTCCCACACCGGAGTGTTGACAGGTTATTTTTATTTTATGTGGCAGCATTCCTAACTCCCATTCCTGCGTGGCACTTCTCCATCCCCAAAAATATGATCTATTTAAAGCATCACACGCTTGCATTATTTATCGGTGTTTAAAGCCAAATGAAGCAGGACATTTCACTTCCGGACCTTTTCTGTTGGGGCCGCTGCTCATTACCCGCCCTCCAGACTTGGGCTGCAGCCTGTTGACAGATTGAACATGACAAATAAAAGTGCAATGTACACTATATCTTGAAGTGGATACAAACATAATTTACAGTTTTTGCTTCTTATACCTATTTGTATACTGTTCTCATTACTTTAAGCAAGATATCGACTCTAAAATCCATTGGATAACCTGCACTACATTACCCAGAATGCATTATGATGGGGAAAAAATAATTCTGTACTAGAGTAAGGTGTCCTTGTTGACATGGCGGCTCTGGTAACCTAACTTACAGGCCATGCTGTAACCTAACAGCATTGAAAGGCCTCAATAAAGGTTATGTAAGAGCAGGAACTCTCAGCACTTTAAACTGGATTTGAAGCAATCCATAAGAAGCCATTTTAAACTACGAAACTGCGTGGGAGTTTTTAAAATGGTTAAATCTGCTGCTCAAACCAGAACCCAAAAGTAAAATACATTTACATTTACAACGCCAATAGCTCTAGCTCTAAAAAATGCAAGGCCTCTTGCATTGTAAAACCTTTTTGGCATCGGAGTCACTGCAGTACTCAGAGGATGGGCTCTCCTGAATACCCTACACTTTCAATAGTCTTTATTTCGACTAAAAAGGAAGAAAAAGAAATGAAGAGAAAAGAACAAAACAGAATGATGAAGAGCCTTTTGATGACAGTGACTTGGGGACCTCAGATTAATATTCTCTATTGCAGTCCCCCATCCTCCAGTCCTGTGTCCTTATCCATGCAGCTTTGTTGAACTTTTATTGGTTGCCTGAACTACAAAGCACAAGTGAAGTCACTATTTAGCTACAGGTCAAAGCACATTTCTTTCGACACGCTTTAATTCACTACAACTAGATAATTTCCTCAAAGTATACTAATTATCCGCAATGATCTTAGTACATAGTGAAGCATGTTTTCGTGATAATACACTGTTAACCGGTTTTAAGTCACTGCCAGAAGACATTTGCTCCTCTTTTATTTTCCTTTTAACGTAAAAGTACAGTCTATTTAAGCAAAAAGCTTGCCCCTGTGGCCAGCTGTCGAGGCACAGTCCGGTGTTCATGCGTTTCATTTACTTTTCCCTGCAACGCTCAATCTCTATATGTTATCTTTATACATTTATACCATTTCTATGCAGTTATATAACTATATATTTTTTAATGTACTCCTACTATAGAAAAAACACTTGTGAGACTCTCAAATGCTCTACTCTGTTTCACCCTATACCTGTCTCAATATATCCTCTACCTTCACTCTCCAACTCATCCCAAACCTCATTCTACTACTCTGATCTCCACAAATACCCCTTTCTAGATTTTTCCCTCCTCAGCTCACCCCAAGCCTCATTTAACCACTATGATCTCCCAAACAACTTTTTCTGAATTCCTCCCTTATGAATCCCTCCTTTGACTCATCCCAAACCTCATTTTACTACTATGATCTCCCAAATCCCTTTCTAGAGACTCTTCCCTCCTCAATCTCTCCTTTTACTCATCCCACACTCACCTTACTACTATGATATCCCATATAACACTTTCTAGGCTATTCCCTCTTTTATTCCGCCATTATCCTACTCAGTCCAACTAACAGACTCGCATGTCCACCACTCAAATTAACTCATATTTCCCTATACTAATCCACCACTAATACTTTTTAGGTTTCGGAGCGACTAGAGCTTCGGTGCCTCAGCAGGAGTAAATAAATGTGTGTATACTTGTAAAGCGCACTGCCGCCCCATCTCGGGGCATCCTGGCGCTGTATACCGCTGTGGAACCCTTCCTGGCTTTCCCTGTGAGATGCCCCCTCCTGGGCACCCCCAAGGTAAAGCCAGGCATCCCAGCGCTGTTGGGGCAGTTGTGGAGATTAAGCAAGCTATTGCCCAGAGTTGCAGAGTGGGACCCATGATTAGAGTAGGCACCGAGGCGAGAATTATCGAGTCCGCGGACATTGAGCCCAAGACCCTGCCGTGTCGGGAATTGAACCCTGGTCCCGGGCCTGACCTCTGCTTCAGGGTCTGCCGCTTCTAACCAGTGAGCCACCCTTCTCCATTAGTAGTAAGCACGATAATAAATACTGTTACAATCAAGGAAATTAGGACCCTACTCCCTATAAGACCGCCTTGAACTGCAGTCAGTGTCGTTATGCACACACTGTAAATTGAATGCTGGTGACCAAACTCCCTACCTTCTAGTTCACCAGAGCGTCTCCTGCACAAGCACACGCACTTAATGCACGGGCACTGCCAAGCCCTTATTTACACACACTCTCCCAAGAGTACAACGAAGCTGCAGGAAAATAGCTTTTCCCAAATATTCAATGTCTGGTGTTGTAATAGTAAACCATCCTCTCCTTGAATATTTGGAACTGTAGCTACTATGTCTCTGAGTTTTTCAGGAGAAGCCTGAACAAGCATTGGCAAAGCCACTAGGTCTTGCATATGTATGAGCATTTGGCTTTGCCAATCAATACATGCCAATAGACCCGATTCAGGTGGAAAACTCCTGAATTTTGAAGTCATTAAAAGCTTTATTTTGTCTGGTTCACGCCTGAAGTTGCCTCTGCTTCAATGTAGTCAATGGTTAAAGTAAAAATGGTTCTGTCGGGTGACAACACAAATAATTTGCAAATGCTAATCCATGCAATTTTACCAACAAGAAGAAACCTCTCTCTGACAAAGAAAAACCAGAAACAGGCTCTTACAGTAAATGAGAAGAAAGCCTGTATATGACTTGTTATGTTTTTTATGCTTATCCAAAATGAATTCATTCAAAACAGTTTGAACAATCAACAAGACTGACTGTCAATATATTAATAAAAGTGCAACAAAGAAAGTGACAAATAGTGATCATGTGACTGAAGCAATATATACAATAAATTTCAATATGAACAATCTATATAAATATATACAAGTTTTAATTTCATAAACTTCCAGCAGCCGTTGGACGTGAAGCCATGACGTGCATTCGGGAAGCACTGCCCTGTTGCCTGCACAGATCAAGATTAAAGAAATTGGAGTCAATTCGGTCCATGTGAACTACAGGCACTTGGATCCAAGGACTGTCGTGCCCTACACACTTGTCTTGAGAAAGACCCGCCGCGACCTCAAACATTGGCGCCTCAAAGGGTCGAAACGTCGACATTTCTTCATAGGCCTTAGAATTCCAGAATTCTAGAGAATTGAAAGAAATATATAGGATTCTGTAAAATAATACTTGTGGATGGCCTTTATGAAATTAAAACTTGTATATATATGTATAGATTGTTCATATTGAAATTTATTGTATTTATTGCTTCAGTCACATGATCACTATTCACTATTTGTCACTTTCTTTGTTGCACTTTTATTAATATATTGACAGTCAGTCTTGTTGATTGTACAAACTGTTTTGAACGAATTCAATTTGGATAAGCATAAAAACATAAGTCATATACAGGCTTTCTTCTCATTTATTGTAAGAACCTGTTTCTGGTTTTTCTTTGGAGGTTTCTTCTTGTTGGTAAAATTGCATAGATTAGCATTTGCAAATTATTTGTGTTGTCACCCGACAGAACCATTTTTACTTTAACCATTGACTACCCAGGTTCTGAGGGACACAGGGTTAACCCCGTTTTTTCATATAAAAAAAAATCTGCTTCAATGTAAGCCTAAGAGAGAAATACATTCTCCTGATTTAAAAATGTTTTTTTTTAAAAATCTCTCCCTTCCCTCTTTTAAAATGTTGGCATGTATGCAATGTGTTTTATCCATATTATACACCAGCTTGGATACTGTTCAGTAAGGCTAAGAGTTAGTGACAGAAAGGAGATCTGAGCGGCGTAGAGTGGATTGAAGTGGAGTGTCATAGAGTACAGTGGTGCACAGTAGAATAGAGTTGTGTAGATTGTACTGTTGCCCAGTGCAGTGGTGTTAAGTGCAGTGACGTAAAGTGCATTTGTTTTGAGTAAAGTGTGTTGAGTGCATTGGCATGGAGTGCACTGGCATAGATTGCAGAGTAGAGTGACGGAGAGCGGTGCAGAGTAGAGTAGATTGCAGTGGAGTGGCATAGAGTGCAGTGGAATAGAGTAAATTGTTTCAGAGTAGAGTGAAGTGTGTGATACAGGGTAGGGTGGTGTGGTGGAGAGTACTGTAGAGTGCATTGGCATAGTGTTGCAGAGTAGGCTGGCGTAATATGCAGTGGTGTAGATTGCAATGATTTTGAGTAAAATAGTGCAATGGTGCACCGTGAGGTGGTATAGAGTAGTTTGTTTCTTAGTGAAGAGACGTAGAGTGGAGTGATGCAGGGTAGAGTGGAAGGTGCAGTATAGAGTGCATGGGTGTAGAGAGCCATAGAGTGCAATGGCTTAGAGTAGAGTGGCGTAGAGGAGTGGCACAGAGTAGAGTGCATTGACATAGAGTGCAGTGAGGTGGATTGGTGCAGTGGAGTGCCCAGACTGGAGTGGTATAGAGTACAGTAGCTAGAGTGGCGTAGACTGCAGTGGCATAGAGGAAAGGTTTGTAAAGTAGTGTTGTAGAGTGTTTTAGAGTAGTGTTGTGGAGTGGTGCAGAGTAGAGTGTAGTGAGGTGGAGGGTTGTATAGTTGAGTATGCATGGTGTGGTTGTGCACTACCATTACAGACAACACATTTTCAATTGGAATGGCCATTACATTTTCACAGACATACTGTTTTACTGATAAAACTGTACAGCGTACAAACAATAATGAGTAGAAATCACCTAGTGCATTGATTTGATTGTATTAAAACATTTGTTTACACTGCACTTCAGAATAACCAAAACATGTGCTTCATTTGTGCTTTTATAATTCAGATACATTCTAAAATATCTGCCGCTAATTTACAGACATTTAAATGCTCGTGTGTGCTAGAAACAAAATAACATGGTGCAGCTTTCCTCCAGCACACTCTCAGTACCCAACATGATTGACACATAAATACTCTCACTTTGAAGTCAGAAAGACAAGTAAGCACCAAGCTTCCTTGGATGACAGAGCCTGATATTTGACCTCTATCTCTTAATGTGCAAATGTGACCAGATAAGAACAAGATTTAAAGGCATGCTTAGAGAAAGTGTGGTAACGGTCTAGTTGTTTCCAACTAGCGCCGGAACCGGAACGTGAGTACAGGAACCGGAAGGCGGCCATTTTGTGTGGCGCCGACCGGGCTTGAGAGAAGACGTTTCCCCGGCGCTCCGGGGGAATAAAGAAACTAAAACGTATATTGGCTCCTGTAGTGTGTGGGAGAGGTTCCTATAATGGCGACGAGGTGAGGCACGGACCAGCGCTAACATCAACGAAAAAAAAAGGCAACAAACGAACGTCGAATACATAAGAAGACGGAACCGCACACCCACACACATGGTGAAACGAGCGTGATTCCCGGAGCGCGGCAGAGGGCGAGTAGCAGAGCGCAGGCGAAAGGACTGCAGAGTGTTCACCATGACAGGCAGAGTGGCACCGACCCAAAGGTCAGAGGCACTGCCGTCCATCTGATAAGACTTAGATTTGGAGCGGCAAAAGAAGGTACTGTGCGCCACGCAGTAATTACGCGGCAGCTCAACACCACGCAGCGAGGAACAGTGGTGCTGCCCCACTCACGCTTGAACCCTACCACGGCACGCTGGCGGGTCAGCAGGGACAGGGTGAAGGGCCAAGCACAGAGGACAGAGGCGGACGGCGAGTGCTCCCAGCGACAGAAGGGGCGACAGGAGGAGCAGCCAGCAGGGAGAACAGTGAGGAGGACGTAGACGAGAGACAAGCGCCAGGCAGCCCGCCCAGCCGCGCAATCCCTGCACAAGCAGGCCCTAGAGGAAACGGAAGGATGGCCGCACAGTCCACTTCCCTCACCCAAATGGTCCCATTTCTCCCAAAAAGGCAGGAATCCACAATGCCCTGGGAAGATTGGAAGCAATACTTTCTAAATTATTTAGAGGCATTGGAAGATGAAAGTGAGGCGGCGTACTCGAGCCCGAGGAGGAGGAATATTCTGTTGCACAACCTGGGCACGGAGGGACTCAGAGTGTTTGACACCATCGTCAAGGGCCCAAGGGACGCGACCGACACCGATGTGTTTAGACACGCCATTTGGACGCGCACTACAGGCCAGTAGTGTGCATGGCCATCAACAGGCACAATTTCTTCCAGAGGAAACAAGAGAGCGGAGAGACGGTCGATGAGTACGTGGCAGCACTACAGAAACTAGCACTGACATGTAAATTTGGCACTCTACACGATGAGCTGATACGGGACCAAATCATAATGCACACTTCCAGCACACATGTTCAAGAGAAACTGTGGGTAAACGGTGATGCCCCCCTGAAGGAAGTTTGGGCCCTAGTGAAGAAGGCGGAGATGTCCAAGCGATGCGCCCAAGCAGCCCGGAAGGATGCAGGAGGCACACAGACGGTCTGTTGAGTCATGACGCACTATAAGGGCGAAAGAACCAAGCAGAAGGAGCCACCAAGGGGTCAAGACAACAGACGGAGAACACAATCAGGAGGGGCAGCCCAGAAGACGGAAAGAGGAGGACGACCAAGCTGTTACAGATGTGGAAGTACGTCGCACATGGGAAACGACAAAGTATGCCCGGCATTTAGGGCAAAGTGTGCGTACTGCAGTGTTTTCAGCCATTATGAAAAGGTGTGCCGCCGGAAACCCAAGGGAACCACTGTCAGATACATAGACCAAGAAAACTCAGAGGAAGAAGACACACAGGCGGAGGAAGATGATTTAGAGGAAGTCCTCTACATTGATGCCCAGGTTTTGGACATAGGATGTAAAGAGTCGGACAAACCAAGGCTCAACATGCACATAGGTGGAGTACCCATTGAGATAATAGCAGATTCTGGAGCCCCCATCACCATAATACAAAGGCAGGTGTGGGAAGAAAAGTTTGTGACCAAAATAAAGGAAGAACTGCGTCCCATGGATGTAAGACCTGTCACGTACACGGGGCAGAGGATACCCATGCTGAGCTATCGCCCGTTGCTCTTTGAGTTCAGAGGCCGCCAAGCTAATTGCAAACTGTACATTGCGGAAAAGGGACCGTCGGTGCTCAGCTGGAAGGACCAAGGAGCGTTAGGAATACAATTGAACCCAGGTGGCATAGAAAAGGTGCTGCTGATGAAAATGGAGGAAGGACGTGATGACGAAGCCTGGCACAGAGAATACCCCAAAGTGTTCAACGGACGGATAGGAGAGTTGGCCAAGTACAAACACCTCATAAGGTTGAAAGAAGGAGCCAAACCGGTCATCCACAAGATGCGGAACATTCCTTTCCGGTGCCGAGAGGCAGTGCAAGCGGAACTCGACAGACTGGAGAAAAGCGAGGTGATACAGGCCATAGAGAGCGCAGAATGTCTCTCACCCTTGGTGGTAGCTCAAAAGCCAAATGGAAAGGTGAGGCTGTGTGTCGACCTCAGGGAACTTAACAAAAACATCTTGATCGACAAATTTCCCCTTCCCCGCATAAATGAGATGCTTGCCAAGACTAAAGGCATCAAATGGTTCTCGACAGTGGACCTGTCATCTGCCTACCACCAGGTAAAGCTCCATCCATCATGAAGTCACCTTACGTCATTCATAACACATTTTGGGTGCTACAAATTTGTGAGGATGCCATTTGGGTTGGCATCGGCAGCCGCCGTATTCCAAAAACTGATGCACAGACTCTTTCGAAAGGTGGAAGGAGTTCAATTCTTCCAAGACGACATTCTGGTCATGGGTGCATCCAAACAGGAGCATAATGAGAAACTATACACTGTGCTACGCACCTTGCAAGAAAACGGGCTCACTGCAGAGTGAACCAAGTGCAAGTTGGGTGTCCCTTCAGTAACCTACCTCGGTCATGAAGTTAGCGAAAAGGGGATAGAGCCAAAGAGAGCTAACATGCAAGCGATAGTGGACGCGCCAGCCCCAGGGAGGAAGGAAGACGTCAGGTCATTCCTGGGTATGGCCGAATACTATAGCAAATTCATTCCCAACTTTGCCACCAAGACGCACTGCTTGCGCCAGTTACTGAAGGAAAGAAATGGCTTCAAATGGAACAAGGAAGAACAGGTGGAATTCGAGACATTGAAGCACGAAATGAGTGAAGCCATACCACTGAAAGGGTTCGACCCGGAGGCTGAGTCCATACTCACCACCGACGCCAGTGACCGAGGCCTGGGAGCAGTGTTAAAGCAGAAGTCAGGAAACGGAGAAATATCAACGGTCAGCTTCGCCTCAAGGTCCCTGGCATCCAACGAAGAAAGATTCAGCGTCATCGAAAAGGAGATGTTAGCAGTGGTGTGGGCGATGGAGCGCTTCAGACAATACCTATCGGGACTGCGTGAGAGGGCTCGGTGAACTTCCGCGCCCTGTTCGGTGGAGACCCGGACTGAGGCCTCACAACTGCGAGGGCGGCGCAAAACTGGTGGAGCAGGCCCGGAGACATTGATCCCCCTGGAGAGGCGCCGAGGGTTGGGACGCGGCATTGCAGCGTGGAACTGCCTCCTACAGTGTGGAAGGATGGCGATATCTTCAGCGTCATCGAAAAGGAGATGTTAGCAGTGGTGTGGGCGATGGAGCGCTTCAGACAATACCTATCGGGACTGCGTGAGAGGGCTCGGTGAACTTCCGCGCCCTGTTCGGTGGAGACCCGGACTGAGGCCTCACAACTGCGAGGGCGGCGCAAAACTGGTGGAGCAGGCCCGGAGACATTGATCCCCCTGGAGAGGCGCCGAGGGTTGGGACGCGGCGTTGCAGCGTGGAACTGCCTCCTACAGTGTGGAAGGATGGCGATATCTGCTCCGGCACTGGTGAGTAGGGTGCGGTGCGGCCCGGGGCCTCGAGCCGTAGAGGCTGGAGCGGGGCTCCGTGGCGGGCCGCGGCCTGCGAGCCGGGGCGGGCACAGAGGTGCACACGGAGCGGCAGTAGGAAACGGCGAGTACAAGGACTGTAGGGGCTTTGCTTGAGGCCTTCAAGCAACACGGGCGTAGAGACGCTACGAGCTCTGAGATTACAAGCCAGACAGCGAGGGAATAAAGCAGACAAAAGAAGAGCACAGTGAGGGGAAGTTGGGCCCCCGGGCAAGGTGACTGGGCACGACCAGGGTGGTCTGCAGTTATTGGAACAGCAGCAGACATGAAGAAATGCGGGAGCGGTCTAAACCGGGGATAGCTACTGGAGAACTGTGATTTTGGTACCGGGGCTGCAGCGGAGGAGGAAGCACACCCCGAGTAGCGCGGCAGGCAACGAGGGTGGCAAGCCTGAATATTATTGGAGACTGTGAACCGGGGTTGCGGTGGCTAGCGACAGGCACAAACACAAGTAAGCGGCCTTGAGAGTGGCAGTGGATGGCAAAGTTGGGACCTTACTCTCACTATCACAGAATTGCAATTACTGAATAATAAGGGGACTTTGGGCAGACGAATCACTTACCTGGGAGGGTCATCCCAGCAGGGCACCGGACCCCCGCAGCCCCAGCGCTGCCCTGCTGCAGCATTCTCCAGGCTCCCTGCTGCCTGCCGCTTTGGACGGACGCGGCGAGGCGGCAGATCGGGGACTACATCCCCCAACACCTCTTGCGCCTTGGAAGGCGTGCTTCCTGTCCCGCCCCCGGAGGTGCGCTTAAGGACAGCGCGAGCCCCCGTGTCGCGGGAACGCGCGCGGGTCAGCGCCCGGGGCTAAGCCCGGGCAAAGGGCGGGCCCTCTGTGGCCCTCGGAGGACGGGACGGGCCATCCCACTTGGCCCCATCAAAGGATGAGGTATAGAGACACTTTACCCTTTCTTATGCGTTGTGATTTGTTTAGTGACGTTTTGGGTCCCTCTTTGTAACTCAACTACTATGTCTGTTTGGGAAGAACTGAATGCCTTGTGTGGCACAAACTATGCCCCTGATATTTCTACTTCCCCTACAGTGGACAGTGATATGGATCTCATAAACGGCACTCCCCAGGCCCCTGAAATAATCCTGCCTCTATCTGATACACCGCTTTGGGAACCAGTCAGCAAAAGGAACAATGAGGTTACCCCACCAAATGCCGCCCGAATGTGTTGTAGACCCTCTTTTTCCTCCGTCAACCCAAGCGTACCAACACCACTTAAGACGGTGATCACATCAAATGACTCTGTTTCCCCTTTCCAATCAACCCTACTGGCCCATATTGAGCGACTGTTAAATGCGGCTTTATCACCTCTGCTCTCAAAAATTACGGATCTGGGAAATAGGTTGTCTGATGTTGAAAAAATAGTACAAAGGATTTTACCATCACCTGTAAATACTGTTATTCCCTCTCGTCCTACGCTCTCTACTAACCTTGTGAACCCCAAGTCCATCGAACACAGGAAAGAACGAACAATTGATCCCTCTCTCAGCACATCCATCCTAAGCGGCAGTAAAGTTACTTCTAAGCCCACTCGCCTCCCTCTCAAAGCCCCTAGGCTCCCTCAAGAAAAAAGACACCGAATGAATTTACCCCCTGAAGCCGCCCCCTATGTGACTGTTCTCTCCGGGGTCCCTGAACTTAGTCAGGACAAACATGAAACAAGACAGGATCTGCTGAATAAAGCCATCTTTTGGCTCAATAACAACAGACCGCTGCCACCTGACTTAAGATGGCGGAATCCTGAGCATCAGGAGGGTGGGATGGCTAGGGATGTTGCCCAAAGACATTCCGGGAGATCTGATACTAATCAAATTCAAACACAGGAACATTGTCCCATTTTTAAGATTTTCCCAGCCCAAAATTGGAGATGGCCCTATTTCTATTTGGGACTTGTTTGATTTTTACCCTGGCCCCAGAGCATTGAACTATAACACTTGGTGAAAGGGGACTCTGTCTCCCATGCGTTTTTATTTTGCACTAGATTGGTTTTAGTTTGCTTTAAATATCCGTTTTTTTTCTTCTCAACATTGTAATGAACTGTTGATTTCTATATACATGTATGTATTTCTTTGTGCTGCTTTTATGGTTTTAAACTCAAAAACCGAAATAAAGCTTATATTTGATTTTGATTTGATTCAATACCTATGGGGTGCCAAGTTCCTAGTCCGAACCGACCACAAGCCCCTGATAAAGTTCCTAACATCTAATGGTCATGCCCACGCTACACCAAGAATTGCCAAAATGACACTACGATTGCTAGACTTCGTGTATGAGGTGGAGCACATACCGGGACCACAGAACAAGGTGGCAGACTTTCTGAGTCGAGCGGCGGCTAAGGAAGGAGTGGACAAGCAAGAGATGCCGAGGTGGGAAGGCTACATGGTGGCGACCATACAGGACACAGAGAAAGTGATCAGTACGCAGGAATGGGAAGAGGCCTACAAACTGGATGAAGATCTGGAAGTGATAAAAGGATACTTCGTCCACGGGTGGCCAGAGAAGAGGCACCTGAAGGAGACTCTGAGGAGGTACTGGGAAGTAAGGGATGAACTGCCACTGGGAGAAAACCCCCTGTTCCTTCTCAGGGGTGACAAAGTCATCCCCCCAGGGGATCATAGATCACTTGATGGCGTTGTTGCATGAAGGACACCAGGGGATCACAAAGACCAAAGCCTTAGCTCGACAAGCGTATTGGTGGCCGGCAATTGACGCACAAGTGGAACGGTACGTAAGACTATGTGAGTCATGCTCCAAGGCGGACAAATCCCAGTCTATGTTGAGACCACCATTAGGGAAGTTCCCTGTGCCGGAAGGACCTTGGGAGATGGTGTCCGTCGACATCATTGGACCCATCCTGAACGTGGAAGGCATACAGAAGTACGCCATCGTACTGATCGACAAGTACTCCATATGGCCAGAGGTGGAAGGGAAAGACGCAGTGGATACCGAAACGGTGGTAACATTACTGAGCGCTATATTCATCAAAGAAGGCATTCCCAAAATCATTACGTGCGACAATGGACCACAATTTACCTCAGCGAAATGGGAGGCTTTCATGTCCAGGAATGGTATTGAGGTCAAGCACACCCCCATATACCATCCCGCAGGGAACGGACAGGTGGAACGTTTCAACAGGGTAATAATGGGCACAATACAAGCAGCTATAAATGATGGACAGGATTGGGAGAAGGAGTTGCCCAAGATGTTTTGGGCCTGCCGCATCACATCAGGCAGCACTGGATACAGCCCCTTTAAGGTATTAAGGGGGAGAGAGGCATTTACAAAAGACAATGTTGCATGGAGAAAAATGGTTGTACAGAGCAAATGGTCCCCAGCCATAGTCAGGAGGAATCTGGAGAAAGCGCAGGAGACGTACACTGAACATTTCAACAAGAGGCAAAATGTACAAGGTGTGTCACTAGAGAAGGGTGACTGGGTGAGAGTGAAGGTAGCGACCCTGAGAAGAAAGGGGGAAAGCAAGTTCACACCGCCCCTACAGGTACTAGAGCCGTATGCCAGATCGGCACTGCTCAGCGACAGCAAAGTATGGTCGCAGGACAGAATGGCGAAATGCAGCAAAATCCTGAAGTGGGGAGCTGAGACAGGAGAAGAGGATGAGGATGTAGAGAGAAGTGAGGAATGTAGAGGAAGGAGACAAGAGCAAGTAGAAGAGAGCACGCAGCAAGTAGAAGAGAGAGACATTGAACTGGACGCGAGTGTCAGAGAGGAAGAGAACGGAAGAGGCAGGAGCAGGAGAGGAACAGAGAAAGAGAGGCCTGGAGGTAAACATGAAGGAACGGAGACGCGAGGCACGTTGCGGGTATCGGAGGTGCAGGGAGGTGAAAGAGAAGATGGAGTGGTGAAAACACGAGCAGGAAGAATCGTAAGGACCCCTGTGAGATTTAAGGACTTCGACATGGACACTAAGTAAGAGTGTGTAATCTTGTTATATGTGTTGATTGCATGAAGGGGGGAGATATGTGGTAACGGTCTAGTTGTTTCCAACTAGCCCCGGAGCAGGAACGTGAGTACAGGAACCGGAAGGCGGCCATTTTGTGTGGCGCCGACCGGGCTTGAGAGAAGACGTAGCCCCGGCGCTCCGGGGAATAAAGAAACTAAAACGTATATCGGCTCCTGTAGTTTGTGGGAGAGGTTCCTATAGAAAGGAGTAATGGAGGAAGAATACAAGGGTGCCTTGTAAACTGGCTATTCTCCACGGAAGGGACAAACTCAAGCTGAACAGCCTAAAACAAATAATGCCAGCAAATAAAAAGCAAGCAAATGTGAGTTATGAACCAAAAAGCCAATGGTCAGCAATGAGTGGAATGCGTTCCTAGGGAAACTTTTCGAATGTCCTCAAGATGTTGTTAACAAACCAGACACCTGAACTGTCTAGTAGGCTTCGACCTAAAAAAAAGACAGGTCCTCATTTACAATATTTTGACGCACTGCAGCGCAGCAAGCCTTCCTGCTGCGCTCACGTGTGTCAAAATAAAAGGGCAGGAATGCACCATATGTACAAGATATGGTGCATTCCTGTCCTCCCCTGTGCCTGCGCAGACACCCTTGCGTCATTTTGCAAGGGTACCTGCGCTGAGGGGATGATAGTTTTTGTGCAGGCAGGGACACCTTCCTGCACAAAAACAATCATTAAAGGCCTTTTCCTCTTTCTATGCATGCTGCAGAATGTAGCACGCATAGAAAGAGGAGAAATAAAAGTATTTCTACTCGTTATGCCTTCCCTGGGGAGGCGTAGGATTCTGATATATTCCTAGGTTTACAAAATGTTGTAAATCTAGGAACGTGTCAAGTTCCATGGATGTTGCATGGGCACACCCACAGCAACACCCATGGAACGCCCCTTTCACGCAGAGTTAGGCGTGAAAGGGAAACAGATTTACAAGGTCATGAATCGTCACGTAGGGTGACTTTGCATGGCCATGTAAATGTGGGGAAGCCCATTGTGCTGCCGGTGCGTCAATAAAAGTGATGCCCCGGCGGCACAATGGGCTTTGTTTAGGGGCTTCAACACTCGGCAACATCTCCATACAGGAGCTGGAAACCTACTTTGTTTAAGAGTATGATGAAGTATCTTCACTGGGTGGCTGTGACAAAGGCTGATGCTGGACAGTGCAGACACACTGAGATGGCTGGTCCTACAGACACAAACGCTCGCTAATCGGTACCACCACCAGTGTCAGCCTGGGTCATGTTTCTTTATGTACTGCTACCACTAAAACTCCATCACAAACAGGAAGGGGAAGACAGGTAACGCAAGGCTTACATGAGCATGACGAGAGTGTGGCATCCTGATTACCTTTGCAAACAGATGGACCCCTGGGTGGGTGGAGAAGATGGTAAGGCAGAGCTGTATGGTGTCTCCCTTTCACGACAAAGTCTTCAAGCTCTTCTCTAAATCCACAAATATTATAATTTAGTTCCTCTGTTGAGCAAGTAGTAGTATGTAACTCTTTAAATCAGTCTTCGTCACTCGCCTTCTAAAGAACGTGACAAATGTCACCTCTGCACTGGAGAGTCCTGTCTCCGGTGTTTCCTTTTTGGCTTGTCTCTCAGTATCTAGGAAGAGTTGTTGGCGAGTGAGAGGTTCTGGAGCAGGACAAATATCTGGATTGATTAAGTGTTCATGGGGTTGCTGGCCTTCACCACACACAGCTTGGCCTCCTGCTCCCAATTGGCCTGGGGATATATTAAGGCTGGAAGAGTGTCTTGTCCCCAGACACCACAGGCACAACCCGTGGGAGTCTGAACCCGACACCTGCTTAAGGCAGAACTGGCACTATTGGAACTCTGATTTTTAGAGTGGTGTTATCCTGTCAGCACTGCAGAATAAAAGTTTAAAAATTAAACATTCATCCAGGAAAGCACCCCAGATCTGCGTAGAAGAGTGTGGAAAAAAGGTCAGGGATGTAGTCTTGTTCAGGTCACTAGAAACATACAAGAAGCCATGTTCCAACCGAGAAGGGAGGGGTGTTTGACTGTAAGTCTGGTTTGTTTTTGTGTTGTACAAAGGCTTAATAAAGATGCTTTAAAAAATGCTATGTACCCATAGCCACATCCAATCAACTAGCTTGATATTGAGATAATAACTGTGAAAAAATAAAGTCTCTTTGATTCTTCTGAAGGAAGGAACACATTCCCACATCCATTCTGAACTGTGCTCCTATGCATATTCTGTCTTGAGCTGGGTTCAATGTGCTTTCTGCATAGTTGATGAGTAGACTATGTTATTGTATAAAATGCTGAGCAGCCTGAAGTCCGGCAAATGCTCTCTGGCGGAAGCATGTAGAAGCCAGTCTTCCAAGTAAGGGAAGATGGTCCAAACCTAAAGAGGTAATAATGCCACCAGAGGTGCTTTCTTCATTGCGAGTACCCTTGGGTAGATCTGATGCCAAAAAGCAGTACCTGGGATTGATCATTTTTAGCAAAAGACAAAATCTGAAGGCCCTCCAATGGCATCCTTAGATTGGAATGTTAAAGTAAGTGTCCATAAGATCCAATGTAATCATGACCACACCTGCTGGAATCGATGGAATTATACTCTCCACTTTGAATGGAATTGTCAGCATCCACTTCTTGACATTTCTCAAGTTCATGATTAGTCTGAATCCTTCCATGCATTTGGGACCCTAGACGATGATTGTACACACTTCCCCTGCTCCTTCTGGAACACAGGAATGATGGCTTAATTCACCAGGAATGAATGAATCACAGATATCATTGCTTCGTTGTTGACATAGTTCTGCAAACAAAGCATAATAGTGGTCCAAGTCTATCTACCTGAAGGAGACGCCTCCTGTGCCAACCGGTAATGCCTTATCTGCCTTCCATCAGGTCACATTATGCCACTTCCGATGTAGTCGGGAGCATTGCGATTTTATTGGCGGGATGGTTGGCCAATTCCTTCAAACTGATGTAATTATTAGTGCATTGTGACTGTGAGTTTTAGAAGATTGCTGCAGCAAAGGCGGTCTTCTTGAAGGTTCTTATAACTAAGACTTGCAAAGTTTACAAAGAAGAAACAGTAGAACCTGAAGACCGGCGAAAACAGTATAGTGTTTATTTTTATCCAGTTGGTGGAGCTTCTCTGTCAATTCTGCCCCAGAGAGCTTCACGAGCTGCTGATTTCTGTTGCAGTGTCTGTATACCAAACCCTGAACTATAGGTACCTTCTTTTTTTTTTAAACCTTTTTTATACTATAGGTACCTTCTTGAACCAATAGTAGCACTATCTATAAGTTAAAGCAGAGACAACATCAAAATATATATTAGACACATATTCCATGTGTTTCTCAATAGATTCCTACAATTCCGAACATTCAAAGCCCTTCTGAATAGCACTGAAGTCTTTAAAATCAGAAATTGGCTAGTATAACTGCCGTAAATCCACGCTGTCATGTCCAGATGTGCACAAGTATTTAGTTTTTTCAGGGAAGAGTCAATCTTTATAACAGTCTGATCTTTAAGGGTGCTCTCTTCAGCCATGCAGGTTCCACCAACTAAACTGGCCACCAGAGAATCCGCAGAAGTGATTCAGGAATGGACGTATCCATACCCTTGATAAGACATAGTCTAGACATAAATCTAGGGATGCTGATCCGGTCTTGATCTTTTCATTTACATAGTACAACAGCCAACACATAGTAATGCATAGGAAGGCCTAGCTATGGAGCATGTTAGATCTGCCTTAATACAAGACCAGATGATATGCTGGGCAATTCTTTGATTGGGAACCAAATATTGTGGCTTATTTCAGTCAGGATTTCCAGCACCGTATCTCTATGGACGTACTTTCCTCTTTGGTCCGAAGAAACAACATCGACTTCCCTGTTTTGATGAAAAGGGAAGATCATACTACTGCTCAGCCTGCTTGGGAGGAGTAATGTATTCTGGGCATGATTAAGTATTTGGAAGCCTGTAGTCGGTCTGTCAGGGTGGTTGACTGCCTGATTTAGAAATGACTTTTGGCCCAGTGGTCATCGCTATACATTCAAAGGAACTAGCGTCATGTACAAAAAGTTTGGTAAAAAGCTGCCATCTGTTTTGATGGCTGTCCACCAAACTTTTTTAAAGTTTTTGTTTTCCAGAAACTCCCTCTCAAAGCAAGTTTGTTTCTGAAAAACAAAAAAAGAAAGAGCCCCATACCCTCGAAGCTTTCTACCAGGGTGCGTGGGTCATATTATTGCTTATTTATGTTCCTCACTAGCAGCTTTTTTCTGATGGTGAAGGGCTATAAAAAAATACATTACATCACCCACCCTAAATAGAGTAAACATCCTTTGTCAGACTTCCTCTGTTGACAGAAACCTTAATTTCTGCCTATCTCTAAATAGGGCAGGTGGACTAAGAGTATTCTGTTGCGCTGGTGACAGATTACCCAGTTAGCCAAACTCTAAATCAGACCCTCTGTATTAAACAAATGGTCTTGAAAACAGTGTTCCTGATTCGGACTTTAAAGCTTTCAACAGAAAACTCCACTTGACTCCTATGCTGCTTTTGATGGAGAGTAGGAAGAACAATAACCCTCCGCATAATGTATTTTCCTGGAACATTTGCCCAGGTCAATGTGATAACACAGAGGGGCATATGTACAAGGAAATGGCGGAGCACTGCAGCAAATTTTGCAGCACCACGCTGTGCCATTTACAAAATGCAGGGATGCACCGTATTTACAAGAATACGACGCACCCCTGTGTTTTGTAAATGTCACTGGCATGAAAAATAACTGCCTAGCACTAATACACACCGTTGCACCATTATGCAAGGTGCCTATGTTGTAGGGATGATTGTTTATGTGGAGGGAGGTGTCTCTTCCTGCACATAAATATATTCAATAATGGCGATTTGCTACTTGTGTGTGTGCTGCAGGACACATAGAAGTAGCAAATCAACATTATTTAATGATGTTGTGCATGAAGGGACACCTTCATGCACAAAAACATTCATTAATGGTGTTTCGCTCTTTCTATGCGTGCTGAAGAATGCAGCAAACATAGAAAAAGCAAAAACAAGGAGAAATGAAAGTATTTCTCCTTTTTGCAGCTTTTGCAAGGCGTTCGTTTCTGGCGCTGCCTCAGATTTACAGGTGCTTGTAAATCAGGGGCCCCATTAAAAAGCAATGGGTGTTGTGGCGGTACACCTACAGCAACACCCACTGCACACCCCTTTCATGCAGATATCTGCATGAAAGAGTACCATATTTACAAAGCGGCGTTACGCCACAAATATTGGCTTAACGCCACTTTGTAAATATGGAGCAGGGCATTGCGCCACCGATCGTCCGTAAAAGTGAAGTTCTGGTGGAAAATCCCCTTGTACATATGCCCCAGAGAATCGAACAGGACTCTTACATGCTCAGTGCGCTCTGACTAAATATCTCCAAAGTGCGTGCCAACGAAGAGGGATAAAAAGTGTATGTGCAAAGAACTCTCACTGCACACTCCATGCACATTCTTGTACACCAGCAGCAGTTTGTAGTTTGCTGCTGCCATACCTTAGGAATTTCAGGATTTCAGAGCGGGACTGTGAGGACCAGCAGCCTCTCAACAACACACAGCTGGGTCCTCTTCCCGCCCTCCTCCCGACGCCACAAAACTGCTTGCGGCCTCCGCTCCGCGGGAGCCGCTCGCAGCAGTTTGTAGTTTGCTGCTGCCATACCTTGGGACTTTCAGGATTTCGGACCGGGACTGCGAGGACCAGCAGCCTCTCAACAACACACAGCTGGGTCCTCTTCCCGCCCTCCTTCCGCCTAGTGTACTTAATCACGCCCATTGTCCGCATCGCGGGACGCGCGCGCGCCGGGTGAAGCCCGGGCCAAGGGCGAGCCCGTTTAGGCCTGTTGTAACCCGGAGGAGACCGGACCACCCCACTTTCATCTGGCCTGCTTCACACTGCGGTTGTTCCGGCGCGCTGTAAGTACCTGTTTGAACTACTATCAGTGCCAGAAAAATGTCGGGGTGTGAAAGCAGGAGTAAGGCGGTGACTTTGGGTGGATACTTAGCAGGGACTTTGGATAATTTCATTATTAGAGCCAATTCAGTTATTGATCACAAAATAATCCTGATGGAGCGTCGCCTCTCCCAAGATCTTGCCACAGCGAAAAGATCCTGTTGCGTGTTTATCTAGGTTCCTGATCGATACTGCGACCTTATGCCCCTATTCGGCTATAAATCCATTTATTCCCTATATTGGCATAACCGTTCAAGTGCGATATTCAGAAAGTCATCTCTGGCCTCACATGAACAGAGCCACATTCCAGAATAGTTTTCTGCCACTTCCTTTGCAACCAATTAGTGCAATGATAGAGCAGAAGTCACTATCTGATATTCCTAGATTAACACTCCGAGTTCTTCAACAAGATAAAAACTCAGCAAACCTGGAAATCCCCGCTTGCTGCGTTTTGATTAGTAATGGAACTCTAATGAGCAACTGATAGCTATCACTTCCTAGTGACATCTTTAATTGACGTCTTATGTCCAGCAAACTTGCGTCAAACCAGGCACCTGTCAGGTATAAATATTACCAACGTTGCCTTAAGCAATAGCCTGTTGCTGCAGCCTGCTACCCTGTTGCTAGCTGTTGTATGCTGTATGCACCCTGCTGCTGCAGCCTGCTGCCCCGCTGCTGTTGGTGAAGCTACTGATACCATTATCGCTGCTAAAGCGCGAACGATGGTGTGGTAAGCTTAGGAGCTGAACAGCCGTCCCTCTGCGAAGAGCCCAGCAGATGCCAAGCTGCCCGCGGACGCTGTCCCCCCTCCTCCTCCTCGACGCGCTGAACAGAGAAATCCAGCTCCAGCGCTTCTAGTCTGCCCTCGCGGGTGACTGGGATACCGAGTTCCCCCTGAAGGAAATACCAGACTTCCATCATTCTATTCAGAGGTATGGTGTTGACTAAACCCTTAGAAGAGAATTCTTGAAGCAAACCTTGGCAAAACCAACTTAACTTAAAGCTACTTACTTACTCCCCTTCCACGTGTTAGGCTTAGGTCAGGCACACTGGGGTAGGCGTAGTTAGAAGCACCAGTTGAGTATTTTAGCCTAATGTATATATGACTGTATATATGTTTTATTACTTTTAAACCATTGTATGGCTAAGAAACCATATCAATGCTTTTACAGTATTATCTTGCAATACTTATCTTACTGTACGTACTTTTTATAATAACAAGTCTTGCAATTGTGGCAATACATTTCTCTTGTACGAGAAGAAAGACTGTTCAATAAATGTTAACCCTTTATTGACAAACGCCCGTCTCTCTATTCTCTACATATTGTGAAAGTAAACTGCACTAACCTGACTGAGTGAAATACATGTCTATTGTTTCACACGACCCTAGAGATTGACTCTTGATCTGAGGAGCAAAGTTGTCATGTTGCACGGTTGTTGGAAAGCTGAATCCCTTCTTATCTGTGCCAGGGAAGCTGATCACTTCCCATGCAGAGAAGAAAGTTTCCAGTGACCTCTGAGCTAGTTGGTAACACACCCAATTAAGTTTAGCATAGTCAGTGGAGGCCTGGAAGATCCGCACTTCTACGTCGATACTACTGTTTATGTTATTCCAATGCGCAGGGCCTAGTGGGAAACTAGGAACTACACTACATGGCGCCCAACGTTTGGTAAGGCGATAAACTAACGCAAGACGTTAGAGTAACTCAGTCATGCATATTTCACACAGACCCCTTTCTCCCGTAAATACTCCAATAGACGTCTGGAGTGGGTGAAAGGTTAAAATCCGCCCGACCTTAGTAGGAAGAGATTCCTATGTAAAGCTCTGGTTTATTCAACGTTGAAGGATACAGTGTTCCAAAATATTGTGCACCTAATCTTTGTCTCCTTGGAGACCAACTCTGCAAACCTTGCATTTTAAATGCCAGGAGAAAACGGAACCACTGGGGCCGCAGCAGATGCGACTCAGCAGGGTCCCGAACACACAGACCCGGATGCAATTATCATCCCGGTCCACTTAAGAAAATCTATAACTTTAAAACTTATAGAGAACGGACTGACACCTCAAGGTGGTACAGTAATTTTCGTGATAGAGGCTCACGAATATCGGCAGACAGAGGTATTCTATTCATGGATAAACTTTCCAGCGGCAAACGCTACAACAAAAGAGTTTCACTATTACAAAATAGAGGAACCTCCGGAAGAGTACGCTCCTTTCGAGGAGATTGAAATTCCACTTAAATTTCAAGAGCACCTGCTCTGGTTTAATGGCGCCCTAAAACATAATGATCACATTACCAGGCTCGGTCCACTAGGTAGACCAGGAGCAACGTGGCCGGTTCTAGCCAGCTACACACCACATCCGGACATTGTAAAAATGTCAAAGGAAGAGCTGTTAGTACAGCTAAAAACATTAATAAAAATACATAGGCAATTAGTCCAATATGTAATGCGGACTGCAACAGTCCAGCCAGCTGTTAATGTACCACAGCTGACCCCCCATCAGGGGAACACTAATAAAATTACACCACAGAACATACAGTCATGTCTTGGTAAAACACCCGTAAAACGGGAACAAATTCCTTTCTGGTTAGCACAGAAAATCACCCAAATAGAGGCAGTATTTCCTGATACTACCCCTATAGAGAAACACAGAATCTTGACCATCTGCCTTCCTATGGGAATCGCACCACACGTGGAGGACTGTGACACTTGGGGTACAGTCTTTGCTTCCATTTACACAAAAACACACGGTGTTCCGTCTATGGCGGTGATACCAGAAGTGCTAAAACAGATTCAAAATGAATACGGTCCAGAGCCCGCTTTAAATCTAGGTATGAAATTACTGAAAGACTTCAAGCAGGTCTCGGCTATATTATTAGCCAATATAAAAGGAGAAGCAGCATCTGTGGCGATCCGCCAGAAGTTGAAGGAAACAGATATAAAAGATCCTGTTGAGCTTGCCAAAATCATAGAAAAATGCTATGAAGAATTAGGTAGAGACAGCTTGGGTGGGAAACCGGTAAAGCCCCAACTGCTCGAAAATCCTGAAAAATTATTTATTAAAAATAATTTAAACACTCCTAAAAAGAGCTGGGATGGAAATAAACAATCCACTCCCAAGGAAAAAGTTTTCCAGTCCAGAGGAAGGTCTCCTCGACGGAGGGAAAGAACTCCGACTCGAGAACGCCAGTCTCCCCAGAGGGAGCCCTCTGAGAAAAGATATAACCTTAGAAATAGGGATAATCTGAAAAAACCTGATAGATATCAAAGTATTGATACACGTCCCTCTCGATCTTTTCCACAGAATTCGGAAAGAAGAGGACGGTCAGACCCAGGAGAGCACACCAAGTCCAAAGACAAGGAACCTGCTCAGAGTAAAAAATCTCAATTTCAGAAAAAGAAGGTAGCCAGTATTAGAGTAATCAACCATGCCGAAAATACTGAGGACACAGTTGAAAAACGGGGAGTGGGCATTGACAATGTTGGACAGTGCAGCAGAAATCAGTATAGCGCGCAAGATCTTGATGAGTCATCTGGAGACAGTGGACACGAATGAATACATTCAGGTTGAAACTGCCGACACCAGACTTAGCGAGCCCCATAAAATATACGAAATAACATTGCGTATAGAGGGTGATAAGACTAGGAAAATAAGAGGTCTATTTTGGGATAAGCTCTCAAAAGGCTATGATATTCTGTTAGCTGAAAAAGATTGGCCCCCAGAGTTTGTCAGGGAGTGCCCTCGTGGCGAAGAAATGATTATGCCTGCCTTCTCGAATCACATTCCGATTCACAAAAAATATACATATGCAAGGAAATGGGCAGTAGCCCAGGCACCTGCATTATATAAAAATCATGTCGGATGGGATGAGGACTCAACTCCTCACAAAATCCAATTAAAAAGTGAACCAACTGCCCAACGGCAGTATCCCATTAAGCAAGAAGCTAAAAAACAAGTCAGGGAGATCTTAGATCAACTTGAATACCAGGGGGTGATTGAAACATGCACCTCTCAAATGAACAATCCTTTGTTTCCTGTCTCCAAGCCAGACAATTCATATCGTCTAGTTTTGGACTACAGACACCTTAATACATGTTGCAAAACTTTTGCAGTACAAAACTCGCATAGTGCAGCCCTAATGAATAACATAGTTAGGAAAAAATATAAAACGACATTAGACATATCTAATGGTTTCTTTTGTCAAAACATTGCACCAGAAAGCAGATATTTGACCGCTTTCTCTGCATTTGGGTCGCAGAAAATTCTGTCGACTCCCACAGGGGTTCAAGAACAGCCCAGGACTATTCTCAGCTAGAGTAACAGAGTTACTACAAATATATGATGATGAGGCATTATCTTACGTAGATGATATCTATATCACAGACGACGACTTGGATACTCACTTGAAAAGAGTGAACACCATTATACTTGGGTTCGCAGCAGAGGGTTACAAATTCAACTTTAAAAAGTCTCGAATTGCCCATCTGACGGTACTATTTTTAGGGTACGAATTATCAAGTGAAGGGAAAAGCCTAGCGGACAACTTCTTAGAGAAGTGCGCTGTACTCCAAGCTCCAAAAACGCTGAAGAATTTACAATCCATTCTAGGTTTTCTGAATTTCGGAAGAACATACATTCTAAATTACGCAGAGAGGGTTAAACCTCTCTACGAACTAATGAAACCTGATTTTAAACAAATCAATTGGACTCAAAAACACACAGAAATTTTGAGATCACTGCAAACAGACATGTTAGCAAAAACAAAATTAGATACACGTGACAACACACGTGATCTTGTAATCCGAGTCATCTCAGGAAGATGCGGATTCACATACCTGACCTCTAATGAGGGAGAAAAGGTACCAATTTCAATTAAATCTCACTTGTACACACAAGCAGAAAAAACATTCAGTCACACAGAAAGAACTGTGAAAGCAGTGCAAATCGCATTAGCAAATGAACGAGAACTAGCACACGGCAAACGGATTAATATCCTTACAGCGGAATCCGTCTTCGAGGCGCTATTCAGCCCAGTAAACCTGCCTACAGTGTCACTGGATCCGAAATGGATACAGTGTGTAGATTCTCTAGGAGCGGAAGACGTGAAATACTATTTCGCCCCGCAATTCGAAGAACTGAATGATTTAGAGTATGAAGAAGAATATCCTCTGCCAATCGAACTTCTGCCTCTCCCACAATACGCCTGTATAATCTATACAGATGGATTTGTACAGCATTTCAACGTAGAGAGAAAATCCTACGATGCAGCATGTGCGATCATTAAAGGTCGTTGGCTGTGCGGTAAATTCAGACCGAAAGTAACAAAAACTGAATCTGTAAGAAACTGTTCGGTTCAGAGAACTGAAATCAGATGTTTAAAGATGGCGCTCGAAAATGCAGAACGTGAATTCCCGACACTTATCGTGTGCGATTCTCATTTTTGCGTCAACTCTTACAACAATAAACTGCAGAGGTGGATTGAAAATGATTACAAAGATGACACAGGTGCCACAATAAAGCATAAATTGCTCTGGAAACAGGTAGCTCTTTTACACAAAGAACTGTGGAAGTTGAGGAAATTGATGTACATAAACAGCATTCATTCCCCTTCTTCTCCCACTCCTCTCCCTGTGAGCACCATGAATACCGTAAATTATTGACCGCATCACTCTGCCAGTAAGAGCCCGTACCCATATGCATATGTACAGCCATTCTTGGCACCATGGCCTTTTACCCATTGGAATCCCCGGCTTCCCTCCTGCGCGTATCTTGAAACCCCCTCTCATGCATAGACCATGAAACCCTCTCCCTCTGCGCGACCCTGCTGTGAAAGGCAACTCTCCTGCTTGATCCGCACAAAACCCCCCCCCCATTCCCTCTTGAAGAGGCATCCTTCGCCTTAGCTGACATAGCCCTCCCCAGCTGCACCTGACTGCCCCCGCTCTCTCATGTACGGGTCATCAGATCTCTCTCTCTCTCTCTCTGTGTGACTCTGTCCCTGTGTCCACCCTGGCTACCCCTCCCTTCTCCTCACATGGGCAAGTCATAAACCTTCTTCTTCTGCAAGGCCCTGTCCTTGAGAGTCACGGCCGCGCCTGACCAGCACCTCCTTTCCTTCCATGAATACCCCTCTGTTGACAAGCCCTCCCTCCGCGCTCGATTGTCCACGCGGCATGAATACCACTCCTTTGATGACCCCTTCCCCCGAGTCCGGCTGACCACATATGTCCGAGGCCATCGCCTGAGCCAGGAGATACCATTTACTGCCCTTATTGTATGAAGTCACTCCTCTTCAAAGGATCCACTATTGATCCTAGCCACCCCACCCCCTGGGCTATGATCAGGCGTACACATCCTACGGAACACTCAGCTGCGTGATTGCCCTCCCCTCTTATCAGCAGGTCAAGGGTCCCCATTGTGAACATATGTGGGGTAGGATTGACACGAGGATTATAGGGATGTCTTTCTTTTGCGTCACACTGTCCTGATTGTACTATCAAGTGTTTTGTAAGGTATAAAAGAAAGAGTCTCAGCTCACTTGTTAGAGCACCTCCCGAAAGACACTGTGTTTCGTGTCCGAAATGACTGGCTCTCCTCATGAGAATTAAACTCTGTTCTTGATTCCTGCTTCCAGCGCCCGTCTCTTTATTTGGTAACTATTCAACATGGGAACTAAGAGGCGGTTTGCGCCAGCGGCCTGGGCATCGATAGAATTATGGGCTCATGTTCCACAATTGGCACCCAACGTGGGGCCCATCAGTGACATAAGGTTCGGTAAGAGAGATCCAGACGAAGAAGTGAACATCTAAATGATCGGAGTATACCTGCCTTGAGAGGGCCCTAGCCCGGCTGCCGATCAAAAGAACTTCGCCAATTCTGAACGGACCTCTCTTGAGTGACCTATTGTCCTGACTGGAATCCCACAGGAATGCTACATGGAGTAAGAGAACGATCGGGCGCTGGAGGAGGGAGATGAAGAACTGTCCGTATGGTCCGGTCCGGGTAAGATTAAGTAGGGTGTTTTTACGCCTGATTGGTAGGGTGGTTCTATCCACCTGATTGATTGATTGATTGTATTGAAATCGGTATTTGTATACTGATATTGTTGGTATTGGTTCATTTAGCTTTGAAGGCTACTTGACATATTGGTTCTCTTCTGGAGAACGAGACATTCTCTGTCTGCAAACAGCGGCGAATAGGAACGTCGTCCCTCTTTGCAGATCGAGAAGGGTAGGTAATGCAGACTTTTGTCCCCGTTGTAATCCGTCATGCCTACTTTTCTCCCCACTGATTGTTTGAAATCGATTAATAATCGATTGTTGCTCTTTGAGATCTTCCCTGTCTACAAACTGAGACGAGTAGAAATATTCTGTCTTCCTTTCTGGATAGCGAAGGGCAGGTAATGCAGACGTTTGTCCCCGTTGTAATCCGTCATGCCTGTTTTTCTCCCCACTGATTGGTTGGTTGCCTGGACATTGTTGTTCCAGGTATTGTTTCGTTTGAGGTATTTTCTGCCTGCAAACAACGTGGAGTAGAAATATTCTATCTAGTCTTTGCAAGTAGTAAAGGGTAGGTTATGCCCCTTTGTGAATTCGTCAGTCCTACCCACTCCCCACTGTTTGGTTATTTGAGGGGTAGCTCGCATGGTCCGCCCAGGAGACTACCCTTATGGAGGACATATGCTCCCCGCTCATGGGCCATTTAGTGGAAGTAGACCATCTGGTCCGTCCAGGAGGCTACCCTAGTAAGTGGAAGTACATCGCTCGGTCTGTCCAGGATGATACCCTAATGAAGGAATATATGTTCCCCTTTTGATCGATAATCTAGTTCCACCCTGGACCATTTATTGGAGGGAACTCGTCTGGTCCGTCCAGAAGTACCCCCTAGTGAAAAGGACACATAAAAAATATGAAGTGATCACCGTTCCCTACTAACAGAAAGCTTTAGCTCAAAACACGCTAAGGAAGAGAAAGAAAAATAAAAAGAAATCAGGCTAAGTCAGTAACCCCCTGATGAGCTTTTGACTTCACTAAAAATAAGAAACATTAGAAATAGTTCGTAATAAGAAATGTAAAATGGCGAAAAGTTTGACAGCAAAAATAGCCACGAGGTAGCTAGGCTTCACTGCCTATTCCTGCTCCCAACATGTCTGCCTCATTGCCCGCCACGCCCAAATAACGGTCACATGAAATAGAAACAATTCAATAGGTACCTACCCCCATTCCGGAAGCTCCCGAAGTGCAACAGGTCCGCGGTTACGCCCATCCGGAAGGCGAGGCCTCGAGGCACGAGGGGCTCGCCTGGCCACGGTCAGTAGGAGATGATGTTGGGCAGGCGGTCCAAAGAATGACAAAGACCTCTCCATCTCTTCTCTTCTGCTGCCCTGCAGGCCACGGGGGGGGGGAGCTGTCTTGCCTCAGCCGCCGACCACTCCCCACCCCCTCTCTTGCCTGATCTGGCCATCAACGAGGACCGGAGCCAAGGCGAGGTCGGACAACCCTGGGAGTTGCAGATAGTCCCGCCACATGACCACGCCTGACAGTTCCAGGTAGTCCCGTCACATGCCATCGCCTGCATAGTTACAGGTAGTCCCGCCACATGTCGACGCCTGGACGATTGTAGGTAGTCCCGCCACATGTCAAGAGAAGAGGGGGGGATGTCTTGCCTCAGCCACCGACCCCCCCCCCCCATCTTCAATGGCTGGCACGGCCAATATCGAAGCGACGGAGCCGAGGAACGGCGCGGGGTCGCTGGAAGGGGGAGGCGGCGCGAACGAGCCTCCCCCACCTCCCTCCAGGTGGAGGCTTCCAGCGACACCCCAATGCTCTTACTTAAAGAGGGTCAACATCAAAAAGCGGTCTTTTGCCCAGGACGGGCACGCACCCCATGCCTTCTCTCCTCAACCTTGAAGATTCTATGAGAGCCGGGGGGCACCCCGATCCCTCCGCATGGGCGCCCCCGCCCCCCTCACTGGGAACCACGACATCGGTGCAGCTCCTGCCGGCGCCAGCCTCGGATTGAAAATGGCTAAAATGCAGCCACGGCACAGACTTGTTCAGTTCCGGAGGAACACCAGAATGACCCGGTAGGAAAATTGTTGCCGCCCTCCCCACTCTTTGACTAATGATCCATATTGTTAGAACTGTTAACCACATGATTCAAAACTTTTTGAACTTCCAACGGAAGGTTCTGGTCCAACCACGAGTCATTGGAGATATTCTGACTGTGCTGGAACTCGCCTGACCCCACCCAAAATGGCGCCGACACAAAATGAGACTTTTTGAATAAACTTTGTTGCACCCTGACCACGCAGCTTTTTGCCCCGAGATATGTATGTAGTTTTCTTGGATAATGAAAGTAGATACGAAGGATATTGAGTATGTGCTTGGACAATGAACTGACTTAGGGTGGGTACTGATTATGACTTGGAAAATGAATTGGTGTAATTTAGGTAATGAATGAACATTGGATAATGAATTTATGAATTTATTAAAGATGAATTACTGACATGCATCATGCTTGCTCTGTAGGGAAGTTTAATACGATTTTATTGCACTGCTGCACTTTTTGCAATGAACTGCCACCAATTTCGTTCAACACTTTTTATTAAAAGTATTTTGAAGAAGAAAGCATGGTTGTAGCAGTTGCATTAATAAGTTTTGGATGTCTTACTACTGTGAGCGAAGAATAAGTATGATGAAAGATGAAGGTTAAAAAGGACCAGATATTTAGCAGCTACATTATGTGTCACAGGCAGCCGGAAAAGTGTTTTAGACACCCTTAAAACGACACCACAGAAATGCCACCTGACCGTCACCCTTGCACCCGATAAAGAGGGTTACGACCAAGTAACTCATGTAGATACGCAGATCGTCAATGATTATCTATCTGACATTACTGGTCCCTCTGGGCTTAAACGCCGAGATAGTAAAGAAATGCAGTACGTGGAGATAGGTCGAGTATGTGGTAGGTAAAAACATTTTCGGACTACTGCATGCTGATGTGCTTTGAATGCTGCCCCCCCCCACCCCTTCTTTTTCCTCCCTTCTGCAGGTCACGTCAGAACGTCGGCTGAAATATGGGAGAACGATGGTCGAACCACCGACGAAAAGGGAAGGAGGGAATATGTGCATAGTCCTCATAACGATAAGTTTTTAAAAGACGTAGACTTAAACATGACTGTTCCTCCTTAGAACATAGCAACTGGGAGGATGGACTGACATAGAAACTGGACAGGTACTGAATGACGAAAAAATTGACTAGAAATGACGCGTTAAATAATGTAACTGGACGTTTGACTAGATAGGGAAAGGACAAAGAAAAATATACGGGTAAGGGTTGCCACGGCACCACCCGTCTAGGAAGTTAGGAATGTTGCTGATGTTCAAAATGCACTGCCCCCTTTCTCACACTCTTATAGATATAGCCAAGCTGTCCGACTGTTCTCCCGATCAATACTTGCCGTTGCCTCAGCCTGGAGAACTTCCCACCAAAGGAAGGAACTGAAAAATGGTTTAAGATCCAACCATGGGTAAATAGCGCGACCAGGTTAATTTCTGATCAACCAACAGAGGTGTAAGTATTGGCAATTGAGAACGCTCGCAGACATGACAAGCGAGAAGAAAAAGGAGGGAAGGGTAGAAAGAGCTAAGCACGTAGATAAATAGGATAGTAAAGATACGTAGGATATAATATGAATTTTGTTGGCCACCTGTTGTTTCCTGTCTTGTCGTGAATGTCTTATATATGTGTAATGCATGTGCCGTCTTCCCTGTCTGAGTTTGTGTGTGTGTAATGTACGGATTTATGTCTTCCCTCTGTCTGTATTTGCGTGTTACCTGACCTTTGCTGTTCTGTGTTGTGAGCGCACTAAATGACCTATTTTCGTACACGTCTCTCTCTCTCTCTCTCTCTCTCTCTCACCACCCCCTTATCTCTCTCGCTCTCTCTCTCTCTCTCTCTACATGTCATACGTGTACCGAATGGCTCGTTTAGATTGCGGACGACTCTCACTCTCTAAGAGAGTCTCCCTATTCTCTCTCCCTCTTTTTGGTAAAATTGTGCCCCACCGGCACCAGTCTGATTTGATACATATTGAACGCGAAGGTGTTCAGCGAAATTGACCGAAACTAAAATGATTGTATCTCGCCATATTACTGCCTCTCCTTTCTGCAAAATGAATGAACTTGAATTGGCTGAGAAGGAAAGGACAGGTAAGACGACTAAAGTCCCCCAAATCTGGCCATTTATAGGGGAACTGTATGTCCATGGCACCTTATGTCTGTTCTTCAGAGACAAACACCAACGTCTAGATTGACCCCCAATGCCCAGATTGCCCCACCCCCTTTTGCACCCAAGCGCGAGCGCCCGAAGCATCCCCGCCCCATTTTGATAGACCCCAGTTGCTGTCCCGGATATAAACATGATGACCATGAGTAACTGTTGACCCTCGAGAAAACCTTGTTTTGCCTGACTCTCGATGATGGCACCCCCGCCCTGTTTGAAAAGGTTAGCCAGTCCTGAAGGGAAATGCTCCGTAATGTTGAATATGATGTAATGCACAGTTGATGGGAATCTCATTTATCCTCACTTGAGTTATAAATAGGACGATGAATGAACCTGCCATGAACTCAGTAGGAATGCTGACACATGCACTGCTTGGTAATGGACCTCTGACTGTGACCAGTGAGCGTATCTCCCAAATGCGTAGAATTGAGGGAGGAATTCACATGCGTAGATATCTTCTTCTGCCATTTCTCTAAAACCTTGTCTTGTACCTATTCAAAGATTCACGATCACCGAAGGAGATGGGTCAGACGTGACGTACAGCCTGACTGCAGATCTTGGGACACGTGTGACCTCGACCAAAGGTGGAGCTGCAGAGCAACAGGATACGGGACGAGACCGCAATTTCAACGTGGAAAATGAAAAATGACGGGCCGCCTTGAAGCCCTCCGTCTGCTAACCCACGTGTGCCTGGAGTCTCCGTCCCCCTTCTTTGGGCCCGATTGATGGGCCTGCCTGCTTGTTATCCTTTGCTCCCTTGGTCCCTTTTGTGTGCCCCAGGAACTCTGACCCAACTCCGCTCTCTCTCCTATTGACTATTTGAACCACACTCACCCTCTTTTCCACGTGACTTTTTGCCAAAAGGAAGAACCGCATTCATATGGGAATAGGGTGTTGCCACGGAAAAGTAGGTGCCGAGCATAAGGCGCCACCAAACGGATTGTTTAGGGAACAGGACTGTGGTCTAACAGCAGAGGACTGACCGCACCCTGCAACGCGTAAGGATAGAACCGAGCTGGACCTATAGCTCCACCGCCGGTGCTCAACAGCGCCAACGAAAGTACACGGACTAGAGCCTACCAGTGATGGCTCAATGATAAAAAGACACTGTGACGAAGAAATCTTGTGTATTGAACTGAATTCCGCTCTCAACTACCTGGTCAAAACTGTTCATTGGTCACATTTTTAAGTTAGAAAGATTTATGCTATGTAGTGCGTTTAATTGTCAGGAACACAACGAAAATGCAATTTCCTATGTGCTGCATTCTGCCCATCACCTCGACTGTCTATGATTGTACGTCAAATGTTAGTATCGACAAAATGCTAATTCATCAACGATGCCTGTCTACCTGTAAACCCATCAATTGCAAAAATGACTGCTGTTATGTAAAAAGGGGCGACTGTGGAAGTTGAGGAAATTGATGTACATAAACAGCATTCATTCCCCTTCTTCTCCCACTCCTCTCCCTGTGAGCACCATGAATACCGTAAATTATTGACCGCATCACTCTGCCAGTAAGAGCCCGTACCCATATGCATATGTACAGCCATTCTTGGCACCATGGCCTTTTACCCATTGGAATCCCCGGCTTCCCTCCTGCGCGTATCTTGAAACCCCCTCTCATGCATAGACCATGAAACCCTCTCCCTCTGCGCGACCCTGCTGTGAAAGGCAACTCTCCTGCTTGATCCGCACAAAACCCCCCCCCCCATTCCCTCTTGAAGAGGCATCCTT
This sequence comes from Lissotriton vulgaris, assembly GCF_964263255.1. Classification (NCBI taxonomy): domain Eukaryota; kingdom Metazoa; phylum Chordata; class Amphibia; order Caudata; family Salamandridae; genus Lissotriton; species Lissotriton vulgaris. The sequence goes on from NC_141697.1 coordinate 909,290,321, forward strand.
CGCCTTAGCTGACATAGCCCTCCCCAGCTGCACCTGACTGCCCCCGCTCTCTCATGTACGGGTCATCAGATCTCTCTCTCTCTCTCTGTGTGACTCTGTCCCTGTGTCCAGCCTGGCTACCCCTCCCTTCTCCTCACATGGGCAAGTCATAAACCTTCTTCTTCTGCAAGGCCCTGTCCTTGAGAGTCACGGCCGCGCCTGACCAACACCTCCTTTCCTTCCATGAATACCCCTCTGTTGACAAGCCCTCCCTCCGCGCTCGATTGTCCACGCGGCATGAATACCACTCCTTTGATGACCCATTCCCCCGAGTCCGGCTGACCACATATGTCCGAGGCCATCGCCTGAGCCAGGAGATACCATTTACTGCCCTTATTGTATGAAGTCACTCCTCTTCAAAGGATCCACTATTGATCCTAGCCACCCCACCCCCTGGGCTATGATCAGGCGTACACATCCTACGGAACACTCAGCTGCGTGATTGCCCTCCCCTCTTATCAGCAGGTCAAGGGTCCCCATTGTGAACATATGTGGGGTAGGATTGACACGAGGATTATAGGGATGTCTTTCTTTTGCGTCACACTGTCCTGATTGTACTATCAAGTGTTTTGTAAGGTATAAAAGAAAGAGTCTCAGCTCACTTGTTAGAGCACCTCCCGAAAGACACTGTGTTTCGTGTCCGAAATGACTGGCTCTCCTCATGAGAATTAAACTCTGTTCTTGATTCCTGCTTCCAGCGCCCGTCTCTTTATTTGGTAACTATTCAACATGGGAACTAAGAGGCGGTTTGCGCCAGCGGCCTGGGCATCGATAGAATTATGGGCTCATGTTCCACAGAACTACAAAAGACTCACGTGATTCACGCACAGAGTCTTCAACGTGATGGCGTTCACGTTGCAGGGAATTCATTGGCTAATACAGCCACAGCGGAAGCAACTAAACCGGCTTCCGTAGCCACAAAAAAGCGTACAGAAAAATACATAGACGGGGAAACCATGCTGGCAGTAAAAACGACCGTAAAAGGCGACTGTGCAGCGCTACCCGTGAACTATCGACTCAATTATGCATACATAATCGATGCAAACTCCGTTCCTTTTGCTCGAATCCCTGGAGTGGGGGACAGAGTAATTCCAAACAGGAGCAGGAGGGGCTTCCTCTTACTGGAAGCACACATGGGGTTGGGTCTGAGACACCAAATAATCAAGGTTTCTCTGAAAGAATTACAATCAGAGTACTGGTTGCCAGGAATGAGTATAGATATTCAATGTTTTGCTCAAAATTGTGAAAACTGCAACAGAGATCGCAGTAATGAACAGGCCAGTGTAGTTTCAGGATCCCTGCTAGACAGCATAAGGCGGTCTATCTGCGCAATCAAAGAAGAGAAGCGCGTCCCATTGTACACAGTTAAGGCTAAACACACTTAAATAATGTAGCCTCCTGCGCTCGGCTGACGCTAGAACTGTTATAAGAGAGATTTGCGAGTCCATATCGGCATATACGCAATTACCACGTTCCATTCTGACCAGGGTCCTGCTTTTAGCTCTCGAGCTTATAAGGAGGCCATGGCCAGCATGGGAATTGGGTTGCGGTATTCTTGTCCGTCGCACCCCGAAGGGAATAGTGTGGTTGAAAGAAAAAACCGGGACATAAAGCGATCTATAACAGCGAAGGTATTAGGTTCAGGCGCTGGGTGGGTCAAACATTTAATAAGTGTCCAGACTAGTCTTAATAACTTGCCAAGAAATTCTCTAAAAGGTTTCAGCCCATACGAACTATTGTTCGGAATTAAAATGAACATTCAGGACCTCGATAGTCAGATGTCAGTGGTACAAGAAAAAACAACAGACTTTGACATCAAAGATCGTTTGGCTGTTTTACAGGAACTGAATGAAACAAGAAAATCCTTAAGCAACATAAAGTTAAAGCAACAGCCATCTACCACTGACGAGGCACCACAAGCAACAGCCCCAGCAAGGCCTGTCTGGATTCCAAAGATTGGGGATCTAGTCAGAGAAAAGATCGCGGTGAAGAAGGAATTTGGGCCTTCTTACAGAAAAGCAGTACCTGTCTTAGCAGTCACCGGAACAAGATCAGTTGTACTACCGCCCCTTGCTGGTAAAAAGGAGAACAGAGTCGTGTCTATCGACCTGGTAAAACCACAAGCATGTGGCCTATAACCAACAGTAGGCCCAGTGGACTCCCAAGAAACAACAGAATACCCAAACTTGCAACAATCCAAGAGGTTCAAACTGAAAGACTAATCACATTCGATCAGCCTGCAGTGCACGGTGAAGGACTATGCAATAATGCCATGGAACTCGTGCCTCTTGAAACACAGATTGAAACAGTTCGTCAAGAAACAACACCAGTCTACACTAATGTGGCATCAGAAAATGCTACCGAGAGACAGATTGAAAGAACAATCCCATCAATTGACAGAACTGCCTCTGGTTATTTCATCAACTTCGACAACTTCTCTGAAGATCAAAACGACCCCGAAGTGATGCCAGAAACAAAAAAGACTTTTAAAGAAAAAGCAACGGAACTCTTTCATCAACTAAAGGAGATCTACCTTATTTCTCCTTGGCTAGAGTTCTGGTTCGGTCTAGGTGTATTTTTCCTCCTGCTTTGGCTCATCATGGTACTTTGTTTGGGAAAATTCATTGAGGGAAAATATATTACAATGGACACAGCAAGTCAGAACATCAACCTAGTCCTGAAACCACACAGATCATCCCATGTGAAGAAAAGAGAACTGTCAACAGTAAATGTCACAGCAATTCCAATACCTGGTGGGGTAGTATGGGAGAAAACAGACTATGAAATATATGGTCCGGTCGAAATCCTGAAGTATCCTCATCAACTGAAGGTTTCCTTAAGTGACTTTGTAACACCTAGTACATTCTCTGATGATTGGGACTTTAACAGTATTAATGACATGATGTCTGATTTAGTAATGTCAGCTAGATTCACAGATCATGATTATTTACAAGGTTCATCTAGTTATGAGCAGTTATTCTGTTACACACACTATGGTGATCACTATTTGCATAAATCTGCACAGCCTAGAAATGTTTTTATGTATAATCAATGGGAACATTGTGCTACACCACCTAAAAGGAGTTCTAAAGCATTTTTTGAGAAATTCAAATACTTCTCAGGGTTTAACACCAGTAATGCAGAAACGTTTTATTACAAACTGTTAGATAAAACAGGGATGAAAACAATGCTGACAAATTCTAAATTGATATATTCAGAAGCATTTTATGACAAAATGATGACATTTGGTTTTGATTATTGGAAAGATAACATTGAAACGAAAACAATTTGGGGTACAAAAGATTGGCAGGTACAAGGCATTGAAGCACTATTTAGAACCTGCATGATACCAGAACAAATGTTGTTTTTAAATGACACAATACACCAAACATCCTGTCTTGGCCTAGCTAAGATCAAAGACCTTAAAACACCGTCTATACCAAAGCCAATACCTGAAAATACAACTGCAGATATTGAGTTAGACGTGTCACAAATTTTACATTTTAACAGAACACATCCTGATTGGAAAAAGTGGTTAATCTGGCCTACTGACACAAACAGCTGTCAAGATAGATTCCTGAATAAAACACAGGGGTTAAAAATGACCAGACTAGACCCGAGATATTCCCAGAGACAACATCCAGGGATAATAACAACATGCAGTGTAGGGAAACTCTGTCTCGAATGGCTAACATCATCCACACTGGCTGAAATTAAGCAACACTTGTCTTTACTAAAAGATGGTGCTGATTTGCGCGATTTCATTCTTGGACCACGCAAACAGCGTCAAAAGCGTTTCATAGCGACCAGTATCTATGCTGCATACAACGAGGCTTGGAAAGTCACACAAATTGAAACAGCTGAAAAAATACGAGAAATTGATCGTATTAATTTGGAAAAATCACTTTCTGTAGTAGACAATGGGTTAATGACTCTGTCTTCCAGAATATATTCGTTGGACAATATTGTATCCTCTGCCTTTGATGTGATAGATAGAGACTTGCTAATGTTACAACATGGCCAATCTCAATTACGTTCTATTATAGAATTAGGCTGGACGCTGCAAAATCTTCGTTCAGGCTATGTGCCTTGGCGTTTAATCAACACAACGTCATTATTTTCCATTTTTAACCTTACTGATAAACAGATCAGTTTGGCACAGAAAGGAGCAGACTATACAATCCTGAGCATCGAAAAACTTGAGAGATTACCACTGACAATGTCAGAGAGTCCTGTCATTGAATGGATAATACACGGAATTATCACTATTCCAATAACAACTTTCCGATTTAAAAAGTGCCTTGAATACATACCTACTGGCCAGTATGAACGATTGGGTAAAGGATATGTAAAATCAGAATGGAAATTACCATACACACATTCTTGCTATAGTGACAGCGACAAAAATGTATTTCTTAGTGGTGAAAATTGTAAACATTCACTAAGTGGTATACTTTTGTGTCAGGGTATTAATTTACACGGAGCATGTGATGGAAATTCTAACAACCTTTCATGCCACCAGCTAGTCACACCTGCAACTCAGATAGAGCCCTTCTTTATGCAACTCGCAAACGGGAGTTACATTCTTAGAACGGATCACAGATGTTGTGGCCTTGTGCCAGGGAAAAGTTATCTAGTAAGCGTAACATCCATGGTCAAATGCTGTATGCAAGCATTGTTCCCGAGTGGGCCTGCAGACACAGTGACTCCCATCTGGCCTCGTCTGAATCTCTATTCTATACGAATTGATACTTTAAGCAAAATGAAGTCTGTGCTTTTGCAGACAACAGTGCCTATAACGTCATCAAAAGAGACGTATGATCTTCTAGTTGCAAGGACAGCTACTGAAGTTCATGAACTTTTATCAACAAATTGCCCCGTGCATTTCGTAGAAATGCTCAGCCAACTCCTTAACATGTCTAGTGCCACAAGCATCCCAGGCATATTTAAGACGGTCTTTACGGGACTGCTAACACCTTTTCAGGCAATTTTGGGAATCGTTCCTAATTTTGTTCACTCTGTTTTTGGCGGCATACCATTATTTTTGGGACTCGTTGCAGGGATTTCATTTTTGACCCTCCTGCTTCGTTATGGCAAACCGAAACTCAGACATAGCTCCCATGGGAATGGAAGAGACAATCCTAGCAATGCGCTACCGGGACAGGATAACTAACGTCCTCGGATTGGCCAGGCTGAGAGATCTAAACATGACCTGGTTCCTTTCATTCAGACCTATATGGCAGAACTGTATCTTACCGGTACTTCGATGTACGCTATGCGGAGATGAGTGCGTGTTGGACATCTGTCTTTCACTTCCATCAGCAGTACCAATGGACGTTGATACTTTGCTCAGTCAAATAACGGCTCACGCATTGTGTTGTCCCCAGCGGCTACCAATCCTGATGACGGCATTCGTTGAGACTCCTGTACTACGACTAGGTGGTAACAGTGGAGCGAGTGACAAAAGCAACATCACCCAGGTACGACCTTCTGTGAGCTTTGCTGATCCTGACTATGATGACAGCAATCATTCTCACACCTGCCAAGTTACAGCGCTATCGAATTTGGTTGAACTGTCACCTGATTTTGTAGACCAATTCTTTGAGAGCCTGTCTGATACGATGTTCTCACCCGTACAGAAACAATAACTTTGGAGAAGCTTTCCGACACACAGCGTTCCCATGAACTCTGAATTCAGCCTTCAGTTTTGATCAACAAAAACTGCTAAAAGCGTTGGAACTCTATTTCCCCGTTCAAGCATTAATTCTTTTGAATTGGACATTTTTTAATATTGACCTTTTTTGGCACGAACAATTCTTTGCTTAAGGTAAAAACTATTCTTAGAGAACAGAAGCTTCAAACTTCTATTTCTAAACACATCTAGAGACATAACAAACTTACATCAGCCTCTAGCACATTTATTGCAATGCATTTATATGTGATGATTTATCTCACCCTTCTTCTGTTTCAGAGATACTTCATGTGTAATTCTTTTTGCATAATCGTTCATTGATTTCATATGCAATAATTTTTGAATGATTTCTATGCTTCAAAAAACGTACAGTACCTAAATTTCACGTATTACAATATACGCCTATTTCGAATGCATTTATGTATTTTGGGGTGGGCAATGTTACACATGCATCCTATTGCTCTAGTTTTAGTAATTTGATGGACATGAAAACGTGGAGTGGGTGTTGCGTGTTTATCTAGGTTCCTGATCGATACTGCGACCTTATGCCCCTATTCGGCTATAAATCCATTTATTCCCTATATTGGCATAACCGTTCAAGTGCGATATTCAGAAAGTCATCTCTGGCCTCACACGAACAGAGCCACATTCCAGAATAGTTTTCTGCCACTTCCTTTGCAACCAATTAGTGCAATGACAGAGCAGAAGTCACTATCTGATATTCCTAGATTAACACTCCGAGTTCTTCAACAAGATAAAAACTCAGCAAACCTGGAAATCCCCGCTTGCTGTGTTTTGATTAGTAATAGAACCCTAATGAGCAACTGATAGCTATCACTTCCTAGTGACATCTTTAATTGACGTCTTATGTCCAGCAAACTTGCGTCAAACCAGGCACCTGTCACGTATAAATATTACCAACGTTGCCTTAAGCAATAGCCTGTTGCTGCAGCCTGCTACCCTGTTGCTAGCTGTTGTATGCTGTATGCACCCTGCTGCTGCAGCCTGCTGCCCCGCTGCTGTTGGTGAAGCTGATACCATTATCGCTGCTAAAGCGCGAACGCTGGTGTGGTAAGCTTAGGAGCTGAACAGCCGTCCCTCTGCGAAGAGCCCAGCAGATGCCAAGCTGCCCGCGGACGCTGTCCCCCCTCCTCCTCCTCGACGCGCTGAACAGAGAAATCCAGCTCCAGCGCTTCTAGTCTGCCCTCGCGGGTGACTGGGATACCGAGTTCCCCCTGAAGGAAATACCAGACTTCCATCATTTTATTCAGAGGTATGGTGTTGACTAAACCCTTAGAAGAGAATTCTTGAAGCAAACCTTGGCAAAACCAACTAAACTTAAAGCTACTTACTTACTCCCCTTCCACGTGTTAGGCTTAGGTCAGGCACACTGGGGTAGGCGTAGTTAGAAGCACCAGTTGAGTATTTTAGCCTAATGTATATATGACTGTATATATGTTTTATTACTTTTAAACCATTGTATGGCTAAGAAACCATATCAATGCTTTTACAGTATTATCTTGCAATACTTATCTTACTGTACGTACTTTTTATAATAACAAGTCTTGCAATTGTGGCAATACATTTCTCTTGTACGAGAAGAAAGACTGTTCAATAAATGTTAACCCTTTATTGACAAACGCCCGTCTCTCTATTCTCTACATATTGTGAAAGTAAACTGCACTAACCTGACTGAGTGAAATACATGTCTATTGTTTCACACGACCCTAGAGATTGACTCTTGATCTGAGGAGCAAAGTTGTCATGTTGCACGGTTGTTGGAAAGCTGAATCCCTTCTTATCTGTGCCAGGGAAGCTGATCACTTCCCATGCAGAGAAGAAAGTTTCCAGTGACCTCTGAGCTAGTTGGTAACACACCCAATTAAGTTTAGCATAGTCAGTGGAGGCCTGGAAGATCCGCACTTCTACGTCGATACTACTGTTTATGTTATTCCAATGCGCAGGGCCTAGTGGGAAACTAGGAACTACACTACAATCCTCCTTGGGTCGTTTCTCAAACGCTCGTACCCCAGAGCCTACACCACGACTAGCTATCGCTGAAGTCCCTGTGATTGCACATAGCCCAGAGATTACCCAGGACCAGGGACATACATATCCAGCTGGCAAGTTCCAGCTATCGCTTAAATCAATGAGAGAGAGAGGACTAGATAGGCTAGACCGTATCCCCTGGATTATGTATATATATCAATAAGGACTAGCTAGTTAAAGAAGATTTAGGAGACTCAGGTAGGTACGTCAATAAATAAGGAAAAGCATTGTTTTCCTTATAAAGCCCTCACCCACCGACCTAGTCGGTGGCATGCTTCATCATCGGGCCCACCACAGTGGCACCGAATGTGCCCCGGGCGCCGCAGAAGGACGAATAGGTCCAAGGAGGAACCAGACCGAAATACTCGGTCTCTTTCTCTGCCAGGCGACCCTTGAAGCTTTTTACAAGATAAAACAGATCAAGCTTGCGGGAATCCCCCTCTAACAGTTATAGCGCCTTAGTGTGCGCTACACATAGCCAAAATACCACACAATCACTTAAAATTTAAGTTTATTATTATTTAACCTGCACTTTTTCACATATCCAAATGGTCCTGAGGAAAGCCAGCTTAAAATCTACAGGGCACTGGCTGAAACATGTAGACCACACTAGACGTTGGAGGTCATAAATAGTACTCCAATTTACGTCTTCTTACCTTTTTATCCGCTAACAGAGGCCCAGTTCATTAAAGATAAGTAACCCTCGGGTGCTGGGACCTACTGTATAGCTTTTAAATTTCACCTTTCTCCCCCTTTCACTGCACACTCAGCAACATACCAGCTCCGCAGTCACCTGGCGTTGAAGCACACCCGGGGCACATTCAGTGCCACTGTGGTGGGCCCGATGATGAAGCATGCCACCGACTAGGTCGGTGAGTGAGGGCTTTATAAGGAAAACAATGCTTTTCCTTATTTTTTGACGTACCTACCGGAGTCTCCTAAATCTTCTTTAACTAGCTAGTCCTTATTGATATATATACAAGTTCCAGCTATCACCAGTAATAGAGACTACCGCAGTGTCAATAATCAGCAGCACTCCGGAAAGGCCTAACACCCGGCAGTTACGGGGGAGACGAGAGGGGGCGATACCTAAAAAGAAGCGAGGGGCTACTGCTACTGTTGGTGGCAGGAAGCCCAAGCTTGCAAAGCGCACATTAATGCTTAGATTACTAACCCGTGCCAGGTCCCAGAGGTTTCGAAAGATGTGGACAAAAATGATACACCATCTTTAATTGTAAATTCTCTAGGAGCTGCAAATTTCATCACCGCACCAGCCGCAAAGGAGAATCCATTTCTTTTAAGACTGGGCGCCCTTCTAAGGACATAATTTCAACCTTTCGAAACTAGACTCTCACAGATCGAGCGACGGCTGTCTAATATTGAAAAAGCAACATCGGCAACTGTGTACTGTTTAAAGTCTAACAAAGTGACTCTGGGTAATGCACACTCTAACAAAGGTCAGGGAGGGATACTACCACAAAATTCTGTATTAGCAGTCGAGTTGCCTCCTGTTAATGTGGCTAGTACGATGCAGGTAATACCAGTGGCTTCCCTTGATAATGTACTAGTGGCTTCCCTTGATAATGTACCAACGGTGGTTAATAGTGAAAAGCCAAAGGAGGATCTTCAAGTCCAATATGATAGAGGCTCTTCTAAGGAAATTAGAATTGATTTGCCCCCAGAATCGAACCCGTACCTTGTGGTATTAACAGGGGTCCCCGAATTAAGCGATGCTAGTAAGGAATCCTTTACTTCTTTAAAAAATAAAGTCGCTGATTGGCTTAATAAAAATAGACTGTTCCCGGATTACATCAGCAGCGAAATCTTGATGGTCCATAGGGTGTCCTGGGTGGGGCATAGGCCAAAGGCTATAAAGGGCGATTGCGTGCTGGTAATTTTTAGGGACCCGCGGATTGTGGCGCACGTTTGTGAGTGGATGCACCACAATCTTGGGTCAGCTATTCAACCCTTCCCACTCTCATATTTTTACCCTCCGTCACATACATTAGATATGGAACGTGATTGGACACTAGTAGAGCCTCGAGGAGCAGGCAGGGTAGACAGGGGCAGGTTTGTACAACTTCACGCACCTAGTTACATTCATACCCAAAACAGATACAGTTGCCTGGACATGGTAGACTGACTGCAGCTTGACCGGGCAGGTTTCAGGGAGAGTACCCGAAGAATGAGCTATGCACTTTATGGTGGAGTTATGGAGGTTGGCAGCAGTCCGGTAACCCGGGAACTTCCAGATACACAATTGCCTATTATAGGCACTTTTATAGGCAGTAGCGATCAGTCATCCAGTAGAACTGTGTCAGGCTTAATGGGGAGTAGTGATACTAGTGGTAAGGATTGCAACCCAGGCTCCTTCTCCTTAACAATATTGTCCTGGAATGTCGCAGGCCTACCCAATAAAATAGTTTGCCCAGAATGGGGAGCCTTTGTAGACAAGAACGACATCTGACTTTTTCAAGAAACTTGGGCTCGAGAGGAACAGTTTTGTGAAGGTTATTCCATGTTCCCACCCGTTGGGGGGGGAAGTGGCGACCGTCAGGAGGTCTCACCACCTGGGTTGGTTCGCATATGGGTTGCACAGCTAAAACTCTGTTCACTTATTCGGAGGATGTTCAGTGTGTAGTTCTTGTATGGCCAAATACTTTCAAGCTTGCCCTTGTTAATGTTTATTTGCGACCTGTAAGTGTAGCCAGTGAATCAAGAACTATTGAGGAGTTGTCGCATTTTTTGCATACCCTTTCTAGTGATATCCATCTCCTGGCGGGGGGTGACCTGAACTGCCACTTCGAGCCCCTATCGGGGATGAAGGATGGCGTTTTAGTGGCGGAGGATGAATATTGGGCAATACCACTGTGCCAGTCCCCATCACCAAAGATATGGTCTCCCCTAGCAATCCAGATTACGGCCCTAACTCTAAATCATTCTATTAGGGACTGTAATGGTTGTACGCCCTCTGACACTCCAGCTAAGTGCACATTTAATAAAATCGGACAGGAGTCACGGCTCGACTATATTATGGTCGAGACGCGGTTGTGGCCTAAGGTCATCGACTTCAATGTAAATATAAGAGCCGAGAGCGATCATAATGCTCTAACTCTGGAGCTGGTTTTTCCCGGCCCTAGTATGAATGGAACGACAAACCTGGGGGATCTGGGCGACAGGATTACACTATCAAATGATAGACGCAGAGTTAGGTGGGATAAAATAGTGGCAAACCCGGAAGAACTCTGCAAAGTATACAAAGAAATTGTTCCATTATTTGTGGAGGTTGATGCCCTAAACATTCAACCTCCCGCTCCTGATTATGATGTTAAGATGCAGGCTCTCCACATGGATCTAGTATCCAATCTAGTAGAGGTATTTAATCCTCGGGTGGCCAATAGGAGAAAAAGGGCTCCTGCAAGCTCATGGTACAATGCAGCATGCAGAAAGGCCAAGACTGAGTTAGTGCAGGCTATAAAGTTAAGTAGTAATAAACTCCAAATTTAAGCTAGGAGACTATAGTATAAAAATTTAACCAAGCAGAAGAGAGACCCACTGGAGGGAGTACAGCTTGAGAAGCTTGAAAGGTAACCACCTGGAAACCAAGGATACTAGAGGATCAAGAAACACCAAAGACCTAAAAGCTGCAAGCATATCCAGGGACGAGGATAAAGACAAGGGTAAGGACCAAGACTGGGATAGAGGTAAAGGCAAGATCTACGCCGCCCCTAGAGATTCCAGAGGGAGAAACAAAAAGAGCGCTGCACCCCTATCACATGCGGCAAGGCTCAGCCTAACAAAGCCGGGGGGTAAAAGCGCGAAAAAAATTACCCCATCACTCTGCTCTTTTTTCAAGGTGCAGGAGAAGAGGGGCCCGAGCGAGGATAGACTTAGAGAGCCTCAAATCGCAATTACTACACAAAAGGGGTTAACTATCGTAGACAAATCAACTGAAGGAGGCTTTGGAGTACCAACGAGCAACCATTATCAAGCTCTGGAGAATCTTGAAAATCAGGAAGTAGAAGGGGTGGTGGGTCATTTGACGCAATAAACCATCCTAAAAAAGCGCAGGACCAAGAATCTACCTCTAAAAGTGTTCCAGGACTAGAGCCAATACACACAAACAGTAAAAACAAAAGTAGCTGCAACACTGCTGGTACTAACCCAGATGGCACGGGAGGATCTCAGGTAGAAAAGATCTTGGGGGAGATGGGTAAGATGATGAAGGAATTAAGAGACAATTTGCAACATCTGAAAGAAACCAGATTAAGATTCAGGAGACCGGCGAAATGCTTGATCAAAAAATAAACACCCTGATAGAAAGGGTCACACATGTGGAAGGAGAAATAGAAGTCCTGAACAAGAAAACAGAAGCAAATAATAAAGAAATAAACTCAAAACCAGAGAATCAGAGATCAGCGAGAGGATGGAGTCCCTGGAAAACCATGCCAGGAGAAATAATCTCAAAATCTTAAACATTCCAGAAGGGTTGGAAGGGGAGGACATAAAGGGATTTACAATTCAGCTCCTGGAAGAACTGATTCCCTGGACCAAATCAATAAATCTTGCCGAAGATATCCAAAGGATACATTGTGACCCCTTCAGAAAAGGTAAACAAAGGAAAAATCCTAGAAAAATATTGATGAATTTTATGACGTACGCACTAAAGGAAAGGATCCTGAGTGAGGGCCTAAAAGCGGTGTCCTTTTCCAAAGATGGGTGGACTTGCAGGATTAGATCGGATATCTCCAAAACCACCCAGGAAAGGCAGTGGGAGTTGGGCCAATTATGCCACAACTCAGGACACTAGGTGCGAACGTTCAAATGCCTTTTCAAGCCTCTCTGAGGATCATGTGGAACAATAAAATGTTTAATATAAGAGATCCAAAGGAAGTGGAAAGACTAGTGGAGCAAATCAAGACCCAGCAGGAAGATCGTACCCATACTCACCCTCACACCTAACAAGGTATACTCTTAAAATGCTCGATGGATTTTGACGGAACCATAAAGGTGGGAATACAAGGAACATTAACTTTAAACATACACTAAAAGACAGGGAGCTCAAAACAGGGGGCATACATGCCCAAAGGAAGAAAGAAGAGGGAGGCTTCTCCAAGGGGGGCGGGGGGGGGGGGGTTATGCACTACAGATCAGCTCACCAAAAAAGCTTGAAAAGTAAAATAAAAAACATTCACAGGGTGGGGAGAAAATTGGGGAAAAAAACAACAAAGTCCTAAAAACAAGTCAAGAGAAGTTCAAATATGGGAGTGAAAGAAAAAAACTTAATGTCTTAACTTGGAATGTAAACGGGCTGCGAATAAGAAAACATAGATCAAAAATCCTGGAATACTTAAAAAACAATGACTGCGAGATATTAATTATCCAAGAATCCCACTTAACAAAGGAAGAATGGGAACCTATATGGAAAAAGCAAAGTTGGATAGGGCACTGCATCTGCACAAATCAAAATTGCAACGTTGAAGGAGTGGCGATTATATTTAAGAAATCCATCAAAGCAATACACAAGAAAGGTGGAACACATCCCGGAACACATTTCCGACCATTACGCAGTACAACTAAATTTGGTGTTATTAGAGTCACCTACACCCCAAAGGTGGACAGTAGATAAGAGGATCTTACTAGAGGAATCAAGTGTGGTTAACCTAGCAGAAGAGACACAACAGTTTTTCGACCTAAACAAAGAAGGAACTACGAAACAAATAACGTGGGACGCATATAAAGCCTGTATAAGGAGGAAAATCATGAGCATAATGGCCCATAAGAATAGAGAGAAAAGAATTTTCATAAAAAATATTGAAAATAATTTAAAGGGGCTCAACATAGAAATAAAAAGGGCCATGACCACCCAAGAAAGCGAAGAGCTACGAGAAAGAGTAAAATTAAAAAAGATGGAAATGAATGACTATCTGGAAACAATAGTTAGAGAAAGATGGGAGGCTAGCAAACTTTCGCACTATGAATACAGTGAAGGATGCAGAAAAATTCTCGCTTGGAAAGCAAGAACAGAGCGAACCAGAAATCGGGTGAACAAAATACAATAAGAGAGCCAAAATGGACAGGTTTCTGAAAACTGGGAAATAAGGAAAGAATTCGCAGAATTCTTTTCTAAGTTACACACGGATGAATCCACCTGCTCCGGCGACCAGATACAGAGCCTGCTTGACAAAATAGAGATTCCTAAAGCATCCCAGGAAAAAAAGATAGATCTGAACCAAGAAATAAGTGAGAAAGAGGTCTTGGATGCAATAAACTCCTTAAAAAGGGGGAAGGAGGCGGGCCCCGATTCCCTACCAAATGAAATATACCAGGCACTCCAAGAGAATGTTTTGACTCCACTCACCAACCTTTTCAATGAAATATTTTTAAACAATGGAGATCTCCCTAAATCATGGAATGAAGCTATAGTTAGCATTCTATTAAAACCAGGAAAGGATTCTACTAAGTGAGAGTCATATAGACCCATATCGCTCTTAACTGTGATTATAAGATATATACACAGATTTTGGCAAAAAGATTAGGGGCAGGGTCCCTAATCCATCCAAATCAAAAGGGTTTTATTAAGGGCAGACAGATCACCGAACTGTCCCACGAATTTATCGCCACTATAGACATCGCGACTCACTATCTCATACCTTTAGCAGTCATAACATTTGATGCTGCCAAAGCTTTCGACAGGGTCAGCTGGCCTTTCTTGAGCGCCACTCTGGCTAAGTTCGATCTGGGAAATAACTTTGAGAACGCTGTAAAAAGTATATATAAAAACCCAACAGCTAGAATACTGGTTAATGAGGCACTTACAGAAAGTGTGCAAATACAAAGAGGAACCAGACAGGGTTGTCCCCTGTCCCCATTATTATTTAATTTTAACATAGAACCCTTAGCATGTCTTTTAAGAAGGGACGAGGAGATTATATCTTTCACTTATCAAGGATGGGAGAAGAAAGTCACATTGTTTTCCGATGACTTAATGATATTTAAGGGGAATTTAACCACTTCACTTCCAAAAATAGAAAATATCACAAGTAAATTTGGGGCCGTCTCAGGCTACCAGGTAAATAAACTAAAATCAGAAATAATGGAGTGGAATGATGTGCCTGGAAACCCTTTAGTGAAGAATAAAATAAAGTACCTGGGAATTGAGTACATTAAAAGTATTGAAGGAAAAGCTAGTTTAAATTTCAAAAGAGTGCATAAGGAAATAAGCAAACTCCTAAAGGCTTGGTCTGGTCTACATCTCTCCTTCCTAGGTAAATCGAACCTAATAAAAATGGCAGTACTACCGAAGTGCACTTATCTGTTCAATTTACTCCCACTAGAATTTAACATGGTAGGAATCAAAAAGATACAAGGGGAAATATCTGGCTTTATATGGGGTTCGAAAGGATTAAGGATTAGCTGGAAGAAATTGAGAAGAAGCAAGCTACAAGGCGGCATAGCCAGCCCAGACATACTGGAATACTATAAAGCTTTCCAGTTCAAAAATATAAGGGTTTTGCTAGGCATAATTAAAAAGTGGCCTTTGCATTGGAAAGTATTAATCGGACCAGGAAATGATCACTATCTATACAAATTTGGGCACCCTACATTTTTCAAAAAAATCAAATTAAAGATGATAAGATCAGCAGCAAGAATCTGGTATGATATAAGAACTACCCTGGCAACACTGTATTATAGTACATTCTCCCCAATCTGGGAATCCCCAGGCACTCCAGTATGCCTAAAAGACAGCTTAATCAACCCACCAAAAGAAGCCAATATAAACTACTGGGGTCAGTTGATAAAAGAAAACAAGATCACAGAATGGGAGATCCTAGATAGAGAAACCCAGGGGACGCTATCCAGATTTAAATATTATCAATTAAACAGCTGGCTTAAAGAAGTAAAAGAAGATTTACAAGGGGATGAAACTATCGAACAAAAGCTCTTGAACACAGAGCCATTCAAAAAAGAGATATCATATTGGTATTGGGCTTTGATAGGATCAGAAGAGGAAAAATACAAAGTCCCTCAAGACATCTGGGGAAAATCAATGCCAGACCTCGACACTGCGAACCTTTGGGAAACTTCGAACAATATTGCAGGCAGGGTGATAAAGTCTGCTCCATTGAAGAAGAATCACTTGTTTACAATACATAGAGCGTATTGGACCCCCAAAAAACTGTCAAAATTTAAAAATAGTACAGTAAAGAAATGTCCCAAATGCGGAATAGAGAGAGCGGACAACCTACACATGTTCCAAGAGTGTTCGAGGCTGGAGGAATTCTGAGACCAGATCGGTAAGACTCTCTCTGAGGTATTAGAACAGCACATTGAGGTAAGCATGGATCTAATTATTTTTGGGGCTAGTAAAAACTCGCAAAATACCACACTGTCCAAGGGCCAAAAAAATATTCTCTTCTTATTAATCCTTTTAGACAGGAGTGAAATATGTATAAACTGGATAAAACAATCACCACCAAGCCACTCTGATTGGTTAAACTCAATCTTAAGGGTATACAAATTGGATAAACAGGGGAGGCAGAGTAAGAAAAACAGGTTCTGGAATATTTGGGAAAAGTACAACTTGGGAACGGATAGGGGGTCCAATGATTAAGGCAAAGGTACCATTGATTGCAAGTTGAGTCTTGAACTGAGTAGTTAAAATGACTAGCTCTCCCACACCTCCGATAATCATGTGCCTAGAGATGGGCAAAAGGAGGCCCCAAAGGACAAGGTAAACAGAACATCTCGAGAGAAAAGGGCCGAATCTAGGAAATGGGGCCTCTGACTCCTCCATATTCTAAAACTTTTTTGCTTGATGAGGACAAAAAAAATGTAACCAAGCACGCAAAGCAAGAATGGGACCAAGAAAAGTGGACTAGTCTAGCCGCCGCTCTTGAAACTAGAGTTGCACGGAGATTCTGGTCGATAGTCAATACTGGTTGCGGGGAACCGAAATCAGCAATTGAACCAAATATAGATGCCAAAGTCTGGGAAGATCACTTTCAGGCCCTATACTCTATAGAGGAAGGTACGGAAAGCACACCTGCACTCTCGGCTCCAATCCCCCACTCTGATGAGCTAGAGTTCACTATAGAGGAGGTGTGCAACGCAATTGCCAAACTTGCTGTGGGAAAAGCCCCGGGCCTCGATAAATTCCCGGGAGACCTCTTCAGACATGAACCGAAGATTTAGGGCCCGTATTTACAAATACTTTTTAACACAGTCCTGAGGGGCATGGCGGTTCCCTGCACTTGGCTGGGCGCAGAAATTATCCCTATATTTAAGAAGGGCTCTCCTCTGCTCCCAGCCAACTACAGACCCATCAGCCTCATTGATGTCCCGCAAAAAATATTTGCGCGACTCATTTTAGATCGTCTTCAGGACTGGATCAAGGAGCACGCAATCCTTAACCCGTATCAAGCAGGGTTCAGGAAAAACACCTCCACCATGGACCAAATTTTTCGCCTACCTTTACTATTCTGGAAAACAGTGAGGATAGAGGTTGGCAGCCTCTATATGGTGTTTGTGGACCTTCGCCCTGCTTTTGACTTAGTTCCTCGGGGGAAACTATGGTCCGTGCTCCTCGAACTGGGTATACCGGCCCAACTTCTAACTATTCTGATGAGGTTACACAAGGCGAATTTTGCGCAGGTCAGATGTGGGAGGAATGGGGCGCTGTCATCTAGATTCCCCGTTGACAGGGGGGGTAAGGCAGGGGTGTGTACTGGCTCCTACCCTGTTTTGCCTCTATCTCAACGGGGTAATCGCCCATTTAGATGAAGTACACCACAATGACGCCCGCAGTTGGTAGGCAGTAGGCAGTAGGGTGCCGGCGATGATGTTCGCAGACGACAACCTCCTGCTATCTAAGTCTCCCATAGGGATACAGCGAATACTGGATGGCTTCGAGGAATTTTGCAGAGGTCGGAGTTTGGAGATAAATGCTGACAAAACCAAATTCATGATATTCAGCCCACCTGCAACTACTCGCCCAAATCCCAGTTTAGGCATAACTAGACTAGAAAGGGTGTTGACTTTTGAATATCTGGGGGTAACCATTAATGAGAACTTGTCATGGGGCCCCCAGCAAATCAAGTCACAAATGAAATTGGCACAGCTTGCTGGGGGAATCCTCAAGCTCTCCAATTCGTCCACATTTAAACCCGTTGGTCCCCCTTTGGAGATTTATAAAACGCAAGCAAGGGGTGCAATTTTGTATGGTGGTGATTTATGGGGATATTCCTGTAGGCCTGAAATTGTCAAAACAGAGAATACATTTTTAAGACAATTGTTGGCCCTTCCACTCAGTACCCCGCTCCTCCCTCTGAGGCTTGATCTAGTGCTGAGATCTATTGATGATGAACTAGCGCTTAAACCCATTAGGCTCTGGCGCAGGCTCTGGATAACGCCAGAGCTGCTAAATTACAGGCTAGAACTTAAAGAAATACAAACCCATTATAGCGCAGTAAATATCCCTTGGCTCATGTTCATAAAGAATGAATGTGCAAGGTTGGGATTACCTGCTTTATGGCATGATCCTGAGAGGAGTTGCAAAATGGTTTCGCGCAAGTCCCTTACTAGGATATTTGCTGATGACAAACTTACTGCTGCTTTGTCCAACCCTCAAGTCGGCACCTTAACTGATTCTTTTTTAATGATTAAAGCCTCTTACCATTTTGAGCACTTCTTGGATGATATTTATCCTATTTTAATCAGGAAACTTTATGTGCAATGGAGATATGGTACTCTACCTTTACGAGCCTTTACTAGCAAATGGTCTGCCTTTGCAGCGAGAAACTGTCCTGGGTGTAGCTGTGACATAGAAAATGAACTGCACGTTCTCTTCTTTTGCCCAGCTTACTGTAATCCCAGGAAGTACTGGCTCGTACCTCTGTGCAAGAATTTGGGTTTTGTAGTGTATGCATGCTTTTAGAGTTTTAAAAACCAACACGACCAGACACATTGTATTTGCTGTTTCGCAATTCCTGGCAGCTATGTGGTATAAGCGGAGGTACTTAATCGTTAATGCATGATAGTGAATCGTTTTTAGTTGACAAGATCTGCCTTACTGAAATCATGTATTATTTTAGCATGCATGTTTTTAATTACTTAACATGTATGCAACAATGAATTGAATTATCATCCCTGAATACCGCTTTTACTTGTTTCTGTACTCTTTTATGGCAAATTGCAGAAATAAAGATTTTATGAATGAATGAATGTACACCAACAACAAAGAGATGGACAGGAGGAAGCTGTGCCCGCACCCTGGTGATCTCTTACCTTCTTCAGATGCCTCTAGGGTGTTACTACAAAGCCATATCATTTCAGTTTCTCACCCGATACCAGCTGCTCCGCCTGCCAATGCGAGGCAAGACGAGGATGGGTGTTTTACCTTCAGTTTGCAGGTATCATGTTCTGCAGGCCTTTTATGCCCTGTGCCCAGCACCCGGAGAACCTTGGGCAAATCCTAGGGAAGCCAAGCCCAACAGGGATGCCTCTTACTGTCTCAGTCTTAAGCAGGAGGAAAAACAGTCAGAATGTTGTACTTTTATAGCAACCACAGGAGCGAGTGGAATTAGCACCCTTTTTTACTTCCTGTTATTTCTCGAGCCCTAAGGTGGGGATCACCTCATAAGAAATCACTGGGGTGAGGGGCGTCGGGAAAGTGAGCCTCTCAACTCGAAACTGCACGAAACTTGCGATTAATGAAAGCAGCTCTTGATTTCCTTCAGTTACTCAGTCCTCTCAGCCACGTGGTGATGGTTTCTGCCGGCCATTGCTCCCTCCTTTATTTCTAGTTACCTGTTTCCAAGTCTGTTTAAAGTAATGTGCTATTTTTGTGGGAAAAATCTATAAGAAACTGCATTCTGCCCATTTGTTAAGGATTTGGCAAGGTTCTTTATGCAGACTACATCTTGCTGAAATAAAACTTTATTCCAGTCGCCTCCTCTCAGAAGTGCTTATACTGTTTGTATTATGTATAAGCGAGACAGGTTTATGTTGTGCTGCTTCTCCAGGAATGGTTTATAATGACCGTTCTGATCTTGCTTTCTTTGCTTTATCAAACAGGTTTTTACCGTCTTCTATATGTTTCCAATGTATTGTATACGCGGGGTACTTTATTAAATATATGGAATCATCTATTTTGTAAATGGTAAATTATTTCACACTCATTTTATTTGAGCAGTACTAACAAAAAAATGATTTTGGAGTTTTATACAGCGTGAACTAGATTCAAGGATATCCGGTATTAGAGCGCTTTACATGAGCACCAGTTTAGTTACAGATGGACACATTAATTCTTGTTAGCCACGGGGAGATTTAGTGATTCGCCAACAATCACAGGATGTTCAGTGTCGTTGCGGAGACTCAGACGCAATTCCCCAGTTTCGCGGTCGACCGCTCTAGCCATAAGGCTACATCCTCTCCCCATGGCACATTGTTGCCGTTTGAACACTGAAGTCATGAAAATGTAAGTTTTCAGCGGTACAGAATACTGCTTGGCATCTCAATCCTGCTTTCAGTTAACCTCTAACCAGACAGTGGACATTTAGGGGCATATGTCTAAGAAAGTGGCAGAGTGCAGGTTAGCTCCAAAATTGTAAACGTCGCGTTCCGTCACTTTAGAAAAGCAGGATGCACCATAGTGCAAGGGTGCCTGTGTTGAGGGCATGATTGTTTATGTGCAGGAAGGTGTCCCTTCCTGCACATAAACAATCCAGAATGGCGATATGTAACTTGTATGTGTGCTGCACAATGCAGCACACATAGAGGTTATATACCGATTTTTTTCTAATGATTGTTTATGTGCAGGAAGGGACACTTTCCTGCACATAAAAAATTACTCATTGCAATTTGATATTTCTATGTGTGCTACACAATGCAGCACACATAGAAACAGCAAAAACGAGGCAAAATAAAACATTTCTCCTCGTTTCGCCATGTTAAGACCAGGTTTTCCCTGGTCTTAATTTTGGTGCGGTCTCCTATTAATGCCACCCTTTTATATAAGGCGCAGCGGGAAAATCAATGGGTGTTGTGTCAGAACGCCCACCACAACACCCATTGCACTCCCCTTTCACGCTAAGTGTAGCGTGAAAGGGGGCCTTGTTTACAAGGTGGTGTTAAGCCATGTTAAGTGGCTTAAAGCCGCCTTGTGAATAAGGAGAAGGTTTATCGCCACAGGAACGTCACCTTTTAGTGACATTCCTGTGGCAATAGGTGCTTGTAAATATGCCCCTTAATGTTTTTAAAACATTGGAATACAAATTTAGAACGCCTCTTTAAAATGTTTTTAGTTCCTCATTTAATTTTAAAATTCCCTAGTGTTTGTTTGGTCTGATAGGTTGGTTCTAGGAATCCCAGGATGAATGGCAACTACTCCGGTACTTCTTTCGGAATGGGCTATAGGACGGTCTGTCATTCAATCAAGGAAGCTCTCCTTTGCTTATTGAAGAACGTATTTAAGGATATCTTCTTTTTTGCACCTTTTGCATTACAACGAAATAATCTCCGAAAGATCCGACTGAACACATACCACTTTCCAAGCCACCCAAATCCTTCGTTTTAACAACTATTCTCTCCTGTCTTGACTGCTGCTCAGACTGTATTTTGAGCTCCCTGCCTGCTTCTTAGCCCTTCTGTAGTAAAAGTTCTGTTCTCTATCTCCTCTTCAACTCACCTTACTGCCTCAATCACCTCCTCGCGTACTGCTTTGTTTTCTCGTTTCCCTCCTCTCTTCCACTTTTTTTTGTATATTATTTTCAGTTGTCATGGTCTTACACTCCTAACCATTTTTGCTTGGTAAATAACTCCTAGATTTAGTTATAATTGTTCTTGGTCAACCCTCACACTCATACCCATGTTCTTGCTTTCTCTCGACTGGCCTCAAAATATTGGATCTTTTCCGCTTGCTATACTACCCAACTCTTATACTTCATTCATTTTTTCTGAAGGTCTACCTTTCTTCTAATTCTTATTCCTAAAATGTTCAAATTGAATTTCCCGTAAACTGGCAGTTTTTTTTTGTAAAGTCTTTATTTTATTATTAGGTATTTGGCGAAAGTGTTATATAAATTCAATGGATTTGATTAAGTTGAACATCGCTTCACTGATAGCACAAGGACTTTGTGATTATTGTAAAATGAGTCGGATACAGTAGTGTAAGTTCAGTGAAGGAAGTAAGTGTTACCTGTGAGAAGTTAAGACTCCCTTTATTGGCATTTAAAGGTAGCTTCAGTAATGGAAGAGTTGGGTATACTTCCTGTAATCACCTCAGTGGCATTACCCTAACCCTCTAATGGGCAGGAACAGCTACGTTAATCATTCTTCAGAGCATAGCAGAATTATAAAATCGCTAGGGGTGGGCAGAAGTCAGCACGTTGTGCTACTTGTGCTGATTTTTAACACAAGAGCTTGTTCTGCGCCTAAAATCAGCATGGCCTGCACCACACAGCGCGCTAGAGTGCACTGCTTTCTGCCGCTGGAGCAGATTTTCTATTAGAGCTGCAGCTTTCTCAGCGCGAACGGCGCCAACTGCCGCGACCGAGGGGTTCTAACACCCGAAACCCGCACTAGGTGATGCAAATTCTCACCCACCAACTTAACGTTGGCAAGTCGCACGCAAGAACAACTCCACCATGCGGTGGTTGGGAGGGTTTTGTAGGAATTGGACAAACCTCTGCATACTCTACCAGCGGAGCCAAATTATTCATACATCCTTAAAAATCAGAGTTGCCCTTTAAATAGGAGAAAATTTTTGAAGCAGTAACATCCGAAGGGAGTGCTTAAGGTTGGGGAGATTTGGGCCAGGATTTAGAAACTACCATGAGTTGCAAAAAGATAGCAGCACAGATGAGAGATATATTCTTGTAGAGATGTGTCCTGCGGCCTGCCATCCTCAACAGCAAACCAATTCACTCCTCTAAACAATGAGCTCAAGCTTTTGTACTTTTGGTAGAATCTCTCGGATCAGCCATGTTTTGACAGAGTTGCCACCACTCATATGATATTCGGGTTAGACATGGCTAAACTATTGAGCAATACATAATGTGTAGTTAACAGTGAAGTTTTCTGTTTAGGAAAAAAAATCAAGAGCCTGTTCTGATCTCTTAGCCAGACTTTAGGAATGAACTGACAATTTAGGATAAAATACAAAAGAAGGGAATTTCAAAGCAGCAATCTACCGGGGAAACACTGTATGTTAAGCAGCTGATGGGCTACATGGTAGCTGAAGTTGCATCCAGTGATCCTGCACATGCCTGATCCAAACCAAAGAGACCTGATTTTCTCTTAAGACCTGTAATATGCCAGTCAACATGAAGGAAGCTACAAGAGTAAGGACGCAAAAGACACAAAATAACCACATGGATAAAAGCAGTGGCTAAGTCAAATGTAAGTTTATTCGTATTTCATTCAAACGTCACAATCGTTATGGTAAGCCAACACTTTTCTGCACCCTATAAAACAAGTCAACAGAAAGAGAAGAGGGTCCAAGAAGCCACTTTGAACCAGGGTTTTCAGTACAGCGTCTTGTCAGATGGACGGTATCCAGTACAGTTAGTCACCCCGGCATTACACGCGTCCCAGAGGCTCTCATGGCAGGTAACAACATGCATGCACTCTGCAATAGTTGGAAGGACTTTGTTACCTCCTTGGGTACTAAATATGGCTCATTTTGCTCCATGTCATTCGTAGGTCGTTTTTGGGAGTGGAGTGGAAGAGCTTCATTCTTCCTACATAAATCACTAGCACAGTCTTTCACCTTTGCGTAATATGATGAACACCAGGTATGTATTTGCAATCGAGTGCTTCATCCCCCTGTGCTAGGATGGCACATATCAGTGGGAAGGGCAGTTCATGAATATGCTACACATTTGGAATCATGCATGGGGGACAGGCATACTCGGTAAGGTGCAGGTTTGGATCCAAATGTTGGCTTGAGTGCTGCAGAGTCAAAATATCAAAGGAGCCCCGACCTCTGCCTTTGTGAACAAATGCAGGATTCCCTGCCAGACAATCTGTGTAACTTCTGCCTTCACTCTGTACACAAACAGAAAGAACTTCCTGGAACTGCTAACCATCATTCCAGGATAAAAGTGGGGAAACGGCCTGGAGCTAGTCCCGCAAGCGTCTATTCGACAATCCCGGTCCATGCTGCTTCCAGAAGTGATGCAAAGGCACCATGGGTCGATTCCAAAGGAAATGAGGCGTTCTTGCCCTAGAGGTGATGGGCTTCCATACCTAGCTGGACCACACTGCACATAACCAGGCTTCCTGTTGTGTTCTGTTAGTTGTAATATAGGAAGACACTTCTCTGAACAAAGGCCTCAAGCAGGAAACTAAACGCAAAAACGTTTTAAAACAAACTGCAGACATGTCCGTCACTGTGACAGGACGGGAGAAAATCCAATAAATAGATTGAGAGAAAAGAATAATTTAAAATAAATAAAAACTGGCTCCCTTTGAAGTCTTCTCGCTCCAGCCATCTTTTTACACCAGACATTGCTGGATGAAGGCCACCCTGTGTGGCCAGATCTTTTTTGTTGCTAATTCGCTTAGCAGCAGCCACCCCCTCCTCCTGCACCGGCCCCACCTTGCTTGAGTGGGGCACTCTGGATCCGGATGTTGGATTTCTGGGAATCGTTCTGAGTGGAGCCAGAGCCCACGCGGTTCTTAATTTCTGCTGCCATTGTGACGAAGGCCTGCTCTACGTTGTTGGCGTTCTTGGCGCTGGTCTCCAGGAAGGGTATGTGTAGGGAATCTGCATATTCCTGCCGGTAAAAGAGAGAAAGTGTGTTAGGGAAAGACTAGAGTTGGCGGTGCTCAAGCTGGCGAGGAACCAATGGTTGTTTGTATTCAATGTACAGACTTGTCACTAGCAGACATCTAGTTAACAGCATAGTTGATACCATCAACTCATTCCTTACTGGCAAACGACACACACTTCACATGAACCACTAAGAATGCCTTTTGTACGTTTTTCCTAAATGTATTTGTCTGTATTAGATTTAATTGAATCAAACCACATTGAAACATTTTGAAACAACGGTCTCCGCTTTCCTGAAATATGTTATGTCCCATCCTGAACTTGATAGGATATAGAAGAAAAAGCATGATGGGAGTGAAGGATTGGTGGGTTGAGATGGTGACATAATTGCTTAACAGACTAGTACATTTCCATGAGAATTTTGTGAAGCTTATTGTTTTGGAGTAGAACGAGTTTGGATTAATAGGGCTGCGTTGATCAGAAACAAATTTAGAAAATAAATTTTGCTCTAGAAGGATTTAATGGGTTGTTAATCTGATTTATGCAATTGTATAGCGCCGCCCAAGCTGAGGGCCGGGACAGAAACACAGTAACAAACCTTGTGGTTACTTCCTACTAAACCTGAAAATTTCGTGTTTGTTGCATGTGTGGTTGTACATACACATGCACTGCATACTCCTGCCACCCGGTGCTGGGCATATGTGTTTGGAAGTTGTTTTTCCTTCAAAGACCTTACGAGTCACGTGACTCCTCGTGACTCCAACATCAGCCCACAATGCAACAGGACAAAGACTTCACCTCAGATTTTCTTCCCTCCTATCAGGTTCGGAAGTTGGTAATGTCAGTTCCAGGACAGATGTCGTTTTCACCGGGACCATCGGTTCCGGGCATTGAAACTTCATCTCCAGGACAGGGGAACTTTGCTAGAAAGCGACCATGGTCACTCGACTCCAAACAGCTTTGACACGACCTCTTGAGGAAACGGGTACTTTAAAGAGTGACTATTGTGGGGGGTGGGGTGGGGTGGGGTGGGGTAGGTGCTATAGAAAGGACAACATTCCAGTTCTCCACTGAATGCAATGCAAAACTCACTTGGTCTGATCAGCAGCGGAGTTTTTTTCTCCAGACCACAACAATGCAACATGCTCCTGTGTAAAGCATTCAGGTGCAAGAACAAGATCTGACACCGATGAAAACACCGTTGGGCACACCACAAAATGCAGACACAGCAGGAAGGAAGAGGAATTTCCATCACAGCAGAGCCCACTGGACAAAGACTACCTCTAGATACTCTGTTCCACTTTATTCCCTCGAAAATTAATTCCTCAGAGTTTGACCTCCAAAGCAGTCCCAGGTCGAGACAGAGTACGCCTGCTGAGGGAGTTGGCCATGGACCTCAAAACCACCCTGAATAGGCACAGACACCCCTTAGCCTTCAGGGGCTCCTTCAGCCCAGAGCAAGCCTCCAGCAAGGGTAACTAACCTCTGCCATCCATCCTCATTTCTCGACCCAGAAGCTCTAAGAAGCCAATGACTCCAATACCCTCTCCAAGAATGGTTCTGAAACAGGCTTCAGTTCCGCAGTCAGACTCAAGTGTGGCCCGACCACCATAGAGGTTCTCCAAGTGCCTGATGTAAGGCAGAGGAGAACATGTATCCATTCCTCCATGAGAAAGAGCCATTCCAGCCCAGTCTCATACTCCTCCAATCCCAAAGAAGAGGAAGCCCAAATTTGACAAACACATCTTTGAGTAGTGTTAGGCCTATCCTAACCCCAGGAAGGGTAGGGATAGGACCACCATCCCATCACCACCACCTCTGTGGCCTTGCACTCCAATACCACCTTTTTTGCCTTGTACACCATCACCACATCCACCTCCTCACACTAACTCAGACCAAGGCAGCCCTATGATCCCCAAATCCTTATTAAAACCCTGCTATACCTGTAGAGGGGGAGATTCTTAGGCTTGTCTTGTGGGGAGGTGGGGTTCAACCTGATAATCCTCCCTGACTTCGAACCATAACCCTGCTAAGGCTTCCACACCAGATGATACCACTTCCTACCACAGTCATACAGAAAGTAGAGCAACACCCCAAGATAAAGAGCCATGTGGTAGAGGAGAAGGACATTTTTTTTTATTTGAGACCCCCTCCAGGAAACTTAAATCTCTTCATTATCTTCTTATGCTCTGAAGCAAGCTGAAGTCATGTGCATACAACTTTAAAGATCCCGTGAAAGTTAGGGTTGTCACCCCACAGGCTGAGGAAAAATCAAAACGTGGCCTCAGACGATCCGGTCACATTTGAGGACATGTCTCACATGACTCACTGCTTGTCCACACTGTAGGAAAGAGCACTTCGGCTGAGGCAACAGGATTTTCTCCTCCTCCAGACAAGGAGAGCAAGAAGATCGAAGAGGCTGGGAAGCGTGTGAGGTTTGCTGCACAGTAAAATATTGCTAATTTGGTCCAACTGCTCTACAGGTATGATCACTATCACTTGGAGGAATTAGTTAAACACTCAATGAAGCCTACCGCAAGAGGGGACAAGAGCTGCCAGTGGGAGAGAAGGTGATATCAACGGTGAACGTCAGGTGTGCATTGGACTCTGCTGATACTCCAGTCAGGAGATTAACATCGACATCCTGTTAAAGCACCATTCTTGCCACAGAGTCCCAGGTTTCAGACCCGAGTGTCCTAGGTGTTTGGAAGCTCTTGTTTTGGGCTCCGTTGGAGACAATACCAGAAAAGGTTAGTGATTATTATATATTTTTTTAAAAGACATCCAGATTATCATAGGTGCACTAAAGATCTCAACACCTAGATCTGCCTTACGGAAACAGTAGCTGAGGGGAGGCTACAAGTCATCTACTCCCCCTCAGGTGCCAGGGTATCGTCAGAAATGGCGCCTCTGCCTCTAAGAAGCAGTGACTACCCTGTTGATTACATATATCTGTTAGGAGAAGGTTGCGGTTCTTCCATCCCGAATTGGAGGAAATAGGCTCCAACAAAAGGGTTCTCTCAGTAGTTTAGCTAGGGTACTGCCAAGAGTTCCACACAACGAATAATATCACCTTGCCGCTGTTTACTCAGTTTCAAACATCTGTGACAGGAAGAAGTAGAAGCTCCCAATAAAAATGCTATTGAGCTGGTGGCCAAGGAGTCTACTCCCTGATCCCCAAATGGTACGGAATTCTGCAGCTTGTGCTGGATCCCAGACTGCTGAACTGGTACATCCTGTTGATGCGCTTTCACATGACCACCCAGCCAAATGCCGTTTTGCTGCTCTGCATGTGGACTCTATAGTGGTCCTCAACTTTCAAGGACACCTACTTCCACATCCCCATACATCTGGCACATCCCCGCTGCCAGTGTTTTTTGGTACATTGTCAACACTGCGATACAAAAGGGGATGATGGACGGAGCATTTGAGCCAATCAAACACTCACCCCCAGTCAACACTACCAATTCAAACTTCTACCCTTTGGGGTAACACACCCATTTAAAGAGTCAAGACACCCTAACCCAGAACACATTGGGAATGGCCATCATCCTGTTCTCAGCCATGCATGCTCCCTGTCCTCTTGAAGACAGGGCTTTATAGGCCAATCATGTTTTTTTTAACACAGATCAGAAAAAAGAATAGCTGTGTAACAGGCCTGGTAATAGCTACCTCTGTGGTGTACCTTCGGCACTTCTGGGATTGGGGAGAGCTAACCTTATCCATGGAGGACCTAGGCAAATGGTTTGGTACATAACATCATAAGACCACCAAAATAATGAGCCTTAACCACCAATCGCATTATTTAAGGTTTAGGAACCAGAAGAGTGCCTCAATAAACTGGACTTGATTTTTCAGGAAAACTATGAATCACAAACTGGTTTCCAACTCACCCTAAACAAGCTTCTATAGTATAAAGACCTATGGGAAACCAAGGTCTTCGTGAACTTTACAATCCAGACATACATGAATTCTGCACTTATCTTTTTAAATTTCCCTAGTGTTACGGAATCATACCAAACAAAGGGCACCGATTACAATGGAAATTAGAATTGCAAGTGTAATTTTAGCAATTCCCCACTAACCAACCCTCCTTTGCACGGATCCAGACCTTGCCTCGCTCTTGCCCATTACCAACGAGCACCTTATGATGGGGGCTTAGGAATGGCCAATTTATACCTTTATTACCTTACTTCTCAACTTCTGGTGATACACGACTGGCTTAATGGGGGTTGGTTGGACCCGGCTTACAGACTGGAACTGTTGATTTTGGGGTTCCCTCCATTTGTAGCTCTGCTTTACGTATCCCGATCCCCCGCTGCACCCCTCCGGTGACCAGAGCGGTTTCCCACACCTGGAGGGCTGCGCTCCGACATACTCAATGGGATAGCACACATACACAACAAATGCACCTCTGGCACAGCACTGGCTGAGAGAGGTGGTGGAGCAACAAGATTTTGGGAGACTGGACCACATCTCGCAACTGGGTGACGTGTGGTCAGGGTCACACATGCTATCCTTTCAACAGCTTCAGAATACTTATGCGCATACCTCCACACAATTCTACAAATATCTCCAACTGTGACACTCACTCCTCACTCCTGTAGAACAGACTGACCCACTCCCGAAGTTTAGTCCATTGGAGGTCAAGCTTCTTATGGTTGCACTGGGCAAGGGTGGGGTTTCCAAAATCTATCATACATTGATAATCAACACCTCAGGTACCATGGATAGCCTTACGACCCATTGGGAGGGTTGGCCGGGTCCTCTTGAGGATGTTGACTGGCAGGACGCAATGATGGCACCTAGGACCATCACCATCTCCTACAGGATGCACCTGATTCAGACATACTATCTACATACTTAGTTTCTGCCTCCACACAAAAAAAGTTGCTGCCATATGCTTTGGCATCTTACGAGGTCTCAAACCTATTTTAAAGTGCTTTGACGCATCCACCAGACAGCTAATAGTCCAATCCACTGTTCTGTCACAATTGGACTATGCTAGCTCCTTGCTCCTGGGTGCCAATAAAGCCAAGATTATGCGGATGCAGAGCATTCAGAATGCGCCAGCGAGAACCTTGGTTGGCCTTCCACGGTTTTGTTCCATCACTGACACCATCCGGAGGCTACATTGGCTCCCGATGGCCCAGCGAATTCAGTTCAAATCATTATGTCATTCTTTTAAAATTCTAAAACTTACCACTCCCAAAATGCTCTGTAACCTCTTGACCCCGTATGTCCCAACCCGTGCACTACGTTCAGCGGAACTACACTTGGTCAGTGTACCTCGGGTCAAACGCTGCAGAGCGGGAGAACGTTCCTTCTGCTATGTGGCAGCAAAGCTGTGGAACGCACTCCCAGCACACATATGAGAACTCGAAGATCAGCTGGTTTTTAGGAAGACAATTAAGACCCACCTATTTCTCTTAAACTAAGCTTTTCCGGACATTGTCTTGCTGAGCTTCATCGTAGTCAGTTGTCGGTGAGCTGTCAGAAGCGCCAGGACGCCCCTTTGCTGGGGCAGCTGAGCGCTATATAAGTCACTATAACATAACATTGTGCTCACCTTATCCGGCTAGGTTGCACCAGACAGGCTTCCTTTCTGAACCCACCTGCCCCCGCTGTGGGGGCCCTCCTGACGACTTTTATTACATGGTGTGGTCGTGCTCTAAGATCCGGGGGTTTTGGACTGTGGTGGTGGGGGAATTGGGGAATTGACTAAAGTCTTGGGTTAGGAAGTCGCCCTTTCACCCTTGGTGCTCCTGCTGGGGGTGTTGGAGGACTCTGGGGCTTGAGGGCAGATCGAGCATTCCTGGGTACAGCCCTCATGGTTGCCAAGTGGGACACTGCTGCTCGCTGGAAGAACCCTGCACCTCTCATCTTCTCGCAGTGGAGGCAGGGGATGGACTGGAGCGCACAACAAGCAAGTCTAATAGGCCCGGAGATGCCCCTTGAAATGTGGTCATGTATGGGGGAAATTGCTGGAACAATTTGTCTAGGGCCTCACCTTTTGACACATGCATTGATGTGTTGCTTTATAGTCTACTACCCTTCTGGCCTGTGCTGTGGTTAGCTGCTGTAACACTTTCTACTATAATAATTGGGTACCTCTTGTGCAAAAATTCTATAAAATATGTTTATTAAAAAAAAACTGCTTCCGCAATCTGGACAGTATTTTAAAAGATCACTGCTGAGATACACCTACACCACTTTTGGAGTAAAAGGTTTTCTGATCCCTCAAATTAGAGGTACTATCACACTTCTTTAATAAGCATCTATATATGTATGCTCTGCTAGTGAAAATAGGAATGGCCCCATAAAACATGTTATTTGGAAAAATTAATATGGATATATACTTGCCCATTTATTACTACAAAACACAGGCCAACTTTCACTTTACTACAATCGCACACCATGTATCTGTGACTTTACAGAGAAAAATCTGCTAATATTCACAAAGCATATACTATATGGGCCAGATTCACAAAAGTAATCTGAAACAAAATCCTAACATAATGCATTTAAGAGTAGTACAAACTTTACTACTCCTAAATGCCCTTTGTGAATACCAAAAGTCGAAAAGTAAGGATTTTGTCTCAGTTAAGACTAACTTAAGACCAAAACTTAAGTTTAACTGAGGCAAAATACTAACTTTACAACTTTTGGTATTCACCAAGGGCATTCAGGAGTACTACTCCTAAATGCACTTTGTAAATACCGAAAGTCGTAAAGTTAGGATTTTGTCTCAGATTACTTTTGTGAATCGGGCCCTATGATTTATCCCACTTGCATAGATGTAACCCCTTGTGTCCTTGTTCCCATTAGATGCCTTTCTTTATTACTACTACTTCACAAAAAATGAAGTATGAAATAAACATTATATGCATATCCGCAACGTCTAATATGTCATTTACTACAATCATTGACAGAGGTAAGGGCCATCAAGAATCAATTGAGATTTCCCCTTTTGTGAGCCAAGGCCCACTCAGAAAGAATAACAGCATATTACACATACAAAGTCCATAATGTCAATTTCACACGTTTTGAGAAACGCCCAATTAAATATTTTGGAAGCTCTTATTTAAATACAATGCACATTCCACAAATATAAAAGGTAACATTCCAACACATTAACATTACAAAACTAAGCCATTTAACATTTTCAACATAATCAAAACAAAAAACACTGCTATAATAGTATCTCAACCCTTTTGTAACAAAACCATCTCCAGACACAATAATCGCAGACATTTTTTAAAAGTAATACACAAACATTAGACAATTGTTAAACAAATACTACTCACTTTGTTATTATTTGAAGGTCTTACATATTTCACAGCAGTAACATTAAAATATCTAAAATCGACATATCACACCTCACCAAACGTCTCATAACATTAAAAAGTATATTTACCATCCAATTTCACATTGTAAGCACTACATAATATCAGTGGGAGTTAAGGCTAAGTGATTCAGTTGCTCGTAAAAGAGAAAGAAGACTTTAATTTCAGAATTTCTTTTTTTCTTCAATTTTGGGGGGCGGAATATAGCAACATAGCAGTAAATCTTAACTCCACTTAAACTTCGTTTTATTATTATCATTATTTCTTTTAGACAATATGCCGGGACAGAAAGCCATTTGCAAGGCTCTAAAGAGTATATTACCCTTCCCTTCATTGTTTTTTTCCGCTCAGTCTGTATTTTTAGGTTGAGCCTGGGCAGCGCATGGGCTTCTCTGCGAGGCATGCTGTATTGAGGTAAGGACTTGAAGCTCCGCCTACTGTCCGCCCATATTTTTCATTGGCTTGTGTGATTGTCCACTGTAAACTGTGGCTGTTCATTAGTCAAAAGGCTTAGTAGTCTCTCCTTAATACCGCCTGGTCTAATTTTTTAACCTCCCATGGCAACACCCCCTGTTACGTGTGTTGTTACTCTGTAGGCTTTAATTACAGCCTCCAAGCACTATTTTTTCAAATAGCTTTGAGGACAGCTTTCTCCTAACATTTAATAGCACGCATTTGCAATGCAATATGTCTCGCATTTGCGAGACTTTAAGCTATTGGCATTGTGAATTACAATGCCCTTTATTCATCAGTTTTAAAAACAACACATAAATAAAAGGCATTATCATTTACAATGGCAATAGCTCAAACTTTCGTAAATGTGAGTCCTATTGTACTGCAAATGCTTGTTTGTTTTTACCATAAGCCGAAGACTCCTGCATACTAAGAGGTCTCCTTCTTAAATGGACTGTGTAACATTACTCCCTCCAGCTCCACAGAGCTGGGGGGAGCAATGTTATCCTAAGACACAGGCCTTTATTTCTTTTAATGACCACTCCCATTTAAAATGTTCGGCTAATTGCCCATAACTAGGTCTTTCACTTCGATGCGTGGGGCCGGGAGGTATGTTTGGAAAATGAGGAAAAGATTGCCAGGTTTTACACTAACATGCCTCTGATTTACGGGCCAATTAAAATAAAATCTACCATGTTAGCCCAAATTTGGGAGAGCCCTGTACAGAAAAATAGGCACACACAGGTGCTGTAATGGAGGGCAAGTTTGCAGGGAAGCTGGTGCCACATACAGTAGAGAAAGGAGCAAACAGGCTCCATGGGGCTTGGCATGTTGGCAGACAGGGGTTGCAGGGATTACAGGGCACACAGAGGCATTATAGAGTGGGTGCAAAAAACGGGATGAGGGGGGGTAGTGAACACATAAGAGGAATAGAGGGAGCTGGGGACACACATGGGGACACGCATGGGCTCTGTAGAGGCGAGGCAAGGTAGGACACAGAGAGGCGACAGGAGTGACACACTTAAGAGTTGGATGGGTGCAGTGTGGCACAGAGTGACAGCAGGAGCAAGACAAGACCGAACTAATGGGCTGCAAGATGGCAGATCACACAGAGCTATAGAAAGGAAGGTGTCACATACAGGGAATATAGGAGAGAACGAAGGCACATGTAGGTGCTACTGGATGTGTGGAGCTCGCTGATAGGGACTACAGAGGCAGGACAGCACACAGAAACTGCAGGAAGACTGTAGACACACCCAACATCACAAGTCCTCCCAAACATCATAAGTGAACAACCTAATCATCACCTCCCTCGAACCAAGATCATACCACCATCATATGTCCACAGAACCAACATCATACATCCACTCTAAAAAGCTAGCTAACAGACCTTTTGTCATACACAGACTGTTATACATCGGCGCACCCATTATATTACTTCCACACAACCAACATCCTAATACCAACACCACCACCATCAAATGTAAACACATTCAACATAGGTCCACATTCTCTCCATCAAACATCCACAGAACGTCTATAAGATGCAAAAAAGCCCCAACAATACATTCACACAATCAACATCATACAATAAAGCCACCACCATCAAAAGCCAGTAGCCCCACAACCAACATCATAAGCCAATACTGATCTAATATGATGCCAACATGGCCGCGACCATAGCTTAACATACCCACCCTCATACTGGAACACACACAACGTAATACATGCACACAACTAAGATCATACATCATCGTTCATCCACACAAGCAATATAATAGTCAACTCATCTCCAATCATATACCAACACTCGCCACCATTCTTCTACAGAGCTAACGTCATACTCCATTAGAACCACCCTCTTAGCTCAATGCATCCACCTTCACACAAGCAATATCAATATCATACTGCAACACAGACCATCATAAAACCACAAAACCAATATCATAGGTCCACAGAACACATTGTACTCCAAAATGGCTAACATATTTACTACAAGATCATATACCAGCACACCAAAAACAGGTCCACACAAACGTCATAAATCTACACACCCTACATCATACATTAACACACAAACTCTCATGTGCTCAAATAACAAATAACAAATACCAGCAAACCCCCCCCCATGCAAAAAGATCACAGATCTGGATTAAGTCCATCATTTTTTTGCATGCCACGCCAATCCAATTTGCTTGATTCTTGTCCAGGGAGGACCTGGCCTGGCAGTTCGGGCTTGACTACTCCCATGGGAAGCAGGGTCAAGAATGATTGGCATATGGCTGGGTCTAAACTGGAATGGCGTGAAAAAACGATGGATTTAACTCAGATCAGACTTTCAGAACGAACAAACAAAGCGCCTGACCGAGGCTCACACCCTTATGCCCAATCAGAAGCTCAGATAGGATGGTAGGCTTTCCTTTTTCCTTCATCCTAGCATCTGATGGGGCTTAAGGGCGCATGACTGAGATGCCCCAATTCACCATTATCTGACATGCTGCACTGCCTGACACTAGTGCAGCATGTCAGATATGTATTGAGTCCGTGAAAGGATGGACTGTAACAGCCCACGCTTGACACATGCGCAATACAGCCCCGGGAGCACTCTTCTGGTGCAGGGTGATATTGCAGCATTTACATGTAAGGAAATGCTCAGTGAGATACTTTTGTTACATATAAAAGCTGTAATATTTTGAGAAAGAAGATGGAGGTGCGACATGATTGTGTGTGTGCGTGTGGGGGGGGGGGGGCGCTGCCCTTTTGGCCCCAATGGAGAAGCAACCCCTGCATCAGACAATCAACACAGCCGCATTTATACAACCACCCGCATCAACATACTTGCAAAGGTCGATCATGAAATGCCCCTACCTATCACAACCATTACACACATACTCATGATGTTTGCAAAACCAAGAATACATACCCACAACCTCCAAACAATGCATCTAAATACAGCATTAAATGCCCACACACACCATCACATGCAGTCATAGCCATACACCATCACCCTACTGCTCAATATATCCAATCATCATTATACACACACACAAATACAGCATTATACACCCACCATCATATTTCAAGACACCAGCCATCATACAGCCACACACTTAGCACTTACTATTAGCCTACAGTGTCACTCCAAGAACTATGTCACACCATCATTCATCCTTATAAAAATATTATAAACCATAATCAAGGATTCTCTCAAACAGACCGCAGATTAAACTTTCCAAAGTAATGACATGGTGGGAGATAAGGTTGACAGGAGTGTCAAGGGAGGTAAAGGTTTTTAACATTTTGTTAGACTTTGCATCTTGTGGTGTGTTTCCGCTTACATTTTCCTTTCTGACCTCCCGGTTTTAACTCTGTTTTTGGTGGTGTGATGATTCTGCGCACTTTCCTCACTGCTGTCCAGTGGTAAAGTGCAAGTGCTCCTGTATAAAATGTGTTATTGATTGATGTTTCCATGATTGACATATTTGATTTATGGGTGAGTCCCTAGTAAAGTGCACTGCGAGTGCCAGGGCCTCTAAATCAAATGCTGTTGATGGGCAGCAGCACTGGATTGTGCCACCCACGCAAAAAAGCCAGTGAAATGTAACTCTGGCCTGCCATTGCCACGCCTGTGCGCAGGCTGGGGCTGCCATGTCGACTTGGCAAGTGCACACACTTGCAAGTCCTTAAACCTTCCCTTTTCTACATGTGAGTCACCCCTAAGGTAGGCCCAAGGTACTCCCATGGGCAGGGTGCATTGTATGTAAAAGGTAGGACATGCCCTGGTGTGTGTGGCATGTCCTGATAGTGAATTACAGCCTACTTCGTTTTTCACTATTGCAAGGCTACCTGTTCTCCATAGGCCAGAATAGGCAGTTTGATAATTACATCCTATGATCCTAACTGACTCAGGGAACATGGTAGAAATTCGAGTTTAGTATGCCTGCACTCTGAATGATAAAATACATATTTTAGTAAAGTTGGTTTTAACATTCTGTGTTTGAAAATACCACTTTTAGAAAGTGGGTATTTTCTGACCTAACCATCTAGCCTGCCTCTGATAGCTTGTGTATTAGCTGTCTAGTTTGTGAATGACAAGGGCTGGGGGAGACAGGGTGAGTCAGCAGGGCTGAGTAGGCACATCTACACATAGATGGGTGGGAGGAATATCACCTGAGTCTGAATAGGGCTGGGCTCGCCTTCCACAATGCAGGTTCCACCTCCTGTGGTGCGTCTGAGAACCCTGGCCCACACTGACAAAGAAAGAAGGTTTACCCTGGCAGAATGCACCTCAAACTGGTTTGATCTAGGTCCAGGCCCCTCTGCCTTCAGAGAACAAAGGAATTGCTGGTATAAATATTGGGGCCCAGAACCCAAGACTTTAGGTCTCACTGGAATCAAGGAACCTGCCAAGAAGAAGAGCTGGAAGAGCTGCCAGGAGGAGTACTGCCCCTTTGCTGTGTTGTTGCTTTGTTGGGTTGGCCTGCAGCTGCTGCTTCTGCCTTAGGCAGTGAATGGACTGGACTGAATTTTCTCTACTTGTGCTGAGTATCTCAAAGAACTGAAACCAAGCTGGCCTCCTGTTAAGAAGTCTCAGGGACTGCAAAGACTTCACCAACCTCTGGGTATCGCTCCTGGAACCGTTGTTTCAGTTGCCACAGAGAAGAGGGAACCACGACCGGCCTAGTCATCCGACTCCATCGCCGGCCTAGTGTCCTGCAGGCACCGCATCGAAGCACAGTCTCGCCCTGCACCGACGCCGTCTGCACGATCGTCACGAGCCGCTGCCTGCACCGCATCGAGAGGCACCGCAACCTGCATCGCCTCACTTCACTTCACTGGCCTGGGCTCACCCAAACGGTTGCCGCTGGCTCGACACGCATGACTGCCTCGTCACGTCAACCGGCTCTGTTGCTGCATTGCAACTTGCCAGCACCTTATCGAGCACTGTCTCGCCCTGCACCGCCCGCCTTGGTCTCACCGACGCTGCACCGTGCACCACTTCCACTTTGCCCCGTAACCGCGACGGACGCCACAACCAGCTCGGTCACCTGCACCGCAACCTGCCAGCACCGCATCAAGCACCGACTCGCCCTGCACCACAAGCCGTGGTCTCACCGACGCCGTCTGGATGATCGTCACCGAGCCGCTGCTTGCACCGCATCGACTTTGCATCGCAACTGCGACGGATGCCAAGAAAGACTCGCACCTCCGTGTGAATCGCACTAAGAAAGGTACTAAGGTACTGTTAACGAGTCTGGCCCGCTGTTGCTGGCCAGCACCACACGGTCAGCTAGAACTGTGAGACTCTGATGTTTTCAGCATCGCTGTAGACTCGGACTGAGCTACCGACTCATACAAACTATGTTTTCAACGTAACTTTGCACTTTAAAGACATTGTGCAACACAACTAATTTTAAAGTACTGTACTGTGGATTTGTATCGTTTTTGGTCTTGTTTAAGTATATAAAAATATTGGATATTTTTTCTAAACTGGTGTGGTGTCCTTTTGTAGTATTTACACTGTATTACTGTTGGTTATGTGCAAATGCTTTACACACTGCCTCTGAGATAAGCCTGACTGCTCATGCCAAGCTACCAAGGGGTGAAGCAGGGGTTATTTTAGGAGTGTAACTCCCTTATCCTGTCTATACTGGTGGTTTCTGCCTGGCTTTGGTGCAAACCTTAGCCAACCAGAAAACCAATTTCTAATATGGATTGTCAGCGGTGAGGATAGGACTTATGTTTGCACTTGACTTACAGTGATTGGTGTGCACTACCATATCGCAGACCATTACGTACCAAGTACAGGTTCTTTTTCTTTTTGGCCTATTTTTAAACTTGCCAGTTGAACTTGCTACTTAAACATGCCTGAATCAATTGCATCATCTACTGCATCAATGGAAATTGCCTTTGAGGAGGATCGATTGGAAGCCTACAATAAGAAGGAGTTGAAATCAATTTGCAAGAACCTGAAAGTCCAGGTCAGAGGCCTCACCAGGAAGGATGAGCTACAAAAGACGCTGAGCGCCTGGGTAGCAGCCAGACATGCCAGTGGGCAATCTGGTAATCTCAGTGGAGAGTTGGATGAGCTTGGCACAAGGGAAGATGTGCTTTTGGGAGGAGGGAAAACCTACAGGGCAGGCAGTAGTACTTTGTCCCCAGAGGAGCTGGAGGACAGGCGTGAAGCTAGGAAATTTGAATTGGAGAAATTCAGAATAGAAAGTCAACTGGAAGACAAGAGAATAGCCATGGGGGAAAGGAAAATGATACTAGATTATGAGAGAATGATCAAGGAGCTGGAGCTAAAAAGTAGAACCTGCTGATATGGTGGCAGCAACTCTTCAGCCCACACATACATGATTGTACACATCCCCAAGAACGTAGGTAAAGAGTACAAGAAGGGTGATGACATTAAAGGGTACGAGTCGTCTATTCATATGAATGAGGTCCCTGAGAGGAACTGGGGAGCGGGGTTGTGGCCTCTCTTTCGTGAGGAAGCTAGGGATACCCTGATAGCTTTGGGTAAGGGGCAGGACCTCACCTATGCCGACATGAAAGACGCTCTCTTCACTAGGTATGGGCTCACTCCTGAAAAGTACAGGGATAAGTTTAGGTCCAGTAAAAAGTCTGAGACCAACACTTGGTTGTAATGTGTGGATATGTTCTGTAGGTTGCTGGTTGGCTGTGTGAAAGGCAATAATGTCACAGATTTTCAGGGGCTCTACAATTTGATTGCATGGGACTACTTGTCTAGTCTATGTTTTGCAGATCTACACCAGCACCTAGTTGACAGTAAGCTAATTGACCCCAGAAAGCTTGCTATGGAGGCGGACCACTGGGTGAGTACCAGGGTCCACAAGAAAGCGTTTGGGGGAGACTCAGCCAAAGGTGGGCAGGGTCCCCTGTAGAAAAGTGGGGGGGACAAGGGTATAAGTCAGGAGTTCTCTAAAGGGCCCCAAACTAGTACCCAGGGTAAAGGTTCCAAGCCCCCAGGTGATAAGAAGAAAGGGGTCACTACAGGGAAGCCTGCTGAGACCGGCCCGCAAGTGTTATGCATGTGATCAGGTGATTCACATGTAGGGGGGCCCCAGGTGCCCAAAGGGTACACAGCCACCCACTGGTGGACAGACCAAGGTGTTGGCTAGTGTAGAGCTTGGGGAGGAGGGGTACCTGCTGGATGGTGGGGATCCCGAAGAAATGACCCTCGTCTCACTAGGGGACAGTGAGA
The DNA here is from genome assembly GCF_964263255.1 of Lissotriton vulgaris. Taxonomy (NCBI): domain Eukaryota; kingdom Metazoa; phylum Chordata; class Amphibia; order Caudata; family Salamandridae; genus Lissotriton; species Lissotriton vulgaris. The sequence continues at coordinate 909,329,902 of NC_141697.1, forward strand.
TGGTCCCAGGAGAACAGGTGCCCCCTAACACAAAGAAATATAGCACTTGGGTGACCATTAATGGGAAAAGGGTAGAGGCTCTGGAGCCAGTGTGACCTCAGTCCGGTTTCACCTGGTCACTGAGAAGCAGGTAGTCCCAGCGGCATTCCGCCAATAGTTGCTGTAGACAATTCGGAGTTCCAGTGTAAGGTAGTGCAGGTTCCCTTTGAATGGGGGGGGGTCTCAGGTCCCTTGAGGGTGGTTGTGAGCCATTCCATGCCTGTAGATTGTCTGCTAGGTAACAACCTGGAACACTCCTTATGGAAGGATGTTAAATTCAGGTCTCACTTGGAGATGCTTGGGTTGCCAGAGTGGGCATGCGTGTCTACTCGGTCAATGGCGGACAGAAAGGGTGATCGAGAGGACTTGGAGCCTGAAACAGTGGCCCAAGTCTGTGCCAAGAGAAAGGGCAGGGGGCGTGGGAAACCTGCCCCCGAAGATCCCACGGACCAGGAGGAGTCGGACCTCAAGGGGGACACCTCGGTGCCTACAGGAGAGCAGGTAGCCGAACTGGGAGACATCTCTGAGCTGACCCATTGGCAGCAAGAAGGTGGTCCCACCAGGGAGGAGTTCTGCAGCGAGCAGAGTGAATGCCCTACTCTGGAGGGTCTGCAGCGGCAGTCTGCAGACCAGGCAGCTGGTAATCAGTCAGGGTCACATCTGATCTACTGGGAGAATAGTTTCTTATACAGTGAGCCTAAGGTCGCTGAGCCTGGGTCAGCCAGTGTGCTGGTGGTACCCCAGTGCTTCAGGACCTTCCCACTGGGTCTGGCTCATGACGTGCCTTTGGCAGGACATTTGGGGCAGGACAAGACCTTTGACAGGCTTGTCACCCACTTCTTTTGGCCCCAAATGCAAAGGCAGTCAGATGCACACTGTAGGTCTTTCCAAACTTGCCAGGCAAGTGGAAAGAGTGGGAGGAAGATCAAAGCTTCTCTCCAAACTTTTCCTGTTGTTGGTACACCCTTTGAAAGGGTAGGGATGGATATTGTGGGACCACTGGATCCCAAGACAGCCATGGGCAACAGATACATCCTGGTCTTGGTGGACCATGCCACCCGGTACCCGGAAGCAATCTCTCTCAAGACAACGACGGCAACAGTTGTGGGCCGGGCGTTAATGGCGATCTTTTCCTGAGTGGAATTCCACAGAGAGGTGGTTTCTGATAGGGGGACCAATTTAATATCCAAGTATATGACATCCCTGTGGAAAGAGTGTGGTGTAACCTACAAGTTCACCACTCCTTACCACCCTCAAGGAAATGGTCTGGTGGAGAGATTCAACCAGACCTTGAAGGCCATGATCAAGAGTCTAACAGAACCCATGAGGCGTAAGTGGGACGTCCTCTTGCCATGCCTGATCTTTGCATACAGAGAGGTGCCTCAGAAGTCTCTTGGGTACAGCCCCTTTGAGCTCCTGTATGGCCACCCTGTCAGAGGACCTCTAAGTTTGGTGAAAGAGGGCTAGGAGGCAGCTCCCAGGAAAACTCCCCAGGATGTGTTTAGTTACATGCTGGCCTTCCGAAAATAGACTGCCCGCTTCAGGAAACTCGCTCAGGCGAACCTAGAAGCAAGCCAGGAGAAAATGAAGAAGTGGTATGACCAGAATGCCACTCTAGTCGAATTTCAACCTGGGCAAAAAGTGTGGGTCATGGCCCCAGTGGAACCTTGTGTCTTGCAGGACAAGTGGACTGGGCCATATGAGGTGGTGGAGTGCAAAAGTGACGTCAAATACCTGGTGAATTTGCAGACTCCAAGGAACCCTCTGAGGGTCCTTCACGTGAACCGCCTCAAGGCCCACTTCAAGATGTCCAAAGTGAGTAGGCTCTTGGCGACAGATGATGGGGCGGAAGAGGAGAGTGAGCCTCTCCCTGACCTGTCTACCAAGGAGCATGATGGGTCAGTGGAGGGTGTGATCCTCTCCCCTACACTGACTCAAGAGCAGCAGTGAGACTGTCGCCAGTTGCTGGAACAGTTCGCCCCACTGTTCTCTCTGACCCCCGGTGTTACTCACTGGTGTACCCCACGTGGACACTGGTGACAGCCCTCCTGTAAAGCACAAGATTTACAGGTTGACTGACCGGGTCAGGGCCAGCATCAAGGAGGAGGTCTCTAAGATGTTGGCAATAGGGGCTATTGAGCCCTCGCACAGTCCTTGGGCCAGCCCAGTGGTCTTGGTCCCAAAGGCTGCTCCACCCGGTGCCACTCCAGAACTGCGGTTTTGTATGGACTACCGTGGGCTCAATGCCATCACCAGGACTGACGCGCACCCCATCCCCAGAGTTAATGAACTCATTAATCGGTTGGGAGCTGCCCGGTTCCTCAGCACGTTTGATTTGACGTCGGGGTGCTGGCAGATTGCCTTAAACGATAGGACCAAGGAGAGTCCACGTTCTCAACCCCAGAAGATCATTTCCAGTTTCAGGTGATGCCCTTTGGGTTGAAGAATGCCCCTGCCACCTTTTAGAGGTTGGTCAATCAGGTTTTAGCTGGACTGGAGGATTTCAGCGCCACCTACCTGGATGACATTGCTGTGTTCAGTTCCAGCTGGGAAGAACATTTACAGCACCTTGAGAAAGTGTTAAGGGCTCTGCAAGGTGCAGGCCTCACGATCAAGGCTAGTAAGCGCCAGATCGGGCAGGGTTGGTGGTATACTTGGGACACAAGGTAGGAAGCGGCCAGGTGACACCCCTACAACCCAAGATTGACACCATTCTGGCTTGGGACCCCCCAAGACCTAGACAGAGGTGAGGGCATTTTTAGGTCTCACTGGCTACTATAGGAGATTTGTTAAGGGCTACGGCACCATTGTTGCCCCCTTAACAGAGCTGACTTCCAGAAGCAGCCCAGGAAGGTGATCTGGACTGAGTCTTGCCAGAAAGCTTTCGATGCCCTGAAGGCATCCATGTGCACAGTGCCCGTGCTCAAGGCACCTGACTTCTCCAAGAAATTCGCTGTGCAGACTGACGCTTCAGAGCATGGTGTGGGAGCGGTGCTCTCACAACTGAACGAAGAAGGCCTAGATCAGCCTGTAGTCTTCCTTAGCAGGAGACTACTCCCCAGGGAACAGAGGTGGAGTGCCATAGAAAGGGAAGCTATTGTTGTGGTGTGGGCCCTGAAGAAGCTGAGACCATACCTGTTTGGGACTCAATTCTGGGTTCAGATCGACCATGGACCCCTCAGATGGTTAATGCAAATGAGGGGTGAGAATCCAAACCTGCTAACGTGGTCCATTTTCCTATGGGGAAGGATTTTACGGTGGAACACCGCCCTGGTACAGAACACGTCAAGCGGATGGTCTGTCCAGGTTCTTCCGCCTTAGTGAAGAGAACTCTCAGGTGGATGGGTAGTTCTCCCTACTTTCAGCTGAAGGGGACATGTCCTAGACTTGGCATCTTTTGGCATGTTTCCCCTGACTGTTTGCTTTCTGACCTCCCAGTTTTGACTCTGTTTTTGCTGGTGTGATGATTCTGCACACTTTCCTCACTGCTGTCCAGTGGTAAAGTGCAAGTGCTCCTGTATAAAATGTGTTATGGATTGATGTTTCCATGTTTGGCATATTTTATTTATGTGTACGTCCCTAGTTAAGTGCACTGCGAGTGCCAGGGCCTCTAAATCAAATGCCGTTAGTGGGCTGCAGCACTGGAGTGTGCGACCCGCGCAACCAGCCCGTGATATGTAACTCTGGCCTGCCATTGCAGAGCCTGGGCGCAGCCCGGGGCTACCATGTCGACTTGACAAGTGCACACACTTGCAATTCCCTAAACCTTCCCTTTTCTACATGCGAGTCACTCCTAAGGTAGACTCAGGGGACATGGTAGAAATTCGAGTTTAGTATGCCTGATCTCAGAATGATAAAATACATCTTTTAGCAAAGTTGGTTTTAACATTGTGTGTTTGAAAATACCACTTTTAGAAAGTGGGTATTTTCTGACCTAACCATCCAGCCTGCCTCTGCTAGCTTGTGTGTTAGCTGTCTGGTTTGTGAGTGACAAGGGCTGGGGGAGACAGGGCTGAGTAGGCACATCTACACATAGATGGGTGGGAGGAGTAGCACCTGGGTCTGAATAGGGCTGGGCTCGCCTTCCACAATGCTGGCTCCACCTCCTGTGGTGCGTCTGAGGACCCTGGCCCACACTGACAAAGAAATAAGGTGTACCCTGGCAGAATGCACCCCAAACTGGTTTGAACTAGGTCCAGGCCCGTCTGCCTTCAGAGGACAAAGGAATTGCTGGTATAAATATTGGGGCCCAGACCCCAAGACTTTAGATCTCGCTGGAATCAAGGAACTTCCAAGAAGAAGAGCTGGAAGAGCTGCTAGGAGGAGTACTGCCCCTTTGCTGTGTTGTTGATTTGTTGGGTAGGACTGCAACTGCTGCTTCTGCCTCGGGCCGGACTGAACTTTCTCTACTTGTGCGGAGTATCTCCAAGGGACTGAAACGGAGCTGGCCTCCTGTTAAGAAGTCTCAGGGACTGCAAAGACTTCACCAACCTCTGGGTACCCTTCCTGGAACCGTTGTTTCAGCTGCCACAGAGAAGAGGTAACCACGACTGATTCCGTCATCCGACTCAGTCACCGGCCTTGTGTCCTTCAGGCACTGCATCGAAGCACTGTCTCGCCCTGCACCGCAAGCCTTGGTCTCACCGACGCAATCTGCACGATCGTCACCGAGCCGCTGCCTGCACCGCATCGAGAGGCATCACAACCTGCATCGCTTCACTTCACTTCACTTCGCTGGCCCGAGCTCACCGACACGGTCGCCGCTGGCTCGACACCCGTGAGCGCCTCGTCACGCACAGCTGTCTGGCTCGTCCAGCACCAATTCCCGCCAACCGGCTCTGTCGCTGCATTGTAACTTGTCACCACCGCATCAAGCACCGTCTCGCCCTGCACCGCCTGCCTTGGTCTGACAGACGCCGTCTGGACGATAGTCACCGAGCCGCTGTTTGCACCGCATTGCGGGACACCGCACCGTGCACCGTTTGCACTTTGCCCCGTAACCGCGAGGGGTGCCACGACCGGCTCCGTCACCTGCAACGCATTGAGCACTGACTTGCCCTGCACCGCAAGCCTAGGTCTCACCGATGCCGTCTGGACGATTGCCACCGAGCCGCTGCGCGCACCGCGGGACACCGCACCATGCACCGCTTCCACTTTGCATCGCAACCACGACTGATGCCAAGATTGACTTGCACCTCCGTGTGAATCGCACTAAGAAAGGTACTGTTAACGAGTCTGTCCCGTTGTTGCTGTCCCATACCGATGCGGTCAGCTAGAACTGTGAGACTCTGTTTTCAGCATCGCTGTAGACTGGGACTGAGCTACCAACTCGTATGAACTGTGTTTTCAACATAACTTTGCACTTTAAAGATATCGTGCAACGCAACTAATTTTAAAGTACGGACTGTAAATTTTTATCGTATTTGGTCTTGTTTAAGTATATAAAAATATTGGATATGTTTCTGTATTACTGTTGGTTATGTGTAAATGCTTTACACACTGCCTCTGGGAATTAGCCTGACTGCTCGTGCCAAGCTACCAAGGGTGTGAGCAGGGGTTATTTTAGGAGTGTAACTCTCCCTTATCCTGACTAGAGTGGTGGTTTCTGCCTGGCTTTGGTGCAAACCTTAGCCAACCAGATATGCCATTTCTAACACATTTCATTTGAAAAAAGAAAAAGAAAGTTGCTAAAAAACTGAATTAAAAAGGGAATTAAAGTTGAGATTTATGGCTATGGTGTCTTCCACCATAAAAAAGTTACAAAATTCCCAAATTGAAATACTACCAAAATACTACCACATTCAGCTTACGACTCAACCCTAGTGCTGACTCCCACCCCTGTTATTAAATGACAGGGCGTGTATGTATATTATGTAAGATGTTCTATGCAATATGAGATATCTTGACAGTTGAAAATATGTTTTTGAATGTACCCATAACATGAGAGCCATTTGACCAATTTTCACAAACATTTGGCAGACCCTTAACTCCCTCTTGTTTTTTTAATGTGTGAAGATCTTTTAAGGGCAGGGGGTAATGTTTACAACAGGGAATGTAAAAAAAAGTGACCATTTGCTTATTATGTGTTGCATCCTCAGGTGACTCCACGTGAAATCCAGTTAACCTGTTGCATGTTTAGTCTTCTGTGGGCACAGAATGTTTTGTGCTGATCCATCAAGATAGGCAAAATTTAAAAGGCAAAAATATTTCAGATAATAACGTTGTTGCTGATAAAAATCTTCATGAAATTTGGCAGTCTGTTAGCAAGTTAAGTAACACACAGGAGGCGCACATTTCACGCAGATTTCACAAGAGGCGGCAAAGCTCAAAGTAGTGGTCAAATAATCACAGATTTGCTAAAAACTTGCAGTATCATGGACCAGTACTAAACTTTGCAGAAACTTAGTAGGGTTAATTATGTGTTATTGATATTTATTGCATTACAGGTTGCAATTCACATTTGTTATTGTAACAGGCATGCAGGGCTCAAGATGAACAAAAGCATGGACTCATTGCCTCATATCTCAGTTTAGCACTGGTCTTTTATTCTTTCTAAAGCTTATCAGTGCCAGTTCCTCCATAGGAGCGGAGGAGCATCACCCCCCCCCCCCCACACACACTGCTGTGCCGAAAGCATGACAAATAAAAATGGTAATAACATTATTTTATTACCATTTTATTTTTTACTATCTGTCAGCAAATAGATTGTGGGGGATGGGCCCGTGCATCACTGCTGCTGATTGGCAGCAGTGAGGAGTGGCCGCTTCAGTTTGAAGTGCGCATGTTGGTTTGGCCACTACCTTGCTACGGCCAACTAGACATGCGGAGTTCCAACTTTTTCAACCCAGCTGTCTTAGAGAGCTGGGTTAGAGAGCAGGCACAGTATCCAGTGCCTTTGTATGTTTGGCTACTAACACTTCATTTAGGTTTACAGATCATCGCTCTGAGGGCGGATATACTGATTAGGCTTGGAGGCAGTATACATTGACCTATCCTGCTCCTCTCATTCCCCTCCTCCCTTTTTTGTATACATATGAATTTTAATGACATTCAAAGTATCAAAAAAAATATGTAGGAGGTATATATACACTGAGAACATTTAAATTAGTTTCAGATCACAAAAACAAGGACAGACTTTTATTTTACTAAGGCAATGGCTGTGGATCCTCTCCCTGGTGCTTAGGCAAATCTTATCAAGCATTTGAATCTTTGCACTGCTGGCCTAACCAGTGTTTCCGGGTAAGCGATAATTTATTCTATCATACTGTTAATGTACTTACTTTTGCCGCTGTGTAATCCACAACTTTCTTAGTTGTCAGGTCACATTTGTTTCCGACCAAGAGCTTGTTCACATTGTCACTGGCATATCTATTTATTTCTTCCAGCCACTGGTGCACATTGCTAAACGAATCCTTGTATTGCAAAAGGAAAGAAAGAAGAGAATATATTTAAGATTCTCCTGGGAAATCCGGGCTAGTAAAGACTCTACATAGTGGGATGGGTAAGGCAAGAATTAAGGAGATCAACGAGGGTGCCCAGTAAAACAAAATCAAAGAGCACAGCAACCACCACGTTTCAGAAAGAGATTTAATTTTGTTCACAACAATGAGATACTGGAGAAACTGTAAAGGGACCCATCAGAGACCTAAGCAACTCACCAATTAGTACATAACTGAAAACATATAACTAGTAGAATAAAAAAGTCTGCTTTATTTTGCATTTTTGTTAGAGACGCTCTTTAAATGTATGAAATTTCTTTCAGCGCAGGTGCTCCTCCAACAGAGCCACAAGGACACACACACAAGTGCAGGTTGCCAAACAAGAGGTTACAGCAATATGGATTAGTTACTTACCTGTAATCCTAGTTCTCTTCCAGGGGTATCCTCATCAAAGTCAAAAGCATTAGAATATTCCCGCCCATGCGCGGGAGCCCGGAAACACTATATTATATGTGCCCCACATATATATATATATATATATATATATATATATATATATATATATATATATATATATAAACACACATATATATATATATATATATAAAAACATCCATAAAAGTTAGCAACTCCTTCTGGATCTCCGCGACCCGTGAAAGGTGGCGTGCACGCCGGCGGAGTGAAGCCGCCAAAATTATGCTCTCTTAAGTCCAAAATCTGTAAAACACGCTCTCAGGACAAAAACGAGGTAGTCACCAAATCCAAAATAGTGCTGTTTATTCCACAACGCGTTACGCAATAGCAGCCAAATAACATCAGAGCTGAAATATGCTGTGAAGAATTTCCACCATACATGAATAATATGCATTAGAAACATGAGAAACAACACCAAAGATTGTTTAGAAACAGTTTTAATGCTCAGATAGCAACAGAAATTCTTATAACTCACTGAAAGCATAGAAAGCTCCCAGGCTGCATTGCAAACACACAGTCTAAAAAGACTGAAAAGCTAACCTGTAGCTGCATATCAATAAACTGACACCGTGCCTTTAAGGCACTCATGACCCCCTGTATCCCATCATGCCTCAGGGGTGACAGTTAGGTCAGTTGTTCTTTTCGGAGACTGAAAAAAACAAGTAACAAATAGGTTAACAATATCTCCTTATTAAAGAATGTCCTTTGCCCGGGGAGGCGGGAGGGTTGCTTATGACTTTGATGAGGATACCCCTGGAAGAGAACTAGGATTACAGGTAAGTAACTAATCCTTCTCTTCCAGGGGATCCTCATCAATAGTCATAAGCATTAGAATAGAATAGCGAGCCTCTCCTCATCCCTGCGGGCACAGGAATAACAAGACAGTAATCTCATCAACAAGCCTGAGCAGGCCATAGGTTACCCAAACAGATTTCTCAAGGAGGCTTGCCCTACTTGAGTATCAGCCCTGGAATCAGATTCTAGACAGTAATGCCTTGTAAAGGTATGAACTGATTTCCAGGTTGCAGCCTTGCATATTTCTGACATTGGAATGTCGTGCAAGAAAGCCACTGTGGCCGCTTTCCCTCTGGTAAAATGCGCTTTGGGTGACACAAATAAAGGCTTGCCTGCAAGCTGATAGGCCAATTTAATGCAGGGGACAATCCATCTGGAGATGGACCTCTTGGCCGCTGGAAAGCCTGTTCTCATTGAACCATAGTTCACAAACAGCTGATCCGACTTCTTGATTCCCTTGGTTTTTTCCAAATAGAACTTGAGCACTCTCTTTAAATCCAAGGAGTGCAATGACCGCTCTGCTGGGGTCGCTGGATTTGGAAAAAAAGAAGGGAGGGAAATGGACTGATTTATATGAAAATCAGAAACCAACTTAGGCAAGAAGGATGGATGAGCCCTCAGGACTACTCTATTGTGATGGAAAACAGTATATGGTTCCTTCACACAGAGCGCTTGTATCTCGCTTACTCTGCGCGCTGACGTGATTGCCACTAAAAAGGCTGCTTTCCAAGAAAAATGTTGCAAAGAGGCCTTGTGGATGGGTTCGAAAGGAGGTGACATTAACCTGGATAGAACCAGGTTCAATTCCCAAGGAGGAGAAGGATTTTGCACAGGGGGATAGACTTTTTTCAACCCCTGGAGGAAGTCCTTAACCACCGGAACCTGAAAGAAAGAAATCTGATTAGGTGATTTCCTGTACGCTACAATGGCTGACAGATGCACTCTAATGGAAGCATATTTCAAACCAGAAGTTGCCAAGGAAAGGAGGTATGGCAGAATTACCTCCTCCTGCCCTTTAGTAGGATCTAGGGGATGATCCCTACACCATATGTAAAACCTTTTCCACTTGAACGCATAGGTCGCTCTCGTGGAAGGTCTCATAGCCTCCTTTAAAATGTGCATACATTCGGGAGGTAGGTTCAGATGTCCATATTGCAGGACCTCAGGTTTCATGCTGTTAGGTTCAGTGATGGGAGGTTGGGATGCAGTATCCTCCCGTTCATCTTGCTCAACGGGTCCGGCCTGCAAGGAAGTGGTCTGTGTGTACACACAGACAGATGCAGAAGGTCCGGGTACCACCACTGCCGAGGCCAATCCGGAGCTACCAAGATCATCTCCATGTCTGACCTGAGGAGCTTGGAGACTACCTTCGGAATCAGAGCCAGGGGAGGAAAGGCGTAAGCAAATGTTCCCGACCAATCCATCAGGAGAGCATTCCCCTGCGTCCCTGGCCGGTGGAACTGGACGCGAAGGCGTGGCATTTTGCGTTTGTCGTCTGCAAACAAGTCTATGGCTGGACGACCCCAAAAACGAAAAAGCTCTTCTACCACTTCGTCGTTTAGCACCCAGTCTGGCTGATCTTCGAAGTGCCTGCTGAGTGCGTCTGCTTTGACGTTCAATTCGCCTGGAAGGTGCACCGCCACTACTGAGAGGCCTCGAGAGAGAAGCCAGTGCCAGATGGTTTGAGCCTGCCGGGAGAGTGGGCGTGACCACGTGCCTCCTTGCTTGTTCAGATAGAACACAGTGGTTGTATTGTCCGTCTGAACTAGGACGGAGTTGGACTCGATTGCTGGAAGGAAAGCTTTGAGAGCTAGAAACGCCGCTCTGAGTTCCAGCATGTTGATGTGGTACGTCTTCTCCTGCGCAGACCACTGACCCTGAATCTGAAGTGGACCCATGTGCGCTCCCCAGCCTTGCAGAGAGGCATCAGTCACTATAAATTGGGACGGTAGAGGTTGGTGAAAAGGCACTCCCACCAGCACATTCCTCGTCCAAGTCCACCATTTGATGGTATCCTTCGTTGCTTGGGAAAGAGTGATACAATCTTCCTAACGCCCTTTCACTTGGTCCCACTGGTCTTTGAGAGCCTGTTGCAGAGGCCGCATTCTCAGCCTGGCGTTTGGGATGAGAAAAATGCAGGACGCCATGGAACCCAGCAGGGATGCTACCTGTCGGACTGTTGGAAACCGAGACTCTAGTAGAATCCCACATTTCTGCCTCATGGAAAAAAGTCTCTCCTCCGAAGGAAACGCTTTTTCCAATTTTGTGTCCAGAACGGAGCCTAGGTAGTGGCTGGACTGTGTCGGCCGCTGGACTGACTTCTCCAGATTTACATGGAGACCGAGCCTGTGCAACTGGTGCAGGCAAAGTTGCAGATTGTGTGCTATCCAGGTACGGATAGATGAAGAGTCCCCTTTTGTGGAGAAAAGCCGCCACCACTGCCATGCATTTGGTGAAGACTCGTGGTGCGGACTTGAGTCCGAAGGGTAGCACTTTATACTGGTAGTGTTTGTTTCCTACGACAAACCTCTAGTACTTGCGATGCCGCAGTGCAATCGGAATGTGAAAGTATGCATCTTGCATATCCACCAAACACATCCAATCTCCGGCTTGAAGATGTGGGCATATTTGGTGAAGAGCTAACATGCAGAACTTTTCTTTGACGATGACTTTGTTTAGGAGACGAAGATCGAGTATGGGCCTGAACTTGTCCTCCTGATCTTTTTTGGGGATAAGAAAGTATCTGTAGTAAACTCCCTTTCCCCTTTGAGAGGGGAGAACTTCCTCTATAGCTCTTTTTTGTAGCAGGATTTTCTCCTCTCTCTTGAGCAAGCTTAGCTGGTGAGGGCAAGAGTTTTTTAGAGTAATGTTGTTTGGAAGCGCATGGAAACGTAGCATGTATCCATTGCGCAGTATATTCAGCACCCACCGATCTCTTGTGATGCTGACCCACTCTGCCAGGTGTTGTGAAGCACTTCCTCCCACTGGAGTGGGCAACGGCACCAGAGGAAGCCACTGCTCAGGCCTTTCCTCCTCTCGTGGTGGTAGAGGACTGCTGGTGACCTCCTCTACCTCTGTTGGATTTGCCTCGAAACTGGGATTTTCCCTGGTTCTTATTTTGGGACCACTGAGGGGTTTGAACCCTCTGTTGAGCCCCTTTTCCCTTGCTGGTCTTAAAACGGCGTTTGAACTATTTTTTCTTCTCCAAAAACACCGCTTTTACCGTATCTAGCTCTGTCTTCATACGAGTCATCTCTTCGTCAGCATGTTCTCCGAAGAGAGAGGACCCCGAAAAAGGAAGATTTAGGATGAGTTGTTGAGCATCCGGCTTCAGCCCTGTGAGGCGCAACCAAGCTGACCTCCTGGCACAAACGCCATGTGAGTAGGAATGTGCCGCAAGAACTGCCCCGTCCGCTGCAGTGCTTATCAACTGGTTCGCCACCAGACATCCTTCTGTCATTGTTTCTTCGAAGTCCTTCTGGTCTTCCTTTGGTAGCTTGGACTTGAACCTTTCCATGGAGTCCCATAAGGCTCTATCGAATCTACCCAACAGCGCGGCCGCACTGGAGACCTTCAGCGTGGAGGCAGCTGAATTGCAAACCTTGCGACCCCACGAGTCCTCTGATTTGCTGTCCTTATCTGGTGGTACTGAAGAGGAAGCAGCAACTGCATGCGTCTTCCTTGCAGCTGCCACTATCACAGAGTCTGCTGGAGGGTCAGATTTTACAAAAACTGGTTTGTACTTCTTCTGTATGCGGGCCGGCACCGGTTTGATGGTTGCTGGAGTTAGAAAAACGTCCTTGACCGGATCCATAATCCCCGGGACCAAAGGCAGCAGTGGCGAGAGACAGATTTTTTGTGCAAAGTTTCAAAAATTACTGTCGTAGCCACCTGGGGGACAGACATTTCAATGCTCAGCTTCTGAGCTCCTCTTTGTAGGACATCTAGATAAGTGCCAATGTCATCCACTGGAGAGGATCTAGAAACAGGACTATCCATCAGCGTAGGAGAGTAATCCCTCTTGGAAGACCTGGTAGAAGAAGTAGACGGAGTTCTTAGACGTCTACGGTGCCTTCTAGGAGAACAAGATCTGACCGGATCTTTTCTTCTGGGTGAACAAGATCTGACCGGATCCTCTTTTCGGGGAGAACGAGATCTAACCGGATCTTCCCTTCTGGGAGAACAGGATCTGGTTGGCCTTCTCACAGGCGATTTGCTTGCTTGGCGCCTGGGAGGACTGCGTCTGTCCACTTCCTCCACCAGCCTCTGGAGAGGAGATCTGTGCTGAGGACTGACATACTCTTGCAGACGTCTGGTAGCCCCTGACTCTCGCCAATGATCCAATGACCTGTACCATCTAGGTGACAGTCTGACCTCCGCAGCCGAAGGATCTGGCTGCCGCACAGGAGATCTGCGGACAGGACTTCTGGATCTTGAGGATGTTGTCGAGGAGCCAGAAGACTGTGACGTTGAATGGCAAGAAGCTGACTCCGTAACCATGATCACAGAGTTCCTCAACGACGATCGAGCTCTTTCTGAATGTCTCGACGTCGAGCGTTCTGGCGTCGAATGCCTTTCTCTCGATGTCGAATGCCTTTCTCTCGACGTCGACTGCCTCTAGGGAGTCGGCGGGATCATTAATCTCGACGTCGAATGCTTCGACGGAGATCGATGCGAGGATCTACGATCTCTCGACTCCGAACGGGGATGAACAGCCGACGGCGGAGCCTCTCTCGACGCCAAACGACGATGACAGCCGTCTACGGAGCCCTCTCTTTCGAAGTTGAATGTCTCTGCGACGACGGCGGAGGGGTATTGGCCAACCTCGACGCAGAGCATCGACGAGACGTCGACGGAGACTGCCTCCTCGACGCCGATCGATGTTTTGTTGTCGACGGCGGAGGGGTCTTGGTCCTCGACGCCGAACGTCGTTTCTTAGACGACGGCGGAGGGGTCACACTTCTCAACGACAGTCGTCGTCTGGATGACGGCGGCGGAGGAGTGACCTCCCTCGACGCCGATCGTTGCCGGGATGACCGACAGCGGAGGGGCCTTGGATCTCGACGCCGACCGTCGCCTGGTTGACGGTGGCGGAGTCACATTTCTCGATGCCGAGCGTCACCCGGTTGACGACGGCGGAGGGGTGACCTCCCTCGACGCCGATCGTCGCCGTGTTGACTGCGGAGGGGATTTCGACGACGGAGCTGGATTCTTCGACGTAGTCGACGTACCTGGTCTTCTTTTCGACGGCGAGCCCGCCGTCGACGGTAGTTTTGAAGATAAATGACCCACCGGTGGTTCTTTCCTCAGCATCGAGCCCGACGCTGAACCTGAAGGGTGTGAAGACTTCTCTTTTGAAGATGTTCTAGCCTTCTTGGAGCCCTTCATCACCGGAGACCTTCCTCTGGATGACCCGTGAGCCTGGCCATAAATGCGAATCCTCTCCCTGTCTTTGAGAGTTCTTCCTGACAGGTGCTCGCAGTGAGGACAGGTGCCTGGATCATGTTCCTCAGGCAGACACAGGATACAAACGTCGAGGTTGTCTGATTTTGCCTTCTTGTTGCCACAAGAAGGACATTTGTCAAAAAGTGAAGGCATTCTCAGCTGAAAATGCTCTCTAAACTGACTTAAAAAGACAGTTTCTTACTTGACTAGATGTAAAATGTCAAAGTAAGTAAAAAAGTTGTTAAAAGTGAAGTAATTTTCTGTCAGAAAAACATAAATTAGTGGAGCTGTATAACCAGGATCCTTCCTGAAGGAGCCGGAAAGAACAACTGACCTAACTGTCACCCCTGAGGCATGATGGGATACAGGGGGTCATGAGTGCCTTAAAGGCACGGTGTCAGTTTATTGCTATGCAGCTACAGGTTAGCTTTTCAGTCTTTTTAGACTGTGTGTTTGCAATGCAGCCTGGGAGCTTCTATGCTTTCAGTGAGTTATAAGAATTTCTGCTGCTATCTGAGCATCAGAGCATCAGTGGAGTGGTGTGGCTCACTGGTTAGAGGCGGCAGACCCGGAAGCAGAGAACAGCCCGGGACCAGGGTTCAATTCCTGAAGCGGCAGGGTCGTGGACCAGGGGCAGCGGACTCGATAATTCTCGCCTCGGTGCCTACTCTAACCAGGGATCACACTCGGCAACTCTGGGCATTAGCTTGCCTCATCTCTACAATGGCCCCCCACATTCGCCGGGGATTCCTGGTTTCACCTTGGAGAAACCCAGTAGGGACCATCTCATAGGGATAGCCAGGATGGGTTCCCCAGCGGTCTACAGTGCCACGACGCCTCAGGGCAGCAGTGCGCTTCACAAGACACATTACATTACATTACATTAAAACAGTTTCTAAACAATCTTTGGTGTTGTTTCTCATGTTTCTAATGCATATTATTCATGTATGGTGGAAATTCTTCACAGCATATTTCAGCTCTGATGTTATTTGGCTGCTATTGCATGTACATATATATATATATATATATATATATATATATATATATATATATATATATATATATATATATATATATATATTCAATGAAAAAACCATAGGTTTTAGGCCATATATAGTTAGGGATTTGCATTTACAAAACCTTATTTTACTCGCATAAAACCATTGAAATTCCATATATAGTTAGATGCGCCAACTATATATCGCGCACTTGCAATCCACTGCTGATGATGTCACATATTACATCATTCATGACATGGTCAGTGACATCACTGATGACATCACTGATGACAACTCAAATGACATCACTGATGACAACATCCAGTGACTGTATGTTTCTGTAAAGTTAAAATATGTCTTACATATTGAAGAATGAGTGGATGTATAAATGTCTGGATGAAGGATTTAGTAGGTGCATGACTGATTGTATGAGGGAGTGATTAAATGTGTCTCACTGAGTGCATGGATTAGTGATTAAACTGTATTAATTTGTGCATCATTATATCTGTTGTTCTGTAAACTGCTGCATGTGTTGATCAGTAGCTATATGAATAACTATATGGGTTATTGATTGGTTGCTCAAGTATTTGTATGGGAGACTGAGTATGTGTGTGGGTGGCTGGGAGGTGTGTGACTCTGTGCATAGATGTGTAAGCAGTTGATTCACTAGGTGTATGAGTTCAAGAGTGCATGTGGAAACAGCTATATGGGCGGTTGACTGGTTGACTGTGTGCATGAGTGTATTGGTGAGTGAATGGATATCTCAGTGCTACATGTCAAAGTAAGTACATATGTAAAACACAGTACATGTGAGAGTTAACATATATAAATAACTGTGCATAAGAGCCAGTGAATGTGTGAGTGGCTGTATGGATCATTGTGAACATGTATCAAGGATTGTATAAGAGAGTAAATATGTGTTAGAATATGTTTCAATAAGTAAGGTGTGTATAACTGTATAGTAGAGGAATTGGAGGTGTGTTTGATTCTTTGCATGACTGTCTAGGTGTATGAGTAACTCCATGGATGAGTGACAGTCTGTGAGTGTCTGTTTTCACTGAGTGTATCTAAGGATATATCAGAGTCTGTAGAGGTTCATCGTATTAACACATGAATGATGTCATCTGTGATGTTGTCAGTGATAACCTGGCGTTTCGGGTCCGTGGGAGCAACCGAGTAGGTTGAAAGGCGGCGAGTCTCGCGGTCTGAAATCCTGACAGCGAGTGAAGATCTGCTGTTCCCACTGAGCCCATGTAGCGGTTCACTAAAACTAGAATTATACAACGCCTGATGATTAACAGGAGTTGGATGGGTAAACCGTGAGTTATCCAGAGGATAGTATAAATTTGTTATTTCTTCCTCACTTTTCATGTCCTAACGGTGTGGGCAGGCCTTAGCGTGCTTGGACCCCCGTAGGATTGTGTTATTTATTTAAAAAATTTTTGGTCCTGAAGAAAGCTGAGCTGACTTGAGCGTTTTTACAGCAGAAACATGTTGACCAGTCACCTATTGATGTCCCTGGACTAAAATTAAAACATCCAGTGACCATGTCAATTTTTAATGTGAAACAACTGGCCCCGAATAAAGTCTGTTGAGGCACAGTTGTGATCTTTTAACCACACACACTTTTTGCACTGATCACCACCTTTTCACACATACCTGCTCCGCTGCACTTGCAGGCGTGGTAGCACACAGGAGGGGATAGTCAGCCCCCCCTGTGAACAAACCCTATGATGAAGCATGTCACCTCTAGGGTGAGTGAGGGTTCTTTTAGGAAATAATTAATTTCCCCTTTCCCTTCACATGATTTTGTACCAACCTGACCACTCTCTTAAAAATTAGGGCTTTCACTTAGTCTGCACAGAAGAATAGAGTTCTTTAAGATGATAGTGTCTAGGGCGCTCTTTTGTTGATTATAGGCATTCATACTAAGGGGTAGGAGAGCAGCCTTCTTTCCCTTTCTCTCTTGTTGTAGATACATGTTGTCAGTGATGTCATTTGAGTTGTCATCAGTGATGTCATCAGTGATGTCATTTGAGATGTCATCAGTGATGTCATTTGAGTTGTCATCAGTGATGTCATCAGTGATGTCACTGACCATGTCATGAATGATGTAATATGTGACATCATCAGCAGTGGATTGCGGGTGCGCGATATATAGTTAGCGCATCTAACTATATATGGAATTTCAATGGTTTTATGCGAGTAAAATAAGGTTTTGTAAATGCAAATCCCTAACTATATATGGCCTAAAACCTATGGATTTTTCATTGAATTTTCAAGGTTTTGTAAATGCAAATTCCTAACTATATATCGACTATAACCTATGGTTTTTTCAGTGAATTTCAATGGTTTTTTAATAGCAAATATGAAAAGCTTTAAAATGTCAAGTACGTGATAGATAAAAACATTTTCGTATTTATGCACGCTGATGTGCTTTGAACGCTGCCCCCCTCCCCTCTTTTCTCTTAGTAGTACTCTCTCTTTGCAGATAGTGAAGAGTAGTTAACGCAGGCCTTTACCCCCGTTGTAATCCGTCCTGCCTGCTTGTCTCTCCATTTGATTGATTATTATCCAAGCATTTACTGTTTTACAATTGATTCTCTTTGGTTCATTCTCTATTTACAAACAAGCACAAAGTCGCAATACTCTGTTTAGTCTTTGCAGATCGTGAAAAATCGTGTAAAAAAATAAAAGTAATCGAGCAAAATCAGTAGGCCACTAATTGGATCTCTTTTTGACCTCGCTAAAATAGAAATATTATAAACAACCCTTCATGAGAAATACGAAAATAGTGAGATGAACTGAGCTCCACACCATGAGGGCTGCAAGTCAGCTCGGCTCCGTCACCCATCCCGCCCAAAATAACGACAAACCCTATGCAAAAATTAAAAATATAGACAACACACCAGCAAAGAAACAGGGTAAAACATTTTATTAAATAACTATTTACATAACGTTGGTTTATAAGATGATGTCAGTAGTGGACCGATGTGTGAATAGGTCAGAAGCAGCACAAGGCGCCAAGATCCGGATGGAAAGTCCTGGATGTTGGGTGCCATAGTTCAGAGTTCTGAGTTTGAGCCTTTTTCAATGCCTGTGCTTTGTTGTTTCCCCTCCATCAAAAACAAAAAAAAAATATAAAACTGTGCAAAAATACAAAAAAATCAAATTTTTTTTACAAAAGCAGTGCTTGTAAGACTGTCTGAAGCTTATTTCCACCTACTGCAGCTTCACTATTCTCAAAGTAAGTGAGGGTCGTTTGTGGACCTGACTGCATTTGAAAACAATGTTATATGGTACCTCCCTAAACCGCTTGACGGAGGCCCCCGAGGGGCGGTGTGATGGCACGGACTCGGAGAAGACGCTTGGCTCCGACCCCCTCCCCAAGTCTTATAGCACTGGTGTAGCCTGAGATCGCCCCCGACATAGGCGGCCGGCTCCCGGGGTCCGGCGGAACTTTTTGCCTTTTGATGACTCTTCTATTCTGGACTTTGTCCCACAATCCGTTTGACCTGAAGACACGCTGTAGTGGGGCGCCCCTTTACCGTTTTAGTTGCCATTCCGCCCGCTTTTGCTACACTGTGCCTCTTCCGCCATTCAGCTGTTTACCGCCCGCTCTTGCGACTACAGCGTCTCGCTCACCATGTAGTTAAGTTGCTCCCGCTCTTGCGGTGCAGCGATAGGCGGCTGCCACAGGACTCTCAAAATGGCGGCCGGCTCTTCGGTTTTGGGTCTGGTCCACTAAAATGGCCCTGGGACACCTTGGAACTCGGACGCTTCCCTGATAGGGCTTGGGTCCCATTCTCGAAAGCGTCCCCTCAGCCGTGAAGATTCTACAAAAGTCTTGGGGGCCCCCGACTCCCGCAGGCTTCTGGTGGGGAGCGGCTGCCATGTCTGCTCGTGGAATGGCCACGACGGAGCTACGAGATGGTAGTGCTCTCATGCTGTAGCCAGCTTTAGTCTGAAACATCCAGAAACACTGTAGACTACCAATTCGATCAGTTCCGGTAGCGCCCCAACATGACCCGGAAGAGAAGAACTTGCCCTCCCCTCTTTGACTGATGGTTCTTGTTGCCTGTCCCCTCTGTTGTCATTTGACAGAACTTTTTGGACTGCTGAAAGGGGTTGTGTTCCGAACGCTGGTTGGTGGAGACATTTTGACTATATTCTTGACCTACGTTGTCGCGTAATGCGTTATATGACACGCCGCGTTAGCGCACCCGGAAGTGATCCGGGGCGCGGCGCGCAGCGTGTAACGTAAGCATAACAGGTCATGTGACTTGTTAATAAAACTTTTCATTGGTTCATTTTACTTTTGTTATTTTAATGATGAAAAGCTTGGTCATATGACCTAAAAATTACGCTTTTTATTGTTTTCGAACATTATTTTTTTTAAAACATATATGTTATAATATTCCAGGCCAATGTACTTTCCCGGAAAATTTACAACTGTCCTGCAAGTAAAATATATTCCTTTTTCGAGAAAAAGGGCGTTTCTTCGTTCCATGACGGAGCCGTTGAGTAAAAGAGACTCGGCCTGCTGTCTTAGTCGCCGATACGCCTGATTATCAGATTCTTATCGATCACTTTATGTTGCAGGAGTGGAAAACACAACTGCCCTTGACCATTTATCTTTACTACGTTCCTACATATTATACCTTTTATCCGTCATGTAATTGGACTGCTTTATTTCACTTGCCTTTTACTGATTCGAAAACAGTGACTAAAAGTAAAAACTTTACCAATGTAAATACTACTACCGTGTTTTGTTTTAAAAAACCTTTATTGTGAAAATGTCAGTATACAAATACGGGCCTATAACCACGTGGGCCGGCCACGGAGCAAACTGAAATCGTATATGATGAGGAGACATTTACACTGTAGAGGAACGTAACGAGCGGGCCATTAGGTTGCAAGAACTAAGGTGTCTAACAGTGGCGGAATCGGTGGACGTACATTTTGTAATTAAAATAAGACAGGGCCACTTACAATAAAATTTTCTAGATATACATTTGCGGGCAAGGAGTTACGAGTCCCATTTATACCGGCGCCATTTTGGGCGAGGCCGGGCAGGTCCAAGATATAGTCAAAATGTCTCCACCAACAATCGGCCAGACCAGAACCCCTTTCGGCCCTTTATGCTACAAGATGGTGTCTTCCATTCAGAAAATATTGTTGGCAGCATTTTGAAAGGAAAGATAAACAGCCGTTCTCCTAGTGAGTCTCACATTGTTACATTTAGGAAGAATGTTGAAGAGTAATATGTGGAAAATCTGAAGCCATTTTTCTACAAACTCTCAATCAGCCTAAGTCATGGGCGATCTTTGTCCACACCAGGGCAATAGTGAAGCTGCAGCAGGTGCAAAAGAGCTTCAGACAGTCTTACAAGCACTGCTTTTCTAAACATTTTTTTGTATTTTTGCACAGTTTTATATATTTTTTTTGTTTTTGATGGAGGGGAAACAACAAAAAACAGGCATTGAAAAAAGCTCAACAGTGCAGGGCGCCTTGTGCTGGTTCCGACCTATTCACACATCGGTCCACTACTGACATCACCTCATAAGCCAACGGGGCACCCCACACTGACTTTCGGCGCAGCATTGTAGGATGGCCACACCAGTGCGGCAACTTGCTGGACACCACCTCGGTGCCATCCGGATCTCGGAGCGTTCGAGTCACTGTACCGCAAGAGTGACCGGAACTCAGCTGGTCACGCCGTCTTTCGGCGCAGCATTGTAGGATGGCCATACCAGTGCGCCAACTTGCTGGACACCACCTCGGTGCCATCCGGATCTCGGCGCGTTCGAGTCACTGTACCGCAAGACTGACCGGAACTCAGCTGAACACGCCGTCTTTCGGCGCAGCATTGTAGGATGGCCACACCAGTGCAGCAATTTGCTGGACACCACCTTGGGCAACAGTGAAGCTGCAGCAGGTGCAAATAAGCTTCAGATAGTCTTACAAGCACTGCTCAGAACTCTCAACTATGGCACTCAACATCCAGGACTTGCCATTCGGATCTTGGCGCCTTGTGCTGGTTCCGACCTATTCACACATCGGTCCACTACTGACATCACCTCATAAGCCAACGGGGCACCCCACGCCGACTTTCGGCACAGCATTGTAGGATGGCCACACCAGTGCGGCAACTTGCTGGACACAACCTCGGTGCCATCCGGATCTCGGTGCGTTCGACTCACTGTACCGCAAGAGTGACCGGAACTCAGCTGGACACGCCGTCTTTCGGCGCAGCATTGTAGGATGGCCACACCAGTGCGGCAATTTGCTGGACACCACCTCGGTGCCATCCGGATCTCAGCGCGTTGTGCTGCCTTCGGCCTATTCGCACATCGGTCCGCTACTGACGCCGCCTCACGTGCCAACGGATTTTCTACGCTTTTTGTAGCCCTATGCCGCATAACGGGTCATGTGACTTGTTTATAAAACTTTTCATTGGTTCATTTTACTTTTGGTTTCCTAAAGATGGAAGGCTTGGTCATATGACCTAAAAATAACACTTTTCATTGGTTTAGAACATTTTTTTTTCCCAAACGATGAAAGCCCCACCTTGTTTCTGGATGTTTCAGACTAAAGCTGGCGTCAGCATGAGAGCACCACCATCTCGTAGCTCCGTCGTGGTCATTCCGCGAGCAATCATGGCAGCCGCTCCCCACCGGAAGCCTGCGGGAGTCGGGGGCCCCCAAGACTTTTGTAGAATCTTCACGGCTGAGGGGACGCTTTTCGAGAATGGAGCCCAAGCCCTAGCAGGCAAGCGTCCGAGTTCCAAGGTGTCCCAGGGCCATTTTAGTGGACCAGGCCCAAAACCGAAGAGCCGTCCGCCATTTTAAGAGTCATGTGGCAGCCGCCTATCGCTGCACTGCAAGAGTGGGAGCAACTCAACAACATGGTGAGCGAGACGCTGTAGCCGCAAGAGCGGGCGCAACTCAGCTGGATGGCCGCCACCTGGGGAGGCCCGTTCACGCCGCCTCCCCCACGCCCCCCCCCCCCCGGGCCGCCCCACGCCAATTTTCGGAGCAGCATTGTAGGATACCAAAACCAGTGCGGCAGTTTACTGGACATCACCTGGGTGCCATCAACATCTCAGCGCGTTCTACTGGCCTTGGGACTATTCGCACAACAGACCGCTACTGACGAGGCCTCCCCCCGCACCACCCGGGACGCCCCACGCCAATTTTCGGAGCAGCATTGTAGGATACCAAAACCAGTGCGGCACCCAGGCGACATCACCTGGGTGCCGTCCAGAACTCAGCACGTTGTGCTGCCTTGGGACTATTCGCACAAAAGACAGCTTCTGACAATTTTTGCTTTTTTTGGTGAAAAATGTTTAAAAGTTTTTACAGTTTTTGTTCCGTTCATTATATTTAAAAGTTAATAAAGTTTTATAATCTTACTTTGTTGGAGTGTTATAAATTTTTTTAAAAACGGGTGAATGGGGCCTTGAATCGGGTTATTGTCATGTGTGGGCTTTGCAAGTGTACTGCTACAGGATCGGACATTTCAAACTCAAATGCACGTTCTTTTTCTTACCTTTCCGAAGCATGGAGCGCAATAGCAGGCAGAGAAAGAGTGATGCAAGTGTTGAACACTGCCTAGCCTGGAAGTTGCTGGCAGTGCCCCCCCCCCCCCCCCCCGCCCGCTCCTGAAAGAGGACACACACACACACCGCCGCCCCGAGTACTTCACAGAACTTTAAAAGACCATGCGCTTGTTTATGAGGCTTAAATGGTTTATCACCCCTTCTAGAACCCCTGCATCGACCCTCTGACGTTTCCTGGAAGAATTAGCACGTAACACAATACCAAGCCCTGTCAGCTGAAACCCCCGAGGAATCATGGGGCATATTATCAAGGGGGTTTATCTCCGCTTTTTTGGCTTTAAAAGCCAAGAAAGCGGAGATAAAATTATCTCCCTATTACCAAGCTGTCGCTAACACCAGTTAGTGACAGCTAAAAGGAGATAGCGACCATCGTGGGCCCCGCTTTGCATGTCAGTGATAGTGCCCTGAGCAGTTCTTAGCCATGTTATCCAATGGGAGGTGGATAACATGGCTAAGAGCATTTGCTCGATAATACATGAATATCGCTGACTTTTCTGCGATATTCATGCATTGCGGCCGTTTTTTATCGCATTTGCGATAAACCTTGCTAATAGCAAGGTTTATCTGCGATAAAAATCGCCGATGTGCGGCGATAATTTTTGTCTCTAAACAAGTTAGAGACAAAAATTATCGCTAGTTGTTGGTAATATGCCCCCGGGTTTTTGCTTGCAGAAATCGGGAGGCGGGAGACTAGCACTGAAATCAGTAGTCTCACGCCTGAATCGGGAGGGTTGGCATGTCTGGATTCTCTACAGCTGGGGCCATAAACTACATCCGCAGGGGTAGGTGATAGCCTGGGACCAGCCTGGCATCTAAAATGGCTGCCGTGCACGACAAAATTGTGGCATTGGAAAAAAGGCAAGATGGCGCAGACAATGTTTATCAATAAGGATTCATTTATAACAAAATATTTTATCGCAGTGACAAATTGGCGGTCAACACTTCCTGATTTCCATCGAATCGAACGTTAACAGACGTCACGCAGCAAAAAAAATAAAAAGCTCACGCACAGCCGCTGGAAGAGATGTATCAACATATATGAGCCTCCTCAGCCACCCTCATGAAACATAGGGGATTAGGATACATCTCCCGCACCCCCTTATACCTAGTAATTTAATTAAAACGAAGCACAAAATGGCGAATTCCCGTTTCGCTACCAGTTTGCGGCCCAGTTCGCGGCCCGTGAAGCGCTTCTACCGTGAAAAATCATTTTTTTTTTATTTTCCCCACGGGACCCTTTAATAACCCCAACAACATTCCTAGGGGGTCAAGAGGGGTATACCTTGCCCCCTTTCATTAAATTCCCCCTTCGTTTTTCACCTCTTCTTCTCTCTCGATCCTACCGAGAGATAAGATGGCGGCCGCTCCGGACTGTTTAGAATGTTGACAGACACGGGGGAGCCAATCAGCTTCGCATCGCAAAGTTCCGTTTCGCGAAAAGTAAGCGAACCGGAGCGCAGCCTGGAGCGCTGTTACAGATATATATCTTGATTTAAACGTTAATTTCTCAAAAACTACTGGAGCACATACATTGAGACCTAGCAAAGGCACATCGGGCTAACAGTCCCTACAATTTTGCCAAGTTTCGTGCAAATCCATTCAGCCGTTCGAGCTAAAAGTGAGTCCAACCGCCCTATGGAAATTAACATGGGAAAAACGCGTTTTGGGACCCCCCTTTTTTCTCGGCCCCCCCTCGACAAAACCCCCCTAAATTTTCAAGGGCTGCTCAGAAACAAAATGTGCCATTTTCCTGAAAATTTCAGCCGATTCCGTCCACAAACGCCAAAGTTATTAGACATAGAATTTTCAAAAATCCCATAGGGAATAAATCCTAACTATATATACATATATATATATATATATATATGTGGGGCACATATAATATAGTGTTTCCGGGCTCCCGCGCATGGGCGGGAATTTTCTAATGCTTATGACTATTGATGAGGATCCCCTGGAAGAGAACTGTCAGATCTCCTTTGTCACTGCCATGCTAACTGGAGTGCCTGTTAAGTTTCAGATGAACTGGTCCCTTTGCACAAGTTGAATTTTTGGTCGCTTTCCTGATTTTTATTCATCTGTTTATGGAAGCATGATTTACATGGCTGCACCTAATAGAGGCCCATGTTTCCTGCTCCCTTTAAACAGCAGAGGGTTTATCATCATCATCATCATTATAAAAACTTTATTTCGATCATGTAAATCTTAAAACATACAAAGCACCTCATAAAAATAATACAGTAAAATACATAAGAATCATAAAATACAATATATGCAATCAAAATATAAAAGTAGTTCATATAATGCATTCTGCGCGCTTAATCCAAAGAGTATACCAGAATTTGGCCAGGGAAAAAAACAATTACCCTGCTTGTATCAGTAGACAAAATTCTTAGCAACTCCAAATAATGGGCGGGACCAACCAGTTCGCACAGTGGAATAATCCACTTGGCCCTCAGGTTTTGATAATGGGGACAAAAAAAAAAGCATGTGGACTATAGATTCCGCACTTAATTTGCAAGATGGGCAGAGGTTATCCGGAGAAACATTACGGCTCCATTTAATGCAAAACAATTTGGTTGGCAGAGTCTTATAGCAAAATTGTACAAATAGTTTGCGAGCCAGAGGAGGTATGATTT
Source organism: Lissotriton vulgaris (assembly GCF_964263255.1). Lineage (NCBI taxonomy): Eukaryota > Metazoa > Chordata > Amphibia > Caudata > Salamandridae > Lissotriton > Lissotriton vulgaris. The sequence continues at coordinate 909,355,349 of NC_141697.1, forward strand.
CATCAATTGTTTCTTCATAACTTGCAATTGGCTTAAAATCTAAAAAAAAACCCTGGTCAAGGAACCCACAAGGTTAGATGTTTCCTTCGCCACGATTTTTTCCCAATAGATCGATTTGACCGTTGCCTTTGGTATTAAAGATATACTTTCCGGATTTAACCAACAAGACTCCAGCTCTACCCTTCAAAGTAGGCCTCTAAATGAACTAAACCAGGGGATACAAGTTATCTAGGGATAGTGCACAAGGCAGTCCGCGGTGTCCAGACCACACTGGATGGAGAACTTCGCAACATCTTTCCCCTCAGCCACAGCTTGTGAAAGCACCGCCCGAACTTCCTCCGGACACTGAGGCAGCGTCTGTGCAACCGTGTCCTACACAGCGTGAGAGAAACGGCCCAAGAGGCATGCAGTGTTTACCGACCGCAGCCCCAAGCTGGCAGAGGGAAACAGTTTCTTGCCAAACTGTTCCAGCTTCTTATATTCCTTATTCAGTAGGGAATGCGCTTTGGGAAGTAGAGGCTTGGATGACCAGGCTCTCCGGAGTTGGGTGAGTCGTCAAAAAATGAAGGGTCACCCGGTGCCGGGCGATGATGCCTGGCCACGTTCTTCTCCACAGGAACTCCAGTGGCTGGTCTAGACCAGGTGCCAAACAACACATCAGTTAACGCCTCATTTAACGGTATCAGAGGCTCCATAGAGCTTGCCGCTGGTTGAAGGACTTCAGTGAGAAGGTTAGTTTTGAGAGTCACCGTAGGCAGATCAAGGTTAAGGGCCTCAGCTGCTCTACGGAGCACCACAGTGTATGTGGCGTCCTCCTCCATGGCTACAGCAGGAGGAGAAAGAAAACCAGGCTCAGAGGAGAGGTCAAGGCCACCTGCATCCTCCGATTCTTCCACCCACTCCTGCTCTGACTCACACTGCCATGCAAGAGGTTCCTCTGACCCCTTCCAGTCATCCCCCTCTTCCACAGCCCGTGGCACAGGCTGCGAAGGCAAGGGAGGGATAGGGGAATATAAATGATCCAATTGCGCCGATCCTGCTCCATGTCCCAATTGGGGTCCCAACCGGGAGCAAAATTGTCCAGAAACCTGGGCAAGGGACGAACGGAACCCATGCCGGGGCCGGAGCCGACGGTAGCAGAGCTGGCGACAAGGGAGGCCCCTCAGGTGGGATCGAGCCCGAGGCCTGAAAAGACGGTCCATGGCAGCAAGAAAATCTTGCATCTGGGCCGGAGTCGCCGACGGACCCGGATAAGGTGTGTAGGCCGCAGGACTCGCAGGCTCCAACTGAGCCGCGGGGAGATGCCCCCGGCCCCCTCGTCTGCATCCGGAGACCGACGGGGGGACGTCGGAGAGCGTAAACGTTCTTCGACTTCTTCTTATGACATCTCTTACCCGATTCCGAGTGTGAAGACTTCAAACCCCAAGGAGCGATGATGATGGCTCCACGGTCGGTCCCTCGATCGACCCCTGGACCTCGAACGACGCAGAGACGACTGCTGGGCCTCCAGCAGCTTACGGAACCGCACCACGCAAAGCTTTAGGAGCCATGGCCAGACAGTCAGAACATGACCAGGAGTCATGGTCACGCTCCAAACAGAAGAGACAGACTCCATGGGGGTCGGCCACCGACATCGTACGGCGACAGGCCCCACAGGATTTAAACCCAGGCATCCCTACGTGGCACCAGGAGTCAAAGACTCAAAAGAGAGGTAGAAACAAAAGTCTCAAAAAAGTTAGTCAAAAAGTGACTAGGTTATGTGCTCTAACCATATCTGCGCTTGCTGGCGCGGAAAAAGAACTGATGTCAGCGCCCATGGGTGGCGCCTAAGTATTGTCCGTGACGTCATCTCGGCGCATACAAAGCCAGCAATGGACACAGAGCCGCACGACGCCTCCTTCCGATGTGCAGGGGTACTGCTGATGAAAAACTTTGTGGATCCAGTCTGACGCCTGGGGATATTCTAAGGTAAGGAATCTATCACTAACGTGTCTCTTTCAGATATCTCTATTTGTTAGTTTCTTGTGCAGTGAGGACCAGAGGGAATCTTCCCAGTTTTCTTGGCTAGCTCTATAGCTTGTCTATATCTGGGTCTGCAAGCAACTATCTCACAGTGCATATTGGATTTTACAGCCCGTACCAGGTCCCCCTTGGATTTCCTACACTCCCGATTATACCACGCTGCAAGTAGGCCACTTTTCAGCTGTTGTTTTTTTAATCCAAATTATGGTCTACACACGATTTGCCCAACAGATCTCTAATCTCGTTGTACAGGAGTTCGTGGCGAATGCCCAGTTCCCTTAAACAGCAGAGGGTTTATGAGAAGAGAGAAAATATCCAAGAGTGGCTCTTCTGCAATGGACCCATGAAACATTACTCCAGTGAGGAGGGGTCAGTCACAGTGGTGGCTCCTCCGCTAAGACAGGAAAAGAAAGGGGAAAAAATGATAATAACGTAATTTTATTATCATTTAATTTTTTTCCCACGTTGTGGCAGCTTACATGAGGGGGCAGGGCTGAAGAGCAGAGGAGGAGGGTACAACCCTCCTAAGTGCGCAATGACTGTTTGGTCGGCCCTCTCGAGCCGCCCAAAACAGTCATGCACACTTTCCCTGTTCTCCATGTAGGCTGCATTACAGCCTGCATGGAGAAGATGCCCACCACTACAACCCATAGCTGAGCGCCGTGTCACGTTGCATTGCATCATTGTGATTGGTCAGGGGAGGGAGATTGGCTGCCTGCCTCCCTTTCCTGGATGACAAGAGCAGAGATGAGTGTAACCAGGAGCGGAGGTAAGTGTTTTTCATTTTTTTCGTTTCTTTATTGTTGTGACCCGCGTGCCCCCCCTCCCCACGTAGTATTAACTATTCTATTTCTGTGGGAGTTTGGTCCCAAAAGTGGTGAGGATAAAACTTGTCATTATAAAACACTGGTATTATTAATCAAACATTTTCCCTTCACATAAATCACTTATAATGGAGAAATTACTGAGATTGACTTTCTTCAATAGACTTTCCGCTTTCACAGAAGATAGAGGGGTAGTTTGAGAGCCAAGTGCAACTATACCGAGCAGCACTTAACCATCATAGATCATTGACCTTGGTCACTATTATGACAAATTATTAGATTACTTAGAAAAGGAAATCGTGCAATCTTTTGATCTCGTGAAGCCCAACCCCAAGTCTGTTCTCCATGTCAATGGGATAATCACCTTGCACAATATATCTAATACCTTTTCTGTCTTGTGAACATGTACCATTTCCTTATTTCTCCATGCTGGTGACAAACAGTGTTCCTCCATGATCATCTGTAAGGCCATGAAAGCTGATCCTTTCAATTGTCATGTTCTGCAACGCACCCCTTCATACTTCCGGAGCTACAACTATTTGTGGGCTATTAACCCGTTACCTCCACTATAGCTGTCCTGATCACCATTGTGCATGGTGGAGTTCTTGCTTTGCGTGCACAGAAAGAAACCGAGACATTATCACTTCAATAGGTGCTTACCAAAACAAATCCATAGATAAAGAACCACAATATTTACTTTTATGGAGTGGACCGAGATAGTGGTCTTTAAACTTGTGTTCTGAGATCTCACACATGCACGGAGATATTCTACCTTTTCTGAATTTCAAGGGAGTAACCATGGTAAAGAACTAGGGTTATAAGTAAGGAACGTTTCCTTTCCATCAAAACCTAAATCAAGACCCTGCAAAAGCCTTCATAAGAACCTCTCATCAATAGCCTTTGGTACAGTCCATCAACCCCTCTCCTTATACATCTTCATGATTTGAGATGCAGTAGTAAACCCTAGAATAGACCTTCACTTCCCTCTCGCACCAGCCAATATGATCTCAAATCCACCCATTAACATGTCCTGTTGTGCAAAAAACTGTAAAGTACTAAAGTGTTCTGTGAGTTCTCCAACCCTGTTTAGGCCATTTCTACCTCAGACCATTTCACTTCTCTTACAGAATTGTTCTGCCTAATCTTGCAGACGACACTCAGGTACTGCTGAAATCTAAACCTTATTCTGACATCAACTGCTCTGCTCTCCTAACCCAGCTCACTGCCAAGTTCAGCTGAATAACCATTTAGAACAATACACTGGAGTGACAGAAATACTGATAGCTGTTCATGAAAACATATTGTCAGCAAATTGGTGACCCCCAAAGGTCCTGCGTCTCCCGGAGACCCAAATAGGTGGGCATACGGGGCAGGAGTCGCAGGACCTTTGACAAACGTATGACTACAAGGCTACCCTCTCTACTGCTCCCCTTGGGAAAACATTTAATCCCCCCAAATAGGGCGGATACAGTTTGTGAAGTCACTGGATGGAGATAGAAGCATCTACTACATTCCATTCACAAGGGTGCATTTTTCTGCTCCCTCCACTTGAAAATATAGGCAAATCCCCTTTTAAGAACCAGGGAGGGAATCTCTATCTGTCCTGAAGAAAGTCCTGGTCCTAAGAGGCCTTCAAATAGGGGCTGAAACATGTTGGCATGACACTAGGATCATAGGACCATCACTTCCTTACGACCCACTTGTATATATTTATTTTAATATCCACTGCATCTCCACTAATAAAGGGATACCTTTAGGATTTTTATCTCTAGACCCCCTGGCCTATCTCTCCTAAACGCTACCTGAAATATGGTTAAGCCCACCTTGAACTTTAGGAGTCAGGGTGAACCCTTTGATGAAGTATGACACCAATAGGGTGTGTAATGGTTACCCGCCTTGTGAGTCTAATTCTGAGCTTTTAGCGGTGGGGATACCTTAAGTTAACAATCATTTGATTCTGGAGGACGTATCCACTTCCAGGAATACCTCTCTTACCCTTCCGGCCTTGGTAGAGGTCCCTCTACCATTGCTTGCAGAATAGCACTCAAAGTAACACATATTTGGACCACTCTGGTGGCAAAAAGAGAGATAAATTACAATGTTAATGTTTTATTTTACCCTCTTTTTGTGGCTGAATAACCAGCTCAAGAGACTCATTGCGTCAGGACATTCTTTAGATACATTGCTGTCAGTCTCCTCTGGAAAGGGCATTAGAATATGTCCGTTTCCACAGGTTGCGGAGACTAATATAACTTGTTGTTGGTGGGTTAGCTTTGAGTTCCTCTAGCTAAGTATGGAATGAAGCTCTTGAGTGCCTCCCTTAGTGTGTGGTCAGCACAAGACCGAATATATATTGTTGGTCACTTCACTTCAGAGTTACCTCCAACATTGATTTTTCTTTGGATAGCTGTGTAGGATCCGAACATGTTTTTCTTTCAGTAGCTATAATCAGAGCGGTCAGATTTCATGGTGCTGTTCTTCCATTGTGCTCAACATAAAGAGAGATAGAAAGGCCCTGCTAGGCTGCATACACCGAGGTCCCACTCAGCATTGTTCCCTTTCCACAGTCTCCGCTATCATCAGGGAAAGTTGATTAATTCTGGTCATTGCATGTTCCTAAACCCTACAACCCCCAACCACCTGCCTTGAGCGTACAGATAGGAGACCTGCCCAGGACAAAGCATCTGTTATTTAGGAATCATTCAGCGGGAATAAGAGTGCCAACATTTCACATTGTAGGAACAGTCAGCTCCCCTAAAAATGTTCTCACCCTAGAGCAGTGGTCTTCAAACGTTTAAATGCTGTGTCCCCCAGTGGGAAAAGAAAAGCATCAGGCCCCCACTCAAACTTTCACAGTTATTCTATTGAACTGCCAATGTTTAAATATGTCTAGACTTATGTAAACATTGCAATTAAGTTATGTTACGGTTTTAAAAATGCAATCAAATACATAATTGCCAAAAGTACTACCTTTTAACATTACATTTTCTTCCAGCCAGGATATAAATAACAAAAGATGTTAGTGATGGCCCAGTTTTTTTTCTGTTGAAAACAAAGAACTGTTTTCAGCATAATGCTTCTTTTAGCCCAAGCGTGCCCCCCCCGATCACTTGAGGCCCCCCCAGTTTGAAGACCCCTGCCCTAGAGGAAGTCTGATGGGATTGCAGGAGTGCCTTCTGCAAGGAGTTTTAACAAGGCTGTTTGCCTTAAAGCTTAGGGAGCTTCTAAGCTAAGTGTAACATCTCCTTCTCGTAGTGAATACTCCAATTTTCTCCATTAGCCCTACCTGTTCCTCACTAAATTATGTGTTCCTTTCTCCAAAGACATCCCTGTTCCTTATTCCACATCCTGTCCCACCTTGTAAACAGAGACCTCGTCCCTTACCATAAGACCTCTGGTGACACAGATCATTTTGTAGACCATGCTATCAGAAATAGTTACCTGATCAGTGACATCATACACGATGATAATGCCATGCGCCCCACGGTAATAGCTGGATGTGATTGTTCTAAAGCGTTCTTGGCCAGCTGTGTCCCACTGAGCGGGAGAGGAGGGAAAAGATAGACAGTGAGTTTTCAGTTTATGCAAAGCTTCATTATGAGGATCTAAAATTCATTACATTATAAGCATCGCAAAGTCATAGATGGAAACAACTCAGTTACAGAAAACCTTGAAGCTTCCCACTGTCCACTCGTCCTCATTAAGCCATTGTGACCATCACAGAGAAGGAGTAATTCAAGGTAGCAAGGGAATATCACCTCTCCTATTTATGCAAATATCCTGGGTTTATATGACAGGAAGAGCCATAGTACCATAAGTGTAAGTGCCTAAATTGATGAGAAGTTTTAGTTTACAAAATCTCATGTTCAGCAATGTGAAAAAGGCGCTAAGGATTTTGTCACAGGATACAACATAACAATCGTACTTGAGTGAATTGAATTGAGATACCAATAACACCCAGCCAAGATTGTACGACATGTGATAAGTCTTTTGTAGAACCACAGATTTAGGAGACTGAATAATATTGTAGAGCCAGCATTGACCTTCAGATAAGCAAAGCCTCACAAGGAGAATTGGCACCAAGTTGGGGACTCCTATCCACTGGAAGCAACAGACGTTTAGATAGGTGAAACCCCTCAGCTTTACATCTAGAGACTGTGAGAAGGTGGCCTGATATGCAGTGCTCACTATTCTAGTGAACACTATGTATCAGTCCAGCAACCCTTATTGATGATTGGTTGTAAGTCAACCTTATAGACCAGCTATCCTAGTAGCGTGGATACGAGCAGTCTAAGGCTAAAGACTCGAGAGGGCGTGTTAAGCCAGCTGTAATACCACACAAATATACCCCTTGAACACCAAGTGAAAGGACACCACACAAGTGTTATGAAAATAAACAGTGTATTTATTAAAATCACAACAGCCCTGTACTCTTTATGAGGACAGGGTACTAAGCACAAAACAAAACTCTTACGAAAATACTTAAGTTAGCACAGTATATACAAATGCCCGAGGGGCACGGAAAACCATATACTCTGAAAGTGGAATGTGAGATTACTAGCAGGTAAGTACAGTACTAATAGGCTTTGGAATCGCTAGGTCTTGACTATAGAATCTTCAGATTACTTCTAGGAGGCCTAGGGGACTCGGGTGCAGAGTGTGCACTCTCACGCGTGATGCGGGACAAAGTCTATGGTAGCTAGATTTCAGAAAGTTGGTGTTTTCGGGCGAACCCGACCTGGTAGGAGGAAAACGAAAGTGGATTCTGACCCTTGGATAGTGAGGCTATGCTGGGGCACCGAAATGCCGAAGTTACCTAGCCCAGGGGCTGCAGCTGCATATGTCTCAAAAGACGTCGGGAATCCTCAAAGACGGACAGGAGCCTGGAAGAAAGATGCTGGCAGGCGACCAGTGAAGAGAGTTCGAAGTGATCCAAGCCTGGATCTTGAAGAGAGATGACACCTGAAAGCAGAGGGGACCAAGTTCGTGACTACTAGCCAGTAGTCAGGTGGCACCAGGAGGGCACCGGATGGTAGTCACCTCGACTAGGTGAGTGGGCGACGCTGTGCTCTGCAGATCTCACGGACCAGGAGGCGTTGTCGGCGACCAGGATGGAGGAGCGAGCTGTCCCACGATGGATGAAGCTGTCAGCGTCGCTGGAACCAGGATTGGGCAACAAAGCCTTGGCAAATTCAAGCCAACGCGGTGGACTCAAAATGGCGTCTGGAGTGGACCAGGAGGGTCCGGGGTGCTTCTCTTTTGGAAGGAAGCAAGGGCCAGTCTGGAGCAACCAGACCAGCAGCAGTGATGTCGTCGGGCGTCGTGAAGAAGGCCACAAGCCAGCCGGCTAGTAGCCAAACAACGCGGTGAGCAGCAAAAAGCAGAAGGGCCCCACGCAGATCGTGGAGATGCTGGAGGGCTGATCTTCGGTGCTGGAGCTGCTCAGGGTCGGGTCTTCTCGGACCCCAAAGCACTCACCAGTGGAATACTCGGTGGGCTTGTTGCAAAGAAGTCGTGCAGTCTTGGCGATCGTCGGTCCCTCGAGGTCTCGTCGCACTCACGGTTCTCAGCTTGGCTGTAGAGGTGAGTAGAGGTCAGAGGTGCCAGGGAAGCCGGGTCTCGTCGAGCTGGGTCGTCGGATTCCGGAGGAAGGACTTGCAGCAGACCGCAGTGTTCTTAGGATGGTGCCTGCGGATGCAGGGTGACTACTCCTTAGTCACAAGGGAGAATCTTGAAGAAGAAACCTTGATGTCCTTTCGCAGAAAATCGTGTCTTGATTCCAAAGATGATCTAATTTGAACAGGGGGCCCGCTCCTATCTTTATACTAAAAAAGGGGGCTGACCCGGTGACTAGGTCCTGCCTATGGGTGGGACTAGGAGGGGGGTGGTTACACCCCTCTCCCATGCCGGACTTTCCCCAGGCCAGGGGCTGGTGTGCCCCTGGAACTGGTTCTGACCGGCCTATGCGTAGTGAGCACCGGGGTGCCACTCAGCAGTCACCTTCCTGTAAAGCCCTGCCTACCCAGGATACACAAAACCCTGTCTGGGATGGTGCTAGCACCGCCCGGACAGGAAACCCTTTGTCCAGGCTCCCCTCGCTGGAAGGACTTCCAGCTGCAGGGGGTCAGACTCGTGTCTGTGGTGGCAGCATCCATTTTGTGGAGCTGAGGCTTCGTTTAACTTTAACCGGGGTTCACAGTTACATACATGTCGTGTCCCTCTAGAAGGGTGGAATGCTAACCCCGTCGCCAGAATTGGCGAGGGGTTAGTATTCCAATTCGTATGACACCTTACTCAACATGTTTTGATAAAGCAATACCAAAGTTTGCATTTAACCGCGAGGATTATAATGCACTTAAGAGTATATGGTATGCGTTATCATGGAACAGCTATTAGGACTTGGTTCCGCAAGCTGCAGACAGGCTCAGCTCATGCCAGAGCACCATCTCACACGATTCCACGCACTCTGCCTTCAGGATTGTCAAGGCCTGCCATAGGAGTGACTGATAGGAATCTGTGTGTCCATTTTAGGGTTAGATATAGGTATACTATATCTACAGCAAAGGGTGATTACACGACTTTGCCCCAGCTGTCATGCAGCCAGTTGTGTCAAATTTAGGAGGCCAGCCAGGGGTGGCATAATACATGCTTCAGCCCCTGGTAGGCCCTGGGTACACCTATGCCCTGAGTTACAGGGTCTGATAAAGTGGCCCAGTACCAATTGGTATATGCACCTAGGGTACATGTTGTAATTTAGAGAGAGAACAGCCAGGCTGTGGGTCTGATTGGCAGGCCCACAGCCAGAGAAAGTCGTAAACCAGTGAAACAAAAGCAAAAAATCTGGGTGATCATAGGATTGCAGACCCTACTCTCCTACATGACCCCCCACAAACTTTGGGACAATAAGCTAACCTTGACCAGGTGAGTCTTCTTGTTCTAAGTGGAAATATCTGGAGAGCCCATCGGCATTGCCATGATCAGTACCAGGTCTATGTTCCACTGTAAAGTCCATCCCCTGTAGGGAAATGGACCACCTAAGCAGTTTGGGGTTTTCACCCTTCATCTGATTTAGCCACAAGAGGGGCTTATGGTCGGTCTGAATCTTGAAGTGAGTGCCAAACAAGTATGGCCTCAGCTTCTTCAGGGCCCAAACCACAGCAAAGGCCTCCCTCTCAATAGCTGACAAATTCTTCTCTCTGGGGGTCAGCCTTCTGCTTATAAAAGCAATGGGCTGCTCTTGACCATCAAAATTCAGTTGAGATAGAACAGCTCCCACACCCAACTCAGAAGCATCTGTTTGGACAATGAATGGTTTGGAGTAGTCTGGACTCTTGAGGATAGGTGCTGTGCACATGGCCTGCTTTAGGTCATCGAATGCTTTTTGACAGCCTGCTGTCCACTGAACCTTTTTTGGCATTTTCTTACTTGTCAGTTCATTTAATGGAGTCACAATTGATCCATAGTTCCTGACAAACTTTCTGTAGTAACCAGTCAGGCCCAAGAAAGCTCGAACCTGAGTCTGGGTGGTTGGAGGAGCCTAGTCCCTGATTGACTGTATTTTGCTCTCCAGTGGCTGAACCTGGCCTCCACCTACAAGGTGGCCCAGGTATACAACCTGTGTCTGCCTTTCTGGCACTTGGTGGCCTTGATAGTGAGGCCTGCTGCTTGCAGAGCCTCTAACACTTTCCTCAGGTGGACCAGGTGATCCTCCCAGGTGGAGCTAAAGACAGCAATATCATCTAGATATGCTGCACAGAAGTCATCCAGCCCAGTGAGAACATGATTCACCAACCTTTGGAAGGTGGCAGGTGCATTTTTCAGACCAAAGGGCATTACCACAAATTGATAATGTCCACCAGGGGTTGAAAATGCTGTCTTGGCTCTTTCTTACCACCCTGGGTGTGAGGTTTTGGCACTAGAACTACTGGACTAGCCCAAGGGCTATCTGAGGGTTCAATGACTCCCAACTCCAACATTTTCTGCACTTCAGTTTTGATGCAGTCTCTAACATGATCAGGCTGCCTGTAGATTTTACTCTTAACTGGCAAGCTGTCACCAGTGTCAACCTCATGGGTACACCAATTGGTCTGACTGGGTGTCAGAGAGAACATATGTCTGAAAGACTGAAGAACCTGTTTACAGTCTTTCTGTTGATGCTCAGAGAGGCTGCCACAAAAGACAACACCATCTACTGACCCATCATCAGGATTCTGAGTGAGCAGGTCTGGGAGAGGGTCACTCTCTTCCTCCTGTCCCTCATCAATGGCCATGAGCAAGCTCATGTCCTTCCTGTCGACATATGCTTTGAGCCTGTTGACATGGAGTACCCTGTGGGGGCTCCTGGGAGTTCCAAGGTCCACCAGGTAGGTGACCTCTCCCTTTTGCTCAAGAATTGTGTGGGGCCCAGACCATTTGTCTTTGAGTGCTGCTGGGGCCACTGGCTCCAACACCCACACCTTCTGTCCAGGCTTGTAAACAGTCAGGACAGCCTTTTGGTCATGCCAAGCTTTTTGAAGTTCTTGACTGGCCTTAAGGTTTTCAGATGCCTTCTCCATATACTCAGCCATCCTGGAGCGGAGACCAAGAACATAGTCCACTATGTTGGTTGCAGGCTTTTTGAGAGGTCTCTCCCATCCTTCCTTCACCAAACACAGGGGGCCTCTCACAGGATACCCATACAAAAGTTCAAAAGGGCTGTAGCCAACCCCCTTTTGTGGGACCTCTCTGTAAGCAAACAGAAGGCAGGGTATCAGGACATCCCATCTACGCCTGAGCTTTTCAGGTAGTCCATGAATCATCCCTTTTAGGGTCCTGTTGAACCTTTCAACAAGCCCATTGCATTGTGGATGATAGGGTGTAGTGAACTTGTAGTTGACACCACATTCCTTCCACATAGCAGTTAAGTAGCTTGACATGAAGTTTGCACCTCTGTCAGAGACAACCTCCTTAGGGAAGCCCACTCTGGAGAACACTCCAACTAGGGCCCTTGCCACTACAGGTGCTGTAGTGGTCCTAAGTGGAATAGCTTCAGGATACCTGGTGGCATGATCCACCACCACCAGTATAAACTTGTGCCCTGATGCTGTCTGGGGTTCAATTTGACCAACAATGTCAATCCCCACTCTTTCAAAGGGCACCCCCACCACAGGCATTGGTATAAGGGGGGCCTTTGTTGTGCCACCTGACTTACCACTGGCTTGGCAAGTGACACAGGAGCGACAAAACTCCTTGGTATCCTCATTCATGTGAGGCCAGTGAAAGTGTGAGACAAGCCTGTCCCAAGTCTTTGTCTGGCCTAAGTGACCTGCTAAGGGAATCTCATGGGCCAAGGTGAGAAGGAAACCTCTCTGAGTCAAGGGTACAACCAGCCTCCTGGTCATGCCAGGCTTGGGGTCTCTTGCCTCAGTATACAGGAGTCCATCATCCCAGTATACCTTGTGGGTACCTGTGGCGTTCCCAGCAGCCTCAGCAGCAGCCTGCTGTCTGAGGGGTTCAAGGGAAGGGCAGTCTAACTGTTCCTTCCCCAGGTCTTCTCTTGAGGGTCCCCCTGAGCCCAGAAATTCAACTTGATCAAGTTCAAATTCTTTAGGCTCAGTTTCCCTCAATTCTCTTAGGTCAGCCTCCTCTGAGACTTGATCCTCAACCTGGGGCAAGGGGGAAGGCACAGCCTTAACCCTACTGCTCTTCTTCTTGGGAGGTGTCTGGTCCATTGTTCCAGGATCCAGCACCTGTTCAGTGGGGCATTTTCTGGCCTGTGACCTAGTCACAGCAAGCACATGTGCTGGCAAGCCTAACATCTCCATGCGAGTCCTCTGCTCCACTTCTGACCATTGTGATGACTTCAAATCATTGCCCAACAAACAATCCACTGGGAGGTCTGAACTAACAACAACCTTTTTCTGGCCATTTACCCCTCCCCAGGAGAAAGCAACAATTGCCATACTATGACTGGTAGTGACATTGCTTGCATTGGTCACCAGGAAATCTGTACCTGGCATGATCTGTCCAGGGTCCACAAAGTTAGGTGTCACCATTGTGACACTGGCACAAGTGTCCCTATAGGCCTGAGCCATTCTTCCATTTATTAAAGGTGTCTGTCTGTATTTGCCCAAAGTATTGGGACTTATATCAGGGGATATATCCACATCCCCTGTACAGACAAGGACAGCCTGAGTGAGTGTGCCAACTAAGTTGTCATACCCCTCAGAACCCAAGGTTAACCCAACTAAACCCTTGGGAGGTGCACTACCACTGCTGACTGTACTAGGGGGGCACAGGTGCCTTAGGGGCTGCAGTGGCAGGAGTCTGCCCTCCTCCTTTCTTGGTGCACTCACTAAACCAGTGAGTTTTACTTTTACAGTCTTGGCACCACCTTTTGGACTGGCCTTCTTGATTCTTCTTTTTCTGGGGAGCCTGACCCCCACCCTCTTTGGGTTGTTGGGGACCTGACGAAGACTTCTGGTCATTTTGTTCCCCCTTAGAATCTTTACCCTTCTGGTCTGCTTTCTTCTGACCACCTTGATTCTGGCCCTGGTTCTGCTTAACTCTTGTTCTGACCCATCTGTCTGCCTTCTTTCCCAATTCTTGGGGAGAGGTCAGATCTGAGTCGACAAGATGCTGATGCAACAACTGGTTCTGACAATTGTTTAAAATTTGCTCTCTCATGATCAAATTGTACAATCCTGTATAATCAGTAACCTTACTGCCCAGCAACCAGCCCTCCAAAGCCTTAGTGGCACAATCTACAAAGTCAGACCAATCTTGAGACTGAGTTTTCTGGGTATCCCTGAACAGCACCCTGTACTGCTCAGTGGTTAGGCCAAACCCATCAACCAGTGTGTTTTTCAAGACTTGGTAATTGTTAGCATCCTCCACTCTAGTAGTGAGGAGCTTATCTCTACCTTTACCTTCAAAGGAGAGCCACAAGATAGCTGCCCACTGACTCTGGGGAACACCCTGCACAGTGCAGGCCCGCTCCAAAGCAGTAATCCATTTGTGGATGTCATCCCCTTGCTTAAAGGGGGGCACTATCTTATTCAGGTGTTTTGTGTCAAAACTCCTTTCCCTATTGCTAGGTATAATGCTGCCACCAGTGGGTTTTGACCCACTCAATTCCTGCTCTCTAGCAAAGGCAAGTCTTTCTTTGGCCAGGGCAAGTTCTTCCCTGGCAATCCTCAGATTGACTTCCCTTTCCTTGGCTTCATAAACTCTCCTCTGAGGGGAGGTCATCCTCCTCAGAGCAGAGGCCTGAGAGCCATTGGTTTGAATGGATCTGTTAGAGCCTCTTGAGAGAGACCTAACTCGTCCATTCCCAATGTTAAGCTGGCCTGAGAGGCGTCCCAGGGCTCTCCTGGTACCATTCTCATGCCTGCTTAAGTTGTCCCTAGTTAGCTGACTAACTATTTCTGGACCTTTGTCTGCCTCATCCCCAGATGTCTCCTGATCATCATCCTCCTCACCTGAGAGATGGATGAGATCTGGGTCACCCCTGGTTCCTTCTAGGGCTGGCATGTCCCCTTCTGGATGAGAAGAGCTAAGAAGCTTCTCAGCTTTTCTGGCATCATAAGTCTCTAAGAGACCAATCAGAAATGGGATTGTGGGGTTAGACCCCTGTTTTAGCTTCCTGGAGGTACACACTTGTCTCATCTCCTGGAAGCTAAGGGCTGCATATCTAGAAGAGGCCTGTGGAGGGTCCTCAACCATCAGAGGGGTCTCAGCAGACTCTCCGAGGTTAGACATGCTTCTAGTGTGGTGTAAGTGATGCACCTACCTACACTATGTGTTTGCCTACTGATCCCTTGCTAAGAGTTGCAGCCAAGGTGTGCTAAGCCTTGAGGAGCTGCAACAGCTGGTTCAGTAGAACTCAGAGTATTTTAAGCTAAGTTATATGTACCTAAAAGTACTTATGTGATCTTTCAACAAGATATTCTTAGGATACGTGTGGTAAAACAACAGCAAGCTCAAATCCCAACCGCTGCTCACCAATGTGAGAAGGTGGCCTGATATGCAGTGCTCACTATTCTAGTGAACACTATGTATCAGTCCAGCAACCCTTATTGATGATTGGTTGTAAGTCAACCTTATAGACCAGCTATCCTAGTAGCGTGGATACGAGCAGTCTAAGGCTAAAGACTCGAGAGGGCGTGTTAAGCCAGCTGTTATACCACACATATACCCCTTGAACACCAAGTGAAAGGACACCACACAAGTGTTATGAAAATAAACAGTGTATTTTTTAAATCACAACAGCCCTGTACTCTTTATGAGGACAGGGTACTAAGCACAAAACAAAACTCTTACGAAAATACTTAAGTTAGCACAGTATATACAAATGCCAGAGGGGCACGGAAAACCATATACTCTGAAAGTGGAATGCGAGATTACTAGCAGGTAAGTACAGTACTAATAGGCTTTGGAATCGCTAGGTCTTGACTATAGAATCTTCAGATTACTTCTAGGAGGCCTAGGGGACTCGGGTGCAGAGTGTGCACTCTCACGCGTGATGCGGGACAAAGTCTATGGTAGCTAGATTTCAGAAAGTTAGTGTTCTCGGGCGAACCCGACCTGGTAGGAGGAAAACGAAAGTAGATTCTGACCCTTGGATAGTGAGGCTATGCTGGGGCACCGAAATGCCGAAGTTACCTAGCCCAGGGGCTGCAGCTGCATATGTCTCAAAAGACGTCGGGAATCCTCGTAGACGGACCAGGAGCGTGGAAGAAAGATGCTGGCAGGCGACCAGTGAAGAGAGTTCGAAGTGATCCAAGCCTGGATCTTGAAGAGAGATGACACCTGAAAGCAGAGGGGACCAAGTTCGTGACTACTAGCCAGTAGTCAGGTGGCACCAGGAGGGCACCGGATGGTAGTCACCTCGACTAGGTGAGTGGGCGACGCTGTGCTCTGCAGATCTCACGGACCAGGAGGTGTTGTCTGCGACCAGGATGGAGGAGCGAGCTGTCCCACGATGGATGAAGCTGTCGGCGTCGCTGGACCCAGGATTGGGCAACAAAGCCTTGGCAAATTCAAGCCCACGCGGTGGACTCAAAATGGCGTCTGGAGTGGACCAGGAGGGTCCGGGGTGCTTCTCTTTTGGAAGGAAGCAAGGGCCAGTCTGGAGCAACCAGACCAGCAGCAGTGATGTCGTCGGGCGTCGTGAAGAAGGCCACAAGCCAGCCGGCTAGTAGCCAAACAACGCGGTGAGCAGCAAAAAGCAGAAGGGCCCCACGCAGATCGTGGAGATGCTGGAGGGCTGATCTTCGGTGCTGGAGCTGCTCAGGGTCTGGGCTTCTCGGACCCCAAAGCACTCACCAGTGGAATACTCGGTGGGCTTGTTGCAAAGAAGTCGTGCAGTCTTGGCGATCGTCGGTCCCTCGAGGTCTCGTCGCACTCACGGTTCTCAGCTTGGCTGTAGAGGTGAGTAGAGGTCAGTGGTGCCAGGGAAGCCGGGTCTCGTCGAGCTGGGTCGTCGGATTCCGGAGGAAGGACTTGCAGCAGACCGCAGTGTTCTTAGGATGGTGCCTGCGGATGCAGGGTGACTACTCCTTAGTCACAAGGGAGAATCTTGAAGAAGAAATCTTGATGTCCTTTCGCAGAAAGTCGTGTCTTGATTCCAAAGATGATCTAATTTGAACAGGGGGCCCGCTCCTATCTTTATACTAAAAAAGGGGGCTGACCCAGTGACTAGGTCCTGCCTATGGGTGGGACTAGGAGGGGGGTGGTTACACCCCTCTCCCATGCCGGACTTTCCCCAGGCCAGGGGCTGGTGTGCCCCTGGAACTGGTTCTGACCGGCCTATGCGTAGTGAGCACCGGGATGCCACTCAGCAGTCACCTTCCTGTAAAGCCCTGCCTACCCAGGATACACAAAACCCTGTCTGGGATGGTGCTAGCACTGCCCCGGACAGGAAACCCTTTGTCCAGGTTCCCCTCGCTGGAAGGACTCCCAGCTGCAGGGGGTCAGACTCGTGTCTGTGGTGGCAGCATCCATTTTGTGGAGCTGAGGCTTCGTTTAACTTTAACCGGGGTTCACAGTTACATACATGTCGTGTCCCTCTAGAAGGGTGGAATGCTAACCCCGTCGCCAGAATTGGCGAGGGGTTAGTATTCCAATTCGTATGACACCTTACTCGACATGTTTTGATAAAGCAATACCAAAGTTAGCATTTAACCGCGAGGATTATAATGCACTTAAGAGTATATGGTATGCGTTATCATGGAACAGCTATTAGGACTTGGTTCCGCAAGCTGCAGACAGGCTCAGCTCATGCCAGAGCACCATCTCACACGATTCCACACACTCTGCCTTCAGGATTGTCAAGGCCTGCCATAGGAGTGACTGATAGGAATCTGTGTGTCCATTTTAGGGTTAGATATAGGTATACTATATCTACAGCAAAGGGTGATTACACGACTTTGCCCCAGCTGTCATGCAGCCAGTTGTGTCAAATTTAGGAGGCCAGCCAGGGGTGGCATAATACATGCTTCAGCCCCTGGTAGGCCCTGGGTACACCTATGCCATGAGTTACAGGGTCTGATAAGGTGGCCCAGTACCAATTGGTAAATGCACCTAGGGTACATGTTGTAATTTAGAGAGAGAACAGCCAGGCTGTGGGTCTGATTGGCAGGCCCACAGCCAGAGAAAGTCGTAAACCAGTGAAACAAAAGCAATAAATCTGGGTGATCATAGGATTGCAGACCCTACTCTCCTACAGAGACCATCAGATACTTTTCTGTGCCTGTTTTACCTTTCTCGTGCTTTTTTCATTGATTAGATCATCTTCTCTACTTACAGGATCTAACATCACAACTGCTGAGTGAGTTAGAATACGCCTTGTGTGGGATAGAACGATGATGCATTTTAATTTTTACTGTTTTTCCACTTTCAAAACATTTTTGGGCATATACCATTTTGAAACCTGTAGGGGCCTGCCTATTACTGACCCAATGAGGCTCCTATTTTATTCTGGTGTTGACAGATCTATTTTTATTATTTCGCTAGCATTCGAATATCATGCCACAGAGGAAAAGGAATGGTTTCAGCTACATTAGCCTATCCATAGTGCTGTCTTCTGCCACTGCAGACCAACCACACGGCAGATATATTGCTGTCCCATATAACAGTCTGTCTAAAATGATGAATGCTGATGGATTCAGTGAGATTTCTTTTGTGAAGCTCGCCTTGGCTGCTCCACTTCCAATCAGAAAACTGTATGGCATCCCTTCTAAAGTATAAATGTAACAATTCTGGGACAGTGACACATTGTCAAGTTGGGCTCTTCTTCAGATTGCTCAATTTGCTAGTGAAAAGGAATCCACTTGGCTACATTCAGTACCCCTGCCTTGGCAGCACTATCACTTCTACAGCTCCTATAATGTGTTCTGTCTGATATTCACATGGAATATGAGTTGTGCTGTAGAGTGTCATCGTTACTCACCCTATCTGATAGGGCGCCAAATTCACCTAAACAGGGCTACGGGAATTAGGAGATTCTCCATGCATTCTCCATAATCCACCATCATCTGCATAATTTTGAGGATTCAACAAAAAAAAAAGTGTTTCTGATTTAAACAATTCAAAAGTTATTTAAAATACACAACACTTGATGCTGCACAGTGCCAGATCCGTTATCCAAGGTTAACTAGTAAACTGTGAATTGCTGATTGCTGTATTCAGATGTAAAACTGGAGCTAAAAAAGTTAAAACATTTGCCCAGATAGTAGTGTGTATTAAAATGACAAAAAGGGCAAATTAGGGGCGTGTCTAAGATGGCGGCGTGATCGGTCGCAGGTCCTGGAGGCTCCCTGCCCGATCCCGCCAAACAGCACCCTTTAGCACAGCCGGATCTCCCTGCGGCACGAAAATCCACAAGAAAAGACGTCGGTGCTGCGCTGGGACTCCCGGAGCCCGCCCCCTGCTGACTGTGCCGAGCGCGAGGCTCCAGGCGCCAAATACTCCTGACCGCGGCCGCGTAATGGCGGCCGCCCCGACTTTGTAAGCTCCGGAGCGCTTGCCATCCCCGGCCCAGGAGAGGTCCTGCTACTGAACGGGGGGCCTTAACGGGAGAGCCCTCGCTTCGACCACAGCCTCCACAGCCCAAATCGGGGCACACATCTGCTCCTGTGACCCGACCGGCGGTGAGGTGCGAGCCGGCCGGGAGCCACGAAAATCAACCCCCCCGGCTCCGGGCCTTCCAGCGCGGCCTAACGGACAAGGCCCTACGAAGCAAGGGCGGACCCCAAATACGAGGCTGCCCTCACAGGTTCGCCTGCACTGTCGCCGGAGACGCCTACCCGCCCAGCTACATCACCGGGGCGGGCAGGGCGCACCGGGAAGACAACCCACTGTGCAGGGTGGTACTGGTGGACCGGGCCTACGTGGAGAGACCTGCCCTCGCCACACTGGAGGGAGAGACCACCCTTGGGCCACCCTTCAGAGCGATCACAGCCAGGTGAGGAGAGAGGCACGATCACGAGACTCGGGGGGCACTATCGAGCCTCCGGCGCGGGGGACCCTCTGGTGGCCCACTAACTGAGCAGTACTCAGAACGGAGCAGACGCACCCCGCCTAGGCCTAAGCTTGATCCCTGCAGACCCACGCTGCCCCGAGACACTGCGAACTGACCATTAGTGCTTGTTGCTGCTGCACACCCTAACCGCGGGCCCACTGCCTAGTTGCTCCCTGACGCGGACTTCCTTGCGCCCGCTCTGTCTGCCATTACAAGGGGACGCATAGCCCTCCACGGGCCGGATTACCAGAGACAGAGTGGTGACCCCCTCCCCCCCCGGTGCAGCGGGTCTCTCCCTCACATTCAAATCGCTGCACCCGGACGACCCGACAGAGAGTACCCACGGGCCGCCAGGACTCCGGTTGCGACATGGCGGGAAAGCGGGGGAAGAAAGGGTCCCAGACACTCCCTGAACTCTTGACTAAAACACAGCCAAGACCCAGCAAAGGCCCACCCTCCCCGGCGGCCACGAAATCTCCCCCTGTGCCAGCGGATGACCAGACGCCCATCACCAGAACATTCCTGGAGACGCTATTTAACTCCCTTAGGGACGATTTCAGGTCCCTAAAGCAGGATGTGGCGGGCGAGGTCCGGGAGCTCCGATGGGAGGTGAAGGGCCTTGGAGAACGGGTGGTGGCCGTCGCGGAAGCTGATCAGTCCAGGAGCATGGAAATAACGCATCTCCAGCAGGAAATAGTGCGGCTCAATGACCAACAGATGGACCTCCAGGCCCACGCGGAGGACCTTGAGAACCGCTCCCGTCGCAACAACATACGGGTCCAGGGAGTTCCTCAGAAAACGGAGGGGTCTGACATCAATGGATATCTGCAAATTCTATTCAGGTCCGTGTTGGGTGAACCAGCGGACTTTGAGATCCGCATTGACCGGGCGCACAGAGTTGGGTTGCCCAGACGCTCCTCCGCCCCGCCACCGGACATCTTGGCCTTCCTTCCTGATTTTCCGCTAAAAGAACGGATCCTTCGGGAAGCCTGACTGGCCCAGCCTCTTCAATTCCAAGGTAATTCTATAGCCTTATACCAGGATCTGTCGGCCATCACCCTGCAAAAACGTAAAGAATTTCGAAAGGCAACAGACTTCCTAAGGCAGCATGAGACTCCGTATTCCTGGGGCCATCAGTTTAGACTAATATTCAAATGGAACGGGAAACTGCACCAGCTGCGCTCGCTTAAAGACACTTACACCCTCATTGGCCTTGACCATGACATTGACGACCCCACCCCGAGCTCGTCTCAAGGGCCTTCCGGGGGGAACTGGCAGACTGTGTACCGCCGACGGTCACCCTCACACCGTCTGAAGCCCGATGCCTCGATCATCTCACAAGAACGTGCTACGGCGGTGGCAGAGGTGGCCAAGGAGACCTCTTCTCCTGATTGATTGATGTCTAGTCCGGGAGATCTTCTACAGCTTACATCACCCCCATGTGGTGGGTGGGAACCGGGCGGGGGGCCGTAACGACCGCCATTGGACATGTCCAGGATGAAAACCTTTACAACAGCCCTGTTTGGATTAACAGGACTGGGACTATACCTATTCATATTTTGGTGTTGGGGTTCGGGATGTGGGAGGGGGGTGGGGGAAGTGTTTGGGTGGTTTGGGGGTACAGTTGGGGTGGAATTTGGGGTGGGAACCAGTGTGCCAAGGGGGAAATGATACTGATGGAACAACTAGGCCTTGTGTCCGTAACTCAATACTACACCTCGCTACTGGGGCGTTTCTGTCGTTGTGCGCCCTCACGGCGGAAAATACACACACACTCTCCATGCACCATGCAGCAATGCAGACTCCTCTGGCTCTGTCCAGTCTACTCCCCATTTGTTGGGGCGAGAGGCGCCGCTGTATTAGACGCTGTCCAAATCCTAACTCATGACAATGACTAACCCCAAACTGAAATTGCTGACACTCAACGTCAAGGGGTTGAATAACCCCATTAAAAGAAGGGCGATAATCTCCTATTTGGAGAACTCCGGGGCTGACCTCTGTATGCTACAGGAGACCCACCTTTAACCCAAGGATTGGCACAGGATGCGCTCACGCGCCTTTCCCCAACAATTCTTTTCTTTCCTTCCCACAAAGAAAGCCGGGGTGGCCATCTTGGTATCCAGACATTTTTGCGGGAAGGTAGGAGTCAAGGCGGGAGAGGGTCGCCTTCTTGCACACACCTTCCAGCTAGGTGACATGAGCCTTACGATAGGGTCCATTTACGCCCCCAACACAGGACAGGAAGCCTTTCTGAAGGGCGCACTCTCTGAATCCCTTCAATCATCCAACACACTTTTACTCATCGGGGGGACCTTAATTTAGTCATGGACACCAACAAGGACAGATCAGGACACCGTTATTGGGACACCGGCGCCATCACAGAGACGGGCGCGAGTGGTTGCGAGATAGAGGCCTGGTGGATCTATGGAGATCCGCACATCCGAACGCAACGCAATTCACCTTCTACTCCCACGTCCACCATACCTACGCCAGGCTGGACCATTTCATAGGTTCATCCGAATTGGTCTCTAATATAGCTGAGGTTGACATTGTGCCTGCAGCGCTTTCAGATCATGATGCAGTGGAACTGACAATCACTACCCCTATGCCTTCCCGCTCCCGAGGCTCATGGCGTCTCCGTGAGACCATGTTGCAGCGACCAGAAGTCCACAAGTGCCTACATAAATGCATTGTTGACTACTTGGCTATTAACGACACACCGGAGGTTTCGCTGTCGGCCCTGTGGGGAGCCTTAAAATCAGTGGTACGTGGGGAACTGTTTGCAATCGCTGCTAAAGAGGCTAAGGAACGGAAAGAGAAGAGGGCCGATCTCACAACTCAAGTGGCCGAACTAGAGAGAGTACACAGCCGCACAGGCGCTCCACAGATCTGGAGACAATTGAAAGCTGCTAGGGCTCAATTGGCTTCCCTTGACACGGATAGGGCAGAATTTGCTGCGCTCCGCCTTCGACACACGTACTATGTCGGAGGCAACAGAACTGGACGCTTGTTGGCTAGCGCCCTTAAAGCTAAATCCCAACGCACAAAAATCTCTGGCCTCACGGATGCTTCTGGGAACACCCTCACTGAGGAAATCCAGATCGCAAACGCGTTTGGAACATACTACGCCTCCTTATACGGAGCAGATGCGACGTCTCCCCGGGGTATTGACACATACCTATCTTCGGCGGCTGTAACAGAACTATCCCGGACTAGCGCGGAGGCGCTGGACACCCCCATCCGCTTGGAGGAGGTGACGGCGGCTATCTCCCGACTTCGCCCACTTAAATCCCCCGGACCAGATGGCTTTTCGGCGGGGTTTTACAAATCCTTTTGCCAACTGGTGGTCCCCGTCCTCACCCGACTCTTTAACTCTTTTGAGGGACCGGATTCCATTCCCCCCCGATATGCTGGCGGCTGAAGTGATCGTCCTGCCCAAGCCGGGCAAGAAACCGACACACTGGTCGGCATTTCGACCAATCTCCTTGCTGAACCTAGATTTGAAGCTCTTCACCGGAGTTCTAGCAGCACGCCTGGGTCCGCTCCTACCAGGGATCCTTGAACCTGATCAGTCAGGCTTTGTGCCTAATCGCCAATGCAGCGATAACACCAAGAGAATGCTGCATCTAATATATAAAGCAAATTTCCGAACCTCTGACGCTGTGCTGGTGGCCATTGACGCGGAGAAAGCGTTTGACCGCGTCGACTGGACATACCTACAGCAGGTGCTGATGCGCTTCGGCCTTGGCGACCGCTTTCGCTCCTGGATAGCTAGCTGTTATCATCAACCCCAGGCTCGAGTCCGCCTAGGCGGTATGCGCTCTGACCCGTTTGACATTCAGAGAGGAACAAGACAAGGCTGCCCCCTGTCTCCCCTCCTGTTTGCCCTCTACATTGAACCCTTGGCGCAGAAAGTTAGAGACAACCCCGACATTAGTGGACTCACCTTTGGAGGAGAACCACATACAATTAGCCTTTACGCAGACGACATCATTGTTGCTCTTGATCGACCTGACCACTCGGTGCCCGCCTTCTTGAAGGATTTGGATACGTTCTGCACTATCGCGGGTTTCAAAATTAACAGAGGGAAATCCCTGATCTTACCATTGGGGGGAAACGACCACCCTAACGCACCGGCACCCACATATGGGTGTGACCTCCAAATAGTCACAGAACTCCCATACTTAGGGATAACCCTCACCTCATCGACAGCATCAACGGTGGCACTCAATTATAAGTCCCTCACCGCTCGGATTCGAGCGGACTTAGCGTGATGGTCCAAACAACCCTTGCCCCTCCTGGGAAGAGTCGCGGCTGGAAAATGTCAACTCTGCCTAAAATCCTGTATGTCTTTCAAACTCTCCCGGTAGCACCCCCCAAGGGCACCATCGCGGAACTACAAGTTGCGCGTAATCATTTCATCTGGGAGGGAAAGCGAGCACGTCTACACAAACAAGTAGTGCACAGGAGTATGGATGAGGGAGGCCTCGGGGTTCCCAACCTAGCACAGTACTTTCAAGCAGCACAACTCAGATACCTGGTGGAATGGTATAGGCCCGAATCAGAGAAAAGGTGGCTCTTTCAAGACAGAGCCATGGCTCAGAGGCCCCTGTGGGGAATTCCCTTCTTGCCCCGGAAGCACCGACCGACTTACCTCACCAACTCACCTATAACACGCACTGTCACTACAGTTTGGGATGCGGTGGCAGTCAAGAGAGGTCTGATCACCTTCCCCTCTCCATTCACCCCTATTCTAGACAACCCAGACTTCCCGCCGGGCAACGATCCCCGCGCCTTCACACAATGGCATGGCACTGCCTGCAGGTGCGCAGGGGACTTCTTTGACACACAAGGCTTCCTCACCCTTTCAGACATCAAGCAGGGCTATGACATCACAGACCCCCATCTTTTTCAATACTTTCAATTGCGACATTGGCTAACTGACCCTGCCATTGTTGCCCTAACGGGTCGCCCATTGACCACTTTCGAGAAATGGCTACTGACGAAGGAGACTGATCGACACCTCATTTCAGATATATATAAAATGCTTACGCCCCCCCTAGCGTCAGGCAAGACAGCGGGTCAGAAGAGGTGGGAGGTTGAACTGGGCAGAACACTAACGGCTAAGGAATGGAGCCAGGTGTACTATAGGGCATCACATACCACACGTAACACACTAGGCAGAGAAGCAGCCATGAAATTAGCGATCTATTGGCACCTCACACCAGTCAGGCTCCACAGAGGTAACCCATACAGGAGTGATCTATGTTGGAGAGGATGCGGAGAAAGGGGCACTCTGACACATATCCTTTGGGACTGTGGTGAGATTCGCAGCTACTGGGACACGGTTCTGAACGACAGATGCAACCTTTGACACCGAAATTCCGAGATTTCCTGCATACGCCGTCCTGGGATTGCCTAACGCATTCACTTTTCCCCTGAAATCTACCCGGGGTCGCCAGATGGGCATTGCCATGCAGGCAGCTACACAACACATTCTATCTCTATGGGGATCGCCTACCAAACCTACACATACGGGGTGGCTCCATAAACTTTGGTTTACCCTGGGAATGGAGCGCATCCAAGCCACCCTCACGCAAACAACAGATACATTCCAAAAGACCTGGAGGCCGTTTATATCCCTCCTATCTAAAGAGTTCAATGAAATAACTTGCCCGAAATATCTTCCACTGCTGCGCCTCACGGACACAACCACTGGTCCCCAAGAACCTTGAGATGGATCACAACAGCTCATCTTTGATCAGGGGACGATGGTTCCCCCACATACGGCACACTGGTGAGGGTGGGGGGGTGGATGGGAGTGTTTGGGGGGGTGGGGTTTCTGGGAATCGTTTATTCAAATTTGTATGCTGATATTGCCTATCATTTGCCTCTTGAGCATCAAAACGCTATCATCAGGAAATCCCCTCAATTGCCATATCGCACAGCATGATGAAGACTTGTTTGTCAGTCTCTTTCGATTGGTTTACCTGTTACGATTCCACTGTGATGTGATGCTTTACCATGCATATCGGCTCAATAAAATACATTTAAAACTAAATGGGCAAATTAATGCTGAAACACAATGTGCATCGTGAGGCAGCATAATTTAGCTTTCTCCCAATACTTTACTCAACCTGGCACATAATGTGGTCCTCTGTTGCTGCAGAATTCCAGTGGCCCTGCTGAAAGAGCAATGCTACACAAAATTCCTAATAAATACATTGAAACTTCAATTTTTAGGCATTTTTTTCCTGCTGAAAGCTTTACATTAACCTTTGTATTTTGCAGTCTTTGCCATCTAATGGTTATGTGCCAGCATGAGATGTGCACAACTCTCCTTTAGGAGCAAGGCATTTTTGTCAACATGTTTTTCAACAAGATTTTGTGGCCATTTAATCTTTGTCTAGATGCTACTTTGTAGGGAGTTTCCTCTTTTCTTTAGGCGTGCCACAGAGGTTTCTGGTCTTAAGAAAGGCATTTGTATTGCTCAATAATACAAATCCGGGGAATTACCAGGAAAGGCTGCAGTCAAATTGACTTGGCTTCGTAAGTTTCTGATGACCATTCTAGGAAGACTTCCCCACAATCCTTTTAAGAAGATTTACAGTATGGAACTAGTTACTTACCTGTACACTATAGTTCTCCCGTATTATCTTTCATAGATTCACATGCTTGTATCTTCCCCGTCGTCATGGTGGGAGTCTCACGGTAACAGAATGACCAAAGCAATATCATAGAGAAGAAAACTGCATAGAAAAGCCCATAGGGACTGTAGTATTTGGTAACCAGACCTCCTCATTGTTTGGTCCAAAAGTCAGCCAATCAGCATTGCTGCCCTGCCCTCACACTCCCCAGCAGAATCTTCCTGCCTCAGATTTCCGTCCCCGAGTGAGAGACATGGATAAATACCGAAAAAACAGGTTCTGCCTGAGAAACGGGGAGGTGGGCGGGCGCATGTGAATCTATGAAGTATAATACTGGAGAACTATAGTGTACAGGTAAGTAACTAATTCCTTCTCCAGTATTACATCTTTCATAGATTCACATGCTTGTATCAGAGTAGTAAGTAGTGCCCACAAAGCCTGCAGCGTTTCCAGGATAGAACCCAGAAGGAAGTTCTGCAGCTGAAACATTGTTAGAACATGACCTTAAAATACACAGGGCAAATAGGAATAAAAAACCAAATTCACCTTTATAACATATTGTGCAAGTTCTCGAAAGAAAAAATATGAAAACTGTAGGAAGAACAAATCAGCAGCTGGAAACAAGGTGGTAAGTGACGAGGTTTATTGGTCACGTCTGCACATGTCAAGATCCAGTCAGGGAATGCCCCAAGAACATAACAGCATTGCAAACGGCAAACCGCCCCCATTTTGAAAGATAACATTCTTTCAGCAAACCCACAACACGAGACCCGTCACGAGCTGTGACCAGACAATCACCACGCTTGTGACAGCTCGTGTAACAGAACAGTACCCAACACACCTTCCCCCCATAAAACAAAAAAAACAAAAAATCTAACATCGTAGATCAACTCATAACAAAATCTCTAAACCTAGAAGGCAGACGATGTGAACGAACACATCTAGAGTTACCAGAATTGCTGTCAGCTCTTGTATTGTTAGATTGTTCAGAATGTTCTCCAACATCCAGAAACACATTACTGTCACAATCATCTTGAACCGAGGTAGGCCCAGAAAAAACCGAAACCCTATTGAAATTCCAAACCGAACCACCATCAACCCTAACAGCATTCTTGAAAACTTCAATCACTTTTTTAGGGTTTGACCACACAGGAAAGCCTTTACTAACACCTTCCTTTTTTTTTATCCGGACGTAGTCACCCACCTTTATCAAACAACTGGATGCAGAGCCAATCTTCCTTTCCATGGAAAGTTTCATTTTATTTTTATATAACTCAACTCTGCGGTGAACAGCCTCAAGATCAACCTTCAAAAACTCATCGGATCCACTCATATTCTTCTTCAACCACCAAGGCGCTAACCTGGTACTAGGCTTACGTCCTCTTAAAAGCTCAAAAGGGCTAACCAAAGTTACAGAGTTAGGAGAAGTCCTATACGCCAAAAGCATGGATTGTAATGCATTCTTCCAATTCAACCCACCTTTGATGGAGAGTTGGATGGCTTCTTTGATCACACGGTTGAAGCGTTCAACCTGGCCATTGGCTTCAGGATGGAAAACTGCAATTCTCCTATGAGTAATACCACACTTAACCATGAAGTTTTCCATTTCCTTACTTACAAATTGAGGACCATTGTCAGTCACAACCTCTTGGGGGAATCCCTTTTCTGCAAAAAACCTCATCCAGGAATTCAATCACTTTCTGAGAAGTAACATCCTTAACCATTTTAACCTCCGGCCATTTAGAATAGTAATCAATCAGGACAATTCCAAAAGTCTCTTGCTTAGACAAACAACTAAAAGGACCAATGATGTCTAAGCCCAGTTTACGCCAAGGGCCACTGGGAAAATCAACAGGTTGTGGTTCAGGACGTAAGGCCACAGCAGTTTTGTCACTGTTTGAACAATAAACACAAGAACGTACAAAATGGTCTACACAAGCATCAATACCTGGCCACCAAAATGTCTTTCACTCGTCTACTGGTAAAGGATATCCCCAAATGCCCTTCATGAGCAATTTTGAGAATAATATTTCTGAAAGAAAAAGGTGGAACAATCTTGTCTCCCCTTAAAACCAAACCATTCTCCTCTGCGAGTTACTCTTGAATTTTATAAAAACCCATCATATCACCCGACAACTCCCTTCGTTCAGGCCAACCTTGTACTAGATATCTTTTGACACTACACAACTCCACATCTTTATTCATCTCCGTTAACCAACTTTTTTCTTGCAAAAATGACCGATCTGTATCTGCCAAATCGACGTCATTAAAAGTGAAAGCCACTTCACAATCAACTCATTTCAACTCCAGAATGGAACTCCTCCGAACAGTAAAAAGACAAATGAAATTTCCGAATTTCTGCCTCCAGCGATGCAATCTTCCCTTAATTTCCTTAATTTCCTTTTTTTTTTTTTAAAAAAAAACGCGGTAATAGAAGATCCCACCAGTCGCCAGTGTAGGAAGAACAAATCAGCAGCTGGAAACAAGGTGGTAAGTGACGAGGTTTATTGGTCACGTCTGCACATGTCAAGATCCAGTCAGGGAATGCCCCAAGAACATAACAGCATTGCAAACGGCAAACCTCCCCCATTTTGAAAGATAACATTCTTTCAGCAAACCCACAACACGAGACCCGTCACGAGCTGTGACCAGACAATCACCATGCTCGTGACAGCTCGTGTAACAGAACAGTACCCAACAAAAACGATAGCAGATTTTATATATATATATATATATATATATATATATATATATATATATATATATATATATATATATATATATATACTGTATAGAATATTAACAGAGAACCAAAGCATACCTTATTGAAATAGACGTTTCAGAACAGCTTGTCCCACTGCCGTGTCCTCTTTCTACGCAGTGTCCAGACAGTAGTGTTTGGTAAATGAATGCACACTTTTCCACGTCACCGCTCTGCAGATGTCGGGCAGAGACACTCTTGCGAACAAGGCCATCGATGTCGCCATCTTCCTTGTGGAATGAGCATTCACTCTGGAATGAAGCGGCTTTCCAGCTTTTTCATGACATTTCATGATAGCCGATGATATCCATCTGGCGATACTCAGTCTTGACAGAGGGAGCCCTTTTCTCTGTCCTTCAAATGCAATAAATAACTGTTTGGATTTGCGGAATGTTCTTGTTCGTTCAATGTAGAATTTCAAACATCTAGCTATGTCTAAAGAATGCAATGCTCTTTCTGCTTCAGAGGAGGGATTGCTGAAGAAAGAAGGCAAAATAATTGGTTCGTTAAGGTGAAAAGAAGTAGGGACTTTGGGTATAAATGAAGGATTTGTCCGTAATATAACCCTGTCCTGGCGAAATTGAAGAAAAGGCTCTTCCACTGAAAAGGCTTGAATTTCGCTAACCCTCCTCGTCGATGTAAGGGCTAGCAGCAGGGCTGTCTTCCATGAGAGGAATTGTAAGTCTGTCTTGTGTATAGGCTCGAAAGGTGGCCTCATAAGTTGCGCCAAAATTGTATTGAGGTGCCAGGGTACTGGCGGGCGCTGAATGGGTGGAAAAACTCTAATGAGCCCTCTAACAAACTTCTTTATCAGTCTGTGAGACCAGAGAGACGGCTCATCTGGCACTCTCCTGAATCTTGATATTGCCGCCAAATGCACTTTCAACGAGGCATGGGACAGACCTGCTTTTGATAACGATAACAGGTAAGGCAGAATACCTTCTGGTGGTACCGTCAACGGATGTAGACTTTGACTGGCACACCAGTGACAGAAACGTGTCCATTTTGCTGTGTAGGTCTTGTTGGTTGAAATAGCTCTAGATTGCGATAGAATTTGTCTGCAGTCTTGTGGAATTCTCATGGCTTGGAATTCACGCTCGTGAGGTTCCATGCGGATAATTTTAGCAATGCTAGGTCTGGATGCAGAATTTGGCCGTTGCTCATCGAAATGAGGCTCTGGAATGTCGGGAATTGCACTTTGTAGCAAATCTGAAAACCATGCCTGTCTCGGCCAAGCACACGGTTCTGACCTCATTTTGCGAAGCACTCGCGGTATTAAGGGAATTGGTGGGAACGCGTAAGCGAACATTCCCATCCAGTCTATGTGAAATGCATTTCCCTTGGAATCCCGGTGAGGGTACCTGGACGCAAACTGATCGCATTTCAAATTGTTCCGGGTTGCGAACAAGTCGAATGTTGGTGTGCCCCATCTTTGAAACACTCTGTGAAGCTGAGTGTCGTGCAGTTCCCACTCATGCGACACACTCGCCGTGCGACTTAGGACATCTGCCCAGGTGTTGCGGATGCCCTGTATATGCTGCACCTGAATTGAAATGTTGTGGCTTATCAGCCATTTCCAAATTCTTTGCGCCAGCGCAGAAAGTTGCTTGGATCTTGTTCCTCCTTGCTTCAGAAGATAAAACATAGTTGTGGTGCTGTCCGTTTGAATGGGCACCGACGAGCTCCAGATTCGGGCAGGAAAGCTTGGAGTCCCAGAAACACCGCTTTGAGCTCCAACATATTTATGTGAAGCTGTGCTTCCCACTCTGACCAGTGGCCCTGGATAACGAAGCGTCCGTCGTCATCACATATTTGTGATTCTGAGGTACAAAATTCAGACCCTGATTCAAGTTCTTCTGAACCTTCCACCATGACATGGCCACCTTCATACAGTGAGTGATGGTAATCCGATCTTCGAAGGTTCCTTTGGACTGAACCCTCTGCTCGTCCAGATGCTCCTGCAAGGGTCTCATTTGAAGACGGCAGTTTGGAACCAGTGGGATGCATGAGGACATCATCCCCAACAAGGATTTGTACATCCGCACAGAAGGGAACCTTTTTGTCTGAAGGGATGTTGCTAGGCCCATTATCTTTTTCATCCGTTCTTCGGACGGGTATGCTTTCGTTGCCTTGGTGCATATCCATGCCCCTAGGAAATGAATGCCCTAAGCTGGAATCAGTGAAGACTTTTCCAAGTTGGTTCTTAGGCCTAACCGATGGAACAGGCGGATGCAGCACTGAAGGGACCTCCTGGCTCCTGTGAATGATGGGCCTGTCACCAGCCAATCGTCCAGATATGGGTAAATGCAATGCCCTCTTAACCTTAAGTGGGCCGCCACCGGGGCCATGCATTTCGTAAACACCCTTGGGGCCGATTTGAGGCCAAATGGCAACACCTTGAATTGGAAATGGCGACTCTCCACAGCGAATCTTAAATACTTTCTGTGCTTCCGATGAATTGGGATATGGAAGTACGCATCCATGAGATCAAACAACGCCATGAAGTCTTTCTTTTTTAACATTAGGAGGATCTCTTGCAACAAGAGCATTCGGAAGGGAATTTTCTTTATGTATTGATTCAGATCCCTCAAATCCAATACCTGTCTCCACTTCATAGTTTGTTTCTTCTTGATGAGGAAGAAATGCGAATAGAAACCTTTCCCTCTGTGTTGTTGCGGTACTTCTTCTATAGCCCCCTTCTGCAAGAGTGATTGGACTTCCTTTTGCAGCTCCTGACGATGTTGGTGGTGTCTGAGCACCGGGGGATGATCTGGTGGCATTTCCACAAACTCTAGGGTATGGCCTCTGCTTATTACGTCCAAAACCCATTTGTCCAATGTTATGGACATCCAATTGTCGAAGTAGTGAGACAGATAGTGGTCGTTTTCCGGGATCTGTTGTGTGGGGAGCGCCGGCCTGAGATCATTGTTGTCTGTTAGATTGTTGATTCTTTCCTCTATTGGAAGACTTGCCCCTAGACTGCTGCTGGAAAGAGGAGTTGGAGGGCCTATACTGATTGCCTGTATTGTATTGCCTATATCCTTGTTGGTTATAAGGCTGATATCTGTTGTATGGATATGAAGACCTCTGATTAGATTGACCCCTTGCACCTCTTTTACGAAAGGACTGGAACCATCCTTGCTGAAGGGTTCCCAGCGCTCTAGCCGTATCTGTGTCTGACTTGATACCCTGTAGCGCCTCGTCTACATGCTTCCCAAAAAGATTTTCGCCATCGAATGGCATGTCAACAATCTTCGCCTGCACCTCCGGACGAAAGGATGTTGCCTTTAGCCAACCCTGTCTCCGAAGTGAAACTGCTCCTGCCATCTGCCTGAAGGCCATAGAGGAATCATCCATTGCAATGTCAATGGATTCCGATGCCGACTTTGCCCCATCGCAGAGGATAGCAGCTGCCTCTTCTTTCTTATCCTCCCGTAGTGCAGACAGAATGGGTGC
Source organism: Lissotriton vulgaris (assembly GCF_964263255.1). Taxonomy (NCBI): domain Eukaryota; kingdom Metazoa; phylum Chordata; class Amphibia; order Caudata; family Salamandridae; genus Lissotriton; species Lissotriton vulgaris. The sequence continues at coordinate 909,387,560 of NC_141697.1, forward strand.
CAGATCCGACCACATTTGCCTGTTAAAACGGCTAATAAGGGCCATAGCATTACCTGCTTTAATCGTAGAGGGTGCCATGACCGCAAACCTCTTCCCGGCACCATCCATCCTCCGTCCTTCTTTGTCTGGCGGCATCATTGAAGTAGCAACTGAATTCTTTGAATTCCTCTGCGCCGCCTGCGTCACCACCGACTCCGGTCTCGGGTGTCCTATCAGACAGGCCGCAGCAGACTCTGTGCTCTATACTTCTTTTCAATTCTAGGAACCGAAACCGTGATGGAAGCCGGTGTCTTCAAAATTTTTAGGCCCTTTTCCCAAATGTGAGGAATAAATCGGGATTGAGAGGGCAGATTTCCTGGCGTCATCTTTGAAATCATATAAGAAACATTCCGTTTCTTTAACCTCCATTTCCAAATCAAATCTCTTAGCTGCTTTTTCCATAATGTCATGGAATCCTCCAATATCCTGAGGAGGAGAAGTGGTTGGCGGCGGAGTAGGTGAAGGGGCAGACGGCAAAATGTACTCATTCCATTCCTGCCCCGTAGAATCTTGTATAAGTTCACCTTCCTCAGGTTGCTCGTCATCATCAGTATCCGTCAGATCGTCCCTGATTGTTATCACTGGTGGTGATCTCACAAACTGCTCTTGAGGAGTAGATTGGGTCTTCGGAGGTTGCGTTGTAGCCGCCGGCGTAGATGACGGAGGCGCATTTGCCTCTGGAAAACGGCGATAATAGTCGTTAATCATGAACCTCAGGTCAGAGACCAAAGAAACAGGTATGGAGACTGACTCTTCTCACGACTCCTCTCGCGATTCTTCTTGATGCTCATCATCCTCATTATAGTTACAAGTCTCCTGGAAAGATTCATATCTTGTAGATTGAGCTCTCTCCTTGAAGGAAAACACCTCCTCTTCATCTGTGTCCTGGCTCTTTATTCTAAGTTGTGAAGGGCTATAGGCCGCTCCGGACGACTCCTCCCCTTCTGAATCCTGTTCCAGCAAAGAAGATGGGGGTAGAGGCGAAATCTGCGTCCACGACGTAAATTCTGCAGATTTGCTTATGGTCGCCGAACCCCTCGACGACTGAAATGAGCGAATGGAGATCAAAGTCTTCGACTGTGGTGATTTAAATGCCTTTGCCGTTGAAATTACACTCTTAGTCGACAGAGTCGTCGTCGACATAGCCATCGTCGATGGAGCCGTCATCACCAAAGCCATCGTCAACGGGGTCTCCGTCGACGGAGACGTCGACAGCTTCGTCACTGATTTTTTCGTCGTCGACGACGGTTTCTTCGTCGACAGGATGGTCAAACTCGTCGACGCAGTCGTCGTCAACGCTGCCTTAGTTCCTGTCGTCGACGCAGCTGCCGTCGTCAAAACAGTCGTCGTCGACGATGAGGTCGTCGACGGGACTGAAGACTTTACCACAGATTTTGCAGCAGAAACCAGGGAGCTGGTCGATGGAGCAGACCCTGCCCCTTTCTGACCTGACGGCTTTTTTAGGGGAGTAAGAGGGAGAGATGACGCCTCCTTCCCCTTTGATTTAACCTTCTTAGGCTCCACCTTTTCCTCAGAATGTGAGGCCTTTCTCTTTTTAGGTGTTAAGTTAGTACATTCCTCCCCGGAATCTGAATCTGATGCGGCCTTCTTCTTTTGAAGCCACAACAACAAACAAGCCTCTCTGTCCCTCAGAGTTTTAGCAGAGAAGGTTCTACAATATTTACAATCCTTGGCCACATGCTTAGGATGAAGACAATATAAGCAGTCCTTGTGAGGATCTTCAGAGAAAAGCCTTCCCACAGGATCTGCAAGGCCTGAAAAGACTCTTTTTAGAGCTTTCAGCCATTATGAAAGAAAGTAGGTACACACAATACCTTAATCCATATAAGATAGTTGAAATGAAAAGGTCAATAGTTCACACAGGAACAGAAAACTGAGCAGAGCTCAGGGAGACTCCTTTCTCACAAGAAGGCGGAAATCTGAGGCAGGAAGATTCTGCTGGGGAGTGTGAGGGCAGGGCAGCAATGCTGATTGGCTGACTTTTGGACCAAACAATGAGGAGGTCTGGTTACCAAATACTACAGTCCCTATGGGCTTTTCTATGCAGTTTTCTTCTCTATGATACTGCTTTGGTCATTCTGTCACCGTGAGACTCCCACCATGACGACGGGGAAGATACAAGCATGTGAATCTATGAAAGATGTAATACTGGAGAATAGTTGTTATGGTCTTTTAAGACGGCATCTCAAAAGAGGACATCTTTCAGTATCAGGAACGATAACTTGGATCTTAAGGTGCAAGAGCCTCCTCTCCTCTTTCCTATGCCCTGGTCTGCCCCCATCAATCCTAATACCAACTATAGTCTCTATTCCCTTGATAATCTTCTTTTACATTGCTACAATTCTGGAAATATCTCTCCAGAGGTTTCCTTCAATAGGAGAGATATTGGTCTTTATCTCTATTACCAGACCTTTTCATTGCAAGAAATAGTCCTCTTTTGGGCATTATAATTCTATTGAAATCCATTTAAGTGCTGCCCATTTCAGAGCTGTTGCTTCAGCGGGTCCTAAGCGGTGGTGCTTACAGTCAAGTAATTCAGTCAATGGTTACTGCCCCATTTGTGCACTCTCCTTTTACTATTAACATATCTATTGTGGTGCAACGTCCTCAGAAAACCTACATTTTAAAATGTAGTCATCTTTAAACACACTTCCTTTGTAGCACAACTTTTTCTGTTGGCATGAAAATGATCACGAGGGGAAATAGTCTAAAATTAAATATTTTACTTTTTGAACCTGACAACATTGGTCAGTTGTATGGCACTATTCCAATCCTTATGAGAGGTTTGCTTTTTCTCTTTTTAACATTTGTGCAAAATGTTATCGCATGACATAAAGTAGGAAATAGAGGTCACATATATGAATGATTATAAATGTGATGCTTTTGCTTTATTATGACATCTTGTTTCCCTCATTTTATGAAATGCCCAGGCCTCCACTCAGACTTTCTCGGCCTGTTCTGATATCATAGGTTATTTGCAGTTTTTACCAAAGGTTCAAGTATAAGAAAAGGGTCTTTATTTCAGGCAACTAGAATCTTCCATTGGGGAATAGCACTCAGAACACTGGCAGTATAACTATGTAGCACTAGAGAGTCTAACAACAGTGATAACTTGTTGTAGCCTCAAACTGTTTTCCTGCTGCCTCCCATCGCCCCTCCCACTGCCTCCTGTGGAATCTGATGCCAGTGGCACCATACCACAAGGACTCCTTGTTGGTATAGTGTCCAGTCAGCCTACCTGCCCACTCGGAAGTCTGAGTTTAATGACACTTTATGACAGCAATCGCACTAAATGGTTCGGTACAGTTACAGTAATTGGAGACTTCTGACACACAGTGGCACACTCACAATTTGTAGCTTGATGGTCTTTCCCTCCAGTTCGATAGTTCGGATCTTGAAGTCCACACCGATAGTGCTGATGTAACTGTCTGTGTAGGTGTCATCCTAGAAACACATGGATTCGAAAACATATCAATGTTTCCATGGAGCAAAAACATCTAATCATAAAACATTTCGCAACAGGTTAATTCCACTATATTGCTTACAAGCTCTGTATTACGTTGAGCCATGGAGAATCTGCCACTAGCCTTCTTCATTCTCAGCATAGTTTACAGCTAGAGTTGTGCCATTAACTTTTCATGAAGGGGGTAGCGTCCTCTCTTGGCAATCTGTAAGGTGGTCACCTTTCATCAATCTTCCCAAGAAAGATGCTTTACTTTCATGCACAGTGAGCAGTTGGAGATATGCCACAAACCTGTTCACAAGAGATGCATTCCCCCTTACAATATTGCTGGCAGAAGAGGACATGTCACCGATCTGCACAAGTGGTACCTTCTATTCTGGACACAACCAAAGGCAGGGGATGAACCACTAACCACCTTATCGCAAGTGTTGGATCTGAAATCCTTGGCTTGGTCTTCCCGTAACCTTTTGCCTTCTAGCCTTTGTTTTTGCTGGTTTTAGGATTCTGCACACTTTTCCACTGCTAACCAGTGCTAAAGTTCTTCTGCTCTCTCTTATAAGCATGGTAACACTGACTTACACCGAATTAGCATATTTAATTAACTTGTACGTCCCTGGTAAAGTGGTGCTACATATATCCAGGGCCTGTAAGTTAAATGCTACTAGTGCCTTTAGCATTCAATGTGCAATCAAGTTAAGTAGCCCTGTAAACATGCCTAAGGTCCGCCACTGCAATCTGTGTGTGCAGTTTTAAACTGCCATTTGGACAAGGAAAAATAAAACTTTTGATAGGCCTAAACCTTCCACTTTAATATATATATGTCACCTATATGGCAGGCCCTAAACAGCCATAGCGCAAGGTGAAGTGTATTTAAAAAGTTTGATGTGTACTTTTAAGTTTTACATGTCCTGGTAGGGAAAATCTCTTACATTCGATTTTCACTACTGCCAGGCATACCTCTCCTATAGGATAACACTGGGTTATCTTATAACATTTAATAAGTGATAATTTTCAATTGGGAGTAGGAAAGAATGTCGAGTTTGGTGTCTAAAGAATTGTAATTCAAAACCCTTTTTAATGGTAAAGTCAGATTTGAAGTAACAATTCTGAAAATGCCACTTTTAGAAAGTTGGCATTTTTTGTCCTGACCATTTGGTGTCTGCACTCTGTTTCCTTGGCCACGTGCCTAGGTGTACTTGGTCTTTGTGGATTGCTCCCAGACAGTGAGACAAAGGAGCGTAGGAGTTGGCAGGATGGGCCATCTCTGACTTGATGAGTGGGAGGAGCTGTCATCTACCACACTTCCACATAACAAAGGCTCTGCTTGAGCACACTCCCAAAGAGTTTGACACTAGTCTATTGTGACTCCAGACAACCTGGAGTTAAGGCAGGGAGGTAGGAAATTCCAAGCACCTCTAGGGGTGGAAACCTACAGAATCTTCTCCTATCCTACTTCAAAGTTAACACCGGGTATCAATCAATCAATAATGGGCTTCTAAAGCGCAGCTACTCGCCTGTGAGAGTCTTAAAGCGCTGGCGAAGGGGGGGCTGCTGGTCCCTCTGGGTGTAGTATCATTCAAAGAGCCAGGTATTGAGGTTCTTCTTGAAGTGGGTCAGCAACGCGGAATGCCTGAGGTGGAGGGGCAGGGTGGTCTAGGTTTTGCCGGTGAGGTAGGGGAATGAATTTCAGCCGGTTCTGGCTTTGTGGATCCTAGGGACAGAGGCTAAGGCAAGTTGGGCGGAACGGAGTGGTCGTGCTTTTACATGGAACACAGGTGATGGTTCAGGCATGCTGGTCCTTAGTCGTGGAGAGCTTTATAGGCATGTGTGAGGAGCTTAAGGGGATTCTCTTGTTGACAGGGAGCCAGTGGAGTTGTCGAAGGTGTTGCGCAATGTGGCTGTGGCGTTTTGACATTCAGTAGTTTCTTGAGCTGTTTCTGGGTGATGCCAGTGTACAGTGCATTGCCATAGTTGAGTCTGTTGGTAATGAGTGTATGGGTAATAGTCTTTCTGGATTCTGTGAGGATCCATCTAAATGTCTTTTGAAGCAGGCCAAGTGTGTGGAAGCAGGCTGTGGAAACTGTGTTGGTTTAGGTGGTTCATTGTGAGCAATGAGTCCAGTTTGATGCAGAGGTTGCGAGCATGTTCTGTCGGGATGGGGTGAGTCCCAGAGTAGCTGGTCATCAAGAGTCCGTCCCAGGCTGAAGGGGAGGGTCCCAGGATGGGTACTTTGGTCTTTTCAGAGTTGAGATTGAGACAGCAGTCTTTCATCTAGGTGGCAACGGCCTTCATTCCACTGTGGAAATTGGTTATGGTGGTTAAGGGTTCGTTGGTGAGGGAGAGGATCAGCTGGGTGTTGTCAGCGTAGGAGCCTATGTTAAGTCCGTGGCTTCTAATGAGGGTGAAGGGAGGTATAAATATTGGACCCTCAGACCCAACTGTTCAGTACACCTCAGGAGCTGTGGAAGACTCAGAAGGACTGATGTGCTTCTCTGCATAAAGGACTGCAACTCTGTTGTCCTGCTGCATCAGTGAAGGACTGGACCTGCATATTGATTAAAGGACCGCTAGAGTGACTACAAGGGCTAGTTGGCTGGCTTCCCGATCATAGCCTCAGGAGCAGAAAAGGCTTCAACAACCTTAAATCCAGCACCTTAACTCTGTCTGCTGTGAATCTTAACCACCCCCCTCCAAGGGGTGCCACTCCCAGCCCTGGACCCTTGAAAGTGGGCCATAAGGTGCTCTACTGATACAGCTGTGGTCCTGTAAAGCAGAACAGGTGCAGCATGACGCATCTCCTTGCAGCTGCACCAGAACTGCTGCAGTGCGATGCATCCCCAACACCGGACCCATCACGCAACTCACAGTCTCCTTGGAACTGCCAGTGCACAATGAATCCTCGACCCAGGGCTTCACATCACAAGCCCCTCTTCCATAGCATCCTCGAAGACGATGTAAGATTCTGCATCGCAGCTCCACGGAACCGCTCCTTCAAAATACATCCTAGACATGGGATCTTGCAACACTCTGCAAACCACGATTTAAGGTACTTTTGTTTAGCAGAACAAACTTGGTCCCTGTAGCCAGCCCACGCTCCATCGCCGTTGGCCTGAACTTGTGACTTTGACCCGGTCCAAGGCGACCAGATAACCACAGTTGGCAATTGGTGCTTGTAGACACTATTTTCACTTAAACTTTAAAATTGCATATCTCTAGTTCTACTGATTGGATTTTTGTCATTTCTAAAGATTTACTCTATGTTTCTAACTTAGTGTGGGGTTTTTCTTGTGTGGTGTTTTCACTTTTTTACTGTTTAGAGTGCTGCATAAATACTTTACATATTGCCTCTAAAGTTAAGCCTGACTGTTTATGTGCGACACTACAAGAGGGTTAAGCACAGGTTAATTTAGGTGTTGCTTGTGTTTCACCCAGACAGATTGTTGATGCCGATTGAGTAGGGTTTAACCCCTCTCAACGAGTGACCCAATTTCCTACAACTAGTAGTAAATTTTGTTTGCACAAAGCTCCTAGCGTGGTGTAGACCATAAATATTCACATGAAATGCTCAGAACCCGGGACTGGTGTTATTAAATGCAAGCGCACCGAATTCCAAGGATGCGTAGTCTTGATTTTACATCATGCCTGTTTAATCAACTAACATACACTCCCTGCCTCTTATCTCACGCTTTCAGATTCCTGCTTCCTCTCTTTGCAACTGTTTTTCCGTTTTTCTCTTCATCCTTTTTTCCCGTTTAGCTATTTTCCTCTCTCTTGCTCTCGATCAATGTTTGATGAGGGAAAATAAGTGCTGCTCCCCAAAAAGAAGTACTACTGGGCCCATTGGCAATCATGGGCTCAAATTAAGCACTAAGCAAACACAAGGAGGTGATGGGCTGAGTCCTGAAACTTTTCAGACACTCACCCCAGTCACAGGTCTGGGTTGAAGCCATCATTGTTCTTTAGCTCACTTTGCCACCTCAGTGCAGACCCAGCTATATGCAAATCAGTCTTGACCCTGTGCCTCATAGAAACAGTCCAGCTCAAACTGCAAATCCAGGTCTTCCCAGAACCGGAACAAGCATCCAGGGACCGGTTTCGGGGTAACACCCCATATCAGCCAGGCTAGCTTGAATCCAGTGGCAAAGTGAGCAAGAGACCCACGTCTGAGCATACCCCGCCAACTTCGGGCGAACAGAGCAAACACAAGGAGATGATGGACAGAGAGCTGAAACTTTTCAGACACTCACCTCCAGTCACAGATCTGGGTTGAATCCATCATCGTTCTTTAGCTCACTTCACCACCCCAGTTCAAACAAAGCTATATGCAATTCAGTCTTGACCCTGTGCCTCATGGGAAGTGTCCAGCCCGAACTGCCAAACCAGGTCTTCCCTGAACCGGAAAGAAGCATCCTGGGACCGCTTTCGGGGTAACACCCCTCATCAGCCAGGCTAGCTTGAATCCAGTGGCAAAGTGAGCAAGGGACCCGGGCATACGCTGCCAACTTCGGGCGAACAAAGCAAATACAAGGAGATGATGGACGTAGCGCTGAAACTTTTCAGACACTCATCCCCAGTCCTAGACTGGGGGTGAATGTTTTGATTTATTCTGCATTCCGTTCATCAATTGTGTGTCTTTTGCTTTCTCACTCCAAATTAAGCACTAATCATATGTGTGCCATTTTCTTTCCAAGAATGAATCAATAACCATCCTTTGTGAAAAGTATTCCTTCTGGAAAACAGATACTGGGCATTCCATTATCCTACCCACAAGAGGTATATTCAAGTCACAGCAAGAGGGGTGTGGCACTCACCAGCACCCAATAGATGCATTCCCCTCAAAGCACATTGGTTATGGGGTCCTGCCGGTGAATAGCTTCTATACGAGGTGGGCATGAAGTACTGTAGCTCTGGCAAGTGTCCCTCTTGTAATTTTGCGGAGAAAACCCTTCTCTTTTTTTGTCTTACATATGTTAGGCCACGCAAATAATGGCTAGAACCTGTATGCAAACACTTGAGTACTCATCATTATGTGCCTGCACTACGCACTTTAGGCCCTGACATTAGAGAGGTGATTGTTGTTAGAATAACAACATTTTTACATGCTGCAGCTTGGCTCATCCATACTCGCAGTGCCAAAGCAATGAAGTGGTGATATGCTTTCATTTCTGATAGGAGCTCTTTTATTATAGATACACTTTATCTCTATCCAAGCTAAATGTTGTTTTTAACATTACCAGAGTTTTTTTCTGGTTATTTATCGTGTGTTTTTAACGTTGTGGCACTGGCACTTTGTATGTGATTGATGGTATTTATTGTTGTCAAACTACATTGATTGTTTTTATATTATTAATCTTGTTGTACTGTGTTTTATGGATTATTATATCGGAAATAAACATTGGCTCGCTTGGTATGTTTCACTCACAGAAGAGGAGTATTTCCAATGGCATCGCAAGTATAACTTAACTTTCTAGTTTCTAATTAGACGATTGTGTTTTATATTAAAGTTTATCTTTGGGATTGTGGATTGATTTCTCTCATAAGTAGTTCGGGCAGAGCATAAAACTAAGAAGTTTAGAACCGGGCTTCTCGAAGTCTGCAGAAGCTGAACAGAAAAGGATTCACATTTATCCAAATTCCAAATTCTACATCCAACTCCAAGCAACCCATCTAAAACAGCGCTGTATTAAAATGTGTGATATGTATTTTTTCTAACCCCTTCTTTTACAGTGCCCTACACAATGTACACCATCAGAAAAAAGGAGGTCTTAGAACAAACAGTGACCAACATAGGCTAGACGTACAGAGTACATTTAGAATGTAGATGCACGCTTCTAGAAATAAAATAAGCAATATAATGGCATTTGCAATTTCAGTTTTAATGGCATTGATGCAAAAAATATACGGCGATGCAGAAATGTTGGAACAATAAATAGGAGAGAGAAAATGTATTTAAAAAAACTTTTTTTCGTTCGTTTTAAACTAGACAAATATACATACACAGTCCTTAACAAATTTCTCATCTTTTCAATAAAATCAGCATCCAATCTATGCACTTAAGCGTTTTAACCTGAAAATCTCGCTCCTACCTTTGTAGAGTTATTTTATACGTCCTAAAAGTCTTGCTTTAGATACTCAGAAGCCCCACTTCACAAACCCAAACGAATCCGGTTTTTTATTTGTAATGGGTATTTCTCTAGGCATAGATATTTAATAAAGTTATGAATCTGCAGTTCTGGGAGACCTGATTTGCTCTGCACGGGACTTCAGCAACAATAGCATAATGGCATCTTGAAATGAGCTGTGATTATCTGGCTATCATTTATCTCCAAAAGAGTCAGACAGACATTAGGCCTAACAGGGAGCCAATTGAGAGAAATACAGTTTCCCAAGAAATACACCGCTACACCAGAAGGACATGAGGTTTTCCATTTACTAAGTGCTCATGTTGACGCGAAAAGCATGTTAAATTAAAATTATTCTGAGAATTCTGCTGTTTTGAAAAAAAGGCCGAGTGTAATCTTTAAGAAGAAGATAATCGAAGAATGTATACTCTCCTAAAAGGGAACACAAAGGCTGCTAGCATTACCCCACTATAAGTAAATGATATTGCATAGTTGGAGGTTTGTCAAATCAGGATGCATGCTAAGTTTGTTGTGCAAGTTCTCATGGTAAAAGGTTCTTGTAAGAATATATTTATGGTCTTGTATTGAAACCCCATTAGACCTCCGTATGGAACAAGATAATACATGAATAATTATGTGGAAGTGATCATCAATGCACACAAAACACACAGTTATAACTGTCCCTTGGAACGACAGTGGTGACTTTAAGGAAGGTAACTATAACTAAAAAGAACATATAGAATATTATTTACAAGAAGAGGTGTATATCTACATCACTGACCTCATGTCGAAAAATTGACTCGTTAGTTCAAAATGAATTTTTTAAAAACCTGCCAAAAAGGCTTCTGCTACAACAATTCACTTAATTTCCAGTGATCTTCATAAAACGCCTACATACTGCCTTGAAAGTATAAATCTATGTCTACATATTCATATATACACCATTAATGATTATATGGTGCATGCTGTATGTTTCATCCTGTAACGCTCTAATGGAAATAGACAAGATATTGAACGTGCATGACTGAATATATTTGCTGGTCAACCACTTCACACTCACGGTTATCTCCTTCTCTTTTGCCTCCTTCTTTACCATTTGTTCTTTTTTTGGATGTCCACTATTATTGTGGACGACAAGTTGATCTTTGCAGCTCATTCACTTTTAATAAAATAGCTACATTGGTTTACTCCAAGGATGCGGTGTAGGATTAAAAAAAAGGTGCTGTGACAGGCTCAAATAAGTTTACATTTCTTTTCTAATCTGACTTAATGAATTGCAAATGTCTATGGTATCACACTCTTATCCCACTAAAGGATGCATATAATTATAAAACTGCAAAATCATCATAATATTTTATGTTATATAACCTCCTCTTCAACACCTTCTCTGCTGCTACAGTCATCACGACTCCTGTGATTGTGACGCAGGTCTTTCATGACACTTCTTCTGCAGGCATATAATTCACTTGAGCATGTGGTTCTGTGTACCTGATTCTCAGTCAAAAAGGCTGGGTGGGGCATGGAAAGGTGGGACAGAGAACAGGGGGCGAAGGGGACTAGCAGAGAAACAACCAAAGTATCTGCTATCCCTTTGCTGAACTAATTGGATACCTTCAGAAATATGGTCATGGGCAAACTTCACCATAACAACTACAACAATAAATAAAAGTAAAGCAAGTATCTTTTTAGTAAACAGTTGGTTTGTAAACAATTAGCACCAGGAAACCCCCTCGGGTAGCTGTGCACTTTATAAACTTCTTAATAATAATAATAATAATAATAATACCAACAACAACACAGGTTCAGAAAAGGACATCAACAAAATGTAAACTTACAGCAAAACGTAGCAGCAGGCAGGACTTGCCAACCCCAGAATCTCCAATCAGAAGGAGCTTAAATAAGTAGTCACTGAAAATAAGATTAAAAAAGAGAGGGATCAAACAGGTTGACTCATGACTTACACAACACAAGCATTCGTACAACCCCTTCGGCCTGATTCCACAACAGTAAAAGTGATGATGCACATGTATGTTTGAGGCTATATATGTAGGACAGTGTAAGGAATTCATGACTTGCCCCCAATGAGTTCAGACAGTCCTAACCTATTCCGGAAACTACTGGTCTCAGTAGACTGAGTGCTTCCTCCAGTAATGGGTTAATGCTCTTCTGTGCCTGAGTGAGATTAAGGGGGGATTCTAAGTAAGGGCATTCTGATGTAGATCAAGGGAAGAAGTCATTCTGAAGCTGGTCAAGATTAGAAGCCACTGTGCAACAAGACCATGAGGTGTCGGAATGGGTAGGGGCATTGAAAAGAAAACATTAGTGGTGAGCTTATTAACGTGCGCCTCAAAAGTAGGTTTTTCATCGAAGAAGATGCCCAGGTTGCATACCTTACAGGCATGATCATGAGGGGGTCTGAGAGAATCAGGCCACCAACTGAAGGATTTCCACAAATAATGTCTGGGAGAATTGGAATTCATGAAATTAACCTGAGCATAGGCACCTTAAATATTGATACGTCCTCCATCAAGTCTATGAACAATCTGGATATCTCCTACATAGGCATAAAGTGTGAGGTCAAAGAATATAATAAAAGCAACCAGGGAGAAACGTAGATGTTAAACAAGGTTGTGCTCAGGGAGGTGACATGAGTAAGCCAGCTTTTATTAACCTTGAATTCGGTGTAAAAAGGGTGCAAAGCCACTGCTTGAGAGTGATCTTTAAGAAATGAGGAAAAGCAGCTGTGAACTGTGCCCTTCCGCCTAATATCTTTGAGCCCGTCTAAAAGAATGTTGTAGGATACTGTGTGACAGGCTGACAAGAGGTCCAATAAGATGAGAGCAGCAGAGCCTCTGGCATTAAATATTTTTCTCATGTCACCACGGGCCAAGACAGTGCCAGTGCTCAGTTGGGACAGAAATCCGATTGATAGACAAATAATAGATGGTGATCTTCAATATACACTTATAGCTGTTGATTGACAAAGCTTTCACAAATCTTAGCCACCAGAGGCAGAGGAGAAATGGGATGATAGATGTATGTTGTATATTTGTACTTCATTCACTATGGCTACTTGGTGTCAGTAGTCCTTTCTTAGTGTTTCTATCTTCCCAATCTCCCATAGTACCTTATGGCAGTTGATGGTCTGGTCAGCTGTGAGGTTTACTGCTCTGCTGTGTATCTTAATAAATCTATCTTAGTAACCTGAAGACGTGTTCTGCTGCCTACCTAACCTATTTACAACAATGTACATTATGGAAGGATCTGCGGCAGGCTTTTTCAGCAGAGGGATGATGAGGTCCTTTTTACAAAATTCAGGCACATTACCACAGCTCAACAAGGACGTTCAGTGTGTGGTAAGAAAAGGAGTTAAATATGATATTACTGCCTTGGCGGGGAATGGGTCAAAAGGGTACTCTGAAGATATGGTGCAGAGTTTACAGATGATGTTTGGATGACTGTGATAAAAGAAGTCTACACGGGGACTGAACGGATAGACATCTGAATGGTGTTAGCAAACAGATTTGAGTTAGTCTTGCTGGAACAAGAGGGGAAGGAACTCAAAAGCATGCACATGAAAGCAAAACTGCAGAGTTAGTATAGTAGTTCAGACTGCTGTAGGATGGGAAAAATTATTCAATATAGACAAAATCTCCTGGAGAAGACTTTGGGCCAGATGTACGAACTGCCAAATAGCGGCTCGGATATTGTGCGGCATTGGCGACTTACAATTTGCGAGGCGCTATTTGGCATGTACCACAGTGTGTTTAACACTGTTTGCGCTTGCCAATGGGGTCACAAATTGCGAGGCTTATGAATAACTAGCAGCCCGTCCCGACGTTGTTCGGGAGCAATTAGGCTTCAGGGCCCCCGCCCGCCCCGACATTGTCCGTGGGTCCCCGCGTAGCCTTCCTCCATATATTGCAGTATTATACCTCTATGTTTACTTTGTACACTTTTGTAACCTGCACACATCACTTTTTCCTCCTATACCTCTATGTTTACTTTCTACGCTTTTGTAACCTGCACACGTAACGTTTTCCTCCTGTAATGCACCATTTGGCTCACTTTTGTAATGCTCCGTTTGCTTCCTCTTGCTACCTGCACACGTCACTTTTTCCTCCTATACCTCTATGTTTACTTTCTATGCTTTTGTAACCTGCACACGTAACTTTTTCCGCCTGTAATGCACCGTTTGGCTCACTTTTGTAATGCTCCGTTTGCTTCCTCTTGCTACCTGCACACTTCACTTTTTCCTCCTATACCTCTATGTTTACTTTCTACGCTTTTGTAACCTGCACACATAACTTTTTCCTCCTGTAATGCACTGTTTGGCTCACTTTTGTAATGCTCCGTTTGCTTCCTCTTGCTCACGATGTACGCTCTTGTAACCTGCACATGTAACTTTTTCCTCCTGTAATGCACCGTTTGGTTCACTTTTGTAATGCTCCGTTTGCTTCCTCTTGCTCACGATTGTCATTTTTGCTTCATTTTCCCGCGGCTCACCGCTCCTAACTAAAACCTACCTCATCCGCCGCTCACCGCTCCTCCCCGCCTGTCCGCTGCTCCTCACCGCCTTGCCACCGCTCCTCACCGCCTGTACGCCGCTCCTCACCGCCTGTACGCAGCTCCTCCCCGCACCATGTCCGCCGGTTCTCCTCGCGCTCCTGGACACCGCTCCTACCCGTTCTCTCCTCGCGGCAGCACGCACGTCGCGGCCGGCGCTTCTTCCAAGGGACTACTTTTTTTCGGTAAATTTTTTAAATAACGTATATTTATTACGTTTATATAGCCTATGTCCATCTGCACACCCTGACGATTACAAGGATGTATCTGGTGTGTGGATTGGCTCTGCGGTTCCCGAGTTTACCCGCCTCAAAGGTTCAAAGTTCTTCCTTTATAATAGTAGTATAGATAATGAGTCTCTTGCAATTTGCGAGCCCATTGGGTATGGCAGGCCCTCCCAGGAATGGTGGCCTGCTGGGCTCAGTAGACCACCATGTCTGGGACTGCTTTTCAATAAAGCAGCTTTTTTCTTTTTCAATGCAGCCCGTTTTCCTTAAAGAAAAACGTGATGCATTTAAAAAATAAATAAAACGTTTTTGTTAAAATTTTTAGGGCAGGCAGTGGTCCCTGAGACCACTACCTGCCCTTCAAAAATAATATTGCATACATTTGCAAAGGGGAAGGTGTTCCCAGGGACCCTTTCCCATTTGTGAATGCATTACCACCTACTTGAAGTAGGTGGTAATGTGTGAATGTTTTGCGACTGCAATTGCGGTTGCAAAACATTGTAACATAGCTTTGCAGTCACTATAAGAAGGGAACGCCCCTTCCTAATAGCGAGTAGCAAAACAGTATTTTACGTGTCGCAAAATTGAGACTCGCAAAATACTGTTTGTACATGGGTCCATGCTTTTTAGCGTGCGCAAACCGGTCTAAGACCTGTTTCCGCACTCTAAAAAGCATCATACATCCGGCCCTTTATGTGTTGTACAAGATTTTTGTATGTTTGAAATTCAGTTTTAGAATTAATTTCATCAGCAGAGTTGTATGAAGGTCTCTTTCGTCTTTTTATTTTTGCGCACAGCCTCTTGACAAAGGGAAGTTCTTGGTTAAACCAAGAGGCAGAGGATGTTATCTGACACAGCATACTTGTTTTCAGAGGGATAGCGGATCTAATGCCTTATTAACCCAAACCCTGAAGAGGGTAGAATTGATGTTACCATCAGAATAAAAAGTAAGCATACAAGGTCCCAAAATGGAGGCAATCTGCAAAATACCACGTTTCAATAATGGTTTGGTTGAAATATGGAACACTAAGAGAAAAAAATAGTTTTCTGGTCAGACCAGGTCACCTCTAAGGTGGGAGAAGCCAAAATTAAAATTAAAAAAAATAAAATAGGGTCAATGGTATGTCCTGCTGTGTGGGCCCAGACACTAACAGAGGGAGATTAAAAGCAGAAAATGAGCTAAGTAGCTATTGGGCAACCACAGCTGTGTGATTATTTACATGTAAGTTAAAAGTCTCCCAGAACAATTACTTTATCGTTTTTCAAACAAAAGGAGGTAATTGAAGCAAAATTTAAGGTTAATGGTTCTCGTTGAAGGATAGATTCTGAATCGGTAATCTCCCCCTGATGAAAGGGTGGATGTAATTAAAGTAGATTTAAAAATTATAGCCATGCCACCACCAGGGTGTGATAGATGGTCAAGCTGCTTACTATGATAACCTGGGGGGATTGCCAGCACAATGTCTGGAGTCAAGTCCTCTTCGAGCCAGGGTTCAGTGATGCAAGCTAAATCTAGATTATCCAATAAAAGATTCAAGACCTCTATACCATGTTTTATCAAAGCTCAAGTGTTTAAAGAACACATCTGATGGCCAATGTTACACAAGGAGTACAGCGTAAGGGATTGTTCAATAACAATATGAGAGATGAAGACATGAAAACTGAGAGATCACCTGTAGGTGTTGACCATTGGGAGAGGGACAAGGGACAAGGAAGGAGAGCTTGTAAGTTCAGAGGAAGAAGGAATATAAATATTACCATCTATATTTTTAAGACTATAAGAAATAAGACAGACTGGGAAAATATTATGCAGAGCCGTGGAGGGCTTCACCTGGGAAGTGAAACTGGCAGCATTCCTGATCTGGTGCCTGGGCAGCCGTCCCACAAGCAAGTCACTCTGTACCATCAGTAATAAAACCTGGGGTGGTCTCCACATCTCGATGGAAGAAGAACACAAGTGACTGCACTGACCAAACTCTAATGTCGATCACGCAGTACAGCACAAAGATGGCGGGAACTCCCACCACAAACCCTGGTGTAAGAAGAGCTCTGTCCGCAAAGCATGAGCAGTAGACAAAAAAGCAGCAGGAGAAACAAGCATTTGCAATGCAATCAGTCTCGCCTTTGCGGCCTTCGAAATATTTATCCATGCAACACATTGTCTGTAACTGGGGGTCAGTTGTGGTTCCACCAGGATGCAGGGAAGGGAAACAGTGTGTTCCCAATTTAGGACCAGCTGTCTGACAAATGCCAAATATCGAAGGATCTGTGAAGTTAATAAGGTAATAATGCCCTAAAATTAAGGGCAGGGGGTGTTAAAACCATATTGAATCGAGAGATCCAACTACGAGGGTCCGGATACCAATAGAACGTCAGGAGCCTGAAGGATTAGCGCGTGTGTCTTTAATAGCAGAGGGGTTCGAATACACACCGGCATTTAAATGTAGTCGGCAATTGTGCATCAAGATAAAGAAAGGAGGAGGAGCGGGAGCACTGGGAAGGGCACAGTGTGGACAAGTGTCATTGGCGGCCATATTGGTAGAGGGAATTACAGTATACAAGCCCAGGCAACGGGTTAACAAAAGAAGGAAGGAAAAATAAAACTAAAATAAAGTAAACACGTTGCAATGATAAAATAGTAGGCAACTCCAGCTTGTAGGCCAAGAAGATATTGGGACAGAACAAGTCAGGATGAACACCGGAGGTATTAGTGATTTCTGACACAGAAGGTCTCTGGGAATGCAGGCACAAAGCCACATTCACGTCCTGAAAATGATTTTGTAACCACTTGCAGAGCGCATTGTAACAAAATGAAATACAAGGCTGCCAAGAGCTATTGCAAACCTTTAGAAATTATTCTGTGGATGGAAATACTTGAACTCCATTGTTTTTAAATTACTCATTATATGTGTTGAAATCCTATACTATAAGTGTTGTGCACTAACAGATGTTTAGTACAGTAACAGTTTCAAGTTGAAAAGTACATTGCTTGCCTTATTTCACTAAAAAATCAGAAGCTTAGTTGTGGAGGCAGTGTTCTTTGCTCTTGCTGTGTGTTAATTGTAATAGGGATTGCTAGAATGAACAGTGTCTGTGGGGGCATGGTGGAGTGCACGCCCGATAAGGGCATGACCTAGGTAGAGAGCGCAACCATGTAGCCACTTAAAATGCAGTGAAAAGAAGTCCCCAAGCACAACAAAAAAGCAGAAGCATATAAGTCCTGCGGAAATACTCCCGAGCCCACAAAGTATATACAACACATCATCTTGCAGTGCAAGCTCTGTGGGCTAGACCTAAAAAGAGGGATGGGAGAGTGGAGCATGAGAGGGAAAAAGAGATTGCAGTTGGAGACCAGTAAAAAGAGTGAAACAAAAAAGAAGTCACACAAAGAATGAAATAATGCAGAAATCATTAAGCAACGAAGAGGCGCTAGGCAGTATGTCAGGACAAATAGCTAAAACACTTGAAAAAAATAACAATGGAAGTGTTAGCAGTTCCAACAATAGCAAAAAGTCCTCTTTGTTGTGTTCTTTGGGTGGTTCTACAGGTTTTCAAATATAAAGGATTGTTCTATCTGCCTCAGGTTGGTTTTGTACTTACTATTCTGGGTTCATCGCGGACATCGCTGTTTTGGCTGATGTTCTGTCTTATTTTCAGGGTTATCCTCCTGATCCTGTAGTACCTTTGTTTCAATTTGGGATCTGCAGCAACGGAAGAAAAAATTGCAAGAGTGAGATTTGTTTGCAACACTAAGAAAAACAGTTCAACTACATTTCTGAGTGAAAGATCTGCAGTTCCTTGGCACAACAAAGGATTGATCCCTAAATGAGGTGTAAAACAGCGTTAGATCTGAGCCTCGTCACCTGCTTAGCTTGAATATATTCATGTTACATACTTATTTATTTTTAAACCTTTATTTTCAGTTTTTACAAACAGTAAAAACAATATAGCCAGAGATTGTCAGGAAAAACGTTTATGTTGGGTGAGATCCACGACAAAGTGCAAGATTATAACAAGCATTTGCAATGCAATAGGTCTTGCAGCATTTAAGTTTGAGTTACTGGCATTGTAAATGACAATGGTTTGCATAATGTTTGTTTTTTGGTGTCCGTGTGTGCATGGCAGTGGTGGTGTCTGTGTGTGTATGGCAGTGGTGGTGTCTGTGTGTGTATGGCAGTGGTGGTTTCCCTGTGTGTATGGCAGTGGTGGTGTCCCTGTGTGCATGGCAGTGATGGTGTCCGTGTGTGCATGGCAGTGATGGTGTCCGTGTGTGCATGGCAGTGGTGCTACGTATATAAGTGTGCTTGGCCTTTGGCCATAGATTAGACTAAGGGTGTGATCAGAGTGTGTGAGTGTTTTGTTTGAGGGGGCAAGTGTGCATTTCTGTGAGTAGAAAGTGAAGTACGCAGTGTTGTGAATAGGCATGAACATTCGTTCATTTGAAAACACTTGAGCCCTATAACACCTCTAAATGCCATCTTGCAATTGTTTTGTTCCCTTACTTTAAGTGGGTCCTTCCCTCTGTCGCCTTTCAGACTATAAGACATCATTCCAGTAAAATACATTTATTAGCACACATGCCTAAATACTTTGAATGCTTGCGCCTGCAATCGAGATTCCACATAACAAAGGTGCAATAGCAAAACTATGTGTCTATGCCTGTTTATATGTGGGGGACTCACAACTGAACTGGTCAGGAGAAGTAAGAATCCTTCTGGCAGCCCCACTCTTTACCTCGCCAGTGTGCTTGCACAAGTGCGCATTAAGCTTCCACGCCTTATTGAAAGACGCACTGCAGTCCGGATCGGAGCAGATGTAGCGCTTCTTGAACTCGTCCACGCCGGTCTCACCCATACTTCTAACGAAGCAGTCCTGCAGCACACGGCTCTCGATGTTCGGAGACCAGCTTTCCACGTTGGTAAAGAAGGCTGAGCTTTATTCAATCGGTAACGTTAAGAGTTACGCCCCTTTGCACTGAAGTCTGGGTGACGCGCGATGACCTCACGTATCAGATTCACTGCACAGGCGTAGACTGTTCGTTGAAGAGCACTCTTTCACTTTAGATTCTTGTGTTTTGAGTATGGTGTTTTCCAAACGTTATTATAGACAAGTAAACAAGAGAACAGAAAAGGTTTATAAATCGGGCGAAACGAGCAATTAAAGATATCGAACCGCTAAAGAAGTTGTCTTCGCGCAAACATTCACAGACCACTTAGTAATGTAGCAGTAAAGGCCCCGGAAGTCAGGCACGGTTGCCTGTGACGGGGCGGGGCCACGTCCAGACCGGAAGAGGAGGCAGGCGGAGTCGATGCGTCTCGCGGCCCGGGGCTCCTGTGAGCGGTGTGGAGTCCCGGGGCTGCGCTAGCAGGAGGTTGGGCGCCGCGTGCTGAGAGAAGAGTCCCCGACATTGCCCAGGTAAGTTTCAAAAGGCTGGAGGGGCTTGGTGCACTTGTGTGTGTGTGTGTGCGTGTATGCGTGTATGCTCGTGTGTGTATGCGACGGTGACGGCGGGGGAGGGGGAGGGGGGGCCTCGGTGCACTTGTGTGTGTGCGTGTGTGTGTATGTGTCAAGGGGGGGGTGTCTCTGTATGTATGTATGTGCGTGCGTGCATGGGCGCTTGTGTGTGTGTATGCGCTTGCGCTTCCCAGGAGACAGCGCCTGGCCACAGCGCGCGTTCCAGTTACAAATCGGCTCGAAGGATGCGTGTGGCCGAAACTGTCTCCTGGGAAGCGCACTCGCTAACAAAAGATCTCTAGCGGAGACACAGCGCTGACGCGCTGTGTTCGCTACGAGACCTAAAAATGGTACATGATCACTATCCGCTTTACCAGTCATCCCACAGCACTGAGCTTATCATAAGAACATCAGTACATCAACGGGCATCCTCCTCAGCTGTACATCCACTTCATGTTACATACTTTTATGTTATAAATGAATTACACAAAAGTATAGTTGGTGGTGCGCAATAACTAACATTAAAAACGTTATGCTGTCTTGACCGTCGCTGCTCACTAGAATTGTCCTTAAAATGTATCTGAATACGCCGCCAGGGCCCGCGGAGCGAGAATCGAAATTTGCCTAGCATAGTAACGGTAAGTTTCAATTCTATTAAGGACACAGAGGTGAGGATTATGCTTTTCTCTCTTTGCTGTTTATTATCAAAAACCACATAGCAGCCAGAAAAGCAATAAATGTGAAAAAATCTCTCATGTACCCCAACACTGGGTCAAAAAGAACACATCCAAAGTCAGAACACAGAGGGTGGACTACAAATCCCATCAGTCCAAGAACATAGTACTTCTACAGTGTCAACAATCATAAGGTAGGGCGTCCATCTTGTGATCCCTTCCTCTTTCTTCGCGCGAGTCACGCCAAATCATCCACGGTCTTGCTTTGCATCATTACCTAGCAGGAAAAAGCACAACAGCGTGAGCGTTGCAAATCCCACTAGACGGGTAAGACCAATTAAAGTATAATACTCATACAGAAAGCCACCACAAGTGAGTGCACTTAAATCAAGCTGTTTACTTACAACAATACGGGGAGGGATTTCCGCAGGAGTGTGGGTGGGATAATCCTCGTCTCCGTGTCCTTAACAGAATTGAAACTTACCGTTACTATGCTAGGCAAATTTCGATTCTATGTCAGGAGCGGAGGCTTCAGATTATGCTTGTTCGAAGCTTACTGACCACCAAACTTGCAATATCCACCACAGGTTTAAAATAAAACCGTTTGAAAGTGAAATCCGAGGACCAATCCGCTGCACGCAGCAGGTCCTCCAAACGCGCTCCCAATGAGAAAGCCTTGGAGGCCATGGCGCCTCCGGCCGAATGAGCTCCAAACTGTTGAGTATCAATGCCAGCTTCTTGTAGCACCCACTGCACCCAACGGGCTATGGTGAGAGAAGACACTGCCTTGTGCGGTTTGCGCAGCGCAATTAGGAGCTGCCGTTCACCCGGAGGGCAAAGTTCCATTGTAATCTCTTCGTATGTCTTCAAGCACTGAACAACACAAAGTTTGGGAACGTCCACAAAGGCCGGGTAAGATATAGATCTTGTAGCGGACTTTGTACGGCGGCCCACTGTAAAGGTAACCCCATCTGGGGAAAACACTCTCGCTGATATATCCAAGGACCCGACATCAGAGACTCTACGACACGACACAACACCAAACACAAGAGCATAGCCAATTTAGCAGATAGTTCTTTCAGAGAAATATATTGGTTTTGTTGCCAAGAAAGGAAAAGATTTAGAACCACGTTAACGTCCCATAGGACGGAGTATCTCGGCTCCGGAGGTAAAGAAAGACGTACTCCCCAAAGGAGTCTGCAAAACAAGGGGTGCTCTCCAACCGGAGCCCCGTTTAACAGTTCATGCGCTGCCGAAATTACTGAACGTATTGCGTTAATGGTCCGGTAAGCCAGAACGTCCGCCGCCAATTCTGCCAGAAAATTTAAGATGTGAACGACGGCTGCGACCAGGGGATCCAGGTCCCGTCGAAGACACCAACAAACCCACCAGGACCATGCTGATCGGTACCTCTTTGTGGTACTGTTAGCCCATGCTTTAGACAGAAAGGACTCAGCTGAGCCCGAAAGGCCTGGGAGTGACCAGCGTCTCCGGAAAGCCGCCACCACATGAGGCGGAGAGAATCTTGCATTATTAGGTGATGCGGGTCCCCGTCCGGATTGAGAAGAAGACGAGGGAGCCGGAGGAGTAGGATTGGAGAATCCCAAGACAGTTCCAGAAGAACTAGAAACCAAACTTGTGATCTCCACCAGGGCGTCACCATCACCACTTCCGCCTTTTGGCGGCGAAGATGGGCCGCTGACCTCACCACCATCGAAAACGGAGGGAAGGCGTAAGGCCTTTCCCGACTCCAGTCTTGGAGAAACGCATCTGTGGCTTCCGCCAGAGGTCTCCAACTGAAGAACCTTGGCAACTGGAAGTCGAGGCGGGACGCAAACAGATCCACCGAGAACGGGCCCCATATGGTTTCCAACCAATGAAACACCCACGCGTCCAACTTCCATAGACTAGAGTCCCGTAGGTACCTCAAGTGCCAGTCCGCCACCTGATTGGCCTGACCCGGCAGGTACTCCGCCGTCACCGAGACCCGATGGGCTAGGCAGTAATCCCAAAAATCTCTCGCCAGATTCGCCAGGGTCCGGGACGTAGCGCACCGCTGAGATGTTGTCCATCCGTAAAAGTACACATGAGTTTGCCGAGCACTTGGTCCAGCAACGGACTGCAAAAGTGCCCGCCAGTAGCTCCAGGCAGTTGATATGGAGTCGCTGCTCCTCTAATGCCCAACCTCCGCCTGTGGAGAAATCGCCGCAGCGGGCGCCCCAGCCCGATCTGCTGGCGTCCGACTCTATTATTAAGTCCGGAACCGACCTAAAAATCGCACGGCCGTTCCAAGCCTCCATATGGGAGAGCCACCAGGACATCTCTCCCTTCACTTCGTCTGACAGAGGGACCAATTGGTCGTAAGACAGGCCCCTCCTGAGGTGATACGCTTTGAGGCGCCGGAGGGCCCTATAATGAAGCAGACCCGGGAAGATCGCTTGAATGGAGGACGAGAGAAGTCCTACTACTCTGGCGATCTGATGCAGGGACGTGTGCGTCTTGGCTATCGTCTGCCTTAGTTCGTGCCTGATTTTGGCCATTTTCCGTGATGGGATACTCAGAGAGGCCTGCACCGAGTCCACAACGAACCCCAGGAACACCATCTTCTGGGAAGGCGTAAAGACAGACTTGTCCTTGTTGACAATGAAGCCCAGACCCCGCAACAGAGCTATCGTCTGGTTGAGCTGAAGAACCAACTTGTTGGGACATTGCTCCATCAAAAGGATGTCGTCCAGATAGACATTCATCTGAATACCTTGACTCCGAAGGACCTCCACTGCTGGATGCAACAGCTTGGTGAAACACCAAGGAGCCGAGGAAAGCCCGAATGGAAGGGCCATGAACTCGAAGACTTGGTCCCACCAGAGGAACTGTAGGAACCGACGGTGAGGCTGGTGGATGGGTACCACTAAGTACGCATCCTTGAGGTCTAAACGTACCATCCAGTCGTTTGACAACAGGATGTCCCGCAAAAGATGGATACCCTCCATCTTGAAGTGGTTGTACACCAACCAGCCGTTGAACCTCCGGAGGTTTATCACGGGTCTCCTGCCTCCATCCGTTTTTTCCACCAGGAAAATATTGCTGAGGAAGCCGGAGGGATGCCGTCTTGAACGACAAATGGCTCCTTTCCGCAACAGCGCAGAGACCTCTTCGTCGATCAACCGGGCATCCTCCTGGGAAAAAAGAATAGGACGTGGAGTCCTTAACTGATAAGGGCGGTCGTAAAAGTCTATACGGAAGCCGCGCACGGTTTGAAGCACCCATGCGTCCTTCGTGAGTGCCGCCCAGGCCTCCGGAAAACACGCTAACCTCCCCCCTATCAGAACCTGGTCCGCAGGGATTACACTCACCGTGGGAATTGTGGTTTCCTGCGTCGTTCCTGTAGCCACCTCGTCCTCCGAACCGTTGGCCTTTGGAGGGGTAGAAATTATTGTAGTTGGCCGAGGAATTGTATTGGCCTCTGCCGGAGCCTTGCCCTTTATTGGGTTGATTCTGACCGCCACGGCCGGTCGTGAGGCCCCTACCACGACCGCCCCCCCTAGAAAAACGCTGGTGGAACACCCTCTTGTTGGTTGATTGGGCTTTGTCTAGGGAGGAGAAAGTGGAGACAAACTTTCCTAATTCTTTTATGAAAGGGTCTCCAAACCGGCCGCCCTGCACCACAGCTCCCGCCTCCGAGGAGGCCAGGTCCCCCAACTTGGGATCCAATTTGATGAGCAAGGAGCGCCGACACTCAGTTGAGAGGGCGCAGTTGGCGTTACCTAAGAATATCACCGCCCTCTGCGCCCAGTTTGACAAAACGTCCGGTGAAATTGTGAAACCCGACTCCTTGGCTTCCTCCGCCATATCGAGGATCTTTGTCAGTGAGCCTATTGTGTCCAATAATTTGTCTTCGCACGACCGCCACGAGCGGTCTATGCCCTTGCGAGGGTCCTTAACAAACTTTGCCATAAAGGTGGCCATTTTCCCGTCTAGCTCAGAAGTCATGGCCACCTTTCCCTCCAGTGTAGGCCGCGGACATTCTCCCCTCAGGCAACTACGCGCCTCCTTTTCCAAGGGCTTGCGTAGATGCCCCGCCACGAACTTCGCGAATATTTCGCCCGGCACCCAAGCTGCCGACCTCGGATGAATGATATCGTCCGGGTCAAGCATACCTAAAGCGTCCTGGGGCAACTCAGCCGCGGAGCCAGACAGGCGCCACGACCGCACGGAATCCTCGTCATCATCAGTGTCCGCAGGGGAGAACCCTCCCGGAGAGGAAGGGGCTGTCCCGGTTGGCACCGAAGGGCCCGGGGCTGGGAGCGGCGCAGATTTATCAGGATCAGTCGCCTTGGCAAAAAACGCATCCCTGAGGCGTTCAAAGGCGTCTTTATCCACACCCCGCGTACCCCCCGAGCCTCCGTCCCTACACACCTTCTTGGGTGCTGGCGGATTCCCCTCCAAGGGAGCTGGGGTAACCGCAGGGGAACCTAGTGGCACAGGGGCCAAATTCGCACACTCTTCCACAATGCGGGCCAAGAGTCTATCCTCCATAGGCCCCACAATCTCCTGCACACACCTATAGATAGACTGATTGACCGCTTCATAGAACTCGTCATCCCCCAAATACTGGTGGGTTTCCTCCTCCACATAATACCCCTCTGCCATGACTGTTGACCCTGCAATGCTGTGGGCAAGGCAGAGGATCCCAACTGGCACCAAGAACCAGAGGTATGAGCTAACCGAAGGCTAGCAAAGGCTTTTTGTACTGGCACCCCAGAAAATTACAGAGGCAGCACTCCTCTCACAGCGCGCTGACCCTCTTTCTTAAGACCGGGTCAATGCCGCCCCCCTGCGTGCTTCAAGCTAAATAAAGGCTAGCCAGCGGACTATTCCGTCAAAGGTGCTGGAAGGTACAGCCCGTAGGCGTCAACCCGGTAATCTGCTTTTACAGACCCCCTCGGGAGTAGAATTAGTACGGGGCAATACAACCCTTCAGGGCGTCACGGTGAGGCGGCAGGCAAAGGCTCCGGCGTGGCTCCTCTCCTCAGCGCGGCTCCCGTCTCTCAGGGAAAGACCGTGCTGAGGAGAACGAGACGCGACGGCTCCCTCTAGCGGCGAGAACACACAGACGCAACCCCGGGGACAGTTGCGTCAGGGGCGAAACGTCCCCGCGACATTGACGAACAAAAAGGGGCTCTGCAAGAGAAAATACACACGGCAATCCCAGACAATGGCCGCTAATCGAAAAAACACTAATTGCACGGTGCCTGAAACCCAAAACACCCCCACAACACAGTAATGAGTGAGAGCATAGGAAAAGGCACTTAACTGGCTGCGAAGCAGCGAAGAAAGAGGAAAGGATCACAAGATGGACGCCCTACCTTAAGATTGTGGACACTGTAGAAGGACTATGTTCATGGACTGATGGGATTTGTAGTCTACCCTATGTGTTCTGACTTTGATATGTTCTTTTTGACCCAGTGTTGGGGTACATGAGATATTTTTTCACATTTATTGCTTTTCTGGCTGCTATGTGGTTTTTGTTAATAAACAGCGAGGAGAGAAAATCATAATCTGAAGCCTCCGGTCCTGACATAGAATTGAGGGAATCACATATGCAGCTGCCATGTCTAAACTGACGACAAAAGGTTTCCGCTGGGTTCCCCTCAATGGGTAATCACAGGTGCCTCTGAGTTCTCTAAATGAGAAAAGGCTCTGGGTCCGTAATAAGTAGCACTCAATGTACACAGTTTGCAACAAAACTTGAGAATCACTTCAGCATGCTTGACTCTCTAGGTAGGCGTGGGCCATTAGTCCAGGGCTTACCTTGGAAGAGGTACAGTGAGTCTAACTACAAAATAACACAGACATCCAACCAAAATAAGTACCAAGGAACAGCA
Organism: Lissotriton vulgaris; assembly: GCF_964263255.1. Lineage (NCBI taxonomy): Eukaryota > Metazoa > Chordata > Amphibia > Caudata > Salamandridae > Lissotriton > Lissotriton vulgaris. The sequence goes on from NC_141697.1 coordinate 909,414,011, forward strand.
ATGTGATTGTGGGACACAACTCTTTTAATATTAGTTCATATACACACATATATAGTACATAAGCAGATGCGCAGAATTTAATATGCTATTTACTAAGATTCTTGAGTGTGGGAGAGGCCATATGCGTCGAGTGTGTCATGATACCTCTATCCTTCATCAATCTATGTTTCATGCTTTTGTGTAACAGTAATTCAAAGCTAGTGGTATCTTGGAACCAGCAACAATCATGTTTTCCTCTGGTGTATATTAAAAATAAAATGGCTTCTACACCTGATCCAAGTACACATGCCTGCTAGGTCCACCCATATGGGTCTATACAATTTAACTTCAGTGTTTGGGTTTCATCTTCAGTTTTATTGCAAACATATGGCACCACGTTTAGGCATTTTCACTTTAGCCCTTGAGAAGACTGCATGTCCTTCTCTATTTGTTCTTCTTTTTTCTTCTACGCCCCTTCTCGTTCTCCAAAACCTCACATCCTCATTCATCCTTGGAATTTCCCCTCCCTCACTATCTCCATATACACCCCCCCCCCAGTTCCTCCTTGACAGAGCACTTCAGTTGCTTTGTGTATTTCTTTCCGGGGCTCCTCTCACTCCCCCTAAAAGCCCTTGGCATATTTCGCTCCACCCACAGCTATAGGCATTGCCACTGCTTGTAGAACTGCTTGTAAACACAGGCAAAGCCAACAGCAGAAGGTGAACATCTTCAAATGTTATTTTGCATACCTTCAAGCTACCACATATCATCTAGATGCAACATGAAACATATCTTGAAATGGTATAACAATAGGTATACAAAGTAATACTGTTACACTATTCCATCATGGAAAACCACACCACATCTATCACACCTGGCTTCACTTGAAATACGCGATTACATGCATCAGCCCATTTCCTAAAGGGAACAAAGAAATTTGAATAATCTTTCCCATACTGCGTTCCTGAACCCAGCTTCCTGTTGATAAATGCTTAATAGGTTCCATCATCTTTAAAGCTTTGTAGCTGCCTACATCAATGCATCTTTATAAAGAAATGCATGCAGAAGGTGTGGTGATCTTCAAGAAATAAAAATGCTGCATGATTAGACACCTTCCTTCAATAAATAAATGAAAGCCAAAACCCACATTCTGCTCCCACTTCTTCAACAATGTACCACTGTATTTCCATCTCCTAGATCCTTACTATATGTTGGCAGGGATACTGAATATCTATGTATGTCTCTATACTACGTATCTATACTATATCTACTTTCATTTGGCATCTCCTCACATAACTATCTTCTCTTCTTCATTTCAAATCTTCAATCGACAGGTTTGATACTACTAATCTGGTATTGCCTACTACTAATCTGGAACTGTCAGATTAATAAGAGGGGAAAATGATGGAATGTTGTGGAAGGTGGGAGTGTAGATTAAATAAAAGACTTCAAATCCTTTGTTCTAATGGCTGTGGGTATGGAGTTTCATACTTTGGTGTGTTCTCTGAAAATGCTTGGTGGACAGGATGTTTTATCTTGAAGGCTGGGGAGGGGGTTGAGATGCAAGTTGTCAAGGATAGGCCCTCCTTGGATGGCAGGTTTGTGATTTAGATAATGTAAAGTCGTGGTATGTAGAGCTTTGTGTACTATGCAGGCCAGCTTAAAAGTGATGGCTTCGAAGAAAAGTCAGTCAAGGAGGGTGATCAGAACTGGCATGATGTGCTCAGATTTCTAGTTCCTATACTGATCTTCCATCTGCACAGAGGGTGGCTTTTGGTGGTGGGGGTGGGAGGTGAAGTTTGGATTTACCATACAATACTGAGTTACTGTAGTCTGTCTATGATAGCAGTAGTTATTGCATCATGTATTAAAGTTGGGCTCCAGAATGAATGGTTTGACAACCCCGGGAAGTCTGATCTGACTGTGTGTATATGGCTAGAGAGGTTATGTGAGCAGGTATGTTAAGATTTTTGTCTAGCAGAAATCTGGCATATTCCACGATTGGTGGCGTACTCAAATAGGTTGAGGACATGAGCCAGGTTTGAAGAATAGGTCAGTGAGCTGGAGAACTGCCTTTTGGCATGATTTAGTTTTAGATGGTAGTAAATGTTAGAGATTTCGTGGATGCGAATAATGGTTCAATTTAAAGGTAAAAGAGTGGTGGAATAGGACAGAGTTGCATATTTTTATTAGTGAGGCGTGTTTGTTCTGCTAGGTGAACTATCTCAGGACTTTTATGTATTTCTGATTAAGATGCTTAATAAATTAATTGCCAATGTATTTTCAGGGATACACACGATTAATTTCCATCCCTAATTCATTCTGAAAAGTTTTTATTCAGGTTGGTATTGTTTTCCTTTGCTTATTAACAATGTCTTCTTTGGATTGTTTTAGTACCATGCAGTCAATGTAATTGTTTTCGCTCTCAAAACGGTTGTACAGCGCCACGTTCCCAAATGAGATCTGCACCTTATGGAGCTTTCAAACTAAGTTTTTGTGTAGTGACAGGTTAAAGCAGACAGAGTTTTACGGAACCCTGTGAATGAGTTTTAAGGGCAAGAAGCATGTTGTCGCTCTCTATTCATCTTTTTAAAGAGCCTGCACTATGCAATAGATTACTTCTGACTTAGCACTGCATCTTTAATACGAAGGGAAAGTGAAGTCAGGATGAGTCATGGGTATGATTCAATATGCCCAGTTCGGATGTGGAAATGGTTTATTGGTGACACGTAATCGTCTACCAAGCACTGTCATGTGCCTTAAACTTGAACTGAAAGTGCTGGCTTGAGATAAGTGCTGGCAATGCTTTCTTAGGTGTTAAAGATGCTTCAATATATTTTAAATTGTTAGCTTACTGCTATATTAGTGCTATAAACGTTAAATAACAACCTGGTCACTAAAGACTAAACAGATTCCACTTCTCACACCACCTCCCCTCCAAAACGGGCAAAAAATCTTTTTGTGGCCCAGTATACTCAGAGGGTCTCAAATGAGTGGCTCTTCTCAAATCCCCTAAAATAATGAAACTGAGGATGTAAGCAGGATCACAAGATGCCCAATACGATCTTAAGAAATACACCAGTCTTTTGTTTGAATTGTATTGCAACCCTGGAGAGTGTGCTGTTCATCTGTTTCAGTCGCCCTACAGTGCCTGACTTTAAAATGGCGGTGCTACAGAATCCTATCGACTACACCTTGATTATCCTTTCATGATATGTTGAGAGTGGCATTCTAGACTTATTGTTGAGAGTGGCATTCCAGACTTATTGTTGCTCAATTTAAGACCTGTTCATTTACACTAGCCTCATTGAAGACTTGCCGGACTTTAAATTGGTGGTGCTATAACATCCTGTGGATTACATCTTGATTATCCTCTCCTGAGATGTAGTGGCATTCCAGACTTATCGTTGCTCACCAGGTTAATTGAAGACACCTATACCACTTGTGTAATTGAAACGTTGATGTGTGCCCAAGACTCCACTCTGCCTGGTAACATTCAGGAGAGACCAGATTCTCAGTCACTATAGTTCCCTCACGCCTTGATACCTGGAGACCCATCCCCTCTGCTGCCTGTCTGACCCTGGTTGGTCATATAGTGCCCCACCCTAGCCAACATGTCAGGTCCTGGCCTGACCGCCACTGGGTAAAACTGATATACTCTGGTCTACCCCCCCAACCTCTCCAAAATCGCTGCGAGATCATTCAAGCACTCCACTCTAATAAGTCACCCTGAGACTTTGATATCTGACCTGCATTACAGCGCGGATATCGGCACAGTAATTAATTACCTTATTTTCTACTTCAGAAGACCCGCCTCTTGGCACAAAACCTTAGCGCGCCTTCTTAATGTTCACTCAACCAGGAACATTCCATACAGCACCAAGCTTACAATAGCACCCTCCTCAACCCTGCGAGCTGACCTCACCATCACCCTCTACAAAAACGGCATTGTAATGATCCAAGGCTCAACCAAAAACCTTAATAAATTTGCAGACCATTTCACCCTCCTCAGAAACCATGCGCACAACACTGACAGAGTCACTAACACCTGCACCGACGACCAGCCAGCCTGCCGTGCCTAGCTTCCCACAAACCACCCCTCCAAGGGTTTCCAACTCAGATCATCCTTACCTACCCAGCACGCCTCCCGGCCTCGCCTACAGAACCGCCCGTACATCTTCGATCTCCTCTCCCCTAACTCCTCACACTGACTTGGAGACTGGTTCATTCCAAAGACTTCCGATACAAGTCGAGTTAGCCCTCCCAGCCCACAAAACACCCCTCTAAGGCTCTCCAACCCTGATCACCCTAACCTCTATAACACGTTTCCCAGCATTTCCAATATAATCGTCCCTAGACCTTTAGCCTCCTCCCGGCTGGCTCTCCACTCTGACCGCGAGATTGGTACGCCTCCAAAAGCCTACGATAAAGTTCGAGCCATTCCTTCTACCCCACCACCTATCCATACCGTTCGTACTTCTCCTGAACCGCAGCCCCCCTGTCCTCTAGCTCCTACCTCTTATATGGATTTTGAAACTCTGCACTCCAGGGCAGCCATATTAACTCAGAGCATCCATATCTCCATTCTGGACCTAATAAACCTCCTTCACCCAGGCCAAACTCTCCCTGGCTAACCTCAAGCCCCTGCTGATTTCCACCCCTCCTAATGGCACAGAGCTCCAAAAGCACCCTCTACCGCTATCCCTGAGACACCTTCGCAAGCAACCATGCCACCTTTCAGAGGAGGAAACCCTAGCTCTCAGCCTCTCCTACAACTACACCTCTGCCACCCCAAGTCCTCTAGACCTCACTGAAAATGAAATCCTCGCCATCCTCCAAGACTACAACTCTGCGCCAGTCACCCCTTGTCTACTAGATGTGAGTTCTGAACATGCCATTGGCACGGTCACCATCAACTCCACCAGGTCAGCTACCCTCCATAACAGAAGTGTGGTTATAAGCAACCTAGCGCCTGTACACCTGTCCGCCCCTGACGTAAATAATTAATTTACTCTCTTAATTTCTATGCAGGTAAGTACTTAATCAATAATAACTCAGATCGGATGAAAAAAGACAGAGTCCGTGGTGTTAGAGTTTCTAAGGGTTTTATTCCTCATAAAGGAATGGTCGTGACCAGGATATCGGATTCTGAACACCACAGGGGTGTCAGAAGGGATAGATGAGCGCGCTACAGTTTATTAACAATACATAGCTTATATACTTAATTCACATCATAAGTAATAGTGCAGGAGGCGTAACAGTTGAGAGAAGACAAGATAACAGTATACACGTGGTACTAGTACGTAATCAAGAGGCGTGAACTAGGCGTGTGCTAGAAACGTCACTGATAGGTGACGCAAGTGGGTGGCACCAAGGGGTGGTGCGAACAGAATTGTTGCAATGTCAGCAGAAATCGGAAGCTTGGATGCGCGCGCAGCTGCATGACGTGTGATTGACGGGGTGCAGGGGACTTGACATTTACACTGACGGAAAGAGACAGAAGTCTGGCATGTCAGATCAACTTGTACTTCTATCATATCTGGTATCTGATGTTTAGGAACCATATTATCTGGATGGAAAGGTCTCTAGGGCAGAAGCTATTCTATGCTAACTGTGGATGCGTGTATAAGCGCCTAAGTGTCTACATGAGAAGCGTGGGGGCACGGGGCCTTCTATGGGATCATGGTAACAGAGGCTATGAATTACTTGCACTGGGACAGGTCGGCCCTTTGGCTCTGCAGCTGGGGAGGATGTTTACTGAAGCTAGTAGGCAGGAATGCATTTTCGTGGAGCGGAACAGATAACTCGAAGGTTATAGTCAGTCTTGGCAGAAAGCAGGCTGAGCTGAGCGCGAGGGGCCGCGCTGAAAGTAAGTCAGGGTTCACGGGTACAGAGGTAGCCTGGGCAGAGGCTGTCAAAGTCGAAAGCCAGAAAAGAGGCTCGATGGCAGGAATTCAGGGCCTACTCTGTCAGAGCAGGAAAAACATGTAAAGTACACTACAAAAAGACGGTGGCATAGCATACTTAGGAACAGACTATATAATCCATTCAGGGTGGATCTGAAAGAGGACAAGTTAACGTTGGACGCAAATGTATTTGCGTCTTCATAGCTGGCACAGGAGGGAAGTTACATGCACTTTAAGCTGGTACATGGAGTTGGTGGGGTACGCGCTAGGGAACATAACATGACCAACAATTTATATTTCCTCATTCCCTCCTTGTTCCCTACGGACCCTTCATGATATATCGATCCTCATAAATCGATCAGTTTGTTCTTGTAACATCATTTGTTCTTCTTTCTTTCGTTTACGTTTTGAGAGAAAACTGGAATGTTCAATACAAGAGGTGGCACATAGTCCACAAATCGCTGGCCCACACTGTAGGCACAGGCAGCAACTGAATACTAGGACTAGGCCAATGCCTAGGAAGGATAGGATCTTCCATCCCCAAGCTGTTAACGTTGTCCAGAACCAACCGGACCAAGTCCAGGTGCCTGGATTCTGATGTATCTGATTTGCAATTTTATGGAGACGGGTGATAGCTTGATATACAGATGGTGCATTTTGTGGTATGAAAACACAACAACTTGACCCGATGACCTTACAGGCTCCACCTCTATCTGCCAAGATGACGTCAATAACAAGACGGTTCTGAAGGACAACAACCCGCATGGCGGACTGCTCTTCTGTTAGGTTACCTAAGGCGGAGGCAGTTTCATTTACTACTGCTTCAAGTGTTCTAGTTAATCTACGTATTAATTTACTATTCTGAACAGGTCCTAAAAAGAAAAAGAATCCTTTATTAAAATCGGTGTACTGTTCCCATGCCGTTTCTGTGTAGTCGACAAGTGGGATATCTCTTCTGGGTCTATTCTTTACTAGATTGGTATTTCTATGGTAATCAGGGGGAGCTAGGAAAACAGGTGGCAGAAGGAATGCAATGTAACAGGTACCATCCCAATCTGGAGGTAAGTGTATGTATGCGGTATGACCACAAACAAAGTAAGAATGACTAATAGCTTTAAAGGACGATTTTCCATGATCACTGAATTCGACCACAGTAGGGCATTTACTATGACCTAAGTGTACTGAACCTTTCTTCTTGATACACAATTCACCAGTGACTGGCAGTACTGACATAATGGGTAGAATTGGCATGTCTTCGGATTCAACAGTAAGAATCATAAGGCTAATTGTATAATTACCTAATCCATACACTTCATTTTCTAGATCAGTTCCTATTCTAGTGGGGAGTCCCTCCTTATCAGGGAAACAGACGTCGAGCAGGACTAAGTTCAGGTTTCCCCAAACCCAGCCCCCATCGAAAACAGCAATATCAGGATCTAAGGAATTAATTATTTTAAACCATGCTCCGCAAGAGCCATTGTGAGTGAATGGGTACGGAAAGAGGGGCAGAGCTCCCTTGTAGTTCTGGTAGGGAGGGAGTCGGCCACATATCCAGCAATTTGTAGCATTGTTAGTTTGATGAGAATGGTGTAACATACTAATGAATGTGTTGTTGCGCAGCGCAAGTCTGTAGGAAAGCTCGTGTGGAGGTAACTCACTAAAAGTGTGTTCAGCAGATACATTATAGGCAGATTGTTCACGCTTGAAAATAGGGTAGTAGATAGGTAAAACGATGCTAACAACAATAATTAAAATACTCAGAATAAACATGATTAATAGTGTCACTATACAGTGACTACGCAGTGATTTACAATATGTACGTTTCTTGGCTTCTCTCTCTCTCTCTCTCTATCTCGATCTAGGGGATACATGTCAGAAACTATTTAACCGATTCACCTAGGGGAGGACTTAAACAATTAAACTGTCTGACTTGCTAGATCGGAGTTTCATACGGTATTCTTCTTGGGGTGTTTTTTCTCGTTCAGATTCTGTAAAGTCTTTTGGCTCAACACAGTCTTTGGTGGGGGTGGACGAGTCTCGATCAGGTTTCAGTCCAAAATTTTTTTTCACATGACTCGTGTGAACCCACCCCTTTCTTCCTTCGATTTTCACGGCCGTCCTCGTGGTGAGAAGAACGGTCTTCGGGGACTTCCAGCGGGGCTCCAACGGACTCTTTCTATCAAAATTGCGCACTAGTACAATGTCCCCAGGACGGACGTTGTGTGGCTTTACATCAGTGTTGTCAGGGAAGGCTGCAGCAACCTGTGAACGACATGATTGGAGTGCAGACATCAAGGAGGCAAGGTAATCTGTCAACATATTACAATCAACATCAGTAATCTTTTTCGGAATGGGCGTCCCCCACATATTCGGTGGTCTGCCAAAGACCACCTCGTACGGGGATAGCCCTGATCTCGAATGGGCGACCATTCTCATGTAGAATAGTGCCACTGGCAGGGCGACTATCCAGTCGACCCCTTTCTCCTGACATATTTTGGCAAGGCGGATTTTTAGTGTCTGGTTATGTCTTTCTACAAGGCCTGCGGCTTCGGGATGTCGGACACAATGGAACTTCCACTGGTATCCCAGTAATAAAGAAACTTCTTTCATTAATGCAGATGAGAATGGCTGACCGTTATCTGAGTACACGACACGAGGCAAGCCGTATCGTGGGAAGAATTCACGAACCAGCTGCTTGGCAGTGGTCGGAGCAGTGTAATCTGGGACTGGGTATGCTTCGGTCCAGCGGGACAGAGCACAAACAACTACGAGAACATATTTAAATCCTCGACAACGGTCCATCTGGATATAATCCATCTGGAGGACTTCAAAAGGGTGATCGGGAGGATGAAATCCACCTTGCTCTACAGGGACGCTTTTACCTGGATTGAACTGACAACAGATCATGCAAGTACGCACTTTCTGTTTCGCTGCTGCTCGTAAGTTTTTATTGTTCCAAAGTTTTTGTAAACTGTCTAACATCGCTTTCTCTCCTAGGTGTGCTGGGCTATGTGCTGTATTTATCATGACTTGAACCATAGAGTCAGGGAGAAACCATGTAGATTTTCCCTTCGTCACCCAACCTTGATCTGTTTGGATCCCTCCTTGTTCAATCCATTTCTTTATTTCTTCTGGAGTAGCATGTGTCTGAATGTCGATAACATCTAGTGTGGGATCCCTGACTGTCATACAGTTTGTCGGTTCTGTTGTCTTTGTCGTATCAGTTGTCTGAGTGTGAGTTAATGCTGTATGTTTTGCTGTCTGGTCTGCCAGGTCGTTACCCTGGGAAACAGAATCTGTGACTTTAGTATGTGCCTTACACTTCATGACGGATATTGCTGAAGGCAGATGTATTGCTTCTAACAATGCTTGAATGAGAGGGCCATGTTGGATCTTGGCACCATGAGAGGTCAAGAAACCTCGTTCTTGCCATAGCATACCGAAGTCGTGTACAACTCCGAACGCATAACGGGAATCAGTGTATATGTTGACATTTCTGTTCTTGGCTAGAATACAGGCTCGGGTCAGAGCGATGAGCTCTGCCGCTTGAGCAGACAGTGTATCAATACGATGTGTTTCTTTAACTTCGGTTTCAGTGGTCACTGCATACGCGGCCACTAATTCTCCTGTACTTGTTCTCATACATGAACCATCCACATAAAGTGTCAGGTCAGGATTTGTCAATGGAACATCTGTTAAGTCTCGTCGGGGCTTTGTTACTGCATTAATGATCTCTATGCAATCATGCGGAGCTGGATCTGTCATAATGGTAGGTAACAGTGTTGCTGGGTTCAAGATACTGCAGCGTCTGATTTCTATGTGTGGCTGGAATAGTGTCAATTCGTAACCTGTCAGTCGTGCTATAGTCAAGTGTTGAGTCTGGGTTCTGTTTAAAAGAACCTCTACAGAGTGTGGAACTTGTACTGTTAACTGATGGCCTAAAACAATTGAATCGCTCTGTCTTATTGCTAACGCTGTTGCTGCTACTGACTTTAAGCACGCAGGGAGTGCCTGGGCTACTGAATCCAATGTACTTGAAAAATAAGCACAAGGCTTATGTGAACCTGCCTGATCTTGAGTGAGGACAGACAATGCTGTGCCGTCACGTTCTGTAACAAAAAGTGTAAACGGTTTGCTGTAACATGGTGTCGCTAAAACTGGTGCTTGGCATAATGCTTTCTTTAATTCCTCAAAGGCTTGTGTGTGTTCCTGAGTCCAAGGGAGGGCAATCGAAGTTGCTGCCTCCTGCGTCGTTAACTGAATGAGTGGTTTAGCTAGAAATGCATATTGAGGAATCCATTGTCTGCAGTACGAGGTGAGGCCTATAAAGGCCCGTACTTCCTTTTGTGTCTGTGGTCGTGGCATATTTACAATTAACTGAATGCGATCGGGAGTGAGCTGTCTCCCCACTTTGGACAGCAAGTGACCCAAGTATACAACTTGCTGAACACAGAATTGTAGCTTCGAAGGAGACACCTTGTGTCCCTTGTCGGCCAGGAAATGTAAAACTGTCAATGATGCTTGTTCACATTCGGGCTCACTTCTTGCGGTGATCAGTAGATCATCGACGTATTGCAGTAAAGCGGTGTTAACTGGCATTTGAATACAATCTAGTTGTCTTTTCAGTGCTTGACTATAGATGCTGGGGCTTTCTGTGAATCCTTGAGGTGCGCGGGAAAATTTGAAACTTCGTCCATTTAAACTGAATCCGAAGAGATATTGGCTCTCCGGATCAATAGGTACACTGAAGAAAGCGTTCTTGAGATCAATTACAGTAAAGAACGTTGCTTCTGAATCAATGGCAGTCAATAGGGAAGAGATATCGGGGACCACAGGGTACTGTGGTACAATGCATTTGTTCAGTTCTCGAAGATCAATCACCAGCCGATATACTGGCGGTGCATTGGGGTCTGTACGTTTAAGAATTGGAATGATGGGTGAGTTACAGATATTAGAGTCGGTCTCTACGACCACTCCCTGGGCAATAAGCTCTTCAATGATTTTCAGTAAAGCCACTACAGCATCGGGTGGTAACTTGTATTGTCTGATTCTGGGTAGAACAACTCCTGTCTTGAGTGTAACACGGTATGGAGTGATATGCATACAACCTACGTCAGCTGGGCCTTTTGCCCATAGGTGATCTGGTACATTTTTCAATCTGACATCAAAATCTCGTAAAACATAATGACCCTTGAAATCCCGTAGAAAGAGTCGAACTCCCTCCTAGGAACAGCATATTATAGCTCCTAGAGCCTTCAGTGTTTTTATTCCTAACAGATTTTCTGGGCATGAGTTCGTAAGTAACAAATCTGTAACTCGTGATAATGGGCCCACAGCCAAGGGTACTGGTTCCGATACTTCATTTACAATAGGCTGTCCTGAAAAACCAAGGGAAACATTCTGTGAGCCTGAGAGGGGTGCCCCTGGGACTTCATTATGACTGATTGTGGTGCGGCTTGCCCCTGTGTCAATTAAAAACTTTCTGTCTTTTCCCAATACGTGACTGTGTACATAAGGACCTTCTTGATCTACAGGAATTTCAATAAGAGGCAAACCACCTTCCCTCTCTAGGCTGTTTCATGTATATCGGGGGTAATCTGGATATGCAGATTGGGCATACTGGTACATCTGTTGTGAAACTTGCTGAGTCGCGGCAATGGGCTGTGGCTGTGGTACTGCTACTGTCTGTGCTGTATGGGATGGAGCATGCATAGGCTGTGTATTCTGCATTGGCTGTACATTTTGTGAGGTCTGTTGCTGGACCTGATCTTGTCTAGGCGGATGCGGTCTTTCTTTAGTTTTACCTGTTGAGATGTTATGTTTTAGGACTGGGCATTCATGTACGTAATGACCTGGCTGTTTACAGTAATTACATGTCCCCTTAACGGGAGCTGTAGTATGACTTGTCTGGGTCCCACCTTTTCTCTGACCGTCGGCTGGGACCGTCTGAGCTACTAACATTTTCATCTTTGTGTCTTTCATACGTTTCTGTTCCTGATCTTGTTCTTCTCTAATTCTGTTCTGATGATATTGTAACATTTGTAACATCTGGGATGGCGTATTTGCCTGCCAAGTACTTTCAACTTTGTACACTCTATTTTTAACTAATGGTAGGGAATTCTCGACTAATTTTGATACGAAAAGGTGTGGATATGACTCGCTACTTGGTTGTAGGCCACTATTTATAATGAAACATTTCTCGAATCTTGAATAGAAGTCACTAGTATCTTCATCATGTTTCTGTTTACAGGACGAGATGGCGTCCCAATCTTCCTTTCTAGTTGTCAATAATCTTGGCAAAACCTGTACTATTAATCCGGGTAATGCTTTAGTCTTGTCCCCAAGGCCTAACCCTGGGACCCGTTTGCTTTCTTCGTCTTCTATTTCTGCCCATGCAATCTTTGTGTCCCCCACCTCCCATTCTTTTTCCTTTAATTTCTCGTAAATGCCCGTGGGCAACAGTACCTTCAACATTTTCATGATATCATCATACGTGTAATCCCCCATCAGTAACATGTCTTTAAGCTCTCTGTGAAAACCTGCAGGGTCTTTATCATGACACGGAACTAGTTTCTTCATTTCTAACAGTTCTAACTTAGTCAGTGGCGTGTGTACATATACACGTTTCAAGGCATGGTCCTCACCCATAACTGGGTGCACTTCTCGTAAGGGGTTCTGACTTTCAATGCTACTCAGGCATTGCATGTGATACGTTTTCCTTTCTGGGGGCGGAGCGGGAACATATTCGGTGCTTACAAAAGTGCTATATCTATGTCGTTGTTCTAGAATTATTTGTATTAACTTGGTACTGAAACCTCTCCATCTATCCATGAGTAGTGCTTCTAATGTTTCATGTAAGGGACCTGGATCGGAATGATGGTTCCTGTACTTGATGAGGAGGTGCTGAATCATGTATACACCTGCTAATTTCTGCTCGTCTGGGGAGAGGTTCAAGAATGTCTGCGCTAACGTATCATCATTATATATGTCTGGATTCTCGGCCCATAACACGGCTGACCGAGCTAGTTCCTGTTCATCCATAGAATTCAGTACATGGTACCCCATTCGGTCTCGAAGCCTTTTATCAGTTTCCTGGAACTGATGTTCAGAAGAATTCGGGTTTGTTAAAGCAGAGAGAAAAACTCTCTTGTTTTCCGGACGGATGCCTTTCCTAAGGTAGTTTCCCTTACCTACATACGCTATAGTATCTGTAGTCCTTCCTGGTTCTTCAGGTTCTTCTTCCTCCTCGGAGGAAGCTTTGTCATTCCCTTTCTGGTGTACCGTTATCACTGCTTTTCTAATTTTCTTGTACATACTGGCTATGCAAGCCCCCCTGTCATGTTTTCCATCGGCTATATTTTGACCCCACTTGTTCAGTGCATCTAATTCACTCTGATCTGTTTCAGGCCTGTCTCGTTCTCTTATTAGACAATTTATGAAAAATCGTAGTATTTGTGCTTGAATGTCAACTTTCTGTTTCTCCATGGCATCCTTGATACTGTCAGGGTCTTTCCCTGTCTGAACAAACCCATATATCCTATCTAGACGGTCCTTCATTCCTACATAGCATAGCAAGATATCAGTAGCAGATCTTAACCGTAGTGATGCCAATATCATTAGATCGTTTTTTCCGGGTACTGGATCATATCTGCAAACTGACATGTTTTCCTTTAATGCGTCAAGGCGGGGAGACTGGAACGTGAGAGGACTCTGCGTGTCCCTGAAATTGAATCTGCGTGTTAATGGCGGGGTCCGAAGACCCGCAGTCGCACCTCCTGAAGCGGATGCTTGGGCATTATCTCCCTGCGGAGTCTGGATCTGAACTTGAATTTGTCGTTTAGTAAGATCAGGTCGGCGTGGTTTCGGCAGGTCAGTTTTTAGGGCGGGAAGTGGCGGAGCTGGCGGAACGGGGGAGGTCTGTCGCGGTACTGGCGGAACATGATCTGGGGGCGTAGTGCCACCCCCGTCCCTGTCAGTAGGCAGGGCACGAACAGGCAAATTGGTGTAAGCTGGTGCTACATCCTCTAGATAAGAATTTAGGAATATGTCTTTAGTAGTCTTATGCATTACTTTAGTTGGAACTAATGGTGGCGGTAAGTTTTTCGGTATTTCTGATAGGGCCTCAGATGTGCCCTCGGCTGCAAGATACATACCGTTTACAAGATTGTTTCGGGCACGGTCTATTTGTTCTGTTTTTACTCGGATCCCTTCAATAACTAATTCGTTTTCTTGGGCCTTTTCTGATTCTTTAAGTCTGTCTTCTCTACGGAGTGCTTTCTCAGCACGCTTATGTGATTCCTTACGCCAAAATTCTATGGCGTCTTTCTGAGATTGTCTAGCTTTCTTTTTCCATAATACTTCTTCTACCTTCATGATGCACTCGGCATCCCATGTTCCGGTAACAGGCCACCTGTGTCTTTCGTCTAGGTGCTTGGTGTAATCGGCCCATAAGTCCAGATACAATATGGCATCTATGCCATGTTTATGATACATAAAGTTACCTGGAGTGTCCCTAGGGGGAATAGGAATTTCTTCCTCCAGTATCCCTTTCCTAGTTCCTATCTGCTTTAACTTGTTGAAAAACGGCATTTTGCTTATTTATTACTGAATACTCAATCCTTACTACTTAATACTGGTTACAGCTACTTTATACAAGAAACACAAAAATGCACATTAAACGGTCACATTCATACCACGACATTAATCACATAAGAAGACATTTAGAGACATAGATGACTACCCCCTATACTGGATGTACTGCTCAACAGTACAGATACACTGGTGTAACAGTGCAGAAATTCGGAATACTAGATATACTGCTAAACAGTACAGATACACTGCCTAAAAACAGTGCAGACCGGACTTGTGTACCCAGACCCGTCTAGATACGTCCCAGCAATGGTACTCACCGGGAAGCACGGAAACAGAAGGCCTCGGAAAACTTGACTGGACTCGACTCGGTACTTCGGAAAACTTCGGAAAACTTCGGAAACCTGGTGGGCCTCTTGACACCTCGGACCTTGCTTCTTTCGGCTAGGCTCTGGTCGGGATCCTCCGCACTCCTCACCGCCTCGTCTGGGCACTGATCGCAGTCTTCGTCACCTCCGTGGGCCAGAGGGAGATGCAGGAAATCCTGCCAGTACGCGTAGGTTCCGTCTAACTGATGGCAGGGGACAGAGCTTGCAACGCACCAACCGGCGCGTGAGGTGGGGGAGGGGTCCCTATTCGGGCGCCAAAATGACGTAAATAATTAATTTACTCTCTTAATTTCTATGCAGGTAAGTACTTAATCAATAATAACTCAGATCGGATGAAAAAAGACAGAGTCCGTGGTGTTAGAGTTTCTAAGGGTTTTATTCCTCATAAAGGAATGGTCGTGACCAGGATATCGGATTCTGAACACCACAGGGGTGTCAGAAGGGATAGATGAGCGCGCTACAGTTTATTAACAATACATAGCTTATATACTTAATTCACATCATAAGTAATAGTGCAGGAGGCGTAACAGTTGAGAGAAGACAAGATAACAGTATACACGTGGTACTAGTACGTAATCAAGAGGCGTGAACTAGGCGTGTGCTAGAAACGTCACTGATAGGTGACGCAAGTGGGTGGCACCAAGGGGTGGTGCTAACAGAATTGTTGCAATGTCAGCAGAAATCGGAAGCTTGGATGCGCGCGCAGCTGCATGACGTGTGATTGACGGGGTGCAGGGGACTTGACATTTACACTGACGGAAAGAGACAGAAGTCTGGCATGTCAGATCAACTTGTACTTCTATCATATCTGGTATCTGATGTTTAGGAACCATATTATCTGGATGGAAAGGTCTCTAGGGCAGAAGCTATTCTATGCTAACTGTGGATGCGTGTATAAGCGCCTAAGTGTCTACATGAGAAGCGTGGGGGCACGGGGCCTTCTATGGGATCATGGTAACAGAGGCTATGAATTACTTGCACTGGGACAGGTCGGCCCTTTGGCTCTGCAGCTGGGGAGGATGTTTACTGAAGCTAGTAGGCAGGAATGCATTTTCGTGGAGCGGAACAGATAACTCGAAGGTTATAGTCAGTCTTGGCAGAAAGCAGGCTGAGCTGAGCGCGAGGGGCCGCGCTGAAAGTAAGTCAGGGTTCACGGGTACAGAGGTAGCCTGGGCAGAGGCTGTCAAAGTCGAAAGCCAGAAAAGAGGCTCGATGGCAGGAATTCAGGGCCTACTCTGTCAGAGCAGGAAAAACATGTAAAGTACACTACAAAAAGACGGTGGCATAGCATACTTAGGAACAGACTATATAATCCATTCAGGGTGGATCTGAAAGAGGACAAGTTAACGTTGGACGCAAATGTATTTGCGTCTTCATAGCTGGCACAGGAGGGAAGTTACATGCACTTTAAGCTGGTACATGGAGTTGGTGGGGTACGCGCTAGGGAACATAACATGACCAAAAATTTATTTTTCCTCACCCCGACTTCTGACACTCCCCCGACCCCTCTCTGTCTGGTCTCTTAATCAACTGCCGATCAGCAGTTAAGCATGCCGCTAATATTGACGATCTTATACTGAACAAAACGTTTGACCTAGCAATTCTAATAGAATCATGGCTCAACGAACACTCATCTCCATGCCTGGACCTCTTTGTCCCTCCCAACTATAACAATGCAAGACTGGACAGGCAATCCAGCAGGAAAGGAGGAGGTATCGCCTGCATTTACCGCTCTAACCTCATGGTCACTGAACTTATGGCGGATACCACTGACTCCTGCGAATACCTCGCCCTCTCCATTTGCAGCAACTCAACCCAACTGTGCAACCTTCACATCTTTTACCAACCTCCAGGCCTGAACGACTCCGTCACTGATCACTTCTTGGAAATTATCACAACTAAGATCTCCTCTAAAGCTAAAGAGATTTTCCTTGGTGATTTCAACCTGCACTGGAACGATCCCAAGAATCCTCATGTCAACGCCATCAAAGACCTCCTGGCCGATCAAGCCATGACCCAAGCCTGCTCTCTCCCAACTCACTCGAAAGGGGCCACTCTGGACTGGATCATCTCTAAGGAATCAACAATCAAGCTTACCTCTATAGACCCATGCGACTAGTCTGACCACCACACCATCGCCTTCCTTTTACCTGGGACCCACAAGACAAAGGCACCGCAACCGGTGATTCCCAAACGCTGGGTCAGAGACACCAAGAACCTCGACCACAGGGTACTGGAGGCCTGCTGAAAATCTGAATTTACCCCCCCCCCCCCCGCCCTTCGCATATCAAAACGGTCAGAGACCTTAATAATCACTACTCAGCGACTATATCGAACATTCTAGATGACCTAGCCCCACTAAAACTGAAAAGAACACAAATCAAAGACAGAAACCCCTGGTTCACTGGATCCCCCAACAAGGAGAGGAGATCCCTCAGGCAATCTGAAAGAATATGGAGACAGCACCCCTCTGCCGCTCATCTAAAACTTCTCCGCCAGGCGAGAAACGCCTACAACAAGAACATCCTAAACTCAAAAATGAATTCTTCAGATCGGAACTGGGGAATGCCAAGAATAGACCCTGCAAGCTCTTTGAACTGGTGAAACACCAATCCAATAAACTGGCTAAAACACAGAAAGAAACTCCCAAGTCTCTAATATCATCCGAGGAATTCTCCTCTTTTTTCGCTGGCAAAATCATAGCCTTTGGAAACGAACTCAGTACCGCCACATACTTTCAACCCCCTCCTGACCTGCCTTCTATTTCCGCGCTACCCTCACGGGCTTCGCCAAAAAATCAAGCACACTGGACCGACTTAAACTGCTAGGGCGAAGACTCCGTCTCTAAAATCCTATCTACCTTAAACCCTAACAATCACTTTAATGACCCGCTCCCATCCAGCTGCCTAGCTGCTGCCGCCCAATCCATTATTCCTAGCTGGACTGCAATAATTAACGCCTCTATCTAAGAAGGGATCGATTCCTGACTCTCTGAAAGTCGACCAAGTCCTCCCCATTTTGAAAAAAAAGTCACTGGATCCAGCCTCCCCTGAGAACTTTAGAACTATCTCCAACATCCCTCTGTTAGCCAAAGTGTTAGAGAAGTGTGTGCAACAGCAACTAAGTCAACACATCAACAACTTCCACCTACTCAATGACTTCCAATCTGGATTCAGACCTGGGCACAGCACTGAAACTACCATGCTCCACATTGTTGACGATGCCCTCCAAACCCATGACCAAGGCAAAACCTGCCTTCTAATCCTCCTAGATATATCCTCTGCCTTCGACACAGTCAACCATCAAAAACTACTCGAACGCCTCAAACTTAGGATGGGATTGGATGGCTCCGTTTTAGAATGGTTTAGGTCGTTCCTACATAACCAATCACTGAGATTCATAATTAACAGCAACTTATCTGCTCCCTCCCCGGTCACAGTGGGAGTCCCTCAAGGATCAACCCTGTCCCCCACCCTCTTGAACCTCTACCTAGTGCCGCTTTCTGAGGTACTATGCACCGCTAATATCTCCTACCATATGTACGCCGATGACACTCAAATATACATCAAAACTTCATCTCTCAAGGAGATTCTCTCCCTGAATGAGGCCCAGAAACTGACTGTCCAATGGCTTGCCTCCAACCAACTCAAACTCAACGCAAAGAAAACTGAATTTTTCCTAATTTCCCCGACAAAAACCGACCCATAGATTGAAATATGGATCAATGCCATCACAGCCTTCAATTGCCCACCGACCATTGTGGACTCGGCCAAATCGCTGGGAATAATCCTTGACTGCAACCTGAACATGCGGACCATATCAACTCGATGGCCAAATCAGCCAGGTTCCACCTGAGCTACCTAAGGAAACTGAAACCTTTCATCGATGCTTCCAACCTAAAAATGGTGGTCCAGGTATTGGTCATCTCTAGACTGGAATATGGCTGCTCCACCCTCTCGGGTCTACCCAAGATCTCCCAGGCACCTTTGAAAGTCTGCCTCAAAGCAGCCGCCAGACTTCTTACCGGGTCAAAGAAATTCGACCACATCTCTCCACATCTGAAAGCTTTGAACTGGCTTCCCCTAGAGGCCAGAATACAGTTGAAACTGGTATGCATCACACACAAGGCCTTTATACGCAAACTCCCCTGCTTTCTGGCACAGAAACTAGTGGTATCTGGAGGAATCAGAAACTCCCAGTCCGCCAGAGACCTCTTGCTCCAACCTACCCGTTTTCGGGGGAAAAAACCTACATTCGGACTTTCTCCTAGCCCACACCAAGAATATGGAACTCGCTCCCACTCGTCATCAGAAGAATCCCTTCTCTGGCACGCTTCAAAAAGGATGCCAAAACTTTCCTCATGGGTAAATTCCTCGCCTAATTTCTGCGTTCTACAACCACAGAGACCCTGATTAACTTATGACTATCGCCTTTCCCTATGACTACCTAGTCACTCCACCAAGAAATTGGGGAGCCTTGTCTTGAGTATTTGAATATAAACTGTCCATTTTTGTCCCCCTATCCCCTATGTACCCTGCACCCCTGCTCCTCTCCAACCGTTTGTATACTCTGTATCTCTAAGCCTATTTGTACAACTCTATGAACCTTGTAAAGTGCTCTGATGCCCTAACGGGGCAAGTCTGCGCTCTATAAAACACCCAATAAATAAATAAATAAATAAATAAATAAATAAATAAATAAATAAAGCCTAATGATGGAAAATAGGCCTTCAAGAGGATAGCCTTGGGGATGCTGATAGGCTTCAGCCACCACATTCTACTATCCCAAATTGTTCAATCCCACCGTCTCTACAGCAAACTGGCACAGCTGATTATGGGAGATCCTGTGAGCAGAATGGTGAATGCCGTAAAAGCTGCAACTTGAGAGTATAGTCGAAGAGACGGAGGAGTGGTACTGGAGAACACAAAGAATTGGAACATCTTCATCAGTATGGAACCCAACACGCAGCAATGAGAACAGCAGCAGAAGTGCTCAAAATCACACAATTTTGAACCACAGCATTTTCCCTCTATTCACAGAAAACAAATAGGAAACAGTGATCGAGGATGGCACCCAAGGAGAAATGAGAAGAAAACAAGCGGCAAAGGAACTATTCACACATAGTTGTGATAGCTGAAAAAGCACAAATCAGCGTATCTTTAACTACAATAAATGAGTAACAACAAAGATTAAGAAAACGATTGAGGTTAGAATTAAGGAAATGGTTACCTTCCAGCAACAATACTTAGATTTGGGAATGAACCAGAGGGGGCTGAGAATACGAACCCTTCCACGCTAAGAAGCACAATCGGTCACCATTGGAGGAATGGTATGAAAGCACCATGGGTTGTTCTAGGAATTGATTGCACATTCTTGTGAAATAGAAGAAAAATGACTATGATTTACTGTTGAAGAAAATTCAGGAATTAAATATAAACTTGAAAAAAAGCACTGAAACAGATGACAGATGTAGATCACAACTTTCAAACTGCTGATGAAAAAAGGGGCTGGATAAATATAAGGAAGAAATCAAGACTAGAAAACTGACAAACTTCTCAATAAACAATGAAGATCAAGATGTTCATGAACAGGTCTGACTTTATACCTTTGCCAAAAACTCTGTTCTGGTATTCAGGGAAGAAACAAAATAGAGAAGAGACAACAGATAAGAAAACACACTTCGACTAACAAAACAATAAAGAAGCACAACTCAACAGAAAATGGATGTCCAAGATGTGATGCTACAATAAAAGAACATGAAGAAATGACAAAGAGGGCATACGAATGAGAATACACACTACAAGGGTACAAAACAAGAGGAACAAAATGTAATCCTGATGAACATATAAGAATAGGTGACTTATCTTTTTGTCCATACAATCTATGTGACAATGTAATAACATGAATTGACACTTTCAAGCTAATACAAAAACTGAAACATTTAAAAGTACACGGCATGGGAAAGTAGGAAAAAAACCAAAGTGTATGCTGGAGGCATTAGATGAAACAAGCCAGTCAATCAACAGCATTTTGTTGGATGATAGGAAAGATAGAGTGCCTAGGCCACAAAAATGGTTGGATAGTGACTGCTCGTTGAGGTGTGCTGTTATCAAAGGCCCCCCAAAACCATGGTCAAACGTGATCATAGCTCCTATATTAAAAAAAAGGGTAATAGGGCAGATCCCAAATGCTACCGCTCGATTTCCTTAATTGACACTACAAGCAAACTCATGGGCAGAATACTACTGGTACGATTGAAAGCATTGGTAGCAGAAAGAGGGAGCTTCTCCGATGTGCAGTACGGCTTCAGAAGAGGCCTTGGTACTGTCGAACAATGTCTCAACCTGCACCTGGTCATAAGCAAATATACAGTGGCAAACAGTGGTACTCTCCACTTAGGATTCAAGGATGTAACTTAGACTTTTGACTGGGTGGACAGAGGGAGACTGTGGCAAAAAATTTGGGAAATTGGTATAGATACATCCCTAGTCCACTTTTAAGCTCAGATGCA
The DNA here is from genome assembly GCF_964263255.1 of Lissotriton vulgaris. Lineage (NCBI taxonomy): Eukaryota > Metazoa > Chordata > Amphibia > Caudata > Salamandridae > Lissotriton > Lissotriton vulgaris. The sequence continues at coordinate 909,435,385 of NC_141697.1, forward strand.
TAAAGATGTGACAGGGAGTATAAGATATGGGGCAAATGGAGAACTTAACTCTCCAATTTAAATGAAGCGCGGAGTGAGTCAAAGGTAAGTATTGGCCCCTTTTTTACTCTGCCTATACATTAATGATTTTGAGAGTTACCTACATCAAGGGGAGTAAGGTACACCTAGGGTGGGTTCCAGAAACTTACCAGCTCTGCTTTACACAGATGACTGCCTCTTGATATCAAGAACCGATATTGGCCTACAAAAACGGTATAAAGTAGATTTGCCTCATTTATTAGCTATTTGTGTTTAAAGACAAACACTGCCGAATCACATGTTATGGTAGTTGTGAAAACCTTCTCCCCTTTGAAATGTTATCATATCAATAGCGATAAATTGCTCCATGTCCCAACCATCACTTATTAAGGGGTACTATTCGATCAAAAAGGTACTTGGATGCATCTTATTGTGATTTGGTCAAACTATTGCGGCCCTCTTCAGATTTGCATGGAAACTTGGCTCTAAACTGCTTGATGCAATGATTAACCATTATGTTGCACGCTGTTCTGTTGTTATGCATGTAGCTGGAGTCTGTGGATATTGTGATGTCTCATCCTTCCAGACAGATGAAAATCTACTTCTAAGAAGACTCCTGGCAGCACCAAACAGTCTTGCAATACTTTTATGTCACATGGAACAAGCTATAGTCACCATATAAGATCGTATTAAAAGCATGCTCTTAATGTTATGGCATACTATCAGGGCTCAGGACGAAACTGCACTCAATCGAGCAATAATCCATATTTGCCTGTGCCTTGATAATGCACATACAATTCCATGGATAAGATATGATGCAAGGAATCAGGCTGATATGTTAGGGAGAGGTGAATGCTTTCAAAACCCGCAGCATATTACCACCATCTCTACGCAACAGTTAAAGTATGATCTTATAACTGCATTTCAATTCAATTCAATACTTTATTTCGGTCTACTTTGGACCATTAAAATACATAAGATAAAAATACAACACATTAGGTTTAAAAATCATCGTTACAGCAATTTACAAAAATTTGAGCAATCCTGGTGAATATACCAAATGACAGGGATGGGGGAATTATTTCCACATTTCATCAATAATGTACAGATAAAATCAGTTATGTTTAAAAAAAAAACAATTATTTGTATAGGTATAAAAATAAACAGGGGTATTAAGTTATAAACTTACATTCCATTCAAAATTTGAATATTAATATACAGTCAATCTATCACTGCTGAGCTACTCCGGTGTAATGTTATATAAAAAGAAAATGGACAAACAAAATTTTAAGATAAAAGTGAAGTGAACTTTTTCCTCCTTGTAACAGTATAGATAAAGTGCTGCTGCAATTACAATTTTAAACCACTTTTGGCTCTATGGAGCATTACGTTCATAAGGAACCTAGACACACAAAATACTATCAATCGAGTTGTATCAGATCGTAAAATCCGCTCAGCCTGTCTACAGTGTCTTAAATTAAGGTTGTTGCATAAAGGTTTAATCCATCTTTCTCTTGAATATTGATAAGCCGAGCAGAAAAATAAGATATGCATATCATTTTCTATGACAGATGTGACATTTTTGCAAAAACCACATTTGTTGGAATCTTTATCTTGTGCATTGCTGCCCCATTTGGATTTCTTATCATTGGTCTGCAGGACCCCGTATCTAAATTTAAGATATAAAGATTTTGCTACCGGGGGGTTGACCTCATCCAAGAGAATTTCAAATTTAGGAATGTCTTTGAATTGGAGAAACCTTATAGTCAACAAACCTAAATTGGTATCCTGTATCAGTTTGTTACTTAGGTATTTCCAAAATGAGCGTTTTGCTATTTTATTGCAGGATTTTGTTAACTCTTGAGGATTTTCCCAGTAGTTTAATAATCCTATTTTTTTAAACCATTAGGCAATGTGTTTGAACCATAAAATATCTTTTAGAATACCCAAGGGCATTATCTCTTGTAGTCCCGTTCTGTAATGGATAAGCTCGTCTGTTGTCCAAATTCTTATCCAATACATAAGGGGGCGTAATGCAGCAAGACTATCAGTACGCTGTAGATTAAGGTCTAAGAAAACCGGTATCATCGGTGTTCTATTAGGTAAGGATAATAGTCTTCGTACAAAATTGTTTTTGTCCACTTCAAAATTACGTTTACAGTGTGGACCCCAAAGCTCTGCTCCATAGAGGGCTGCTGACTGGGTCTTAAATTTAAAGACCTCGATAGCAGGGGATGCAGCCTTAGAAGTAATCTCTCTGTGTTTCTTTACAATAGACATAGAATTTTGGAGCAGTACTAATTTTGTTTTTACCAATTGGGGTTTCCATGACATTTTGGAGTCCAGCGTGATACCTAAATAATTAAAATCATTCACATACTCTAATCTTTCCCCTTGCAGTTCCAACTTTTTTCTAAATGTTTTACTTGGGTTAATGGACATATATTTTGTTTTGCTAGGAATAATTTCAAGTCCTTTTTTGATACAATATAAATGAGAGGTGTTAATCAGCTTTTGGAGGCCACCGGGAGACTTAGAAATTAAAATGGTGTCGTCAGCGAAGAGTAATGCGGGAATGACATCCCCTCCTAACCTTGGTGAATCACTCTTACTTCCTTCAAGGAAGGAGGGGATGTCGTTTACATATAAGGAAAACAAGGTTGGTGCCAGCACACAACCTTGCCGTACTCCACGCATCACTGGAATTTCTCTCGTAAGTTCTCCCCTTGGTCCCCATCTTACTTTTGCAAAATTATTTTCGTGCATCCTGACAATTTGAACTAGTAGTTCGTCAGGTACTCCAAGGTTTTTCATGTGGGTCCAAAGACTAGTTCTGGGGACCAGATCGAAAGCGGCTCTAAGGTCCACGAATGGTACGTGCAATGTTCCCTGTCTGATCGTAATATACTTCCAACATAAACATTGAAATCTAAAGACTTGATCAATAGTGCTGATCTTTTTTCTAAACCCTGTTTGGAATTTTGTTAATAAATCAACTTCGCAAAACAACCAAGGGAACAGACCAGGTCTATAGGACGGTGTGTCGCCATAACAAGAGACTGTGCAACAATGGGGTGCGTGTATGAGCAAATACTGTCAGAGACATGAGCTAGACCAAAACCCATCAGACCACCCTTATGGTGGCGTTAACGTCATGTGGGATTTGTTGATCATTCAATACCACAACCAACCATATATTGCTGGTGTGGGAGTGAATGTCCATGATCCTAGCCATATCTTCTGCACTAGAATGAGATTAGTGAAGGTGCAGTGCTGTGGTGAAAGTGAATAATAATAAAATTGACTACATAGACTTTAAAAATATTTGAAGAAAAGTCAGTGTGTCAAAGGTTAAAAACACGCCTAGTAGTAAGACTACCTGGTGGCGCTATGAAAAACGGTCAACATGTTTCAGCCATAGGGGCACTGCCCCGGCTTTCTTCAGGACCAAAGATGTAAAGAAAGCTACTGCAAATAAAAGTAAGGTGTAAAGTGACACATAACAATAAATGTACTTGAAAAACAGTTACATATCTACCAGGGGTTTATCGTATTTGGATGCCCACTGGGAAGAAGGGTATCTTCTTCCCAACTTTGTGTGGGTGACGGCCTCACCTCACCCGGCAACCGCTCGGGAGTATGAGGCCCCGCTCTGTCCGTCGGTACCTCCCGTAATCGACCAAGCGGAAGTGGAGGTGTCACCTTTGGTCCTGAAGAAAGCCGGGGCAGTGCCCCTATGGCTGAAACAAGTTGACCGTTTTTCATAGCGCCACCAGGTAGTCTTACTACTAGGCGTGTTTTTAACCTTTGACACACTGACTTTTCTTCAAATATTTTTAAAGTCTATGTAGTCAATTTTATTATTATTCACTAGCAGAAGATATGGCTAGGATCATGGACATTCACTCCCACACCAGCAATATATGGTTGGTTGTGGTATTGAATGATCAACAAATCCCACATGACGATAACTCCACCATAAGGGTGGTCTGATGGGTTTTTGGTCTAGCTCATGTCTTTGACAGTATTTGCTCATACACGCACCCCATTGTTGCACAGTCTCTTGTTATGGCGACACACTGTCCTATAGACCTGGTCTGTTCCCTTGGTTGTTTTGCGTCTTGATATTAGGGGTATGAACAGACAGGTCATTAAATATTCCCCTTGACCCTCCATACACATTTTTGTTTTTGTTAATAAATCAACTTCTTCCATCCAAGATGGAAGACGCAACAATATATGTCTAGCAAATATTTTCTGTGATATGTCTATCAGACTGATCGGGCGATAATTTGCCAGATCGAGTCTGTTCCCCTTTTTAAAAATCGTGATAATTTCAGCCCCCCTCCATGAATTTGGAATTGAGTCAAAATTTGCTATAGCGTTGCATAGAACATTCATATAAGGAGCCCAAACTGTCAAATCGTGTTTTAATAGGTCGCCGGGAATTTTATCGGGCCCGGAGCTATACCTGATTTTATTGTTTGTAAAGCATAGTTAGTTTCTTTTATGGAAAAATGTAGATTGGCTAGCTCAATCATTTCGTCCGTCAGAACAAAATTATTAATATTAGGTTCAGTATTGGATTCAGAGAAAAGCCCAGAAAAATGATTAACCCAGGTATCTTCGTCTAAAAAGAGATCTCTATGTTTATTGCCTGTCCTATTACCTTTTGAGTATAATTTCGAGAATCCTGCTTGATCCTGTATCTTGGCGGCATTTATAAGAACTGCTCATATCTCCTCGTCCCAAGCTTTCTTGGCAGCAACTATTGTTAGACTGTAGGCCTGCCTTTTTTCCCTAGTTTTATCTATATCTTTACTTTTTATTGCTTTTATTAACTCGGACTTTGCTGTTCGACAAACCTTGTTGAACCATGGTTTGCCATGGTTGACCCTTTCTATTTGCTCTCCCATCTTTTTTTGTAATGTTTTACTTAGTATAGGACCTAAAGCTTCTACCAGTCTGCCATGGATCTCAGTCAATGTAAATGGCGGGACATTACTGTTGATATACGGAGATAAAATATCTGTGAAGGTTAAATAGATATTAGTCATTGCCTTTTTGTCCTCCAAAATATATGGCCATTTCACTGCTCGATCATTCCTTTTTGACGTGATTTGGTCATCTACAAAGTCATAATTCACTTTTGCAAGTTCTGCTGTGGAAAGAAATTCTGTCGAGGCCCTCAAACACAAAGGTACGTGGTCACTCTCTGTTCTAGAGATTATTTTAAAATCACACAAAAAACACCAGCAGCTTAGTGACACCATCATATAATCTATATGGCTTTGTGAAGTGTTTCTCCGAAACGTATGGGCTTTAGGTCTATCAGATGGAAGGCGCTCATTGCATGATCTAAGACTATGTGTCAAAGTTAAACCTAAGAGCGGAGTCACAGCAGTTGTGCACTTCACTTCCTTTTCGCTAACCAAAGTTGGTATGTTATATGCTTGGTCTTGGGACTCCATCAAATCACCAAAGCCTAATACTGGCTCATAGTAACAATTAAAATCGCCAGCTATGAATACACCTGTGCTAAGACCTAATGTATTGAGGACACTGTCCAGCAGATCAATAACTGGTGATAGACTATTTGTATGAGATGGTCTGTTATATACGTTGAAAAAATATGTAACTTTATTATCTTTTGCTTTTAATTTTAAGCCCAGTATATCTGGAGAGGAAATATCTAAAGAGGTGATCACAACTTGTAGAGAAACACGGACCCATATAATCAGTCCTCCCGATGGTCTTCCTTTTACTGATGGGGACGCCCCCACCCAGTATGTTTTATAGCCTACCCTGTGGGCACATTCTAACATCCAGGTCTCTTGAAAAAATATAATATCATACAAACCAATAAATGCATGCCAAGTGGGATCGAGGAGATTTCTTTTTAATCCTGCGATATTCCAGGAGATAATATTTAAATCTTGACAATTGTTATTCTGACTAAAACAGGGAGTGTCAGTTCTTGATGTTCCCCCTACTTGGATATGAGTTTGATTTTATGTCTGGAACGAGTAAAGAGTGATAGACAAGGGTATCAGTCATTTGATTGATCTCAGAGTTATCTACCACTCCTGTGTCAATTATATCCATATCACTTCGTTCCTTACTTTCTTCCCTCCGAACTTGAAATGAGTGGGTCTCGTGGTCTCTTTTAGACTTGTCTATCCTGGATGGCAGCCAATCAACTCCCTCCAGCCCCATAAGAGAAGAAAAGCGATTTGAAGTAAGGATGTTAAACATGGGGGGCGCGATCGGTCGAGATCTTAAGTTCCCAAATATCCAGGGGTTTTCAATTAAAGTTTTCGGATAAAAGTAACTTAGGTCTCTAGGGGTAATACCTCCCTCATAACCATCAGAGAAACAATCTTGTATGTGATTTATCACCCTTCGATCTCTAAAGTTTATAACAATTATATCTCCTGGGATATCCTTTGGTCTTTTCCCGATCCAGTCTAACCTTATAACATTTAGAATGTCTCCATCTAGATGTGCAGGTAAAGGTCTGTTTGTTCTCAGCCAGTACATTCTTGAGAGTCTGGTGGTTTTCGAATTTCCCTGGTGGCAACTCAGGCACCCCTGTTAGTACAATAACAAGGGGTTCTGTTTCTGGTGGAAGATCAATATGTTTTGCAAGGCCCATAACCTGTTTATCCTTATTAGGGGTCCTCTGCGGGTTAGCCTGTTTCCCCAGAACCTTCTTGTTTGGATGCCTATTTTTTGATGAATCTCTTGGGATAGTAGACTCAAGCACTATGTTCTGAGGCTGTGTACCTGTTGTATTATCATGGATTGTTGGAGAAGACTTACTCCTAGATTCATTATTAGTTGGTATGGGCACTATCCTCGTCTCAGGATTATTTAAGGGAGGCTTCTTAGGCAGCGATTCTTTAAGTAAGTTGAAATTAGCAGTTCCAATATCTATAATGGACCCTAATTGTTCATTTATTTGCTTGACCCTCTCGACTATAGGTAATAGCAAGGATTTAATCATATGCTCAATGTTGTTCATTAGAGTTTTTTGAAAACATGTAGTTGAAAGACCATGATTAACCCCACTAGCTTGTGGACCTTTGGGTTTTTTTGGACTCATAACCGCTCTACGGCTTTTTGCTCGACTTCCCTTTTGTATCACACCACCCCTCTTTCTTTTTGCTGGAATACCTGCCCCTGATAATTTAGTGATAGTAATCTTCTCAGGAATAGAATTAATAGAAACAGTAAGTAGTGATGCTTCCGAAGAAAGTTCTAATTGAGAATCTAAACTGGTGTCAGAGATGATCGGATTCTCCTGGGTCGTTAGTCGGGCCGAGAGGTCTTGAAGCTGTGGGGGAATACCTATGTCATTTGATTGTTTGTTACTAATACTGTTAAGTGTAGGTGTTCTTGCTGTTTGGATATCCCCCAAAGATGAGCGTTTGCTCTGCCATTCTGAGGATATACGTCTCTCAGTTAGCGCTATTTCTTTTTCTAAAACAGAAGTGGCCCTTGTAATAAAAGCGTCTAAAGTCCCTCTTACAGAGCCTCCCACTGACGATTTCCGTCCTAGGCTCTGGATGTTATTCATATTTTGTAAGCAGTGGACTTAACACAGTGGGCAAAGATGACAATTAGAAGCCTTTTGGTTGGTACTTATTATCTTACTTCGATGACAGTAAAATTCAAATCAAAGGGGGGTGGCCCAGCCCTGCCTTGGCCAGCCCCGGACGGCCCCAGACGGCCCGGGCTTAGCCGGGCTTAGCTCGGCGTGTCCCGCGCGTGTTCCCGCGACGCGGGGATTGCGCGTAATTTAAAGCTCCTCCGGGGGCTGGAGATGACGGTGGCGGCTCCTGCTGCAATGCCCCCAGGGAAGTGTAGTCCTCCTCACAGCGGCCGCTGGTGTGGAATGCGGCGGCGGGAGGACTACCGGCAAAGGTGGTGGTGGCGTCTCCAGTAGAGGGACCAGGAGGGACCAAGAAATGCATTTACAAAAGCAAAGCGAATGTGCAGAGATGGGCAAGAAGAGATTGGTTGAATAACTCCCTCTATTAACCACTGAATCTATGGAGACATACCTCCTGTTCTTTTTACGACACTAGCAAAGATATTTGACAAGGTTCAGCATTGCCCAGTTCTTGGTTTCCTATCCTAGTAATGTATACTGTGATTTCCGCCTTGAACCCTGCTCATGTGTCTCAATTTCTATCCAGAATGGGCTGCATTTCTTTTTCTGCCGACTATATAACAAACCACAGAAATAATTTTTATTCCGTTATTAAGGATCTTGAACATTAGAAGATGCAGGCCGGCATGGTATTACCTTCAGCTTTTAAAACCAAGATACATCTGTTTAACAGTCTATATATGTATTTCTGCAGCCGTATGTCTGAGGAATCAAGTAGGCAATTTATCGTCTTTTAGCTCAAACAGTAGTGTCTTAAGATCACGCTGATAACTTGAAATGGAAATGTTTACATCTATTAATGGCACTTTATGGTCTTAACTTAATTATCGGATAAATTTGCCACATGTAACATGCATAGCTTGTGGCAATTTCTGAATATTTCGGTATAGTGAAGCAAAAGAAATTGGTTTATTTATTGGCACAAGGCACTTTATAGCACTTGGTTCGTCTGCCTGGGTGTTTTGTATGCTCAAGACGCGATATTCTCTAGACTCTAGAGTATTATGTGGTTAAAAATTAAAGACCATTTGGCAACTGGAACTGTAAAGGCCAACTCATGTTATTTTATGATTATAATCTCAGGAAAAGGCTAATGTAGCTTAGCCCAAAATATAGGTTATATTGGTGACCGAGAAAAAGAAATCACTAGATTGTTAGTTCAAGTGCATACCAACTCCTAAACATTGTTTTTTGCAGTTTATATATGCATTTTATATTTTAATAAGGGTGTTTGGGGGTTATGGTCACCGCTAAACTATGATATAATGTGAATTGTGTGATAAATCCACGAATGCCTATTCGTTAAGAAAGTTTAACTAGAAATATCCACATTTTACATGCTCTCAAAAGACCATTGGAAAACAAAAAAAACAGTAACCCAGGTAAATTGATACTAGTATCAATTTATGTAGATCATTTTCTAACAGACTTTGTCATTGGTCTCAGCTCACATGTTCGAGACAGACATGACTTCACTAGGAAGAGGTTCAGCTTACAATAGCAAAGTGAATACGTGATGATTGATTTGGAGTTATGTTGTTATAGATTAGCATCAGCCATGTAGCTAGTTTAGCAACATGCAGCTATTTATTTATAGCCTGGCCTTTAAATCTGTATATTCATCCTTAAATGATTATGGATAGGATTCCATTTTGTTTGGAAAACTATGTTCATCTTCTGTGGTGAACTGTATGGACAAAGTCAGGGAATTGCCTTGGGAATCTATTTATCCCCTAGCTATGCAGATTTGTTGCTGGGCTAGTGGGCTATTCATAGTACAAAGTGGTAACAAAAATGTAAAGTGCATACAATAATTGAATGAGAACAATCTGAATTTAAACTTCATGAGTCAGATCAGAAGAGATATCATAAACTTTCTAGACACGAGATTCTTGTTTAAATAAGGACGATTACAAAGGACACTTTACACAAAAACAGCAATTATCGGCTGGCCTTAACGTGGAGCATCCCATATGGGGAACTCTTGGGTAAAGCAGAATTGCAGTTCTGGAGAAGCACACAATTCATAGCGCCAAATGAGGCAAAGATTAAGAGGAGGAGGATGTTAGGAGAAGGTTTTGAAAAAGTTAGATGAATGAGTGATATGAAAAAGTAAGAGCTGCTTTTTAAGCTGGAAATAGTGGCCAAAGAGGTAGAAAAAATAAACACCCAAATGATGGACAGCATATACTAGTGATATGCCTAAAATCCGGAAACAAATTAAGAAACACTGTGGAATACAACAGACAGGCTAACCACAGATTACATTCAGACGAGAACCATTGTTAAGAGATGCAACGGAATCATCATTTTAAGCTGAGAAACTAACTGCATGATTTAAGTAAAGACGATATTTCTAGGCCGCTTCAAATGCAAAGCTTGCCAATAAAGCTCAAGTTGAAATAATTATTGAGTCCAACAGAAGAAAAAATAGAGAATTAGCGAGAACTACATTTTATGAATTTTTCTCCCTTTGCTGTGTCTTTTAATGCCTCTGTAAAAAAAATAAAAAATCGATCAGGTTGGAAGTACAATATTTCCATTAAAGAAAAGAACTTTGGAAAAAGAAAATGATATCCGCAAAAAGTATCCAGCATCCCCACTTGCCAGATATTTCAGGGAATTTCACTCAGGAAACATAACTTTATACCAATTTTTCGAATCGATAAATTGAAATGAAACCAAGGAGGAGGCATTCAGTTAATGATGTTGAAACAATTAGAGTTGAAAACCATAATTGACCTGGACAAGAGCATAACCAATGGGCTGAACACCAAAAGAAACTATGTCAATATTAGGGCAAAAGGCACTGATAATCAGTCATATCAGACCTCGGAGTTGTGTGGTGCCTTCCGCTAAGCATTTACAACTATGAGACACAAGCAGGCTTGGTTTGAGGGCTGCAGGAAAGCGATGTGTCAATACTCCTCAAAAGGAAATTAATGCCCAATAATTTCTTAGAGACGAATATTGGCGGTTCATCTCGTTCTTATTTATTTCCGGAACAGATAATTCGGCTGATTCACTCAGCCTCATTGCTTTGCAAAGAAGAAGATGACCAAAATGTGTTTCGTGGAATTCAAGTCACTTTGTCAGGGCCAATGTTTAATCTTTGAATAGTATTAAACGTCATGCAATTTGCCACATGTCATAAACAGACAGCAGGTAAAATCAGTACAAACAAAAGAGTTTGAGAAAGGAATGCAAAAAAATAAAATAAAAATACAACATAACATAAAAAATATGTAATGTATTTTTTGCAGATGTTTTTTCATATCCGTATTGAGAACTTGTGTATTATTTTTGATAATTTATTCGATTTTTCTTGGCTCCTTTACTTTTTTGCAATACTTGACTCTTTGATTTGTAGTGATTTTACCTGCTGTCCGTGTTTGGCGTGACAAATTGTACATCATTTCACACTCACACTATTCCAAGATTAAAGATTGGCCCTGAAGACAGGACTTGAATGTCACAAAACGTGCTGATGAGATAAACTGCCAATATTTGGCTCTAAGAAATTATTGGGCATTAATTTCCCTTGAGGATTATTGAATTATTGCTTTCCTGTAGACATTGGACCAAGTCTGATTGTGTCTTACAGAAAAAGAAATGCTAGTACACCTGTAGTGAAACAAAAAGAATGCGAGTCAAATGATTGCTGGATCCTGGAACTTCAAGGGGACTCAATGAAAGATCTAAAGGTTACTCAATCATGTGAAAAAAACTACACTGAGCTTACCCACGAGGCATTACACGTACAACTCGATTCTTGCGCATATAAGATACATAACATGATATGAAAGGTTAATGGAAACTCTTGATTTTCTTTAAACTGGTGAAAGGAAACTCCTAATTTACCCACTATGGGTCAAATATAATAAATCAGTAGATGAACTGATTTGCATGCAACACAAAACAGAAAACACCACTGTGTAGCTAATGTTGGGCCAGAATGTCCATAGAAAGGGCATTTATTTTTTTGCAAATAACGTTGGCGCTGTTTGACAAATCTGCACAAAACTTTAGCAAAATGTTTTTTCAGCTTACCTCCTTCAAGGAAACTTTTGAAAGAATTTCTCAATGGGCCCAAGAAAAAGAGGGGTCCAATACATTGCTTTTCCATGTTATTTCCGAGAACACGTCTTGTCTTAACATAATTACACCAAAGTTGTCAAAACATCAAAACTTTTCTCAGCCATTTCTAGGAAATTCATGTTTAAAGAGCTGCACATGTGGGGATTGACGGGGCTAAAAAGTTGGTAGTACATGGATGGCTGGTCCCACAGGAATCCAAGGGTACCAAAAGTTTTAAAAGATATGATCCTCTGATTGGCTGAGGGAGCTTTTTTTCACTGTCAACCCTTTTGGTACAGCGGGACCATTACTGGTTCCACTGTAGTAAACAATTTGATTGTCTGGCTGCAACCCAGAGAAAATGTTGTGCCCGCAATTACAAACCAGGGGAGCTCCTAGAGTGGGCGTCCTGTGAGGCACTGCAGTACTCCTGTGGGAATCACCACACAAGCTTCGCTCCCATGGGACTGCGTTACTATGCAAGCTTTTAAAAATGTAAATATTAAAAAATGTAACGTGGGTTAAAAGTCCATGGTGGGTTGACGTGGTGGAGTGGGAGCATGGTGTAGGTAAAGGCCATGCACAGCAGGGGAGTTGTCTGAATAGATATTTTAAAAAACTGAAAATCACAGAAAACACCAACGGTTAAGGTAATATTACAGTTAAGCATGTTAATAAGATCCAGGCTTACATTTAAAAAAAAAAAAAAAATAGAAATTCACTGAAACAAAACAAAGGTAGAAGTAACATTATAGTTATGTATTGAAATAAGAAAAATGCACATTTAAAAAGCAAAAAAAGCACTCAAATTTACCAGTTATAGTGTACTGAGCTAACTATACTTATACCTCCGCCATGCACTGCCTATGATCTCACATAGTGCGTCACTCTTGACATGTTAAATGACATCATACAATCACTGTGACACTGTCCTATAGAACTTGAAGTAATTAGAATAGTTCAACATGTTACATCTCTGGGCAATTTTCTGTTCACCTTAATGGGATTACCCTCTTGAAGATTTAACATGGCTGGCAATTGGAAGTCAAAGAGATTGACAATTATACATTTGTCATTCAAAAGACACCTTCTGCCAGGACCTACGAACAACCCTTCATAGTTTAGTAAAACACACATTTCTGAGATTTGCACAATGACAAACAACCTTAGGACCATGCTTACAACACCAATGCGAGATAAACATTTCTAAGAGGGACACATCTAGATTCTACATCATTCAACAAGGTGCAATGCCTCAAAATCTTCAGCGAAGCTCTGGAAATAAACATCCACACTTTATAAAAGTCCTCACTGCGTATAATTTTACTCTAGCACTGTATTACAACTATATAACGTGGACATATGACCAGATATGCACAGGTGTATAACCTATTGTCAACAAAAGCTTTGGCCTTGGCTTCCTCAAAGATGTTTTGCATCAGAATGACAAACACATACTGACATTAGGATTAGCCCATCTACACAGTATGGCAGCAAAAAAAAGTTCAAAAGTTATGTTGTGAGATGTTAAGTGCAGTCTTTGACCTGAGAAGCATATACACAGTGACAGCAACATAAATTATATTGTAAGGTGTTGATGGCTATCTTTCTCTGGCATGGGAAGCATGACCAAACAAATAGCAGAAGATGTCATATTGTGGGATGCTGTCTGACCTGAGAAGCCTATACACAGAGATATGTTGTGAGGTGTTGGGGGATATCATTGTCTGGCGTGGGAAGCATTAACAAGCTGACAGAAGAAGTTAGGTTGTGGGGTGCTGTACAACCTGAGAAGTAGATGGACAGTGGTAGCAACATATATGTTGTAAGGTGTTGAGTGCTATATTTGTCTGGCATGGGAAGCATATACACATTGGCAGAAGAAGAATTCATGCTGTGCGGTGTTACGAGCAGGCTTTGTCTCGCCAGAGAAATATATACACAGTGACAGAAACAGAATTTACGTTGTAAGACATTGAGTGCCATTTTCGACCACAGAAGCATATTTTATTAGACAATGACATCAAATGGACTTATGCTGGGAGGCCCTGGGTTCCCTCTGTATATATGTGTATATATATATATTATATATATATTTATTTATTTATTTATTTTAGCGATTTCTAAAGCGCCTGGTGACCCAAGGGCATCCCCGCGCTATGTGACTTGAAATCCTGTTGAGGGGAAGAGAGGGAGGGGAGAGCGACAGAAGGGTATTATTTAGGGAACAGGTGAGTCTTTAGTTTTTTGCGAAAAACCAGGTAGTTGGGTTCTAGTCTGAGGGAGCGAGGGAGTGCGTTCCAGCCCTTAGCCGCTTGAACGGAGAATTGTCGACCTCCTGTACGGGTTCTTTTGAATCTGGGGGTGCTGACTAGGTTCTCATTCTGAGATCGTAGGGATCTGGTTGCTGTGTAGGGAGTGATCATTTTACTAAGAATCGCTGGACCAGATCCGTTGTAAAGCTTGTGTGTTGTACACATTGCTTTGAATTGCACCCTTTGGCGCACAGGGAGCCAGTGCAGGGCTTTGAGGGCTGGCTTGGCGGACGTTCTGGAAGGGGTGTTGGTAAGCATGCGTGCCGCCGCGTTCTGTGTCCGCTGGAGTTTCGTGATGGTGGACTCGGGGGCTCCCAGATAGACCAGGTTGCCGTAGTCCAGGCGGGACAGCACTAGTCCCTGGATGAGAAGCTTCCTGGAGATAGGTGGCAGTAAGGGCAGGATTTTACGGGTCGTGCGCATGAGCCCGAAGCAGGTGCCCGAGGTTTTAGTTGCTTGAGTTTTCATCGTGAGCTGTGGTTCGAGCCACACCCCGAGTGTCTTGATTTCACGTTTTGGGGGGGGGATTTCTCCGAACACATCGGGCCATAGTGTTGGAGGGATGGTCGTCCATTGCTTTCCAAGTAGCATCACTTCCGTCTTTGTCCCATTCAGTTTTAGTGATGAGTTATTCATCCAGTTATGGATTCCTATGAGGCAGTTGGTCAGATTTTCTGGGTGATCAATCAACTGGGACAAGGAGACGACTAGTTGGGTATCGTCAGCGTAACTCACCATTTTTATGTTAAATGGTGTTACCACGTCCTCGAGGGGGGCCATATAGACATTAAAAAGCGTCGGGCCCAGGGAGGAGCCCTGGGGGACGCCGCTGGTGAGTGGGAGGGTGGATGAATGATGATTATCGTCCCACACTTGGAAGGTGCGCCCTGTAAGAAAGGATTCAATCCATTTGATTGCTGTCCCGGTAAGTCCTGCATCCGCCAGTCTATGCAGAAGGATACGGTGGTTGACCGTGTCAAAGGCTGCGCTTAGATCCAGGAGGATCACTGCCACTGATCCTCCTGAATCCAGTATGCCCCTTGCCTCCTCGATGACTGCGAGGAGTGCAGTGTCTGTTCCATGGCCCGGGCGAAATCCGGTTTGGGATTGTCGAAGCAAGTTGTTGGTTTCAAGGAACTGGGATAATTGGGTATTTACCAGTTTCTCAGTGACTTTGCTGATGCCAGGGAGTAGAGATATTGGTCTGTAGTTAGACAGGTCCGATGGATCTAGCTGAGGTTTTTTTAAGAGTGCTTTGACCACAGCACTCTTCCAGCTGTCGGGGACAGTTCCGTGGGCGAACGAGCAGTTGATGAGATCCGTGACAGTAGGTACGATTACTGAGGCAACGGTCTTGAGGAACCTGATTGGTGCTGGGTCCAAGGGTGACCCACTTTTCATTTTTGTTAGGGTTCGCTCAACCTCTAGGGGGGTGACTGGTCGGAATGTTGGAAGAGTGGGGCGTCGGTTACTTTCAGTCTGGTCGAGGAGTGTACGGCTTTCCGTGATGCTGGGGGGACTGGGGGGTGGGAGGGAGACCAGGATGCGGGTGATTTTATCGTTGAAGAAGTTCGCTAGCTCATTGCTTCTATCAACTTTAGGGGTGTTGGAGGGGGAAGTGATGGGGACCTTGATCAGCTCCTTAACGATTAAAAAGGATTCTCGGGCTGAGTTAGATGCTTCTTGTATCCGCGTATCATAATATGAGGCTTTGGCTGATTTAATGGCCTCTTTATAGAGTTTGACCGTAGACTGGTAGGCTTCTTTGTTGGCGTGTTGCCAGTTTTTTCTCCAGAGCCGTTCGGCTTTTTTACAATTTTTGCGGTGTATTCTGAGATCCGCGGTATACCATGGTGCTGAGCCAGGTTTACCGTTTTTGTCTTCCCTGTTTCTAAGTGGGAGTACTAGGTCTAGGGAGGAGGTGATCCAGTCCCTGAATCTTCTGTCTGCCGTGGTCGGGTCTTCTGCGTGAGCAGGGATGTTTTTTTCAAGGGTCTTAACTCTCCAACTTGTCTTCGATAGTGCTTCGTTGCACTGACAGGTCTGCAGACTTCAAAATAACGCCAAAAGCCACTCTTTGATTCTTAAAGATAATTTAATCCATTGTAGTGCAAGCCATCAGACGTCCTTGCTCACTGATAGGGAATGTACGAGCAACCGCCATTATAAACAAATTGTGCATTCAAAACGCGCGCCAATTGTCAGAGCCTCGTAACAACACAAACATAGGACTGTGTTACCACATAAAGACCTTGAAAAGATGTTAATGAAGGCGCCATTTTAAAACATGCTCGTTATCCTTTACAAACAATGTTAGCATTCGGCTCTGACTAAAGCATACGACAAATTCCTGTTAAAAACGTAGGGAATGCAATTAAAATCGTATCAGTATTGCAAATTCAAAGTACTTGACATATAAATTACTCAAATGTGATAAATTGCCCATAAAAATGCAGACCTTCGATATGTATAAATTTGTAAAATTCATCTAGCAACTCATTAAAATCCTAAAAGCTTTACAAATACGGGGTTATAGGTAGACATATCACATTGGGGTATATTTCATGAACTGTACAAATACATTTATTACATTTCAAAAATAAAATGTCCCTCAATGTTGCATTGCCAATCTATCTACATTTGGTATAAACCCCTCATGCGAATATCTGATCACATGGTCTACGATGATCTGAGTCATTATGATGATATAATCTCATACAAAAAAGTCGATTATAACATATGCATTTTAGTCACCATTAATAACAACTATCCTGACAGATCATTTTGATAGATGTGTGTGACGAGCATTAAAAATAATACTGAGCTCAAATGCTGGAAAAAACAAGATGTCTCAAATTGCATTACCCTTGTTTTGTTCAAAAATAGCCATGGACGCATGTTCTTATATCACTTAAGTGACGGTGCTCTCAAGTGACAGGTACAAGAGTAGGGACTCGTGAAACATCGAGTCCCTCAAAGATAAGTGCAAAGTGCTAAAGTGCAAGAATGAATATTAAATTCATATCTATATATTTTTTTTTAATTATTTTTAGATTTTTTTATATATATTCCTGTTCTGATCCGCCTAAAAAGTAACAAGGTTAATTAGAAATAATACATTCTAAAGGACACTGAAATGAAGAACTTCTGTTAAAAAGGGGTGAAAACAATGCCTCATTGGCTGTCATTGGACCATATTAGAAGGTTGTTTGAAGAATTCATTATAAAAAATTGTGTAGGTCCTCCCCCATGTTCAAACCTCCTGGGGTCTTACTGTTCAGAAGAACAATGTATTTTGACTCGAGCTGTCTGAGACGTTTTTCATTGTCTCCCCCTCTTTTACTCGAGGTGACTGCATCGATAACAAAATACTATAGATGGTTCGAATTTTGTCCGTGTACGTTCTGAAAATGCCGAGCTACTGGGTAGCTTTGATCAGCATTCACTATAGCTCTTAAATTCTGCAAGATGCGCATATGGACGGGTAATTTCGTGCTGCCAACATAAGTGAGATTACAGCTACACTTCAAGACATAAACCGCTAGTTCGGTGCGGCATGTGTAATGTGCCTTCAATCTGACGGGCGTGTTATCATATGGGATTGGATAGGTGGTCATATTTATCCCAAACTTGCATGCCTTATACGAGCTACAACGAAAAAAAACCTTACGTGGAGACAGCCAATTCTCCTCTTTAAGCATTTCTGGGCTGTTTATCACTAGATCATTGCGCATCGCATAAGCAGGTCTATATGTGACCGTGGGAGTTTTGGGCATTATTTCTTTTAGTACATGGTCTGTGAGGATGATGGGCCACTGTTTGACCAATTTGGTGATTTGGCGTGCTTGACGGCTGTACCCTGTAATGAGGCGTATGGTGTTATTTTCATTGCCTTCTGCTGTTGTCAAAGGGTTTGTTCTGGTAGGATCTAACAGATCTGAACGGTTGATGTGGTTAGCCTTCGCCATACTCACATCTAATCTTTTCTCATTTTACTCTCTGGCTATTAGCCTACTTTTGCATTCTTGTTGATGTTTATTTCTAAGCTCAGGGGTACTGCAAGATCTGTGGATCCTTAGAAATTCCCCATAGGGAATAGCTGTGATGGTATGTTGAGGATGAAAACTTGTCGCGTGCAGAATAGTGTTTCCTGCCGTTGATTTTCTAAACAGACTAGTGGTTATCTTATTATCAACTATGTTAATCTGCACATCTAGAAACGTTGCCTCATTATCACTTATGCTAGCCGTAAATTTTAGATTAAGTTGATTGTCATTGATGTCATTGACAAAATACCTGGCTTGTTGCATAGTGCCTCGCCAAATTATAAAAACATCATCGATGTATCTCCAATAATTTGTGACATGATTCTTCCAGTTGGTTGCATGTTGTACTTTGAGGACATGTTCCTCCCACCACCCCACGTGGAGCCCCGCGTAGGTTGGAGAGAAACATGCCCCCATAGCCACCCCTCTTAACTGTTTATAAACACTGTTATTGAATAAGAAAACATTGTTATTAAGACATCTTTCAATCATAGCCACAAGCATTTTGTTATGCTGATATAGTTCTATGGGGCGTTGAGCTAAATAATGTTGGACTGCTCTGATGCCATCGGCATGTGCAATGCTCGTGTACAGTGTCGATATGTCCATTGTCACAATTAAAAATTCATCAGACCAGGTACAATGATTTAAAAGGAACAGAAATTCTGTGGTGTCCTTGATGTAGGCTGGAGTGGAGACAACAAAGTCTTGTAAGTAAAAGTCTATATATTTCGATGTATTCTCGAAAACGCTATTTATTGCTGACACTATTGGCCGGCCGGGCACTGGTGTCTGTTTATGCACTTTCGGAATAAAATATATATTTGGCATCCCAGGATGGACTTTGTATAGAAATTTTAACTCATCCTTCGATAACAATCCATCACGTTTCCATTGGTGCAGATCTTTTGCATACGTTTCCTGTATTAGTTTAGTAGCCTTCAGATCTATCTTGGCATAGCAGAGTTAGTCATTGAGGTGATGATAGGCTTCCTCAATGTATTCCTGTTTCCCCCAAAGCACAATATTACCGCACTTATCCGATTGGTTAATGACGATCTTATGGTCATTTTTTAGTTTTCGCATTAAGTTGTTGTACGGCCTCAGTTTTATGTTGGGCGGTTTGTGCTGCTTCATTATTTTTAGTTGAAGTTTTTTGAGTTCCTCTGTTATCCTGTCCGCATAAATGTCTATAGCGTCCCTAGGCATGCAGGGATTGAACGTTGATGATGATTTGAAAGGACTATTGCATGCACGGTCGATCTCAATGTCCTCCGCATCAGCAATGGCTTGAGTGCTTATGGTATTGCTGTCTTCTGTTTGAAGTTGGTGCATTGATCGCATCAAACTTGTGTCCTTAGCTTGGAATATGCTCTTTTTTTGAGATCGATTGCTTTCAGTGTCTTTCTTAGCAGCTATCCCTGTTTTAATTGCATAGTATTTTTTACGGTTAATTTTCCGGATAAACTTGAAGATGTCTATCCTGGTATTGCAATAGTTAAAATTACTTTCTGGACAGTAAGATATACCCAGTGAGAGTAACTGCTCTTCTGCCCGATCCAGTTGGATGTCAGTTACATTTATAATGGTGTTTTCTTTCATTGTTTCTTGTTCTGCCAAAATTTCTTCTTTTGTTGTCTTCCTCTTGGCTTGGGTGCACCTGCGGCGCTGTCGTCGTTTTGCATTCCTCCTCTGGTTTGCGCGGAGTTTTGATTCCCGGAGCGTAAGGTTTGTTTCCTCTGCAACCTCACATACTCGATCTCCTCCACTAGGGTTAATTGGCCCAAATCCCCTCTCTTTGTACCTGGGGCGCTGTCATCTGATTCATCCCCACTTGGGACCAGGCTAGTATCCGACCCAGATGGATTGGAGTCATTTGTTTCGGCTTCAATCTGGTGTGTCACGATTTTAGGTTTTGTCGCTGCTATGCCTTTCTATTTGCGTAGATGGTCATATTTGCGAGCGAACGTGTAAATCTGCCCCAGTTGGTAGTCCTGCTCGTCGCGTGCAAATTTGTACGCCTTTCTTGTTTTAATCGTGTTCTCCTGTTTTTTGAGACGCTCTTTCATTTCCTTGGTTGTTTGTTCAATGTACCCTTTATCTTTCTTGTAATCGTCCTTTTTTAATTCCTCATTAATTCTGATGATCTCATCCAGATTTTTTTGACGGTCGATTTTTGCGTACTTCACTAATCGGCATAGTAACCGCATTGAAGCCTCCAAATTACTCTCCGCCCAGTCCTTAAGTAGTAATGGGTTTGAGTTTTCAAAACTTGGGACAAGCATAATTCGCAGGCCACGTGGTACCCTCCCCACTTCATGATATTTCTCTAGGGAACGTATCTCCCACCATTTGGTGAGTTCACATCGACTGTTCTTCTCCAGCTCTCTCATCAATTTTTTAATTTCAGTGTCATTGTTAACAGTTTTAGTTTTATTAGGCTTGTCCCCTTGTTTGACTTTTGTCAGATTCAGAAATAACTCTTTAAATATATATATCTCAACAGCAAAAGAAGTTATACTGTCAGGCGCACTGTGTTGTCTTTGTCAAACCAGAAAACCATATAAACCCTGCCAATAAGAGAAGTGATGCTTTAAGACATTTAGTACTACCTTGGCTATTACACAGTGAAAGCAAGATAAATTATGCTGTGAGTCCCTGAGTGCTGTCTTCGACTGACTGGCGAAGTATAAGTTATGCTATTACACAGTGACAGAAAGAAAAAGTATGCTTCAAAGTCCAGGGTGCGGTCTTCTAACTGGAGAAACATAAATAATGTTATTACACAGTGGCAGCAAGACGAATTATGCTACGAAGCACTGCGTGCAGTCTTAGTCCTTCTGGAGACGTAGAAATGCTGTGTGCCATGTCCTAAATGAGAAGCCCCTTTAGTTTGCTCCTCGTTTAACTTCCCATCAATCCTTCGCATGTGCCAGGCACATCGCCTTTAGAACTCAGGGGCATAGGGAGAAAACAACTAATTGGGCGTTTCTGAAATAGAAATGGTAGCGGAGATCTATCTGACGAGTTGATGCTGAGCTGGGCTATGCCCGGTCCCCAACCCTCCGCCCGATACTGCAAGGCGTATCCTCCGGGCCCAGCCAGTGTTCTTCCCCCGGCCATTGGCCAAGGCCGGCACCGCCAGATCGGTATAAAGCCGCCACAGAGGATTAGACGATGGTGCAAGCGAGGAGGTCGAGAAGCGGGCAACGGAGCCCGGTCTCCATCCCTCTGCATCGTTTTTCAGCACCAGGAGTACAACACCATGTTCTAACCTGCACAGGCCCGTCAAGCCTGGGGTCCTGGAGGCGTGCCCAGAGGAGTGCTGTGAGTCTGCATCATGAAGCAGCAGCAGCAGACCCACTTCCGGCGTCCTATCCAAGCAAGTACAAGCGTGGACTCTCAGCACTGCTCAGCCAAACCCATTCTTCTGGCCCTCACCATCATACAGTGCACAATCCCTGTTCAATTTAATTCTCCCAGTTTATTTACGGTTACTTCACTATGATTACTGGACTTTTGCAGCTGTCCATGTTCAAGTTGAGGACAAGACACATTTACGAAATAATACAATCATAATCACACTCCTCGTTAGGTAACAGGGCATGGGCAAGGTATCGATCAGAACACAAAACCTGCCATGTGTCAATAGATAATGCGAAATTGCAACCAACTGTATGTACAAGCTCTTAGGTATATCTTGATCGAAGCTGTTGTAGTATGTAATTAATGAACAATGAAACCCCAAAAAATCTGTTTACAAAAAAAATAATAAACCAGCAGCAGACAGCCTGTGTGGGGTGGAGGGTGAGAGGGTGGCTCCCCTGGAGGTAAACAGCCGTTACCACGCAACTTTTACAACGCACTACCATTACAACGATACTTTTACAACGCAGGATCCATTACAACGCATGCCTTTACAACGCATGACATTACATAGCAGATGCTATTCCAAAGCATGCCATTACAACGTAAGTATAGGTAAGTATATAATTTTATTTTATTTGACATTATTTAATTAATTTAATTAATATTAAAAATAAATAAATATATTATTTAATGTATTTTTATAAAAATAAATGAAATATATTAATTTAAGTAATTTAAAAAAATTATTATGAGTATAGGGTATTTTTAGGGTTCAGGGCTAGGTTTGGGTTATGGGGTACAGGGGTATTTTTAGGGTTCAGGGCTAGGTTTGGGTTATGGGGTACAGAGGTATTTTTAGGGTTCAGGGCTAAGTTTGGGTTATGGGGTACAGGGGTATTTTTAGGGTTCAGGGCTAGGTTTGGGTTATGGGGTACAGGGGTATTTTTAGGGTACAGGGCTAGGTTTGGGTTTTGGGTTACAGGGGTATTTTTAGGGTTCAGGGCTATGTTTGGGTTATGGGGTACAGGGGTATTTTTAGGGTTCAGGGCTAGGTTTGGGTTTTGGGGTACAGGGGTATTTTTAGGGTTCAGGGCTAGGTTTGGGTTATGGGGTACAGGGGTATTTTTAGGGTTCAGGGCTAGGTTTGGGTTATGGGGTACAGGGGTATTTTTAGGGTACAGGGCTAGGTTTGGGTTTTGGGGTACAGGGGTATTTTTAGGGTTCAGGGCTAGGTTTGGTATATGGGGTACAGGGGTATTTTTAGATTTCAGGGGGTATAGGGGTATTTTGGGTTATGGGGTACAGGGGTATTTTAAGTGTTCAGATTTTTAAAAAACGACTTTAAATAAATTAAATTAATTAAAATAAATAATTACAATTTATAACAAGCATTTACAATGCAATGGTCTCGGCATCATTAAAGGTAGAGCTATTGGCATTGCTCATGACATTTCTTTTTTTTCTTTAAATCATAAATAAATGGCATTGTCATTTACATTGTCAATACACAGCACTCTGCACTCAACAGCACACACCACTCTGCACCTGCACTCCCTACTCTGCCCTCACTACTTTGCACTCTGCCCTCACTACTTTGCACTCTGCCCTCACTACTCTGCACTCTGCCCTCACTACTCTGCACTCTGCCCTCACTACTCTGCACTCTGCCCTCACTACTCTGCACTCTGCCCTCACTACTCTGCACTCTGCCCTCACTACTCTGCCCTCACTACTCTGCACTCTGCCCTCACTACTCTGCCCTCACTACTCACTACTCTGCCCGCACTACTCTGCCCTCACCACTCTGCCCTCACCACTCTGCCCTCACCACTCTGCACTCACCACTCTGCACTCACCACTCTGCACTCACCACTCTGCACTATGCACTCACTACTCTGCACTCTGCACTCACTACTCTGCACTCTGCACTCACTACTCTGCACTCACTACACACACGATAACGGCAAGTTACCAAAGCTGTGCCCAGAGGCATTAAAGTCTTTGACAGGTGCTGGGCACACTCACTTGCCTGAGCTCGTGGTTACCTTCCACTGCAGGCTGCACACTGCACCACTGTGCCAAGAATGCCCACTGCTATCTTTTACCAGCACCCGCTGCTTACTGGGGGCATTACACTGGCCCTGTACTTATAACTAGTTCGGGGCTAGTAGGCAAAACGCACTTTTCCAAAGCTGCTTCATGTTCATAGTCCAAGGCGACCAAAGCGCTGCGAGGCACAGTGGACTACCCTTACAAAACTAATACATTTTAAGAATGTAAAGCTCTTGCACCAAAAGGCGTATGCCTACCAGGTGGCATTCACTACATAAACGCTCATAAATTCACTACAAAATAAATAAAAAAGTATTTAGGTGGACTGTTTAATCCCCTCTGGACAATCCAGTGCCTTGACATGTTTGAATGGCTATACTTTCATGCAAAAACATTCTCAAGTAAATTGCTTCTACACGCTGAACTGAATGGTCTGATTTTGTTACATATAGCAATTAACAGTCTACCCAACTTTGTTTCTAAAAAACACCTCTTTATTGAAGCGGATCGTAATGCTCGGCACATGAAAGCAATTTGCCCAGGAACGCACTTTCAAATGCATTTTCTTTGAATGAATGCAGTTGTGAAGTAAGTAGACTGTTATAATCGATGTCGTGATGCTCAAGCAGTAGTTTATTTTTGATTCTGGCTGCTTCCGAGTTGTCAGTGTAGGCAGTGGCCATAACAATGGTACAATTGGGTTGCGTAGTAATTTAACCAGGTGAATAACTGTCAAAAGTTGCGGGCGCCACATAAGAAAGATTTTGAGCACCGGGACTAATTTTTCTACAAATTAAGCACTGCTTACACTGTGGCATGGAGTCATCCTGCTCAGCTCTCGGCCTCGCGCGCGCCACTCCAGGCATATGTTTTCAATTATCTCCGCCGTGATGGCGAGATAATTCAAGATATATGGCCTTCTGCTCTTAAGACCATGCCTTTCACGTCTGCCCTACACGGAAAGAAAACACAAGAAAAGCATGAACGTGCGCCATTCACTGCAGACTGGTGAACGCGCCCACAACATCTGCATTACATTATCGCGGCACCCTGACAGCTCCTAATTGAAATTAATGCACTGCTGTGCGCGTAACCACACAGAAAATGCCAACATGGCGACCGACAAATTACATTAAGCATATCGCGTCAAGGATAATAAAAACACAGCACAGCGAAGACGAATCACTATGCAGATGCCAAAAAAAACACGCGCGCACTAAGGAATGTGAAAGAAACTTTTTTTTTTTATAACATAAGAGCTCGGAGCTCCGGCTCCCCTGCTGACGCAGGGTTGACGTAGGCCGAGCCCTAAAAAAAAGATATACTTACCTATACTTACTTGGCAATGGCATGCGTTGTAATAGCATCTGCTATGTAATGACATGCGTTGTAAAGGCATGCGTTGTAAAGGATCCTGCGTTGTAAAAATCGCGTTGTAATGGTATGCGTTGTAAAAGTATGCGTGGTAACGCCATACATCCTCCCCTGGAGCACTAGGCTGCTTCAGTGACCTCGCTGTGCGGAAGCGCTGACATTAGGCCAGTGAGGCTTGCATGCAGAGCAGTAGTCGGCATTAACCCAAACTTACTCTATCATAACACACCCCAAAGACAAGTCTTAGAGACCCTTAGAGTGGACTACAATTTTTGTATACTGCCGGCCACTCAATCAAACCCGAACGGCAGAAGCTACTTCAGGCTGTGGTGTGGGTTGCTGCCTCGCTCTCCTCTCGTGGTGCTCTGCTACCCAAGATCTCCTCAGCGGCCTCATTAGCAGTACCCCAGTGAACTGCAGAATAGACTGAAAAGGTAGAGGCCTTCAGACCCAAGCTTTCAGATACCCAAGGCCATTGCTCACTGAGCAGCAACAAGTCAGACACAGAGGCACAGAGAGCTACATCGGAGAGAGCACGAACAAGCCAATTAAAAAAAAGACTTGGATTTGTCAAAACCTCCTGACACAGCCCTTCTCATATATAGTATTGTAATTGTATTTATATAGCGCTGACTATCCCAGATAAGGCGTTGCGGTGCTTTACGGTGAGGAGCACGCTACTCCAGAACTCAAAAAGGATTAGTGGTGGATTAGTATAGTGAAATTTGAGTGGTGGAAATGTGACTCCGTTAGTTGGATCGAAAAAGATAATGGGGGGAATGGAGGGTGATAGAAGAGGGAAGAGTCGAGAAAGTGTTTATTGAGAGATCATAGTAGTAAGATGAGGTTTGGGATAAGTCTAAGGAGAAATGGAGGGAAAAATCTATAGAAATAGGTTAGGGAGATCATAGTAGTAAAAGAGTTTTGGATTGAGTCAAAGGAGGGATAGGCGAGAGAAGAACTTAGAATAGTTGTTTGGGAGAATATAGTATTGAAATGAGGTTTGGGGTGATTGAGGAGGGAAGTGTCTAGAAAGGGTTATTTTGGAGCTCATAGTAGAAGAATGAGGTTTGGAAGAGTCGGAGAGTGGAGATAGAAGATATATTGAGAGAGGTATAGGGTGAAACATAGGGTAGTGCATCGTAGAGTCAGCATTTGAACAGCAGGAGTAAAGTAATACACATTATATCAAGCAATACACATATCTAGATACATACATACATACATTTAATGAAATGAAATGTGTATATGCAAAGGGATATGCTGTACATGTGTGCCCGAGCATGGTGGTCATGTTGAAAAGAGCCAACTCTTGAGCAGTCCCCTGAAAACAAGATAGTCATCCGTGGATCCCCATGTTTGGTGTTAATGAATTCCACAGAATTGCTACTCGAACAGAGAAAGATGGACTCATATATTCAGACGTGTATAATGTACTTGAAGGTACAGCAATGTGATCTATTTCTCATAACTAGCAACTGTTTTTAATTAACCAACTATAAATCATCTAAACAACTGCAAAGACACAGGTATAATGAAATTTTGTATTGCAAATTATTCAGGGGACAGTCTTTTGAGCAAGGTCTAAGAGTACTCACAAAGACTCAAAACAATATTTTGTTTAATAGTAACACACTTAACTCAATCGAAACACATTCCTACATTCTTGATTTCTTCTTTTTCACCTTAAAAATCTGCTTGAAAGAAATCTGTTGAATGTATGTTAACAGAATCTAGGGTGTATAAAGTATCGAGAAAAAGGAGCACACAAGCATACTTTTACAAATCTGCACGGCCTGTAGTTAGTAAAGCGTAATGTTTTGGTTTAAATCATTTTTATTGTATCTTGTTGCATGAAACACAAAACAAGTCAGCAAATGCAAATTTCGGACATCACCCCTATCCTCTGCCCAGCCCTCCCCCCACACCCCACTGAAGGCAAACCTGAAGCTGGGTTAAAATGACGTCTCCGTGAGAGTATGTGCGGGCCCAGTGCCGTCCGACAATACCATCCACAACCCCAACAGTAACAATTCCCTCCCCCCGCCCCCACCTCCCGTGTGGTCAATGTATCTGCTAGGCGTTGTCTGGTGTGTGGTGTGTGGTTTGAAGCGTCAGTGTTCTTGGTGAATTCATCAGCCAGTCGCAAAACCCTGAGGTATTCAGGCAGGTGAGCTCGTTAAATTCGTCGGACAAAGGAGAGACCAAGGGTTGCCACGTATCCAGGAATGTGTCCCCAGTTTGAGTAAGGGAGGCTTGTATCCGTTCCATGCCCAATGTATACCAAAGACTATGAAGCCACCCAGTGTGTGTGGGTTTTCTCTTGGTGCCCCAAAGCGATAAGACGTGGTGTGCCGCCGCCCCCCATCGCTAGCCCCATTTGTTTCCCCCTGAGTGACTTGAGTGGGAACGTTATTTTGTTGGGGAGGTCCAGTAATGCGTAGGCCAGGAATCGGGGAATCTCTGTTTCAAAGTGTTTGTTTATGTCCCGAAGCACCTGCTCCCAATACTCTTGCACCACGATACATTCCCACAGTATGTGGGTTAGGGTTCCTATCTGTCCGTAACCCCCTCCAGCATTTCGGGTCGCGGCGCGGGTTACTTTGGTAGAGCCGAGCCGGCGTCAGGTGCCAGTAGTATGCTATATTGACTGCCGATTCTTTACCAGCCACATTTCTAGCAGTGTGGTGGGCTCTGAAGTAGATATCTTGCCATTCCTTGTCTGTAAAGGAGCGTCCCAGTTCACGCTCCCAGCGCTTCTGATCCGCAGAGCGTGTGGTAGGTGGGGGCAGACTCAGCATTTTGTAAAGGTCCTTGATCACCTGCCTATCGGTCTGTTTTGTGTGGAGCCACTTCTCATATGTCCTGAGATGCTTGCTCACCTGTGGCGGCACGTCTCTGTTGGTGAGCCAGTGCCGAATCTGAAAATATTGGAAGCGTTGAATCTGTTGTAGTGTATAGATCTCCTGCAGGGTGTGCATTTGCAGAAAGCCCTTTAAGTCGAAGAGATGGCCAGCCGACCTACACTCCGACGACCGCCATTGGGGGATCGACCCGGGAACCGTCCCAGGAGCAAAGGCCGGGTTGTCAAACAGGGGTTTCATCAGCGATGGAAAAGTAGTAAGGCCTTAGGCGACCGCTACCTTGTCCCACACCTGCAACACCGTGCGGGTGATAGGCGATCTCTTGATGTAGGAAGGTCTGCCAGGGCGTCTCAGGAAGGGGACCCTCCACAGTGGCATTTGGGCCATTGCGCGATCCTGGAACAACCACCGTCTTTCTGATTCTGGGCGGTTCTATTCCAGAAGATACCGGAGCTGCGATGCATGGAAATATCTAAGTAGGTCGGGAACTCCCAGGCCGCCATCAGAAGTGGCGCGTCTGGCCAGATCTCTGCGGAGTCTTGGTCGTTTGCCGGCCCAGACAAATTGTCGTATGGCGTCTTGCAGCTTTCTGAGCATTCCTATTGGTGGCGTTACAGGTATGGTCTGGAATAAGTATAGAACTTTTGGCAACAGAGACATTTTTATCGCTGCCACCCGCCCCAACCAGGAGAGTGGTTGCTGGCACCACCTTGTCAGGTCGCCCTGTAATTGAGTGAGAAGTGTCGTGTAGTTCTGCTCGACCGCTTGCGCCGTGTTGGGTGTCAACGAGATGCCCAGATAGGGCACAGACATACGAGAGGATAGTCCCCCATACCGCCGAGGTCTTCCATTGGTAGTGCGGGCGTTGCGCCCTAGCGGCAAAATCAACCATTTCCCAACATTCATCTTAAAACCCGACACTTTTCCAAACGCTTCCATTTCTGCCAGGAACACCGGTATCGACCTTGTGGGGTCGTCCACTGCCGCGAGGATGTCATCCGCGTAGAGACTCATGGTCTGTGGTTCACCGCCAAATTTGATTCCGATAATAGCCAGGTTATCCCTTATCTTCTGCGCGAAAGGCTCGATGTACAAAGCGAACAGCAGGGGCGAGAGCAGGCACCCCTGCCTAGTGCCTCTTTGAATGTCAAACGGCCAGGAACTCACCCCGTTAACTCGGATTACCGCCTGGGGAGCAGCGTAACAACTGGCGACCCAAGTGCGGAAACGTTCTCCACTCCGAACCGCGCTAGGGTTTTATCTAAATATCCCCAGTCGACCCGATCAAATGCTTTTTCAGCGTCGACCGATAGGAGGGCTGCGTCTTAGTCATTAAAGTAGGCCTTGTCGATGACGTGGAGCAGACGCTTGGTGTTGTATGCACATTGCCTGTTTGGAATAAAGCCTGCCTGGTCAGGCTCGATGATGCCCGGCAGGCAGGGACCCAGTCTCGCCGCCAAAATGCCAGTAAATAGTTAGAGGTCTAGGTTGAGCAGTGAAATGGGTCTGTAGGCCGCACACTGGGATGTGTCCTTGCCAGGCTTGGGCAGGACTATGTCTGCCGCTAGCCTTTCCTGGGGGATAAAGCTCTGTCCCCAGAAGGAATTGAACGGTCTGGCTAATATCGGTGCCAGCAGTGGGCAGAATGTTTTATAAAAGCCAGCTGAGAAGCCGTCAGGTCCTGGTGCTTTGAGCGATTTAAGACGCGCCATCGCTGCGACCACTTCTTCCGTTCTTATGGGGGCATCCAAAGAGCACGCGTTAGCCTCGTTAAGGCCGTGATCGCTGCCACCTGGAGATATGCTTCTACAGCCCCTGGTTCAGGGGCGGGTTCTGCCACGTATAGTGAAGCGTAAAATGCCCGGAACGCCTCTGCGATCCGCTCGTCCCCCTGAAGTGCTTGCCCCCTTTGGTCTTGGATATAAGAACTTTTTGAGCGTAGGAACTTGGCCTTGAGTCTGCTCGCCAGCAAACGTCCTGTTCTGTCCCCGTCTACTTAGTAAGTGTGGCGGAGGCGTAATGCCGCATATTCTGCACGGTCCAAGTCCAGACTCGCTAGTTGGGCCCTAGCCGCTTTAAGCTTGCGCCAGATTCTGGGGGCCCCTGTTCTGCTGTGGACCCGTTCTAGTTCGAGCAACTGATCGGAGAGCGTCTGTCGCTTGTCCCTACGTTCTCGGGCTTCTGCGGCAGCTACCGCGATTAATTCCCCGCGCACCACCGCTTTAAGCGCCCCCAGACCGCCGTCAGTGTAACGTCTGCGGTATAATTTGTGCGTAGGTAGTCTGTGATGCGTGTATTGAGCTGTTGTGTGACCCCTTTTCGTTGTAAGAGAGTTTCCTTGAGGCGCCATCTACCATTCTGTGTCTTGATTCGTGGGACCTGTATATATATCGTAAGTGCGTCATGGTCTGATAGCGCTGCCGGGACAATCTCGATGTCCATGACTAGGGGTGCCATCTCAGTAGGCCCAAAGAAATGATCTATCCGGGCATATGTGCGATGTGAGTGTGAATAGAAGGTATACCCCGGAGTGTTAGGATGAGTCCCCCTCCAGAGATCCACAAACCCCCTGCTCGCCAGCCACTGTCCCCCCTCCTTGGAGATCGCCCCCGTAAAACCAAACCGGTGGCCTGACCTGTCCTTGTCGGGGTCCATCACCAAATTAGTGTCGCCTCCCAACAATGTAGATTTCATGTTGGATGCTAGAACGTCTGCTAGAGCTCCCGTGAGAAAGGGTTCTTGCATACATCGACCCTATAACCACCAACAACCCTCCTACCTGGATTTTGTATGCTAGGAACCTTCCCTTCATTTCTGCGACCTTGTCCCCCATCTGGCCCTTGAAGTGCCGTGCAAAAAGAAGGGCGACCCCAGCCTTTTTCTCTGAGGTGGAAGAGTAGTACTGGGACGGGAAAGCCCTGGATCGCATCCGGTGCCAGTCCTTGGGGAGTAAGTGTGTTACCTGTAGCAGGCATACCTCTGCCTTTGAGTTCTCTAAGTAGGACAAGACGGCCCTGCGTTTGATGGGGTTGTTAAGCCCCTTGACGTTTACGGTGAGGTCCTGTAACGTGGATTCCGCCATATGTGGAGTATGTGTAGGCCCGGCCCAGATCCGAAAGGCCCCTAGTCTTTACTGTCACACTTGTATTGCCTTTGGTGCACCACACCGGGGCTTCCCCCCGGTCCCCTGAACCTTCCCCCCATAACCCCCCCCCCCACTTCCCCCAACCCCGTCCAGAATCCCCCAACAACCACCCATACCCCAACCCCCCAACTTTGACAAATAAACAGTGTCCCAGTGCTGCCCATCCAGGGCTGTGGTAGTGTTACCTGGTGGAGCAATTTCCAGTGGCGGCCTCCGCGGCCCCCCGCCCGCGATCCCCGGCCTAGGAGGCATTTGTGCTGAGCTGTCCCCCCTTGTTATTAACTCATTCAGAGGACGAGGTTTCTCTGGCAACCTCCACGATGGCGGTGGCCCTCTCCTGTGAGATGATGTAGGCCTCAGGTTTCGAGTGTACCTCTGGGGAGCGTTTGCCAGCCTCCCCTGGATGGCCCCTGTGATGGCTTAGTTGGTGACAATTCCTTTGTCAGTTCTATGTTCTATGTCCAGCAGTGCACATGTGTCCTGAAGGGATCGCAGCTGCTGCAGGGCCCGTTCCATTTAAATATCAGGCGGAACGGGTGGCCCCAGGAATATGGGATCCCCTTCTTGCGGAGGAAGTCCGTGGCCACCTTTAATGCCTTCCGCTTTTGTAGAGTAATAGCTGAGAGGTCTTGATATAGGGCTACGGGATGGCTTTGGAATTGAAGAGGCTGTTTCCGCCGAGCATCCCTGAGAATTCTTTCTTTAAGCTGGAAGTCAGGTAGGAAGGCCAAAATGTCAGTTGGGGGGGTAGGTGAGCGTCTCGGGAGCCCCACTCTGTGTGCCCTGTCAATTCTAATTTCAAAGTCCGCTGGTTCCCCCAGGACGTCTCGGAACAGGGTTTGCAGGTAGCCTGTGATGTCCGCCCCCTCCTCCTTGAAAGGGACTCCCCGGACCCGGATATTGTTCCGGCAGGACCGGTTTTCCAAATCCTCTGCATGTGCCTGCAGGTCCAGCTGTTGGTCCTTCAAACGTATGACTTCCTGCTGTAATTGTTCGATCGCCTCACTTCTTATCGGATCAGCTTCCTTGATAGCAACCACAAGTTCTCATAGGCCATCCGCTTCCCGCCTGATCTCCCTGACCTCCCCGGCCACTTCTTGTTTCAACGTTTTAAAATCGTCACTGAGGGAGTTAAACAAGGACTCCAGGAAGGACTTGGTAATGGGCATCTTCGTCTCCGGTAGGGACTGTGTGTGATTTTGTGACCTCGGCCCCCTTATGGTGTCTTCCCTCTGCTGTGGACTGTCTTGGGCTTAGGGCTCTCCTGGGTTCTCCCTTGGGCCTGCTCAGCCTTGTCCCCCCAAAATGGCACTGCTCGGCGTGTCTGGCAATCCTAGTGCTCTTGTGCTAGAGTGGCTGTGGCCCTTAAGGCCCTTGCACTGCCGGTCTCGGGGGATCTCGGTTAATAGTTCACAGGGCCCTCAGTGAAGTCGCGTGGCTGTCTGCGACTGTCGTGGTGTCCGGGCTCTCTCTGGCCCACCCCGGGCCCGCTCCTCGCCTTCCTCGCAAAATGGCACTGTTTGCCGTGTCCGGGGCCTCCTCCCTTCCGCTGCTGCCCCCGTCGCTCCTCACCTCCACACCAGCGTCTTCTTGTTGCCTTGCCCAGGGCTGCACTCCGTGGGTGAGCCTTCGGGAGAGGGCCGCCTCCTGTGCAGGCCTCTCAACCCCGAGCTAGAGTGGTCCGATCGCCGCCTCGAGGCTGGGAGGAGGGCGCGCTTACCCCGATCCGCGGCCCTGGGACCTCCTGATCTTCTACTCGTGGGCACTAGAGTCTCCCTTTGCCCTCTGTCCCCGGCACTGTGCTTAGCGGGCCCTGGGCTCTCGTGCTGGGCCATCTCTGCCGCCCTGGGGGTCGCGCGCCTCCCGCGTCCACAGCGCGATCCGGGATGGCGGGCTGCCTCACTGGCTAATGGCGCCCGATCTCTCGCTTTTTGGTGCCGCCACGTCCACCCTGTCGCAGCTGTCATCCCGGTGTCGGTAGAGACCCGGGGGGGTGAAGGGGGGACACTGCGCTTACTACCGGCCTCGGAAGGTGACTGGGAGCTCACAGGACTTGCGACCGTCTACGCCTCAATCTTGGCCACGCCCCCAAGCGTAATGTTTTGGCAATAATTGCCTGCACCTTTAGGTTAATGTTGCAGTACATGCATGTACAGTTACATCATAACTTAAGATGTCTGAACCGGGAAACATTTTCATAACCAAATCAAAGGTGAGATAAAATAGGAAAGCTTACGCAAAATTACAAACCACTCAAATTGCAAAGTCTTGAACTTTCAAACTTATAGCTTCTGTCTCACAAAATAAGGTTCAAGAGCTTGGATGTGACATCAACTTTATGTACAAGAAGAACTAAAAGGCTGAACACAAAACAATCCAAAATAAAACTAAATTACAAAATACGTATGAATGGACACGGGGCCCTACTGATGGACTTCAGGGAAAAAGCGATTCAAACTAGTCTGAGATTATTCCAACTGAAAGTATTATATCAAGTCTACTGCAACAGATGTCAACTCCAAAGATTGTGTTTGGTTGCCCATAGTAAATGCTTGAAATGTAGAGTAGAAGAAGTCACCTTATTATCAAATTACTACATACAATATGGCCATACTGAGGGGTTTTGATGGAAGATGGAGGAAGAGCTCTTAGAAGTTCTGGGGTCACTATCATTTTGGCACTGCAATTTTTGTTTCTCTGTGTACTTAATGATGTTGAATTACTTAGAAGTAATCAAACACTGCTTGTTGCGACTAACTATTGCCTCTAAACTGGTAGTGGTGTAAGGTAGGGGAAAAGTAATTTACAAGTGGAAGAAAGTCTACAATAATTACTTCAAATATAGGGCCCTAGACTGAATTACTACGGCCAGATATGATTGAAGACAATGACCCCATTCAAAAAACACAATATTGTAAAACGGGCTCTGGGTTTGTTGGAGGTGCCTCCTTTCCACCCAAGAATGCTCCTGGAAAGTACATATCCCAAAACAGTGTACGTTAAAGGGATAATGGGATTTGCCGTATCATTCAATTGTACTTTCATTTGCTAAGTAGCTGTGGTAATGCAGGGAAGTAGTTGCTGCCATTACATGCTAATGGTAATCCATGAGTCTGCAAGCAGAGAGCCCGCAAGGAGTCAAAAAGCTGCCAAGTATCTCAGGGCCCACTCCTACAGAAACGCACAGGCGAAAGCCGAGTGGATGGCTTGGGCTGAGGGTCCACATCGAAGTGCGCGTGCTCACACTGCTCACTTCTCACTAGTGGAGAAGTTACGGCATGACGCCATGCCAGGTGAGCGTTTGAAACTCGGGAGCAGCAACATTGTCCTGGTGTCACCAGGGCTTTAAGTGGAAGCTTTTTCAATATTACCTACAAGCAGGGGCGGATTGGCAAGGCGGGAATTCGGGCATGGGCCGAAGGGCCGGTGCCTCAGTGCCTTCTGTGGGCCGTTTTTTTCTCCCTTGTCCCAGTCCACAGAGAGTGGACTTGGAAAGGGGAGAAAACAAGCATTTACAATGCAACGGTCTCGCCTTTGCAAAAGTTAGAGCTATTGGCATTGTAAATGACAATTTTTTTTATTTATGTGTTGGTTTTGAAAACAGATAAATAAATGGCAGTCATTTACAATGCCAATATCTTAATCTCTCGCAAATGCCACACACAAACACACAGACCCACACATACAGAGCCACACACACACAGCCACACACACACACACACACAGACACACACAACCACACACACACAGAGCTACACACACACACAGAGCTACACACACACACACACACACAGAGCTGCGGCAGGGATGAGTAAATCATGCGGCAAGCAAAGCCAAATTATGTGGCGTCATGCAGCACACTTTATGCTAGTATGATGCCATTTTGTCATTTTTACACTTGCTAAAACTACCTGGGCATTGGTTGCACCTCATTTTTTTCAAGTTTAACCATCAAATGTAGCAATAAGCAACAAAAGGTGAGCAGTCAAGCTCTGGCAGGGGCCTTCCATGGAGCAGCAACACATGCTGCTCCACTTTTAGTAACTTTTGAAACCTTTAGCTAGAAACCTTTTTTTTATCTGCAGATGGTGCAGCAGATAATGGATTATGCGCCAAATGTACAATTATGTGAAAAACGCTGCAGCTGCACAATTGTATAATTCCAGTGGCAGTGGTAATGGTATGCCTCACAATTCTGCATTAATTGAATGTCGTTTTGCACATCCATCTGCCCAGGCAGCGCCTGGTTTGTCTTTCCAACATTCATTCAGACCCCTTACATCAGGGTAAGACATGATACCTTAGCTGTCCCTTCGTCACTGACAATGGACTTCTTTCACAGGCCGAAACAGGGCCCGACCAATGACGTTCAAAGCAGCACCACACAGCGGGGGATCATGACTACAGTGGGGCGTTGGTGGGTGGGGAGGGGGGGGGGGAGTAATTATCCGTACTGGCTACTAGGGCAGCCTAACATACTAGCCTGCATCCCACTTGTAAAACAATAGTATGGCGGAATGGCCAGTCCGCCCTTAGCCATGAACTAAATAAAGCATTTAACGCTTTGTCACTGGCCTTCAAAGTCACCAAATCCGCACTGCAGCTCCATGCATTGTGCTGTAGAGCCAGCATTAGGATGTCAGCTGTTCCAGGCTCCCATTAGCCACATACTCTTACAATGAGCTATGAGTGTAGCAAGTGGGAGGGGCTAGGGGCGGGGCTAAGGACAAGACATATAAGTCACTTCTGCTATGCGGCCTAATACTTATATAAGTGCGCAATCAAAGAAACAAGCAGCAATGCTCACACAAGCATGTATTTATTTCTTTATAAAGTTTTATATAGTGGCATTCCCAGAATGTTGTTTAAAATACCTCCCTAGTGTCTGGATTCTCTCCCTCTTTCACTCGCTTTTATCACACACACAGACACACAAACATGCACATGTTAAACCAGAAAAACCTTGGACTAATTCTGGCTTCCCGGCTTTCCCAAATTGTGTGATCCTAGAAAAATATTTTAGTTTATAAAGCCTCTTTTTTTCTTCGTTGTCAGATACGAGAAAAACTTTCAATACACGAATTGAGGGTGTGCACTGTACAAATATAATCTGGTGTATTGATGTCAAACGTCTCTGCATGTTAACTATCTTTTTCAATTTTAAAGAGACCATCATATTTTCACACGATTTAGATTGCACGGGCTGTTAAGAGCCTCACCAGACCCTTTGCTCGTTTCTGGCTCGGCTTCCCCTGGCAATCTGCTGGCTCGCCCACCTCTAGTGAAGCTGTGTGCAGTTATACAGTTGGTGCGCAGAACCTGTCAGTCGGCTGCGAGCAGTGCATATTTAGGTGTATACAGTTTGGGTGCAGGTTGTCTGCAGAGCTTGTGTGCATGTTCCAGCAGAGTTAGATTGGGGGCGGAGTGCAGTTTTGTGAACAAGCTGCGTGCTCGGTATGTGCACGGGTTATTTGGAACATGCATCAGTGATTGTGTGCAGAACACGTAAACAACTTGGTTGCAAACTGAGTCGATGTCTGGTTTCTATGCGCAAATTTCTACAGCCATTTCACTGTGGGCGTCTC
Source organism: Lissotriton vulgaris (assembly GCF_964263255.1). Taxonomy (NCBI): domain Eukaryota; kingdom Metazoa; phylum Chordata; class Amphibia; order Caudata; family Salamandridae; genus Lissotriton; species Lissotriton vulgaris. The sequence goes on from NC_141697.1 coordinate 909,471,905, forward strand.
TACGTTTCCCTCCTCACTCTCTAGGAATGTCTCGTCACTTCAGGCACGCAGCAAGCGCTGTAAGTAACCCGAACCACCGCGCAGAAAGTAAAATCAGCTTTGCTTCTTTCAACTCCCGGAAATCCGTCCTTTTCGTCGCTCCTTTAAGACAAACTGCGCAAACAAAGCAAAGTAGCGAGCACTTCGAGTTGTAAATACCTCCCAGTGCCGTATCCGTTGTGTCCTGGCGCCGCCGCTGTCGCTTCCGCCACTCGCCACCTCCCTGGTCTGTCGCTTATCGGATGCTTGTGCTCTAGTCCAGCTGCCAGCAGGAGCCGCCTCCCGGCACAGCCAATCTCAGGGCTCGGGATGCCCCGAACTCCCGGCCACAACCGGCTCTGCAACCCCAGGCAGAGGTGAACGCACAGGCAGTGCTCCAGGACCCTGCTGCGCAAAAGTCTGATTGAAGGCTGCCCCCGACATGGACAAAAGGCCTTTGTCGGACTTGGGGAACAAATGGCCCCGGACATCAAAATAAAAGAGGCCTCCAGTAGCAAATGGAATAACTAAACAATTCATAAAAAGCAAAGGAAACAAGTTCCCGCCGGGCCGCCGCGCTGCCTGCGACGACCCGGAAGCGGTTGGGCAGCTGGCCAATCGCAAGTCCCGCCCCCATCGCCGCGCGAGAGGGAAGCCACTGTCCGAGGAGCCCCGAGGGCTCCTGATCGAGTCCCGGTCCCGGTCCCGAGATGGGGGACCGGGTGAAGAGCGACCGGGCGCATGGGGAAGGCGGGGCTCTCATGTGGTGAGAGAGCCCCGCAAAGCGCTACCGCCGCCCGAGAGGCACAACCGCCGCCGAGCACCGCCAGAACAGGTGAGTGTGTTGAGGGAGAGGAGGGGTGAGTGGGGGTGGGGTGTACGCGCGTGTGTCTGTTGTAGTGTGTCTATGCGTGCGTGCGTCTGTCTGCGCGTGTGTCTGTTTAAGGGGGGTGCGTGTGTGTGTGTGTGTGTGTGTGTGTGTGTGTGTATGCAGTGTGTGTATGTGCGCATGCGTGCGTGAGCCTTTCTTTAAGGGGGGGTGCGTGTGTGTGTGTGTATGCAGTGTGTGTATGTGCGCATGCGTGCGTGAGCCTTTCTTTAAGGGGGGATGCGTGTGTGTGTGTGTGTATGCAGTGTGTGTATGTGCGCATGCGTGTGGGAGCCTACGGCGACGTGCGCGCTCACGAGCTACAATCTCCGGCAGGAGAAGCTCGTGACAGTCTGCTGTCTACATTCCCCCTAAAGTGATTGCATAAGTTGTCTCGCCCTAGACGCAAAAGCTTCGCTTTTGCTTCGTCTAGGCGAGACCTAAAAAACCGACCCACAGAATGCACGGAGACAGACAGAGAAAATGAAAGCAGCCTCACTGTGCGGCCGGACAGCTATTGTCAGCTGTGGCCTCTCCTTCACCCCTGCCCTGCCAAGCAATAAAACTGAGGCTGGGCTGGGGAGGGGTGATTGTTTGCAAGAATCGGCCTCCCTGGGGGCCAAGTGTTTCTCAGGCCTTTGAGCCATTTTCACTTCGGGCCCCCCTGGGGCCCATGCAGCCCAGAAACGGTGTTAGTCTTAACACCTCGCCCACAGCCCTTCACGTTCAGGGCATAGTGGGCGAGGAAGAATGGGTCTTGCTGTGAGGGCCAGGTGATGTTTGGAATTTTTTTATTTTATTTATTTATTTATGAGATTTTATATAGCACGGACTTTACCCGAAGGTGTCAGAGCGCTTCACACTAGGAACAGCAATAATACATGAGGAGAAAAATTACAAGTGGACAAATTACAATAGCAAACGTTAAGTTACATGAATCAAAAGTGACAATAGTGAGCAACCAAAATACATGAGGTAGCAATCGGTACATTACAGGAGGAAAAAGTGATGTGTGCAGGTTACAAAAGCGTACAAAGTACAAGCAGAGGTATAATACTGCAATAAATGGCAGACACTCCAGCACAAGAACAAACGTTACGTAGGCAATGGTGGCACTTGTGCAAGTATGTATCTAAAGCAAACAAAAGTGAGAGGTAGCATACAGTGTGATACCAGAGAAAAGTGACGTGTGCAAGTTACAAAAGGGTACCATACACAGGTACAAGGGTAATACTACAGTAAATGGTAAACACTCAAACTGCCAGAACACACTGGGAAGGCACTTCCCATGCACCAGCTTCACCTCAGCTTCCCCCCTGGCTACCTGGCTACCTTGGATGACCCAGAAAGCTGTGTTTTGTGCTCCCCTGCCAGGACATTTTCCAGAGGCCTGGAGGGCTGATTAATTTAATAATTGCAGGGGCCTTACCTCCGTTTATGTGCTCCTGAGCTGAAGGTCTGGGGAGGGCTAAGTAGGTTAGTAATAGCAGGGGCTTTGCTGCTTTTCAGGTGCTCCTGTGCTGGAGGGCTGGAATAATTTTGTGACAGAAAGGGGCCTTGCTATTTTTTTTAGTTGCTCAGCATGTAGGCCATTGTCACCTTGGCCCAGTGTCCTGTGCAAGAGCAGTATACTCCCACTTTCATTCCTTGTCTGTGCAAATGGTGTTTCATGAAAGGGCACGCCCCTTGAATGTGGGCCACGCCCCTTAAATATGGGCCACGCCTCTTGAATGTGGGCCACTTTTTTCGTCAGTGCCCGGGCCGAATTGTGATCCCAATCCGACCCTGCCTACAAGCCATAGTTGCTGCTTATTTATTGTATGCAACTAACAACCATTGACAAAGCCAATAGTCCTGACTTGTATCAAATATCTGGATGCAATGACAAACCGCAAAATACAAGTCGGGCGGCACACTATGCTAAGCACAGTTTTTTAGCTTAAGTGGTTTAATCCACGCCCTTAATTACATTGGCTACGCCCCTTTGAGAGACACCCTCCCCCTAGTTTTTTCATCCCACTTAAAGACCTGTCCACAGTGTACTCCCAAAAGTCTCTTGGCCCTACTCCATGAGCGACAGAATTTGGGAGCTCGTCATGCAAGCACAGCCTCGAGTTAGCAAAGTATTTGCGGAAGTGGCAAACAAATCCAGAAAAGGTGTCTTAAAGACAAGGGCATACAATAGTGCTTGGGCCCTGATGCAAGGAAGGAAGCGCGTCTCTCTGGCCCCTTGCTCGCAGTAGAAGCACGCCCGGGGCCCTGGAACAAGCAAGGAAAATTTCCCCGCTCTTGAGTAGTAAAATACAGCAATTATTAGGGTTCAAGGGACCCCGGTGCAAGTGCACCTACTGCACCAATTAACCTGCTTGCTCGATTTCGTAAAAGCCCCATAATTGAGATCCAAAGTGCCACCCGATACCCTCGGTGCCATTACAACTCCTGCACTGTCGGAAACTAGCCTCTAGGCAGGTGGTTTAAGGGGCAATACATGCTTTTCGAAAAGGTTATGGCTCTTAGGAAGGTAGGACTGTACAAAATGCCGCAGAGAAAGCTGCGCGGCAATCAGGCTGCACAGGGCCTCGATTACAGGCTGCTGCTGGTCGGAGGACAATGACAACGTGCGTATTAATTAACCAGTGTCGATGGCTTCCCCCTCCCCCTACTTACCGTCTTTGGTTGCGTCTTCTGTCCCTTTTGCAACTGGAGGAGGCCTGCCCCGTCCAAGCACTTCAAAATGTGATGCGGGGAGGTAAAAGTCCCATTTGGAAGTTCGGCAGGAAGAAAGATACAGGTTCCCTTTGAGAAGCAGGGTTGATACGGGGCCAGCATACACCCGGCAACGTTACAGCTTAATCATTTATTGATCAGGGCGGAAACGATTGCGTTACATCCATGTTGCAGCTGTCTCCCAATGAGGGAGTGTCCTGGGACGCTGTCAGTCTACAGAACGGCTCTCCTGGAAATAGGCCACAACGATGGGTGCTTAGATGGAGTGAGTGTTAAACCCTGTGCATCTAAACTACGATCAAAGCTAGAAAATACGTAGAAAATGGGCGTTAAATAATTATTGAAGTATATATCAACATACTACCAGGGGTCGAAGTTTATAACTAAAATGGGAACTGTCATCTTGAGCGCAGTGCGTGCAGGGTCGATGAATGTGTGTGTGTGTGTGTGGGGGGGGGGGGGGGGGGTTCGTTGGGGTTTAAAGCAGTCGTTAAAAAGAAAAACATTCTGTTTTTTCTTGTCTTTTACTTTCTAGTAACTGCATATAAAATAATGCAAAAAACAAACACTGGTCGAGGGTCCAAGGGCTAGATTAACGACCTATGCAGACACACGCCCAAATATTACTTAATGATAACAACAAAGGATGTCTGTTGGTCGAACAGAAAAAGAAGGGTTCAACTGTGATAACTTGAGCGTAGCCTAACCAAAAGCAAGTGACTAAGCAAAAAGTACGAAAAGTGTAACCAACAACACACAATTCCTAAGTTTGGAAAAGGTGCCCATCAGTTCCCACACGGTACCGCCCTATTCATCATTTGGGCTCTCCTTTGTCCAGGAGAAAGTATGGTCTATCACTAGTTGTTTTCGTGACAGACAGCCAACCCAATGTGAGTAATAAAGTATGTGAAGGGTAGGACCGAAAGTTTTAAATATATCAGGGTAACTGAATTGCAGTGCAAAAAAGTGTGTAGTGAAAAAATAATAAAGTATATAAAATTGGGTAGAGATTAAGTAGAAAGGTACAATTTTAATAGGTTCTCTCAACTCTCCCAACATTAAAACCAAGAGAATGAACTAGCAGATTTAACAAAATATCTGCAAGCTAGTAGGGTCAACATGTTTCAGCATACGTGGCTATAGGTACGCCACTGCTTTCTTCAGGACCTAGATATAAATAGCTACTTCTGTTCGACCAAAAGACATCCTTTGTTTTTATCATTATATAAAATAATGCACACACAAAAAGTGAAAAAGTAAATGCAAGTTTAACTGATTGGTTGGAAATACAGTATTTTATTTAGGAAACTTCACTCGGTTAATGGAACCACTTAAGCGGTCTGACTTAAAGCACAGAGCCACAGAATGTAGCTCTGGTTGGTGCAGTGGGGAGGGGAGGTGGAGGGAGGGAGCGGGTTAAGTAACTTACATATTTTTAGTTATACAAGGCTCCAGCCTGTGAAAAAAAAGCACTGTGAATATGTAGGCCATCGGTTTACATTTGCATTACACACAGAATAAAATAAGCTGCGACAAAATGAGCTCATAGATTTAGGTTTAAGGAAAAGAGTGCTTTCAAAAACACAGATTTTACTAATACGTAGCCAAACTGACAACGTAGACAACATTTTTTATACGTTTCCACTAAAAGCACGCGTTCCAGAACTAAGATGATAATACCCTTCCATTACCCCTCAAATGGATACTTCTTTTTTCCTCGTAAAGCTTCACGTGTCTCTATCAATTAAAGCCAACACGGGCTTCCAATCAAGCAGCCTTTACATTTGCAGACTAACCAATTGGATAACCTTATATTTTTTTCAGGTAACAGGCAATTTGGAGAGAAAACCGGCTTCTTTCCCTGTAGACTTCCTTTGTTTCCCTTTCAGCTTAGGCATTGCAACTTTCAGAATTAACGGTTCCGGACGACTGACTTTAAAAAAAGTAGGAGAACTTGTTTTTTTTCCACTTAAAAAGTATGGGTCGTCGTGCCACAAAGATCCCGCCCACGTCGACCTCTGCCTACAACTTACTGGATGCATTCCAGTGCATCACGACCGTGTATGTGTCACCGACATTAAAATCTCCGTTAGAGGGTCACCCCTCAAATTGCATGTACTACAAAGGCCCAAACCTTGCATTGCATGTCTATCCACCAGGTGATACAGAAAGCATGACTCTGCATTACAGTTTTTCTAACCATCAAGCTTCACATATTTTCTAGAGTTCAAGATGTTACACATTAGGGTCACAAAAACACAAATCTCATTAGCTCAAGCATTAGGTGGAGAGATATCCCCCAATTTACATCGAACTTACAGAACCCACGCTTAACATTGCAGGGACCATGAGTGTCCCTCCTTTAATATACATCTTACAAGCTCAGCCATTAAAACAGCTGAGATTTCACCCAGGTTTAAACATCTTTACACATCTCAAAACAGCAGTGGTATCCAACAGATTACATAATCATACAGGCCTAGCTCTTGGAAACCGATCAGGCTACACAGCTCTTGCGAACCGAAGCATTAGAAAGCAGTGAGACCACTGCATACGAAGACACGTTCCCATGTTAGATCTTTTTTATAAGGGGATTTTACACCCAAAATTAGTTGTCTAGCTGTAACAGTTTATCCAAAATGGACTACCAGCTAATATTTATTTTGGTAATTAGAGTGATCTGTATTCCACTGAACTTTAGGTGAGCATATTCCAGCTGGATATGCAATGTAAAGGGTTCCATAGAGTGGGGCCTAAAAGACCATCTACCAAGTTTAACCAGAACGAAGAAAGGTAAAAGTATCAATCACAGAGGTATAATTGAAAAGCATGCTTAGAAATACATTTTCTCTGATAAAAAATGGTCATACCGTTCGACAAGCTCAATGTTTAAGGCATTGTCTATTTTTAAAAATGGATTTCTGCGTTTAAATTAGTTCACAATGGCATGGATTATTAAGCACCTAAATATAGTTGGCTACTCAGCCAGATACTGATTGTGTTTAATTACAACCAGAATTCATAGCACGGCCCCTGTTTGAGGAGGTAAGCACACTTTCCCTCTTGTTGATGCTACAGGCAGAACCCTCAATTGCTATCAGGCTGATCTCTAAAATTAAAATTTGTCTGTGTTTGTTCCTGCTTGGACCGACGCGGAGTACACATCAGCCAGACATCATTATTTATCCTTGGAATTTGTACTATACTTGATGTCCTCTTGTTGGTGTTCTAGATGCTTTTCTACGGTGAAGCAGGCCCATGCCCCTTTAAGGCTGCCTGGCGCGAGGCCACTCAGCTGACTAGCACAGCTGGCACTCCAAAGGCAAGCCTTTCTGCACCCATCCAAGCTCCATGCCAGCCATGCTGCCCAAATAAACACTGAAGGAAAGCCTAAGGTATTTAAAGGAGAACTTTTAAGGGTGGGTTATGGGTCCCTCAACCTGCTCTAATTTAAAAGGATTACAGTTAAAATAAGAAGTAGCGTGGATATGTTAGCTGACATCGGTTAAGCCTGCTTGCCTATGTGTTAGATCTTTTTGAAGCCCCCCCCCTCAGCCATCACAATGTTAAAAAAATAAAGATAATTTAAACGTTGATCAATACACACTATTTAAAAAATCATGCTGAGAAAATCCATGAAATACTATTTTCCAAAGGGTTAGATCTGTTTTTTGTGACAGAAATCTGGCCATCAATTGACTAAGACAGTGATTTGGGGAGAGCCTGTTGGAGGGCTTCAAAATATTTTTACATCGTCCCAGTTATAGAGGGGGCGGGTTAGTGATTATATTTAAAACAAAGGGGACTACGAACATTTTAAAATTAATTGCACTTCTCCAAGTTGAACTACTAGGACTCTCACCACACATAACAGTATCCAAGCATTTGTGTTATAGCTTCCCAGGAATGGCCACCAATTTTGTGAAATTTCTAATATATATCATCACATTGCTAATATTATCCCACAGAACATTTCTTATATTGGGTGATTTTAATGTGTGTAAAATATAGGTTCCAGTCCACATGTGTAGTTAGTCTTCTTCCTTTATTATTTTCTCAACAGCAACCTTGTGGATCCTAGCCAACACATATTGCCCTGATGAAGTCTATGTGCATATTTTGCTGCTAGACGAAACACGTGTTGGCTAGGATCCACAAGGTTGCTGTTGTGAAAATAATAAAAGAAGAAGACTAACTACACATGTGGACCGGAACCTATCTTATGGATTTGTAAATTACTTTGGAACATAGGACTCTCTCTTGCCCGGGATACAACGTATATAAATTTGTTGTTGAGGATGATGTCCACATCAAATGGTGGCGGAGTGATAGACGTCACCGTTATCCCTGGGAGCAGCCTTATATGTTGTGTAATTACCAATATCAACTGAGCGCAAGCTTATAACCAACTATCATACCTCTGTTCTGTTTTTATTTTAATGTGTGGGCTGATATTTCTAAGTCTCATGCAATGAACCTTGTTAATTCAATGACGGGATTGGGTTTAGAGCAATTGGCTTTTTGGCCCCTACCCATAAGAAGGGTCATTTGGTAGATTTTTCCTCCATCTAGCTTGTCTCTAAGGTGAAAATAGAGCCTCAGGTGTGGACAGAACATTGCCTGACTTTCTTCTAACATATGACTCAGGATAGGATTAAAATCGAGCAACGTTACAATGAATAAACCTGCTCTAGGTCGACCAAGGGCAAAATGGTCCTACAATGAGATGACAGACACTCTCAACACTACTTAAAAAACACAGCAGTCGACTTAGTTGACATGGAATATATTACCTACAAGGAGTGGCTATACAAGCACTGGATACTTATAAAAATACAACAGTGCACTCGCTTCTCTGTGGCTTGATGTAATGATGCTCTTAGAGATGTTAAGTTATACTACAAGAGAGCAGAGAAACAATGGCTATACCTCAGAGATAAAACTAAAGCTTAACGATACTTTAATAGCCTATAGTAAGCGAACTACCATCACTAAGGCAGATTATTTCACACAAAAAGCCTAGTCGCCCCAAATGCTGACAAAAAGATTTCCTCCATTGTATCGAACATGGATAATCCATCTTGCACTATACAGACATCTGAACATTCACAATATCTCTGGTAATCTTTTCAACTTTTCTTGAGGAAAAAGTTAACACTTTTGTAAGCCTGGGGTGAGCAGAGAATCTGCTAATTAAAGGCGAAAAACTAGACCACAGCCAGAATGTAGTCAGTATGGCTGGTGATTCTGAAACTGAGGTCAGATGTACAAAGCATTTTTCGGGTCGCAAAAAGCCAGATTAACAGAATAAGGCCGTTTGAGACTGAAACAATGCTTTTTCAAATGTAAAAATTGTGATTCGGTAACTTGCTACCAAATCGCATTTAGCACTTGGGATTCGGTATTTGAAAGGGGCATGTTTAGTGAGTCCCTTCCAAATGCAGAATCGGTATGGTATGTATTACTTTTTTGTGACCGTATTCTGGTCGCAAAACAGAAATACTTTACCTCAAGTTTAAAACTGGTGGTGACCCATTCTTAAAGTGGAAGGGGTCGCCAAAGGATTTGTGAGAATGTAAATGATAATAAATAAATATTAATATTTAATATATGCCTTGACAGGTGCACTGCATAACACTCATCATTCTATACTCCAAATTACAATCCAGCTTTATAAAACTCGATTTTCACCATTGGCTCTTTATGGCCACAAGGAAATGCTGCAAGTACTTACGTGTGTTTAACATTTTCCAGGAAAAGTATGAGCCAGAGAAAGTCATTTATAGAGAGTTAAAGATGGCAGCTGGGCTTTCTTGTGTTTGATAAGAAATTGGGACATGGTCAAGTGTGCATGCTTTGACAGTCGCACTACACAAGACTTCTCATTCTATACTGCAAATTGCGATCCAACTTTATAAAACTTTTTTCCCCCTCATTGGTACTTCACGGGCACAAGGAAATGCTCAAAGTACTTTTGTGTGTTTAATATTATTAGGGCGAGTACGGGCTGGAGAAGGTCATTTTTGATAATCTTTGGACACATACAACATTAAAAGATGGCGGCCAGGTAAAAGCAACACACAGGGTTGGCCAAATGTAGCCACCAGGTGGTGCCAATTTGGAGGGCTATTGAACTCCAGAGTCCGACAGCAACCCCTTGTGCTTTGGTAACACAACACAGGATTTCGTTTGAATCGTGAGCCATCAAACTAACTGGTAAGCATAACAGAGGGGGGACTGTGGTTGTGTTTTTAGGCGAGTTTTCTTACAGCTATGGATTCTATAATTTTGCCTTTGTTAGCTTCACATTTTATATCTGAAAGGGTTTTTAAATCGGTAGCCACAGAATATTAAATGTAACATCGAGAATTAACACACCTCACTTTTTTATGAGATGTATCCCTTTTGACTGGGTTTTAATATATAGCGATTTTGGTAATTTAAAGTGTTGTTAGTTTTATAAATTACTGTTATTCACAATATGATAATGGTGCAACTCGAAGAATTTACACGCTCTGTAAAGTGTATGTGGCCAATTCCCGGTACATTTAAAGGTGATCTTAATTTAATGTAGTCTCTCCCTGTAACCTTTGTTAAATTCCAGGATTTTACAACGCAATATAAGGCCATACATAGTCTCATGACTGACAAAGGACGAGGATACAATCTAAATAATCTGGAAGCCATGCTTTTGTTGATACCAAACAGTGGCCCCAGACCTGCACATTGGGCTTCTACTAAAACGAGCAAAACCAACAATATATGATAGGTTTGATCATTTTGAGAAATACCTTATGATTGTAATCCTCTTCGTTATGCTGGAGGTTTAGGTCAAAACAGTACCAAAATAATGTGGCTTGCAATTTTAAGGTTGTGGTTTCTTACCAAAGATTGATTAGAGATGTGTCCGAGTTGCACCTGCCTTTCACTATTTTGCACAATAGAAACGGTATGTAAGGGTTCTAACACTGAGGTAGAATGTATGTTTGCAACTTTGAATAATACATTCTCTTACCCGAGGTTTGACCAGAGGCATGTCGGGATGTCTGTCACTAATGAGCAGTAATGTACTCATTTTGGACCAATAACGTTTGAACTAATAATGAATTAATCTGATACTGGCAATTCGGCAATCCACTTGTCGCTTGTATGGAGTGCTGCTCTGGAGGGTGTGAAGTGGCTCAATATCTGTCAATACATGATAGTTGGTGCCTGTATAAGGCACTCCCCTCCCGCCCGGACAACTGAATTGCACAAACTAGTAGAGTACTGACATTATAGAATGATGTGACATGGATTCTGGTTACTCAATGTTTAGGAAAAGTAGAAGATATTATAAAGCTTTTCACCTCATGAATGACACAGGCATTCCATTTCACTCCAAAACTCTTTATATATTACTATTAGGATCCATAAAACGACAGCCATCACAGACAAGAAATCCCTACAAGAATTTGTGACTATGGTGCACTAAACGTCAACTCTGGTAGGAGATACTTAGCTCCAAGACTCTCTAAACAGAGTGGCATGTCCATTATTGGGTACCTTCCCTCAAAAGGTAGAATTTTTGCCCTTCTCCTGACTGGGTTGTTTAAAGTTTGGAAATGTAATGTTGTTTATTGATCCATACATTTTTGAAAAAATACGTTCCTTTCACATCTTTTACAGGTCCTAGGGAAATTTGCCAAAAAGTCAGTACACAACTAATTCCATGACATTATCATACTGTCCTATTCAGAGGAACCTCCACGTGAAGTTATGGCTTATCATACCTCATAATAAAAGTGTTTTCACCTGTACTAACTATAATAATAATAGATAGAAAATACATAACCTTGGATTGAACTTTGAGATAAGATGAATGAATCAAATAAAGAAGGAGCTAATGATCAAGCCTCTTCCTGAAAATAACATTTTAGAGAAATGGACTCAGGACTAATATATATGAATTTTATCAAATGACAAACTGTTTTAGGGAAATCTGATGCGCAGTTATAAATTTCTAATAAATAGAGACCGGCTTATTGATTAATCAACTGTAAGGCACTATTTAGGAGTGTGCTTTATACTCGAGTCCTAAAATATTTTAAAATCACATTTGTAATGGGGCATATGTAATTCTTTTGTCACTTTCTTTCTTCCTTCCATATTTTTTTTGATTTAGTGGAGAAAAAAAATTCTATGTATGGGTTTTTTAAACTGTATTTTATATGTTTCTGTAGCCCTGAAGAAGTTCTCTGGCAAAACGCGTTGCCTTCATTTGAAATAAAGAACAGCTTTTAAAACAGAAATAAAGGAAGAAGAACATGAATAAAGGAATTACTTCTGAACAAAAATAATGGAGTCTGTGCATTATGTTAAATAATTGTGCTGAATCGTTTTGAACTGAAGTTTATCATATGGTACCAAAATTGTGGTGCTGGGCCATTTGATTTTGCAATTGTTCATGGATCTATTCCTGTGAGGAAGATGAAGGGGCTGGTCTTCGGGGTAAGTGCACTACTTTATGCTATTGGTAATTTTACCTCACTAAAGTAATAAATGCGATGGTTTATTGCCTCAGCCTCGTTAATTTTGCTACACTAAAGTGTTAGGTGCGATGGCTTATTGCCTCAGCCTCGTTGTATAAAATTATCTCCAATAATATTTTTTAAGAGTAGGCAGTGGTGTCAAGGACCACTGTCTGCTCTTAAACATGCATTGGCAAAGTCAATAGGTCTTGGCAATGCCCGAGCTTTAGGCCTGGTCAATGTGAATGCCTTTTAGCCATGTTGTCTAGCAGCACATCTGCTGTTCAGCATGACTGAAAGGTACTGACAGCCTAGAATCCCAGGATGTTAAACCGACACAGAGTCTCTTCACACCCATGTGGATTTTACTGTCCTGCCCCTCCTAACAGAAAAAAGCACTATGACATGGCCTGTGCTGGCCGCATCATATCACTTTTTTCAGTGACTTTCAGCCATGCTGAACAGCAGATGTGCTGCTAGACAACACGGCTAAAATACATTCACATTGACAAGGCTAATACCTCGGGCATTGAAGAGATCTCTTGGTTTTGCCAATGCTTGTTCGGGTTTGATGGGTTCTTGATTAATAAATATGGAAGTGGGAAACAGTTGAGCAGTTTGAAGTGAAGTGCAGATGTGGCGTAAAGTCCAGAACTGTCGACGGGGGAACTAGGTTCAAATCTCTGTGTTGGCTAAATAATTTGTGAATCTGGGCAAATCTTTTTTTTTCTTTTTTAAAGCTTTATTCTATTCTTACAATCATAAAAGTATATAGAGCCATAAGGGTCCTAATTTAAAACAGATATCATACATAAATTCATTTAAAACCCCATGAATAAAAACAAGTTTTAAAACCAGTAAAAACCTCAGGTTAAAAGAATGAAACATTGGACATATACACACTACAAAAACAGTATAAAAAGTTATTAAATCTAATCAAGGACAGGGAGGAGCTACGTCAGCAAACAAGATGGCTGCTTAGGCTCCCGGCTCCGCCGACCTCCGTAACCCGCCACAATATCCTGTACATTATCTTGATTTTACGCCTAGTCTCTGTGTGTGAACTGTTCCGCACTCCGATGGTGAAATCCAGAAACTTTTATCGGCTTGTTTGACGAAGTTCCATCGAGTTGAAGTTTGCGGCCTACTGCAGCGGTGAAGCCGGGGCCTCGAGTACTTTCACAGCCGGGCTGCAGTGCAACAACATCGGCCGGGAGACCCAGGCTGGGTCCGGTCAATCGGAGTGGAGGCTTTGTTTAAGCCCGAATTTGGCGGCGATCGTTTCTATTGCTCAGTATCGATGGAGGAGTGATTCTGCTCGCTGTTGGCTGCGGTGGGGGTCCCCGTCCCGCGGACCCGGTATTGGGCCTACCGGGGTTCGGTGGTTCAGGGTCTCTGGCCTGCGGCCTTAACCGGGAAGACCGTGGCTGCGAATAAAGACCGGTCACCCTCCGCATCTGCACGTTCGTGATCCTGTTTGTCCCCACCGAGGATGCCAGATTCACCCAGGGAGGTGATTGTGATTGGTGTCGTGCATGAGACTATGGATCGAACGGTGCATGAGCCATCGCTGAGGTCAATACTGGCAGAAATTTGGGCGTTTCGCTCACATGTGGATGTCTTATTGAGCATATTGGACACGCGCCTATCTGAGATGCTCCTGGTGGAACCGGACCCAGCCTTACTGTTGGAACAGGACTCTGCAGCCATTCAAACCGCGGCCATTTTGACTCCGTGCGAGAACCCTGTGAGGAAACAAGTATTGGAACCATCGGATGGTGCCCTGGGAGACGGTGTTCCTGAGGATGTCATTGTATTGCCGAACCTTCCACCACTATCGACTTTGGATATATCAAAAGGCGTTCCCCTCCCGGAGACTTTTGTTTGTGACTTTCCATTCATTTTGTTGTCATCTTCTCCTTTCTTGGTGACTCTATGACTCCTGTGCAGGATACATTGGGACTGTTCATCTAAGAGGGAGAGTTCTTCTGCGTCTGAAGTTCTTGTGGACTCACTGCCTGCGAGTCGCCATGGATTGACTCTGAATGACTCTCTTCTCCTTTATTACTTCTTTGTGTGCCTTTGGGTCTCGCTGGGGGGGGGGGGTTCGTATGCTTGTTCGGAAGGGCCAAGGTTAAGTTCAACTAGGACTGGAAGGGTTGGAGTGGCTTTTACAAGTGTTCGACTTGCAACTGTTTGATCTAAGAGGCTGGGCGGTGTATCACGGTACCCTCTAATTTCTTCTATAGTGTTGTCATACGTTTGTCTTTTAGTGATAGGGGGTGGCTGTTTCTGGCAGGGGGACTAAAGGGGCTGGGAGCCCAAATGGATAAGCCCTCCTCCACTCTTTTTCCTACCTTTAGGGTTTTAGTTATTAGGGGCGACAGGCACACTGCTAGTGGGGTCAGGCTGTAGCCATTTGCAGGGGTGCAGGGTGGGGGGCTGGAAAGGGTTTTTTTATTTTGCCTTTTTTATTTCTATGGCCTTTCTTTTCCTTCTCTTTCTTTCCTTAAAGGATCAGTATAGCTATGAATCATTCGGATTCTTATTGTGTGCTTGTATTTAGTGCTTATGCTTTTATGATATCCTGATTTCCGGGTGGGCAGGCCCTGAGAACTGGCGCAACATTGAATGTGTATTGTGTTGTCGTTTGTACTGATTTATATGCTTTGGCGCCAATGCTCCATTATAGCGGTTATTATATGCAAATCCTGTCTCTTACCCTGTCCCCCGCATTCTTCTGTTTGATTGTATTGCACCTGATCCTCTCTTATCTAATATAAAATGGAACCTCTGTCTCATCCTGGAACCCAGTTGTGCATTCTAATACAAGTTTTATCCTGAATCGCTGCCAGACCTCTGGGTTGTCGGCTGATGAGCTGTGTCGTACTGTGATATCGGCGGTCATAATTTGTCTAGCGGCCGGCCCCCGCGGTTGTAGGCCCATGCTTGTATTTTTATTGAATGCTAAAATAAAGTTAAAAAAAAAATCTAATCAAGGACAATGTGCAATTTGACGCGCCCTCAAGATCCAGGCCCAACCTAGGAATTTCGCCATAGCTAGTACAATGGGTAATGATGTATCTGTGCGCAATAAAGTCCAGAACTGTCGACAGAGGAACTAGGTTCGAATCTCTGTGTTGGCTAAATAATTTGTGAATCTGGGCAAATCACTTACGCTTCCCCCCTGCTTACGCCAATTAATGTGTTATTGTGTAATGTAATTGTAATTGCAGAACTTCTGGAGCACGTAAAACCAGAACGGACTGAAGTGCTGAGCTGATTGAGACTGTGTGGCGGGTGAGAACCCGGAGCAGAGAGAACCAAAGCAATGCGCTGACTCTTATAATAATAATAATAATAATAATAAGGTAGTTTCTAAAGAGCCTGGTGACGCCTTTCCGGCGTGTCCCCGCGCTGTGGAGAACAAGTTATCATAAACAGACATCCCAGTTCCCACCGCCTATTCAGCTGCTTATAGATTATATAAGTATGTTTTTAGCAGAGTTCTAAATTTAGTTTCCGATTCTTCCAGTCTTAGGGAAATAGGTAGAGCGTTCCAGTTTTTTGCCACTACAGCTCTAAAAGAGCGACCACCGAGTTTCGCTCTTTTTACACGGGGGATCGTCAGCAGACCCATCCCCTCTGAGCGTAATGCTCTGGTCGGCTCATACCCAAGTACTAGATCCTGAAGATAGGGAGGAGCTTTATGTTGGAGTATCCTATGACACATTAAGAGAGCTTTGAACATCACTCTTTTTTTGACCGGTAGCCAGTGTAGGGCTGCTAATGTTGGTTTGGATGCTGCTCTTCTGGGGAGTCGTAGAACAAGACGAGCTGCTGTGTTTTGGAGGACTTGTAGGCGCTCTAGACTGTGTTCTGTGGCAGCCAAGAACAAGACGTTCCTGTAGTCCATACGGGATGTCACCAGCGCCTGAGTCATAGTGCGTCTGGCATCCAGCAGGAGTAAAACAAGGGTGCGATTTAGTGTTTTCAGAACCCCGAAACACTTTCCTACGAGGCAACGAATGTGGCCTTCGTAGGACAGAGTGGGATCAACCCATATTCCCAAGTTTTTGGCTTCTTTACAGGGAACAGGCGTAGGACCCAGACACGTTGGCCACCAGTCTGGAGTCCAGCTCAGGTTGCTCCCACCCACAACCATTACCTCAGTTTTAGATCCATTTAGTTTCAAGCAATGTGCGTCCATCCATTCTGCTAGTGCTTGCATGCAGGCCTTAAAATTGGATGCCGCCGTTGATGGTGCTTGAGACAGAGAGATCAGCAGTTGGGTGTCGCCTGCGTAGGAGACCAACTCTACCCCGTACGCTCGCACCACTTCGGCCAGGGGGGTCATGTAAAGATTGAATAGAGTTGGACTCAGGGTAGAGCCCTGAGGTACCCCCTGTTCTAAGGCCATCTCTGCTGATCTACAAGAGCCTCGTTGTACCTGAAAGCTTCTGCCTGTGAGGAAGGACTTCAGCCACCCCAGTGCGGAGCTGGTGACACTCGCTTTAACTAGACATTGTAGTAAGATGGAGTGGGCTACAGTGTCTAATGCCGCACTGAGGTCGAGCATCACCAAGGCCATGGTGTTACCGGCATCCGGATCTTAGGATCTCAGTCGCTCTCAGGAGGGCTGTCTCCGTGGAGAAGCCCGCCCGGAAGCCCGATTGAGAGGGGTGCAGGATATTAGTTTTCTCTAGATGTGTCATTAGTTGACAATTAGCAACTTTCTCCGCCACTTTGGCTAAATACGGGAGCAGAGAAATAGGTCTCAGATTCTCCAGTATGTCCTGGCTTATATTGGGCTTTTTCTTTATGGGAAGCACAATCGCTTTTTTCCAGTCTTCCGGGAGATATACTGTGGAAAAAGATATCTGGAGTGTATGCCTGATGTATGGCTCCAGTACCGAGAGGCTTTCTCCCATTACCCTAGGAGGGGCCGGGTCTCGAGGGGAACCCGATTTGATTCCCTGACAGAGGCTACGGAGCATCTCTGGGGGAGGAACCGAGAAGAATTTCAATCCCCCTTCTGTGTTGTCTGCTGCCCTGATTACTTCAAATTTTGTTCCATCTTCTGGTTTATTGGAGAAGGTAGCATATATGTTCCTGACCTTTCCTGCAAAGTACTCAGCTATTTTGTTCGATTCTGCTACCAAGTCAGTGTCATGGGTGGTTGGGTTAAGTACCACCGAGATCTCTTTGAAGATTTTAAAAAGCTCTTTCGATGAGTTTTCTGCCTCCCCAATACGTTTCTTATAATGGGTGGCTTTAGCTCCACGTACCATCATTTGATATTTTTTCTGCGCCTCCTTGTAGTTTAACTTACTCAGAGGGCAGAAGTCTATCCGCCATCTCAGTTCCATTTTTTTACAAGCCGATATAGCCGCTTGTAGATCGGGTGTAAACCAAGGAGCTGATTTCCTTTCTCTGTTCCCTGTCTTGGCAAGATACATCGGGGCTATCTTATCAAGGGCCCCGAGAATGCGCTCTTCTAGCCTTTTGAGTGCGCTTTCACAGTCGTCACCCCTCGGTGGACCCCCTTCTAGCAGCAGTTCGTTAAACGCATCTTGTGAGAATTGTTTCCATTTGCGGCGGGGGTATCTTTTATTCTCCACTCTGTGAGAGTCAGTGGTTAAAATAAGAATTTTAAATGGGACCAAGTAGTGGTCTGACCACGGGACCGGAAGGGGCATATCAACCCTTACTCCGTCCCAACTACAGAATATTGGGTCTAATAGATGGCCCTGTTTATGGGTGGGGGTATGATTTTTTAAATCGATTTGTAGTGCCTGTAGGTCTAGGCTTAGATTACTGGCTTCCTTATCCTGCTCATCTTCAAATATTGAGGTCTCCTAATACCAGAAGTCTGCTCTTTCTAGTTGCCAGATGAACAATACCCTCCACCAAACTAGATTTAAAGTTCTTCAGTCCACCTGGGGGTCTATAAACAAGAATCCCCGACACAGAGTATTGGGGCCCCAGTTTCAGAGAGAAACAGCCTGCTTCACAGTTGTCTATATTTATGGGCTCTAAGGTACATTCCATCGGAGATTTGATGACAATGGCAATTCCCCCTCCTCTTCCTTCACTCCTATCTAACCTGGCCAGGGAGTAGGACGGTGGGATTGCTTCTATTATCTCTGGATCAGAGTGTTCCCCTAACCAAGTCTCCGTTAGGAAGAGAAAGTCAAGTTTCTCATCCAAAAGGAGATCCCAGATCTGACTGCTATGCTTACTTAATGAGCTACAATTCAGCAGACCTTCCCTGGATAGTCTTATTGCCTGTCCCGCTATGCGGTTCCCTCATACCTTTGAAGGAACATAGTGGACAGTCTCGGAGTGTAAGAGCTTCCATAGAGTGCCAACAGGGCTCCTCCCTGGGGGGTCGCAATGTTAGCAGTTCCTGTTTATCATACTGAATGTGGGTTTGCATAGTTTGTGCAGAGATCTTGGCCTCGGGCCCTGTCCGGTCGCGGACGGGGACTTTAGGGAGGGCCAGTTTGAGAATAACTAAGTTTTCACCTGCCTACGAAATATCAGGTTTGTATTTAAACTCCTGACATATTCCGGGAGGGAATTCCACAGCCTGGCAGCTGCCACTGTGAAGTCCTGTTTCCCCTCACATAGCTTTCCTGCACCTAGGAACAACCACATTCCATAGGCCCACAGATCCCAGGGAACTCGTAGGGGCATACCAATTAAAGGTGGTTCTGAGGTAAGATGACCCTTGCAAGTGCATAACCTTGTAAACTAAGCAAAGAGCCTAAAAACACCAGATTCTGAACTGAGAGCCAGTGTAGGTGCCTCAATCCCTCCTAGACTGAACAATGTTTAGGTACTCCCAGGACCAAGCGAGCAGTCGCATTATGTCAGGTTTGAAGCTTGTTTAGGGAGAACTGTTTAACATTCAAATACCGAGCATTGCAGTAGTCTAAGTAAGAGGTGATGAGCGCATTGACCACTGACACCCTAAGCTCTTTTGGGAGAAACAGTAGAATTTTCTTCAAGATCTTGATGATCCAGAATCAGGATCCGTTTATTCAGTCCTATTCACCTGGGTGTCAAAAGTCAAAATCACACCCAGGTTCTTGGCCACAGAATCACACATTTCTGGCCACCAGCGGTCATTCCAAATGGAACTATCCCTTCCGAAGACTAAGTTCTCGTTTTCTCCCCATTAATTTTGAGCCAGGACCCACTCATCCACTTGCTGATCTCCATCATGCAAGCCCTGAACCTGTCAGCCAACTCTTCCCAGTCATCGATGTGAACGATGATCTGAGTGGCATCTGCATAGGACACCAGAAAACCAAAAGAGCGCACATCTTCGCCAAGTGGGCGACAATAAATTAAATAGGGTCTGGCTTAAGTAGTACCCTTGTGGAACACCACAGGGGGAGCTGGAAAGGAGGCTCTGAAGTCCCCACAGCGAACCTTGAGCATCCTATCCAACAGGAAAGACTCCAGCAAATTGAGCGCCATGTCCTTCAGCCTAGCATGATGCAGCCTTCGCACCAACAGGGATGGAAATATGGTGTCAAAGGCTGCGGACAGGCCTAGCAGCACAACAATAGCCACACCACTTTGGTTGACTTGCCTGCGAATCGAGTCAGCAGTTGCTATAAGCGCAGATTCGGTGCTGTGATTCCTACTGAACCTGTTTTGAGAGTGGTCCAGCAGTTCTTGATCCAGGAGAAACTGGGTTGGATCACGATTTATATGCTTCTCCAAGAGTTTAGCTGGAGCGGGCAGTAACAAATTAGGGTGCACATTTTTTTTTTTCAATCGCTGGAGTCCCCCACAGTTTTTTTCTTCAGAGGGGTGACAAATGCCTCCCTTCAACCCTATGGGTAAAGTCCAGACTCCAGAACCTGAGAATAGACCTTCTCCAAGGCATCCACATTCAGGTCAGGGACCAGCTGCGGACAGGGATCGCCCAGTGAGCCCAAAGTAGTTCCTCCCAACAGTCTTTATTTTAGATGCAGGAAGTGAGGAGAACCTGGCTAAACATCTGGGGTTAAGCAAGATGTGGTCACACCCTCCTTATAGAGAGCTATAGCTCTCTCCTCACCTTCTCGAAATTACCAGGACTATCCATAGGCACAGGAAATTGGCAAAGATCTTATCTTTGAAGAAATACGCAACCTTATTACAGAAAGCCTGTGAGTTCTCCACCGCTTAATGTGCAAGAGATGCCAAGAAGGCACGCACAGTGTTAAAAAGTTCCTTATGAACTTTAATAGGTGATCTAATTCTCTGGGAGAAATATACCGCTTTCGCCTTCTTGATAGCCAACTTGTATTTGAGAATGAGCTCCTTATGTTTCATTTTCTACCCCAATTCAGGAGCCAATCTTCAGCTACGTTCCTGCATCCAACATTGCTTTTGAAACTCCTTGAGCTCCTCAGAGAACCATGGGGTAGAGGGTTTCTTCCTACCCTCAGGAGGGTCTGGCCGGATTGGCGCCCTACTCAATGGCTGACCTCACCAATTGTTAACATTCTCTGCCAGTAAGCCTGGACCCTTAAGATCATTCTCTTTGAATTTTAACAGGAGCTCTGAGAAATTGCCAGCCATGATTTTTCTCCAATTTCTGACGCTCTTAGCGATGCCTAATGTACTTTCCGCCACATGTCCCTTGTGTACTCAAAACATTACCAGGGTCTCTTGATTGGAAAAGATCCCATTCAACGTGTGTTCGGGTTTATGATTTGGGGTACTGACCCACTGGCTAAGGCCGAAACTGTGCATTAGGTCGAGTAGACCCTGGTATCACAGTCCCTCTCTTCTTACAAATGAAAATAAATGTAAATCACCCAGAATGGTGAGACTACCACAGAAGATAAAGGACTTATGTACTTGATGCCAGTTCATAATGAACTGCTTTTTGGGGCCAGGCAGACGATAGGTCAGGAGGCCCGCCAGAATCACAGAATGCAAAACCTGGTGGTGTAGCGACCGCAATGTCCAGGCCAGATCTTCATTGGCCCCCGATTCTTAAACAAACAGGCAGTCTAACTGTTCTGTAGCTGGTGAGCACTGAAAGCGCTCCAATACCATTGGCTAGTGTAGGCACTATGGCAAGATGGAGGATGGAACAAGTGCTCAAATTCCATTGGATCGTGCAAAATGTTTTTTAAAAAGCAGCAGCAACAAGGGAGGTATGGGGGGGACGGGTCAAGCAGGGAAGCAGGATGGGATAGGGAGATGGCCAAGCAACGATGGGAAAAAAACCTTAATTGAGCAGGACCAGCAACAAAAATTAATGTGTCATTGTGTAATGTAACTGGTGAGTAGCTAAAGCGCTCCTATAACATCTGCTTGTGTTCGCACTACGGCAAGACGGACGACGGAGTAAGCGATCCAATACCATCAGATCATGCAAAAAAAAAAAAGTGATGTTCGAGTTTAAATAATTTTTTAAGAAATGCATTGGTTTACGTACACGTGCATGCATTTTAGTGGTATGTGTGATACCCCCACTCACCTCGCAGGTCATACACTCGACCCTATCTTCACCTCCAGCAAACATATCTCCTTCAGTCACACCACAGCTCTCCACTGGACGGACCACAGCTGCGTTCACTTTATCTACAAAAAGACCACAACCCACAACCATCCTCAACCTACTCTGCGAAGAAACTGGAACAAAATCACCAACGACCAGATCTCCTCATCGCTTCTTCAAAACCCCCCTGCCCATTCATCGAACGCCAACCAAGCAGCCATCAACCTCACTCAATGGCTAACCAACAGCGCCGACAACCTAGCACCCCTGAAAAAACGTCAAATCAAACAAGGCAACAAAAACGCCCCCTGGTTCAACGATGATCTTAAGAAATCCAAGAAACTCTGTCGCTCTCTCGAAGGCCTGGAAAAAAGTCCCAAACACCAACACCAGAGTCGCCTTCAAAAACGCCACCCGCATACACCACCAACTGATCTGGACAGCCAAGAAAACCGCATTCAAAGACCGACTTGACCATCGTCAAAGAATTCACCAACCCCATTGCCAACTCCAACGACATCACTCCCTCTCAAGACCTCTGCGACTCCCTAGCTTCGTTCTTCCACGACAAAATCGCAGACATCCATAACAGCTTCGACAACCAACCCGGAGACCAACCCACCCAACCTTCTGCCACACCTTCACCCCCCTTGAACATCCTTAATGACTGGAACCCAATCTCCACGGATGATACCATCCGCCTGATGAACTCCATCCACTCAGGATCCCCCTCAGACCCATGCCCTCACCACATCTTCAACAAAGCAGATTCCATCATCGCACCCCACCTCCGTGATGTCATCAACTGCTCCCTCACCTCCGCCACCTTCCCAGATAGCTGGAAACACGCTGAACTCAGCGCCCTTCTGAAAAAACCCACAGCTGACCCCACCGAACTCAAAAACTACCGCCCCATATCTCTCCTTCCATTCCCGGCCAAAGTCATCGAGAAAGCTGTCAACAACCAGCTCGCCGCCTTCCTCGAAAGCAACAAATCCCTCGACTCCTCACAGTCCGGCTTCCGAGCCAAACACAGCACTGAGACCGCACTCATCGCAGCAACAGACGACATTCGAACTCTACTGGACAATGGTGACACCGTCGCCCTCATCCTCCTTGACCTCTCCGCAGCCTTCGACACAGTTTGTCATAGCACCCTGTTACAACGCCTCAGTAACATCGGAATTCAAGGAAAAGCACTGGAGTGGATCACCTCGTTCCTTGCCGGAAGAACTCAGAGAGTCCGCCTCCCACCATTCAAATCAGAAGCCACTGAAGTCATCTGCGGCGTGCCACAAGGACCTTCACTCAGCCCCACCCTCTTCAACGTATACATGAGCCCCCTCGCGGCCATCGCACGTCAACACGACCTCAACATCATCTCCTACGCTGATGACACTCAACTGATCCTCTCACTCACCAAAGACCCCAACACCGCCAAAACCAACCTACATAAAGGAATGAGAGAAGTAGCCGAATGGATGAAGCACAGCAGTCTGAAACTGAATTCCGGCAAAACAGAAGTCCTTATCTTAGGTACCTCCCCCTCCGCCTGGGACGACTCGTGGTGGCCAGAATCCCTTGGAAAAGCACCCATCCCAACAGACCACGCACGAAACCTGGGCATCATTCTGGACTCCTCACTCTCGATGACCAGACAAATAAACGCAGTTTCATAATCTTGCTTCAACATTCTTCGCATGCTCAAAAAAACATTTCGCTGGATCCCCACTGAAACCAGAAAAACGGTCACCCACGCACTGGTTACAAGCCGCCTGGACTACGGAAACACCCTATACGCCGGTACCACCGCAAAACTTCAGAAAAAACTCCAACGCATCCAGAACGCATCAGCCAGACTCATTCTAGACATTCCGCGTAAAGATCACATTTCTGGTCACCTGAAAAACCTCCACTGGCTCCCCATCAATAAGAGGATAACATTCCGCCTTCTAACCCACGCACACAAAGCACTTTACGAACTTGGACCCGAATGCCTCAACACACGACTTTCCTTCTACACCCCCTCCCGCCAACTACGCTCCTCCCACCAAGCCCTTGCTGCTGTACCTCGCATCAACAAAACCACCATGGGAGGAAGATCCTTCTCCTACCTGGCGGCTAAAACCTGGAACTCACTTCCCACTCACCTTCGCCTCACTCAGAACCACCTAGCATTCAGAAAGCAACTTAAAACCTGGATATTCGACAAGTAACTCCCCACCCTTCTCCAAGCGCCTTGAGACCCTCTGGGTATGTAGCGCGCTATATAAATCACTGAATTGAAATTGAAATTAAGTATACAAGGGAGATGGCCTGAAAACACAAGTACTCCTATGGAGTGCTTGAAAGAAAAGAAAAAATTGTTCCATAAACCAGGAGCTGTGAAAGAAGACATGTACTTGGTCAATGCACTATGGGAGGGCCAAACACAAGAAGAGGGCATGATGGCAGCATGCCATGACGAATGGCATCAAAGTAAATGAGAGCAACGCTGAGGTTTTCCAGTGGTAGGAGATGTACAGCCTGTAAGCCCACAGAAAGAACCCAACACATCTCTTCGAGACAGCGCTGTCTAGCCAAGATCTAAAAATGGAACTTCAAGGTTTAATTTCTTCTTTTTAAACACATCCCGTTTTCCTTTAAGGAATATGGGCTGCATTGAAAAAAAAATGCTTTGTTAAAAAGCAATCATAGACATGGTGGTTTGCTGACCTCAACAGGCCACCATCCCTGGGATGGCTGTGATTCCTAATGGATCGCAAACTGCCACCTACCTCATTAATATTAATGTGGTAGGTCGATTTGTGACCCACAAGAAGTCTGCCAATGAAACTCAATGAGTTTCATCCATTAGGAATACCGATTTCCTAATTGCGATTTGCAGGGAATCAAAGTTAGTAAATCAGTATTCCTAATGTTTGTACATCTAGGTCCCAAAATCCAACTAGCTTTGGTTGATGGATCTTGAATCCTTCATAATTGCAAATTCTATGTCCTCAGCTTCACCTCCGGATCCTACATCTCCTAGGATTTAGAGGAATATGTCCTTGTCCTAGGCCAAACACCTATTGGCAATCTGTATTAACTGTCGAGGCCCAGGAACCATGCCCTTGGAATAGAAAGAGGCCATGGTATTCAGCTGCTTAAAAAACTTAATTAGGACACTTCAAATCTGAGCAACTTAACGGCCCTTAGCTCTCCTCCACTTTCCAGCAAAAATCATGGACAAATATATTAATAAGTGGATTTCGGGCTCTGTGGAGCATCACCAACTGCTGGGCACTGCCCGATCAGGTTTTTTGCCGGCATATACTACTGAATACACTCTTGTCTCGGTCTTAGACGACCTGAGAACGTCAGCAGACAAAGGTCACTTGTGGCCTTTGTCTTACTTGATTTGTCTGCTTCAGTCACAACGGTATCCAATTATACTCTGATCACCAGTTTAACAGAGGTTGGTATTGGAGAAAAAGTGTTGAATTGGTGTACATCATATCTAGAAAACAGATCCCAAGAGGTTTGTCTTACTTCTTTTAAGTCCAAATTTAAGCTTTGGGTCACGGTGTTCCACTGGGTCTCCACTAAGAACTACTTTATTAAACTTGTTTTTAAGGCCATTAGCACAGCTGATTAGAGCCCATGGAGTAAACTTCATGAATTATGCCTAGGACACTCAGTTCATTATATGTTGATCACTATATCCCTTATCCTTTTAAGGTCTTTCATAAAGGTATGCAGGATAGTACTTCATGGTAAGCTGGGAACTCCTTGAAATTTAAAGGAGACAAGATGGAAATCCCGACTTGCTCTACTGCCGGCCTTCGAGAGCTCTTACTCCTAATTTCTGGCCATAGTCAGGTGATTCTATACTTTGTGTTTCAATCTAAGTCTGTAATTTGGTTCATCAAATTGATGACCTGTCACTGTCCAGTCCTGTAAATAAAGTGTCATCCTCCAGCTTCTGCTTGATACGGGGCCTTTGTAAAATTCTTGCTCTTCTCCCTGAACGTAGGTGTCCTTTTATAGTAAAATCAATTATTTAAAGCAGAATGTTGCAATTCTCTATTTCTGGGTGCTCCAGGATATACCCTGAAGTGACTTTAGCTGCTCCAAACTTCTGCTGACAGACTAGAACTGCTACAGCCACACCAATCGTTTACATCTGGTGGCCTTTATGCACTACATTTGCTGCCTCTGTCTAAGAAGGTTATGTTTAATGCACTCTGCATTGTACACAAAAACCATTCTCAAGTTAGGGCTATAGTTTCAGAACCAGTAGTTCAAACGATATCGACTCATATGCCTTTTGAGCTCTGTTGATGCAAACCTTAAACAAGTTCAGATCAGAGAAAGCATGAGGCAGAGAATTTTAATTGCAAGCTGCACATCTCTGGAATAGCTAACCTCAGTCCCTGCGCTCTACAAGAGAGTTCTTGGCATTTAGGAAGGCCTTAAAAACCTAGCTTTACCTCTCAGGTTTGCTGTTGCACACGTCATTACTTGGCTATTATCATCCCTAGGACACCTGTGTAGGTAGCAATTGTAATCTATATATTTTTTATAATAATAATAATAATAATAATAATAATAATAATAATAATAATAATAATGAAATGCAATGCCTATAGACTGAAAACCTATGCATATAAGAAGGACACGCAAAATGTTTCTGACTCATTCAGAACTGTTCTGGTTGCAGCATGCTAACTCATTACAAGCAAGTTAAGCATAAATGCAGAAAACAAATGTGCTGGCCGCAGTAACAAAAAGAAGGAACCACAAAATGGATCTTTTCACAAGAGCATCGGATGGTAAGAGGTGACTTCATGAACAATTTAGAGTCTATGATTGAAGATGCAGATACTAACTGTACTTGAGGTCCGGTCATTTGCCTCCAAGGTCAGAGGTCAGCTCGCCACGTGGAGAAGAATTTCTGATTTTGATTAGTTTAATTTCAGCTGACTGGCTAAACATCGCCACGGTCTGGATGCATAACCGACCTGAACTTCTAGTGAACTTTATCCAATTGACATTTAAAACCGAGGATCAGAGGGGAATGGTTTGCTTTCATATGAAAAACTTGATTTCAAATGAATAAATAGCCAAAAGCATGAGATAACATGTATATATATCAGTGAAATTGCTGATCTCTGAGGCATTACCTCCCCCATTTCTTTGTCTAGGAGAGTACTGAAAAGATAGAAGAGAAATTACATGGGAACAGTCTTCCGAGATCAAGATCATCCATTGTAGGATTTTTTCCCCACTGTCAATACTTGAGCAAGAGACGCAACAGGCTCAGATTTTAGATACAGCAACTCCTCGGATATACAGATTTTATAAACTAGGGAATTAAAACCACAGTGCTATGTCTCAGTAAATTCAGGCATTAAGCAGCAATACTACACCTCAAGTTACACAGATTTGACAAACTCTGACAGAGAGCAGGGTTCAATTGTTAGATTAACTTGTAATCAGACTTTAAACAGCAACATTGTCACTCCTACACATAGATATGGCCAGAGACAGTGAGGCTATCCCTGGGGTTACACAGATTTGACCAAATCAGGACTTAGACCAAATGCGTTCCTCAGTTTACACAGATTAGTATAGCTATGCAGGCCTCAGGCAAAAGGGATATCATTCAGATGGCACATATCCTCTGGTATAAGATAAAAGACAAACCTCAGCCTTCGTTGACTCGGTTCTTAAGACGTACAAAAGGGGGTGGTGATGGACGGAGCATCTGAATCAATCAAACACTCACACCCAGTCAAAAGATCAGGGTTTAATCTATCACCGTTCTTTAGCCCACTCTGCCACCCCAGTTCAGACATGGCTATATGCAAATCAGTCTGACCCTGTGCCTCATGGGAACAGTCCAGCTCGAACTGCCAAGTCATGTCTTCCCTGGACCGGAAACAAGCTTCCGAGGACCGGTTTCTGGCATTCCAGCCGTCTTCAAGCAAGCCGGGCTGAAGACGGCTGGAATGCCAGAAACCGGTCCTCGGAAGCTTGTTTCCGGTCCAGGGAAGACATGGCTTGGCAGTTCGGGCTGGACTGTTCCCATGAGGCACATGGTCAGACTGATTTACATATAGCCATGTCTGAACTGGGGTGGCAGAGTGGGCTAAAGAACGGTGATGGATTAAACCCAGATCTTTTGACTGGGTGTGAGTGTTTGATTGATTCAGATGCTCCGCCCATCACCACCCCCTTTTGTACCGCATTTGGCCGCCATAAGTGTGGCAGGGTATGCTCAGACGTGAGTCCCTTGCTCACTTTGCCACTGGATTCAAGCAAGCCGGGCTGAAGACGGCTGGAATGCCAGAAACCGGTCCTCGGAAGCTTGTTTCCGGTCCAGGGAAGACATGGCTTGGCAGTTCCGGCTGGACTGTTCCCATGAGGCACAGGGTCAGACTGATTTGCATAGCCATGTCTGAACTGGGGTGGCAGAGTGTGCTAAAGAACGGTGATGGATTAAACCCAGATCTTTTGACTGGGTGTGAGTGTTTGATTGATTCAGATGCTCCGTCCATCACCACCCCCTTTTGTATCGGTTCTTAAGACAGCACAGCACCTAGATCAATGCCATTTGATTTAAAACAAAAAACCTAACTTGGAAAACTTCTAACCTGTAATATTCAAAACAATAATTTTTAATTACCCATGCCCTTCTCCAGTAAATCTATTTTTACCCCCATGTGTGCTCGCCTTCTTGTTGTTAATTCCCTTTTCTTTCAAAGGGTTTTCCTAACCGGCTTCACTGTTCCTTTCTTCAAGGTATTGCAAGTGTTATACATTTTAGTATGCAAAAGAAACTTTGCTTTTCTGAAACATATACATTGTCATGAATTTAAAAATGTGAAAAGGGTTTTACACATTTATATTTAGCTATCTTGGTATCAGACATTTTTTTCTATCATAGCGCTAAATGCAAAATCGTTTCAAAATAATTCCCTCTCCTGTTGCGGTGCTTGATCAACATTGACATATATAACATGTAATTATGAAGACTCTGCAGAATCAAATGTGTCTTGCACAGACTGGTACTAAGGCTTAGAGACTTCCATTAGATGTATAAGTTATGGCTTGTGTGTAGTCTATTTTGGATATAACAGGCTTGGTCTTCAGAGTAGTATCTGCAAGTATCGAAAGAATGACATGGCTGTGTGTGTGGGAGACCTTGGTCCTGGATGAAGCAAAGTTGGTCCAAGATGAAATGCTTTAAACAAAGTCATCTTGATGTTTGGTTTCACGTCACTAGAGTTTAAATCGCAAAGCATTTTCGACTAAGTGTGCACAGTCTTGAAAAAGAGCAGTTAATCTTTATGCATTTGAGCGAGGGAATTTCAATGTGAGAATAAAATATTGTGCAGGATCTGTGGAGCTGGATTGACTCATTTCATAGTTTCTATGGAACGGCTTCAGCTGTGGAGTATGGCTTGGGGAATGTTTAGCCTAGAGTACAATGTGTGGTGTTAAAATAGGGCATACATGTAATGTTTTAGAGCAGCATTCCAACATGTGAGGCGAGGGGTATGTTTGGTTCTGGGTAAGGTTTGGAGCCTGGCATACTGGATCCTTGGCGTAGTGCTGGGGAGAAACATGCTAGGTACAAGTTGTGGGTGTACATTGTTGGACTAGCGGTAGTATTGCAGTGAGAGGGTGTTCAGTTCACAGGTGGTATTTGGGGAACAGTATGCTTGGTCCAGAGGTCGTAGTGATTTGAAGTACGCTTGGTTTCAGTGGTCATATAATTGGTGGCTGACTTGTTCAAAAATAGGGTTAATATTGTAGAGCATGATTGCCCCTCTGGTAATACTGTGGGTTGCAGGCTTGTTGCAGATGTATTGTCTGGAAACAGATGTTTTCTCCAAGAAGAGACTTCCAGGTCAAGGGCCACTGTCCGGTGGGTGGCCACTGTCAGTGTTGTCTAGAAGAGTTTCAGGTTTGCCAGGGTCTTTACTATTTGACTCATTTAGTGTCAGTAGGCTTACTATATGGCTCGGCTCGTGCCTTGGGAGAAAATGCCACAGTCTAAGGATTTGCGTCCATCATTGTAACCTGTTTTTCAAGTCTGATTGGATGCAAGTCTTCTCTCAACAAAAGCCAGGGCTGAGACTCCAATAGAGCATACGATTAAAATATAGACAAAGACTGCCACAATATGAGCCCATAACATGAAGCAGCCGGGTAATCCTTACGCTGGGAATTTGGCGAGGCAGTGAATATGGTGTTCGTATACCTAGGTGGCAGTTGGAGAAGGCACATGTGAGTAATGCTTGTGGTTGCGTGGTTAACCTGCTATTGTGTATGGGACAACATTTATTCCAGCGGGCAGGGGCATCCTTGTTCAAGAAACTAACGTTTAGCGGTCCAGTTGGGACATGCAGAATGTTTTTGAGGCATGTTTTGTCCAAAGAGTAGTGTCTGAAATGCATGTTAGGCCCAGGAAAACACCTGTCCACTCGTCATGTATTCTCTTTTCCTAATATCTCCGCCTTCCCTCGTCCCCTCTCATGTGGTCTCTACCTCTCACTCGCGCCCCCCCCCCCCCATCTACGCCAAACGCTTTCTCACCTGGGATCTCTTCATTCCCTCTCACCTTCCTCCGTTGCTTTCTCTTGGGCAGGTCCTCCAGTTGACAGCTGCCCGACCCTCCTCTGCACCGAGTGCCTTTTCCACCAATCACAGCGCGGTACCCAACATGTAACACCGCCCTCTCACACCACTTCCACCAATCGCACATCCCCGTATGGCACCTCTAGTCACAGTGTGACAGCGCCGACCTTTAGCCTGCACGCGGGAAATAGACACAAAAAGAAGACAAAGGCCGCAGAGTCGCAGAAAGAGGACGAACATCACCTGGGACCAGTGAATATCTACTCTTTACAACAATTAGCATGGTGAGGGCCTTAGGCTGTAATCACGACGGTAAGCGTGGCGGCCATCTTGAACTGAATGACGATAAATACATTATAGGAGTTACAATCGTTTTGACTTCGAGCACAGCTAGGATTTTCAGTTCAATATGCATGTCACTTTATAAATAAAACATAAGGTATGGCTTAGCTAATGTATAAAGTAGCACATCCCAATTTAGAAATCATGTTTTAAGTAGAATACGTTAAAATATTTAGTTTTTACTTTTACATTAAAGTGCCCTATCACAATATTTTATATGTTTTTGTTGAAATATATTTGATGAATTAGACGGGTATCTTCAAACTGTTGCATACCTCACAGTAAAAGATAGAACCAGCACTAGCCTACGATGGCTACCATCTGGCAGCTGTCGCTGACAGAGGAACCTGAGCCAATGCGCAGTTCCCTGTACTTATTTAATCGTGTTTATGGGCTTTAATTCGGGGCATAGGATGTTTCCCTGATGTAACGAAGTAATAATTTGATCTGCTCTGGGTTCTTCCACTGGTTCGTTTTTAGCTGCCAGGTTTCACTGCTCCATGCGTTGATGTGCTGCTGCTTCAGTCCAGGTTTCTTTTCTTTGAATTTTGGGACTTGTAGTCCTGATGTATAATGGAATAAACATTATAGTTCACAGAATTTAAGAAAAAACCTGGAATGGGACAGCACATCACACATGAAACTGTGAAACTTGGCAGGGCTGTAACTCCCGTGCCAGGATCAATGGTTTTGGAGGGGAAAATTCATAGCTGCCAACTTTCCCAGATCCAAGCGTGCCTAATTAAGCCAGGCACCTTTTTCCCCCTAAAAATGATGGGACTTGTCTTATTTAACCAAGTAAAAACCAGGACTACAAGTCCCAGAATTCTAAGAAAACAAAAAAAGAAAGGGCTACCTAGTCCTGCATGGACCTGGGAAGCTTGGCCACTATTAACATCTTAACCGCGGTGCAGGCGTTCTGATGAGTTGGCAGGGCCGCGTCGGCCAACGGACGTGTGCAGCACTACGAAGGTAGTACTCGCGACTGCCGCTGGCCGACGGCCGCAACGACAGGGTAATACAAACATAAACAACAACTCTCTAAGATGTAGCTTTGTGTCGTCCACCACAGGGGAAGAAAACGTCTTTCTTCTGTTATAAATGTTTCCTTTCCTGATGCTAGAGTTGCCACCTTTCCAAGAGAAAAATACTGACCATCTGTTGTTGATGTAACAGTCTGCAAAAACCCAAACATGATATTAGTTTAAGTTCAACATTTTTTATCGACTTGTTACTTTTCCAACTGTAAATGACTGGTCAAAGCTGCTATCTTCATGTCCCTGTGATGGTGTTTCCCCCCAATCAATTTTGCATTTGACCCTTTTTTGTAAATTTTACATTGAACCTAGAAAGCGTTGGTTAGTCCCAATTTTAAAAAGCTTGGGGCTACGCCAATGCCGTCCTGCTGTCATGGCTCTCCATCTTCTGGATTCCGATTTTTTAGCCTTACATATTGCTAGGTTTTTCCAATTTTGTATTCGCCATAGAAGTAATTTATAATTGAATATTGATGCACTTTAATCTTCTTGTTGAATATTCTTTTTATGTAAATTTTTGAACGTCAAGCTACTTTGTAAACCTATTGT
This sequence comes from Lissotriton vulgaris, assembly GCF_964263255.1. Classification (NCBI taxonomy): domain Eukaryota; kingdom Metazoa; phylum Chordata; class Amphibia; order Caudata; family Salamandridae; genus Lissotriton; species Lissotriton vulgaris. The sequence continues at coordinate 909,504,098 of NC_141697.1, forward strand.
GTTTTTTAAAAATTCATGTATCACTACTGATAAGCGTTTTAATATGATATGTATATACTTTATGGTTTTCTCCTAATTGAATCCGAATAAAGTAAATTCTGATATCTGATACTAAATAGGGCTTTAACCCGTTTGCTGATGCCTCGGTAGTGCTGCGCACGTCCGTTGGCCAACATGGCCCCGCCCGCTTAATAGAACTTTCTGCACACTAGCGCGGAACGTTCAGAGCAGCAAACGGGTTAAACAAAATCTTAGGTATTCATTTCTAAGATTATTTTTCTAGCTTTGTTTACTTAAATTATTAGTCAGGTATTGTTAACACAGATCTAGAACACATTTAAAAGTGCTTTCTGTTTATATTTGCTGTTTAACATATGTACAGCTAAGGGCACCAAAAACTGGCTTAGGGGATTTTGCTTATTTTTGTACCGACCAGGACTTTGAAATACTAGTGGTGCCAGTAGAACACGGGTCAGGTGGCAAACCTACCTGATGCACGTTGGTACTTTTGATCCCTTATTAACCGAATACCGTCTATAAGTTGTGAGTGAAACTTGTTATTTGGAAATCGCATGGTTACATGTTTGTCCTTGTTTGACAGCAAAATTAAACATCATAAATGGCAAGTGTCCCAGGTCCATGCATGATGTGTTGCGCAAGTTAATTTTTTTCTTTGAATTCTGAGACTTGTAGTTGTTCTGCTGTGGGCCCTAGGCACACATGCTGATTAAACAAAGGACACAGATACCAGATAAAAAGCATATAACTGCACTTTGGCGCATGCACCAGAGCTTTTTTTTAACAGATCCACCTGACCTGTGACGCTTTCGATCGATGGGTGTCGGGTTAGTATATGTACCACCACAAGGGAGGGGCTGCCTTGTGATATGTCTAGCGGTACACTACAGTAGTCTTGCTTATGCCATTATAAAACAGGACTACAAGTCCCAGAATTCATAGGAAAAAACCTGGACTGGAGCTGCACATCACACAGGGATCTTGGAAACTTGATAGCAATCAAACATAAATAAGGAGTCAGTTTCCCCAGTAAACACTGTTCTGGCCAAATTCTACAACAGGGCCAGAGGAAAAGATTATACCTGACATTCTTTACTGAAAAACACAGCAGTCAAGCATACATTACAATATCTAACTTTCCTCTGTGAATAGTGACGGCAATCACATGATTAAAATAGCCATTAATTTTGTTCTGAAAAAAAAATAGCCATTAAGTATCTACATAACATCATATAAGGCATCCTTCTCATCCAGGTATACTGACAAGGACACCATAGGCATATGCACGTTTTTTTCACTTTCGGCACTCCAAACAGAATACGAGAACTGTAAATTTTACAGTTGATAACATTTCAATTCCATTTCAACAACAATGTGATGGGAGTCGGGCGACAGGGAAGAAGGACAAGGGGGCAAAAGGCAATAAAGGGAACAGGAAAAATAACCAAGTATGAGGCAGATGGATAATAATATTAATTCAGAATATTAAATCATCTCCCTCCTAATGAATTTATTACCCAGTTGCGTCCGGTATGGCTTGTGGGTGGGGGTGGGGGTGCGCTGGTGGGTGGCCACTGGGGGTTATGGGGGGGGGGTGGTCACCTGGGAGGGAGCATAATTAAAATACATTTGAAAAAACGTCCTGTTAGACCTGGCACCATTGGCGTGGGTCTCCCTTCCATTTTTGCTGTTGCCTCATGTGTTTTTCTGGTGTTAGATGCTTTGGGCACTGTGCCACTGCTGTCCAGTGCCACAGTGCGAGTGCTTCCTACTGTAAATTGATGTATTGATTAGTGGTTCCATGATTGGATATTTGGTTTACTTGTCAGACCCTAGTACAGTGCACTGAGTGTGCCCAGGGCGTGTAAATCCAAATGCTGCTAGTGGGCTTGCAGCACTGGTTGTGCCACCCACCGGTGCGGCCTTGTAAAACGTGTCTAAGGTCTGCCATTGCAGAGCCTGCGTGCAGTCTGGTACTGTCATGCTGACTGGGCAAGTGCACCCACTTGCCAGTCCCTAAACCTTCCCTTTTCTTCATATTAGTCACCCCAATGGTAGGCCCAAGGGCAGGGTGCATTGTAAGTATAAGGTAGGACAAGCCCTGATGTGTGTGGCATGTCCTAATAGTGAATTACAGCCATTTTCGTTTTTCACTATTGCAAGGCTACCTGTTCTCCATAGGCTAGAATGGGCTGCTGGATTGTTACATGTTTATAATCCTAGCAGACTCAGAGAACATGGTAGAAAATCGAGTTTAGGGTGCCTGGACTCAGAATAATAAAAGACATCTTTTAGTAAAGTTTATTTTAATATTCTGTGTATGCAAATACCACTTTTAGAAAGTAGGTATTTGCTTGCCTAACCATTTGAGCCCGCCTCTGCTAGGTTGTGTATTCCTTGTCTGGGTTTGTGTGTGACAGGACTGGGGAATTCCAGGAGACAGGCTGCGGCAGCCCAGTTGTGAATAGGGAGATCTGCAACCAGATGGGAGGGAGGAGTTGCATCTTGGACCTGAATAGGACTGTGCCCGCCCCCCACAGTGCTGACTCCACCCCTGTGGTGTGTCTGATTTCTCTGCCCTGCACATTGAAAGAAGAGAAGGAAGACTGTCAACAAAGTGCTCCTGGACTGTACTTGCCTTCCGCAATGCTGGCTCCACCTTCTGTGGGGCGTCTGATGTGCCTGCCCTGTGCTGTGAAAGGGAAGGAGAAGTCTGGTAAACAGAGTGCTTCAGAACTGGCTTGAATGGGCATAGGACCCTCTTGTCATGATTCCCCAATCTAGTCTTTCCTGGTCATGAACGACCCCTCTGGATCCGCTGTAAGTTTCTTATGGCATTATGTTCCATAAAAACCCACCCCTTTCCCGTGCACCCGCACGTCCTAATAGTCAGTATGTGTGTAAGTGATTATGGAGGTGCTCGGTTTATAAAGGTGTTCGTGTTCTCTAAATATATTTTGGTGTGCCTAGTGTCTAGTTCAACCTTCGAATATATAATAGTTTTCTTGTTTAGCTTCTGTAAAACTGTTTATTTCCCTCTGAATGCCATGGTAATCTTTTTTACACAACTTGCAGCAAGACTCAGAGACGCACAGACACTTGTCACGCCAAGCCGCGCTGAGCTGGACTGCTCGTGTCGGCAGAGCGTGATTGTGCGCACGTATCTTCTGGGTGCGGTCTACTATTTAAACCACACCCAGCCTTCTAGAAGATGCTTTGCCTTGCGCTTTTGCTCGAGGAAGGATCGCGTCTTGGGGCTCTCGCTGGAACTTACCTTTCTCGAAGAATCAGAGCAGCTGGAAGTCTTCTCTACGGAGTTTCCTCAATCCCGATTCCTGTAAAGACAAAGATGCAACAAGTTAAGTACATATCTTGATTCTTTTTTTAGGCGCCCATCGCAAGAAAGACAAGAACAAATTTTGGAAACATTTCTCCTTTCTAATCTACAAGAAAGAAGATAACAAATACATTTTCTTTAAACAAGAGACTTGTGTGATAAAAGGCATTACAAGAAGATATTGTGATGTTAGAATTGTAATGATAAATCTTTGGCAGAATTTTGATGTTGCAATGAAAGGCCTCTGGTAAAGTTATGGTCAATGCTCAGTTTGTGTTTCTCCCTGTGTTTTTTCACTAATGTAAAGCAGGTCAAGACACAAGACCTTACAGAATCCCTCTTTCAGTGCTTAAAGAAAAGCTTACAAGTAAGTTACGGATAGAGTGTCACATGTATGTTTAAAGGAGTTAAGAAGGGATAGTGTTTTATTGTACTTGTTTGTTTTTTGTAGCAAATCCTTGTAAAGACACATCTAGAACCAATTACCAGAAAGTAACCTGAAGACTAGAATATCAAGACAAGATCAAGACATACTGGACGTTTGCCAAGATAAGACTGATCGCAGGTAGGCGTAAGGCAAAAACTCTCTAACTAGAAGACAGGTTAGGGAGTTAGTCTTTGTAGAATAAGAAGAAGAAAATCCTAAAGGGTCTTGTAATTAAAACTTTGATACTTGTTGCCTCGCAGGTCAACAGCGAGAATCATCCAACCAATCAACGTCCAGTACCGGCCCTCCTCCCCTATTTCTAGTCCTATTTTTACTGTGAATATAGAATCAGTAAGAGTATAGTTAGTCATTTGGGAAGTTGGTCCCTTGCGTCTCTGCGAAAATCCTCTACGTCATCCAAAAGACTTCGCTAACAGGACAAGGTAAGGGACGACGTAGCCTGGTTTGACAGAAGGCAAAGCCCACAGATACTTTTTCGCCCAGACACAATGGACCAAGTTTCCTTACAGGATATTGCAGCTATCCTACATGACCTAAGAGAAGAAAATGCTTCCTTACATAGGGATATGTCCTCTTTACAGGAGGCAATACAACACAAGCCTATCTTGAAACCTGCAACTTTCCATGGATCTTCCTCAGACTCAGCACCCCAAACCCAGATCCAAGTGGTAACTCCTGATCCCACTCCCTTAGCTCAGCCAGAGAGATTTTATGGAGATAGTAACAAGTTCTCCATATTTCTGCAGCAATGTCATTTACATTTTCTTGCAAAAGCTACCGCCTTTCATGACGATTCCTCTAAAGTGGATTTTATGTTATCCTATTTAGGTGGGGATGCTGCTCTTTGGTCAGTGCCTTTAGCTGAGAAAGATGACCCTATTTTATATAATTTTAGGAATTTTGAGCGTGCACTAAAAAGATTTTTGCTAAACATGTCTTTGTACAGTCCGCAGACAATGAGCTTTTAGGTTTAAAACAAGGATCTAGATCTGCTTCATTATATCTCTCATTTTAACCGTCTGGTTTTGAAGCTAACTGGCCTTATGATAAAAGAGTCTCAATTTTTTACAGGGTATTAAGGGATGATTTAAAGGACATGGTAACCCAGATCCTGGAGCCCCCTGATGACATCAACAAGTTCATAGATTTGGTAGTTAAGTTAAACCATAGGCTACTGGAAAGAAAAGGAGAGAAAGGAAAATCAGATCACAAACTAGTATTCTTTAAAGAAAAGACCTCATCTTCTCGAGAGATCAACCCCAAACTAGATTCTCTAGAACCTATGCAGATAGGTTCCATTAGAGGACCTTTATCAAAAGACGAAAAAGAAAAGACACGAAAACTGAATCAATGCCTCTATTGTGGTAAAACAGGTCATTTTGTAAAGGAATGTCCTACACGACCCAATAAAGCAAAAACAAGACCCTCAGAAATAGCCATTACTCAGGAACCGTCGGGAAACTAGAAAACTCGATGAAGGAAGAGGTCAGTTTATCGAGTGCGGTTTCTAGTTTGGCCTCTACTGTTCCACCCGTTAGTTGCAAACATTTTTGTATCTTAGTGGATTTAAGAAGCTTACTTCCTACCTCACATTCAAGGAAAGTAGAAGCAATTATTGACTCAGGAGCAACTGGAAATTTTATAGATACACACTTTTTCTCTCAATTAGGCTTCAACTCGGTCCTTAAGAGCCATCCTGAAACTGTAAGGGCTGTTGACGGAAAATAACTGACTTCGGGTCCAATTGACAGACAAACAGAACTACTAGAAAAGGACTGTTCACCAATTCACAGAGAGAGAATCCAATTTGCCATCATAGATGCCCCTCAATTCAGATTAATCCTAGGGATTCCTTGGTTAATTCAACACAACCCGAACATTGATTGGGTCTCAAAAGAACTAACATTTAACTCTTCTCACTGTTCGAATCAATGTTTCCTTTTAAAGAAAAAAGTGGATGTAATCCAAGAATTTGACTTTACAACCGAATCTACCTGTATTCAAGTTTTAGATGGTGTCCCTTCTGTTTACTCAGATCTCTTGGACGTTTTTGATAAAAAAAAAGGCTAATACTCTTCCTCCACACAGGGACTTCAACTGCAGAATAGATCTCGTACCTGGAGCCACCTTACCCTGTAGTAGGATTTACGCCCTTACTGAAAATGAGAATGTACATCTTAGAGAATATCTTGACGAATACCTGGCTAATGGCTTCATCCGACACTCTAAATCTCCTGTGTCATCTTCTCTTTTTTTCATCCCGAAAAAGGGAGGAGAGTTGCGGTGTATCGATTACAGAGCCTTGATTAATGTAACCATTAAGAACAGGTATCCTTTGCCTCTTATTCCAACTCTATTGGACCAAATAAAGAAGGCCACCATTTATACTAAATTGGACTTGCGCGGTGCATACCATCTGGTGAGAGTCCGAAAAGGCGATGAGTGGAAAACTGCGTTTCGCACAAAATTTGACCTCTTCGAATACCAAGTAATGCCGTTCGGACTATGCAATGCACCTGCTGCTTTCCAATTTTTTATAAATGAAGTGTTGCACAAATTCATTGATATATGCTGTGTTGTTTATATTGATGATATCCTTATTTTTTCCAACTCCGAAAAGGAACATGTACAGCAAGTCCGTGCCATTCTTCAAAAATTGCTTTCAAATTCTTTATTCGTAAAACTGGAGAAAAGCCTATTTCATGTATCCAGGGTGGATTTCCTTGGTTATGTTATCAGTCCCAAGGGAATTGAGATGGACCCAAAAAAGGTTGACGCGGTCACCTCTTGGCCAAGCCCAACTTCAGTAAAACATGTTCAAAGCTTCTTAGGCTTTGCAAACTTCTATCATAGCTTTATACAAGACTTTTCTCAGACAATTTCTCCCATCACTAAATTGTTGTGAAAAGGTGTAAAGTTTGTTTGGTCAGATACGGCAGAAAAGGCTTTTCAAGAGCTTAAAAGGAGATTCACATCCGCACCAATTTTAAGTCATCCCGATCCCAGCCAACCTTTTATTGTGGAAGCTGATGCTTCACAATTTGCCTTAGGTGGCATCTTGTCTCAAAGAAATATAGACTCTGGTCAGATGCACCCAATTGCCTTTTATTCAAAGACGTTTTCCCAAGCAGAACTAAATTATGCAATTGCTGACAAAGAACCTTTGGCCATAAAAGCAGTCTTTGAAGAATGGCGTCACTACTTGCTAGGAGCTTGTCACCCAGTAACAATTTATACTGACCACAGAAATCTCCAAGCTTTACGGTCAGTGAAAGCTCTGTCAGCTAGACAATTAAGATGGTCACTGTTTTTTAACGACTACAATTTTGTCATCACATATCGTCCAGGTAAAGAAAACCTCAAAGCTGATGCCTTGTCCAGATTAGGCGAAAACAATGTCGAACAACTTACCGTTGTTCATCCTGTGATTCCCACATCATGTTTTCAAGTCAGTTTATCAGTTTGTGATATCATTGTTGATATAAAGAAAGAAGTACAAAAAAAGGGGTTAGACGAATAGAAAAAGGAGAATCCTTATCTTCAGGAAAAAGATAAACTAATCCTGGTATATGACCTCATTATGGTTCCAACCAATTCACTTCAAAGGGCCATCATCCAATTACATCATGACACTCCTTTAACGGCTCATCCCAGCATAATGAAAACCTACAAATTAATAAAAAGAACCTTCTGGTGGCCATCCATGTTAAAAGATGTTCAACATTTTGTAGAAACTTGTAGTGTTTGTATTCAAAACAAGGTTTCTCATCAGGCTCCTAGTGGTTTATTAACACCTCTTCCCATCCCACCTCATTCATGGCATACAATCTCTTTAGATTTCGTTGTGGAACTTCCTGAAACTCAGAAAGGGTATACTACCATCCTGACAATAGTGGATCAGTTCTCACGTATGGCCCATTTCATTCCTCTAAAAAGACTGCCCACTGCCTTGGAGCTAGCTCATCTTGTAATGGAGAATATAATAAGATTACATGGCATTCCGTCTGTAGTTATTTCAGACAGGGGGTCCCAATTCATATCTTGGTTTGGCAAAATTTAGGTTCCCTCTTGAATATGGATGTTCGATTATCATCAAGCTATCACCCTCAAACAGACGGTTTAACAGAACGCACCAATCAAACCATAGAACAGTTTCTTCGATGTATGTTAGCAAATTCAACCGAAGATTGGTCAAATCTTTTAAGCCCATTAGAATTTGCCTATAACAATGTAAACCATGCCTCTTTAGAGATGTCCCCGTTCTTTTGTAATTATGGTTTCCACCCCAAGTGTATTCCAAAGAATATCAAAGAATCTACTCCTGTGCCAGCTCTCTCAGAATACATTTCTAAGTTGTCTTCCATCCAAGAACAGGCTACTTACAACTTAGCACGTGCAAAGGAGTATCAAAAAACTTCAGCAGTTAAACATAGAACTGAGCAACCTAAATACACTCCTGGAGATAAGGTCTGGTGAGTACCAAAAATTTAAAGATTAAAGGGAATCGCAAATTCAACCCCAGATATATTGGTCCCTTCCCTATTGACAGGGTTATCAACCCAGTTTGTGTCAAGTTATCTCTCCCTTCAAAATACCAGATCCATCCAGTGTTACATGTTTCTTTAATTAAACCATTTAACCCTCTGACTCGGTTGAATCAACCTCCTTCTTCCATCATTATAGAAGGGCATCCCGAATATGAAGTAAAGACTATTCTAGACTCCAAAAGAATGCGAGGAAAACTCATGTATCTAGTAGATTGGAAGGGGTACAGTCCTGAAGAAAGATCATGGGAACCTTTGGAACACCTAAAGCATGCTCCAAAGAAAGTTAGAACCTTTCATTTGCGACATCCTGGTAAACCTAAACCAATCTCATCGGTTTTAGGAGGGATCTTGAGGAGGGAGTACTGTCATGATTCCCCAATCTAGTCTTTCCTGGTCATGAACGACCCCTCTGGATCCGCCGTAAGTTTCTTATGGCATTATGTTCCATAAAAATCCACCCCTTTCCTGTGCACCCGCACGTCCTAATAGTCAGTATGTGTGTAAGTGATTATGGAGGTGCTCGGTTTATAAAGGTGTTCGTGTTCTCTAAATATATTTTGATGTGCCTAGTGTCTAGTTCAACCTTCGAATATATAATAGTTTTCTTGTTTAGCTTCTGTAAAACTGTTTATTTCCCTCTGAATGCCAAGGTAATCTTTTCTACACAACTTGCAGCAAGACTCAGAGACGCACAAACACTTGTCACGCCAAGCCGCGCTGAGCTGGACTGCTCGCGTCGGCAGAGCGTGATTGTGCGCACGTATCTTCTGGGTGCGGTCTGGGTGCGGTCTATTATTTAAACCGCACCCAGCCTTCTAGAAGACGCTTTGCCTTCCGCTTTTGCTCGAGGAAGGATCGCGTCTAGGAGCTCTAGCTGGAACTCACCTTTCTCGAAGAATCAGAGCAGCTGGAAGTCTTCTCTACGGAGTTTCCTCAATCCCGATTCCTGTAAAGACAAAGATGCAACAAGTTAAGTACATATCTTGATTCTTTTTTTAGGCGCCCATCGCAAGAAAGACAAGAACAATTTTTGGAAACATTTCTCCTTTCTAATCTACAAGAAAGAAGATAGCAAAGACATTTTCTTTAAACAAGAGACTTGTGTGATAAAAGGCATTACAAGAAGATATTGTGATGTTAGAATTGTAATGATAAATCTTTGGCAGAATGTTGATGTTGCAATGAAAGGCCTCTGGTAAAGATATGGTCAATGCGCAGTTTGTGGTTCTCCCTGTGTTTTTTCACTAATGTAAAGCAGGTCAAGACACAAGACCTTACAGAAACCCTCTTTGAGTGCTTAAAGAAAAGGTTACAAGTAAATTAAGGATAGAGTGTCACATGTATGTTTAAAGGAGTTAAGAAGGGATAGTGTTTTATTGTACTTGTTTGTTTTTTGTAGCAAATCCTTGTAAAGACACATCTAGAACCAATTACCAGAAAGCAACCTGAAGACTAGAACATCAAGACAAGATCAAGACATACTGGACGTTTGCCAAGACAAGACTGATCGCAGGTAGGCGTAAGACAAAAACTCTCTAACTAGAAGACAGGTTAGGGAGTTAGTCTTTGTAGAATAAGAAGAAGAGAATCCTAAAGGGTCTTGTAATTAAAACTTTGATACTTGTTGCCTCGCAGGTCAACAGCAAGAATCATCCAACCAATCGACGTCCAGTACCGGCCCTCCTCCCCTATTTCTAGTCCTAAGTTTACTGTGAATATAGAATCAGTAAGAGTATAGTTAGTCATTTGGGAAGTTGGTCCCTTGCGTCTCTGCGAAAATCATCTACGTCATCCAAAAGGCTTCCCTAACAGGGCAAGGTAAGGGACGACGTAGTCTGGTTTGACACCTCTCCCCTCAGAGAACAAAGGATTTTGGGGTATAAGTATTGGTACCCTGATCCCATGAAATTAGATCACTCCTGGAACTGACAAGAAGAAACCTCTGCTGAGGAGAAGGAACCTGAAGAAACTGAGGAGAGACTATTCCCAAGCTGAAGTGCTGCATGGGGGATTGGCCTGCAGTGGTTGCCTGGCTGCCTAGAGAGGAGAAAGGACTTTGTAGATTTTACCTTTGCTTTTCAACGTGTGCTAATAAGATCTCCAAGGGCTTGGAAGAGAGCTTGCCCCCTGACCGAAGTCCCAGGACCAGTGGACTTCACCAGCCTTTGTGAATTGCTAGTATTCCAGTGGCTATAGAGGCAGGGAGCTGTGACCGACTCTCACAACCGGCCCGGTGTCCTGTTGGCACCGCACTGAGCAACGTCCGCCTCGAACAACGCAAGCTCTGCGCTCACCAACTCCGTCTTGACGCCGTCAACGAGCCGTAGCCTGCACTGCAACTGTAAGGACACCGCAACGTGCAATGCCTCGCTACACCGAATCGAACTGGTCTGACCGAAGCGGTCACTGCTGCTGACTTTGAGTCCTGTGACCGCACCGGAGTTAGGCACCACCTCGCACACTCCACGACGCACTGCCTGACTCGCACTACTGTCCGGACTGACCGATGCCAGCTCCCGAACTCCTGTTCGAACGCCACACCGTAAAGCTGGAAGCAACGCAACAAGCAATGTCCACCCTGAACAACGCCAGCTCTGAGCTCACCGACGCTGTCAACGAGCCGTAGCCTGCACCGCGACGGAAGGAACACCGTGACCTGCAACGCTTTCTTTTTGTACACCACGACGATCCCCGGAAACGGCTCGCACATCCATGCCGGCCGCCTCAAAGAAAAGGTACTGCGTTTGAGTCTGTCGACATTTGAGTGGGGCCGGACCGTCACGGTCCGCTGGATTTGTTAGACTCTGTGTTCTTTCAGCACGCCGTAGCCTGACAAGGCTACCGACTTGCACAGAACTTTGATTTACACCTTTGTAACCAGAACTCTTGAAATTTAATAGTACTGTGGATTCTTTTTGTCGTTTATTGGTCTTGTGATAATTCTATATAAAGTATACTTATTTTTTGATATAAAACCTTATGTGGTGTCCATTTGTAGTGTTGTCACTGGGTTACTGTATGTGGTCACAAATGCTTAACTTACATCGCCTCTGAACTAGCCTTGACTTCTCATGCCACGCCGCCTAGAGGGTAAGCAGGGGTTATTTTAAGAGGGTAATTCCCTTTCCCTGACTAGAGGAGAGGGTCCCTGCTTGTCACAAATACCTACCTGTGCCAACCAGAAACCCCCAAGTCTAACATTGGAAGCCAAGCAGAAAGGATTCCGAATTTGGATTTGTGACTCATGTACAGTGATTGGTGAACACTACTTAGTGAGTGCAGACCATAACGCAGCCACGTACTTCTGATACTTGTTTGTGCCAAAATCTCAATTTTTTTTAAAATCATGCCTAGTTCAGTCAGAATAGACAAGGCAGCGCCCATTGCATCTGTTGACTGTGATTGGGAGGAAGAGAAACTAAAAAGCTACACCAACAACCAGCTCAAGAGCTTCTGCAAAATGTTTAACATTTCAGTAGCTGGAATCACCAAAAAGGAGCAATACCACAAGGCGCTGAGGGCCTCGGTGGAAGCAAGGAAGCCCCTGGTGATTTGGGAGATTATGAGAATGCAGAGCAGCAGCTTGGTGAGCCACTGGGTCTTGAGAGGAGGGGTGCGCCCTCCCCAGTGGGTAGAAGTGTGTCTGCCCGAGGTCTGTCCCCTGAAGAGTTGGCAGACAGAAAAGAGAACAGGATGCACGAAAAGGAGATGGCCAAGCTCAAATAATTAAATGGGCAACTGGAGCTAGAAAGCAAGAAAATGGCCCTAGAAGTGGAGCTAGAGAGCAAGAAATTGGCTCTGGAAGAAAAGAGATTGCAATTGGAGCATGACCAAGTTTTGAGGGAGTTGGATCTGAAAGCCAGGAGCCTAGAAAGCACTCCCTTTGGAAGCAGCACACCACCAGCGCATGGGGAAGGAAGAGTGTACATCCCCAAAGATGTGGTAAAGGAGTTTTTTAACGATGATGATATTGGGCAGTGGTTCAGAGCCTATGAGGTAGCCATGTCTGCCCACCGGGTCCCTGAGAGAGATTGGGGAGCGGGGTTGTGGGGAATGTTCCTTAGTGAGGGGCGGGACACACAGTTGGACTTGCCTTCTGAAGTCCATAACTACTATAGCCACATGAAAGAGGCACTCATGACTAGGTATGGTTTGTTCCCTGAACTCTATAGGCAGAGGTTCAGGAAGTGCAAGAAGATAGAAAGTAGTACCTGGGTAGAGTATATCACTTTCTTTTGCAGAGCATTGGATGGTTGGGTAAAGGGCAGCAAAGTTAATGATTTTCAAGGTCTCTTGCATTTGATTGCATGAGAGCACTTGTCTGATAATTGTTTTCCAGAGCTGCGGCAGCACCTGATTGATAGCAAGATGACTCACCCTAGGAAGCTTGCTGAGGAGGCGGACCGCTGGGTCAGTACCAGGGTCCACAAGGGTCACATGGGAGACTCAGTCAAAGGTGGGCAGGGTCCCCAGCAGAAGAGTCAGGGGGACAAGGGTAAACAGAGGGAGTTCCGCAGAGGGCCCCAAAGTAATTCCCAAGGGAAGGATTCCCAGCCTCCCCCTGAGAGAAAGCCAGTGGTCCCGACAGGTAATCCTGTTCCACAGGGACCCCTGAAATGTTACAGATGTGGGGACCTGGGTCATTAGGCGACTGATCCCAGGTGCCACCTGTTTGGTAAATCAGCACCCACTGGTGCTCCACCCCGGCAGATGGCTAGTGTTGCCTTTGGGGAGGAGGTAGAAGTCCATGGTGGGTGGGGACCCGCAGAGATGTCCCTTGTCTCTTTAGGAGACTGTGAGGTGGTCCCAGAAACCAACTGACCAACAAAACTAAGAAATATGGGCAGTGGGTGATCATCAATGGCCAAAAGGTGGAGGCTCTTGGAGACACAGGAGCCAGTGTGATAGCTGTCAGGTGTCACCTGGTGTTTCAAGAGCAGGTTGTTCCACAGGCATACTGCCGAGTTGTTAACGTTGACAACGCAGGGAGTCATTGTCCAATGGCTCAAGTTCCCTTTGAGTGGGGGGGGGTCTCTGGTACTCTTCAGGTAGCTGTGAGGCCTGCCATGCCTGTTGACTATTTGTTGGGGAACGATTTGGAGAGCTCACCTTGGGAGAAGGTGGAGAAGAGTACTCACCTGAGGATGGTGTGTCTGCCTGACTGGGCGTGCGTGACCACCCGGTCAATGGCAGCCAGTAGGGGTGCTCAAGAGGACCTGGAGCCTGAGGGGGAGACCCAGGAACCTGCCTTAGAGAGAAGTGGTAGGGGGAGCGGGAAACCGGCCCCTGAAGTTCCCACGGCCCAGGAGGAGGTAGACTCTGAGGGGGATTCCCTGGAGCCTACCGGGGAACAAGTAGCTGAACTGGGGGACCTGTCTGAGCTGACCCATTGGCAGCAAGAAGGAGGTCCCTCCAGGGAGGAATTCTGCAGGGAGCAGAGAGAATGCCCTACTCTTGAGGGCTTGCGGCAGCAGGCTGCAAGCCAGGCAGCAGGTGCTCAGTCTGGGTCACATTGGATCTATTGGGAGAATGGCCTCCTGTGTAGTGAGCCTAAGGTTGCTGAGCCTGGGGCAGCCCGTGTGCTGGTGGTACCCCAGAGCTTCAGAACCTTCCTACTGGGGCTGGCTCATGTTGTGCCATTGGCAGGACATTTGGGGCAGGACAAGACCTTTGAGAGGCTTGGCACCCACTTTCATTGGCCCCAAATGCGCAAGAGTTCAGACATTCATTGCAGGACCTGTCTGACTTGCCAGGCAAGTGGAAAGAGTAGGAGGAAGCAGAAGGCTCCTCTCCAGCCATTCCCTGCCGTCAGTATCCCCTTTGAGAGCATGGAGATTGTCATTGTGGGGCCACTTGACCCCAAGACAGTCATGGGCAACAGGTACATCCTGGTCTTGGTGGACCATGCCACCTGGTACCCGGAAGCCATACCTCTGAGGACAGAGACGGCCCCCGTGGTGGGATGAGCACTGATGGGAATTTTCTCACGAGTAGGATTCCCTCGAGAGGTTGTGTCTGACCGGGGCACCAACGTCATTTCTAAGTATATGAAGTCCCTGTGGCAGGAGTGTGGGGTAACCTACAAGTTCACCACTCCTTACCACCCCCAAGGAAATGGGTTGGTTCAAAGGTTAAACCGAACCCTGAAGGGCATGATTATGGGTCTTGAGGAACCCATGAGGCGTAAGTGGGATGTCCTGTTACCATGCCTGTTGTTTGCATACTGGGAGGTGCCACATAAATCTCTAGGGTTCAGTCCCTTTGAGCTTCTCTATGGACACCCGGTCCGAGGACCTCTAAGTCTGGTCAAAGAAGGCTGGGAGCAATCTCCCAGGAAACCTCCCCAGGATGTATATAGCTACATGCTGGCCTTCAGGAACCAGACCAGGCGTTTCAGGCAACTCGCTGAGGTGAATCTGGAAGCCATCCAGGAAGAGATGAAGCGGTGGTACGACCAGAATGCCACTCTGGTGGAGCTTCAACCTGGCCAGACAGTGTGGGTCATGGCCCCAGTGGAGCCCTGCGCGCTCCAAGATCAGTGGACTGGACCATTTGAGGTTGTGGAGCGCAAGAGTCCAGTTACCTACTTGGTGGACTTGCGGTCTCCCAGGAACCCCTTGAGGGTCCTGCATGTCAACCGCCTTATGCCCCACTTAGCGAGGTCTGAATTGGGCATGCACTTGGCGGCAGATGGTGGAATGGAAGAGGATACTGAGCCTCTTCCTGACCTCCTGTCAGCCTCAGAGCAAGATGGGTCAGTGGATGGTGTTAACCTCTCTTCCACCGTGACACCTGAGCAACAGAATGACTGCTGCCAGTTGCTGGGACAGTTCTCTCATCAGTTCTCCCTGGTTCCTAGTACCACAGATTGGTGCGTCCATGATGTGGATACAGGAGACAGCTTACCTGTGAAGCAGAAGTCTTACAGGGTAACTGACAGGGTAAGGGCTTGCATCAAGGAGGAGGTCTCAAAGATGATTGCACTTGGGGTGATTGAGTTCTCCAGCAGTCCTTGGGCCAGCCCAGTGGCCTTGGTCCCGATGGCTGCAGCGCCAGGTGCCACACCCGAACTCCGGTTCTGTGTGGACTACCGAGGGCTCAATTTGGTCACAAAGACCGACCCGCACCCCATCTCCAGAGCTGATGAACTGATTGATCAGTTAGGGGCTGCACGATACCTCAGCACATTTGACTTGACGTCTGGGTATTGGCAGATCGCCTTGACTGATGGGGCAAAGGAGAGGTCAGCATTCTCCACACCAGATGGGCATTTCCAGTACTGTGTTATGCCCGTTGGGATGAAGAATGCCCCTGCCACCTTTCAGAGGTTGGTCAACCAGGTGTTGGTTGGACTGGATGAGTTCAGTGCCGCCTAACTGGATGACATTGCAGTGTTCAGTGCCACTTGGGAAGAACATCTGCGCCACCTCTGGGAAGTGTTGTTGGCACTGCGAAAGGCAGACCTCACGATCAAGGCGAGTAAGGCGAGTAAGTGCCAGATCGGGCAGCGTTCTGTGGTGTACTTGGGACACCAAGTTGGGAGCGGCCATGTGGCGCCCCTACAACCCAAGATTGAAACCATCTTGGCTTGGGAACCCCCCAAAACCCAGACAGAGGTGAGGGCCTTCTTAGGACTCACCGGGTTCTACAGGAGGTTTGTCAAGGGGTGTTAGAACCGGCTGTCTCTAGTTGGCAGAGGTATATACTTCTGACAAATAGGGACACACCTTTTCTAGTCCGGGCAAGGGGATCACACCCTTTGATAACCCCTGCTCACCCCCTTGGTAGCTTGGCAGAGCAGATAGGCTTATCTCGGAGGCTGTGCGTTAAGCATTTATGACCACATACAGTAATAAAGTGAATGCACTACAAATGGACACGACTCCGTAGTATTATAAAAATAAGTATTTTTATATAAGGCTTAGCACAAGACCAATTAACGACAAAAATGTACACAATCTTAATAAATACTCTGGGAAGGGAAAAATAGTTCAAAGGTAGTTTCTTCTTTAGCACAAAGTCTTTAGTATCAAAGCAAATCTTCTTCTTGAAAACACAGTTCTTGGCAACAATGTAACCCACACGGGAGTTACACGACGTCGAGGCAAAGTTAATCCCAAGGTTCGGCGTCGACCGCGAGGAGCGCTACGTCGAGCCCGGAGTCACACAGACCCCCCAACAACACAGTACCTTGGAAAAATGAAGCACACGATGATCAGCGGCGTCGAGCAATCCGGCATCGCGTCTTCGGTGTCGATCAGGCCTCCTAAGGCGTCGTCGTCGATGTCGATGAAGTTGCAAAGAGTGAGCAGCGCTCACGGCGTCGAGAGGGCACGAGGGCGATGCGATCAGCAGTGGTGCAGACACGAGGTCCCTTGGAGCTGGAGCCGAACTCACTACTCACTGGCATTGCTGCTGGCGTCGATCGGGTCCGGCGGCCGGCGTCGAGGAAGCGGGACACTGGAGCCGTTACTCACTATGTCGAGCTGGATTCGGCGACGTCCGTCGGCGTCGAGTTTGCGGGTTCTTTCAGAGGTGCTGGATTCACAGGTTCCAGCAAATAGCACTTTAAGCAGGTGAAGTCCTTTAGCCCTGTGACTTCAGCAGGAGACTGGCACTCTTCCAGTCCTTGGAGATTTTCTTAGCAAGCGTGAGAGTACACACACAGTTCCCCTCTCCTGGTTCTTTGGCAAAAATAAAGAAGCACTGCAGGATTCCCCCCAGCAAACAGCACACTGGCAGAAGGGGTAGGCAAGTCCTCAGATCAGCATGCCTCTTGTCCTTGGTTACAGGGTTCCTTGTCAGAAGTGATCTAAATTCTTGGTTCAGGGGTCCTTCTCTTATACCCCTTTTTGGCTTTGATCCCTTTGTCCATGCAGGGGAATCTCCCAACATCCTGGGTCTGTTGTGGGTGGAGCCAGGCAGAAGCACCTGGCTTATTCACTGAGCAGGGCTGGGTCCTCAGACGCCCAGCAGGAGGTGGAGCCAGCATTGTCACTGGCAGGAGCAGAGCTATCGGCCTCCTGGTAGGAGGTGGGGCTAGGATCGTCCATGGCAGGCACGGAGCCATCAGCCGCTTGGCAGGAGGTGGAGCCAGCATTATATCAGGCAGGGCAGGCTATCAGCAACTACTCTCCCCCTACTCTCAACGCAAATGTCCCACTCATCCCACACTGACTCATCCAGACCTCTGGAGCCACCCAGCTCCTGTCACACACACGCAAGACCAGCAGAAACCAGAAATGGGTAGACAAGAAAATAGACACTTTCTAAAAGTGCTATTTTCAAACCCAGAGTCCAAAAACCATCCACACCAACGGATGCGTAATTAAACCCCGAGTTCAGGGATACCAAACTCGACATTGCACCATACTCCCAGAGCCAACTAGGATCATAGCATTAATAATCCCGGCGGCCCATTCTAGCTAATGGAGAGCAGGTTACCTCGCAATAGTGAAGAACGAAGATGGCTGTCGTTCACTATCAGGACATGCCAACTTGGTCAGGTGTGTCCTACCTTATACTTACAATGCACCCTGCCCGTGGGCCTACCATAGGGGTGACTAATATGAAGTTAAGGGAAGGTTTGGGGGACTGGCAAGTAGGTATACTTGCCCAGTCCGCGTGACAGTACTAGACTGCACGTGGGTCTCGCAATGACCGACCCGTGGACATTCTTTTACGAGGCCGCTCTTGTGGGTGGCACAACACGTGCTGCAAGCCCACGAGTGGCATTTGGATTTACAAGCCCCGGCACTCCTGGTGCACTAGACGAGGGACTGACAGTAAACCAAATAAGCCAAACATGGATACAATCGATACATCAATTTAACATCGGGAGCACTTGCGCTGTGGCACTGATCAGCAGTGGCACGGCGCCCAAAGCATTATCCAGCAAAACATCGAAAAACAGTGGAGGCAAACAGAAAAAATGGAGGAGAGACTCAAGCCAATGATGTCAGGTCTAACACGTGTCCCCTCCAGCTGAAATGTGGGGAGAACTACCCTTGACCTAGGGAGTCCTCATCACTAAGGCGGAAAAATCTGGACAGACCATCAGCATTGGCGTGATCTGTACCAGGGCGGTGTTCCACCGTAAAGTCCATCCCCTGTAGGGAAATGGACCACCTCAACAGTTTCGGATTCTCACCCCTCATCTGCATCAACCATCTGAGGGGCCTGTGGTCTGTCTGAACCCGGAAGTGAGTCCCAAACAGGTAGGGTCTTAGCTTCTTCAGCGCCCAGACCACAGCAAATGCTTCTCTCTCTATCTCACTCCACCTCGTTTCCCTGGGAAGTAACCTCCGACTGATGAAGGCTACAGGCAAGTCTCGGCCCTCTTCATTCACCTGAGCTAGAACAGCCCCCACGCCATGCTCTGAAGCGTCCGTCTGGACAATAAATTCTTTAGAAAAGTCAGGTGCCTGGAGTATAGGTGCTGTGCACATTGCAGTTTTCAGGGTGTCAAAGGCCGTTTGACAGGCATCAGTCCAGATCACATTTCTTGGCTGCTTCCTGGAAGTCAGCGAAGTCAAGGGGTGCACAATGTTACCGTAATCCTTGATAAACCTCCTGTAATAACCCGTGAGTCCTAAGAAGGCTCTCACCTGAGTTTGGGTTTTGGGCGGTGCCCAAGCCAGGATGGTATCAATCTTGGGTTGCAGGGGGGCCACCTTGCCGCTCCCTACTTGGTGCCCCAAGTACACCACAGAACCCTGCCCAATCTGGCACTTACTGGCTTTGATTGTGAGGCCTGCTCTGCGCAGGGCCAACAACACTTCCTGGAGGTGCCACAAGTGTTCCTCCCAGCTGGCGCTGAACACTGCGATGTCGTCCAGGTAGGCGGCACTGAAATCCTCCAGTCCAGCCAAGACCTGGTTGACCAACCTCTGGAAGGTGGCAGGGGCATTCTTCAACCCAAAGGGCATCACCCGGAACTGGTATAGCCCATCTGGTGTGGAGAATGCGGACCTCTCCTTTGCCCCATCAGTCAAGGCGATCTGCCAGTACCCAGACGTTAGATCAAACGTACTAAGGTACCGGGCAGCCCCCAACCGATCTATGAGCTCATCAGCTCTGGGGATGGGGTGCGCGTCAGTCTTCGTGACCAAATTGAGTCCTCGGTAATCCACACAGAACCGGAGTTCCGGTGAAGCACCAGGCGCTGCAGCCTTCGGGACCAAGACCACTGGGCTGGCCCAAGGACTGCTAGAGGACTCAACCACCCCTAACGCAAACATCTTGGAGACCTCCTCCTTAATGTATGCTCGAACCTTGTCAGTCACCCTGTAAGCCTTGTGCTTCACAGGAGGGCTGTCTCCAGTGTCAACGTCATGGACGCACCAATGAGTGACACCCGGAACCAAGGAAAACAGATCCGGGAATTGTCCCAACAGGTGGCGACAATCCTGTTTCTGCTCAAGGGTCAGTATGTCAGAGAGGACCACACCATCCACTGACCCGTCTTGCTCTTTAGCACACAGGAGGTCAGGAAGAGGCTCACTCTCCTCCTCCACTCCAGTATCTGTAGCTAGGAGCATGCCCACTTCGGACCTTTCTAAGTGGGGCTTCAACCGGTTGACATGCAGGACCCGCAAGGGGTTCCTGGGAGATTTCAAGTCCACCAAGTAGGTGACATCGCTCTTCTTCTCCACAACCTTAAACGGTCCAGTCCACCTGTCCTTGAGCGCACAAGGTTCCACAGGGGACATGACCCACACTTCTTGACCAGGCTGAAGCTCTACCAGAGTGGCATTCCGGTCGTACCACCGCTTCATCTCCTCCTGGCTGGCTTCCAGATTTGCCTGAGCAAGTTCTCTGAAGCGCCGAGTCTGGTTCCGAAAGGCCAGCATGTAGCTGTATACATCCTGGGGAGATTTCCTGGGAGATTGCTCCCAGCCTTCCTTGACCAGACTCAAAGGCCCTCTTACCGGGTGACCGTACAAAAGCTCAAAGGGGCTGAACCCTAGAGACTTTTGCGGCACCTCTCGGTAAGCGAACAACAGGCATGGCAAGAGGACGTCCCATTTCCGCCTCATTGGTTCTTCAAGACCCATGATCATGCCTTTAAGGGTCCGGTTGAATCTCTCAACCAGCCCGTTTCCTTGAGGGTGATAAGGAGTGGTGAACTTGTAGGTTACCCCACACTCCTTCCACAGAGACTTCATATAGTTGGAAATGAAGTTGGTGCCCCGGTCTGACACCACGTCTCTGGGGAACCCCATCCGGGAGAAAACACCCATCAGTGCCCGTCCCACCACGAGGGCCGTCACTGTTCGGAGAGGGATGGCTTCCGGGTACCGTGTGGCATGGTCCACCAAGACCAGGAAAAACCTGTTGCCCAGGGCTGTCTTGGGGTCCAGGGGCCCAACAATGTCAATACCCACCCGGTCAAAGGGGGTACTGACCACTGGAAAAGGTTGGAGGGAAGCCTTCTGCTTCCTTCCGCTTTTCCCACTTGCCTGGCAAGTGTGACAAGTCTTACAATGGATGTCTACATCCCTGCGCATCTGAGGCCAATAAAAATGGGTGACAAGCCTGTCATAGGTCTTGTCCTGCCCCAGATGTCCAGCTAACGGTACGTCATGAGCCAAACCCAGTAGGAAGGCTCTGAAGCGCTGGGGTACCACCAGCACACGGGCTGACCCAGGTTCAGCAGCCTTAGGCTCGCTATACAGGAGGTCGTTCTCCCAGTACACAAAATGTGACCCTGACTGATCACCTGAGGATTGGGCTGAGGCCTGCTGCCTCATGCCCACAAGAGAAGGGCACACTTTCTGTTCCGCACAGAACTCCTCCCTGGAGGGACCACCATCCTGCTGCCAATGGGTCAGCTCGGGCAGATCTCCCAGTTCGGCAATTTGTTCCCCTGTGGGCTCCAGGGCATCCCCCTCAGGGTCTACCTCCTCCTGGACCACGGGAACTACGGGGGCCGGTTTCCCGCGCCTCCTGCCTCTTCTCTTCACAGCTGGGTCCTGGGCCGTACTTTCAGGCTCCGGGACCCCATCAACACCCTTACTCGCTGTCATTGATCGAGTGGTTGCACACACCCACTCTGGCACACCCAACATTTTCAAGTGCGCCTCTCTCTCCACCTTAGCCCAAGGGGAGTCTTCTAAATCATTGCCCAGGAGACAATCGACAGGCATGGCGGGCCTCACAGCAACTTGAAGAGTACCTGAAACTCCCCCCATTCAAAGGAAACCTGAGCTACCTCACACTCTTTCTGGGAGTTGTCAGCAGCTATCACAGGGTAGAATGCGTGGGGAACCACCTGCTCTCTGGACACTAAGTGACACTTGACAGCTGTCACACTCGCTCCGGTGTCTCTGAGAGCTTCCACTCTATGGCCATTAATGGTCACCCACTGCCTATATTTACTAGTGTTACTAGGCAGAGGGGGTGGAGGGACCATTTGCATGTCTCCTAGCGAGACCAGGGACATTTCTGCGGGACCCTTCCCACCAGGGACAACCATCTCCTCCCCTCCCAGGGCTACACTCGCCAACTGATGGGGGGGTGCACGCGGCGGTGCATTCGACTTCTTCATGGGACACTGGGGGTCATAATACCGGTGTCCCACCTGCCCGCAAACGTAGCAGGTTAGGGGGCCCCTATGAACAGGTTTACGCGTCGGGCCCCTGGCTTCTTCTCAGGGGGAGGCTGGGAACCTTTCCCTTGGTTCCCTTGGGGATTACTTTGGGGCCCTTTCTGAGACTCCTCCTGTTTACCCTTGTCCCCCCCACTCTTCTGCTGGGGACCCTGCCCACCTTTGGCTGAGTCTCCCACTGGACCCTTGTGGACCCTGGTACTGACCCAGCGGTCCGCCTCCTCAGCAAGTTTTCTAGGGTTAGATATCTTGCTATCAATAAGGTGCTGGCGCAGCTCTGGAAAACAGTTATTAGCAAATGCTCCCAAGCAAACAAATCATAAAGAGCTTCATAACTTTCCACTTTGCTGCCCTTTACCCAACCATCCATGGCTCTGCAAAAATAAGACACATATTCAACCCACGTCGTACCAGGCAACTTCTTACATTCTCTAAAAGCTTGTCTGTACTTCTCGGGGGTTAGGCCATACCGCAACATTAAAGCATCTTTCATATGAGCATACGCCATCCTATCCGCAACAGGCATGTCTAACAGGGTATCTCTCCCCTCATTCACAAAGCGACCCCACAACCCCGCTCCCCAATCCTTCTCAGGGACCCGGTGGGCCAACAATGCTAACTCATATGCTTTAAACCACTGGCCAATATCTTCATTCCTATGATAATCTTTTATCACATCTTTGGGAAAATAAAACCTACTTTCTGCAGGCTCGGATGGGATGCTGCCACCAGAGGGATTCAATTCTAACTTCTTAGCTTGGATGTCCAACTCCCTCAACTTGGTATCACGCTCCAAAGCTAACTTCTCTCTTTCAAAATCCAACCTTTTGGTCTCCAAATCCGCTTCTCTCCTACCTCTTGCATTTTCTAACTCCAACTGCCCATTTATCTTTAGCCTTGCCATTTCCATGTTGTATGCCCGCTCCTTCGCCCTTTCTTCTCGTTTTTCAGGGGAAAGACCTTTGGAGGAAACACTGCTTCCGGGAGAGGACTCAGGCCCATTCGCTGGCGCCTCCTCATCCCCTTCCACTGGCGGTACCACCACCGGATCAGTGGGATCTCTGGCCTCCAACCAGGCCTGCAATGCTTTGAGATATTCCTCTTTAATCTTGAGGCCTTTGGTAGGAACTTTAAATTTCTTGCAAAAGGATTTCAGCTCCTCCAGTTTGTAGACGTTTATCTTCGCTCTGTCGAATTCCTCCACGACAACAACAGGGGTAGTGACTCCGGTGTCACTCATGGTCAAAACTGGCAGTGTTCAAAAAATCAAGCTTCAGAAAAGCGGAGAACCAAAAATAGAATCCTTCCAAATTAGATTGTGGCTGCGCTATGGTCTGCTTTCACTACGTAGCGCACACTAATCACTGCACATGGGTCATAAATGCAAAGTTCAAATCCTCACCGCTGACCCACCAATGTTAGAACCGGTTGTCTCTAGTTGGCAGAGGTATATACTTCTGACAAATAGGGACACACCTTTTCTAGTCAGGGCAAGGGGATCACACCCTTTGATAACCCCTGCTCACCCCCTTGGTAGCTTGGCAGAGCAGATAGGCTTATCTCGGAGGCTGTGCGTTAAGCATTTATGACCACATACAGTAATAAAGTGAATGCACTACAAATGGACACGACTCCGTAGTATTATAAAAATACGTATTTTTATATAAGGCTTAGCACAAGACCAAATAACGACAAAAATGTACACAATCTTAATAAATACTCTGGGAAGGGAAAAATAGTTCAAAGGTAGTTTCTTCTTTAGCACAAAGTCTTTAGTATCAAAGCAAATCTTCTTCTTGAAAACACAGTTCTTGACAACAATGTAACCCACACGGGAGTTACACGACGTCGAGGCAAAGTTAATCCCAAGGTTCGGCGCCGACCGCGAGGAGCGCTACGTCGAGCCCGGAGTCACACGGACCCCCCAACAACACAGTACCTTGGAAAAATGAAGCACACGATGATCAGCGGCGTCGAGCAATCCGGCGTCGCGTCTTCGGTGTCGATCAGGCCTCCTCAGGCGTCGTCGTCGATGTCGATGAAGTTGCAAAGAGTGAGCAGCGCTCACGGCGTCGAGAGGGCACGAGGGCGATGCGATCAGCAGCGGTGCAGACACGAGGTCTCTTGGAGCTGGAGCCGAACTCACTACTCACTGGCGTTGCTGCTGGCGTCGATCGGGCCCGGCGGCCGGCGTCGAGGAAGCGGGACACTGGAGCCGTTACTCACTATGTCGAGCTGGATTCGGCGACGTCCGTCGGCGTCGAGTTTGCGGGTTCTTTCAGAGGTGCTGGATTCACAGGTTCCAGCAAATAGCACTTTAAGCAGGTGAAGTCCTTTAGCCCTGTGACTTCAGCAGGAGACTGGCACTCTTCCAGTCCTTGGAGATTTTCTTAGCAAGCGTGAGAGTACACACACAGTTCCTCTCTCCTGGTTCCTTGGCAAAAATAAAGAAGCACTGCAGGATTCCCCCCAGCAAACAGCACACTGGCAGAAGGGGTAGGCAAGTCCTCAGATCAGCAGGCCTCTTGTCCTTGGTTACAGGGTTCCTTGTCAGAAGTGATCTAAATTCTTGGTTCAGGGGTCCTTCTCTTATACCCCTTTTTGGCTTTGATCCCTTTGTCCATGCAGGGGAATTTCCCAACATCCTGGGTCTGTTGTGGGTGGAGCCAAGCAGAAGCACCTGGCTTATTCACTGAGCAGGGCTGGGTCCTCAGACGCCCAGCAGGAGGTGGAGCCAGCATTGTCACTGGCAGGAGCAGAGCTATCGGCCTCCTGGTAGGAGGTGGGGCTAGGATCGTCCATGGCAGGCACGGAGCCATCAGCCGCTTGGCAGGAGGTGGAGCCAGCATTGTATCAGGCAGGGCAGGCTATCAGCAACTACTCTCCCCCTACTCTCAACGCAAATGTCCCACTCATCCCACACTGACTCATCCAGACCTCTGGAGCCACCCAGCTCCTGTCACACAGACGCAAGACCAGCAGAAACCAGAAATGGGTAGACAAGAAAATAGACACTTTCTAAAAGTGCTATTTTCAAACCCAGAGTCCAAAAACCATCCACACCAACGGATGCGTAATTAAACCCCGAGTTCAGGGATACCAAACTCGACATTGCACCATACTCCCCGAGCCAACTAGGATCATAGCATTAATAATCCCGGCGGCCCATTCTAACTAATGGAGAGCAGGTTACCTCGCAATAGTGAAGAACGAAGATGGCTGTCGTTCACTATCAGGACATGCCAACTTGGTCAGGCGTGTCCTACCTTATACTTACAACGCACCCTGCCCGTGGGCCTACCATAGGGGTGACTAATATGAAGTTAAGGGAAGGTTTGGGGGACTGGCAAGTAGGTATACTTGCCCAGTCCGCGTGACAGTACTAGACTGCACGTGGGTCTCGCAATGACCGACCCGTGGACATTCTTTTACGAGGCCGCTCTTGTGGGTGGCACAACATGTGCTGCAAGCCCACGAGCGGCATTTGGATTTACAAGCCCCGGCACTCCTGGTGCACTAGACGAGGGACTGACAGTAAACCAAATAAGCCAAACATGGATACAATCGATACATCAATTTAACATCGGGAGCACTTGCGCTGTGGCACTGATCAGCAGTGGCACGGCGCCCAAAGCATTATCCAGCAAAACATCGAAAAACACTTGAGGCAAACAGAAAAAATGGAGGAGAGACTCAAGCCAATGATGTCAGATCTAACACTGGGTATGGCAACATGGTTGCACCCTTGACAGAGCTGACTTCCAAGAAGCAGCCCAAGGAAGTGATTTGGACTGACACCTGTCAGAAAGCTTTTGAGGCCCTGAAAGCTGCCATGTGCACTGCGCCCGTGCTCCTGGCACCCAACTTCTCCAAAGAGTTCATCGTTCAAACAGACACTTCAGAGCATGGTGTGGGGGCTGAATGAGGAGGGCCTAGATCAACCTGTAGGCTTCATCAGTAGGAGGTTACTTCCACAGGAACAGAGGTGGAGTGCTATTGAGCGTGAGGCATTTTCTGTGGTCTGGGAACTGAAGAAGCTGAGACCATACCTGTTTGGGACCCACTTCCGGGTTCAGACAGACCACAGGCCCCTCAGATGGTTGATGCAGATGAGGGGTGAGAATCCAATGCTGTTGAGGTCGTCCATTTCCCTACAGGGTATGGACTTTACGGTGAACACCGCCCTGGTACAGAACATGCCAACGCTGATGGTCTGTCCAGATTTTTCCACCTTAGTGATGAGAACTCCCAGGAGGTAAGGTAGTTCTCCCCACATTTCAGCTGGAGGGGACACGTGTTAGACCTGGCACCATTGGCGTGGGTCTCCCTTCCATTTTTGCTGTTGCCTCATGTGTTTTTCTGGTGTTAGATGCTTTGGGCACTGTGCCACTGCTGTCCAGTGCCACAGTGCGAGTGCTCCCTACTGTAAATTGATGTATTGATTAGTGGCTCCATGATTGGATATTTGGTTTACGTGTCAGACCCTAGTACAGTGCACTGAGTGTGCCCAAGGCGTGTAAATCCAAATGCTGCTAGTGGGCTTGCAGCACTGGTTGTGCCACCCACAGAAGCGGCCTTGTAAAACGTTTCTAAGGTCTGCCATTGCAGAGCCTGCGTGCAGTCTGGTACTGTCATGCTGACTGGGCAAGTGCACCCACTTGCCAGTCCCTAAACCTTCCCTTTTCTTCATATTAGTCACCCCTATGGTAGACCCAAGGGCAGAGTGCATTGTAAGTATGAGGTAGGACAAGCCCTGATGTGTGTGGCATGTCCTAATAGTGAATTACAGCCATTTTCGTTTTTCACTATTGTAAGGCTACCTGTTCTCCATAGGCTAGAATGGGCTGCTGGCTTGTTACATGTTTATAATCCTAGCAGACTCAGAGACCATGATAGAAAATCGAGTTTAGTATGCCTGGACTCAGAATAATAAACTACATCTTTTAGTAAAGTTTATTTTAATATTCTGTGTTTGCAAATACCACTTTTAGAAAGTAGGTATTTGCTTGCCTAACCATTTGAGCCCGCCTCTGCTAGGTTGGGTTTGTGTGTGACAGGTCTGGGGAATTCCAGGAGACAGGCTGTGGCAGCCCGGTGGTGAATAGGGAGATCTGCAACCAGATGTGAGGGAGGAGTTGCACCTGGCACCTGAATAGGACTGTGCCCACCCCCACAGTGCTGGCTCTTTTTTTAGGGTAACTTATCCCTACTTGATCACCAGTCTGCACAGACATTCTCTTGACTATACTTCTTGTATTGTAATTTCTATGCATAGCCCTGGATGCCTGAAAACTGCTTTTCACAAGTGAGCATCATCCTCTGTCAGAATCCTGCATTACCGTTTTTTCCGTATTAGCGACCAATGTGTCATTTTGTTGGGAAAAGTTAGAATTTTCCAGTACACTCCCTCCAGAACTTTGCAGTCAGCCATTTCTTTGTTTGTTAGGCTCCCTAAGTTTGGTTTAGTATCATCAAGAGGTCGTTCCTTTTCAATAATGGCAAGCACAACATGGAATGAGCTTCCGCCTTTTCTGCATTCAATTCAGTGTGTGGCCCATTTTAGGAAAGATTTGAAAACACTTCTTTTCTCGTTTAACTTCCTGTGAAGAGCTGTTTTTTATCCAAGCAGAGTTGCGCCTGAATACTCCCTTGGAGTAGCTGTGTGCTCTTTAAATGGGTTTCATTCATTAATTCATTCATTCGCTGTGTAATAGAAACTGCCCTTTTCACATCAAGTAGATGTCACAAATCTTTCTGTTTAAAAGATGGATTATGAAAGAAATCTGATAACATTATTTTATGTTCTCTGTGAAATCTAGTAGACAATTTGGGAAGAAAAGCAGAATTAGGCTTTTGTACAGCCCATTCCTCTTCACTCTGTTAAATAGTAATTTTTCACTGTAAAGCACAAAGCTCCCCAATCCTTCTGGCAGATGTGTATAATTAATTCTTATGTAAGAAATGTGAATAGAATAAATTGAAGCAAACACAACTTTAGCTTACAGCAATTCTTTATTGATTATAATACATATTGATTGGACTTCTTTGAGTGCTTCACTATTTTTTGGCTTATTAGTCTGCTGAACTAGGGTCTTTCTGGTTTCTGGCCACTTCGCCTTGGGTGGCAGGGTGTTAAAACCAGGAAAACACTCTTTACTTTTTGAGTTAGGTCTTGACACATTTGTTTCCCCAAATTTGTGTACAGGTTGGGAAGTGCAGAATTTGAGGACTAGCCACCAATTTCTTGTAATTTCTATATGTGATGTGGTCCTGGCTGAAGATGTAGCATGTGCCAGTGGGAATTCTGAAGGGAATTTATCTCACCATGCCACATATGTCTCAAATTAGCCTGCCTCCACATGGGGCAGAAGTGGCGATGTTTGGAGACTGAGTTGAATGTGCTCAGTTATGTTACAAACCTGGGTAGATACATGTCACCAATTCCGGCACTACTACCAACTGGGGTACTGCTTGACTCATAGACCTCAATAACAGCCAGCCCTATCAGTCCATTGGATATGGTCACACATATTGATGGTGTGGTAGGCACATGAGTGTCAATGTATGATCTGGGTTACATCACTGTATGGCATTACGTTTAATCACTTGCACAAAATGAGGAGTGGCAGGGTAGGCATGTATATTTATAAGTGAGCTGGCCTGAGTCAAAGGATGTGTTATGCTATGCAGATACCCAATTCTGAGAATTAACAACTGTTGTTAGTGTCAGCGCTAGCAACCTACCTAGTGTGACAGGGCCCATCGCATCAGATTTGGTACACAGTGCCCACTGTCCACAAAGAGGAGCCAAATGTGTACCTAATCAAAGCAAAGGAGTAGTTAAAAATATGAAATACATGGTAAGTACATGCCCTCACATATTCCTGTAGTCTTGCAAGGTTGGTTGGTGTGTAGAGTTGTGCAGGATTTGTGCTAAAAAAATCAAACCTTGGCCACATGAATGAACAATATGCATGCAAAACAGCAAAACATTGCACAGTGCCATAGTGTAAAGTTTTAAAGCCAGATCGCAAAATCATAACTAATTCATGACCAGATCAACATCACCTGCAGAGGAGCAGTGGCCTGAATACTGGCCACAGGGAATACAAGCATCTTGGAGAGTAGTGGAATGTGACTAGAAGTGGAGTCAATATATCAGAATCAATCAATCAATCAATCAGAACATTTGTAAAGTGCACTACTCACCCATGAGGCTCTCAAGGCGCTGGGAGGAGGGGGGCGGGAGGGGTGCTGCTACTGCTCGAATAGCCAGGTCTTGAGTAGCCTCCTGAAGGTTAGTAGGTCCTGGGTCTGCCGTAGGAGGATGGGGATGGTGTTCCAGGTTTTGGCGGTGAGGTGGGAGAACTTCGGGTGCGGGGGACAGTGGCGAGGGCGAGGTCGGCAGAGCGGAGTTGGCAGTTCTTGGTGTAGAATGTGAGTCGTCTGTTGAGGTATGCCAGTCCAGTGTTGTGAAGTGCCCTGTGTGCGTGGGTGAGGAGCTTGAAGGTGATCCTCTTGTTGACGGGGAGCCAGTGCAGGTCTCTCAGGTGGGGTGTGATGTGGCTGTGGCGAGGGATGTCGAGGATCAAGCGTGCAGGGGCATTCTGTATGCGTTGTAGTAGTTTTAGGAGTTTGGCCGAGGCTCCTGCATAGAGGACGTTTCCGTAGTACAGCCTGCTGCTGACGAGGGCCTGGGTGACCGTTCTTCGTGTTTCAGTGGGGATCCACCTGTAGATCTTGGGGAGCATGCGGAGGGTGTTGAAGCAGGAGGACGGGACGGCGTTGACTTGCTTGGTCAATGAGAGTGTTGAATCGAGGATGAACCCCAGGTTGCGTGCGTGGTCGGTG
This sequence comes from Lissotriton vulgaris, assembly GCF_964263255.1. NCBI lineage: Eukaryota > Metazoa > Chordata > Amphibia > Caudata > Salamandridae > Lissotriton > Lissotriton vulgaris. The sequence continues at coordinate 909,533,908 of NC_141697.1, forward strand.
GGTGTCGGTGCTGCTCCCAGTGCAGTCGGCCACCAGGCGTCGTCCCAGGCCAAGGGGGTGGAGCCGAGGATGAGGACCTACGACTTGTCCGAGTTCAGTTTCAGGCGGCTGTTCTTCATCCACTCGGCGATGGCTTTCATTCCTTCGTGGAGGTTGCTTTTGGCGGTGAGGGGGTCCTTGGTGAGGGATAGGATAAGCTGGGTGTCGTCGGCGTAAGAGATGATGTTGAAGTTGTGTAGTCGGGCGACTGGGCGAGCGGTGCCATGTAGATGTTGAACAATGTCGGCCTGAGGGATGATCCTTGGGGATCAGAACACAATTAGCATAGGTATCATGAAAAAGACTGCAAATCACCTTGGCAGATGTGGACCTGACCTCCTCCTATATGTCCAGTAAAATAAGTCCAGTGATCTGTGTAACTGTGTTGCGATATGTGTCATGAGACAAAAAGTCAGCCTTGTCACACAGTGGTTGTATGAAGTATGCAGAGATACTGCCATCTGAAAGGCAACTACAGTGCAACTTGAAATCCATACCTCTGTGTAACAGACTGTTAGACCTGTCAGCCCTTTGGGTGGTCCCTCCTAATTCTTTCCCTTTTTTTCCCCTTTTTGCCTCCTAACCCCCTTTTTGTCCACTATATTTTTGGTGTTGACCTTAGGGCTTGGGGTGCATCATTATTTCTATACAATGAAGAGGCACAGGAGCTCTTTCAAAATGGAGGTAGGGCAAGCACCCTCACAAAATGGTGGCCTGTTAACTGTCAGAATTTTACCTCAGAGCTTGGCCCATAGGTTAGTATTAGAGAGATCTAGAACCTTCTGGCCCATTCTAGTGACCTGGGCCTAGGGTATATAAGGTCAGAACCTGGGGGGCCATTTTAGGACAATGATGGGCTGTTGGAGGTCAGGCTGTGGAGTTAGGGGAATAGGGCGCTGAGGGAGATTGACTTCTCTTAGGGGTTGCCTTCTCACTGCTGTTGTTACCCCCCCTGCCTATAGATCTGGCCCCACCTTAGATATCCGACTCATGAATCTAGCTCAGGTGTCACCACATTAGGAGAGTTTGACCCTCCGGAACTGAAGGGGTGAGGGTTGCCTGGGGACATCGCCTAGCTGCATCTGCAAAGTGGAGACTTAGAAGAGTCCCCCCCCTTCCTATCCAGCGTAATCTATCCTGACAGGGATTCTGAAAAGTCGTAAACAACGCTTACTTGCCCAGGATCATCTATGCTGGGGAGCGCTGGGAAGACAAGCTGTCGCAGATCCCTGGGAACATATTCGTGGGGGCCCAGCGGTGGAGAGTAAATGAACGCTGTGTCAACGGGCTGGGGCACTGTCCTGTGAATCTCCGCGACTTCTGCTTAGAGTGAGGGGGAAATTGGCAACCGGGCGACCGCCGTGCTGAGGAGAGCCTTGCGGTGGTAGAGGTGCCGAATGCAGTGTTCTTCCCCCTGCGCAGGTCAAGTGGAGGGATGATCTTCCTCACAGGGTAGGCGGAGCCGCCCCGTAGTGTTCCCCTTCCTGCGCAATCCCAGCAGAGGGCTGGCCTTCTCCTCAGAGGGGGCGGCATCGTGCGGCAGTGTCCTCCCTCCTGCGCAGGCCCAGTGTGTGGGGCTTGGCTTCAACAGGGAGAGGCAGAACGACGACGGAGCGAAGCCTGGCTGCCAGCAGAACCTTCCAAGCCTCAAGAGACTCACCAGGAGGTGACCACGGGGGCGCCTCTGCTCCCGAGTAGAGCTGGTGGGTGGGCTTGCCTCATAGTTCAGGGGGCAGGAAATATTCGCCGGAAGTCTGACGGCGAGAACGGAGATTGCCAGTAACATTTGAAACCATAAACCAGTCTTCAAGCCACAAGTAAGCAGGGATCTGGGGGCTGGTGCGGGACATGAAAACAAAGAAAACGCTACAGAGCCGAGCGGATGGTCTGCTTTCGGGAACCTTAATAAAAGCTGACGTATAGGCCAAGGGAGCTTGAACTGACAGGACTACCATGCTGGTTCTAGTGATCTGCCATATCTAGAATTACTGCTGGCTCGTCACTAAAGTTAAGCAGAAGCCAGAGCCATTCAGGTTACCAAATCAAATGCATGATACTGATTGAAATTAATGCCTGAACTTATTTTACCAGGGGTAAATAATTCTGACACCTGCTAAGTCCTCGCATAATCTAATGTTACTAAAAACAAAAATATGCAAAATGGTCTCCAGGCTGTGGTGATGCACAATCTTGCATCTTTGAATTGGTGTAGAGTGTTTTCTTCCTGCTAAAGTTTATTTGACTCACAAAAGTACTGCCTGAAATTTAGAGCAATAAGTGAATTACTGAATTCATTTTCCCCTAGTCAAGTCAAGTCAAGTCAAAAGATTTGTATAGCGCGCTACATACCCGGAGGGTCTCAAGGCGCTTGAAGAAGGGTGGGGAATTACTTGTCAAATATCCAAGTTTTAAGTTTCTTTCTGAATGCTAGGTGGTTCTGAGTGAGACGAAGGTGAGTGGGGAGTGAGTTCCAGGTTTTAGCTGCGAGGTAGGAGAAGGATCTACCTCCCATGGTGGTTTTATTGATGCGAGGTACGGTAGCAAGGGCTTGGTTGGAAGATCGTAGCTGGCGAGAGGGGGTGTAGAAGGAAAGTCGTGTGTTGAGGCATTCGGGTCCAAGTTCGTAAAGTGCTTTGTGTGCGTGGGTTAGGAGGCGGAAAGTAATCCTCTTATTGACGGGGAGCCAGTGGAGGTTTTTCAGGTGACTAGAGATGTGGTCTTTACGCGGGATGTCTAGTATGAGTCTGGCTGATGCGTTCTGGATGCGTTGGAGTTTTTTCTGGAGTTTTGCGGTGATACCGGCGTATAGGGTGTTTCCGTAGTCCAGGCGGCTTGTAACCAGTGCATGGGTGACTGTTTTTCTGGTTTCGGTGGGGATCCAGCGAAATGTTTTTTTGAGCATGCGAAGAATGTTGAAGCATGATGATGAAACGGCGTTGACTTGTCTGTTCATAGAGAGTGAGGAGTCCAGGATGACGCCCAGGTTCCGTGCGTGGTCCGTTGGGATGGGTGCTTTTCCAAGGGCCTCTGGCCACCAAGAGTCATCCCAAGCGGAGGGGGAGGTACCTAAGATAAGGACTTCTGTTTTGTCTGAGTTCAATTTCAGACGGCTGTGCTTCATCCACTCGGCTACTTCTTTCATTCCTTCATGTAGGTTGGTTTTGGCGGTGTTAGGGTCTTTGGTGAGTGATAGGATCAGTTGAGTGTCATCCGCGTAGGAGATGATGTTGAGGTTGTGTTGGCGTGCGATGGCCGCGAGGGGGCTCTTGTATACGTTGAAGAGGGTGGGACTGAGTGAGGACCCTTGGGGTACGCCGCAGATGACTTCAGTGGCCTCTGAGTTGAATGGTGGGAGGCGGACTCTCTGGGTTCTTCCGTTGAGGAACGATGTGATCCATTCCAGTGCTTTTCCTTGGATTCCGATGTTTCTGAGGCGCTGTAGAAGGGTGCTATGGCAGACTGTGTCGAAGGCTGCAGAGAGGTCGAGGAGGATGAGGGCGACTGTGTCTCCATTGTCCAGTAGAGTTCGAATGTCGTCTGTTGCTGCGATGAGGGCGGTCTCCGTGCTGTGTTTGGCTCGGAAGCCGGACTGTGAGGAGTCGAGGGATTTGTTGCTTTCGAGAAAGGCGGCGAGCTGGTTGTTGACGGCTTTCTCGATGACTTTGGCCGGGAATGGAAGGAGCGAGATGGGGCGGTAGTTTTTGAGTTCGGTGGGGTCCGCTGTGGGTTTTTTCAGAAGGGCGCTAAGTTCTGCGTGTTTCCAGCTTTCTGGGAAGGTGGCGGAGCTGAGTGAGCAGTTGATGACGTCTCGGAGGTGTGGTGCTATGATGGAGTCTGCTTTGTTGAAGATGTGGTGAGGGCAGGGGTCTGTGGGGGATCCTGAGTGGATGGAGTTAATCAGGTGGATGGTGTCCTCAGTGGAGATTGGGTTCCAGTCATTAAGGATGTTCAAGGGGGGGTGAAGGTCCTGCAGAAGGTTGGGTGGGTTGGTCTCCGGGTCGGTTGTCGAAGCTGTTGTGGATGTCTGCGATTTTGTTGTGGAAGAACGAAGCTAGGGAGTCGCAGAGGGCTTGAGAGGGGGTGATATCATTGGAGTTGGCTGAGGGGTTGGTAAATTCTTTGACGATGTTGAATAATTCCTTGCTGTTGTGGGCGTTGTTGTCTAGTCGGTATTTGAATGCGGCTTTCCTGGCAGATCGGATTAGTTGGTGGTGTATGCGGGTGGCGTTTTTGAAGGCGTCCCTGGTGCTGGTGTTTGGGTCTTTTTTCCAGGCCTTCTCGAGGGAGCGACAGAGTTTCTTCGATTTCTTAAGATCATCGTTGAACCAGGAGGCGTTTTTGCTGCCTAGTTTGATTTGACGTTTTTTCAGCGGTGCTAGGATGTCGGCGCTGTTGGATAGCCATTGGGTGAGGTTAATGGCTGCTTGGTCGGGGTTTGAGGAGTGGGCAGGGGGGTTTTGAAGAAGCGATGAGGAGATCTGGTCGATGGTGATTTTGTTCCAGTTTCTTCGCAGAGTGGGTTGAGGATGGTTGTGAGTTGTGGTTTTATTGTAGATAAAGTGTACGCAGCTGTGGTCGGTCCAATGGAGAGTAGTGGTGTGACTGAAGGAGACATGTTTGCTGGAGGTGAAGATAGGGTTGAGTGTGTGACCTGCGATGTGGGTGGGCGTAGTGACAAGTTGTTTAAGTCCGAGGTTGGCGAGATTGTCCAGAAGGGAGGTGGCGTTGCTGTCATTGCTCTTTTCCAGGTGAAAGTTGAGGTCTCCCAGCAGAATGTATTCCTCGGAGGGGAGGGCGTGTGGGGTGATAAAGTCAGTGATAACGTCGCTGAATTGTGCACGGGGTCCTGGAGGTCGGTAGAGGAGTGTGTCTCTGATTGTGGTCTTGGGGTCGGTGTGGATCTGGAAGTGAAGGTGTTCGGCGCTAGCAAGGTTGACGTCTGAGCTGGTTGAGATGCGGATGGAGTTCTTATGGACGATAGCGATGCCTCCTCCTGTTTGGTCGGTGCGGTCCTTACGGATGATCTTGTATCCTTCCGGGATGGCAATGGTGATATCTGGGGCTGATGAGGCGTTCATCCATGTTTCTGTAAGGAAGGCGACGTTGGGAGAGATGGTTCTTGAATTAAATGCAATGTTGAGTTTTTAATGATGCAGATAATCAGATGTGGAAGTGCTTGATGTGTTTAAACAATTCATGTCTGACGGAATAAGATAACTTAAAGAATTTTTATAAAGCATTCCATATTTTTCTAACCTGGTGTAGTGTCATTTTTAGTGGATGAGCGCTGGGTTGCTGTGAAGAGTGTGACGCAAACACAACACAATTGTCTTTGAGATTAGTCCTTGCCACTTGGGCCAGGCTACCCTAGATGGACCGGTGACCCCGGGTCCAACATAGACATTCAATGCATCAATGTTGTATAGAGAGTAAAATATTAAAAAGTCAGATTGTCATTCGGATTACTCATGTAAACATCTAATAAACAACACTGTTAACATTTCTATATCTCATTGCAGCTACACCTCATTACCAGCTGCCTGTCGGGATGAAAATCTGAATGAGGATGACAGCCTGCCAAACCTTGACCAAGAGACCTTCCAGAAAATCCTGGACTCCTTTGGACACTATGTCCGGTTGCGGGCAGAGCCAACAGCATTGCCGGGTCTCCAGAGAATCCACCCACCAGCCAACAATCACCACCTACCAGCTCACCCCCAGGCCTGGACTCCGAGGACACCTCAGCTGCTATAACAGGCACCAACTCTCTGCTCTGTGGACTCAAACAGTCACTGGCTGACATCGCTGGTGTAATGAGGCAGAGGCATGAACAACTGCCCTGCCAAAGTGGCACTAGTGAGGTTGGCAATCAGCTGAAGGCCATCCGCAACATTGTTGTTCTCCTTGATAAGTGACAATTGGTTTTCATCACCATCCCTCCAATGCATGTCACATGACTTACACACACAGAGAAACAGTACGTGAATACCTGTTTCGGTCTGTCTATCAATTCACATCAAGATTGCCACTTAAAGTACACAACTTTGTTTGTAGATGTCTTAAGTGATTCCATGACAAACCTGACAAATTCTTCTCCATAGGTCTTTCACCTAGTCACACATGCCTACCAACACTGCTTGCAAAGCCAAATGCAAATACTTAACATAACCTAAGAAGATATGCCAACTCCTACACAGTAAATCATGTGGTAGACTTGTATGTAGAAAATAATTATATTTAATGTAATGATAAAACTTAATCTACCTAAAAATTCCTAAACTACACTAACTTACTTATCTAACCTTAACTGCACCTAAACTAAACTATGCTACCTGAACTGCACTACCTTATCCTAAAAATATTTAAAACTAGCTTATCTTACCTTATCTTACCTTATACCTATAGCATGACATATTAAACAACAAGACCCTTACCCCCTTAATACACATCTTCATACAAAACAACATAAATTACATCTAAACATATAAACCTAAACAACGATATATTTGTTTTGTTTTTTTGTTTGGTATTGAAACCCATATCCTAAACACCAACACCCCACCTACTAAATAACCTAAACACCCCTATACCCAAAACATTAACCCACTCTGCCTAAACTATTAAAACTACTATACATAGGGTGTTAAGCAATACTGTCTCCCCAATACGGTGCGGAAATTCCTGTCCTTTCGTATTGATTGTGTAATCACCAGCTGTATTCTTGATTCACATGTCTCAACCGCTGACTGCTACAACTGTATTGTATGATTATGGTCCGCCCTATGTTTTCTTTATAACACAAAATAATAAAAATGGTTTAAAAAAAACTCAAAAAAACTACTATACATTACTTAACCAATGCGTACACTAACTATCCCTGGCCCAAATTATACCATTAAAACAGTACAATTAGAACAAATACTTGAAACATGGGTAAGGGCAAAAAGGCTCTCTGTGGCCTAAATGTGCTCCCCAATTCTGTCAACAGCCTGCTTGAGAGTCTGGAATAACTGGGTTTCTGTGTCCACCTTGTGCTCCAGTGCAGCCTCCTGGAGCTTCATGTCGGACATGTCTTTCCTCCTCAAAAGGTCGAAAGTTGAACTATGTCCAAGTGGGTTGGGACAGAGGCACAGCTGGACCTGTGGGCTGGCTGGTGGATGTGTTTGGCAAAGGGTCTGAGGCACCTCCCTGGTAACCGGCTTCAGCATAGCTTGGTCTTGGCTGGGCATGTGTGGCTGGCCCCTGTGGTGAAATGTCCCATGTTCCAGCAGCCCTCTCCTCCACAAATGCCATTACCACCTGGTGGAATGCCCTTTCTATGAGGCGAATGCGTCAGTACAGCTCAAGACGAATGAGACAGTTCTTCCTCTGCTCTGCGGTCATGTAGACTGTTTGAGTCGAATGAAAAACTATTATACAAAGTGGAACTAGGAACTGTGTGAATCATTATAATGCTTCACATATTTTCAAACATCTCATGTGCTATCCCGAAATCCCATTAATCACCTTGAAGTATAAAGTGACCATCCATGGGAAAATAAATTAACTTCTCAAATTTTGACAAGGCCAAAGTACACCAGTGAGGACAAAGTAGGCAATTGCAATGGCATTATCTTGCTAAATGCAGGTCCCGAACCCTTTTAATACAGAGCATGCTTAGGAACAGTGTTGTAGTATACACGTGGTATGGTAATTTGTATTTTAATTTTATGGTACACATGTCCCTAGTAATTGTTCAGTTGTGTTCCTTCTACAGGCTGCCACCGGTTTGGCTCCATGGCCATTGACCTAGGGAAATGAGCTATATCTGGTAAGTACATGTATTTTGACTGCAAAATGTGTACCTGATATTGCAAGGACACACATTGTCACATATACTTACTGTAAGAAAGTGGCTCTGTATATACTGGACCAAAGTAAGGTACAGTGTGCACAGAGTCCACAGTCTCCAGAGGTATGGCAGATGCTAAAACTAGATATAGCCTTACTCTCCAAAGTGGTAGCTTTGTCGAACAATAAGGCAGTTCCAGAGGACAGTGAAAAGTATTTGTTGTACACACTCAGTCAGCAAAAGGTTTCACACACTCAATAACTGAACTCTAGGCCAATAGTTTTGTATCAAAATATATAGGTATTTTATTTTTAGAACCAACAAGGTATTAAAATATACTTTCTCAGCATAGATTACTTCAGTTAAATACTTTTCAAATAGGCAATAGTCTCCTTGAATACAATAGTTACAGTTTGTTGCAGTAGGCAACACAATTTCAAACACAATGCAACACTGTGCTCAATGGGAATTTTCAGTTAAATGCAATTAATTACTTTGTAGATTACTTTTCTAACCACAGGCTGGATCCTGGATTCAGTCCTGGGACATGAGCTGTAAACTCTCAAGGGAAAGGGTTTTTATCTCTCAGAGTTGTCTGGCTGGTTCAGGAACAATTAAACATTTTGAACTACAACGAAATTGTGCAGAGGAATCTTTTATGTTTCTGTTGGCTTTGGTTCAATGTACTTGTGTTGTGACATAGACACAACTGTATGATAACTCATTAGTGTGTGCATAAGGCATTTTGATAAATACATGAGCTGTAAACAGTTAAGCAAAAGCTTTTTTGTTACAGTAGTGATTTTTAAGGAATATTATTGTATTTTAAAAGTTGACACTAAGAAACTTTTTCAGTTGAAATTACCACTGTTACCCTATGGAAGGAAATTCAGTGTGCAGGTAAAGTATGTTCACGTTACTTTTGTAACCCAGTACTGGACTCCTAGGTTCAACCTATGGAAAAAAGTTCAGGTTACTGGTAAGTACGGTTAGAATTACTTTTCACAGGTTGTGCTGGGCTAAAAGGTGCAGCACTGAGGTCTCTCCTGATAACAGGTGAGTAATTCGTAGTTCGGCTGATTTAAGGTGAATATTTTAAAGTTCCAAAACTCCAACCTTAGAAGAATTTCCAAGTGAAACCAGTCAATGTTAGCCTATGGATGAAAAGTGAGTTATCGGATTTTAGGTAAGTACTCGACTGGCAGAGTTAAGGTTCTGGGCATAGACTCAGGGGTCTCCCAGGGTCAGGTAGGTACAGTAGGTACACCCTCAGCGTCACAGGGGCAGCCAGGTGCAGAGGTAGTTAGGCCCAATGTTATCCAACGAGAGGCAAAGGGCCTTTGATTGGCGGCTGCTGGCTAGCAGGCCACGCGGCTGTGGGAGCTGGGCTCCTCTTCACTTGCTCAGGACAAATGGGGAAGTAGGATAGGACAAAGGTTGCACAGCCAGGGGCACTCGGGCGGCTGGTGCAGGGTGCATTTGAGCCGTCGGGCGCTCAATGTTATTCAATGGGAATCGTGAAAGGTGAACAAAGGCTGCAGGCTCGGGACGGAGGATCTTCGGGAGCGACCAGCACTTCGAGGGGTAAGTTGGGATCCTGGAGGATAGGTGGCACCCTGGAGGTGGGCACAAGGTGCCGGGGGGCGCCGGGTGCAGGGGTGTCTTTTGGCGTCAGAAAATCTTACCCCCTGCTGGTCGCGGTTGGAGTGGTCCCTGGTTCTGAGTCTGCAGGCGTCGTCTGGGTCGTCGAGGAGGGTCCTTGGGCACTGGATTCCAGGTCAGAATTGCCGGGGGGACGTCCTCAGAGTCTTTGTCCACTTGGGCACAGGCCTGGCTCGGCGGGTGCAGAGTGCGCTGGGTTCGGGGTTCCTGGCTGGCACCAGGGGTATTGCTGTTGGAGCAAGACCACCACTGCTTGTGGAAGTCCCAGTCTCTAAGAGGGTCAAGGCAGGTCCTCTGGGGTTCTCGAGGTTGCTGTCCTCAGGAGATGTCGGGATTTAGCAGGAGCAGGTTCAAGGATCAACAGGCCTGTAGGGCTGGGGCCAAGTCAGTTGTTGTCGTCCGCTTGTTAGCAGCTGCATGACAGGTCTTCTTCTTCTTGGTCTTCTTTCTTGTTTCAAAATCGGGATCTCAGAAGGAAGGTTCAGGGTGCCCCTAAATACTGAATTTAGGGGCGTTACAGGTAAGGTGAGGGCAGGGACCATTAGGTCCCTGTCTTGGGGTGGGTACACCCCCAACTGGCTCCTCTCCTGTGGGAGGGGGCAGGGGCCTAGTTGTGAGTGGGTAGGGCTCCCCATCCTCAAGATGGCGGTAGCCTGGATCGTGTTTCACCTCGCCTCCTCCACCTGAGGGGTGGAGTTGGCAGAGGCTGGCACACCACATTTCCTGACGTAGGGTTTCCCGCCAGTCTTCCTGTCAGAGTAGGGGGCAGAACTGGTGGGGGCCAGTTGCTGAGTACAGCAAGTGACCTGGAGAAGCTCACAAAGGCGGCATGCCTTTGAAGCTTCCCCCTGCCCATCCTGGGGGAGGAGACCTAGCACCTCGCCCAGGATGTGCATTGTTGCAGGCCCAGGAGAGCGGGGGCTCTCCACCCAGGGGTCCAGCAACATGTCTGCTGTGTGGCAGCCTAGGCAGCCTCTCAGACAAGACGTGGATTTTAGGTTAGGTTACAGGGGGCATCTCTAAGATGCCCTCTGTAGTGCATTTTACATTAAATCCCATACTGGCATCAGTGTGGTTTAATGTGCTGAGAAGTTTGATATCAAACTTGTCAGTCTTCAGTGTAGCCATTATGGTGCTGTGGAGTTCGTAATGACAACCTCCCAGCACCATATACTCTTAATGGCATCACTGCACTTACAGTGTCCATGAATGGCCCTGGGTACTGTAGGGGCACAGGGCTCATGCACATGTGCCCACACCACTGGCATAGGGCACCCAGCTACTGGGGTGACTGATGTATGCCAGGGCAGTGGGGTTGTGGGCATGGCACAGGGATGTGTGCCATGTCGACTCTTTGTTTAGTTCTGCACTAAGACACTCAGCCTGCAAAGGCAGTGGGTGTCAGGGTGCAGGGCCCCTAAGGGTGGCAGAATAAGTGCTGCTGCCCTTAGGGGTCTTCTCTGGTCACAATGCCCTTGGTACCCATGGTACCATTTACCAGGGGCTGACATGTTGCCAGAGATGTCAATTGGGTTTTGGCTTCAATACAGTTTTAGGGAAGGAACATAGGCCCTGGTCACCTGATTGGCAGGAGCCCAGGGCACACTAAGTCAAAGCAAATCAGCAATTCAGCAAAAAGTGGGGGCATACTATGTAAGAAAGATGGCACTTCCTCACACTTACTATGTCACAGGTATCTGAAACATGAATGGAGGCTGGCTAGCTAACTCACATCAGAGATGTTGGATACATCTCCTTTATACACGATCCTAAATCCCGGGAGGATCAATCCATGGCTCACCACATGCAGTTTAAGGAATGGCATGTGTCCCTCTACATAGCCTAGTGTCTGTTCCCAAAGTGCCAGCTATTGCTTTAACCTTACTGCACATCAACACTCTGCATATGCAAGTGATGGATATGTGCATGCAGGCTATACATCTCATATGCACAAGTATCTTGGGATGTAACTAGCGAATGGTAGCCAAAGTGCACTCCTGGCTCGCAGAACTGTCTTCAAGACATGTTCTGGAGATGTTGAAGCCAATTCTTCTAAAGAAAAAGTTGCTGTACTCTTGAACACATTTCTGACAACAGTTTTTTAGGTTTAAAGTATTTTATTAAGGTATAAAAAACATGGGGAAGGGAATAGGAGGTCAAGCGAACATACAGTACAAAAAGCGAGGTTTGCAGCGGTTCAGAAAGAAAGTAGGGAGGCAGGAAGCCCCAGAGGGTAACAAGGCATAAGTCTTAAAGCAATAAGGCATTGTGAAGGACCCCCTAGTAGACCCCCACTCCCTCAGCGAGGCCGAGCTGAAATAGCGTCCCGCAACACAGCAAAAAAAAACCACACCATCCCTCCAGCCCCCCAACCCCGGAAAGTTAGGAGAAAGAGAAGCAAAGAAAGAAAAGGAAGAAAACAATACCCCAACATCCCCGTCCGAAGGTCAGCATTAGAAGCATATAACCCCGCCCCCCGCCCCCAGCCCCATACCCCTAATCCCGCACATTCACTCCGCTGGAGCCGCCGGCGGCGTCAGCCTAAGAAGTCGCAGGTACCGTGGGCATGTGAGCTCACGGAATTCCGTGGATAGCAGTGCCAAAAAGGGATGCTAGAGTTCTTCAAACTGGTCAACATTCCCAGCCACCGTCAGCGACATCTTTTCCATGCCCAGTACCTGCCAGAGCCTGTGCAACCAACCAGTGATAGAGGGGGCAGTGGGGGTACGCCAGAGCACCAGGATGTTTTGAACCGCGGAGCCCAGCGCAATCGCAATCTGCCTACCCCTGCGGGACTTCAGCGGGTACATCAGGTCATTGGGGAGGCCTAGCAAGACATACGCAGGGAAGCGCGGGAGCTCAATCTCAAAATGCCTGTCCACCTCATCCAAAACCTCTTTCCAATAGGCCGACAGCACCGGGCACTCCCAGAGAATATGCGTGAGGGTACCCTCCTGTCCGCAGCCGCGCCAGCAACCTTTATCGCCGATTTTGCGCATCTCGTAGAGCCGTTCCGGGGTGTAATACCAATAGGTGGACACCTTAGTAAAGGTCTCCGTCAGCCCAGTGTGGTACGCAGAGTGCCTCGCCCGATACGCAATCCTGTCCCACTCTTTGTGGCTCAAGATCCTGCCCAATTCCCTGTGCCAGCGCTCCCTCCCTGGGTTATGGTAATGGAACGGCGGGGGTTGGAGAAACTTGTACAAGTCGGTGATAAGCTTGGCATCCGAGGTCCGGGTTACCAGCCATCGCTCATAGGGCGTAATCGAGCGGGCAGCGACGTCGCGCACCGGGGGTTGTAGAGCCCAGTGGCGGACTTGCATATAACGCAGTCTGTCCCCCTCCGTCAGGCCAAACTCCTGTCGGAGCTGCTGGAAGGGGAGTACGCCCTCCGGCCCGTAGATCTGGAAAACCGCCCTGCAGCCCGCGCTCACCCAGTGGGAAAAGGCTCCCGGTTCCAGGCCCGGAGTGAAGTCTGGATTGCCAGCAATGGGAGTAAACGGCGATGGAAAAGTGGTGAGCTCGCGAAGCTCGCACACCGCGTCCCACACTCTCAGCGGAACCCGGGTGATAAAAGAGGCGTAGAGGTTCGGCGGACGGTGAGCGCGCCGCAGGAACGGGACCTCCTGGAGTGTACGGCCCGCAACTGCCTGGTCTTGAAAGAGCCAGTGCTTATCTGATTCCCACCGGCTCCACTCTACCAGATACCGAAGTTGTGCCGCCTGGAAGTACTTCCGGAGGTCCGGGACCCCGAGACCCCCCGCCTCCGGGGCAAGCATGGAGAGGACCCGCTTCATCCGAGGCTTACGGCCCTGCCACACAAAGCGGGAGATGTCTGCCTGCGCCTGTCGTATCCAACCTACAGGGGGCTGGAGAGGTAGGGCGCGAAAAAGATACAGGATCTGAGGCAGTATGGTCATCTTCACCGCTGCGATACGGCCCAACCACGAGAGCAGGCCCTTGTTCCATCGGCCGAGTTCCTCTTTGATCTTTTTGCCTAAAGAGGAATAGTTAGCAGCGACCATTGCAGGCAGGGAGGGCGCAAGCAGAATCCCCAGGTAAGGCACCGTGGAGGAGGACCATTGCAGAGGAAAAAGGCGCTGGAGGTCCCGCCTGGTGTCAACAGAGAGGGACACGTCCAGGGCGGCCGACTTAGACATATTCATCTTGAAGCCTGCCACGCGGGCAAAGGCATTCAGTTCCTGGACGCAGGCAGGGAGCGACCGCCTAGGGTCATCCAGGGTCAGCAAGACATCGTCCGCATACAAGCTAACAGTATGCGTGTATTGCCCCATCTTCACTCCGATAGCGTCCGGGTTGTCACGAATCCTCTGGGCAAACGGCTCCATATATAGGGCAAACAGGAGCGGTGAAAGGGGGCAACCCTGTCTCGTGCCGCGCTCAATGGCAAAGCTGCCAGAGCTGTGTCCGTTGACACGCACCGATGCTGACGGCCTCTTATAGCAATTAAAAATCATAGTGCGGAACCTCTCGCCGATACCCAGTTTCCCAAGAACCAGCTCGAGGTACGGCCAATGAACCCTATCAAAGGCCTTCTCCGCGTCTACCGATAGCAGCATCCGCTCCCCCGGGACGCGTGAGGCCTTTTCTAGCATGTGTGTCACCCTCTTGGTGTTGTCGACCGTCTGCCTACCGGGTACAAAGCCGGCCTGATCCGCATCCACCAAACCTGGCAGAAGTAGACCTAGTCTGGCTGCCAGGATCCCCGTGTACAGCTTGAGGTCCACATTCAGAAGTGAGATGGGCCGATACGAGCCGCACAGAGTCCGGTCCTTTCCCGGCTTCGGGATAACCGACACGGTCGCCGAAAGAAGGTCCGGCGGGATAGCTCCCGGTTCGGAGAAGGAGTTGAATAAGCGAGCCAGGAGAGGCGCGACAGTGGGACAGAAGGTCTTGTAAAACAAGGCCGTATAGCCATCCGGGCCCGGGGCCTTGCCGTGTTTCAGCCGTGCAATAGCGGAGACGACTTCCTCCACGTGTATATCCCTGTCCAGGTGGGCCGCCTGGGCGGGGTCCAAGGCCGGGAGGGTTACTGATTCCAGATAGGCCTCAGCCTCTCCCGGTGGGGAGGGCTCTGCAGCGTACAGCGCCTCGTAAAAGGCACGGAAGGAGTCCGCCACCTCCGCGTCACCGGAAACCGGGACCCCATCTGCTCCCACTAGCTCCTTCACGACGTTGCGCTGCTGCGCAGCCCTGAGCCGGTGGGCCAGGAGCTTACCGCATCTATCTCCGCCGGTGTAAAAAGCATGTTTCAGGCGCAACGCCGCATACTCCGCCCGGTCCAGATCCAACGCAGAGAGAAGTTTCCGCGCCGCCTTCAGCTGCCTCCAAACACGAGGCGCCCCTGTCCGGCGGTGAACCTGCTCAAGTTCCCTGACCTGCGCCGTTAATTCCTCCCTCTTGCGTTGACGCTCCTTGTTCTCCGCCGAGGAGATGGAGATAAACTCCCCTCTGATGACCGCTTTCAAAGCAGCCCACTGCGTTGCCAGGGACGTATCGGGGTTGCTATTGTGGGTCAGGTACTCCTGAATGACCTCCTCCACTCTCTTCACCACCGACTTTTTATGGAGAAGTGTGTCCCGAAGCCGCCACATCCCTCTGGAGGGGGGGGCCACCGGCCAAGCAAAAACTCCGGAAACCGGCGCATGATCGGACAGGGACAAAACCCCGATATCAGCCGCCGTGGCGGCTGAACGGAGCGGTCCACTCACCAAGAGGTAATCCAACCGCGAGTAAGTGCGGTGTGCGTGGGAGAAGTATGAGTAGTCCCTATCGGCGGGGTGCATTACGCGCCAGAGGTCATGTAGATCCATCTCTGCGATCTGGTCCTGTACCGCTCTAGAGAGCTCCCCCGTCTGCGGAAAGCGCTGAGCCGACCTATCCAAGGTGGAGTCGAAGACCATGTTCAGGTCTCCCCCCAAGATGACGTGGCGGTCGGGCGAGGCAGTAACGTCTACCAACACAGATTCCAGGAAGCGATCCTGGTGATCATTTGGGCTGTACACGGAACCAACCGTAAAGGCTACACCCCCTAGACGCATGCGATACACTAGGAGCCTCCCCTTCTGCTCGGCATGTTTATACAGCACCTCACCTCGGAAGGTGCTGGCCAGAAGAATGGCTACCCCTGCAGTCTTAGTCGCAGCCGAGGAAAAGAGTTGCGTGGGGAACTTGGCAGAGCGCAGCCTATGGCAATCTTTAGAGAGTAAATGGGTCTCCTGCAGGAGGCAGATATCCGCCTGCGACCCTTCTAGCAGGGAAAGAATCGCCCTACGCTTCACAGGGTTGTTCAGACCCTTAACATTAAGGGTCACTACTTTCAGGGGCGGCATCATTCCCAGGGAAGCAAAGCGCTGTGCAGCAAGCTCGGGATCAGTGGAAGGGGCGCGCGGGGCAGGGGCGCAGGAAAGGCCAGAATCGGCTCCGCATATGTTCGGACAGCATCGGACGGGTCCCACCCAACACCAAACCAGCTGTGAAACCCCCCCAAAACCAACCCATGGCAACCAGCCAAAACCAAAAACAAGAAAAAACACCCCATAGTCTCAGTCTAGCCCAAGTGGGCGAGTCTGCAGAAAACAGTCAAGTGGACGTCCAGCCACACACCTCCAACCACTCCCCCCCAACCCCCAGCCCCAACCCAGCATCGATGAAGCTAAGAGTGTCTCCCCCCGGAGTAAAGTTAGGCCGTCTGGGCCATGCCGTTGGAATCGGGCAAGTTCCTGGCCGCAGTCCTCAGGGCCTCCGCCATATCCGCCCTGATGGTGGGGGAGTCAGGGCGACTCGCCGTCGCCGACGATTGGCGCCTCCTCGATCTCCGTCGGCCCCGCCGTTCGGGGCGCCGCCATGCGGGTGTGGCCCCTTCTTCCTCCGTAGCTGTGAGTCCCAGTACCCCACAGACATCTTGTAAGGAGCGCAGTTGATGTAACACCCCATTCCATCGAAAAATAAGACGGAAGGGGTGACCCCAGGAGTAGGCCGTCTCATGCTCTCGCAGGAAGTCCGTGGCGATGCGGAAAGATCTGCGTTTCTGCAGCGTGATGGCGGACAGGTCCTGATAGAGCGCCACGGGTCGTTCTCGAAAGGACAGCGGTTGTTTCCTGCGGGCCTCTGTCATAATGCGCTCCTTTAGGGGGAAATCCGGCAAGAACGCCAGGATATCAGGCGGGGGTGCCGCCGATTGGCGCTGGCGGCCCACTCTGTGTGCTCTGTCTATGCGGATCGGGAAGTCCGCTCCTTCCCCCAAGATGTCGCGGAACAGGTCCTGCAAATAGGCCACTAGGTCCGCACCCTCATCCGCGGACGGAACTCCCCGCACCCGGATATTATTCCGCCTGGATCTGTTCTCAAGGTCCTCCGAGTGGGCCTGGAGCTCGACACACTGCTCCCGTAGGCGGAGGACGTCCTGCTGGAGATGAACTATCTCCTCGTCGCGGCGCTGGGCCGCCGTTTCCACAGTGTCGACTCGCTCGCCCAGGCCTTCGATCTCTCTACGCACTTCACGGACCTCACCCGCAACCTCGGTCTTGAGAGTCTGAAATTCCTCCTTGAGGGAGCTGAATAAGTCCTCCATGAAGGACCTCGTGACAGGTGGTTCGCCCCCGGTGGCGTCCGTTGAGGCCTGGGAGGACCCCGGGGACGGCTGCGCCCTGTCGCGCAGTTGCTGGGCCCTGCCGAGCATGTCCGGCAAAGTGCGATCTCCCCGTGCTGCGCCTCGTCTTCTGGCCATCCTGGGCTCCTCGGTGGTCGAAGCTTAGAGGCGGCCGTTGTAGACGCGTCCAGCCGCTCGTGGGCACCAGGTGTGAAGTCCTCGACGAGGACAAGGGTAGTGCGTCACAGGCGACAAGATGGCGGCCCGGGAAAGGGCGAGACGACCACCGGGCCAGGCAGGGCGGTCAGCAATGTCTAAGTCAGAGGCTTTCAGCCGTATGCCCCCAGGGAGGGCAGTAGATGTGTAGGCACCAGGAGAAACCAAGGCGCTCGCATAACCAGGGTGCGGGCGAGGGTCACCAGTATCAATTCCGCAAAGACAAGATGGCGGGAGGGCGGAACCCAGGATGCCAGCCCAGGCCGGCTAGTCTATGGGCGACCCTCAAATGGCAACGGGTCGGGGAAGTGCGGACCCAGTGTTACCCAGTACCATCGGCCAATACGCCCGGTCCGGGCTCCGTTCAGGCTTCACCATTCCACTCCTCCAGGCTCGGGGTCCGCAAGGCGTCACACTCCGATACTCATGGCAGGGGGGTAGATCGTCGTCGCAGGGCAGGGGTCTGTCGTCTAGTGATGGTCCCGGCCACCAGGGCGCCGGCCGGTAAGCTTCCACACTCCGCGGAGTCCATCCAGTCCGTCCCCCGGGATCTCCAGCCTTCAGCACTCGACTCCGCCGAGGCGCGCGGACAGCGCCGCAATACGCTCCGCCTCCAGGCCCTTCTCTTCGGGGTGACCCAGGCTCTCCTCCTCGGGTCGATCGTTGAACAAAACTTTTCAGGGACTTCCCCCGGGGCAACAGAAGTCAAAGTGGTATCAAAACGTGCCCCAAGAACTCCGGCACAGTCCTCTCGCCCGCAGTGCCTCCGCGGGGGGAGAGAAGCGCAGGAATCGGGGCTCGAGCTGAGCTGGGCCGGAGGAGCTACGGGAGGAAGCGTCCGCTCACCCCGCCATCTTGGCCACGCCCCCCTGACAACAGTTTTTTATCAGTATATTTGTCAGTCTGATCTGAATTAGTGTCATCTTGCTCATTCTCTTCTAGTTCGTACCCTGATAGCTACATCCTGTTGCAGCTTCTGAGGATTTACAGAGATTGAGTATTAGCCATTGTTCCTAAAACAATTATCCTGATTCTGGTTTCAAAATCATCCTGGGCACGTGCCAGCTGCCTCCTCATGCTCTTCCTGGCGGCGAGGCTGAGCTCGAAGAAGAGACACCCTCCACATGATTTCTCTTATACAAAAGGCTTGTCACTTCCAATGCGCACGCCGGAATTTTCTGATTTAAGTGTACATGGTTTGCTGAACTGGCAACCATTTAGAGCACTCAAGTCAGTCCTCTACATTAGGACACTGGTAGAGGACATAGCAGGTCTTGGATTTTGACATTTCTTTAAAACAATCTTATAGCATATCTTCACTGTAAAAGAAAATGGCAAATCTCCCGCTCAGGCACAAATATCAATGTCCCTCTCCACAGAAGACAGACAATTTCTCTGTTATGTGGAAATATGTATGTTTCTCATCCCAGAAGACAAACAATTTCTGTTATAACAGAAAGATCAATGTCCCTCACCAGAGATGACAGACAATTTCTCCATTATGTAAAAGTTATTAAAATGCCAGAGTGTAGAATTACAGTGGGAGACAAGGAGGTGGATGTCCTTGCTCATTCAGGGTCTCCACATGCGCTTATTTGGGACATTAATTGGGAAGCGATTTCTTGGGGGAGGACCAAATTGTGTTGAAACAGCCTGACATCAATCCAATGGGTTATGGTGAAACAAAAGCTGACTAGGTTGGTTATGTTTCCATGAGAATAGCTTTCAGAGATAGGGAGAATGTAGGCAAGGTTTATGTTGCCAACAAGAGCGGCAACTAGCTGGGATAGAGTCATCACTGTGATCTGGGAATTACCCTGAACCCCAATACACTGGATCAAGTTTTATTGGTATCAAAATAGAGTGAAAATGAAGGCGTTAAGCTGTTCTTGACGAAAATGTGGTTCACTTTAATGACTTTGAACAGAAGACTGTGGTCAAAAGAATAGAAAGACTTGTTGTGTACAGGAGGAAAAAAGTACCCATCTAATATTAGAGCCATTAAGAGTAGACTTAGAGAAGTTAAAGACTTTGGGTGTAATACAGGAGATTGAATCTTCTGAGTGGTTTGCATTTGTGGTTTGGGATTCAAAGGATGGTGAGAAGAATATTTTTATCTGCATAGATCTTCAAATCATCAACAAAAATATGTGAATGGGTGAACAGTTACTACCTAACATAGCGGCAGAGCTGTCAGTGTTGAATGGGACACAGGTTTATAGCATGATTGATCGGTCTTCGGTGTACTATCAAGGCATGTTCCATGAAGAATAAAGACACTGACTTCTTTTGTTACACTGCTGGGAACATCCCTTTTCATCAGCATGCTGTTTGGGTTAGAGTCTGCTATGGTATGCTTCCAGCAGGTTCTGAAAAAGGTTTTAGAGGCTATGGAGCATTTCCCGCTTTACCAGGAGGATTCCGGGTCTATGGTAAGAAAAAAAGAGAAGTATGGTTATATATTAATGGACCTATTCATCAGCAAGAGCAATTTTTGACCTGAGGGTGTCAGAAATCGCGTCGGTTAGCGCGTACCTAACCAATAGGACTGCAATACCCAGAAGTTCTGAAGAGGAGGAGCAAGCGTCTACAAGAAGATGTGACCCGCGCTCATCAGCGTGCGTAATTCTTGATTGTTTGTTCGGCTCTCAGCTGAGAGCGGACCCAAACGAAGAGAGCTCCGTGTACTGCCTAGTGGGTTCAAATCAGCGGCAAGTCGCTGCTCCACTGTGCTCGACTGAGCACGACTGGTGTCCTGCTATCTTTCTGGATTCCGTTTGGTGATCCACAGTAGACATACAGATTCCAGCGGAGACGCCGAGAAGCCAATTAATCATTGCTGTTCAAACACTCTGCCGGTTGGGGAGTGTGCCTTGGATCAGCTGTTCGGGCAGCGGTGAGGATAACCGCTCCGCACTATTGTTACCGACAGACCCGAGGTAGGAGTAGAAATGCCTCAACCCATGTTTGTTTTTGTTTAACTCTGGAGGGAGCAGCTCTATCATTCTTTTCAATTTGACTTCCATTTTCATGAGGTGCGCTATAAATGCACTCATGTGATACCTGGGGAATATACTTTGAACGCTATTTTCATTAATTTTATGGATTGAGACTTTGGCCATGTTACTATACTCGTCTATGAGAAACCTTACATTCCCAGCTATTTTCAGAACCAGTATGTACTTGGGTTCTTATGAATTGAGGATGCTGGTTTTGTTGGATGGTATGAGTGTGGTTTAACCAACTGTGTTTTGTGTATTAGAGACTTATCTACGCATGGGACTGGTTGTTTTCTGAAGCAAAGAAGCTGCTTGGATAATCTCTCAAGGAGATAATGTTGCTAGAGCACACTCGTGAGATCATATGAGAGTAGCATTGCATGTGTATGTATTCATGTTACTTGTTTCATAGGTTCTCCACTTTGCTGTTCCCATCCTACCCTTTCCCTCACTTGATCGCCCTAATACTCCATAACTTTCAGTTGGGGTTGGGGATGTCAAGGGGTGGGCCGCTTATTGCATCATCCGGACCCTGAGGAGTAAAAGATCTCAAAGAACCGAGATCCTTGCAGGGGATTCCACACCAGGAATCCGGAAGGTGGGGAAAGCAAACCAGTTCAGCAAAAGAGCTAATTAATGATTTAGAAAGTATGAGCTTGGTCACGTAAATGGTCGTTTTCCGGGAGATCGCCCACCAGCGGCAAAGTTCCACAATGCCTCAACAAACACAACAATAGACTACACCTTTACATCAATATCTCTGTTCAATAAAATAGCAGACCTCAGGATAGGCAGCTCAGACTATAGTGACCACTTACCACAAGAGCTCATATTGGATGCACACGGGACAGAACCTACCTAGCAAGTAGGTTGCCCAGGTACGGTCTACACCACCCACTGCAGATGAATCAAATGCAAAACACACCATTTGGAAACATTCTTGGCTGAGGCAAGAACCCTGTGGGAGGAAAATAAGCTACCAAACAAAGACATCTTGAAAAGCTGGGCAAAATTCGCTGAAAGTCTCGAGCGCTTCACTCAAAAGAAGGGACAGGCGCACCCACAGGATTAATCGCTCAACAGAGACTACAGACTACATAGTCCTGCATGCAAAGAAACCATCTCTCGAGAACCCACATGATGCAACTAAGGCAAAGAAATAAATAGAGCTGTACAAAACCTTCGTCAGACAGGTCCAGATGCTAACCTTCAAAAAAAATTAAGATCGCTAAAAACAAATAAGAAGAAACTAATCTGGTTAGCAACGGTATCCCACCTGTCTTATACAAGCGAGACCCAGATTACTGGGCAGACACACTCCTGCCACTCTTTACATATATAATGGAAGTAGAAAGAATACCAGACTCCTAGAAGGGATCAATCATCTCCCTGAAACACAAAAAGGCTGTAAAAATGAAGCAGAAAATGATAGGCTAGTTGCAATAATAGATAATGATGCCAAATACCACGCAAGACTTTTGCTGGAAGAACTTACAGAATGGGCATCTGAAACGGCATCAATTACAATTAACCAAACTGGCTTACAAAAATCTACAGGGTCTGCGACAAACATATTGGCCCTGTCGCTTCTAATAGATGCTGTAAAAAACATCAACAAACTGCTTTACATTTGCTTCATAGACTATACATCTGCCTTTGACAACATCGACAGGAAGAAACTCTGGTCAAAACTTTCTTAAATGAGACTCAATACAAGACTTCTGTCTCAGCTGATCCTACTTTACACTGACACATGGGTACAAATAAATCTGGGTGCCGGTGATTTCTTATTGAGGAGAATAGTAACAACTAAAGGGCTGAACCAGAGGTGCATTTTGGAGCCAACTCTGTTTAATCTATTCATGGCAGATCTTTCACCTGAATTGGACAATTGCAACAGTCACGCCCCTAATCTTGGAGGCTTCACCCTCTCAAATTTGCTCTACGCCGACGACCTCGTACTAATCAGCCGTACGTTGATTGGACTGCAACACCTGATAAACATCACAAGCAACTTCTCCACTGAGAATGGAATAAGTACAAACTTAGGCAAAACCAAAGTGATGGCTATAAACCAGAAAAAGAAAGCACACCGGTTTCAATGGAAGTTGGAAGGTCTGAGACTCGACAGTGCAGAACAATTCAAATACTTGGGCATAATACTGCACAGCAAAGATGCGTTTCTCCAACAAAACGCAGTCATAAGAGGCAGAGGAGCTACAAAACCTGTTGCATTAGAAAACATCAAACAAAAAATAACTGGTCCAAGTCTCACCCCTTACAGGTGATTTGAGCGAAACTCCTTCCCACTATCACTTACGGAAGTGAGTGCCTAAGAGGAAGAGATGCCGGCGTCCTGGATAGGACGGTGTCATGGGCAATGAGAACAATATTCAATCTCCCACAGTACACATCGCCGGCTCAAATAAGATTAGAGTTTGGATTACAGAAGCAACAAATAGCACGCAAGGGAGCTCATCTAAAATGTTGGCACAAAATAAAGGGAGCGGATTCAGGGACACTGAATGCATATTTATGGAACAAGCTTCACTGGAAAAAAGAAAGCGCTGCCATGAGGTACCTACAAGATTCAATTGACTGCTTGGCTTTAGAGGCCCCTTGGTCTACCACTGGGTCCCACTAAAGCTTTAAAGAGCTGGTTAACAAAACAGTAAAAACCAGGTGTCTTGTAGAGGACAAAGCAGCGTTAACAGAAAGGGCTTAGGATGGTTCATTATTCAAAGCTACACTAGATGTTCCCACCAACCTTACCTCAGCGATGGTTTTACTAAAGCAAAAAAGTAAAAATACCTGCATCTGAGGCTGGTCATTTTACCATCAATGCTGCACCTGCCAACTTGGGAACGGTCACAGCCAACAACACTCTGCAGATTATGCGGCGAGGTAAAAGAAGACATTCTACAACTACTGTGCATACGTAAGAGCTTAGATAGGGAACGAAGAATGTTGATAAAGCCTGCCCTGTGAAGAAAACAGATTAGAACATGCAGGCAGGCAGTGAAAGCTTGCTTTGAAGGAGGGGACATCCAGCTAACTGGCTGCCTGGTTCGATTCATGGGTATAGCAGGAACTAAGCTAATTATTAGTACTTAGCCACATTATCTTTTAAAGACTATTAGGTCACTGCAGCTTCATATAATTAATTAATACAGTAATGTGCAACCTCTTACTCATATGTAAGGATTCTAGATAATTTATATGTTATTGTTTTGATACAACAGGTCTTCATCTTAAGTCAAATCATGGTTTTATGAATATTGAAGAGACACTATTGTGGTTGTTTCACAGTGTGTTTGGTCTTAAACATTCATGGAAATGAACAAAGACAAACGGACCATCAAATCATCCAGATAAACTTTAAAGGCGTTAACTGGAGCACTCTCTGGATGTATTCGCACAGGCGATCACGCATCCATGGACTCTGCGTCCAATATGCATGTAACATTGATTAATCAATTTTATTGTTCCCTAAGTTTAAGTTTTTTAATGAGTGTAACTTATGCAATGGTTTTTATTAACTAAGCATATAATACATTTACTTACTTATATTCATCAGTGTTTTAAAAACATTTTATTCAGGTTGTGAAATGAGACAGTCATTTGAGGAGTGGTAAACAATCCAAAAATAAAATAAAAGCAAAGTAAAGAAAAGAAAGGGGGCTTTGCTAGGCTTTGCTATACGTACAACATAGACCTTTTTTTACTGTTATTAGTGAAGAGGTTACTCAGAATATATTGTATTGGAAAAAATCAAACAATTCCCTATGCCCTGGTGCTTGGTGAGGGAGGGGAACACTATCATCAAGCTATTTCAGATTCCTTGAGATGTTTTGGCTTCTGTGTCAATGTTATCGATGAGCTAAACATTGCATTTAATTGTCCCTTACTCACCCAGTCAGGAACATGCCTTGGCATTCTCCAGGCCCCCATCTGATTCTTAATGTATGTCTTAAAAGTTTTCCTTTTTCCAAAATGGTACATCTTTGGGCTAAAGTTAACTTGCCTGCTGTTAAAAAGCATGCTTAGGATATGTTCTATGTTTTCCTGGGTGGTCTAGCATTATCACAGTGGGGTACAGTGGCAAATCTACGCCTGTAACACTCTTGATGAGAAGCACCACGGGGACCCAAAATGGCAGGATCTGTGAACAAAATCACCAGACATGCGCTTTTCATTTGACAATCTCTCCGCCACCTATCGGAACCTCCCACCAAACATGGTGCGGAGCTTGACTGGGGTTAAGTACCAACAAATCAGAACCTTAGAAGCATACTCCTTATACTTAGTGCAAGTTGAAATTTTAGCAGCTCTTAACCAGATGGCCTCCTAGTCTTCCTCATCCAGGCTTTATTTGACTTCCTCTTCCCATTTTACCATGTAGCTCTGTGGAGTTGCTGTGAGTGTGCTATCTAATTTCATATATAAATGGGAAATGCCTTTCTGGGTTGAGGCCCACGGGCTGATAAATTCCAAGGAAATCAGTTTTCACCCCCCTGAAGCCGTCAAGTGTAGTACCTGCATTAGTCTAAATCTAGATACAGGGCGAATCTGCTATAACTCTTCACCCTCCTTTCTAGTTTCGAAGTCCCAATCTCAAAGAAATCATGCAACCTTCGCTGATCTGGGTCTCCTACTTCCCTAAAGTGTGGGTCATGCAGGCCTAGCGGGAAGTTGGTTATATGACTGAGGGAGCTACGGGTGATGGATATGTGGTTACCCTCCTGCTCCCCACCAAGATCTTCCAGTAGATTTACATCATGTTGATGGTTTTTGGTAGTGTATCATCATTAGGCCTATACCGCATAGGAAGCCATAGAAGGTGCCACAGATAGATATGGTAGAGAGCTTCCTCTCCCACTGCCCATGATTTTGTCCTATTAGGCCACATCCCCTCGCTGGGCGTAATTGAGAAGGTAAGGGACATTGTGGCATGTCCAGGAATCCAAGGCTTCCTTCTGACTGATTGTTGGAATGCGTGGTTTTGGTGACCCAATGGGTGTTGAGTGGTGCTGTGGTTTTGAGTGGTGCTGTGGCGTTGAGTGGGGCTGTGGCGTTGAGTGGTGCTGTGGTGTTGAGTGGTGCTGTGGTGTTGAGTGGTGCTGTGGGGTTGAGTGGCGCTGTGGGGTTGAGTGGCGCTGTGGGGTTGAGTGGTGCTGTGGCATTCAGTGGTACAGAGTGATGCTGTGTCGTTGAGTGATGCTGTGTCGTTGAGTGATGCTGTGTCGTTGAGTGATGCTGTGGCATTGAGTGATGCTGTGGCATTGAGTGATGCTGTGGCATTGAGTAATGCTGTGGTGTTGAGTGATGCTGTGGCATTGAGTAATGCTGTGGTGTTGAGTGATGCTGTGGCATTGAGGGATGCTGTGCGCTGAGTGGTGCTGTGGCATTGAGTGGTGTTGTGGCATTGAGTGGTGCTGTGGCGTTGAGGAGTGCGGTGGCATTCAGTGGTGCCGAGTGATTCTGTGGCGTTGAGTAATGCTGTGGCGTTGACTGATGCTGTGGCGTTTAGTGATGCTGTGGCGTTTAGTGATTCTGTGGCGTTGACTGATGGAGTTGAGTGATTCTGTGGTGCTGAGTGATGCTGTTGCGCTGAGTGATGCTGTGGCATTGAGTGATGCTGTGGCATTGAGTGATGCTGTGGCGCTGAGTGATGCTGTGGCGCTGAGTGATGCTGTGGCGCTGAGTGATGCTGTGGCGCTGAGTGATGCTGTGGCGCTGAGTGATGCTGTGGCGCTGAGTGATGCTGTGGCGCTGAGTGATGATGTGGCGCTGAGTGATGCTGTGGCACTGAGTGGTGCTGTGGCGTTGAGTGGTGCTGTGGCGTTGAGTGGTGCTGTGGTATTGAGTGGTTCTGTGGCGTTGAGTGGTGCTGTTGCGTTGAGTGGTGCTGAGTGATGCTGGGGCGTTGAGTGATGCTGTGGGAAGCTAATAAGGAGGATAGATAGAGGGTAGGAAAGAGAAAGGAGAGAAGAGAGGTGAAAGAAGGGTTGGCGCGGAGATGCAGAATACTCAACCCAAAGGTAATCAGAGCGCTTTACATGAGTACCAGTTGCATTACAGACGGACACATTCTGATTAAGTGATTTTCAATGCTTGTTTATTTTTGTCCTACGATATATGAGAGAAAATTAACCGGCATCTCATATTAACAGCAGGTATCAACGTAATATGGTTAAAATATTTGAATGTCTCTGAATTATTTAAAGTGGTTATTCATGAGCAGTAGACAGAACAATATGCATTAAACAAACTATTCAAACTGTGCTGTGGGTGAACATGACGCTTAAGGATACCAAATCTATGCTTTACAAAACAAAAGCATAACTCCGAACGGTTACAGGTGAGCAAACCTGTGTATTTTCTCGGAACATCATTCAATAGCTCTAATGCAGTTTAGGTTTCCAAAATAATAGAGGTGTGTGTAACAACAGTAAGTGAATGCCGAGATTGTTAAAAAGAACACACCTAAATGAGAAGAGTTGTGCTGTCAGAGTTGCACTAAGCTAAGGTTTATGTTTATAAAAACAAAGTGTGTAGTGAAAACAATATAACAGCACATGGAACTTTATAAAGCAACCACTTAAATTGGGGAAGAAAGTAAGTTGTTAAAAGCCCTCATAGAGGCTCTTCAACCAGTGAAACCAGATGCTTTCACATTTGAAGTGTGCGCACAAGAAACACTGGGTACAAGGGAGAGGGCACGTGAGAGTTCGGGCAGCAGGAGAGCGAAAGATTAAGCAGCACCCGATAATGTTGGGAGAGGTACAGACAGGGCCTTAAGTGGAATGAACACGCCAAGCATTCTTGTCGGGAACTGATGAAGTTCTGCACTCACTGGTTTTATTTGTTTTGGAAGATGAGCAGAGGCTGCGCTTGTTGGATGCGGCACTGCTGGGGGGTGGGGGGGGGGGGGGGGGTGGGCGGGGGAGCAGCAGCCTTTGATGTCTGGTGGTATAAGAGAGACAACTGGCATTGCGCAGAGGGAGCGGGGGAGAGCATTCCTTTGAAGTCTGAAGCTCTCGCTGTGGCGGGTCTGATGCGTGCGACAAATGGTGGTTTGTGAGGTGGGGGGGAGCGGAAGGGATTCCTTGGGAGCAAATGGGTCCGAGGCTACACGCGTCTCACACGACTGGATAACATGAAGTGCACATAAAGTCTGGTGCTGCAAGGCTGATGGGTTTGACGAATGGGAGCGAGGCTGATGGGTTTTGTGCACGCACGTCTCACACAAGTGCACCACATGAACTGAACGTAATCTGCTATGGAATCCGCTTGGTCAAAGAGTTTGTTTCTCCTACAATATGTCGGAGCTATAAATAGCTCGACCTAAAAATGAGGGGGGAAAGGGGAGTTTCTTGCCTTGTTTCCCTGAAGAACTGGAATAATATCCCATTCGTTTGAATGTGGGGTAATGGGTCTACATAATTAGCTGTGATAAATGAGGTCATCATCAGGTGATCAGGCAATCAAATATAACTATGGATTGCAGTCAACTCTTTCGAAGACCTTCTCAGCATCCAGAAGGGCCACCATGATTTTGCTTTTGGTAGCTAAATCTATTACATTGCCCACTAGTCTAGTTTTGTAAAATATGCGCCATCCACATACAAACCAAGATTGGAGAGATGATTTAGTGTTGACCAGATTAGGTTCAGTCTTGTGGCAAGAATCTTTGTAATGCTTTTTGTGTAATTATTAAGGTGCACTATTGGTTAATAGGACTCAAAATTCAAAGGGACCTTTTCATCACCTTCTTCAATGAAATTGTTAATAAGTAGTTCTTTAAAAAAGGGTGTGGTGTACTTTTGGTGCATTGTCTCGGGATGTATCTATACATGTTCTGATTGAGGACAGTGTCAAAACCCTCTCCAATTATTAATTGACCTTGGGCAAAAGCCTCGATTCGGCGACTAGGGTCAGGTAAAAGCACTTTTTGTTCTCAGTGGGACCATATATTGAGAGGATGTTAGCCTTCCTGCCTTGCTGGTTGCATCCAATATCTAGAATCCTCCTCAGTAGGTCTTTCAAAAAAGGTATCCATGTGAAATGCTAGGCCTCTTTACAATAACATTGCTACCCATTTTGTCTTATACGTGGCACAGCAATATTATTAGCATGGGAACCAGTAGGAACAGAGGGCCTCATTTATGGGGATTTGGCGTAGGGCAGCACACAAGTCACCTTGCTACGCTGCCCTACGTCAAAGTGAAAAGGTATGAATGCACATATTTATCGAATACGGTGCATTCCTGTCCTTTCACCCTGTGCTGGCGCTGTTTTGGCAGCCTAGCACCAACACAGGCACCCTTGTACCATGGTGCAAGGGTTCCTGTGTTGCCGGAAGGATTCTGTTTGTGCAGGGAGGGGCACCTTTCTGCACAAAAACAATCCTGAGAGGCCTTTTTCTCTTTCTATGTGTGCTGCAGAATGGAAAGAGGAAAAAACGAGGAGAAATTAAGTTAGTTCTCCTTATTGCACCTGCCCTTGGGAAGCGTAAGGTTTTGGCACATCCCCAGGTTTACATGTTTTTTATTGGAACACCCGCCGCAATGCCCATGGAATGCTTCCCTAGTACAGACTAAATCCTTGCCTAACTCAATTTCTCAGAGGCCATTCAAAGCAACACAAAGTGGCTTTCCGTGTCCTCATAAATAGGATTTTGGAGTTTGTGCTCCCAGGTTGTCACAAAAATTGACTCTACGACGGCGTAAGGGGCTTCTAAATATGCTTCAGAGTCTGGGCGCATCTTGACTCAGCCAATGCCTCTCTTGTAGTATTGTGATATTGTATGCTTTGTCAGGTCACCATTTTAGCGCTGCACAGTGGCGGCTGGCAGGTAACAGGGTGGTGGAGCAGGGATTGTGAAAAAACTAAATGTTAAAAAAACACTTACCTCTTACAGCCGCCATCTCTCCTCTGTCGTCGCTTCTCTTCCTGACGAGTCCCAGAAGCAGAAAACATGCAGGTTCCCTCCCCTAAGCCAATCACAACACTACTGTTAGCAGCGTTGTGATTGTTCTGAGCAGTGGGTCGGAAGCCTGTGCATGTTCTCCACCCAAGCTGTGTATTACATGCATGCCCTTTTTGGCCAGCCATGCACAAACCACTCCTCCTCCCAGGCTGTGACACCAGCCCCACCCCACCCTAACCCAGCCCCATGGCTATGAAAAATCAAATGATAATAACGATGTTATTATTATTTTATTTTTCCTTTTTCCACTGCTCTGAGAGCACTGCACACCTCTTAATTGAGCTATTCATGCTCTGCACATTCAGATGAACTATGTGAGGATTAGCCATCATATGAAGATTGCTTATTCCTTTCGAGCCTTGGGTGCCACTCTCCTACAACACTATATGTTTACGCACCCGATTTTCATTTGAGTATTGCCTACATCATCGAGCGCCCACAAGTGTTCTTGTCCCAATTCTTCCTGTATCTTTTTCCATTCGCTCCCCACCTTGCTTTTCCTCCATTCTAGGAGCTATAGTTGTAGGTAACGGAAAAGGAAAAAAAAATGTAAACCAAGCATGGAAGATGCCACACAGCTAAAGTCTTGAGCTAAATATGTGACAGAGAGAGTGGGCTTCTGATGACTATTCATTCTGTGTTGTCAGGAACTGCTTGGTATGGTATGCCCCCTGAATATCGAACCCGCAATATCGTAGGGAAAAAGTATTGAATTGAAACAATAAATATTGGCAGGTATGTCTAGATTTTTTGTACATATGTGGTCCATATATCTTCAAGGTACATAGATGTGGAGTTAGGAATAGTAAGTCTATACTTCCCTATATGCACTTACATTTCAATTTTTTGTACCTCAATATTCTTGTACCATGATACTGTTGGTGTTGATATTCAGTCGTATAATCGATAGGACCATCAGTGAGCATGTTGGAGGAGTTGAATTGTTATGGGGGAGGGCATCAGTCTTCAACTGATACTATGGACTATGCCTCTCTGTCTTTATTGTGGCTTTGCTATCATGCTTGTCCGTGCTGCTTGGTAGTTGTTGTCTTTTCCAGGCTCGTAATGAGCTGTTTTGATCTCTTCCATTGCCCTTGAACTCTGTGCGTTTAGGAGGGCCTGATAGACCTGGAATCTTCTGCTTCCCCATGTATGTTAAGGATAGTCTGACGGGGTGCCCACACATTTATGGAAATTATTTTTAGCGTAGAGTATCTGTGACCTATCAAGAAGAACTGGGTCAGGCGTGCACCATCCTAGATAACAGTAATTGAAATAAGGGATCTAATAGTCACCATAGAGCATCATATTATTTAGTCTAGGTTTTTGGAAAAATTACAGTGAATAATACATGACAGGAAAAATCAGTCAATGTCCTTGGAGTTTGAGAATCTTCATTTCATTTTATTCTTCAATTCATCACAATGAAAACAGCCGACACGTGTTTCGTAAGTACTATATAAGTACCATAACTTTCTCAAGGCAGACAAAAAAATTTCTGATGTGAGAATAAGCTGAAGAAAGGTGAAGTAAATATCGTCTTATTCCAATGTAGCTATGACGTATATCATTTAAAGTTCACAAAGTTTAATCCATGGTTGCACCGTAAGTAGTGGCGTCATATAAAATGTATTTTTTAAGTAACTATCCACAAGGTCCAGACGATTTCTAGTAACGTGTAGAAAACATCCACTTGTATCAGTGTGACCAAGTAGGTAAAACGTTCAAGTTGAGTAGTCGAAGCTCCACACAAGTTCCAAGTATATATATTATCAATACCAGGAAACTAACGTCAGGGAGAAAGAGTCCGACAAAGAGTACGTGTAGGGAGGAACACCACTACCTCCTCTCTTTTCTCTTTAGTATCTGTGACCTCTCTGAACGTTTTGCACCTAATTATGGTCTGCAGACTGCAGAAATATATGGGCATCTGGCAGAGCACAAAAAGGTATCCTACAACTGCCCTGATCATGTATGTGAAAAATATCAGTGGGATATGTGAGACAGATGTTTGTGTTTTGGTATTTGTGCCAGCTAGTGTAAGTTTAAAAATATATATATTTATAATGTTATATCTACATCCTTAATGTCCCTTCTTCCACAGGGACAAATGTGACATGATTCTATTTTATTCTCCTGGATTTCTAAAGTGCATGGTTACCCAGAAGGGCCTCCCAGTGCTAAGCATGCATTCCAAACTTTTAACTTTGCAGACAATTATTCGAAAAACATAGTTTTTAACATTTTTCTAAAATTCTAATTCTGATTTAGTTTGCCTAATTTGCAGGGGGAGAGCGTTCCAAAGCTTGGGAACAATGTAAGCACAGGATCGACCCCCAGCTCTAGCTTTCTTTAACCTGGGGACTATCGGCAGGTGCTGGATAGTGGAGCCTAGCAGCCTTGAAGGATTGTGGGGTGTAAGAAGTCCCTGGATAAGCTTGGATCCTTTTTCATACACAGCTCTATGGGAGAGGCAGAGTGCTTAAACATGAATTCTTTTAGACACTGGGAGCAAGTGCAAGGTTGCCAGTGCTGCTGTTGCAGACTGATGCTTGGGTATTTTCAGCAAAAAACGCCTGCAGCATTTTGTCTGATCTGCATTCTGCAACTGACTTGGAACTCCAAAGGTATAAGGAATTTCTATAGTCAAGTCCAGAAATAAAAAAAATGACCAGGCCTTGCTCCGCCACTCTAGGTGCCTATTCCATCTCAGAAGTCTTCTCAAGGTCCGCAGAAGGCCAAAACAGGTGGTTACCAGTTTCTTGACTTGAATTTCCATTGTAAGTTTCTTGTCAAGCCAAACTCCTAGACTTTTAACCACTGTTTTAGGGGTGGGATGACTGCCCACACAATTTAGCCAGTTCATCTCCACTCAGCTGGTGGGGCTATCTTCCACTACCATCATCTCTGTTTTACCTCCATTTAATTTAAGATTGCTTGCTGCCATCTAACCTCTAACATACTTAAGGCAGGTGTTGAGGAGGATAGAGATACTTTCTGTTTGATGGGAAAGACTGATGATAATTTGCGTATCGTCTGCACAGGAGATTGATCGGAAGCCATATGTCTTTATGATGTCTGCTAGTGGTAGAATGTACAGATTGGACAGGATCAGGCTTAACGAGGAGCCCGGAGGCCCTCCACACTTGAGGGGATAAATATCTGACTGCCTATCTACTTCGCATATTTAAAATGTTCTATTTTGGAGGAAGGAGGTCAGCCATTTCAGTGGTGTACCTTTAATTCCTCCTTCCACTAGTCTTTTAATATGTGTGGGGTGTGAGACAGTGTCAAACGTGGCACTTAGATTGAGTAGGAACCACCTGTGTCCAAAATTGCCCTCAGTTCCTCCGTGGCTGTTAGGAGGGCAGTTTCTGTACTACTGTCTGGTCTAAACCCTGTTTGGAAAGGATGCACAATTCCATTTGACTCCAGATGTAGGGATATCATTTTGTTTACAATTTCTTCAAGCGTTTTGCTAGGTCCTGGTATGAGAGATCTTGTTCACAATTTTTTGCATGGTGACGGACCTGCCATCGGCTTTCAAAATAATGGCCTGACTATGGCAATCTTCAATGTTAAGTGAACTGTACCAGACTTCAATCAGTGGTTAAACATAATAGTTAAAGTGGAGATAACTGGTATCCCTTTTTTGAGCATAATATCAGGGGGAGCGGGGTCCTGAGGGGAACCTGATTTAAGAGATAACAGGATTTTTTTGTGCATCTTCCCTCATAATTTATGGAAAAGTACTCACTTTTCCCCGTTCCAGCTCCAAGAATGCTCCCAGTGTTCAGGGGATATTATTGACCTTATCCAAAAAGAAGCTGGCCAATAAGTTTCACCTTGCCTCTGAAGGAGGGGGTCCAAATGTGTTGTTTGTGGGTTTCATCAGACTATTCACCAAGTTGTAAGGTTCTTTGGATGTGTTTAAAGCATTTTCTATTTTAGCAGAAAAATAATGAACTCTCACTTCCCTGATGGCATAGTGGTATTTTTTTAATTGATTTCTTATAGTCATTTTTACTTGCGTTGTCGTAATTTTTCTCCACAACCTTTCTGTTTGACTCTTTTGTTTGTTCCTGGAGATCCGTCGAGAACCAGGGCGCTCTACCCCTAGGGTGTGAGGCCTTTGTTGTTTTAAAGGCACCAGGAGATTTAGGGCATTCCGTATCCATGTCTTGAAGCTGTAATATCTGCTAGCTATGTCCCTTGTCAATTCGGGTATGGAGTTCATAAGCATATTTTCCCAAACGCCTATGTCCAATTTTGACCAGTTTCCACCAGACTCTGGAAGTAGTGGGTGCCACAGCTGTCTGGTTTGATCTGTTCAATTGAAAAGGTATTATTTTGTGATATGACCATATAATATCGAATAGTCCCCTGGGATTAAATCATGTATGTTTGAAGGAATGGGGTAAAGTAGGTGACCTAGATTATGGGTAGGGGCTTTAACTCATTTTGTTAGTTGGACCGCTTCTAGGTCCATTAAAAGGATGTTGGTCATTCACTGTTTCTGTTTTCTAAATGGAGATTAAGGTTTCCTAACAATGGGAAGTTTGCTGTCACCAGACTATGCTCTGCGACGACATCTGGGAGTGCTTGTATAAATTGCGTGGCTGGGCCTGGAGGTCAGTATATAAGTATCCCAGAGACGGTGAAGGTATGGGATAGTTCCATGGAGAATAATAACCCTTCACATCCAAGGAGTAGTATGGGATCAAATTTAGCTTTAATTTCCTCTTTGTGATGTCACTTCTTGTGATGTCATCAGAGCTAAGGGTCATGTTATGTCACACGGGACTCAGAGGACATTAAATTACACTTCTGCTACCTCTGGCGTTTTGGTGAATCGACTTCCAAGCCCAAGGACCGAGGAAAATACTTTGCTGAAGTATCCAGAAGGGGAAAGGGAGATAAGCTGCCTGGTGTGCCGAGAATCTGCCTTACTTTGGACCAGAGCAGAGCCATTGGTGATTCAGAGATGACCAAAACCAGTGGCCTGAACCTGTGTCCATTTTGACCACGCAGACAACCCTTAGAAAGTGGAGAGTGCTTGCGGCCTCTCTCTTACTCCTTAAGGGCCTGTCTGACCAACATGCATCTGTGCTAGTACTGACGTGCGAGGGCCCGGGAGCCTTTGCCATGTGAAACAGCAAATACCACGACTGCCGAACAACGCGTTGAAACTCAGGCGGAACGCTGAATGTGTCTAAACCAAGCATTCCATTTACAACGCAAGTCATTACAATGACATGTGTTAGATAAAACGGGGATAGACATTAAAGTCCAACACTTTCGCTACTGTTGTGGGGACTGGAGTTGGAATAGTAAATTATACTATTCCAAAGTCCAAAGTCCCCCTAAGGCAAGTCGTTGTAACGACTTGCGTTGTAAATGGAATGCATGGTTCAGACGCATTCTTTGTCCCGCCCACGTTGTTAAGGATACGTGCGAAAGGAAAGCGTGGTTGTGTCATACAACCCTCCAGCACTTCTTCTGCTACACTTTTGTTCCCCCCTGCAGTGATACCGACCCAAGCATGAGGGACCGTGAGCCTCTGTGCACACAACCTTCCCGTGAGTGGAGCTGCCTCTAGTTCCAGAGTCCCTCAATCTAGCGCTGAGCCCCAGACTCACTCCTATATGCAGTTTGAAACTGAAAGTGCACAAGATGAGTGCTGCAACCCTGTTCACCAGAACTGCTGTAAGAAAAATAGCGGGATTGCCACACGGTACAGCCAATGTTGGAACTGCCCAACCTCCTTTGCAATCAGCATAGCAGACATGCATGCTGCACCTGCCTTCATGAACTAAGTAAGAAACAAACTGAAAGTTATTCCAGCCACTGTACTGTGGTTATTAAGTTAACATGTGATGTATCCTTCCCACTGTAGGAAGAACATAGGCCAAAACATAGCACATTCTGTATTGTTACTCAGACATGTATTTATGCCATACAACTTCCTAAAGTTAAGAAACATATTTACTCAACCCAAATACAATATCATTCCTCTTTCTAAAATGAATAAGATAGCCTGGACAACATATTTATTGTGAGGGATACTTGTGCTGGGTGAAGCTCTCCCTTACACCATCGTTCAAGTGTAAGTCTAGACTGTTTGCCTTTACTTCCCCTTGAAAGTCAAAGTCTACAAAGATGATGCTTAGCATTTCCAAGAGCTCTCAGTAGCATCTATTGTCTGTGGTTCCAGAGACATCCACAATACATGTCACAAGGAGAACTGGCTGACAGGCATTATTGCTAAAATGAATGGTATTCAAAAGTATAAAAATCTGCATTGGCCCCTTCGAGTTTTGAAATTGTGAACCTGCATGATGAGCAGATCTCAGAGTAGACACTCTGAAGCCCTGAACTATCTTACCAGGAAGAAAGACTTTCTTCAACCCACCTCTGAAACACATTGAACTAAACATGTTTTAAGATTGCTGTTTGTATATTTGTACCTCAGTACTTTGATTGCAGTACACTAGTAAGACAGAGTTACTTTGACATAGAACTGTGGATCTCTCATTAGTAGAAGAGTAGTTGATTCAGGGCTGGTAACAAGTGGTATTGACCCTGCAGGCAGAAAATTAAACATGTAACTGAGTTCTAGATTTACTTTTGTTTAGGTTTATGGCTGTATCCATTAATGCTATCAAGAATATTATCTGCCTTCTTCATGGCACCCCTAACACACTCTTCTAACCCCTTATCCTTCCAATATTTTTCCCCCTCATAGTTAGTTTTGAGAAATATTATGTGGTCTTTCAAGAACTTACACCATCTATACTTATAGAGTGGCAAATGGTCAGTCTATCTCAACCATTAGTTATTGGGTCATTCACATATTTGTTAGCCAACATTCATGAATGTGCTCAAAAAGATAAAAAACTTGGCTTTTCCATCCTTGAAACTCTCATTTGCATCTTTGCTCTGTTTAGTTACTAAGCTTCTTAGTTTCCTGATCCCTACAGGAGAATGGTTTCCAGCGTGGGGGTACACCGTTGGGTGTAACCAGGCGCAATACAAATGACATTATTATCACTATTATTATTTTTTTTAATGTTTTTCATAAAGCATGACCAAACACCTGAAGGTACTTTGTTGCTCGAAAAAACACAGGGTCTGATTCACAAAGGTAAACTGAGACAAAAGTCTAAGTTTGCGACTTTAGGTATTCACAACGGGCATTTATGAGTAACAAAGGGCGTTTACTACTCATAAATACCCTTTGTGAATACCTAAAATTTTTAACTTTACCACTTTTGGTATTCACAAAGGGCATTTACGACTAGTAAATGTCTTTTCTGTATACTGAAAGTCGTAAAGTGAGACTTCCGTCTCATTTTACCTTTGTGACTTGGGCCCATAGATTTCAAATATAACAGCTGAAAAAGCGCAAATAAGGCAGATCCTATTTGTAAACAAAAAGTCTTGATCTGCTATCTAAATTTCAGCAAAGACCTTTTGATTTTAATTTGTAACGGAAGAGTGTTCCATAGTTTCGCCGCAACTACTGAGAAAGATCTGCCTCCCAGCGTTGATGTGTGAAATCTAGGCACATTTACTGGTAACGCTTGTTTCAATCTCAGATTGTGTTTTGGAGAGTAAAAAGCAAATGCCTTGATAGAGGGCTATGTTTCCCTCCGTAAAGGGCTTTATAAACTAGGCAAAATGCTTTGAAATTGATCCATCGCTGAGCTGGCAGCAAATGGTGTTGAGCTCTTGCTTCTGAGATGGAATTGGATTTGCTGACATTTAATATTAGTGCGGCTGCTGCATTTTGAACCTTTTGTAACTTTTTAAAATATATGGTTGGAACTACTAAATGCGCTGCGTTGCAACAGTCCAATCTAGTAGAAATAAATACATTGACAATTTGAAGCCTTTGCTTAACTGAAAAGATATGAATGATTCTCTTCAAATGCCTCAGTTGGAAAATGCATATGTATGGAGCATTTTATTTCTATCTACGTTTGGCTATATCATTGATACAGCAGCTGTGCGAGTCCATGCAACACAGAAGCACCGTACGTAAAAAGACTCCACCTCTGGACGATACCACCTCCTCCCTCTCCATGGAGCTGCTTTTTGGGGTACAGGCAGTGTGGGCAAAGACACCACTATGTTTCATGGATGGTTGCGGTA
Organism: Lissotriton vulgaris; assembly: GCF_964263255.1. Classification (NCBI taxonomy): domain Eukaryota; kingdom Metazoa; phylum Chordata; class Amphibia; order Caudata; family Salamandridae; genus Lissotriton; species Lissotriton vulgaris. The sequence goes on from NC_141697.1 coordinate 909,571,413, forward strand.
TCAGTGAATCACAAAACGCACCCCATGGGCTGTTTTGCATTAGAAAGCGTGTCAATTCCTCGTGAGGTCTCTCGCTACTGGGAGCAGTACCCGGCAAAACACCTATACAGAGGCAGCATCAGACACTGCAACGGGCTCCTACGCTCATGGTGGTCATCGGCTGTGTGTTGACTTCTGTTGATAAGGCTCTCTGAACCAGTCAGCTCAGGTCCAATATACAAGCCTGTCCAGGACACAGATAGTTAAAAAACACACACTGCTTATAATCAATTGCTTCATCTCAAAAGAATCAAATCCATTATTCACATTTAGACAGAGGCAATGCATTTATTTCAAAGATATTTAAATCTTTATTGTTGTCATTGAAAGGTTCTTCTAGGAGCCCTTCTTGTGGTATGGGTGAAAAACATGATCATATCTTTCCTATTTTCATTTCAGTACAATGGCTGCCTTGTGGAGGCATGAACAATCTTTACAATTGGCTGCATTGTTTTCAGTCACTTTGTAAATTGTAACAATAAGGCAATCTGTCAACAAATTGTTTCTGTATGAAGGAGCAAGTTACATGCAATACGTTGGTAATTCACAAGAACAAAAAAACACAAAAACACCAGATCAGAGCTCCTCAGCCTACACGGAAAGAATGTAGGATACAGTTGTAAGGACATTATGTTTGGTATATTTGTAGCTTCCGTTGTGCAAAGAGCTTGGAACGCTTCAGTTTAATCTTTGTCTTAGAAACCAAAGTCAGTTTTTCAGGCCTTTCTCGCTCCTCGTCACAGACCCTCTTGATCATTTTACTGTATATTTTTTTTAAATATGTTTAACGCAGAATTGTTAAGTGTTTTATAATCTGACATTTCATACAGTTTGTTTATACTATGAAATTGATTGACTTTGGCACAGCCTTACAAAATATTCAAGTAAGGTATGCGCATTACGCCAGTGGCAGATAATGGAATATAGCGCCAACTTCCCACCTTGAACTCTGCCAACATTATAAATGGAATGCTTCTGCCTTTGTGCTTCAAGAGCTAAACTGTTCAGTTACTAGGAGTTTTAAATTGGAGTTCTGCATTTTATAAAGATCAAAAATAAAATGAAAAAGAAGAGGCACTTTCCTGAAATTTGGCAATTACCATGCTGAGTTTATGATCAAATTCAGAAGAGTGGCTCGCTATCTAGTTAGAAAACCTTAGTATGGCACATTAAGACTGGCAAGTAAGATGGGAGAATGGGCATTTGTCTCACAGTATTGTCAATTAAGGTAAGTTCTGCTCAACACCCATCCTCGGTCAAGTAACAAATAGCTTAAAAGGACACTACGGAGCCAGCACAATGCTTTCCCCACCGCAATCCGTAGGATCATTACACAGGCCAATAAAAGAGCCTTCCTATTAAGAATTGTTAGTTCATGGCTTCCGAGCAGAAGGCACTTCTATGATCTTCATCCATCCCTGTAGTGGTTATTTCAGGAAGCGGATGCTCATCTTCTGCTCAATACTCATCTTCTCAAGAGACTGATGGGAAATAAATACAATGTGAGAGTTATTCCTTTTTTTGTGACAATATTTACAAAAAATTATACTAACAGTAACACAGGCTTAAAGACACAAAACAAATCTATCCAGTGAGCCCGATTTATAAACTGCACTTTATGGTAGGTTTTGTAGAACTAACTAGTACCACAACACTTACTTCAAAGTGCTAGTCACAAACTGCATTTTTGTAGTAACTTACACATTTATATACATATACATGTGTGACTTGCACTTTTGTAGTAACTTACACTTTTGTAGTAACTCACATGTGCAACTTACCTTTTCTAGGGAACTACTATTTGTACTTTATGGAGGTAGGGACTTCTTAGGAAATAATGGTAACTTAAATTAGATTATTTAAAATAGTTAAAATGTAAATAAATATAAATTAATGTTAAAATATTTTAAACTAGTACATATTTATTATTTGATTCGAAAATATGTAATAACCTATATTTAATTCAAAACATATGCAGCATTAAATTGTATTTAAAATAACATTAATTTTAATGTATTCTATACATCACTTTTAATAATTAACAATGCACAATAAACATTTATTTTCTTTACTCAGGTGGCAATGAATTTTGTATTTAAACTTAAAAAATAATTGTAATTTAATTTAGTATATGTATATTAATTAAAGTTTTAAGGCAAAAATAATTTGATAGTGTTGTAGCATTTTTCTCTTCTGTTCTACATTTAAAGTAAATATATAAAATGGATTTACATTAATATGTAACATAAAAATATTGTAACTTTTTTTAAAGGTTTTCTTTTTATATTCTCTATACTTTGCCATGCAGAGATTTCTGCCCCAGCTACATAGTCTTCCTTTGGTAAAATATATGGAAAAATAAAAAAAATGCATTTTACTACAAAAAAAAGTAAAACATTTTTAATGCATTAGATTACTACAAAAGTGTAAGTTAACCCCTTCGATGCTGATGACGAGCTGAGCTTGTCATCAGCCACGGTGGTCGTGTGCTGATGACGAGCTGAGCTCGTCATGTAACGCGTTATTTTAAAAAATGCGGCACAGCGGAAAAATAACCGCCGCAGCGATGCGGTTAAGTGTGTAAGTTAATACAAAAGTGTAAGTTATTACAAAAGGGCAGTTTGTGAATACCGCAAATTGGTAAACGTATTCAAAATTGTTAGCTAACTCAAAGTGTAAGTTACTTTTGTGAATCAGGACCAAAATCTTTAAACAGTCCAACAAATATCAAGTGGCACTTGATTCTGAACTTATTAAATTGTTTCAGGTGAATCTCATAAAATATATTTTGGCAGTGAGCTAAATAAGTGAGAGAAGTACAAGTATAATACAGGTGCAGCACAAGGGCATAGTTACTATGGCGCAGCAGGTGCAGTGGCACAGAAGCATCACTAAATCCTTTATAATAATATTTTAAAAGCTGTCCTGCAGTAAGAGGGCTCATTTGTATTGATTGCACCCAGGCTCGGCATCCTTGCTATGTCACTGGGTGTGAAGGGGCCTGGTCTCCAATTTCCTTTGGTACTACCTAATTTTTGAGAATATCCAAAATGGTTAACACAAGGCCGATGACTGCAGATTGATATATTGCCGCTTTAGAGAACTGAAAAAGTAATATAAACCATTTTCATGAATTCCAAGCTGATTTTGAGAAAAAAACTTTCATTTGGAAAAAACCCAGCTCATCTCACAGAGCCTATCAATGTCAGATAAGTATCAAAAAATGCAAATTAAAGGAAAAATAAAAAATTAGTCACTTTTTAAAAACACGGTTGATGAATTCCTTTTTCATTTCTACAAGAAAAGGACAAGTAAACAATACAAATGTATCTGGTGGAGGGGTAGGAGGGAGCTTTACTCTGCCGAGAATTTCCCACACAAAAAAATTTAAAAGTCCTGAAGAAAAGGACCAGGGCCAGGATGAACAAATCAATGTTGGGAGGGGCATGGGATTAACGATGACATGAATCGGAAAATGAGGGGTGCTGGTGAGTAGAAGGCTGAAGCACAGGCAGGGCCGGACTGGGAATCCAAAGCGGCCCTGGCAACTTTGTCAGACCAGCCCCCGGGGAGGGGGCAAGTGCTGCTTTTGTTACTGGGGCCCGAAATTGCACCACCGCTGCAAAACCACCCCCCAGTAGCAAAACTAGCCCCCACCCTTCCCCGTTACGGCCAGTCCAGCCCTGAGCATAGAGATGGCGGTGCACTGGAGAAAGTGTGGTTCAGAAACGGGAACACACACACAAAAACTAAAATAATGGCAAAGCCAATTGATCTGGTGTTGGCCTCCAACCTTTTGGCTTTGTCAACGGTTGGTTTGTTTTGGCATGTTGTGCAACACTTTATCGAGGAAGCTGCTGAGCTGCCTTCAATGTAAAAAAAAACATTGGCTAAAAACTAAAAAAAATAATGGGAAGTCTCAAAAGGCACACTTTGCCATAGTAGTGCCTGGATGTGATCCTTGTGAAAGGGCAGAATGATGTCACTCAAAGTCAAATTACCCAGTGGCTGGAGTGGGTCGACCCACTGCCATATGCTGTAGAAGGTGGAATTAAAATGTGACCGACACAACAGCAGACCAGTGGATGAAGAGTTTTTTTTAATTGTTTTTAAAAAGCTACAAATGACTGTATTGAAAATTGAATAAACCAGTCTGTGCAAAAATACTTTCCATCATGAAAGACGCTCATCATATATGCTCAAAGCCAGTCCTTTGGAAGCGCTCAGTAGAGAGAGTTGTTATAAGCTGTTTTACCAGGTTTGGTTTTCTATGATTTCACATACAGTCTTTTTCTAATTGAAAACAGATCTCCAAATTCTATTGAGACGAGAGCAATACAGTCAAAATTGCAAATGAGTACAAACGTTGGTAACAACAATCACCAAAGGCCCTCAATGAATAAGCGGGCAAATTAGTAATTCAGACTAATGGGAGCCTAAAGGCCACCCTATCACCTGTGTGTGCGGCCACGCAAGACAGGGAGTCAGTTTAAGATTTGGAGGAAATGATCCTACTCCATGCCATACCTGGGTGTTCCGGAGCGGACACAATTGATACTCTGTGTGTTATTAATACATAAACGTTGCAGTATATGGATTAATAGACTATACTGTTGCTCCATCTATCACAATAGCATTGGCCATAACAGCACAAGCCATATATGGCGGGCACAAGACTAGTGACTTTCCGCTTGGGCCACTAATGACTCGTCCTCGGGGCAGAGAGGGTTGGTTCTCGAACGTTTCGAAGTTTTAGAAACTGGGGGTGTATTTACAAGCCCCTAGCGCCACTTTTTTTTTACGCTCCAGCGCTCTATGCTAGCCCATATTTACAAGGCAGCGCTAAGCCACGTTGTGTGGCTTAACACAGCCTTGTAAATATGGCCCTATGCAATGCAATTTCCTACAGCAAAGGCGCATGCAATCGGTGTTATTGTGGGCGTTCCCAGCAACACCCATGACTTTTTGACACTGCTACAGATTTACAAGGATCTGTAAATCTGAAGTAGCGCTAAAAACTAACACCTTTCAAAAGGCGGAGTTAATGTGGCACTCAAGGAGAAATACTTTTATTTCTCCTCGTTTTATGCTTTTTAGGTTTTGCCTGGCGAAAAGCTGCGCAAGCAGCGGTTCGCACAGGCGAAATCTTATGTTTTGCAGTATGACTGTTCGTCCCGTCTCTGTTTCCCATTGGCTAGCTCCATAAATGGAGGCTAGCTATTGGAAAACAGAGGCGTCAGTCATTTTGCGAGGCGACTCGTGGGCGTTTCTGAGAATTTTTCTCATCCGGCCCCTTTTGTTACGTCAGTGCGGCGGTGGGCGGGGTTTATTCTTTTGTTCATCGAGGTTTCTTTTCGTCATTCCGTGGCCGACCGCCGCCGAAGGAAGTCCAGGTGAGTGCCTTTCTTGCCGTTCCCTCCCCCCTCCCGCTGTCCGTGTGCCTGCCCGCCCCCCTCCCGCTGTCCGTGCGCTTGCCCGCCAACCTCCCGCTGTCTGTGTGCCTGCCCGCCCCCCTCCCGCTGTCCCTGTGCCTGCCCGTCACCCTCCCGCTGTCTGTGTGCCTGCCCGTATATTTCCTCCAATCGCCTTTTTTCCCTTAACTTTCACAGCACCAGCTTTCCCATCATTTCCTTTGCTCCAGCTACTCTGCTCTTATTCCATCGTTATGTTCCATCGCAGCAGCCCCATTCCTCTCATCCCCTTGTAATAAATCACAGTGGCCTTTGAACCCATTACCTAATTGTATAATACAGTGGCGACACTTTTACGCACATTACTTCATTATAATTCACAGCACCATCATGTTTACCCTATTTCAACATGATAAAGTATGGTTCTGACCCCTTTACCAGAAGTCTCTTTATGTATCCGCATTGCATCCTTGCCGTTCCCCCGCTGTCCGTGTGCCTGCCCGCCACCCTCCCGCTGTCCGTGTGCCTGCCCGCCACCCTCCCGCTGTCCGTGTGCCTGCCCGCCCCCTCCCGCTGTCCCTGTGCCTGCCCGCCACCCTCCCGCTGTCCGTGTGCCTGCCTGCCACCCTCCCGCTGTCCGTGTGCCTGCCCGTATATTTCCTCCAATCGCCTTTTTTCCCTTAAATTTCACAGCACCAGCTTTCCCATTATTTCCTTTGCTCCAGCTACTCTGCTCTTATTCCCTCGTTATGTTCCATCGCAGCAGCCCCTTTCCCCTCATCCCCTTGTAATAAATCAGAGTGCCAACCTTTTACATTCATTCTTTCTTTATATTTCACTCAGTTATCCTGATTTCCTCATACGATATCACGGTACTAGTGTTTTCACACTGCTCCCTCATCGCGTATCACGATGCCTCCAATTGTCTATTATTATATACCATGGCACCAGTCGCGTGCCACTATCCCCCCATTTTATTTTGTGGGGTCGGATATTTCGTGCTCATTTCCTCGTTTTGTTTCACGGTACCAAGGTGTACCCTCATTACATTCATTGGACTGGCCTTTGAACCCATTACCTAATTGTATAATACGGTGGCAACACTTTTACGCACATTACTTCATTATAATTCACAGCACCATCATGTTTACCCTATTTCAACATGGTAAAGTATGGTTCTGACCCCTTTACCATAAGTCTCTTTATGTATCCGCATTGCATCATTAAAACAGCCCTTCTCTACGAATTCCCTCATCATATATCATAACAATCGATCTCTTCCCGGTTAACCAATGATACCGTACTTCGATACAAAAGTTGGTAAAGCGCCTACACCGCTGGAAGAAGTGATGTGTGCTATATCCAGCAGTAACTATCTTACTATTGTTTCTATTAATATTGCGACAGTTAATCCGATTCTTATTGTTGTTATTCCAGGTTTTTCGGACCAGTAGTACTCGTGTTATTGTGGGTGTTAAAATGTTTCTGTGGCAATCGCTGATATCCACCTGCTTTTCTCTCCCACTTTTTAAAAAAATTTATAACAATCTATTTTTTATTTGGGTGTGGGATTACATCTGCTTGAAATGTAGAGGTCTCATCCAAAGGAATTTGGGGACTTCCCTAGCTTTCTGTTTAAATTATCTTTTCACACGTTTGCTGACAATTAGTATTTTCAAATATAGTTCTTCAAATTAACAATGCAATACCCTATCGTTATTAAACATTAATGGGCACTGCACGTGTATGCTGGTGATTTAATACGGAACACCAGGTATTCAGAAGTGTGGTGCTGAAACTATAAGTCTTCTTTTAAATCTGCACAGAACTGGCTGAAAAATTTGTCGCTATTTCTCCCTTTTTACTCTATAAATGTGCCTGAATTTACGTCATCTTCAGCCACTTGCTCAAGGTATTTCGCACCTGTCCGGATTATTTCGCTGGGTGGCTCGCGACTCTGACGTCTGACCCAAACTTCTTAAGAGAGAGAATATTTGAAAATCACACAAATGGCCAGCATGCCATAGAATTCTCTATGGCCACTCATTTGACCTTTTTTGTTATAAGACGATGGTTTAATTATGTCAATCTAAACACAACAATTACACACATAGTAGCTGTGTTGCTGACAATTTGAACAAACACTCCCTGCTGAACAGACGGAAAAAGGCGTGGAGTTTGAAATCTGCCAGGTCCCTGGGCACTTTGAGACCCGTCTCACCTGGAGGAAGATATGGCCATTCTAGTGATGCGCTATCTATCGTGATGTGAGAGCCTTGCGCAGAAAGCTCTGAACGCTACTCCTGTCTGGTGGAATGTGGCACAGATTGGGACCGCGACCTGTGGATATGTGCACCTGGGTTACAAAGTGACATGTCTAAGCCGAAGTCAGTACAGAAACACGTTTATTAGCCAAAGTGCCCAGAACACTGGTACCCTGTGCCCACTCCTCGATCAAAAAGACGTTACCGTCAAATACAATCATGCGTCCAAGCAAACTCCGTTTTCATCCAAAATGCACCATTTCCACTAAGTGTAACCACTGCATTCTGCACACCAGTGAGCACCGCCACTGCGCTCCTAAGTTACCATAAAGCACATGTTGGCGCTATCTTGTATATACATCCCGTGGGTGATATCCATGCAGACTAACACACCGTCTACACCCCATCACAAACTAACGCTGCGGAGAGCCCTCCACACCAAACACCCGTGCAGCTACTGTGTGATAACCGCGTTATCTGTAGAGTACTGTGCATTAGTGATAACGCGATAGTGATACCACGGCGCAATCGCGCACTTACTAGCCCCACTTTTGTGACTGCGACAGTTGTGAACCATTCACCCATCGCTAGCCAGGTGATTTAAAGTTCGAGAACGCCAGATGTTTAAATAGCTTGAAATCAGACGCAAATGCACGCGCTTCCTATCTCAGGCTGCAAGTTTCCACGCAGAATGTACCTCAGGCGTATCCCACTCCGGTGCATCTGTGTGTGTGTGTGGCTAGCTCTGTGTGTGTGTGGCTGGCTCTGTGTGTGTGGGTGTGTGTGTGGCTGGCTCTGTGTGTGCAGCTGGCTCTGTGTTGGTTCCTTTGTGTGTGTGTGTGTGTGTGTGTTTGTGTGTGGCTCTGTGTGTATGTGTGGGTGCAAATGCAATAGGTCTCAAATTTGCGAGAGATTTAGCTAATGGCAATGTAAATGACAATGCCATTTATTTATCTGTTTTCAAAACTAACACATAAATACAAATTTTGTCATTTACAATGCCAATATCCCTAACTTTTCCAAAGGCGAAACCATTGCATTGTAAATGCTTGTTCTAATGTGTGAGCATTCTGTAGCACACATAGAAGGAGCAGAACGCCATTAATTATTGTTTTGTGCAGGAAGGCGTCCCTTCCTGCACAAGCACAGAATCATGCCTGCAACGCAGGCACCTTTGCACCATTGTGCAAGGGTGGCTGCATTGGCGCTATCCAGCTTTTTTAGCGCAGGGGTGAGCCGAGGGATGCGCTGTACTTTTGTTAATACAGCGCATCCCTGAGTTTTGGAAAATATGCAGAGTGGCACAGCAAAATTGTTTGCGGCACCACGGTACAACATTTTCATGTCAATATGCCTCTATCTCTTCAAATAAATGTCACTTAACTGCAGTGATGTACTCTAATGCTAATACCCTAAAGTGAACCGCTTTCAAATCTTAAAATAACAATTTTAAAACAAAATCTGAATCCTTACCATATTTTTACATTACATTTGTTGCGCGATTTACATGCCAACTATTTAAGGTGACCAGATTTTGAAAACCAAACACTGGGATATGTCACAAACCCAGAAGAAGTGCTATTTTATTTAATTGACAGCACTCACCAGTATAGAAAACAGGACGAGGCCCTAATGGGAAATTATATTTTAATTGTTATACCCATTATTAACCGTGTTCACTAAATTGCTTTCTGATAACGGCTGCTAACTAATACTACACCAGTACATATGAAGACTTGCCCCCCTGAGTTTAGGCAACCCTCTTTGAAAACGGGAACATGTGCTAAATTTACTGAAATAGGCTGGGATAGGTGTTTAAAACAAGCATTGGAAATGCAATAGGTCTCGCATTAGAAAAGTTGGAGCTATTGGTCTTGTAAATGACAAATATTTTATTTATTTGTTGGTTTTTAAAATAGCTAAATTGATAGCTTTGTCATTTACAACGCCAATAGTTATAACTTTCGTGAATGTGACACCCATAGCATTTGGAATGCAACATGTTTTGTATTTACGTGACTTAGATGGCAGCTCTGGTCGTTAGGCCTCATCTCTAGAGAGCAGGAGAGTACAGCAGGGGAGAGAAGCACAGAAATGCAATAGGTCTCGCATTAGGAAAGTTTGGTATTGTAAAGGACACATTTTTTATTTATGTGCTTGTTTTGAAAATAGCGAAATTAATAGCTTTGCTATTTACAATGCCAATAGTTTTATCTTTCGCAAATGTGACACCTATTGTAACACAATATGTGTTGTAGAACTGAGTGGTATGAGGGTGAGGGGTGTGAGGGTGAGGGCGTGTGAGGGTGAGGGTGAGTGGGTGTGTGAGGGTGAGGGTGAGTGAGGGGGTGTGAGGGTGAGGGTGTGTGAGGGTGAGTGAGGGTGTGGGTTAGGGGGTGTGAGGGTGAGGGTGTGAGGGTGACTGAGGGTGTGTGAGGGTGAGGGGATGAGGGTAAGGGTGTGTGAGGGTGAGGGGGGTGATGGTGAGAGGGTGCGAGGGTGAGGGGGGTGAGGGGGTGTGAGGGTGAGGGTGTGTGAGGGTGAGGGTGTGAGGCTGAGTGAGGGTGAGAGGGTTGTGAGGGGGGGTGAGGGTGTGAGGGTGAGTGAGGGTGTGTGAGGATGAGGGGGTGAGGATGAGTGAGGGTGAGGTTGGACGAGGGTGTGTGAGGGTGAGGGTGTGAGGCTGAGTGAGGGTGAGAGGGTTGTGAGGGTTTCCTTTCATTTGCCTCTTTTGTGAAGGCCTATAATTTCCCACTGCAGCAATGCGGGGGGAACTGCCCTCTCTCCCGGGTCTCTTAGGGGGGGGGGTCCCACAGGGATCTCGCAAGGCCAAAAAAGCGATTTGTTTTGTTTAATTTGTGGGACTTCACCTGTGAAACTTCAGAGTGAGCGTAGTAAAGAATGGTATCAAAAAACATCACTGTACACTTTAAATTATTGCCTATGATCCCCAGGACTGACTTGTAGTCTTGAAGGTACATTGCAGTGTATGGAGAAGAGTGGGTAGCTTTAGCTGGATGTCAGGCTCTTCCTAATTCAGCGGAGAAAGCTTGAATCATGTTCCTCCAATAACCACTATGACCAAGGGTGATTCCAGATCCTGGTCCGCGGTAGATCAAGTGCTGTGACTCCCATACAATTTAAAGTGACATGAGATATTTGAGAAGCTATAAGACCCAGGAAGAAGGGACTTCAGTCTCTTTTCCGCAAACAGCTCTCCAATCCATGTAGTTATCGAAACAAGACTATTGAAATCCATTCTCTTTAACTTAGTAACAAAGGTTTTTGTTGTTGGGGGTAAGCTGTTCTCTCACGTTTGTTGTAGGGTAGATGAGACGAACTTCAGGATATTGACACCTTAGGGCAGTCTACACAAAAGAGCGTAACAAATTTTTTTTTTCGGAAAACTGGTTTAACAGTCTTGCTTAGTGGGAAACACTTTGATTTTCTTCATGACTAGGGCAATGCAGACCTCTAAAGATGTCTTCGTTTTGGATTTTTACAAACATATGTGCATGGAATTTTTGTGACGGTTTATATTTGCAATAAATATGACCTACATTTTTCCCCTGAATTGAGGCATGAGTGTTTTTATTTCATACAGGCGGAAGGTGGGGTGCAATTCAGGATCGAGGCAGTAAACAAAGAAACATTACCACTACTGCAAGGGAAAGCGTATTTTTGCATTGCCAATTACAAAAGTACCGTCCCTCCCCACCTCAGCCCTCCGCGTGTTCTTTTGTAACAACAGAGCACAGGACACTGACTAATTTGTGGGCTAGCTTTTCAAGGGGTGAGGATAAGTGGGGCAAGGTCGGGCGGGGCAAGAAATGCAGAAGGAAAAGAGAGAAGGCATCACTTGCGCTTACGGGAGGAGAAAACAGAGAAAGGGCGGAGAGATGTGAAGAGCTGGCCGGGAACAATCTGATAGCTGTAGGGGAGGGGGCATGGCGGCGGGGGGGGGGGTGCAGCCAGGAAACACAGTTTCACAAGTGACCATCTTAAACATTAAAGTTCGACGGTAATTGAAAAGCTTCGTTATACAAACAGGCAAACCTTCACTGACAACCCCCACATTTCTCTGTGACATCGCCTGACAAACCTCTTGTATGATGAAATACCAGGCAACCCTTTCTTTGCCACAAGCGTCTTGCTATGCACTGTAATTCCATGTATGCATTGCTTCATACCCATGACCAGGCATCGACGCAAATGTGCGGTCGGGGAGTCCTCTACTCCATTGGAGGGGTATGAACTAAGAAGCTGAGCGACATATACAAACACCAGAGAACAGAGACAGACTGAGTGGGATGATTAATCATATTAGATGCTGGCAGATGTTTCATATTAAAACAATGTCGCTACTATTAAGTTCCCGCAGCCGCCCATTATTAAAAGTCTGGGCTGTGCTGAGCTCACTGTTTAGAGGGAAGGGAAAACAAGACGGAGGGCATTGCTGTGGGAAGGGGGGAGGAGAAATGCGACACGGCCGCAGCAGGGGGCGGAGCAGGGAGAGCGGCGATGGGGGAGAGACACGGCCTTACGGCCGTGAATAGTGTTAAGCAGCAGGGGCCTTTGAAGTGAAGCTAAGCTTCACTCCAAAGGTGTGGGAGGAGTGCTGCTAAGGCAGAGCGCACGCTGGGGGAAGCTTGTGGGGCGGAGCGGGAAGAGCTGTTGGGGAACAGATGGCTGGCGATTTGATGATGTGCATGCGCATTTTAGGTCAATGCGCTTGCGCATTGACCTAAAAGCGCATGGGCACAGCATCAAATCGCCAGTCTAGGTAAGAGCGCACGCTGGGGGAAGCTTGTGGGGCGGAGCGGGAAGAGCTGCTGGGGAACTGATGGCTGGCGATTTGATGATGTGCACGCGCATTTTAGGTCAATGCGCTTGCGCATTGACCTAAAATCGCACGGGCACAGCATCAAATTGCCAGTCTAGGTAAGAGCGCACGCTGGGGGAAGCTTGTGGGGCGGAGCGGGAAGAGCTGCTGGGGAACAGATGGCTGGCGATTTGATGATGTGCACGCGCATTTTAGGTCAATGCGCTTGCGCATTGACCTAAAAGCGCACGGGGCACAGCATCAAATCGCCAGTCTAGGTAAGAGCGCACGCTGGGGGAAGCTTGTGGGGCGGAGCGGGAAGAGCTGCTGGGGAACAGATGGCTGGCGATTTGATGATGTGCACGCGCATTTTAGGTCAATGCGCTTGCGCATTGACCTAAAAGCGCACGGGCACAGCATTAAATCGCCAGTCTAGGTAAGTCTTGTTTAAGCCCCTATAGTCTCGCTCCGCTCAATACGCATGCGCATTGAGAGGCGAGACCTAAAAACGAGATTACCCCAGCAAGTTCAGGATATCTGGGCACCTTAGTCCAGTGGTTCTTTTTTTTTTTTATAAATCTTTTTATTGAAACAGACATCAGTTCAAATAGGCAATACAGAGGAATCAGCCAATTTATATGTAATTATAGCGTACATAGGAATGAAAAAGGATTATTTCAGGACATAGGAGGGGATGTTACGGGGTGAGAGGGACATTTTGTTCAATACAACAAGGTGGCGTACAGATTTCTCCACTGTAACTATTCCAAGGGCTCCAGATTCGGGACAACATTTTGGGCATCCCCTGGCTACATATACCGTCTTCTGCCTAAACATAGACCAATCAAGGTCCCTTTCCCAAGCCTTTAACGTAGGTGGTTTAGCAGCGCCCCATAGTTGTGCAATATTTCTCTTGGCGATCATGAACCCCAGGGTGGCCCATTTTGTCAGGTGAGTGTTCAGGTGTGTGGGTTCCCATATGTTTAGAAGACATCATCTCGCCTCCGAATGGAGATGGATTCGTAGCACTGCATGTATTGTCTCATGTACCTCGTGCCAGAAGGAGCTGATGTGTTCACATTCCCATATGATGTGCAAGAACGTCCCAGGTGGCCACATCCTCGTTTGCACTCCCCACTATCAGATTCCCCCATATGTATCAGACGGGTCCCGGTAATGTACACTCGATGAAGAATGTTTAGCTGTACCAGTCTAAGGCGCGCCGGAATGGCGACCACTCTAGGGGAAGACACTGCCTCCCGCCAGTCCTCACCATCTATCTCAATCCCATCACCCATCTATCTCTCTCGCAATGCCTGGAGGGGATCTGCCATGTTATTTATCAGTTTTTTGTAGATTAAGGAAATCGTCTTGTCTGGTAGGTGGCCATCCAAGATCCTGTCCTCGAAGGGTGAGGCCTCGGGAGGAGCCATCCCTTTAGGTAGTAGTGATTGAAGTGAGTATAGGATTTGTGCGTATCGAAAATATTCAGTATTGGCTAGGTCATATTCCGTCTGTAGCATGGTGAAGGACTTGACTTACCCCCTCTCCCCAAATGTCTTTGACTTGAGAGATGCCAATGAGGTCCCACCTGTCGAATCCTTTCGACCTCCATAGGCTGCCCAGTTTTTCAGTATCCCAAAGTGGGGTTGCTAATGTCAATTTATGTCCCCATCCAAGTGTTAATTGCGTTGTGCCAAATTCGAACTGAATGGTTCGTTGGGCCTGTCAGAGAGTATTTTTTGGGTCGCGAATAGAATGCCCTCTTGTAATTGCCTCCAGGAAGGAGCCATTTTTCCATGGTATAGCCAGGCTCATCACCTCGGCCATAAGTGCAATGATTGACAGCAGCCAGATATGCTGCCCAGTAATACTTTTTAATGTCTGGGTGGCTTATGCCACCATCGTACCAGTTCAAGGTCAGCTTATTTAGGGCGATATGCGGTCTACTTTCCCATAGCAGGTCTCTCTGAAGGCCCTCCACTTTCCTAAAGTAATGGGCAGGTACAGGGTCCAGGGCGTTTTAAAGTGTGTAAAGGAATCTGGGCAAGGACATCATTTTAAACAGCAAAACACACAAGATGATGGACGGAATGTTGCACAATGGCAAAACATTCACCCCCAGTCACAGATCTGGGTTTAATCCATTGTTATTTTGCTCACCAAGCCACCCCATTTCAGACATAGCCATATGCAAATCAGTCTTGACCCTGTGCCTCATGGGAACAGTCCAGCCCGAACTGCCAAGCCATGTCTTCCCTGGACCGGAATCAAGCATCCTAGGACTGGTTTCTGGCTATCAGCCGTCTTCAGCCCGGATAGCTTGACTCCAGTGGCTTAGTGAGCACGGGACCCACGTCTGGGCATACCCTTCCCACATAGGGTGAACAGCAAAACACACAAGATGATGGACGGAATGTTGCACAATGGCAAAACATTCACCCCCAGTCACAGATCTGGGTTGAATCCATCGTTATTTTGCTCACCAAGCCACCCCAGTCCAGACATGGCCATATGCAAATCAGTCTTGACCCAGTGCCTCATGGGAACAGTCCAGCCCGAACTGCCAATCCATGTCTTCCCTGGACCGGAATCAAGCATCCTAGGACCGGTTTCTGGCTATCAGCTGTCTTCAGCCAGGTTAGCTTGACTCCAGTGGCTTAGTGAGCACGGGACCCACGTCTGGGCATATCCTTCCCACATAGGGTGAACAGCAAAACACACAAGATGATGGACGGAATGTTGCCCAATGGCAAAACATTCACCCCTAGTCACAGATCTGGGTTTAATCCATCCAGTTCAGACATGGCCAGATACAAATCAGTCTTGACCCTGTGCCTCATTTTAAAGAGGGCCGCTCTGCCCAGTAGGGAGAGGGGAAGCGATTTCCAGCTAGCAATGTCTTTTTTGAGTTTACGCAGGGGCGGAAGAAGATTTTGAGCATAGCGGACTGAGGGATCGAGAAAAATAAAAATGCTTAGATATTTAAAAGCGACAGCGTTGATCTGAATTAGGCAATCTCATGGGGGGATGGAAGGATCTCCCCTAATAGCGAATAATAAGGATTTACCCCAGTTGGCTGTGAATCCAGAAAATCTGCAGAACACTGCCAAAACATCTAATACCAATATTAGGGATTTTGTCGGGGAGGCCAGATATAGTAAGGTGTCGTCAGCGTAGAGTAATATACAGTCCTCCCAGTCAGGGGACCACCTCAACTCTCGTATCATGGAATCCTGACGGATCCAAGCAGCCAGTGGTTCTAGGGCTATGGCAAAAAGAAGAGGTCAGAGTGGGCATCCCTGATGGGTTCCGCGACTAAGGGGGAATGTGGTCGACCGTTTATTATTGACCACTACCTGGGCCAGGGGTTCCTGGTATAAGAGGTGCACCCACTGTATGTGTTTTGGGCCAAATCCCAGCTTTGCCAGAACTGCCCAGAGGTAGGGCCATTCAACAGTATCGAATGCCACGGTTGTATCCAACGACACTATCACAGCTGACTCCTGAATGGTTAATGCTCTTCCTAGCACCCCATGAATCCTACGCAGGTTTAGGGCCGTATTTCTGTGGGGCATAAAGACAGATTTATCTGGGTGTACTAAGTTACTTATTATTTTAATCAGGCGATTAGCTTGGAGCTTGGCCAGAATTTTTGGTTCAGCGTTTAGGAGGGAGATCAGCCTATAAGAGGCACAGTCAGTCTTCCCTTCTTTGTCTATGGTGGCTATTCTCTGTTCCCTTGGCAGTGTTCCACGCTCTATAGACTCCTCAAACAACAAGTTTAGGTATGATGCAAGTTTATCGGGCCGCAGTTTGTATAGCTCGATGGGGATACCATTTGGGTCGAGAGCCTTGCCCGTTTTCAATTCACGAATTGCTTGCGCAATCTCATCTGTGGTTAAGTCACTGTCCATGAAGTCATGGTCTACGGAGGTGGGACAAGGGAGCCTGATGTCTCGAAGTAGTTCTTGAGAGCCCTCTTCGGACTGTGAGGTTACAGAAGTGTACACATTTTGGAAATGGGTGGCGAACCTGTCTATTATGTCTTGAGGTTCAGTGACAGAGGTGTCCCCTTCGACTTTGAGTTACGGGACTAATCTGCTCGCCCAGTCTTTTTTGTCCACCCATGCTATGAGCTTCCCTGCTTTATCACCCAGGTCATACATCCTACCTTGACGCTCCCTGCCCAGGGTTTTGGCCTTGTCCGTGACCAAGGCTTTATAATCGTGTTGTTGTAGGCTTAGTAAATGGAGCTTTTCTGGTGTCACACCAGATTCCAGGTAACTCTCTAACAGATAAATGTCGGCATCTATAGCAAGGACTTCTTTCTGTTTTTCTTTCTTCGTCCCTGCGATTAAGGACAGGGCCTGCCCTCGAATTACGGCCTTGAATGCTTCCCATAAGGACTGGGATGAGGACACGGACCCCACATTTTGGAGAAGTAATCGTCCATAGCTTTGAGGAGATTTTTACGGAGTTTGGATCACAAAGGTACCAGGGATTGATCAGAGCCAGTCTACACACTGTAACATGATTAAGAACTATGTGTATCCATATCGGGGAGTGGTCTTAGATGCCCCTGGCAAGGTGTCTGATTTCATGTATGTGAGGGACTTGTGCTGCAAGGACCAAGCAATAATCTAGACGGGAAAGACTATGGTGCGCACCGGAATGAAAGGTGTGTTGTATCTGGTCTGGGTGGTACACTCTCCATCTGTCTACCAAACCCATAGCATTCAGAAAGTTGGGCAGCCAGCGTGCAGAGGGTCCTATCACCCTTAGGGGATAACGGTCCAGTGTGCCCGAGACTACTACATTGAAATCGCCCCCGAGGACCAGGAGGCCATCTGGAATAGTGAGTAGAACTGAGCCCAGGTCAGCAAAGGTGGAACCTTGCAGTCCCGGGAGTACATAAATGGACATGAATGTGACTGTGCGGCCCTCCCATGTCCCCGAAATCCCAGTATATCTGCCCCTCTCATCTGTCCAAATGGAGCCCACTGCCAGGGGGAGTGGGTTTTTAACCATGATACCTACACCTCTGGAGCCGGAAGTGAATCCTGCATGGGCAACCATTTTGTACCCCCCTCTGTGCATTTCTTTACAAAGATTCCCAATCAGGTGGGTCTCTTGTAGGAGGACAATATCTGGGGCCTGCCTTTCAATATATTGGAGAACTACGCTACGTTTAATCTTGTCCCCATGGCCGTTTACATTCCAACTCAATATTTTAACATTTTAGTCCCCCATGACACTCATAGTTTAGGTTACAAGTTGCAGTTTCCTCTGTGGTAATAATGAAATAGAATTCCAATGTACAAACCAGGACGACAAATAAACACGAACCCCCAACCCAAAAAGCCCCCTCCCTGCTGCCCTGCACTCTGGGTGCGAAACTGCCTATTGTACAACTAGCAGAGTGCCTGTCGCCCAAACAAGGAACTAAAACAAGTACTAGGGGGGAGCACCACACTCCGTCGTTCCATCTCCCCCTATCCCATCAGTATGTCATAGGTCCCAAGGCAAAATAGACTCCAGGTGGTCTAAAGCTGGTAACTGGGAGTAGTCCCACATCAGACCTAGACAGTTATGAGCACCGTTCACCTGGAACCCAGCCGACCTCTGTGTCGGATTCAATGATTCCTCTGGATCATCCTTTGCCCTGCGTGTCCGATACGCCCCCAAGGTCCTCAGGGTGGATGTCCTGTTCCATTTGGCTCTCCAGCCAGTCGGCAGCAGCCTCTGGTTGCTCAAAGAACCAAGCCCGTCCCCCCGCCTCCACCCGGAGGCGTGCTGGGAACAACATGGCGTACTTAAACCCTCTGTCCTCGAGATTTTTCTTGGCCATCATGAAAGATCTCCTAGGTCTCTGTACTGTTTGTGTGAAGTCCGGGAATAGTGTTATTGCAGCGTTGTCATGGCGGAGTGAAGGGCCGCCTTCGCGCTCTGGATGATTACATATCTGTCTCTGAAATTCAGTACTCTCGCCAGCATGGGGCGTGGAGGGGCACCCTGTTTGGGACGGCCTCCCGGGACTCTGTGCGCTCTCTCTATAGCAAAAAATTTACTGAGGCCTTTGGGTTGTAGGTGGTTTGTGATTAGGTCCTCTACGAAGATGTCCAGTGACTGCCCCTCTGCTTTTTGCGGGACTACCAGTATGCGTAGTTTATACCTCCGGAGACGCCCTTTGTTTTCATCCAGCTTCTGCTCTGTGAACTTGCGGAAGGCTTGTAGGTCACGGACATCATTTTGGACCTGAGAGACATCTTCCATCAGGCTTGCTGTGGTGAGATCCACCTGCTTCACCTTCTCTTTTAGCTTTGTCAGATCCGCCCGGATAAGATTAATCTCGATTGACATGATGTCCATTTTGAGCTCCAGCGAGGCTTTGACCCCGGCAATTGCCTCCATCACATCCTTTAATGTTAGGTCTTGGCCCTCCCCCTCCAGTTCACCTGCGGATTTGGCCTTGGGATTTGTATCTTGCAGCGTCTCTTTGGAGAAGGTGTAGCGATCTAATTTGTTTGTCTGGACCATTTCGGGCCCCTCGTGCCCATCATTTTCGACCTCTCCATGGTTGCCAGCGGGGCGAGGGTGAGGTCCCCAGTTCCCTTATTGCTCCAGTATTCGGAGCTGCAGAGTCACAGGGCTGAGGTGGGGCTGGGCTCAAGTCACCTCTCTCCTGAGTCAGCTGGTGGCCCCTTCTTCCCGATGATCAGGTCAATCACTGTGGTGATTTCACCCAGACTCCAGGGCAGTTGCAGAGTTTTGTGTGCTTTTGGGTGGGGGGGGGTGCGGGGTATAGAGCATACGCTTTAGTCCTGTGCCGCCGAGTGCTGAGACAGCGGGGAGGGGGGGGGGGGCCCATGCGTTGTCGCCCCGTTATTCGTTGGAGTGAAGGGGGGGGGGGCACCCCACAATCCCAGAGCACGCCCAAGTCTCTGCTTACTGTGTTTCAAGGAGAGCTCCGGCGCACTGTCATGGCCGCCGCTTGAGTTCCTTTCTGCCTCCCGGTCAAGCCAGCAGCGCGCTTCTTAACATGCGGTGGTTCCACTGTCTGCAGCTGCGGATCGCAGTAGGACCCTTTGGATGTCCTGGGACACTGGTCACCTCTTCAGGACTCGCCATCTGTTCTAAAAGTGACGCAGTGAAATCATGTAGATTTCCCTGCGTCCCTTTTACGAGGTTTTCCTGCATGGGAACGCCCCCTCCATACATTATACCTGATGCAGGTATAATTTGATGCAGGGCTTTACAACGTGACGCATCTCCCTAGATTTGTCACGTTGTAAATAGGACGCACTGTTTGCGCCGCCATTGCGTAAAACAAAGTGACACAATGGCAGCACAAAGAGGCGCAGGGGGCTTGTAAATCTGGCCCTCGGTGTTGGAACACACGCAGCAATTCTGTGCTTGGTCTGCCTTCACACATTCCATTGCCTTCTTTAGTTAAAAGTGTACATTTGTCTCGCCTCCTGGCTGTTTTGATAACGCCCTGGCGACTGGGACTGTAACATTGATCCTTTCAGTAGTGGCCATTAGTTTTGTTTCTGTCCACTACTTTTTGTTATCTCCTTGCAGTTCGTTAATATACTTTTTTTTTTTTAGGGCACAGGTAGCCTATGCAGAGGCTCGAACCCTTATTTCCAGTAGTAAAGTTGGCTGCTCTAACGCTTATGCATGTCCTGATGGAATAAGGATTGTCCTTTGTTTGCCCTTTTATCTACATTTCCCGAAGGACCCTCCCCGCACACCCACCCTTAACCGTCTCCTCCAGTTTGTTACTTATTCAGACAATGCACACTGCCAAGGTTCTGTGCTATTTTCATTACAGCCCTGCACTATTTTGAAAGTGAGCTTTTCGATTAACAATGGAACTAACAGCTTTCATTTTCTTGGGGCAACAGCCTATTTGTGTTTATTCATTAAAGCTCGCATGCGAATACTGAAAGATTAAAAGACGCACCAGAAAGAAGAGAAGAGACAAGCATTTGCAATGCAACAGGTCTCACATTAGAATTAGGAAAGTTTGAGCTATTGGTATTGTAAATTACAATTTTTTTTATTTATGTGTTGGTTTTGAAAATAGCGACATGAATAGCTTTGTGATTTACAATGCCAATAATTTCAACTTTTGCAAATGTGACACCTATAGCATTTGTAATGCAACATGTTTTGTATTTACGTGACTTAGATGTATTGATATTACAAATAACAATGGCTTTTAATTTTTTAAATAATACTTAAATTAAAGTTATTGTAATTTATAATGGCAATAGCTTAAAATTTTGTAAATAACTTTTGTGAAGATTATGTTCAGTGTACTTTATTGTGACGAAAATCCAAGAACAGAAGTGAAATATTAACATCTTTTTGTGACATTTGTAATAAAGCTTAAAACATTGAGAGAACATATTTGAACCAGTCGGGGTTAAATGATTGCACAGATTGATGCTGTGGTGGCGCTGAGTGATGCTGTGGTAGCGCATAGTGATGTTGTGGTGCCCCTGAGAGATGCTGTGGTAGCGCATAGTGATGTTGTGGTGCCCCTGAGTGATGCTGTGGTAGCGCATAGTGATGTTGTGGTGCCCCTGAGTGATATTGTGGTGCCCCTGAGTGATGCTAGAGTTAGGTCGATTGATAGAGTGAGGGCGATATAGATAGATAGATAGATAGATAGATAGATAGATAGATAGATAGATAGATAGATAGATAGATAGATGGATAGATAGAGTGAGGGCGATAGATAGAGTGTGGGCGATAGATAGATAGAGTGAGGCCGATAGATAGATAGATAGATAGATAAGATAGATAGATAAATAGAGTGTGTGCGATAGATAGATAGAGTGAGGGCGACAGATAGATAGATAGAGTGAGGGCGACAGATAGATAGATAGAGGGCGATAGATAGATAGAGTGAGGGCGACAGATAGATAGATAGAGGGCGATAGATAGATAGAGTGAGGGCGATAGATAGATGTGTGTGGTTGTGTGTGTGTGGTTGAGTGTGTGTGGTTGTATGTGTGTGTGGTTGTATGTGTGTGTGGTTGTATGTGTGTGTGTGGTTGGGTGTGTGGTTGGGTGTGGTTGGGTGTTGTATGTGTGGTTGTGGGTGTGTGTGGTTGGGTGTGTGGTTGTGTGTTTGTGGTTGTGTGTGGGGTTGTGGTTGTGTGTGTGGTTGTGTGTGTGGTTGTGTGTGTGGGTGTGGTTGTATGTGTGGTTGTGTGTGTGGTTGCTTGTGAGATTGTGTGTGTGGTGTGGTTGTGTGTGTTTGCGTGGTTGTGTGTGTGTGGTGGTATGTGTGTGTGTGCGTGGTTGTATGTGTGTGAGCGGTTGGGTGTGTGGTTGGGTGTGGTTGTGTGTCGTATGTGTGGCTGTGTGTGTGTGGTTGTGTGTGTGTGGTTGTGTGTGTGTGGTTGGGTGTGTGGTTGTGTGTTTGTGGTTTTGTGTGGGGTTGTGTGTGGGGTTGTGGTTGTGTGTGGGTGTGTGTGGTTGTGTGTGTTGTGTGTGTGGTTGTGTGTGTGGGTGTGTGTGGTTGTATGTGTGGTTGTGTGTGTGATTGGGTGTTGTTGTGTATGTGTGGTTGTGTGTGTGTTTGTGTGTATGGTTGTGTGTGAGATTGTGTGGTTGTATGTGTGTGTGCGGTTGGTTGTGTGTGTGGTTGTATGTGTGTGTGCGGTTAGAGAAGGATGTATGTGGAAGAGAGCAGCAGATCAGCCCAGCAGAAGAGAACAGGGAGTTAGAGAAAGCGGTGGGTGGAAGAGAACAACAGATCAGCACGGGAGAAGAAAACAGGGAGTTAGAGAAGGAGGCAGTGGCAGGGAACAGCAGATCAGCATGGGAGAAGAGAACAGGGAGTTGGAGGAGGGGGCGGGTTGGAAGAGAGCATTAGATCAGCATGGTAGAACAGGGAGTTAAAGAAGCAGGCGGGTGGAAGAAAGCAGCAGATCAGCACAGAAGAAGAGAAGAGAACAGGGAGTTAAAGAAGTAGGTGGGGTGACAGAGAGCAGCAGATCAGCACAGGAGAAGAGAACAGGGAGTTAAAGAAGGAGGTGGGGTGGAAGAGAGCAGTATATCAGCACAGGAGAAGAGAACGGAGTAAAAGAAGTAGGTGGGGTGGAAGAGAGCAGCAGATCAGCACAGGAGAAGAGAACAGGGAGTTAAAGAAGGAGGCGGGTGGAAGAGAACAGCAGATCGGCACAGAAGAAGAGAACAGGGAGTTAGAGAAGGAGGTGGGTGGAAGAGAGGAGCAGATAAGCTCAGCAGAAGAGAACAGAGAGTTAAAGAAGGAGGTGGGGTGGAAGAGAGCAGCTGATTAGCAGAAGAGAACAGGGAGTTAAAGAAGGAGGCGGGTGGAAGAGAGTAGCAGAGCAGCAGAGTGAGAAAAGAAGAGAACAGGGAGTTAGAGAAGGAGGTGGGTGGAAGAGAGCAGCAGATCAGCACAGCAGAAGAGAACAGGGAGTTAAAGAAGGAGGTGGGGTGGAAGAGAGCAGCAGATTAGCACAGGAGAAGAGAGCAGGGAGTTAAAGAAGGAGGGGAGGTGGAAGAGAGCAGCAGAACAGCACGGGAGAAGAGAACAGGGAGGTAGAGAAGGAGGCAGGTGGAAGAGAGCAGCAGATCAGCTCTGGAGAAGAGAATAGAACAGGGTGTTAGAGAAGGAGGTGGGTGGAAGAGAGCAGCATAACAGCACAGCAGAAGAGAACATGGAGTTAAAGAAGGAGTCGGGTGGAAGAGAGCAGCAGATCAGCACAGGAGAAGAGAACAGGGCAGGGAGTTAAAGAAGGAGGTGGGGTGGAAGAGAGCAGCAGATCAGCACAGGAGAAGAGAACAGGGAGTTAAAAAGGAGACGGGTGGAAGAGAACAGCAGATCAGCACAGGAGAAGAGAACAGGGAGCTAGAGAAAGAGGAGGGTGGAAGAGAACAGCAGATTAGCACAGGAGAAAAAAACGGAGTTAAATAAGGAGGCGGGGTGCAAGACAGCAGCAGATAAGCACAGAAGAAGAGAAGAGAACAGGGAGTTAGAGAAGGAGGTGGGTGGAATAGAGGAGCAGATCAGCACAGCAGAAGAGAATAGAACAGGGAGTTAAATAAGGAGGTGGGGTGGAATAGAGCAGCAGATCAGCACAGGAAAAGAGAATAGAACAGGGAGTTAGAGAATGAGGCAGGGTGGAAGAGAGCAGTAGATCAGCACGGGAGAACAGAACAGGGAGTTAAAGAAGAAGGCGGATGGAAGAGAACAGCAGATCAGCTGGGGAGAAAAGAACAGTGAGGGCGATAGAGTGAGGGCGATAGATAGAGTGAGGGCGACAGATAGAGAGAGTGAGTGTGACAGATAGATAGAGTGAGAGCGACAGATAGATAGAGTGAGGGCGATAGATAGATAGAGTGAGGGCGACAGATAGATAGAGTGAGGGCGATAGATAGATAGAGTGAGGGTGATAGATAGATAGAGTGAGGGTGACAGATAGAGTGAAGGCGACAGAGTGAGGGCGATAGATAGATAGAGTGAGGGCGATAGATAGATAGAGTGAGGGCGATAGATAGAAAGAGTGAGGGCGATAGATAGATACAGTGAGGGCGATAGATAGAGTGAGGGCGATAGATAGATAGAGTGAGGGCGACAGATAGATAGAGTGAGGGCAACACATAGATAGAGTGAGGGCGACACATAGATAGAGTGAGGGCGACACATAGATAGAGTGAGGGCGACACCTAGATAGAGTGAGGGCGACACATAGATAGAGTGAGGGTGACACAGATAGATAGAGTGAGGGCGACACATAGATAGAGTGAGGGCGATAGAGTGAGGGCAATAGATAGAGTGAGGGCGATAGATAGATAGAGTGAGGGCGATAGATAGATAGAGTGAGGGCGACAGATAGATAGAGTGAGGGCGACAGATAGATAGAGTGAGGGCGACAGATAGATAGAGTGAGGGCGATAGATAGATAGAGTGAGGGCGATAGATAGATTGATAGAGTGAGGGCGATAGACAGAGGGCGATAGATAGATAATAGATATAGTGAGGGCGATAGATAGAGTGAGGGCTATAGATAGATTGATAGAGTGAGGGTGATAGATAGATTGATAGAGTGAGAGCGAGAGATAGATAATAGATATAGTGAGGGCGATAGATAGATAGAGTGAGGGTGATAGATATAGTGATAGATAGATAGAGTGAGGGCGATAGATGGAGTGAGGGCGATAGAGTGAGGGCGATAGATAGAGTGAGGGCGATAGATAGAGCGAGGGCGATAGATATGTGTTAGGCCAGTTTTTATTTTAAGCCAAGCCCTTAATTACATTGATCACTTTGAGAGACCGCCACCTGTTCATCCCACTTAAAGCCTTGCTGAAAGGAGCACCCCAACCTGCAGCCTTTATCGTATAAGCTCTGCAATAAATGTGGAAATGTGTGCACGTGAGCTCAAGCAAAGCCTGCGGGTTTACAACCACCTTTAGAGTTTCAGAAAGACCACAAGACCAGCTCTTTCTGTGAGAATGTAGTGCTGCGATGTTAAATGGGAGAGGCTTTGCTGATTTACTGCTGATGAGGAGGTTGCCCGGATATTGTTTGTATATTTAGCTCTGCCATGACACCACATCTTCGCCATGCATAATCATCAGTCTCTTCCAAAGAAGCTGTCAAACAAGTGGGACATCAAAGTGCTATTCTGTTTGTGAGTGCGGGTGTTTGTCAGTGCGGGTGTTTGTGAGTGCGGGTGTTTGTGAGTGCGTATCTTTGTGAGTTTGTGTCTTTCCGAGTGCGTGTCTTTGCGAGTGAGCATGTTTGCGAATGCGTGTGTTTGTGAGTGCATGTGTAGCTGGAGCCCATGATTGATTGAAATGGAGGGGGGAGGGAGAGCGGTGGGTGAAACCAGAACCAGCGCGCCGCTTTGAAGTCCCCATAAAGTCTTTCAACATGGATGCCAGCAGCGTCGAAGGATCGTTTGTTGCCTTAGTAGCTCATGAGCTTAGAATCCTCCAGGAATATGATGGATAAATAAAAATACATCCGAAGAAACATATTGAAAGTGTCTTTCGGTTACCAGTGTATATTAGTGTTTAATAACAAGCGTGGGAAGTGGGAAATGTACCTCTCATATCGTCCTGTGGTTTGGCCAGACTCTTTAATTAATGGCCAGTTGTGTCAACATTGCAACAGACGTGGCTTCCATCTGGTGCCAAGGGTCGCAAGCGTCGATTCTTGGGAGGGGAATGAGGCCTTGTCAATTGCTCCCCTCCACGGCCATCCTTGTTGGACAAAGGGAGGGGCAGAAGGCTGCAGCCAGAGGCCACCATCCTCGCTAACACACAGTTGTGCAAGAAAGAACTGCTATCCCCACTAAAAGCCAAATAAATGTTGTGTAATCGTGCCATAGACGTGCAGTCAAATGCGCTCGCCACTCTCTTTGAAAGAGTTTATAGAAGAACACTCTATTAAGTAATGAGCTTTGAAAACTTAAAAAATATGTATTTAACGAATGCGTTCTTTCAGTATGTATTGATTTTATGCCTATTTTGAAAGGGTTGTGTTCATAAAAAAGTACATTGTGTCGACGTTGGAAGCATGACCTGCAGAGTCAGCCATGCTTCGATGTAAAGTTCACCTGCAGGTTAGAAGTACGTATCAGGATGGGGTGCGCAGCCCAATGAGCTATCTTGGCAGCCACTTTAAAACGGAGCACTTTAAAAGCAGAGAGATGTGAGTGGATCAGCCGTCTTACAGCCCCATTAAGTATTGTCTGGACATCACCAACGACACCAAGGCTGAGGGGGGGCACGATGGAAAGCCTGGCAGGGAAGAGTCCGTTTTTTTTTCTCAGTCTGATGTAACATTGTTTATCAAACGCCGAGGCTGAGGGGGGGACGCGATGGAAAGCCCGGCAGGGAAGAGCCCGTTTTTATCAGTCTGATGTGACATTGTTTATCAAGGCTCCATGAGAGCATTTTACTGAAATAAAACTAATTACGGTCATGGAAGCGGGGAAAAAGACACGGAGATGAAGACGGAAGAGAGAGCTGGCAAAAGAGAAATTAATAAATATAGGTAGAGCGAAAGAAATCGAGAGAGAAAAGCAAATGAAGACGGAAGAGAGAGATGGATGGAGAGAGAGAGCGGGAGAGAGATGATGGCAGGAGAAGAAGGCGGGAGAGAGCGCGGTAGACAGAAGGAGGTGAATACGGAAAGAAGGAAGACAGAAGAGTCGAGGTGAGAAACAGAGCAGCAACAAGCTCTCAGCATTGCTGTGGCGGGGGGACGGGGGAGCGGAAGCCTTTGAAGTCTGATGCTGAGGCACAGACAAATGGTGGTGCGCGATGTGAACGCGGGGCGGGGGAGCGGCAACCTTTGAAGTCTGATGCCGAGGCACAGACAAATGGTGGCGTGTTATGTGGCTGGCGATGGTGTGCACGCGCATAGATCACATGAACTGTATGCGATCCGCAGCCGTTTTGGTAGACTTTTCTTTTCCGCTTACTATAATCTCGCCGGAGCAATGCACAAGCACATTGGCTCAGGCGAGACCTAAAAAGCAGTCGTAATGAGATGGGCTTTAGGATAAAAAGGGTGCCAGCGCCACCTAGACGCCACCTAGCGTTGGATACAGCACAAGGCACAGCTGCACATTTAGCAAAGCCATTGTAAACCTGAACAAATTGATCTTTGATGACGCCAGCTTCAGACTGGCCTCTGAAAAGGCTGACGCTACTGTTTAATTTTTTTCTCCAGCAGTAGCGAGGGTGGGAATTTTTTATCCGCCCAGGGCACTATTGGAGCAAGGTGATGTGCCAGTAACCATGGCTCTCTGGCCATGGCACATAATTAGGTAGAGACATGCGCTCAAAAATCAGCATTTACTGAGTTTGGATGACTGCACCACCTATATTTGTAAAGCGCACATCAACAAGCATAAGGGCACTTGAAAAAACGTCTTAATAGTTTGCACAATATCTCAACCAGAGTTATTATTTAATTTAGTCGATTAGTTCTGTTTGTGGTGTTAGGCAAACAAAATACTTTTTTTAGAAGGGTGTGGGATAACTATCTTTTATTAAAAGGCTTGTATTTCGCTGCACATCAGCTAAGTCACTTCAAAGTATTGGAACAGAAACAAAACAAGCATTTGCAATGCAATAGGTCTCGCATTTGCGAGAGTTTGAGCTATTGGCATTGTAAATAACAATGCCTTTATTTATGTGTTGGTTTTTAAAACAGATCTTTTATTTATGTGTTGATTTTTAAAACCGATAAATAAAAGGCATTGACATTTACAATGCCAATAGCTCAAACTCTCGTAAATGCGAGACTTATCGCATTGCAAATGCTTGTTCTTATATATGAGCTCAACTAGAAAGTAGACAGTACCACCATGTGGAGGACTGTCTTTAGAAATAAGTGTCGGTGCCAAGCACTGGCAATAATTATGCACTTTTTGCCACTCTCATATACTCAATGGCTTCCTTCCTCTTCTTTTGTTGGTCCCTCCCTAGCAGCATATTCTCATTACCATACTTTTGACTGGCTGACCCTTCCACTGCTCACTATTAGGAACTACCTTTTTCTTATTGATTAATGAGAGTGCATGTATTTTCCAGCTCCTCGTTTGTGTGCTTGTATCTCCACAAAATACCTGCCCCCATTCTGAATTGCTCTCTCCTTCATGTGCTGCTCCCCCACTAAACTCCCCGTCCTGCGCCCCATTATGTTTACTTCCTTGATTCCTTCTCCCCTGACTCAATGTTGCTCTCGTACCTGGCTTTAATTTGATTTTATCCTCATTGCTGCACTTCCCATCTGCTGCGCCCACCCGCTCCTTCATTCTCCCATGGTCTCTTTTTAAAACATTTTTATTTATTTTAGAGCGTGGCAATAGATTACTGCTGACTACTCTGCCTTATAAAAAAAAGTGATTTCACGCTACAAGAAATTCATGTTTTTGATTCATCAATCCATCTTGGATCGGTAAATAAAATAAAAAAATTGCCACACACCTTTTTATAGGTGCATGCATGTATTGTGCAACATGCACACACTTATAAAATTATGCAGCCACTTAATTGCACATTATTTTTTCTTTTGGCTGATGTTATACAAAATTGACAATCAGCAAAAAAATGCTTTTTGCAGATGCTGTTACCAAAAGCATTTGTAAAGCGAATAAATCCCAAAAGTGAGACCTATTGACTTTACTAAGGGTTGTTGAGGTTTGACATATAATGAGGATTGCACCATTCAGGGCTAACATATTGTATTCTATACATACTTTAAGGGCTTTGGTTGGCCTCCTTTAGCCATTGGCATTGTTTGTTCAGAACCTTCAGCCATTGCCGTGGGACATTTTCAGATACATCTTTGCTTAGCCCTCAGGGGTATTTCCGTCTCCTGTGTTTTTCTACTGGCTGTTTGGGTGTCACCTTCCACCTCCTTGAGATGCACGATGGACTATTATGCAGACCGCGAGCAGCCTGATAGCACTGGGGAGCAAGTACTGACAAAATCATCTGAAAACTCGATGCAACAGAAAAAACACTGTATTTTTCTGTAGCATCCATGCTCTGACGCTTTTATCTGTGCTTGCTTCTCAATACACTAAAAAGGACCAGCAAAGTCAATTACAATGTCAAACCTGTTGGCTTAGCCAATGATTCTTTATATAAATCTTTCCCTTCACTCAACTTATTTTACCCTCTTGTGCATTGTACAAAAGCTTGCCATCTTGACGCTCTCTCTTACACTGACAAGTGAGACTCGCATCCTTTTTTTAATCTCCACTATCTTCTTACTTAACGTTTTTAGGTTTTGCCTGGCGAAAGCTGCGCTTTCTGCGCAGCTTTTTCGCGCAGGCGAAAACCTGATGAGAATTGTAGTGTGCTTTGGCTCGGCCCTCGTCATTCATTGGCTGGCTCCGTAAATGGAGCCTTGCCATTGGACGAGGGGCCTGTCCGTCAATGCCGGACCAGACACGGGGGCGTTCCCGACATTCTTTGGCTTTTGCCGACGTCACGCGACGCCGGGAACGCCCCCGAGTCTGGTCCGGCATTGCCGGCACTTCTGCGTCTCTCCTGCCCCGTGACTGGCCGGCCGGCCAATCCTAGCGCGGCCGGCCGGAAGTGCCCGCCCCCCGCAGCCCGGGGGAAGAAGGAGAGGAAGACGGCAAGCAGTATGGCGGCGCCCGCGGGGCTCCCGTGGCCTGGAGGGAACCCCGGGAGATGCGGAGGACGTTGCCGGTCTCCCATGCCGAAGAGGGAGACCGGAGAAGTGCCAGAGAGATTGTCGACGTTGCCGGTCTCCCATGCCGAAGAGGGAGACCGGAGAAGTGCCGCCGTCGCAAGGTGCAGGTGAGTCGATTTGTTTGGTTTTTTTTCCCTCCTCTCTTCCCCTGCCTTCCTGCCCCAACCTCTCTCCCCCTGTCTCCTACCTTCACTCGTCATGTCCTCACGCAGACCTGACCCCGGCGGCACCGGGATCGGAATCCGCAGGGTTACAGTACAGTGCATAAATAATACATCAACATTTTGGATTAATTTTCGAATCGTTCGTCATCATGGTCCGATCTCTCCACCAATAACCCACATCCAACCCTAGTTCAAGGCATGTAACAGTGTGCCATGCGTGGCCCCCCAATCGTCTAGAACAGTTCCCACCCCTGCTGCCAAAACCATGAGGTAGTTAAAGTGCGTGAGTAGTGTACTGTTCTGGTGTATAGTCCGTGTAGATAAGGAGATTTACCGATGTCTGTACATTAACGTGTTGATGTATGTACGTGCATGTTTTAGATCGATATAGGGGTACGCCAGTGAAAGTGTACGTGGATGGATGCATTTTTGGTTACTTCTAAGAAACAGTAATCTGTTTGTTTTTTGGAGAAAACAAATTCACGGGCATCCTCTTGGAGTGTCTGAACAGGACTCTTCTGCTTAGCAGGGTGGTAGGTAACGGACTCTACAAGCAGTGCATGTTCTTGATTCCTGTCCATTACTGTAATATTTCTTGGGAATTACATTAGCCCTCTTCACTGTCCCTGCTGTGGTATTCTACCAGAATATTGTGTATTAAATACTATCCTGGCCATAATATTGACTAACACCGAATTGTTACAGTAAGGATGTATAGTTAAGTTGTGGTTTACTATTCTTAACTCCACAGCTATGTATGTTGCTGATATTTATACCCACATCTTCCACTGGTGTGGCCGCTTAGAATTTTTGGGCTCTCATGGCTGCACACATTCGGAGGTGAGCCCATATCGGGGCTCTGTGGAGTATGCATAAGCACATATCTGGGCTTTCTGTTTGCATTGCTGCACATATCTGGGCTGTCTTTGCATTACTGCGCATATCTGGTGTCTGAGTGTGCATTGACTCACTCTAGGAGTCTTGCAAACCAGTCACAAGGAGGAGACGTAGTTCGGTTGGTGCATGTGGGGTACAAAATTTAGGATGTGCTGTACTTGCTTTTGCATGTCCAGATGGTCGTATACAACCTGCGCATTTGAATGGGGTGCACACCAGAGTGTATAAATGTGGTGTTAAGTGACACGTTGTAAGATCAACTACTTTCATGTTGTGGTGTCTGTTTATAGGCAGCAGGGTTCAGGAGAGGAAACAGTCCGGATGGTGTGCTTGTACTGTTGCCATTAGAGTGGTTCTGTGATGTGCTAGTTAAAGACAAAATCAGAGTGTAAGCAGAAGAAGTCAGGGTTCAAGTTTTAGTAGGTGTAGAAGGGTAGATCGGCTAGTACATGGAAATGGACAATGAATAAAGTGTGATCCTTCAATAAAGTGGGCCACCAGAAGGGCCATTGTGAATCACTAGGAACCCTAAGAGGACTGTTGTGCTTTGTTAGTAATGCAAATCATGGTTACCACTGAGCTTGCACGGGCAGGTGATGTTGTGACGTATTTATGGGCAAGTGAGAATGGGTGGGCAAGTGAGAATGGGTGGGCAGAGAGCAGGGCAGTGGTGCTGAAGGTTGCATGGGCTCATGCTGCTCTGCCCGCCTGGTGGAAGACACTTGTTGCTGTGTATAACTGACGCCTCCTGCAGCTTGCGCGAGCCCCCGCGCCCCCCCCCCCCTCCTGCTTTAATGATGCATCTCTGACCGGCGTGCATCAACAGATCCCCCCCACCTGCTGCACTGGAGGCCAGGGAGGTGGGCTGACACTGCATCTTCGGCACGCGCTGCTCTTGTGTGCACCTATCTGTGCCCAAGAACATGAGTGCACTGCAACAGCAGGTGTTAGTTCGCATTGGAAGAGGGTCTCACATGCCATCTATGAGGCGTGTGTCTGTTTTAGGTTTATGCAAATCATGGTTACCACTGAGCTTGCACGGGCAGGTGATGTTGTGACGTATTTATGGGCAAGTGAGAATGGGTGGGCAAGTGAGAATGGGTGGGCAGAGAGCAGGGCAGTGGTGCTGAAGGTTGCATGGGCTCATGCTGCTCTGCCCGCCTGGTGGAAGACACTTGTTGCTGTGTATAACTGACGCCTCCTGCAGCTTGCGCGAGCCCCCGCGCCCCCCCCTCCTGCTTTAATGATGCATCTCTGACCGGCGTGCATCAACAGATCCCCCCCACCTGCTGCACTGGAGGCCAGGGAGGTGGGCTGACACTGCATCTTCGGCACGCGCTGCTCTTGTGTGCACCTATCTGTGCCCAAGAACATGAGTGCACTGCAACAGCAGGTGTTAGTTCGCATTGGAAGAGGGTCTCACATGCCATCCATGAGGCGTGTGTCTGTTTTAGGTTGTGTGCCTGTGCATCTGTGTGCAGCTGCATCTGTGCTTCTTTGATGGCTGCTGACTGTCCTGCATACTTGGTGGGGATCCGGCCGAGGGTCTTTATTGGCACTGATGCCGGCTGCAGCGTGGTACCGAGACGTGTGCGCATAGGGGTGCAGTGGCGTCACGAGGGTGCTAGGCAGGACACTGACAGCCCGTGTGTTTATTATCCTCTGCATTAGCAGACGCTGTGTGTGATGTGCACTGTGGTTGGAGGCCTGGCACGGGTGCTGTGGTGGGCGGTAGACATGACACCTTTAATGTGCGCCTGTGTTCACCATTCTTGGCACTGAACTGAGGGCATAAGACACCGTGCAGTGTGCTGTAGAGTCAGGTGACACACCACTGTGCTGCTGGCCGGAGTGAGGCCTGCAGGAGGGAGTGGGCGGTCGCCAACCTGACATCTTTCATTTGTGATTGTGGGAGCGCTCATGTGTGGCATCCCATGGGCTCCTGTCCAGACAATGCATGATATGGAGTAGGGTCAGGCATTGCGCGTTGAGGACATTAGTGGGACGCCTGTGTGTGTGTGCTCAGGGGCGGCCTTAGGCATGTGCAAGCGGGGGGTTACACCCTCCCTAATATATGTATCTCCTAATAGAATGGTAGGGGTGCTTTCAGTCGGGTAGGTTGAGAATGAGATGCCAGTTGGATTTCAGCAGGAATTTCTACATACCCACAGACAAAAACGCATAGGCACTCCACTTTTGAAAGTCTTCAAAAATGTTTTTTTTATTTTCAAAATATTGTGTTCTCTTTCCTAGTACTCCTACCAAATCGCATTCCTCTCCCTTACCCCTTGGACGCCTCTCACTTTTTGTCATATAATTTATTTAAAAGTTTTATAACGGCAAGAGTGTCAGAAAATTTGAATCCCCCACTCAATGGAACGGGGAGGGGGACATGCGTGCGGGCTTGGACTCTTCCCACAGGCAGGCAGCGGAAGGATGGAGGGATGGACACGTGAGCTGATGAATGGATGGATGAACGGCGCATGATTTGATAGATGAGTGGCGGGAAGGATGGGTGAGTGGGTGGGAGGATGAGCGGATGAATAAGCGGGTGGGAGGATAAGCGGATGAATAAGTGGGTGGAAGGATGAACGGATGGATGAGTGGGTGGAAGGATGAGTAGGTGGAAGGATGAACGGATGGATGAGTGGGTGAAAGGATGAGTGGGTGGAAGGATGAGTGGGTGGAAGGATGAGTGGGTGGAAGGATGAGTGGGTGGAAGGATGAGTGGGTGGAAGGATGAGTGGGTGGAAGGATGAGTGGGCGGATGGATGAGTGGGCGGATGGATGAGTGGGCGGATGGATGAGTGGGCGGATGGATGAGATGGATGAGTGGGCGGATGGATGAGTGGGCGGATGGATGGATGAGTAGGTGGAAGGATGAGTGGGTGGATGAGTAGGTGGAAGGATGAGTGGGTGGATGAGTAGGTAAAAGGATGAGCAGGCGGATGAGTGAGAGGATGGATGAGCGGGTGGAAGGATGAGCAGATTGATGAGTGGGCGGATGGATGTGTGAGCGGATGGATGAATAGGTGGAAGGATGAGTGGATGGATGAGTAGGTGGGCAGCTCGAGGGAGGGACGAGGGAGCGGATGTATGATGAGGTCGGCGGGCGCCTGCTTTGATAGATGAGTGGGTACCAGAATGGACAAGTGGGCAGCTGGGTGGGTGAATGAAGAGATTGGCAAGTGCATGCGTAGATAGATGAGCGGGTGGATCAGTGGCTGGGTGTTTAGATGAGTGGTTGAATTTGCTATTGTAAATGACAATGCCATTTATTTATGTTAAAAAAAAACAAATAAAAATAATGTCAAGAGCAATGCCAATAGCTCTAACTTTAACAAAGGCAAAACCATTGCATTGTAAATGCTTGTTTCAGTAGAGAAAAAGCCTCTTCCTGGTTTGCTTTTTGATTGCCTTGTGGCCTTGCTATGACCCTTGTTCTGTCCTCCCTTTCAACCCTTGAGTGAGTGGTTTGGAGGGTGATCCCATTGAAATCAATGGAAAATAAAAATATCTTGGTGAGGGAGGATATTTTCAGGAGTGATGATCCCATTGAAGTCAATGGAAGGCATTTTGCTAGTTAGCGAGTTGAAGATGAGTCCAAGGAGGGTGACACCCTACAAATGAGGGTGAGCGGAGGTATACTTTTAATTCTGGTATACAATGCACACTGGTTCCCTCCAATCTTATTCTGGGCACATTCCCAACTTTGTCTTGCTGCAAGATTTTTCGCTCCTAACCGTGATTTTCTTTTAGCATAAAAAATGTGTGTGTGTGTGGCTTCTGGCATCAGCCACCTGCATATCTTTCTGTGCCCCCTAGGATCTTTGGGCCAGATGTATGAACACATGTTTCCATAGACAAAGAATGAGTAAAACTGTTTGACACATCTGACCTTTTGTTTCTTTCTCTCATGTGCTTAACTGGCTGACAGCGGTGTGTGGTTGTCCATCTTATCTCACTGGCTTCGGTTGAGAATCTGATCTCATTTTACCAGAAACAGTGCAAAGGATTGAGCCCACCAATTATTTGGCCTTCTGGAGTGCTCCCCATACAGTGAAACAAAGGGCATTTTGGCTCGTTTGAAGTAATTTTTAGCTGTCACTAAGTGATGCGATAAAGCTACAGCCATACCTCACACTTTAGAAGTGCTGATCCTGCATCTGACATGTGGCCTTGGGGATCTCACTCTGTTTTAAGCTAAATGTGGACTAAGTGCTTCCATAGTCACCTGCTGGGCCTACAAAGCATTACAAAAGGGGGTGGTGATGGACGGAGCATCTGAACCAAACAAACACTCACACCCAGTCAACAGATCAGGGTTTAATCCATCACCGTTCTTTAGCCCACTCTGCCACCCCAGTTCAGACATGGCCATATGCAAATCAGTCTGACCCTGTGCCTCATAGGAACAGTCCAGCCCGAACTGCCAAGCCATGCCTTCACTGGACCGGATTCAAGCTTCCTAGGACCGGTTTCTGGAATTACAGCCGTCTTCAGCCAGGCTTGCTTGAATCCAGTGGCAAAGTGAGCAAGGGACTCACGTCTGAGGATACCCTGCCAACTTATGGCGAACAAAGCGGTACAAAAGGGGGTGGTGATGGACGGAGCATCTGAACCAATCAAACACTCACACCCAATCAACAGATCTGGGTTTAATCCATCACCGTTCTTTAGCCCACTCTGCCACCCCAGTTCAGACATGGCCATATAAAAATCAGTCTGACCCTGTGCCTCATGGGAACAGTCCAGCCCGAACTGCCAAGCCATGCCTTCCCTGGACCAGATTCAAGCTTCCTACGACCGGTTTCTGGCATTACAGCCGTCTTCAGCCAGGCTTGCTTGAATCCAGTGGCAAAGTGAGCAAGGGACTCATGTCTAAGCATACCCTGCCAACTTATGGCGAACAAAGCGGTACAAAAGAGGGTGGTGATGGACGGAGCATCTGAACCAATCAAACACTCACACCCAGTCAACAGATCTGGGTTTAACCCATCACCGTTCTTTAGCCCACTCTGCCATCCCAGTTCAGACATGGCCATATGCAAATCAGTCTGACCCTGTAGCTCATGGGAACAGTCCAGCCTGAACTGCCAAGCCATGCCTTCCCTGGCCCGGATTCAAGCTTCCTAGGACCGGTTTCTGGCATTACAGCAGTCTTCAGCCAGGCTTGCTGGAATCCAGTGGCAAAGTGAGCAAGAGACTCACGTCTGAGCATACCCTGCCAACTTATGGCGAACAAAGCAGTACAAAAGGGGTTGGTGATGGACGGAGCATCTGAACCAATGAAACACTCACACCCAGTCAACAGATCTGGGTTTAATCCATCAACGTTCTTTAGCCCACTCTTGCCTCATTGGAACAGTCCAGCCCGAACTGCCAAGCCAAGCCTTCCCTGGACCGGATTCAAGCTTCCTAGGACCGGTTTCTGGCATTACAGCAGTCTTCAGCCAGGCTTGCTTGAATCCAGTGGCAAAGCAAGCAAGGGACTCACGTCTGAGCATACCCTGCCAACTTATGGCGAACAAAGCGGTACAAAAAGGGGTGGTGATGGACGGAGCATCTGAACCATTCAAACACTCACACCTTGGCAGTTCGGGCTGGACTGTTCTCATGAGGCACAGGGTCAAGACTGATTTGCATATGACCATGTCTGAACTGGGGTGGCTTGGTGAGCAAAATAACAATGGATTAAACCCAGGTCTGTGACTGGGGTGAATGTTTTGCCATTGTGCAGCATTCCGTCCATCATCGTGTGTGTTTTGCTGTTCACCCACCCTATGTGGGAAGGGTATGCCCAGACGTGGGTCCCTTGCTCACTAAGCCACTGGAGTCAAGCTATCCTGGCTGAAGACGGCTGATAGCCAGAAACCGCTCCTAGGATGCTTGATTCCGGTCCAGGAAAGACATGCTTGGCAGTTCGGGCTGGACTGTTTCCACGAGGCACAGGGTCAAGACTGATTTGCATATGGCCATGTCTGAACTGGGGTGGCTTGGTGAGCAAAATAACAATGGATTAAACCCAGGTCTGTGACTGGGGTGAATGTTTTGCTATTGGGCAGCATTCTGTCCATCATCTTGTGTGTTTTGCTGTTCAACTTATGTGGGAAGGGTATGCCCAGACGTGGGTCCCTTGCTCACTAAGCCACTAGAGTCAAGCTATCCTGGCTGAAGACGGCTGGAATGCCAGAAACTGGTCCTAGGATGCTTGATTCCGGTCCAGGAAAGACATGGCTTGGCAGTTCGGGCTGGACTGTTCCCATGAGGCACAGGGTCAAGACTGATTTGCATATGGCCATGTCTGAACTGGGGTGACTTGGTGAGTAAAATAACGATGGATTAAACCCAGATCTGTGACTGGGAGTGAATGTTTTGCCATTGTGCAGCATTCCGTCCATCATCTTGTGTGTTTTGCTGTCTAGAAAGCATGACATGCTGTTCTACTCAATTTCTCACCTCTCACAGGCTCAAGTTTTCCTCTTTTCACTGATGGAATTCTTCCCTATTCTGAAAAAATGCACATGAAGCCCTCTCTCACACCTTCTTTAATGTATCAAGGAGGGAACTTCTCACATTGTCCCTTCATTTTGTAGTCACCCAGGCACATTCTGTTTGTGCTCAAAATCGCTTTGGCACCCCTGGCATATCCGTTTGTGGTCTCTTCTCTGATTTTTCTCCTCCAGGAGGTTGTCTGTGCTATGAATGTCAAGCTTTCATTTAAGGAAGCCACTTTGTCTGTCACTGGTCATGCGCTACACCACCCATATGTTTTTTAAATACTCATGAGAGCTGGCCTAGCACTGCCTAGATCTCCAAATTATGCAAGAAAGTTGTAATAGCAAAAATGTCATAACTTTGCATTTTCCTACAACATAGATGGCAAACACCAATGTCTTCAAGTTGTCATACTCATGGAGGTAGAAGCCCACTGTATCAAATTTGTCACATCGCATGACAATATTATTGCATCCAATACATTGACTTATCCACTTTATCCATTCATCTCAGGGCTATTCACTGGTTCCCCATTCACAAGTCTGCACTCTTGAAGCTACTTTGCCACACTTATAGAGCCCTGCACAACACTGACCCACACTTCAAAATAAAAGTGTCTCCTTCCTCGGGCCCTCTCAGATCTTACACTCATCCATGCTCCACTTTGCCAACACCCCACCCATTTTCAACTCGAGATCCGGTGGGTGCTCTTTCTTTTATTTGGCCGCCAAAAACTGGAACCAACTCCCCTTCTCAAGATCTTTGACCACTTTCCAGAAATTCGAAAAGAAACTCAAAGTCTGGCTTTTTTAAACTCCTGGTACACATCAGCTTCACCTGTCATCTAACACCCGGATAGCCTTTTCAGGGTGATATGTGCAATTTAAAATTCTCCATAACGTAACTTACCATAATGCAAGCTAAGACTAAGTGAATAGATGTGCAGGTAAGAATAATAATTCTGTACTTACCTTGACAGTGTAGTGGACGCAATATTATTGTAGGTTGATATTATCTATCTAGATCCGGGGTATCCAGCCCTTTCTGTATTAAGAGCTACTTATGTTCAATGGAAATCATCCCGAGCTACTAATATTAGTGATGTAATAGTGACCGAGTTTGTAAGCAGTGATCACATCAGTGGATGAGGCAGGGTTTCCAGCACTAATGTAAAAAAATCCTTTGAGAATTTTAAATGACTGTACATGGGTAATACATAAAAGCCATAGCTGCAATCCCTCTGGCACTAAGGTAATAATATAAGTAATAAACCTCCCCAACTGAGTAATAGCTTTAACACCATTTTGAAAACGCACCTAATTTTGTCCAAACATCAGCTTATGAGTTCTGTAAATACACACATGTGAATATTGAAGACATGCTTTTAAATTTAGTATATATATATAATAATTTCACCAAGCAAAAACCTCTATATTAGTAGGCTGGGATGAACACAGGCGAGCTACTTACAGGTAGCTGGAGAGCTAACAGTAGCTCAAGAGCTACTCCTTGGAGACACTTGATCTAGATACAGTGTCATAAAACTCACAAAATGTGGTATTGTTTCTGCCTGGACCATCATGTACTCGCGGAAAGTGGTGGTATTACCAAACAGGTGCATACTCGCTCTAGGACTTGGTAATACTGCCTGAGCCTTCACATACTTAAAGAGGAGCTGGCATTTCTATCACATACTCCAGATAATTTGTGGTGTTCTCATCCACATCAGCATATTTTGGTCATTTATACTGCTCTTGTGCTGACCTGCACGAATTCCTGGAACGAGATGGCGTTGTCCCCGTCCAGATCTGCTTCCTGGATAGTTCGGTCCGTGATGCTCTCCAGTTGCTCATTTGTTACCTGCACACCCACCATCATCCGTAGCACCTGGAGAGTGGTGACAAGAAGATCCCATTACTCATCTCTCTCTGTTTCCACCCTTTCGCCTTCCCATCGTGCCTCCATTCACACTGAAGAGCCGTGTGATATCAGCAAACATTCTTTAATTATAAAAAAACATTTTTTAATTCTTTTTATTGGTATTTTCAGTGTATAACATAATCAAGAGACAACCATACAGATCATCATGTTACTGCATCCCACATCCCGGCATAGTATTCATTTGTTCATATAATGCAGATAAGACATCAGTATATCGCCATTTGTACATTATCTATGGAAATAACCAGTACATTCATATATATTCATACATTTGTATTATTTTGCATATATGCCACCAAAAATGACCAATAGTCTCTAGGGCGTGATCTTGTTGGTAGCTCTTCTTTATAGGTAAGTAGTGTTTCGTGACAATACGTCATGTCGCCATTGGTTTGTTTGCGGAACGTTTTAACTATCCCAGGCTAGCGTAACTCGTCTTTTAGCCAGTAATAGCACAATTAAACAAAATTTCCGCCTTGCAGCTCTGACATTGTGCAATAGGCCTAACAAACATGTACGAACTGTACAGTCTATGGATACCCCAACCATATCACTCAGCATTTGCACAATCTTCAACCAATATTGAAGTACAGGTGGGCAGTTCCACGCTAAATGTATGAAATCCGCAGAGTCCCATCCACATCTCTTGATTCTTGCATCCGGTCTTAAACCGTACTTATGAAGTCGTGCTGGTGTATGGTAAGTGTGGTGCAAATATTTATAGTGTAATATTCTCAAGTTGCCGTTAGGAGTTAAAAGTGCAGTCACTGAGCAGGCAGTGCTCCATTCTTCCTCCGTAAGCGGGGTTTCCAACACCTCGTTCCACCTTGCACATGCTCTATGTGTTGTGTCTGCTATCTCATCCTGTTCTACAGCACATAGTCGTGATATTAGCTTTTTATCATTAGGTGATGTAATGATTAATTGTAGCGCATTCAATTGCGGTGGTTCCACTGGATATGTCGGGTAGAGTTGTTTGACAGCCCCTTGGAGTCTATGAAAAGTGAAGCGAAAGAGGAGTGTTTGGTTTTTTACGTTGTCAAAGTCCTGTAATTGTTTAAATGTCCCTTCGCTATAGAGCTCTCCCATCGTGTCAATTTCCACCTGGCGTAACAGCCCCATACCAACCTCCTCTTGTGTAACAGATAAGTTGGGATGATGGTGTAATGGGAGGGCAGGTGCATATAAAGGTTTCTTATGTGCCAGTTTCCCTATGTGAGCCCATGCAGCGTTCGTTGTGTCTATAGTAATAATGTCTTTATCGTGTAATGCAGGTCTTTTATGCGTTATTATCGCTGTTAGTGGGACAGGGTGTGTATCGCTTTCCTCTATGGCTGTGTGCGTTAGAAAGGGGGTCCGGTGATACAAATGATAGGCGTACTGGGCCTGCACACTCAAGAAATAGAGGCGGAAATCTGGCACTTTAAAACCTCCTTTTGAGTATGGTAGTGTTAGAGCTCGCAGCTCGATCTTAGCCTGTTTGCCTGCCCATATTAATTTTATGAGTAGCAACTGTATTTGTCTAAAGACTTCGGGTGGTGGTGTGATGGGGATATTATTGAATAAATATAGGAATTTTGGGAGCACTACCATTTTGACTATTGCCATTCTGTCAGCTAACGAAAGAGGCAGTTGGATCCAGCGATCTATTTTGGTCGCCATAGTGCTAACAGCTTTGCCATAATTTTCCCGTATGACAAGTTCAGGGTCTCTGTGAAACCACACGCCCAAGTACCGCACTGGGTCCCGTTGCACTCTAGAAGGAATTCTGTCGTGTGTGGATCCGTGCTATCTGTGAGGGGAAGTATGATCGATTTATCCCAGTTTATTTGGAGCACAGAGTGTCGGCCGAATTTAATGTATTCTCTCATCAGTGGTGCTAGATTGTTTTCTGGGTTTCGTACGTAGAGTAGCATATCGTCTGCGTACATAGAAATGTGAAGTGGGCGCTCTGAGAATTGCAATGCTGAGTAGTGATAACCCCGACGAATTTTGCAGGCCAGTGGTTCCAATGCCAGCGCAAATAGCAGCGGTGACAGTGGACAGCCTTGTCATGTTCCGCGCTCTATGGGGACTATGTCAGATATATAATTGTTAACACAAACTCGGGCCAGAGTTTTGGTGTAAAGTAACTGGAACCACTGCTGATAGATAGGAGGGAATGCCATTCTCCTAAGCACCGTCAGGAGGTAAGGCCATTCTATTGAGTCAAACGCTTTGGCTGCATCTAACATTACCGCCGCTGCTTTAGTGGATGGCGTTAAGTAATGTGCCCATGCAAATAGCGTTCTCATATTATGCGCTGTGGATCTCGTTGGTATATATCCAGACTGGTCTGGTAGGACCAGCGCTGTCATTAGCGGTTGTAACCGTACTGCTAATAATTTGGCCAATATTTTGGAGTCAACATTTATTAATGAGAGCGGCCTGTAGGACTCGCAGTATATAGGGTTTTTCGCCAGTTTCAGCAGTGCCACTAGGATCGCTTCGCGCAGGGTAGGTGGGAGTATCGATTTTTCAAATGCGTCCCTGTACAGCGCTACAATATGTGGTGCAAGTAATCCACAAATGCTTTATAAAATTCACATGTAAACCCATCAGGGCCTGGTGCCTTCCCATTGGGTAACGATTTAATAATTTCCGTGACCTCTTCTACTGTTATTGGGAGGGAGAGGTACTGCATCTGGGTATCTGAAAGCCACGCAATGGTCACATCTTCCATGTACGTCACGATTTCTTCCGGGTTTGCAGTTTGTCGTGATTTATATAAGGCGCTGTACGTGTTTACAAATTCCCTCAGTATTCCCCCAGTTGTAGTTTGCATCTCCCCATCCTCACTCCTGACCTGCATCACCGTCTGCGCAGAGCGCCCCTCGCATATTTTCGATGCTAACACCCTGCCCGGTCTCCCTCCCTTGCCAAATGTTCTGGCCTTAGCACGTTTCGTCTTATATTTGAGTTCATCTTCAGTTAAGGATTGGTTCTCAGTCATCACCACTCTCTTATAACTCCTAGTAGTTGCGGATTTCGGGAGTGTTCGTATGCGCGCTCTAACTCTCTCAGCTTATCCTCACTCTTGGCTAATTGTCCGCGAATGTCCTTCAATATACCTGCGGTGGTGCTCAAGCAGACCCCGCGAAGGGTGGCCTTAAAAGCTTCCCACAACAGACCTGGGTCGTCTGTGGTAGGTTCGTTAATAGTGAAATACTCAGATATGGCAGTTTCTATCGTATCCATGTATACTGTGTCAGTCAGTATTCCCGCATTAAAGCGCCAGCTATATGGTGGGGGTAGGTAATGTGGGAGTGTTATGGACAGTGATACAGGGTTATGGTCAGATAACGTCCTTGGGAGATGTTTAACAACGTTGGTCCAGTGTGACACATGTTTCGAGCCCACCCAGTAATCTATGCGGGACCAGCTGTTGTGCATGGCAGATGTATGCGTTGCTTCTTGACCCATCGGATTTTTAATACGCCATAAATCATATAATTCGAGTTCTGTCATGATGTCATTCATTTTGCGCATAGCTTTCCGGTGTGGTTCTATAGCCGGCCCGGATCTGTCTAAGTGCTCCTGTAGCACCAGATTGAAATCTCCTCCCCATATTATCTCCCTGTCCTCCACATCATGTAGTTTCTGCCAAATATTATGAAAGAACTCAGCTGCATCAGTGTTTGGGCCATATGTATTTATAAGGACCACCTTCTGTCCCCGTAGTCTCCCTATGAGAATGACATATGTTCTCATTGTATCCACCATAGTTGTTTCGATGGATAAATTTGTGCCTTTTTTGATTAATATAGTCACCCCTCTATATGATGAATACATCGAATGATAGAACGATTCCGCCCATTTACTCCCCAGTTTGCAAGACGAGCTTGGGGCCAGATGGGTTTCCTGGAGCATAGCTATATCGACATGTAACCTATCCAAATATGCAAACATGTGCCTTATCTTCTTCGGATTGTTTAGCCCATGCACATTCCACGTTAAAAGATTCAAGGCTGCCGGCCTTAACTTGTCCTCAGCCATGCCCTTTGTTTATAGGTATTACTCCTTACAGTAATAGAGGCGGACCATGCATCGGTCTTGACACAAATATTAGAAGTACTGGTATCTTTCCAACATTTAGGTACATAACAGACTTGGACTGTGGCGTTGAATCTTAAACATTCTGATCTGTAGAACATACCCTCATCCCCCTCCCTCCTCCGACTTTAGCACCCCAATTATGCCAAAGACAAACCCCTGTATTTCCCACAACACAAACATAACCAAGTTGGGGAACACCCTTTGGAGGGTCAGCCATGGGTACACAACAGCATCCACAGTGGTGGATGTGGTCAAGTCAACATTATCAATGCAGCGTAATACCTGGCAGTCATTGATTAAAAGACAATACGCTTCTGGCAAACATTAGTCAATAATAGAGGGACCCAATATTCTCGGCCTTGTGTCCTTGTTATTACAATCATGTTTTCAACAACAAATCACATGCAACAAGCTCTCAGTCAATGCGGTCACCTTGGCTTGCTACCTGCTCCATATCTGCAGCATAAAGGAGTTAGTGTATGGAACATGCCTGCAATGTCATGAGCAACCTCGGTTTGTTCATTCTTACCAGTGCACTGCTTCATTCCAAGCTTCATATACCACATTTACTATCCTCCACTACACCAGTCGTGGCTCAGTAGTGTCATGCCACCAGCAATCGAGCGCACAAACCTTTCAACTACTTGCGTGTAGTATAATCTGCTTACGTCTCATTCCCATTACAATTGTCAGTTCTTATGTCGTCAGAGCTATGTAAAACATCTCAGTCCGAGTCGTGGTTCTGTTCCGCTCGTCGACGTTCTTTTCGTTTGGAGGTAATTTTCTTGAGGAATTCCTGTGAAGCTTTCGGAGTGTGCAGCACTGTCGCTTTCCCCTCCCATGTCACCTTCAGACGTGCAGGGTATAGCATGGCATATTCCACCTTTAATTCACGCAGCTTGGTCTTGACTTGCGAGAATTCCGTACGTGCCTGCTGCACTGCCATGGTAAAATCAGGGTAACACGCCAACTTATTCCCTTGATACGATATTTTCTGCTTTTCTCTCGCCAGTCGGAGTGCTGTGTCCCTATCTCTATAGTTTAAGATCCTCGCAATAATGGGGCGCGGTGCTGTTCCTGGAGGTGGTCGCGGTGCCAAGGATCTATGCGCGCGTTCCACAATTAGAACATTTGTAAAACTACTCTCCTCAAACACTGACCGCAGCATGTCTTCTACATACTTTTCCAGCCTACCAGTGTCCGTGATTTCCGGCACACCCGCTATGCGTATATTCTTGCGGCGCGACCTTGCCTCCAAATCTTCCGCCTTATTCTTAAGTACTTCTAGCACCTTTTCCATTCCTGTGCATTTGCTCGCAGTTGTGGTTGCCTCATCTTCTACCGCTGCATTGCGGACCTCCGCGTTGTCTAGTCTCTCTCCTTGCTTGTCTAATTTTGCATCATGCAATCAACTCGCTGAGTTAAATGGTCAGGTTTCCCGTTAATATCTTGTA
This sequence comes from Lissotriton vulgaris, assembly GCF_964263255.1. NCBI lineage: Eukaryota > Metazoa > Chordata > Amphibia > Caudata > Salamandridae > Lissotriton > Lissotriton vulgaris. Next base: position 909,616,234 of record NC_141697.1, read on the forward strand.
GGCTCACCTGTATTGCTTTGAGAACATTTTCCATGGCGCTTCCTGATGCAGTTTCCTGGTCCATCTCTGTGTCTGAGTGCGATGCCGCGCCTTTGGGTGGCTTTCTCGATTCCAAATTAAGTTTAGGTTGTTGCTGGTCTGGCTACCCCATGGTTTCAGGTGTTTTTACTTATTTACGGTTGGTATTTTACACTTTTGTGTTGTGCCGCTAGTCCCTAGGCTCCTAAAATCACTAGGCCCTCCCTGCACTTCACCTTTACATATGCTCCGTATCTAGCTTGAAGGGTCAGGTGTATGGATAGCTATCCGGGTGGTGCGGGAGTCCAGCGCTGCGATATGAGATCTGGTCGTCACCAGCCAGCACAGGGGTACATGGGTGTCTTATGTCGTAGTGTCATAGTGATTGGCCAGGATCCTGGCATCGGATCGGGGTTGGGTTCCTATCTTGCGAGGACACCACGTTTCATATTCGCGCTCCTGCAGCACTACTATGTTGTGACTTGCGTCAGCCCAGACTGTCTTTACATGTGTTAGCGACGTTTATAGCCCATTTCACAGCAATTCATTTTTAAATGCACATAGCTAGTAGGGTCTTCCTAGGTATCATGCCCAGCAGTACGCGCCCTTTTGCAGACCCATTTATTTATCCGCCGCCATTTTGATGTTAGTGCTTGCCATCCTGTCCGTGTGGTATGAAACAGTACTGTCTTCTCCCTCAACTCATTCGTGTTCAAGTGCAGTGTGCAGTATCTTACTCATAAATAGAGAGAACAGCAGTGATTGCATCCAGGGGTTGTTAGGCGATTAATATTTGACTGTATTAGCTATCGTTTGTTTCATTGTTCAATTCTTTGCCCTCATTTTATGCCCAGTGTTCATAAAGGAGTAGGATAGCCATTGTTGAAGGGCTTATCACTCGATCTCATATCCCCTCCACGAGAGCTATTGTCTGTGACTATTTGTTAAATCAGCAGCGGGTATTGTTGTGGTCGCGGTCTTCCCGCCCGCCTCCACTTACCGGTTCTTTGCCGCGATGGTGTCTGGCTCATTCAATACTGCTTGCAGCTTACTGTGCTCTCCCGGATCGTCACCAGCAGTATCTACCTTCCGTTTTCGGCCCGCAACGATCTCCGGCGACTGCTTTTCCCGGTCTGACCACCTTCACAGCAGTATCCACAGCTTCCCAGTCACGGCAGTCTCCCGGACCGTTCCGTTTACATCAGCGCTAGGCGGCCACCATATTGCCCGGGGTTCCCGGAGTGCCGCTCGATCATCGCCTGGTCAATTTTCTCATTTTTATTGCATTTTGGTTTTAATTTGAACCTGTCACGTCGGTCCTCATACCTTCCAACGTATATTTCTGCCAGTTGTTGTCAGCAATGATGCCGCTTCTCACTAGTTATAGGCCATCATTTGGACTTGACCGGCGGAGCTGTCTCAGTAGGCAGCCATTCCGCAGTGCGCCCTCTAGCGCCCCCAAAAACATTCTTTAATTTGAACACTAATGGGCATATTTACTTTTATTTCATGCAATACAGTGCAGCAAGGGAAGTTGCTGTGCTGCAGTGCATGAAAGGAAGAGAGCAGAAATGCTCTATCATTTCTGCTCTCCTTGTGCTGGCGTACTGTGTGCTGCCTAGTGCCAATACATGTACCCTTGCGCCATAGTGAAAGAGTGCTTGCGTTAGAGGCAGGATTGTTTTTGTGCCGGAAGGTATACCTTCGTTCATAAAAACAATTCAAAGAGGCATTTTTCTCTTTCGATGTGTGATGCACAATGCAGCATACACAGAAAGTTGCAATCAGGAGAAAATAAGATTATTCTCCACGTTTCTTCACCCTCCGGGAGGCATACCACATTGAAGCCATCTCAGGTTTTCTAACCTTTGTAAATCTAGAATTGAGTCAAATATACGGGTGGATGCACGGGAACACCCATGCTTCACCCATAGAACACATACCAGCTCGAAATGTCATCTAATGCATCACAAGTATGCAAGGTGGTGCAAATAGTCCCTTGTCTGGCTTTGTAAATCTTACTGAAGCATTGTGTTGTCCTGCGTCGCCTTGTTCAATGTAAGGACAGTGCAAAGGCTTAGTCAATCTGGGCCTCAGTCTCACTGTCCTCGTCTCCTTCACTTACTCTACCCCATTCCTCTTGCTGACTCTCGCTTTCTCATCCTCAGTATTGTCAGGTACTGAGGTACTGTCTCTGATGGTCCTTTCTGCAGTCTCTCAGGTACATAAGGCCATGGCCACTGGAATTATGTGGCAGATGAGGACCAAATCATGCAGCAGGGTAAACTAAATTATGTGGCAACAAGAGGCAAATTATTGTGGCGTAATATGGCACATTTTGTAATATAATTACTTCATTATTTACACATATGAACACTGTCTGGCCAAAGATTTCATCTCTTTTGTATCAGTTTAACAACCAAAAAAAGCAATAATCATCAGAAAGGTGACCGGTCAACCTTTGCTAAGGGCCTTCCAATGTGTGGAAAAACATCGCTGTGTTTTAGTGACCTTTGATCTGTTTGAGATAGAAACATTTTTTGTTAAAATCTGTAGATTATGCAGCAGATGAAGGATTATGGGGCAAATTAATCAATAAGCGGAAAACGCAGTGGCAGCAAAATTGCATAATTCCAGTGGCCCTGCGAGAGGCTCTGCCCCATGGTCGTTGCTGATGTCTCCTATGTACCCAGGGGACTTTTTATTTTAGCACTCACCGCCATTTTCAAGGTACGCAGCAGCCACTACTTACTAGTGGTTGCACCTCTTTCAGAGGCATACAGTGGTCCAGCCTTACAGGCCTCCCCTTCACTTTCCCAGGATCAAAGGACCTAATCCTTTCTTGCCTCTAGCTTACCCTTCCCCATTGTACACATTACACACTCTTCCACTCATGCCTTTCCAGAAATATGCACTCCTGTAGCTTTCGTCCATTACCTGCATCAGTTCCGCCCTGGAGATCTTCCCATCTCTATCCTGGTCGTACAGCTGGAAGGCAACTGGAAAGTCAGTTAAGAAAAAATGTCAACAAGAGCAGTGACTGTGCAAAGCAATGGCATAAGCATATCACTGCATGTACATTTATCCCACTCTCATCCAGTTCTTGGTCTCTCAGATGAATCACATACCACTGGGCTAGGGGTTGGCTCTGTCTGTGTGTGTGTGTGGCTCTGTCTGTGTGTGTGTCTGTGTGGCTCTGTCTGTGTGTGTGTGGCTCTGTCTGTGTGTGTGTGTGGCTCTGTCTGTGTGTGTGTGTGTGTGTGGCTCTGTGTGTGTGGGTGCATGTTGCTCTGTGTGTGTGTGTGTGGGTGCAAATGCAATAGGTCTCGCATTTGCGAGAGATTAAGCTAATAGCATTGTAAATGACAATGCCATTTATTTATATGTTTTAAAAACAAAAATAAGTATAAAGTGCTGTGAATCAGAAACTGATAGCATCCCTTAGGGCACACTGTATAGCGATTCTTGCCTTCAAAGTTCAAAGAAACATGATTAATCAGTTCTTCTTGAACAAAAAGTTTTTAATCCATTGTGTTCAATTCAGTATGTTAATTCACATATTTATTGTAACGATAAGTTCAACTTTTTTGCCTTCCTGCTCCAATGCATTTCGGACAGTTGTCCTTCGTCGGGGAGCATCAAGTTAATCAAGTTGAATCGGTTCGCGCCGGTTCGAAAACTCCGCAGTGGTCCTCACAGTGTGCCCTAAGGGATGCTATCAGTTTCTCATTGACAGCACTTTATACTTTGAATACTACTCGTCCACAGGGCAGAGGACGACACCTGGGAGCACCTACCCTATCAGTTCAGTTTATAAACTTTATTCGATTGTTTAAAAAACATCATAAAAGTATACAATTAAAACATTGCACATTCAAGAATACATTCAAGAAAATACAGCGCCGGGGGGGGAGTACATATCATATTGTTGGGCAAGAAAATTTTAGGTTAAAAATGTAAGAATTACTGTACATAAATTTAAGGAAAAACCATACTTAGTCTTGCTGAGATAGATTTCAAAATAAAAGTGGCAGTAAAGAAACATAAATCTGGGCTCGCAAGTGAGAATAATAACCTCATTGCATTTCCTGTGGTATACGTAGAATATTTCAAAAACATAGGTTTAAGATAGCAAATACGCTGGGCTTTGTACAAAGGACAGAGTAAGAGAAAGTGCGGTGTGCTTTGTTTAGTTAAACCATCACACGAACAAGGGGTAACCGAGTGACATTTCATTGTGGGGAAGGCAACCAGGTTATGTGCTATGCCTAGTCTCAGTCTTGAAAGTACAAATTGATGAGACTGTCTATGTATAACATTAAGGTACATGGGTATACCAGGTCTGTCTTCTTTCAAAGGATAGTAGAAAACATGGGTAGAATACTCTTTAGTTGCAATTTTCCGCAGATCAGATTTGACCCGCAAATATTCATTTTTGACTTCCTGTTTGGTCAGAGAATTCATACAAATAGGGTCATTACACACATCCATATCAAACAGATCCTTAACAGTTGAAATCACGTATTTTAACCAAGGAATATTGGAAACTTTTTCCAGAAGTAAACAGTCCTTAATGATGTCTTTGGTAAAGGCAGTTTCCATCTTGGTGAAAATGGATTTCCAGACCAACAGTGGCCTTAGTCCGGTTAGATCAGATAAGTAGTCCAGATCTAGTTCCAAGTGTGTTAAAACAGTGGAAGCCGAAGATGGAAGGCAGAGCAACCGTTTGAGGAACATGTTTTCCATAATTTGCAGGGCCCTTACGTTACAATGTCCCCAAACCCCAGAACCGTACAATGCTACCGATGTACATCTATGCTTGTAAATATTCAACATATCTACAATACGGCGGCTTCCCACTTTAGAGGCAAAGCGGAAGACGCCTAGGGATGCTTTCCCCATTCTAGCTTTAACATTTGTCTGCTCTGGAGCCCAAGAACCTCTGTTATTAAAAGTAACGCCCAGATAACAGAAATTAGCCACAGTCTCAATACGGTTTTCCTTAAAACAAAAGGGTTTAAGATGTTTTGACTTTTTGCCACACACCATAACAAAGGTTTTTGAATTATTGATTTTAAGTTTCTTCCTCTGAATAAAATCATAAAACCCATTCATCAGTTTTTGGAGACCAATAGGGGTCCTGGAAAGTAAAACAGTGTCATCGGCATAAAGTAATACCGGTATGGGAAGACCTACTACTTGGGGGGCATCGGCTTGGATTTGCTTTAAATCTTGCTCAACTGAATTAATAAAGGGCGAGAAAAGCAACAGGGCCAAAACACATCCCTGTCTGATGCCAGATCTTACCTTGATCTTTCGTGTACACTCCCCCGCTGGACCATAACGAATTTGGCCCGATAGGTTGGAATAAAGTCTGGCTAACAAGTGAATAATGTCAGGGGGGGCCCCCATGCCCAATAAAGTTGACCATAACAAAGCATGGTCAACCAAATCGAAGGCGCTAGAAAGATCCGCAAAACACAGGTATAGTGAACCCGGTTTGGCCTTGGTGTATTTACCAATTAGAAGGTTCAGGTTAATACATTGTTCAATAGTACCAAGGCCCTTTCTAAAGCCATATTGGGATGGGGCGAGGATTAGGCATGGGCGGAAAATCCGTTCCGCTCGCGGATTTTGCGGATTTTCGGGAAATTCGCAATCCGCGAGATTCGCGAATCTCCCGCAAAATCCGCAAATCCGCGAGCAGCGGATTTTGCTCGCACTGCTCGCACTGTTCGCGTGAGTTCGCGCCCCGCGAATAAGTGCAAAATTGCAGAAATACGATCTTAGCAAAACTGAAAGTAACTACTTACCAGGTTCAAAAGTTCAGGCTCATCATTAGTAGCCATTTCCTGTAGTGCTTCCTGAGGGGCCCCTCCAGAGTTCAGTTGCCAGTTGAAACTATTATGTGACCCTGCTCTGAACCTCAGAATAGTTACACATATGCCACAAAGGTCCTGAATTACAGCTAAGGGAGACAAGCAGGAGCCAGGCTGGAAGTTAAAATCCATTAATCAGCCCCTAATTCATTATTGTCAGTTGGGGCAGGGCAGGTGTTGTAACTAATTTTGCAACAATGAAAGCACTTAGCAAGTGCAAAAGATCACTAATCAGGGCGCACTAAGGAAGCAGGTGCCAGCTAAAAAAATATTCTGTGACACATTAATCAGCCCCAAATTAATTCAGGTCACTTGAGGCAGGGAAGGTGTGCTTTGCTTTGCCGAAAATAATGTACACTGGACAACCAGAGGGTGTGGTGATGAAACAGAGGGTGGCATGGGTGGGCCAGAGGGTGGCATGAGTAGTCAGAGAGTGGCAGTGGTGACAGAGAGTGGCAGTGATGAAGAAGAGTGTCCCAAACAGGCTGGACACGTAGAGACAACAAGTTCGCGAAACTTGCGACCCGACAGGTAAGTTCGCAATTTGCGACATTGTACAAAACCCTCGCGAACTGGCAGAAACCCGCGCAAACACACAAAAAAAAAATCCGCAAATTCGCGAGAATTCGCGGATTTTGCGGATTGCGAATCCGCAAATCCGCAAAATTCGCGAACGCGAGATCCGCAAAATTCGCTCATGCTTAGCGAGGATATGGTTATCTGTGGCCCAGTCTTCCAATCGTGTTAACAAGACCCTACTCAAGATTTTTAATGAGGAATCCAGAAGGGAGATAGGGCAGTAGTTCTTGGCCTCTCCTCTATCCCCCTTCTTGTAGATTGGAATTATAATGGATTCACCCCAGCTTGGGGGAGTCTTGTTATCCACGGCGGCATTAAATGCTATGGTTAATAATGGACCCCAAAGGGCCAGATCATGTTTATAAAGATCAATTGGCACCCCATCAGGGCCAGGTGCCTTTCCCCCTTTACTATTCTTTATTGCCATATCCACCTCATGGATCGTGATTCTCAGGGTTTCAACTGGGGTGATAAGGTTGTTACAGAAGTTATGATTAGACTCTCTGGTTGGGTCAAAAATCCCTGTGAAGTGTAAAACCCAGCTATCTTCGCTTACTTGGGCGGTAAGGACTGGAAATTCTTCCTTTTGTAGGAATGGACTGTTGATGGTGCTCCAGAACAGCTTGCTGTCCCGGAGGGCTGCAGCTTTATTCATATCTTCCCAGGCTAGTTCTCTTAGCTCTTGTTTCCTGAGTTTCAATTCGGTATTATAATTGGCCCTCAAGAGTTTAACTGCTTCCCTATCTCTAGGATTAATGGAAAGGGCAAGCTTAAGGGCTTTTAACGCCTTAGTGCACGCCTGATTAAACCAACCCAGTGTATCCCGTTTAATTGGGGCCTTCTTGGTAGTAAGGGTTTGCTTGATTATAGTACCCAATTTCTCGAAATTATTTACGGTATAATCAGGTGGGGCATCGGTTTCAAGACAGCAAAGTATCACTTTTAAACCGGCTTTCACAACACTACGATGTAAATTCTCGGATTTTTCCCCACACCACTTAATTCGTATCCCATTTGGCCTACAAGGGTTAATGTCATCAACAACCCTGCCGGAAAATACCTTCCTAGTAATCTCACAGAAGATGGACATAGTTAGTGCATTGTGGTCACTCAGACCAAGGTCCAGGATATGCGGGACCGTACAATGCGGAACTATCCGGGTGGAGATGAGCAAAAAATCGATAATAGAAACAGTATTCCTCCCCGTAAAAGTAGGGGCCAAATTACCCTCGTTGTCAGGGGCATGTTGGTGGATGGACACATCATACTTTAGCATCAGGTTGTTAAGGGAAGTACCGTAGGGGGAGTGTAGAAAATGTAATGAATACTCCCCATTATCCCCATCATATCCACATGCAGTTGTATAAGAGAGGGGGCAAGTTCTGATGTTAAAGTCTCCCCCCCAAATAATATCATAGGATATGGCCGATTTACAGAGAATTGAGTCTATAACAGTTTCAAGTTCATCCACAATAGTGGTACTGGAAGGGTCAAAGATGTTATTATAGTGGTTGATCAATAGAATATTTCTACCCCTGCTAACTGTTATTTCCAGTATCTGCGAATGGGACCCCACTAAATGACTTTTTCTTACATGTATAGGGAGGTGTACAGATAGTAAAATCAGTAATCCGCCTTTAGCCCTCCCCATAGCAGACTCTACAGCATTACAATTGTAAGAGACAAAACCATCATAGTGAATATCTTCCGCTGACCATGTTTCTTGCAGACACAAACTGTCAAAGTACATGATGTGCTCCCTCCAGCCCAGAGCTGTAACTTTTTGGCGCCACCCTGCAATATTCCAACTCGCCATTGAATATCCTTTTAGCCTAGGGGTCTGTACCATATCAGTGGGGATAGCTGTGGTGGAAGAGGTTGCATGGCCCACATCGGTGGGAGCCTGTACTAAATCAGTGGGGATGGCTGTGATGGAGGGAGTTGCATGGCCCACATCGGTGGGAGCCTGTGCTAAATCAGTGGGGATGGCTGTGATGGAGGAAGTTGCATGGCCCACATCGGTGGGAGCCTGTACCATATCAGTGGGGGTAGCTGTGGTGGAAAGAGTTACATAACCCGCATCAGTAGGACCCATGACATGGGGTACTGGAAGAGCTGCCTTCAGGACGACCGGTGGGATAGATGGCGAGTTGGAAGCGGTTTCCATGCATTGGGTCGGTGGTTTGACAGTAGATGGAACTTCACTGTTAACTGTGGCAAGAGTCGGCTCCGGGGAAGAGGAAACAGGGGGTAGTCAGTCAACTCCCTCCAGGCCTTCTAAGCAACCAAAGCGATTATAATCCGTAAAGGGGTGGAATTGGGGCGCGTATAGGGGTTGTCTAAGTGGTCTAGTATCATAAGGTCGCTGCCTGCCCCTACGTTCCACAATAGTCCAGTCCCCTCTTCTCGATTGATGGTAATTATTGGTTGGTGGGAAGAAGTAGGAAACTGGAAGGGTCTGGATGGTGGAATCGAAAGATCTGTTGAAGCCTGCACATATATGGAATACCGTACGGGGATCTCTAAAGCTAATGGTTATGCAGTCTCCGTTGATGTTTTTAGGAGTCTTACCAACCCAGGGAACCCTCCTAACCATGATGATTTCGTTATGTAAATGGGTCGGGAGGGGTCTATTCCAATTAAGCCATTTAATTATCTTGCTTTTCAGGGAACTGAAAGTTTCTGTCTCCCCTTTTTCTAATGGTGGTACTCCAGCTAGGATAACTGTGAATCGGTTAGCTTCTGGTGGGAGATCAGGCCGTCTAGGTCTAGGAGTATTGTGTTCCTTAACCGGGGATCCCTGATTTACCTCGTCCATATGAACTGGGGGATTAGATTGGCTAACTTGATGACTCGCCACATGCTCAGCGGTTGTATTGCTGGGCATGGAAGGGGTCGGTAGACTGTTAGTTAATGGTGGAATAGTAAGTTGATTCGGATTTGGAGGTAGAGGGACCAGAGGAATTGGGACAATGGACGGGGTGTTTTGACATTGGGGCTTACTAAGAGATGTTAGGATCGAGGCAGTGGTTTTCTCTATGTTGGATATTCTAGAGTTTAACCTATCCAATTTTGCCTCTAGTGGTGATATAATTGATTTAAGTAAGGCCACAGCCCACTCCATGGACACCTCTCTACCCGGGGGAGTAACTTCATGGGGGTTGGTAATCTGGGGTGGCTCGCCCCGCACTTTGGCTGATTTAACAGACCTCCCCGTTTTGGTTTCTTTTTTGTTATACACTCTTTTCCGCTTCCTAATTGCACCTTCTCTCTCCCCTTGGCTCTTAGATTGAATAATACTCTCTTCAAGGTGAGACGAAAGAGAGACATTATTGCTTTCGGGGACATAATTAATATCCGCGACAGTGTCAATTGTGGTAGCCAAGGTGCCAGGGTCGTCTCTTGGCGGGGGTGTTACCTCCACGATAACAGATTGTTCACTATTTCTGTTAGGTGTTTTGGCATTAGCAAGAGGTCCTATGGATGAGCGTTTAAGGGAGATAAGTTCAGTTGATAGGCGTTTTTCCAGGATGACAATCTCTTTGTCTATGATATTATTGGCCCTTATGAGAAATTTTTCCATACCTCCAGCCGTTGAGAGACTTCCGGTTAGCGATGATTTAATCCTGGTATCTCTTCCAGCCATGGCCCCCGATAGCAAGAGGGGGCTTACACAGGTTAGAGGGGTAGCCCGGTCCGGTCTCTCCCGGTCACTAACGGGCACAAACGGGCCCGCTCTTGGCCCGGTCTTCGCCCGCTTCCTCGTCCGCGCGCGTCCCGCGAACGCGTTCAAGGCGGAGTTAAAGTAGAGGAGGAGAGAAGGGGGCGGGAAGAGGAACCAGGTGCGCGCGGTGGACGGCGCAAGCACTTCTGGACCTCGCAGTCCCGCTCCCTATGCAGGTGACGTTACAAACACTCCCCCAGCCGAGGTGACCGAGCCGAAATGCTCCCAGGTCACGAGGAAGATGAGGCAAAGGGCTCCGCTGCAGTTCTTTCCCCAAAGGCGATCACAGGCACAGTTCCAAGATCCTCACGCTGCACGAGCGGCACCCGCGCCAGCGGGGGCCGCGAGGAGTTTAAAAAGCCTTCCAGGGAGGTCGGAGGGAGAAGGGGGCGGGAAGAGGAACCAGGTGCGCGCGGTGGACGGCGCAAGCACTTCTGGACCTCGCAGTCCCGCTCCCTATGCAGGTGACGTTACAAACACTCCCCCAGCCGAGGTGACCGAGCCGAAATGCTCCCAGGTCACGAGGAAGATGAGGCAAAGGGCTCCGCTGCAGTTCTTTCCCCAAAGGCGATCACAGGCACAGTTCCAAGATCCTCACGCTGCACGAGCGGCACCCGCGCCAGCGGGGGCCGCGAGGAGTTTAAAAAGCCTTCCAGGGAGGTCGGAGGGAGAAGGGGGCGGGAAGAGGAACCAGGTGCGCGCAGTGGACGGCGCAAGCACTTCTGGACCTCGCAGTCCCGCTGCCTATGCAGGTGACGTTACAAACACTCCCCCAGCCGAGGTGACCGAGCCGAAATGCTCCCAGGTCACGAGGAAGATGAGGCAAAGGGCTCCGCTGCAGTTCTTTCCCCAAAGGCGATCACAGGCACAGTTCCAAGATCCTCACGCTGCACGAGCAGACTTCAACAATCAGTAGCAAAGGGGACCTGGCAGAAACAGAGAAGGCTATTTAACACTTATGGCCTGATTTTGATGCGGGTTGGAAAGCTTACCAACCGAATCAGTTTGGAAATGGTTTCTGACCCATTCGAATCGGGTGAGTCCGACCGACGGAGAATGATGCATCCGGATGCTTCCTGATACAATTTGGTTGGACTTCCATTGACTTCAATGGGAGCATATGTTCCTAACTGCATCGTAATTGGGCCCTTGGTCGGGAAGACATGTTCCCCATCTGATTTGGAAGGAGCAAATGCCTTTAGGAGGCCTTCCTAACCACATCAGAATCAGGCCCTAGGTGGGAATGCTTTCCTAACCGCATCAGATCAGGCCCTTAACCGACAATAAATCTGTGTGTTGAATAACAAAGGCACTGCTGCTGCTGTAGTAAAAGGAGACTGCGAACAAACAAACACTAAAGTTAGCAACACCAGAAGCCCGTAAATAAGAGGTTTGAGGCTGTCAGGATTGCAGACCAGCACAAAACATGCACCTCCAAACAAACTGTGCTACCACGTAGATCCCTTCCAACCAGAGCCGTGTAGAAATGTACACCAATCTATACTCCCTGTAACCTTGAAAGGCCAGAGAAAGAAGGAATCATCACATTTATAAAGTGCTGCTCCAGCACTGCTATCACACTACTGCAGAGAGACAATCGGAAGAACACACAGGCGAGCACAACAAGGAGCGGGGTGGGAAAAAAACAGATGCAGAGAGATGTACAGGAGAGAGACCGCTCCCAAAATACACACTGGTGCAAAGGCGCTTCTCTTTTAACAAAAAACGTTATGGAGGGAGCTGCAGGCAGCATGAGTGGGAAGAAATAGTACCTAAATCACGGTGGGGACGGGAGCGGCACACTGGCACGGATTAAGTTGGAAGACTGTCACCCAGGCACTCGTCACCAGCCGACTGGACTACGGAAACACCCTCTACACCGGAACCACAGCCAAACTACAGAAAAGACTCCAACGCATCCCCCGTCACAGCCACATCTCCGGACACCTGAGAGACCTGCACTGGCTCCCCGCCAACAAGAGAATCACGTTCCGACTCCTCACTCACACACACAAGGCTCTCCACGACCTGGACCCCAGGTACCTCAACAACCGCCTGACCTTCTACACTTCCACCGCCAGCTACGATCGACCAACCACACCCTCGCCACCGTCCCGCGCATCCGAAGAACCACCAAGGGAGGAAGATCCTTCTCCTACCTATGTCAATGTCAATGTCAATGTCAGAGTTTCTTATATTGCGCAGCTTATCACTGTAAGGTCTCAAGGCGCTTGCAGCACAAGGAACCGGAAAGAAGATGACAAACAGAAGAAAAAAGAGATTAAACAGCACAGGGGGTCCTACTTGTGAAAAGCCAGGTTTTCAGTGCTTTACGGAATTTCTGGTGCTCCACGATGGAAAGTAGGTGAGTAGGCAGTTTGTTCCAGAGTGTGGGGGCAAGGTAGGAGAACGAGCGTTGGCCGTACCTGGAAGAACACACACGGGGTTGTGTCAGCAGAAACTTATTGCCAGACCTTAAAGGTCTTTTCGGAACATACCAAGTAAGTTTTTTTTTAAGGTAGCGAGGCCCTTTACTGTATAGTGCGTTGTGGGCCAAGCTCAAGATCTTAAATTGGCTTCTTTGCTGGACAGGAAGCCAGTGCAATTTTTCCAGACACGGCGAATAAGCCGTCCTAGGTGGCATGTCCAACACTAGTCTGGCGGCAGTATTCTAGTATACCTAGCGGCCAAGACTTGGAACTCCCTCCCCATCCACCTCCGTCTTACCCAAGACCACCTCTCCTTCAGGAAGCAACTGAAGACCTGGCTGTTCGAGCAGTAGCGGACCCCCACCCCCCAAGCACCTTGAGACCCTCCGGGTGAGTAGTGCGCTATACGAATTTCTTGATTCATTGATTAATCTGTGCTTGTTCCCTGCCCCACAGAACGGAAATTATGTTTGGCCAGCACTGGACCATTAAGGTGGCTGCAAAGAAGAGGGATGCTGCAGCCAACAAAAGGTAAGCAATGGAAGGGATCCAAGCTGTCCCCCAGAACAAGTGGCTATGTGGAGGAAACTAGAGTGAGAGAACAGAGGTAAAGTGCATGGACAGTGGCCGGGTTTAGGCAGGGCACAAGTCCTATAAAAAGAAGTGGGAGGACTGACCAAGTAAGACAGTATGCAAATGACATCATGACATCACGACGTAGCGCTATAAAAGAAATAAAATAGTGCTATTTAAATTATTTGTCTAAATACTGGGACAGACCAACACATCTGACAGTCTTACAGTGTCTGCATTTATATACAGGGACAGAACAAAGGCAAAAGCATACCTCTCTTAAGTACTTGTGAACAGCAGGCAAGCTGTGTGCCTTTGTTTCTCTCTGTGGGATTTACATTTAAGTGTGAGGTTTCAGGCGTCCCTCAGTCAGCATATACAAACAAAGGAGGCCGGATGGCCCCTTAACTTAGGCCCAGCTGAAGGTGAAAAAAAAGGGTCCCTCGCTGCCTGCACGTTGCTGCTGGGAATGGAAAGCAGGAAACCTGCTGTTGCTGCTGAATGTGTCCCGATGTCTTACTCTTGGACACGTTCAACATATTAATTTGGAGCCTAGCTTCTTGGCAGAGGGGACGGCATCCACGCTGTGAAAATAGTGGGTGGACGCCATATACCTGCGTTTACTCTTGCCCTGGGTTGAGGGATAGTAGAAGATCTTAATAAGGACGGTGGTCGAGTGTAGGGACGGTGGTAGGTATGCGAACAGTAGTACACTTCCTTCGCAGTGGTAGTTTGTAGGGACAGGGTATGGTATAATGCAGCAACCAACAAAATGTAGGACAGTGAGAGTGCGGGTGAGTGAGGAAGGGTAGAGGGTAGTGAAAGTGGTGCAGTACAAGGACAGTAAAGTATGTATCAATGTAACAGGCACTGAGTACAGATAGAACACTGTCAAACGACCAGACAAGGTGGTAGCCCAGCTGTACCTAGAAGCGTGCCTATGCCAGTGTTCTCCCAGCATGCAGGGACCACAGTGAGTGAGGGCATGCCCCAGTGCAGTCAGTGAGTAAACAGTGGAGTTAGGAACTTCAGGCATCACCATAACAGCCCACCACTTCACAGCAATATGTTATATTTACAGCAAAGCAATTACAGTCCATGCAGAGTACTAGCAGAATCTGTGCAACTTTAAGTCCCGGTGGTAGCAAAACTCTGTTGGCCAAAAGAACGTTCATTTTTTGCTAAAACTGCTTCCAATGCAAACACCGACTGCAGCACATTCTTTACTTACCACACGCTCCTCAGACATTGTCACATAAGCCCGAACAAAGCCACATTTGAATCCCTTGCATGCTTCGGACGTCCCCGGCCGTCATACGTCACGGTGGGCGTGTGACCCGCACACTATTTAAATTGGCCGCACATCGCGAAAATCCGCAGAGCATGCATGAGATTAAAACAAGACGAAGAGAGCAAGGGTGAGCTGCCCTTCCTTGTTTTTAGCTCTCGCCTGAGCCAATGCGCTTGCGCATTGCTCCGGCGAGATTATAGTAAGCGAAAAAGAAAAGTCTACCAAAACTGCTGCGGATCGCATACAGTTCATATGATCTGTGCGCGTGCACAGAGCCAGCCACATAACACACCACCATTTGTGCCCCCCGGATCAGACTTGAAAGGAAGCCGCTCACACACCACCATTTGTCTGAGCCTCTGCATCAGACTTCAAAGGAAGGCGCTCACCCGCCCCCCCCATCAGACTTCAAAGGAATTCGCTCCCGAGCCACGCCATGCAGAGACCTTTTTTTTTTATTTTTAGCTTCAGTCTCTGTGCTGCTGTACCACACTCCGCCCCCCGCCCCCACACTTTTTCTCTCCTACATCCTGACTAGCATATTACTTTGTTGCATTCCGCACAAAGGTTTCTGATTTTCAAACATGCCAACACCACAGTAATCTTGGGGGCACGTACAATATCCTTACATCGCTTTCCGATGCGTTCTTTTCGTGTGCATTCTTTATCAATTAGTCTCTTTTTCATGCACTGTACTTTCCCTGGGAGCCATGCCGACTGCGGAAGCCTCGCCGCATCAAGCCGTTTCCTACATTCCTGATGTTCCATCACACCTAGGATAACTAGCTGATAGCGATACTTTCCGAGGGATGAACGCCACCTTGACTCTCTTCCCACGTTCTGTTCGGTGCACGCTCTTCACTTGTTTAAGCTTTTCGTCATCACTCGTGTTGTTTACTGATGAATGTGCACTTTGCTCCAGCAAATATCATGCATTTATCGTGTGTGGGTGAGGTCCTCCCTGTTTTGTGACATTTCACGCTGGACTAGTTGCTTCCACAGTTGCCTTGACAATTGCACACCTGTTGTTGCCCGTATGCACTTAGCTTGTGGTACATACATAGCCGCCTGACTAGAATACACGTAACCTGGCGCACTGCACATCACTCAGGGACACCACCACATCACTCAGGAACACCACCACATCACTCAGGAAGACCAACACATCACTCAGGGACACCACCACATCAGTCAGGGGCACCACTCAGGGGCACCACCACATCAAATAGGGACACCACCACATCACTCAGGGGCACCACCACATCACTCAGGGGCACCACCACATCACTCAGGGACACCACCACATCACTTAGGGACACCACCACATCACTCAGGGACACCACCACATCACTCAGGGGCAGGAGAAAATATTAATATTATATCCTCGCCGCTATACAATTTTCACAAAATACAGGACTGTATATATCTAGAAAAAAGACAGAACTTACACCTCTTATTGAAATTGACACATATAGACAGGACAAAATGAGCAGAAATAAGGCCCATCTTGAACTTACATCCTTGATGAGGAGCAGGTTGGCGATGACGCATGTCAGGCTAAATCAGGAACAATAGAGTTAGTTATTTTCCACTACCTAGGCAATCCCTCTTGCTAACTTCCTTGTAAGGGGTGTAGTTGTATGTTTTGTGAGTACATTGTCTCTCCTCTGCAGGAGAAAATTATTCCTACTTACACATGTAACCGCCAAAGAATAAGGCTTTATAAAAATGAGTGATGGAACGTGATGGAGAGTTCATATTAGATGTGTTTTTAATTCCAATTATATTGTGCATTCAGCAGATTTTGCATTATGCAATTTCACGTTAATTTTGGCAGGCGAGAGACTGAGTCTTGCCAAGTGACATTTTCCACTTGAACAGTATTCTGCTGCTAAGCTACGTTACCTTTTTTACCTGAGGTATATCCTCTAATGTAAAAATTCAGGCAAGATGACCGCAAACAAAATTTCACTCTAAAAGTGTACCTTTCATGAATTTCACAGGAGAAACATTATGCAGTTTTGCATACCCCTAAATACCCATCTCTGTTTCTTCAGCGCGGACTCAACATACCAATCTTCCGTGCAATAGCTAAGGCGCAGCTGGCACAGGTGCCAGCGGTGTGGCGGTGGGGTATGAAGTAGACAGATGACGGGATATCGAAAGTAAAGTAAAAAAATAAATAAAACCACTCACCTTGTGCTCGCCGCATCGTTGAAATAAGGAGATAGTCAAATTAAAGTAAAAAAAACAAACACCTTGCGCTCGGCGCAGCGCCAAGTCAGCGAGTGCAAGGTAAGTGGTTATATGAATTTTTTACATTACTTTCACTATCCTGTTGTCTGCTCCTCCCTCCCTCACCCACCTCACCCTCGCCCCGGCCCACGGCGGTTACCTAGGCCAGACGCACCTGCCTACAGAAGCATCACAAAGCTACATGGCAGAAAGCTTTTTGACAGCTCCCAATCCTGTGCTGCAGTTTATAAATATGAGCATATAATCTTTAGAATTTTTATAGCTGTTTGGTTGTGGGGACAGAGCTTCCCACATTGTTTCTGCTTCTGCCCATTTTGGTTTCATTCCTTCATCACTCGCCCTAATATGGCATGGCTTCAAGCCCATTGCTCATGGTGACTCACCTCTTGTTTCTGTACCTCTTGAGTGACCAAGGTAAGCTCATGTGCTAACATCATCCTAAATTCTTTCTTAGTAGCTCATAGGCAGTTGTTCTCCCAGCCTGTGGTGGGAGCGCGTGTTCTCCATTTGTAAAACAAAGTTAGTGCAGGAGCCTCAAGTATTTTTACCAACCTGCCGCTGGAGCCGCTGAATACCAGTGCTACCAAATCTTTAATCCACTCCATGCACATGTCATCCACGGCCTGTAGAAGTATGATCACATCACACCCATCCTCATGGAACTCCAACAGGACCCTTTACTGACTTGCACCATCTTCAAAACCAGCTATATCATTTACAGAGCCATCACAACCTGCACCCCCACTTATCTTGCAGACAAGCAGACAAAAAACAAGACAGCATGCCTTTTCCAGCTATGCACTCATGATTCGGAACAACATCCTTGTATCATTCAGGACTGGCTTATCGCTAGTCGAATTTAGGAAAGGGTTGAAGACTCACCTCTTTAAAGAATACTTAGCGCCTGATTAGGAGTTAGGCAGTGCAGTGCTGGGTTCACCACACCGCAGCACCACCAAACTCATGGTTGGGCCGCCTGCCGAATGAGCAGTTTCTTCCTGTCTGGCGGGCTTTTTGGGGCATTCCCAATGCGGAGTCTCTAAATATGGGCACCGCAATGGGAATGACAAAAACAGTCCATGCTGTGCAGGAACTGTGCAGGAACTGGGGAGCATGCACACAGGGGGCACATGTTGTTTACTCTCCATCAGGGTTTTAATGGACGAGGAACACCGCCAAGGACAATGGCAATCTGACCACTCTAACCCTTAATAGGGGGCACTGCTGCCATGCCCCACGAGCATGGCGGTCATTAGACCGCAAGACTCATAATCAGGCCCTTAATCCCAGTGCATTAACCGTCCACAACCCAGTTTCCTCTCTACTTATTGACTTTATGCTTGTCTTTGACTATGTGCAGTGCTCTTTTCTTTTCATATCGAGCGGCATGCCTGCCGCGAGAGAGCCCCACCGCTGCAAAGAGCGGGTCTGCATCGTCACAAATCAAAGACGCTGCAAGAGCGGTAAGCCGGTCAAAGAGGTTGCACATACACGGCTTGCTCGAAATCAGCTGACTATCAGCAGACCCACTGGGGTGATATTCAATTTTATTTGAGATGGAGAGCGGAGCCCACTGGGGCGGACATATATTAAGGGAAAACCACAAGTACCAGCGAACATTGCAGCGCATACGCCCACTGGGGCGGGATTATTTAATGCGTGTGATTTTCCTCATCTGTTCTTCGTCTCTGCCAGTGATCAAGGGCGTCTAACGCTCGAAACGCGTATGGCCAAGATATTCATGCTGGGCGTTGGCTGATGGTGCTGCTGTGTTGCCTCTCTGAATAAAAGGACAACAACTTACTGAGTGTGGCGATCTCATTTGGAGGCAACTCTTTTCTTTTCATATCGAGCGGCATGCCTGCCGCGAGAGAGCCCCACCGCTGCAAAGAGCGGGTCTGCATCGTCACAAATCAAAGACGCTGCAAGAGCGGTAAGCCGGTCAAAGAGGTTGCACATACACGGCTTGCTCGAAATCAGCTGACTATCAGCAGACCCACTGGGGTGATATTCAATTTTATTTGAGATGGAGAGCGGAGCCCACTGGGGCGGACATATATTAAGGGAAAACCACAAGTACCAGCGAACATTGCAGCGCATACGCCCACTGGGGCGGGATTATTTAATGCGTGTGATTTTCCTCATCTGTTCTTCGTCTCTGCCAGTGATCAAGGGCGTCTAACGCTCGAAACGCGTATGGCCAAGATATTCATGCTGGGCGTTGGCTGATGGTGCTGCTGTGTTGCCTCTCTGAATAAAAGGACAACAACTTACTGAGTGTGGCGATCTCATTTGGAGGCAACTCTTTTCTTTTCATATCGAGCGGCATGCCTGCCGCGAGAGAGCCCCACCGCTGCAAAGAGCGGGTCTGCATCGTCACAAATCAAAGACGCTGCAAGAGCGGTAAGCCGGTCAAAGAGGTTGCACATACACGGCTTGCTCGAAATCAGCTGACTATCAGCAGACCCACTGGGGTGATATTCAATTTTATTTGAGATGGAGAGCGGAGCCCACTGGGGCGGACATATATTAAGGGAAAACCACAAGTACCAGCGAACATTGCAGCGCATACGCCCACTGGGGCGGGATTATTTAATGCGTGTGATTTTCCTCATCTGTTCTTCGTCTCTGCCAGTGATCAAGGGCGTCTAACGCTCGAAACGCGTATGGCCAAGATATTCATGCTGGGCGTTGGCTGATGGTGCTGCTGTGTTGCCTCTCTGAATAAAAGGACAACAACTTACTGAGTGTGGCGATCTCATTTGGAGGCAACTCTTTTCTTTTCATATCGAGCGGCATGCCTGCCGCGAGAGAGCCCCACCGCTGCAAAGAGCGGGTCTGCATCGTCACAAATCAAAGACGCTGCAAGAGCGGTAAGCCGGTCAAAGAGGTTGCACATACACGGCTTGCTCGAAATCAGCTGACTATCAGCAGACCCACTGGGGTGATATTCAATTTTATTTGAGATGGAGAGCGGAGCCCACTGGGGCGGACATATATTAAGGGAAAACCACAAGTACCAGCGAACATTGCAGCGCATACGCCCACTGGGGCGGGATTATTTAATGCGTGTGATTTTCCTCATCTGTTCTTCGTCTCTGCCAGTGATCAAGGGCGTCTAACGCTCGAAACGCGTATGGCCAAGATATTCATGCTGGGCGTTGGCTGATGGTGCTGCTGTGTTGCCTCTCTGAATAAAAGGACAACAACTTACTGAGTGTGGCGATCTCATTTGGAGGCAACTCTTTTCTTTTCATATCGAGCGGCATGCCTGCCGCGAGAGAGCCCCACCGCTGCAAAGAGCGGGTCTGCATCGTCACAAATCAAAGACGCTGCAAGAGCGGTAAGCCGGTCAAAGAGGTTGCACATACACGGCTTGCTCGAAATCAGCTGACTATCAGCAGACCCACTGGGGTGATATTCAATTTTATTTGAGATGGAGAGCGGAGCCCACTGGGGCGGACATATATTAAGGGAAAACCACAAGTACCAGCGAACATTGCAGCGCATACGCTCACTGGGGCGGGATTATTTAATGCGTGTGATTTTCCTCATCTGTTCTTCGTCTCTGCCAGTGATCAAGGGCGTCTAACGCTCGAAACGCGTATGGCCAAGATATTCATGCTGGGCGTTGGCTGATGGTGCTGCTGTGTTGCCTCTCTGAATAAAAGGACAACAACTTACTGAGTGTGGCGATCTCATTTGGAGGCAACTCTTTTCTTTTCATATCGAGCGGCATGCCTGCCGCGAGAGAGCCCCACCGCTGCAAAGAGCGGGTCTGCATCGTCACAAATCAAAGACGCTGCAAGAGCGGTAAGCCGGTCAAAGAGGTTGCACATACACGGCTTGCTCGAAATCAGCTGACTATCAGCAGACCCACTGGGGTGATATTCAATTTTATTTGAGATGGAGAGCGGAGCCCACTGGGGCGGACATATATTAAGGGAAAACCACAAGTACCAGCGAACATTGCAGCGCATACGCCCACTGGGGCGGGATTATTTAATGCGTGTGATTTTCCTCATCTGTTCTTCGTCTCTGCCAGTGATCAAGGGCGTCTAACGCTCGAAACGCGTATGGCCAAGATATTCATGCTGGGCGTTGGCTGATGGTGCTGCTGTGTTGCCTCTCTGAATAAAAGGACAACAACTTACTGAGTGTGGCGATCTCATTTGGAGGCAACTCTTTTCTTTTCATATCGAGCGGCATGCCTGCCGCGAGAGAGCCCCACCGCTGCAAAGAGCGGGTCTGCATCGTCACAAATCAAAGACGCTGCAAGAGCGGTAAGCCGGTCAAAGAGGTTGCACATACACGGCTTGCTCGAAATCAGCTGACTATCAGCAGACCCACTGGGGTGATATTCAATTTTATTTGAGATGGAGAGCGGAGCCCACTGGGGCGGACATATATTAAGGGAAAACCACAAGTACCAGCGAACATTGCAGCGCATACGCCCACTGGGGCGGGATTATTTAATGCGTGTGATTTTCCTCATCTGTTCTTCGTCTCTGCCAGTGATCAAGGGCGTCTAACGCTCGAAACGCGTATGGCCAAGATATTCATGCTGGGCGTTGGCTGATGGTGCTGCTGTGTTGCCTCTCTGAATAAAAGGACAACAACTTACTGAGTGTGGCGATCTCATTTGGAGGCAACTCTTTTCTTTTCATATCGAGCGGCATGCCTGCCGCGAGAGAGCCCCACCGCTGCAAAGAGCGGGTCTGCATCGTCACAAATCAAAGACGCTGCAAGAGCGGTAAGCCGGTCAAAGAGGTTGCACATACACGGCTTGCTCGAAATCAGCTGACTATCAGCAGACCCACTGGGGTGATATTCAATTTTATTTGAGATGGAGAGCGGAGCCCACTGGGGCGGACATATATTAAGGGAAAACCACAAGTACCAGCGAACATTGCAGCGCATACGCCCACTGGGGCGGGATTATTTAATGCGTGTGATTTTCCTCATCTGTTCTTCGTCTCTGCCAGTGATCAAGGGCGTCTAACGCTCGAAACGCGTATGGCCAAGATATTCATGCTGGGCGTTGGCTGATGGTGCTGCTGTGTTGCCTCTCTGAATAAAAGGACAACAACTTACTGAGTGTGGCGATCTCATTTGGAGGCAACTCTTTTCTTTTCATATCGAGCGGCATGCCTGCCGCGAGAGAGCCCCACCGCTGCAAAGAGCGGGTCTGCATCGTCACAAATCAAAGACGCTGCAAGAGCGGTAAGCCGGTCAAAGAGGTTGCACATACACGGCTTGCTCGAAATCAGCTGACTATCAGCAGACCCACTGGGGTGATATTCAATTTTATTTGAGATGGAGAGCGGAGCCCACTGGGGCGGACATATATTAAGGGAAAACCACAAGTACCAGCGAACATTGCAGCGCATACGCCCACTGGGGCGGGATTATTTAATGCGTGTGATTTTCCTCATCTGTTCTTCGTCTCTGCCAGTGATCAAGGGCGTCTAACGCTCGAAACGCGTATGGCCAAGATATTCATGCTGGGCGTTGGCTGATGGTGCTGCTGTGTTGCCTCTCTGAATAAAAGGACAACAACTTACTGAGTGTGGCGATCTCATTTGGAGGCAACTCTTTTCTTTTCATATCGAGCGGCATGCCTGCCGCGAGAGAGCCCCACCGCTGCAAAGAGCGGGTCTGCATCGTCACAAATCAAAGACGCTGCAAGAGCGGTAAGCCGGTCAAAGAGGTTGCACATACACGGCTTGCTCGAAATCAGCTGACTATCAGCAGACCCACTGGGGTGATATTCAATTTTATTTGAGATGGAGAGCGGAGCCCACTGGGGCGGACATATATTAAGGGAAAACCACAAGTACCAGCGAACATTGCAGCGCATACGCCCACTGGGGCGGGATTATTTAATGCGTGTGATTTTCCTCATCTGTTCTTCGTCTCTGCCAGTGATCAAGGGCGTCTAACGCTCGAAACGCGTATGGCCAAGATATTCATGCTGGGCGTTGGCTGATGGTGCTGCTGTGTTGCCTCTCTGAATAAAAGGACAACAACTTACTGAGTGTGGCGATCTCATTTGGAGGCAACTCTTTTCTTTTCATATCGAGCGGCATGCCTGCCGCGAGAGAGCCCCACCGCTGCAAAGAGCGGGTCTGCATCGTCACAAATCAAAGACGCTGCAAGAGCGGTAAGCCGGTCAAAGAGGTTGCACATACACGGCTTGCTCGAAATCAGCTGACTATCAGCAGACCCACTGGGGTGATATTCAATTTTATTTGAGATGGAGAGCGGAGCCCACTGGGGCGGACATATATTAAGGGAAAACCACAAGTACCAGCGAACATTGCAGCGCATACGCCCACTGGGGCGGGATTATTTAATGCGTGTGATTTTCCTCATCTGTTCTTCGTCTCTGCCAGTGATCAAGGGCGTCTAACGCTCGAAACGCGTATGGCCAAGATATTCATGCTGGGCGTTGGCTGATGGTGCTGCTGTGTTGCCTCTCTGAATAAAAGGACAACAACTTACTGAGTGTGGCGATCTCATTTGGAGGCAACTCTTTTCTTTTCATATATATATACATGCATACTTCTTTTTTCCCAGTACCCTGTACTTCCTATCTATTTATCTCACTCTTGCAGGTTCTTTTTCTACCCTGGTTTTTCTGTCACAGTTTTCCATGTTTTCTTCTTTCATCCTTCTCTGCCTTTCTTTCTCTTGGTTTGGATCAAAGTCTGATGATGACAAAATACTTCCCACTGACCAACAATGGCAACCTCATGCACAAATTAAGCACTGCTGCACACCTGTCCAGTCACGGCAATTATATGGAGTCACCCATAGTCTGGAGTCACTTGCTTTCTGGGTGAAAAACGCACACACCTTTAAAACGAGTCTCTCACCCACATATACAATGATGCACAATCGCAGGGCCGTGTGCTGCAAAAATGTGTTTCGACTTGATGGAGCGAGGTGAAGAAACAACATTTTGTATACCCCTAGTGAAGTAATTTCCTCATAACTGTAACCTTTATTAATTGTGTAGTTTGGTAAAAATAAATCAACGTAGTATAGAATGCACACACATAAACACGTGGGAATACTAATCTACTTGCATGGAAAACTATAACTGACTAATTTAGTAATGTTGTCATGTTGTTTATTAATGCAAAGCGTTAATGTAATCAAAAGCGGCATAAATGTGCTTTTTGTTAATGTATTTTGTGGCAAAAACATGGAGTTAGGTAAGTATATCATGTATATGTGTTGCTTATCTGCTAGCTAACAACTAACAGGGAAACCCTTAGTATGGGGGGGGAGGTCAACAGAAGGGCTATATTTCAATAATGAATAATTATTTGTGTTTGTTTCTATGATAGTTCCCATTCTGGCTCGTGAGACCTACCTAAAAATGGAGGCTTTCGATTACTGTGAACAGTGAAAGATACTGCGACCGTGCGGCTAAAGCCGAGATTGAATGTGAGCTGCCTGTGCCTGAGCGAGAGCGGTTCAAGGACGGCTTACCCTGGAAGTCCGGATGACTGCCAACAGAATGAACATTTGAGTTACTGATCGTGGGAAAGGAACCTGTAGTAAGTAGTTGAGGATGTCACTAGGCCAAAGACTTTTTCAAA
Organism: Lissotriton vulgaris; assembly: GCF_964263255.1. Taxonomy (NCBI): domain Eukaryota; kingdom Metazoa; phylum Chordata; class Amphibia; order Caudata; family Salamandridae; genus Lissotriton; species Lissotriton vulgaris. The sequence continues at coordinate 909,640,593 of NC_141697.1, forward strand.
CAAAGGACTCTTTAAAATTCAGCTGATGCTACAGAATTTAAATTTTAGGATGATGAGGTGATGCTCATCCACCCTCAAATTGTCCAATTAGAACTTGAGTTTGTACTGACAGTTACTTTTGTAGATAGATAAAGTTAGTGAAAAAAGGTATAAAAAGTTGTGACTTTTCTTAAGAAAAAACTCTCTTCCGATTTCCTCCTGAGATGCTGTTTGTATGCTGATTTTTCCTGAGATGTAAGACTTTGAATACATTTTCTATTTTCCTTGAATGAGAATTGAGTTTTAGATGAGGATGTTAGTTAGGGAGCTAGGAGAAATAATAATGTCTATTTCTGAATTTTAGAAATAAAATGAATATAACTGTTTGAGATAAAACTGTTTTCTTAAAAGTTAACTTTGAAATAAAGAAAATAAATAAAATGAATAAAATGTTAGTCATGCTAAACTTTGCTTTGAATAAAAATTAGATACATGGAGAATTAAGCTGGTCTTGTATTTTCCTAAGCCTAATTTTTACTAGCAGATTCATCGACTATAATGGTGGTGTGTCTGAATAAAATGTCTTGTTAATAAAACCCATGGTAAAACTCATTTAAACTGCAGGTGTAAATAGTATAAATATTTAGTTTTGATTTAGACACTCCGCTATGATCCAGCAGCTCTCCTTTGAATCACACCGATCCATGAAGTAGGATGAAAGTGTTTTGTGAGTAACTCACAGTGTCGTGGGCCCCACTGATGAGTAATGTATGATTTGGTACTTCAGGGAAAGGTGATATGGTTCTAGAAAACATTTCCGGAGTAGCGCTGCATCAGTTATTATCTTGGTAGCAGAGCATTGGTTGCTATAGAATTAGCTAGGATTATGTATAAAATTATATATTTTGATGATCAGAATTATAACTAACATCTGTTGAGTTCGTATTATGTTATATGTAGTCTTGAAAAGGCTTCCGAGGATTGCGTGAAGCTGGTGCCTCTGTCTGCAGGCAGAGGAAGTGTGGCAAGTGAAGTCGCACATCGCATAGTCTGTTTCAAAAAGTAGTATCGTCGTATACTACAGTGGTATCGTCGTATATCACAAGTGGTGTCGTCGGACATCACAAGTTTAGGGATCTTTACGTGTGAAAGGATAAATGACTAGCGAGGACAGTCTATAAAATCTTAGCCTTCAATTACAGGGATCATTGCGTATCCTGATTTAAAACGTACTGCTGGGAGAGTAATAGAGCTTAACCCGAGCTTGTGAGAAGGGTAAAGGTAGAGGTAAGCGCTGCTTTATCGGCGAATGAAAAATTCTGTGGTAGAGAAGAGGTAAGCGCTGTCTACTGGAAATACAGAATACTTGTGTGATTGAGAAAATTCTATCACTTTATTTAGCAAAACAGACGAATGGAGTTGTTTTGTGTAAGTTACTAACCGATTTAGTTGTATATCTTGCAAATACGGCTTCTCGATAAAACTTGTAAAGGAGGGGTCAGTCGAAGCTGCAGAAGCCGGAGCAGGAGCTGACGTCAAAAGTGTCACGCAGGGATTGGTCCTCTTGACCAAGACAGAGTAAGGGCTGATTGGTACATCACGAAAAACAGCTAAATTATTGGTTAAGCACTAAGGAGACTTATCTTGTTCTAATTGGTACGCTAGTGTAAACGGCGCTGTGATAGGTTGGTGTTACGGAACAGCAACAGAGAAGTACACGATCTTTTGAAAGACAGAGAATTTACAGGAAAATGGATTACTATTATGGAGAAGAAAAGGAGAAACCTTCATGGTTTAAGAAATTGAAAAATGTGTTTGTATAAAGGATAAGGCGATGGTAACAAGAGAGGGAGAATTACATCCTCCGCCGAAAACGCCTGCTTCCTATATGTTGTCGAAATATGGTTACCATACATGCGTTTGGCTAGAGAATTGGGCAAGGTATACCAGGAATGATGGTGCGTTAGCTTCACCAGAAGTTGGCTCTTTTAATTTGGCAGTTTTGCGAAACTTGAGAGAGAGGATGATGAAGCTTGAGCCAAGACCTAGACCGACTCAATTTGAAGCCCTAGTTGAATGGGAGGATGAGATGCACGAAATGAGAGAGAGAGGTCAGAAAGACATCTCAGACCAAGAAGTAGATTGCGTGGATTATGGGGAGAGACACATGAGAGTAGAATGCGCGGATGGAGAAATGCTGACATGTGTGATGGAATGTATCCAGTCAGATTAGTGGATGAATATGAAGGGCGGAAATGTACAGAGAAGAGGAAAAATGTGGAAACAGGGAAAGAAGGTTATGGTGATAGTGAGTCAGAGTATACCGTGCTGGAAGAAATATTAAATAGGAGACCGCCACCATATCAACCGGGTTCTTTATGGACCACCCCTAATGCTCCACCAGATAGAATTAATGAAACCCCCAAGACAATTTTCTAATTTTAGAGATATACCAAAAAGAGTAGAAATGAGATATAACCCAAACGCCTCAATGACAGAAACAAGACTTACCGGAACTACCAAGCAAAATAATGAAAGAGGAAGTGTAAATAGAGTAGAAAAACGAGTTGAAGAACAAACAAGTACTGCTGAATATATACGATCTACAAATGAATTGACAGAAAAGAGCTTACAAAAAACATAGAAGCAGTAACAGTCCCAGTAATGATAGGACCTGTAATCCCAGTGTTTGAAAACCAAAGAATAAAGGAGCCAAGTTTGACAATCCCTTTACAGCAAAGTTTGCAAAAGGTAAAAGAAAATATTTATCCAGATTTGTCAGAAATTAGACGAGCAAGTAATGTAAATCCGCCTGACTTAACTTTTAATCAGAGTTTACCCTATAAGTATGCAACTGGAGCAGAATCTGATCCTGCTACACCTGAAAAGAGTATAGAGAAAATAGATTTAACACAAACTCATATAGGACCATCGGAACAAGAATTAAGTGATTGTCTTAAAACTTTGAATTTAAAAGAACATGAACCTAAACTATTAGATGTGGCAAGATTAAAAATCAATATGGAAGAATTAATTATTGGAACAATTGGAACGGACAGATTAAAAACGTACCAAGATGATGAACTTATGTTCATGTGCAAAAGTATAACATTGAAAGCGAAGTCTGTACATGATCAATTAGAAGGATTAGAAATGAATTTAAAGTAGAATTCACAAAGAATAAAACATTGCAGAAATCCTACAGAGTAGACTTTTCAGAAAAAGACAATGAAAATATGAATACTGCAGGAAGGTTCACCCAGATAAAAGAATTTATTGTACTACTCAGAAGATGGGGAGATGTAAATAAGTGGAGAATAAAATGGGCAAAGAAGAAAGAAGAAGCCAGTGATAAATCTACATTAGCGTTCCCTGTGAGAAAAAAGAAACAGTTGCAAATGAATTCCCTATGAGAGAAATGCCTAGAGGAGGTTATGTACATGTTCCTTGGAGTAGAGTGGATATATTATCCTTTACAAATGATTTCCCCAGATTGAGAGAAAAGCCAGTAGAATGGTATCGACAGGTAGATCGATTTGTGAAAGTTTAAAAAATACTATGGGTTGATCTGGATGGATTGTTTGACATAGTTGTACCAGCAGATCAGTGGACTGAGTGCAAGATAACTGTAAATTGGCCGAAGGAGGAATATCCTCATTACAAAGTAACAGGTGCTCCATCACCTGAAGTAATGCGCAAATACGAACAAGTAATAGTGTTCTTGAAAAATAAAATTCCACCAACAGAAACAGATTGGGTTAAAATAGACAGAACTATACAGGAATCGAAAGAATCTGTACATGCATTTTATGAAAGGCTGTTGCTGGTGTTTAAACAATACAGTGGATATGAGGAACTGAGTGAAAAAGACATGAGTCATTTTGTAGATCGATTTGTATATTGTTTAAGACCAGAAATTGGAGACATGATTAGACATAGTTTAATAGGATGGCAGTCGAGTACAGTGGATGAGGTATTGAGACAGGCAAAATATTATAGTGATGAAATTGAAGCTAAACAAAAGAAATTAAAGGAAAAAGCTATGTGGGCATAAGTGAAGGTAGCAGAACACCAAGTAGCACAATTGGAGAATAAAAATACAGATAGTCAAGGAAAATTTAAAGGAAATTTTAATAAAACAAAATTGGTAGGAAATATAGAAGACCTCAAGAAAAAGTTTCCTTGTCATAAATGCGGCAGATTAAGGCATTGGAAGAAAGAGTGTAAGTATCCACCAAGAGTTAATCCTGAAAATACATCATTGAATCCTAGGTGCAGCATGAGGTAATTCAACAGCCACCGTAACAGCAGCAAATAGTTACTCAGCAAAGTCAGGTGCCACAACCGCCACTTCCACACAGTGTAAATCTACAGAGATACAGTGCAGAGACAGGATTCAGCGGAGGCAGGCAGGTAAACCGATCGCCCAGAGTGAAAGTGAGTCCCCAGTATTGGTTACAAGAGGAAGGCGGGAGTGAATCGGATGAAAGCTTCTGACAGTGCCTGAGAGAGGGAGAAGAGTGTGTTTGGAGCCACTCTCAAGGTAGATCAGTCTGGTCCATTTGTGAACGGAAAGGTGAATGATGTAGAAATAACTTTCCTAGTGGATAACTGGTGCTACCCGTTCTACTGTCAGATCAGTGGAAGTCCAAAATCTTCCTCTCTCGGGAGACCACATCCAGCGTGTAGGTGTAGCTAATAGACAGATTAAAACCTCTTTAACACAACCAGTTGAAGTAGGAATTGGAAATTTCAAAGACATGCACCGATTTGTGGTGTGTGATAGTAGCCCCGTAAATCTGTTAGGACGAGACATTTTGTGTAAAATGAACTGTGCCATATACTGTTCACCAGATGGCATAGAACTACAAACCCCAGATGAAGATAGCCTGTATAAAATGACTATGCTAATGATTGAGGCAGAGAAAAATAAGTTGTTTCCTGTGTTTGATCGAGAAAAGATACCTAATGAATTGAAAGAGATAGTGAAAGAGAAGGTGTGGGATTTCACAGGAGAAGATATTGGATTAATGAAAGACGTAGATCCAGTAAAAGTCTCTATAAAAGAAGGTGTGAGTTACCCAAACATTCCCCAATACAAAATGACAGCAGAAATAATTGAAGGAATAACTCCAGTAATAAACAAAATGATTGATCAAGGCATTCTGAGAGAGATAGAAAGTAGTCCTTGTAATTCACAGATAATGGGATTGAAAAAGTTAAACGGAACATTTAGGATTGTACAAGACCTTAGAAAGGTTAATAAAATAGTTGTCTCATGTTGTCCAATTGTACCAAATCCACCAGTGATTTTATATCAAATTCCCCATGATGCAGAATGGTACACTGTGATCGATCTGTGTAATGTGTTCTTTACTGTTCAATTGCACCCAGAAAGCCAGCCAATATTTGTGTTCCGGTTCGGAGATTGTATTTTGGCATGGTGCCAAATTCCTCAAGGGTATACTGAGAGTCCATCTATCTTTAATCAGTTGCTAAAGAAATCACTAGAAAGTTTGAGCATGCCTGGAGAGTCTGTATTGGTTCAGTACATTGACGATCTCCTAGTGGCATCAAGGACAAAAGATGCATGCGTAACATATACCGTTGCATTGTTGAATCATTTGGCAGAGGAGGGACATAAAGTGTCTCCATAAAAATTACAATTTTGTCAGAAAGAAGTGCAATACTTAGGTCATAAGATTGCCAAAGGAATCAGACAAGTCCCTGCAGAAAGAATCAAAATGATACAGGAAATGCAGCCACCAAAAACCCAAAGGCAAGTAAGAATGTTCCTGGGAATGGTAGGTTACTGTAGACAATGGATTAGTGGATTTTGACTGATAGCAAAACCATTACAGAGATTAACCAGAGCAGATATCAGAGACCCTATAGTATTGACCAAGGCTGAGATGGAAGCATTTGAACAGTTAAAAACGAGCTTATGTGAAGCACCAGCTTTAGGGATGCCTGACTATGTAAAAGAGTTTGAACTGTATTGCAGTGAATGGGAACGATGCGCATTGTCAGTGCTAATTCAAAAACATGGAAAACTGAGAAAGCCAATTGCATTTTCTCCGCTGTTTTGGACCCAGTTGCAAAGGCATTACCAGGTTGTCTGAAAGCAGTAGCAGCTACAAGCGTAAGTTTAGAACAAAGTGAAGGAATAGTGATGGGATTTCCTGTGAGGGTGTATGTACCTCATTCTGTGGAGATTCTCCTCACTAGGACAAAGACCCAGTATCTCACCAATAATAGAATGACCAAATACAAGAAAGTAATTCTGGGAGCAGAAAATGTGACAATCTCTAGATGTGTAAATATCAATCCTTCTACGCTATTGCCTGATACTATGGAAACTGAAGTAAGAAATGAGGTTGATCACAAATGCCTAGATGTTCTTGAATACTGTACCAAACCCAGAACAGCCATCAGAGATGAGCCATTGCCTGAATCCGATTATGTAATGTTTGTTGATGGTTCGTGTCTGAGAACAAATGAAGGTGTTTTGAGTGCTGCGTGTGCAGTTTGCACAGTAGCAGATGTACTGGAAGCATCTTGTCTGAAAGGAATTCGTTCTGCTCAAATAGCAGAATTGATTGCTTTGATTTGAGCATGTGAACTGGGACTCGCCACTGTTCCGCGCATCCACAAAGCTACTATGGGGGAAGATCCTTCTCCTACTTAGCGGCCATAACCTGGAATTCCCTTCCCATCCACCTCCGCCTTACCCAAAACCACCTAGCCTTCAGAAAACAGCTTAAAACCTGGATATTCGATAAGTAAATCCCCCCTCCCTCCTCAAGCGCCTTGAGACCCTCTGGGTATGTAGTGCGCTATATAAATTTTGACTTGACTTGACTTGATCTTCTTTACATACTCCTTTCTCTGCTTAAAAAGAAATAACTGGCTATCCAGTAGGAGAGCAAGCATCAGTATGTAGGGTTCAGAGAGGGGACAAAGGCGCTAAAGTGGGCCAAAACTGGAAGGCTGATGGTTAACTCATTGTTAACTCTTAATTACTCTTGTCCCCAGAACGAAAAACTGCTTCACACACAAAAAAAACATCAGTGGTGGCTGCTCCGAGGCAGTAGTGGTGGGCTGGGAATGGGTTAAAAAAAAGAACAAAAAAATATTACCTGCCAGACGGCCAGCCGCCTCTCTTCCGTCCACTTCTCTTCCTGGCAGCAAGGAAGCACACGGGCTTCCAGACTCTCTAGCCAATCATGACGCTGCTATCACCAGTATGACAGCAGTGTCGTAATTGATCTGAGTGCCTGGTTCGGTGCTCAGACAGGGAGTGAGAGCTTGTGAGTGTTCTCCATCCAGGCTGTGCAATACAGCGAGGTGGAGAACATGCTAAATGTGCAAGACTGTTTGGTAGGTCCAACCCACACACAACACAGAGGACTAGAGATTAAGCCTTCTCTTGCTCTAAAAAAGGCTACCCTTAAAAACTCACCAAACGAGAAGGATGTGAAACAAATTTAGAGCATTGAGCATCCCATTTGGACGTTCAGAATTAAAATGCTGGTCTTATGACTACTCACTTACGGAGGAAAAAACCCAAAAGGTTGTAAATACTGCCCTCACCCACTAGATAGTGGCATGCTTCATCATTGGGCCACTGACACACCATGGAGCAGACCAACGCTCAGGATGGAGTGCATATGTTTTTGTTTTAGAGAGAACATCCTTATCCTTGAAATGAGATCCCAAATGCAGAGAAAGAAAAAGTATTTTAAACTGTCTAAGTGGAGTGCCCTACCTAAATTTATTCTGTGCCACCATTGACAGGGTTAAAAGTAAAAGAGGGTATATTGGAGAGATTATGTCTCCATTTCCCTGACTGCCAGTTTTTTTTTGTTTTTTTTTGTGGAAGACCTTTATTTAGAAAAGGGTGCACACAGCTATTCAGCCAAACATCCCGGAGGCATGGCAGCAAAATTAGAGCATCAAACTGTTTCGGCACACCCAGGAGAGCTGCTCAGGATAAGAGAGGTCAATTTTTTAAATTAAAACAGGATATACATGGTAAATACGTAATACAATTCCATATGTTAACGAAAAGAAGAGAGAGAAAAGAAAACAGGAGGGGGCCGGCTACGGGTTCTAAAGTAGATACAATCATTGGGTGGGCAGGAAAGCACGTCCAACTGCAGAGACACCCACATTTTGAAGCGAACAATATAAGCAAGCATACATTTCTGAAAACTCCCGACTAATGCCCCACCCGGTGAATCCAATGACAGGAGAGGCTGAACAGCCACAGTCCCAGCACCGCCCAAAAAGTCCAAACAGTAACCCGACACACTGACCCCCCACCCAGGGAGCGAGGAAAAAGGAAAGTCCAGTCAAACTAAAAAAGAGAAAAAGGCCATAGAAACAGAGAACGGAAAAACAAAAATACCCCACCCCCTACCCCCCACCCTGCACCCCTGCAGATGGCTACGGCCTACCCCCCTAGCAGCGTGCCTATCGCCCAGCGACCAAAAACCCGAAATATAGTAGAAAAGAGATTTATAAAGGGAGGAAACACAGAAAAAGAAAGAAAAGAAAAGTTAAGGGAGGAGGAGAATCACACAATCCCAGTCACACTGCCCCCCTCCTGCGACGTACAGTCCTGGTCATTAAACAATAAGCAACAAAGCAAAGTAGATTCGGTAGAACCCAGGAAAGATGTCCTACACCGCCCCGCCCCCAATACAAGAAAATGGCGAATCCCGGGTCCCTCACAAACCCCTAGCATCCGAATCGAACACCAGTCTCACCCTTGACCTCTACGAGTGTTCACCATGAGTTCCACACACCGCATCTGCCTATTCACAGGATAAATCAAAAGTCCAGCCAGTCCACGAATCTGTGCGGGGAGTCCAACGGATATCCACAGTCCACCACAATCCTCAGCCGTCATGACACTCGCCACGGTACGACCAGATCCCGACCGTCCCATACTCCACCACACTGCACAGCTCACACGATCGATAGTTGTTCGCTGTTTCCGTCGGGTCACAGTTTCAATAAAGTCATTGGGGGACGAGCTCGTGAACACGACCACAGGCGGAATCTTCATCGTGGGTGGGCGATACACCGTGGCGGCGGATTCAGCCGCACACTGCGGTACAGACATTGCTATCCATGCTTCGACACTAGATGGGCCTCGAGTCGTAGATTCCGGAATCAAAGTCAGGGAAACGGCTCGCTTAGGGGGACCAGACAGATCAGAGTCATTATGCGATCGGGCAGTTTCGGTGGCATCCGCGATCGACTTATGCGAAAGAGCAACCATGTAGGAGCACAGACCCTGAATGGCGGCCATCACGGTTCGCAATGATGGCTCTTCTTCACCCCGCACCGCCGCGAACTGATCGACTCCAGACATCAGTGCGCCCTTCGGGTCACCCGATTCTCCCAGGGACCGAGGTGCGATGAGGGCAGGCGGGGGCAGGAGGCACACAGTCCAGCAGCGATAGGGCCACTCGGACGGGGGCCCCATCCCGGCGGGAAGGGAACGCCGAGAAGGGGACCCCCGGCCACTCAGCCACTCACAGGATCATTACACCTCCTCAATGCGGGTAGAACCGCAGGCTCGCCACCACTCCAGGGGCAGGTTGCTCTCCACTTCTATCGATCGGACCGTGTCTGGGTCCCCCGGCCGCCGTTGTTGCACTGCAACCCGGCAGGGTCAGTACTCGAGGTCCCGGCACTCGGTCAGCGTTAGGCCAAGAACCTCCACTCGATGTAACTCCGGTAATCCAGGTCGTAAGTTTCCCAGGACCACACCGCCAGTATCAGCAACGGGTCACCCACACGGGGGCGAGGCGAAAAAGCAGGATTTGTAGCAGGATATTCAAGCAGCAGGAGGAGGTCGACGGAGTCGAGAGCTTATGCGGCCATCTTCGTTCGTCGCTAGGCTCCTCCCCCCTGACTGCCAGTTTTAACATGTTTCAGCCTCTACCCACTGCCTCAACGGGTCATAGGACTTATTCAGGATACAGAACCCTCTGTTTTCTTACATACTATCCCTCTAAATAGGAAATACCTTGTTGCAGGGCTAAACGGTGCTGGCAATACTTGCCTACTTTTTAATACACTCGGGGCATGCTCCAGAATTTCACTGTTGCCGATCTTAACACGGGTCAGAGTGGGAACGTTCTCTTGTAGTCATACTTTCGTCATGGAGTAACGTCACCCTCCATGCCAGTGTCGACCCTCCGACGATGATAGCCAAGACCAGCCCCACTCCAAAACCGGCTTCAGCACAGAAAAATAAAATAATAATAACATTGTGTTGTTATCATTTTATTTGTCCTTTTTGCCCTGCTGAAAAGCAGTGGGGCAACGCTCCTCCGCATGAGCGGAGAAGCTTCTGCTGAAAAACATGACGACCAGGTCCCCATTAAAAAGGAGACCCCGGAATAACAGTGTGGTCCAAATACATTGACATTTCCTTGCCAAGATCCAAGTGATTTGATTCATCTCTAGAATGTTTTCAGACAATAAAGAGATGCTTTATTTCTAGACTCTGGATTAACACATTACTGAAATGGGGTTACCAATAATGTGATGCAGTCTGACCGATAATCCTCATCATATGTACTTACAATCTCAGGCTTGGTTACTACACCTTTCATTTAGCCATGTGATAGAGGAAGTAATGGAAGAATCATTGTAATTAGATGATGTGAACACATTCTGTCAGCTCGATCATGCATGGTAGCTGTCTCCTATTCTTCCAGCTTTCTTCTTTTAGTCAGTGATTATAAATGAATCAGTATGATCTGCACTTTATAATGTATTTGTGCTTCATCACTGGCCCGGGTTGGATTGGGATAAAAAAATTGGGCCGAGCCCTCTAACAAAAAAAAGTGGCCCACATTTGCGGATTGTATTTTTTCTCAAAACAGAGATTCAGTGTTTAAAAAATGTTATATAAAGAACTAAGGGGTTTCTATAAAAGAGGCACCTTTTCTTAACTTCACTGAGATTAAAAAAAATGCAAATGTTGCCAGGACTCTGTGCACGTATTAGTTCACAATGGTGACCCACATCTGAATGGAAGTGAGGCCACTTCTGCTCAGGCCCCTGGCCCCTGCTCAATCTGCATACATTAATGCGACGGCCCAGCGAGAGACTGGGAATGACACCTCCCAGGTAAAAGGGAGGAGGCAGAGGCCCATCTGCCACCAGAAAGGCTGCTCAGGCCCGCACTGGACCCCTGACGGCATCTGAACTGCACAGACACAGCCCATATCGGCCACCACGCTGGCCAATAAAGCGTCCCGCAGCTCGAATGCCGGCCCATTGCCAGAGTGCCCGTTTTACCAATCCGACCCTGTCCCGGGCATTGGTAAAGAATCTTATTAAAGTTAATGCGATTTATTCACATTCAGTTCCCTAATTCCTAGTATATGACTGTCCCAAACAGTTTGCAAAGGTCAGTGTGTGTGGCAATTGTTGTGGTTTGTATTTTGCATTGGTGGTCAAGCCACTACACGCCTTATCGGGACCCAACCCGTGTAGCTGTACATTGATTAGCTCCTTCTTGGCAGAGTCTCGTCCCTTCACGCTCCGGATTCCAGAAGAATCCCGTGTCCCTCCATGCTCTTAATTCCAGGAGATCCCTGTGTCCCTGCACGCTCCTGATTTCAGGAGATCCTTGTGTCCCTGAATGCTCCTGATTCCAGGAGACCCTCGTTTCCCTGCACGCTCCTGATTCTAGGAGATTCCTGTGTTCCTGCACACTCCTGATTCCAGGAGACCCCTGTGTCCCTGCACGCTCCTGATTCTAGGAGATTCCTGTGTTCCTGCACACTCCTGATTCCAGGAGACCCCTGTGCCCCTGCACGCTCCTGATTCTAGGAGATTCCTGTGTTTCTGCACACTCCTGATTCCAGGAGACCCCTGTGTCCCTGTACACTCCTGATTCCAGGAGATTCCCGTGTTCCTGCACACTCCTGATTCCAGGAGACCCCCGTTTCCCTGCACGCTCCTGATTCTAGGAGATTCCTGTGTTTCTGCACACTCCTGATTCCAGGAGACCCCTGTGTCCCTGTACACTCCTGATTCCAGGAGATTCCCGTGTTCCTGCACGCTCCTGATTCCAGGAGACCCCGTGTCCCTGCACTCTCCTGATTCTAGGAGATCCCTGTGTCCCTGATTGCTCATGATTCCAGGAGATCCCTGTGTCCCTGCACGCTCCTGATTCCAGGAGACCCCTGTGTCCCTGCACGCTCCTGATTCCAGAAGAATCCCGTTCCCTGCACGCTCCTGATTCCAGAAGATCCCTGTGTCCCAGAACGCTCCTGATTCCAGGAGATCCCTGTGTCCCGGCATGCTCCTGATTCCAGGAGACCCCTGTGTCCCTGTACACTCCTGATGCCAGGAGATCCCCGTGTCCCTGCACGCTCCTGATTCCGAAGATCTCAGTGTCCCTGCATGCTGCTGATTCTAGGAGATTCCTGTTTCCCTGCACGCTCCTGATTCCAGGAGATCCTTGTGTCCTTGCACACTCCTGATTCCAGGATGCCCCTGTGTCCCTGAACGCTCCTGATTCCAGGAGACCTCCGTGTTTCTGCACGCTCCTGATTCTAGGAGACCCCCGGGTCCCTGCACGCTTCTGATTCCAGGAGACCCTGTGTCCCTGAACGCTCCTGATTCCAGGAGATCCTTGTGTCCCTGCACGCTCCTGATTCCAGAAGAATCCCGTGTCCCTGCACGCTCCTGATTCTAGGCGATCCCTGTGTCCCTGCACGCTCCTGATTCCATAAGACTCCGGTGTCCCTGCACGCTCCCGATTCCAGGAGATCCACGTGTCCCTGCACGCTCCTGATTCCAGGAGATCCATGTGTCCCTGCACGCTCCCGATTTCAGGAGATCACTGTGTCCCTGCATGCTCCTGATTCCAGGAGATCCCTGTGTCCCTGCGTGCTCCCGATTCCAGGAGATCCCTGTGTCCCTGCATGCTCCCGATTCCAGGAGATTCTTGTGTTCCTGCACGCTCCTGATTCCAGGAGATTCCTGTGTTCCTGCACACTCCTGATTCCAGGAGACCCCTGTGTCCCTGAACGCTCCTGATTACAGAAGACCCTGTGTCCCTGCCCACTACTGATTCCAGGAGACCCCTGGGTCCCTGCACGCTCCTGATTACAGAAGACCCTGTGTCCCTGCACACTACTGATTCCAGGAGACCCCTGTGTCTCTGCACGCTCCTGATTACAGAAGACCCTGTGTCCCTGCACACTACTGATTCCAGGAGACCCCTGTGTCCCTGCACGCTCCTGATTACAGAAGACCCTGTGTCCCTGCACACTACTAATTCCAGGAGACCCCTGTGTCCCTGCACGCTCCTGATTTCCAGAACCCCCATGTGTCCCTGCACGCTCCTGATTCCATGAGATCCCTGTGTTAATGCACTTCAGCATAAATGCTCTGTCCTGCCATGACCAGGAACCATGACAACAGATCCGTTGTAAGTGCAGTCACAAAGGGGACTGAGAGGGAGGGAGGGCATCTGCGTAAGACCTTTGGTGGGGGGGGGGGGGGGAGTGGCAATACTAATAGGTGATCATACAAAGTGGAACAATGTACAACTTTGAAATCAAAAGCCCATGTACGCATGTTTTAGCACTATGACTTAAAAAGACCTGCTCACAAATATGCAGAGTCTCAGTTTTGCCAAGGCACTTAACCCCAGTTCTGAGCTAGTGTAGCTGCCCAGGCAAAATTAAAAACAGATTGAGCATCAACACACACAAAAAATGATGAAAAACATTTGCGCATGTTGGTCCCTAATTTCTGCATTGAGGTAACTAATTTTCCGATCAGCAAACTGCTTCTTTCCTGGTGTGCTGAAAATGTACTACAGTGGCACAATGAGATAAACTTAAGAACTAAACACAGTTCTAAAAGGGTCTAGTGTTCTTAATCTCTATTTTTAATTATTTTTTAAATTCACAAAAGTCTTCCACTCACATTAATAGTTTTCTACACACTTTAGCATATATATAACATTAACTCACGTTTACCCTGATCAGTGTATAGTGTCTAGAATCTGGTTCCGCAACAAAGCCGCGATGCAAAGAAGCAGCCACCGTGTAAAACGTCGATATAAACTTACACATTAACCAGTGCCAGCAAACAAAGTCCATTGGGTATCATTGTGTTCCAGTTTCAGTATCGTTCAAATTGATTATGCGATTAATATTTAAGATTGGCAGTTAAAAAAAAAATGAAATGAAGTTGAGTTTTGATAAGGTTTATTAAATGGTAATTTTTCCTCAGCCAGTTTCGAAATGTGTTCAATCAATCAATCAAACAGGGGAATTGTAAGCGCGCTACTCACCTGTGAGGGTCTCAAGGCGCTGTGGGGGTGGGGGAGGTTATGTTATGGTCATTCTTGCTTAAAAAACATCAGCAAATGTTGACTGCACTTGGGATCACTCTGAGGACAGGTACTTCTTTTGGATAAACATCATTAAAATATGCCAAATAACCTTGCAAAACAGAACAGTGACTCACGATCCTATTGCTTGACCCTCATTAGAAAAGTCAAAGTCACCCAGAGGGACACAAGTGAACTCTCCCCTGTCAAAATAATCTTCTACCTGCTGACACTGTAGCTCAGCCAGGAGAAGGGCATTTAACTTACAAGTAAACACCGACGCCATTTTGACTAGGCAAGAAGTCACCTGGGAGATTCCTAGGTACCATCACCCAACTCTCTTGAGTCTGAGGTAAAAACGGGTGGAGAGTAGCTACAGGGCTTGACATATGCACCACTAGGATAGGTTTTGCTATTTGGTGCTAAAGTGTGTTAAGTCTTGGAAATATGTCGCCTTCATGTAACGAAGAGGTGACATGATTGTTTGCAGACCTGTAGGCGGTGCAACAGTAATTACACTTTTTTGCCTACTCCTCTCACACAGACACTACAAAGTATCCAACTTTACCTTAAATTGTTTTTTACTGTTGCTCTCTGACCCTGCCTCTTATTTGCTGAAAGGTTGTTCAATGAACTGATTATCCCATCTGGGATGTATCGATTTTACTCCAGAGCTTCTCGTATTGAGTTTCCTGTTAGCAGCCTTTAGTTCCAAAGTTCATATACGTTGTTTGCAACTTTAATGCCTCTATGATATCCCTGCTCTCCTACTTTCCCAGAGTGCATTCATGTTTGAATTTGTGAGCCTCTGCTCAAAGTTCTTGTAGTTTAAACCAATGCAATTTTGGTAGCTCACTACTGAACTCTCTTCAGCCGGGTTTTGTCCTTCTGTGGACATGTGGGCATATTAACAAGTAAATGTCGGAGCACGGAGCTTTGCCAAATATGGCAGAACCCCACTCTGACATTTTCAAAACACAGGGATGTGCCGCATTCACAAGACTATGGCTCACACCTGTAATTTCCCTAGTGCTGGAACTAAATTTAGCTGCTTAGCGCCAATGCAGGCACCCTTGGACCATAGTGCAAGGGGGCCTGCATTGCAGTAAATGGTTATTTATGTGTTATTTATGTGGGAAGGTGTACCTTCCTGCACATAAACAATCACTAATGGGGATTTGTTACTTCTATGTGTGCTGCAGAATGCAGAACACAGAAGTAGCAAATTGTTATTTTTTAATGATTGTTTATGTGCAGGAAGGGACCCCTTCTTGCACATAAACAATCATTAATCACACTTTGCTCTTTCTATGTGTGCTGTAGAATGCAGCTCACATACAAAAAGCAAACAAGCATTTACAATGCAATAGGTCTCGCAGCATTACAGTTTGAGTTATTGGCATTGTGTATGACAATGCCAATAGCTATAACATTTGCAAATGTGACACCTATAGCATTTGTAATGCAATATGAGTTGTATTTACATGACTTAGATGTATTGATATTAGAAATAACAATGGCTTTTCATTTTTTTAATACTTAAATAAAAGTTATTGTAATTGAGTTGGCGGAAGGGTGAAGTGGGTCGTGTCCCCGAGTGATGTGGTGGTGTCCCGAGTGATGTGGTGGTGTCCCCGAGTGATGCCCCTGAGTGATGTGGTGGTGTCCCCGAGTGACGAGTGGTGCCCCTGAGTGATGTGGTGGTGACCCAGAGTGAAGTGGTGGCGTCCCCGAGCGAAGTGGTGGTGTCCCCGAGTGATGTGGTGGTGTCCCCGAGTGATGTGGTGGTGTCCCCGAGTGATGTGGTGGTGTCCCCGAGTGATGTGGTGGTGTCCCCGAGTGATGTGGTGGTGTCCACGAGTGAAGTGGTGGTGTCCCCAAGTGATGTGGTGGTGTCCCCGAGTGATGTGGCGGTGTTCCTGAGTGATGTGGTGGTGTCCCCAGAGTGATGTGGTGGTGTCCCTGAGTGATGTGGTGGTGTCCCTGAGTGATGTGGTGGTGTCCCCAAGTGATGTGGTCGTGTCCCCAGAGTGATGTGGTGGTGTCCCTGAGTGATGTGGCGGTGCATCCCTGCATGCTCCCGATTCCTGGAGATCCCTGTGTCCCTGCATGCTCCAGATTCCAGGAGATTCCTGTGTACCTGCACTCTCCTAATTCCAGGAGATTCCTGTGTTCCTGCACACACCTGATTCCAGAAGACCTCTGTGTCCCTGCACACTCCCGATTCCAGGAGATTCATGTGTCCATGCATGCTTCCGATTCCAGGAGATCCCTGGTTACCTGCAGGTTCCTGATTCCAGCAGACCCCTATGTCCCTGCACGCCCCTGATTCTAAAAGATCCCTGTGTCCCTGAACGCTCCTGATTCCAGGAGACCCCTGTGTCCCTGCATGCTCCTGATACCAGGTGACCCCTGTGTCCCTGTATGCTCCCGATTCCAGGAGACCCCAGTGTCCCTGCACGCACCCGATACCAGGAGATCCCTGTGTCCCTGAACGCCTCTGATTCCAGAAGATCCATGTGTCCCGACAAGCTCCTGATTCCAGAAGATCCCCGTGCCCCTGCCCGCTCCTGATTCCGGGAGGCCCTTGTGTCAATGAACGCAGCTGATCCAAAGAAACCCTGTGTCCCTGCACGCTCCTGATTCCAGGAGACCCCCGTATCCCTGCATGCCCCTGATTCCAGGAGACCCCCGGGTCCCTGCTTGCCCCTGATCCGCGCAGACCCCGTGTCCCTCAACGCTCTTGATTCTGGGAGTCCCTGCACGCTCCTGATTTTAGGAGATCCCTGTGTCCCTGCATGCTCCTGCTTCTAGGGGATCCCTGTGTCCCTGCATGCTCCTGATTCCAGCAGATCCAGTGTCCCTGCGCGCTCCTGATTCCAGAAGACTTCTGTGTCCCTGCATGCTCCTGATTCCAGGAGATCCCTGTATCCCTGCATGCTCCTGATTCCAGGAGATCCTTGTGTCCCTGCATGCTCCTGATTCCAGAGATCCTTGCGTCCCTGCATGCTCCTGATTCCAGAAGACTCCTGTGTCCCTGCACGTTCCCGATTCCAGGAGATCCCTGTATCCCTGCATGCCCCTGATTCCAGGAGATCCCTGTATCCCTGCATGCTCCTGATTCCTGGAGATCCATGTGTCCCTGTATGCTCCAGATTCCAGGAGATTCCTGTCTCCCTGCACGCTCCTGATTTCAGGAGATTCCTGTGTCCCAGCACACTCCTGATTCCAGTAGACCCCTGTGTCCCTGCATGCTCCTGATTACAGAAGACCCCCTTGTCCCTGCACTTCAGCATAAATGCTCTGGTCTGCCATGACCATGAACCAGGACCACAGATCCGGTGTAAGTGCAGTCACAATGGGACTGAGACGGAGGGAGGGCATCTGAGTAAGACTTTGTGTGGAGGGGGAAGGGGAGTGACAATACTAATAGGTGAAGATACAAAGTGGAACTTTGCAGTGTGTGATTTTTTGTTGGACCTGCGCCAGAGGCATCTCTTCAATCTGAATGTACAGCTTTAAAATCAAAGGCCCATGATAGCCTGTTTTAGCACTATGACTTAAAATGAACTGATCACAAATATGCAGAGTCTCAGTTTTTCCCAGGCACTTACCACCAGTTCTGAGCTAGTTGAGCATTAACACACACAAAAATTAGGAAAAACTTTTGCCCTTGTTGTTCGCTGTTTTCTGCATTAAGGTAGCTCCTTTTCCTATCAGCAATCTGCTACTTTCTTGATGTGCCGAAAATGTACAGCAGTGACACAATGAGATAAACTTAAGAACTAAACACAGTTCTAAAAGGGTCTAGTGTTCCTAATCTCTATTTTTTATTATTTTTTAAATTCACAAAAGTCTTCCAGTCACATTAATAGTTTCCTACACACTTTAGCATATAAGTAACATTAGCTCACGTTTACCCGGACCCGTGTATAGTGTCTAGAAAATGGTTCCGCAACAAAGCCGCGATGCAAAGAAGCAGCTACCATGTACAACGTCGATATAAACTTACACATTAACCAGTGCCAGCAAACAAAGTTCATTGGGTTCCATTGTATTCCATTTTCAGTATCATTCGTATTGATTATGCTTTTAATAATTAACATTGGCAGTTTTTAAAATTCTTTTCTGAAGTTGACTTTTTAAAAGGTGTATTAAATAGTCATTTTTCTTCAGCCAGTTTCGAAATGAGTTTCTGCTCCTGGGATCACTCTGAGGATAGGTACTTCTTTTGGATGAAAATCATTAAAATATGCACATATGAACAGTGACTCAAGAGGCTATTGCTGGACCCTCATTAGAAAAGTCAAAGTCACCTAGAGGGGCACAGGTGAACTCTCCCCTGTCTAAAGAGCCTCTACCAGCTGAGACTGTAGTTCAGCGGGAGAGGGCATTCAACTTACAAGCGAAGACAGACGCCATTTTGACTTGGCAGGAAGTCACCTGGGAGATTCCTTGGTACCATCACCCATCTCTCTTGAGTCTGAGGTAAAAAGGGGAAATGGACAGTTGCTGCAGGGCTTTATATATGCACCACTAGGATAGGTTTTGCTATAAGGTGCTAAAGTGTGTTAGGTCTTGGAGATATGTTGCCTTCATGTAACGAAGAGATGAAATAATTGTTTGCAGACCCGAAGGCGGATGTAGCAGTTATTAAGCATGTTTGCCTACTCCTCTCACACGGACATTACAAAGTATCCAGCTATACCCTAAATTGTATAATACTGCACGGGTGCCTGTATTGCAGTAATGGTTGTTTATGAGCGGGAAGGTGTCCCTTCCTGCACATAAACAATCACTAATGGGGATTTGTTACTTCTATATGTGCTGCAGAATGCAGAACACACAGAAGTAACAAACTGTTATTATTTAATGATTGATTATGCACAGGAAGGGACATCTTCCTGCACATAAATAATCATTAATCACATTTTGCTCTTTCTATGTGTGCTGCAGAATGAGGAAAAATAAAAGTATTTCTCCTCGTTTCGCCATTCTAATGCCTGCTATTCAGTGGCGTTAGTTTTTGCTCTACGTCAGATTTATTTACACCTCTCTGTAAATCTGGGGCAGTGTCAAAAACAATGGGTGTTGTGGTGGAACGCCCACAGCAACACCCATTGCACGCCCCTTTCACGCTAAGTGATGCGTTTAAAGGGGCCTTATTTACAAGCCAGTGTTAAGCCACAAAAAGTGGCTTAACAGTATTTGGTAAATATGGAGAGCTCATATCGCCACCAGAACGTTGCTAAAAGTGCCATTCTGGTGGCGATATCCCCTTTAAATATAATCCTCAAAAACTCCATTCAGCACTGAGAACGTGGAGAATGTGTATTGCTTCCAAGAGGAGATGGTGATATTCTATTTGATATGTGAATATGGTGGGTCATTGGAATCATGAGATTTTGCGGCTTCTGCGTTTCCATGTAATTATGGATTTGGATGTGCACCGCCTAATCCATTATATTCTGCTAAAAATGTGCTTTAGCTCAAACAGCTCAAATGAAACAATTCCTCTGCATTCAGGTACTAAAGAGGTGAGAACTCCAGCCAGATGGTGTTAATATCCCTAACAGATGTATGAGGAAACTGTTTTTGTCTACAGCAGGAAATAGATATCCTACATATTTCAATACATTTTAAATAAGTGGAAAGAATGTTCACAAATTGACAAAGACATTCTTAATTTAGAGGAGCCCCAAACAGTTTGTATCTCTTTAAGACCTGATGTCTTGAACCTTACAGTGCCTTGTAATGAGATGCTTACACAATAAATGTGTACTGCACAGAACTGTTCTGCAATAGTGTTTCTTGAAGGGAAGGGGAGATTACTGAAACTTTATGGTACAAATTGGTAATAATTCAACACTGAGCTCCAAAAGGCAAGTTTTAAAATATAATTAGCCGAATAAACGAGGCACACCTTTTATTACAAGACTTGTATCGATGTATGTTTAGGGTTCACACACATTAGTTAAACTGTGGGAGGTAAAGAGAATAGTATTTTTTAAATGATGTACCTGTGTATCAATGCAAGACAAAATCATTAATTAATTGGTTTAATTGTGTGGCAATATCTATGCGTGTTGCTGACCTTGATTAAAAGATAGATATTAATGTCACTGAGCTGCTAGGGAGCCGCTTGCAGCCCGACTCCGACAACATCACTCCCAGCGTGGCCTGTGTTTCACAACCGTGTGGACCTTGTGTCTGTATGCGGACAACGTCAGAGTATACATGAAGAATCCACGCAACATTTTGGATCCTTTGATCAGGGAATCACTAGATTTGGGGGGTATCTGGGAGTACTATAAATTGGGCAAAGTCGGTGATCTTTCCGCTCACGGCAGAGACGGAGGAGCTCGCCTCGGAGTTCTGGCTTCAGTGGGCAGACTAGCCAGTGAAATATCTGAGGGTATAACTGAGTTGAGATCCTGATGAACTTTGGAGCACCAATTACGGTCATCTGATGACTTGGTTGGAGGGGCGGGTGGAAACCCGGATGAAGGTCCCGTTATCAATGACCTGCAGATTGGCCATAGCAAAGATGATTGGCTTACCCAAATTCCTCTACCTGTTACTTAGCGTCCCACTACAGCTCTGTTTCTGGGGGCAACTCCGGTCGCGTTTGGTGGAGCTTGTGTGTGCAGGAAAACACCCCATGAATGCATGGGAGATACTTATGCTCCCCTTCGAGCAGGGTGGACTGAGAGCACCCAGATACGGGCCTATATTACTATCTATCTGCACTCCTTAACCCGGTTTACCATTCCCCCTCTACATTTCTTTCCCCACAAGATGTATGTCTTGGCTATGCTACATGTTAATAACTCATATTATTGCGTAATCTTATGTTTTTTGTCCTATGTCTATACCTGGCTCCTGTAATTTGATGTAATTATGTAACCTGTAACTGCCTGATCCTCATGTACAGCGCTCTGATACCTCCGGTTCTAGCCAGTGCTATATACAACTTTGCAAATAAATAAATAGTGCACAGCCGCAGTTTGCACATTGCTGGCTATACCCTAGAACATTTCAAGCTCATACTGTGCTTGAACATGACCATGCAGCCTCGTGCCTCCTCCAGATGGCACGTTACAAGACCCCTAGACACCCAAAAATGGCAATTGACACAGTCTGCTGCACAGTGTCGGCTTGATAGTCTCTTTGCCCCTTCGATCCCGCTCCTTGGACATCCCTCTTTTCTCATCACGCTTGACACTGGTACTAATCGAAAATTGCAGAACTAAAGGAGATGATGGACGGAGTGTTGAACAATGCAAGCACTCACCCCCAGTCAACTGATCTGGGTTTAATCCATCATCATTATTTAGCTCCCACCACCCCAGTTTGGGCATGGCCATATGCAAATCAGTCAGACCCTGTGCCTTATGGGAACAGTCCAGCCCAAACTGCCAAGCCGTGTCTTCCCTGGACCGGAAACAAGCACCCTGAGACCGGTTTCTGGCTAATCAGCCGTCATCAGCCAGGCTAGCTTGAATCCAGTGGCAAAGTGAGCAAGGGACCCATGTCTGGGCATACCCTGCCAACTTAGGGCGAACAAAGCATAACCAAAGAGTATGATGGACGGAGTGTTGAACAATGCAAGCACTCACCCCCAGTCAACTGATCTGGGTTTAATCCATCATCATTATTTAGCTCACTCCGCCACCCAGTTCAGACATGGCCATATGCAAATCAGTCTGACCCTGTGCCTCATGGGAACAGTCCAGCCTGAACTGCCAAGCCATGTCTGGAATCAAGCTATACTGGCATATGAGGGCTGAAAGCCCAAAACCCGTCCTAGGATGCTTGTTTCCAGTCCAGGGTGAACCTGGCTTGGCAGTTCAGGCTGGACTGTTCCCATGGGGCACAGGGTCAAGACTGATTTGCATATGGCTGGGTTCAAACTGGAATGGCATGGTGAGCAAAAAAACGATGGATTTAGACCCAGATCTCTGTACTGGGGTGAATGTATGACATTGTTCTGCATTCTGTCCATCAACTGTTGCTTTTGCATTTGTCACCCCGAGTGGGACGGGTATGGTCAGACGTGAGTCCCATGCTCTCCATGCCACTGGAATCAAGCTATCCTGGCTGATGAGGGCTGAAAGCCCGAAACCGGTCCTAGGATGCTTGTTTCGAGTCCAGGGAGAACCTGGCTTGGCAATTCGTGCTGGACTGTTACCATGGGGCACAGGGTCAAGACTGATTTACATATGGCTGGGTTCAAACTGGAATGGCATGGTGAGCAAAACAACGATGGATTTAAGCCCAGATCTCTGTACTGGGGTGAATGTATGACATTGTTCTGCATTTTGTCCATCAACTGTTGTTTTTGCACTCATAGAAAATTGCGCCAGCTGCAACTCACCACCATGGGTGCCATCTATCCAGATGGCACCTTCATTAAACAACAGCAGGCCCTGCAGGTTCCAGATACAACCATGCTAGACACAATCACGTATTATCAGCTGCAAGCGGTGGTCCATGCACTCCATTATTCCTTTCCTACAGTGACCCTTACGTTTCAGGTCCTCGAAGCCATCCTTGCGAATCTTCCCCACGCAAGCTCATCACCAGACTGTAGGCTGGTATGGAAGTGGTGGCTGCGGTTTCAGATCCCTGGCGCTGGGCTGATGCCCTTGCTACTTCCATTTTAGAAGGTCAGTGGTGTTCCTGTTGCACTCAGTTGTTGGCCCTCTCGCCAAATTACCGCATGCCCCTAGTGCATTTCAAGTACTTCCACAGACTTTACCGCCCCCTAGAGCAGCTGCACAAGATGGGCCTTTGGGAGGACGCATACTGCACATGATGCTCAGTGTGATGCGCTGATTTTTTACATTTAGCTTAGGACTGCCTGTGGGTGGGACAATGCTGGCACACCGTCTTGGAAACCATTGCAGAAATCACATGTCTCCAGTTGGAGCACCCGCGTAATGTTGCGCTCCTGGGGTATGTCAGGGAAGTTCCCCCGGAAATACGGAAGTTGACTGCACTCCTGATTTTGCTCACTAAGCGGCGGGTGGCGATGCACTGAGTTCCCCGCCCTGTGCCGCGACTGGCTGATTGGCTCCAGGATGAAGCTTAGTGTCTTGAACAACTAACTGCATTCTGGGAACTGTTGTCTCCAAGCCATGGCAGCTCCTCCGCTAAGGCGGAGGAGCGCCGCACCACTGCGATGCAGCAGTGAAATAAAGAAAACATAAAATTAAAGTAACTAGATGTTATTACCATTTTATGTTCTTATGCTGCAGCAGCCTTGCGGGTAGGGCCGGGCTGCTCACACAGGAGCAGGGGGAGGAGTGGTTTGCCCACTCCAAGTGCGCATGAATGTTTGGCCAACCAGTTCAGGCCGGCCAAACATTCATGAGCACTTTTCATGTTCTCCACTCAGGCTGCATTACAGCCTGAGTGGAGAACATGCTTAGGCTCCCACTGACTGTCTGAGCACCAAACCATGGCACTCAGACCAATCGCAACGCTGCTTTGCAATGTTGTGATTGACTATGGGGAGCCTGGTGCTTCCTCCTTCCTGTTCTGGCCGGAAAAGACAATGAGGGACGCGGAGGAGAGATGCAGAAAGCAGGTACATTTTTCTATATTTTTTTACACCCCCTCACCCTCCACCCCAACCCCCGATCGGTGCCAGCCGCCACTGCCCCTGAGGTCCTGTCCTCAAGGTATTTGGTGTCCCCTGGAGTCATGTTTGAGGGAAAGGGCTGAGGAGTGGGTGGAGGTCACTGCTACTGCTACGTACATGAGAGAAGCAGATTAGATGCCAATTTGCATTGTCGCAGGTGGAGCTCCTGTAGATGAGTCTTGAGTTCACTGCAGGATGCGCCCAAGTCATGCCTTCATGGGGGCCTGAGTGGAGCCCCTACTACAGGATCCCCGTCCGTTCCTGCCTTGCTGGGTGGATTTCTGTCCCTCGTCCTAACCCTTCCCTCTCCCTCCTAGTCACGCCGGAGAGAGATACAAACTTTGCAACTCTACTGTTTAAACATATGATCCAAGTAAGCTTTAAGATCTATTTGCACTGTGTTTTGGCATGGATTGTAATGCTGTACTTTGTATCTCTATCTGAAAAGTCAAAAAAAAGAAATTAGGGAAAAAATGCCACAGAACCTGCTGCATACTTGGCTGCATAATATGTAGCATAAGTTGCTTCTTTTAGTCTAATTCAGTCAACAATGTCGCATAGTGTTGTCTTGGGATACTGCATAATTCTACGTGTGCCTACAGGTGACCCTTTTACTGTGGGATATAACTCTGAAATGCTCACACTCCACTCATAGCCATCTCCCTCTCCCCTCACCCCTCATCTCCCCTACCATCCACCCACCCACGGAGGCGCCAGTCCCTCAGATCTCTGGGGGAATTGTAATCTGAAAATTACCACCAGGCTACCACCATGCCATCCAAGTCACTGTCTCTTAGATCAGAAGGGCTCTCTTGCAGAGGCCTAACTATTATGAGTGCAGCAGATATAGCAGCAGTTGCACCAAGGCGCACCAGGGGTTCATAGAGCACCAGTTATGGTGGTCTTGTACAACCCAACCAATTTCCTTGTATTCCAATAAGGCTAGAAGCAATTTTGTACCACCACACTAAGGCAAGGTGCAATTCTCACATTTTAGCTTGTTACTCCTGCTGTTGATGGGCTCCCGGGTGCAGGGCTCCTTGGAATTTTCTTCCTCGATAGGACGGAAATGTGCAAGAATTCGAACAAATTTCGGAAAGTCGACGGAATCTCTGTAAGAAAACAAAACACACTGATGAAACAGCAAGTTTCAGAAACTGTGGGCTCAAGAATATGAATCTGTTGGCTTCAGATTTAAGGATCTGATGTGCTGAATGTTCTATTACCATCAATTTTATAATGCACTGTCACCATTTGTACGCACCTGAAGAACTTTGAGCGTTTAGGAGCCTGCACTGGTCTCTTCATTTTCAAATACACACAGCAACTGTTTTGCAATATATAGGATAAAGCTGATGGGTAGCGAAGAATGGTCTGGTCAATGTATTGTTCAGTAATGGCTTCCATTGGCTAGTGGGACAAGCATGATGTGTCCAACTCAGTGATGGATCTTTATACAGCATTTTGACCCTAGTTACAAGAGAGGGCTGCAAAATGGCTTGGATATTACCCACCCCCGGAGTTACAAGTTGGATCCTCAGGGTGCCCTTAGGAATGAGGAATTAGCAGGGGAAATCAGTAATTGCAGATTATTGTTATTACTTTAGATTTCTAAAGCGGACAATTGCCTAAAGAGGTGCCCTGGCCAGATACGGTCAGTCACACTCTAACTCACCATTATCTAGTAAAAAGCCAGGTTTTGATGGATTTACTGAACTGGCCAAGATCTGGTGACTTTCGCAGCAACATTGGTAGATTCTCTCACAGACGAGCTACATGCATCAAAAATGCTCCACCTCCAGCGCGAGAAAGTCTATATTTTCCTGAACCAAGAGACCGGCATCTGTGGACCTCAGCTGGAGTACTGGTCAATAATTCCTGAGCTTATTCCTCAAGGAAAGAGGTCCCATCATATGTGTAGTCTTTTAAACAATGTCAAGCTACTTAAAGAGAATCCTCTGGCCTGCTGGTAGCCAATGGATCTGATTAGCCCAGTAATTCCACATTTTATTCTAATTTTCACAAAGAGATTTTGTCTGTCTTTCGCAGCCAAAATTTGCATGTGAAAATAAACACATCTGTGAAAACAGTGAGCATCGCATAATCCCGATGCAGCCAGTAACTTCTGTTATCAGCCACATCCGAATTAAGTGGTCAGTCGTAGTAAGGGTCTATGCATATGGATGTGTGTGCCTTGGGACTTAGGGGGTGATTTATATGTTGGTGGTATGTAAACGATATTGCGACAGCAATGGGGTACACATACCGCCAACATGAAGGTCCGCCCGCGAGATTTAAATGTGGGTGGACCTTTCATTTTGGCCCCGGGGAGACTACTCTGTCTCCGCCTTGGCCAAACTACGCCGACGGCCCTAGGGGGAAAGGGCCCTTGAAGTAATAACTACATGTCCATCTGCTCAATTTAGATGGGCAAAAATTTATTTCTTTTTTATTGTGTCTTATCTCTTGGTAAAACCTGACAGCAAGGAACAGTAAAAACATGATAATGCTCCCCCGCCATGAGTGAAGGCTTCCATGGAGAGGAGAATATTATATTTTTTCTTTACAAAAATAAAATCCCATTTCAGGAGAAATAAAAATGACTCTGTTCTACTGGGCTGTGCCCTGCTTATGCAACCCCCTAGCACAGAGTAATATGCATTATCAGAAACCACAGTGATGGTGGTTCCAGGTAATGGTTTTATAAATCACTGCTAGCTTGGCGGTCATTTAAAAATCAGTAGGGGCGGCTCTCCACTATGGGGATGGAATAATTTACGCCATCCATCTGGCGGAATGGCGGGCCGTCCAAAAAGAAAAAAAGCAACCTCTTAGCCTTTAGTTTTGATCTTCTGGTGTTACTCATGATTGTTTCTACTCAGCCTTAGCTTAGATGTTCTGTGAAGAAGCCTCTTTAGCTTATTATATGCCTTTGATGCAATGCAGTGTGTATGTAGGTTTAGTTCGTTTAAGCTAGGTTGATCAGAACAATACTGACATGACTGCTTGTGAGAAAATGTGGATATCCTGTTGATGTGTCAATACATATCCAAATAGCTGGTTTGGATGACGCGTTTTGCTGTTAATGGTGCCATGGGTGTGTCTATGGCTTTAAGTGGGATGGGTCCTGCCGGTACTGAGCACCGGCAGTTCTAAAAAGCAGGTGCTGAGACGGATCCCTATCAGGCTCTCCATTTTTGCCCTCATCCTCAGGCTGAAAAAATAAATCTTTAATTATAAAGCAGTACGACCCTTCACTGCCTGTGATGTAACTGCGAAAAGACTTGTTACAGTTCTTTCAAAGTCTTGTCATTTTAGAACAGAAGCATTTTCAATATCATATAGAATGAAGTCATAGTTGTAGCTTAGTTATCTTATGCAACTAACAACCATTGACAAAGCCAAAGCTTGTTGTAGGTATAATGTTACTTGTTGTATTTTATATCTGGATGCAAAGACAGAAGCAGCAAAATACCAGTCGGGAGGCGCACTTTGCTAAACTCAGGGTTTTAGCTCAAGTGTTTTTAAGCTATGTCCTTAATACTTAGACCACGCCCCTATGAGAGACCTCCCAGTTTTTTCGTCCCACTTAAAACCCTGGGTGTGTCAACTGTAATCTGTTGGTGTACAGGTCAAGGGTGAACAGAGCTGACAGCAATGATACCTCATTGGCCAATCAGACAGTCGGAGGTCCTGAGCGGGGTACACCAATATAGGTGATAGAGTTACACACTGATGACTCAAGGTATGGCGCTGCGAGATCATAGTGAGAACAGAAACAAATGAAATAATGGCCCCTAGTGACTAACCTGAGTACAACACTGACCAATGTTCTTTGGAAGCAGAGAAACAGTGGTGCAGTGATGATGACTAGTGACTAGTCAGTATGATAACAACTGTTATGTCATATGTTATGTTATATAGATTTATACAGTGCACAGCTACTCCCATACTCCCATAAGTATCCCGGCACTAAAAGACAAAAGGCACCTACAGATAAGACCTATGCAGATTGTCGGAAAAGGCAGGGGGCAGATTTACAAGCCCCGTAAGCCACGTTTGCGCCCCCGTTGCGTCACTTCTGTGACACAACGGTGGCGTAAAGCCAGCACCATGCTGCAGGGTATTTACAACGTGACACATCTAGGGAGATGCGTCACGTTGTAATGCCCTGTGCCATATGAAACCTGCATCGGGGGGGGGGGGGTGTTCCGGCGCAGGAACGCCTCGCAAGAGTGGCTGAGTGAAATCTACAAGATTTGACTCAGTCACTTTCACTACCCCGCTGCGTCAAAACCTTGCGCCTGCTTGAAGCAGGCGTAAGGCTTGTCGCACCATGTTGGACATAGGCAGGGTTGGAACAGTGCTGGAGTTGTGTCGCGCCCACGACACAACTCCGGCACTGCACCAACCTAATGCCGGCAGATGCGACACTCATCTGTGTATCCTTGCGCAATGATGCGCCACATTATAAATGTGGCGCAAGGGTAAACTTGCGTGACACATCTTTCCTGGCGCATCCCTGCTGATTTGCAGGGGTGCGCCAGGAAACGTAAATCTGCCGCCAAGACTTTAATTTTTTCTTAAAGACGGGAAGGTCCCATGTTAAGCACAGCTCTCTAGGAAGCTTGGTCCAGTTAACATGCCCTAAGCAAGAAAATTATCTGCCGCCTGTTTTAAGATAGCAGATATGAGCACGTGTTCAAAAGAGGAACGCAGGGCGCAGACAGGTATGTAGTCATGGATCCTCTCCCTCAGATAGCTGACCCCTGAGCCACGCAGGGCCTTATGCACTAAAACCATAGCCTTGATTGTATCCTCTTTCTTATTGAAAGCCAATGAAGAGCCTCCAAATGGGCAGTCATGTAGGAATTGAGGTCTTGGAGGGAGCAGAAAAGCCTCACTGGACCAGCGAGACAGTGCTGGCCAACAACAAATGTGACTGATTAAAGTTCTGAAAAGAGATCTGTATTTTTACTCAATAAAAAATCCATGGCTGCATGTTTGGATCAAAACCTAGACCAGGGACAACACAAACAGCAGATACTCAAAGATTTCACTCGACAGACTTTGACACGCAACCACCCATGCCGTTTGGAGGGGCACAAGATCCACTGCCCTTGCATGACAACACTGTCATCATTGGCACAGGTTTGGTGGAGGTTCTCAAGACCTACGGCAACCCTCCATGCAACCCAACTACATGATCAACTTTCAGGAAGGCTAAGTTGGAAGGTGTAGGATACCCTCCCCCTTACACAACATGTCCGTGACACTAGACCAACCATTCAAACCACCCACTCAGATCAATGTGGTTGGGTATGAAATGCCCCTATGGAGAACCGCGACTGGATGAATCACAAATGATGTCTGCACAAAGCACCAAGAGGCAAGTGAACTGGTAAGCGCTGCACCATACAAATACCAAGTTCGAAATATAACAATATGTAATTGCAGGGGCGTCTTACTCTGTTGTGGAAATTAGAGCCGGAGATTACATTGGAGACAGAGCAGGGTACGAAATCCTGGGGTAAGATTCCAAAACCTTTGGTCTGATTTGAGCTGGACTGAAGATGCAAGTAAAATTTAAAAGGGTCATACTCTAAATGCCCAATCTCTGTAAGACATACTGGGAACAGGCAGGACACAGAAAAGTAAACTGTGTGGTTGGGAAGGTACCCAGCAGGCCTGAAACCTGCAATGTTTTTCCTGTGATCATGTTCCTGGAAAATGCACAGATGGGGTAGACCTATTGGATTGAGTACCCCTAAATCTGCCACATAAGGACAAGCAGAGTGAAAGTAACCAAGAGGTGGGCCATTTGAGAGCTGGGCAGGACGTAGTGCTTGTGGCATTGCGTGGGGCTGTATGGGTGATGTACCCGGCCTGGGCTAAGACTGGGAAAGGTGGCATCTTGTTTGGACCAGGCTTTGGGCCTGTATATAGTTCTTGGAATATCTCCAGGTTTAAAAGACCTGCTAGAGTGCTACGTGTTTGGGAGGCATGGTTATCCTCAGATACAATTATTTAGAAGATAAAACTATTTCAGTTTCTCTTTGAGTAGGAACCAAGCAGCCCGGCTGTCTTCATTAATGTGAGACAACTGATCTCTGAGACAACCATTCCATAGTCAACTTGCTCTATCTCTAACCCTGCTCTTGTCAGTGTCTAGATGCGCCACCTCCAGCTCCCACCTGTGGGGGGAATCAGGTACCCCAGTTCATGACCTGTAGAAGGAGACAATCAATGAAACCATCACCTTCAGAAGGTGACAACCACCCATCCATTGCCAATAGCAGTAAAAAACTACCCAATCCATTCTCTCTATCCAGAGACATATATCCTTCCCATTGCCTATAGAAAGTGAATGCCACTGAGCTCTAAGTCGTAGAAGGACACAAACAATATGGCTGTCAGGATTGTCACAAGAAGGGGAGCTGCCGGGGCTATTTGCCCCAAGCCCCACTCTTTACAGCGCCTTGTGAAACCACTGCTAAATGTATTTATAAATTATCAACAAGGGTGGCAACCTTACCTGCTGCTAGGTGTTATCATAAAATCAGAGTAGGCCACCATATCACGCATGTGACCTGAGCGCCACCAAAGTTTCTGACAGGCCTGGTGAGCGCTGATGCGCCAAAATGTCAAGGGTAGCAAAAGTGACTTCACGCATGCTTTGACTGGCAATGAAATCAGTAGGTCTCGCCTTGGTCTCACTGCTTGTCCTACAACAGCCTCATATTAGCTGCATACTTTTGGTGTTAAGCTGAGCGCGAGGTGTGAAAACTACTGATAGTAAATAGCTTCTTGCCCTGCTACTGCCTTCATGACCGCTAAAACCAAGGCCACTGGAATTATGTGGCAGGAATTGACCAAATTATGTGGCAGGGTTGAGTAAATTATGCAGCAATAAAAGTCAAATTAAGAGGCATAATCCACCACTTTTTGTATTAGCATTACTTCATTATTTCGCAATTTTAAAACTTGATACCACTGTCTAGGCGTTGGTTGTACTCCATTAGTACCAGTTTAACACCCAAATATAGCAATAAGCAACAGAAAGGCGATCATTCAACCTTTGAGAAGGACCTTCCACCGCGCAGCAACACTTGTTGCTGCATTTTAGTAACTTTTGAACAATTTGAGCTAGAAACTAAATTCAATCGCATAATTCTAGTGGCCCTGTCTAAGACCAGTATAGCTAATTCGGCGCTAAATGCCTTGAAAAGTGCACCAGTTTCTACCTCTGGTTACCTCTAACTGATATCGATAACAACTACCCCACCCATCAGTAGTGGAGGACAGAGAGTACAAATGTAAACCTGTATTAGGAGTAGGAGGCAACTACTCCCATTTTCCCAAGTGCCTCAGGCTCCAAACAGCTTTGGCGGCCCTCGGCTGCAGTTGTGTAGATCTAATCAAATGAACGAGGCTTGATTAACTTACCCATCGCCAAAGAAAGCGCTGATGATTCTGTCCCCCAGCGGGTTCACTGCCAGCTCCCCGATACAGAGGAAGTTCTGTTTACTGCAGAGAAGACGGTGGGACAGGGGGAAGGCGAGGGAGGAAAACATAACGACATAAAAGAAACAAAGAAAGTGAAAGAAGAGTAGAGAGGAAGAGAAGGAAGAAGTGTGGATGGGAAGAAGACAGGAAATGGGAGGAAAGTTCAGAAGAGGAGCCAGAAAAGGAGAACAAATGAAATGTTGAAAAAGTATGAAAATGTGGATGAAAGTGATGGGCAAAGCAAATGGATGGGAGAGTATGGTAATAGAAAAAGGAAGGATAAAGAATGAAAGGGAAAGGGAGGGAAGAAGTATGGGGAGGAATAGAGTGGAAAAAGGGAAGGGAAATTGAAAAGGAGAAGGGGAGGGGTGGGAAAGTAAGGAGTTAAGTGATGTGACATAGCACCCATGGAAAATATATGAAGTTAAAGAATGGGTAAGAAAGGGGAAGGACAATGAAAAGGGTAGTAAGGAAGAGAATCCATGTGAAAGGGTAAAACAAAGGTAAAGAAAAAGAGGAGAATTGAAGGAAGGGTATAGAAGGAAGAGGAGAGGAGAAGAGTAGAGTAGAGTAGAGTAGAGTAGAGTAGAGTAGAGTAGAGTAGAGTAGAGTAGAGTAGAGTAGAGTAAAGTAGAGTAGAATAGAGAAGAGAAGAGAAGAGAAGAGAAGAGAAGAGAAGAGAAGAGAAGAGAAGAGAAGAGAAGAGAAGGCATTACATTCATAGTTAGGGACTGGGTGTCACAAGAGTCAAACATTAAAAAAAGAAAGTGTTAAATCAGTACTACACTACAAATAACATTGTACTATATGAACTTGAGATTGCACCCCAAGCTACCCAATATATGCCTTAACTCTGAGTCTCTATCACCAAAATTGGCGTGTCCACTCCCTTAGGGTCTTCAATGATACATTATAAACCCCAGGCCAAGGAGGTGCCCTGTCAACAACAAACTATTACCTCAAGCCCAAGCTGCATCCTGGCAATGCACACTAATGTCTATGCCTAAAATCAGATATGCGAGACTGGGCGGTCAGTCAATTTCAGTCCAAACAGCACGGGCCTGGAATGCCTTGCCGCTCTCTCTGCGATCAGCAACTTCATTGGCAGGATTTAAGAAAGGGCTAAAAACCCATCTTTTTAATCTTAGTATCTAGTTCTCTGCTTCTTTCTTTATGGACCGGGCCAGTTTAGTGCCTACATATCGCGCCAGGATACTCTGTAGTAGCAGAGCACGTAATAAAATATTTTATAACATAACATAACATAACTAATGACTCAGACTCAACCCTCTCATACAAACTACCCCCTCATACCCAGTTTTCCTAGCACACAGTGTGCTATCCAGCCTCTGCATGAATCTCTTTTTCTCTGTCCATCTACCACAAAAGGACACTACTTAGTATGAATAAAAATTATTTAAATAATTCTAAGCATAATGGATTGCAGAAGGTTATTTTTGATGATACTATCACTGTCTTCCCTTGACTTAATAAAAAGCTCAAAAGCAGCACATCATCACCTCAATGATAGGAAATGCACTGATAAGTAAAAAACAAAGAGTTCTCTGACTTCTCACGGTCTGTGAGACATATGCGAATTGCAGCTCAGCTGGCTGCCGACACACACAGCAGAAAAGTAACATGTGGGCCTTGCCCTCCTCTAGTCTTAAACCAGTTCCGGATTACCAAATAGTCAAAGTAGTCACCGGCCTATGGGCTCACTCCTTTTAGGGGCCCCGTGATAATGGATCAAAATATTATTGATTTGATCTTAAAAGCAAATTACAATCAAGCTTTCTTCAATTATTTCCAAAAGGTAGAAAAAAATTAATCAACTTAAAGAAACAAAAACATTACATTTCAGACTCTATAGAGAAAATACGGTATTAATGTAATGTACCCATTGAATATTTAAAGTTATGTTGGTTTATTTAAAAAAAAAAGTTTTGTTTATTAACATTAATAATTTCGTTTTATGTAAAAAAAATTGGTTTATTAAAATTGTTGGTTGGTAAAATTAAAAACGTATTAAGAGATAATTTGCGAGGGAGGGGGGCGGAAATTTGGACTACCCTTGGTGCCTCCACTGGGTTTAATCCGGCACTGATCAAATCCACCCAGGTGTGAGTAGAAGATTCTTGTGCCCTGTTGCCCACTGGCCTGGCCTTCTTTCCGGGTCTTTCTCATTCACGTGCCCCACTAGCTGCAGCTCTCAGGGGGGCTGCTTTGCATTTTACAGGCCTGGCCTGTACTTTAAGTCAAGCCGATAAATATATTCGGAAAAGCAGAGAAATCGGGTATTTTTTCACTTCTAAAACATAATCCCAGCACTGCAAACATAATGAAATGAGTCAAAAAGTATTTGAGAGCGGTCTAAATTGCTTCAGAATGATTATTAGAGCAAACAGAGGGATACTTGACATGTTATAAAACAATCCTGACTATTACAACACAAATTATCAATATTTTTCTAAGAAAGGCGGTAGCCCTGTCTGTACCTGAGGAAGCCCTTGCCTTCCTTGTCCAGCGCCTGGAAGCGATGGTGCAGGCGGATGATGCTGGATAGAGAAACTAGATAAAAAGATAAAGTTGTCATATTAACACCTGTTTGATGCATTCTGACTTCCTGAGATCCCAAGCAATGTTTTTGTTTTTTTATTTGCTACTATTAAATGTTTCTTATTTCGCTATTCATGTGGCAAGCAAGGTACACTCATGTGCAAGCAGTCAGAGTTATACATACATTACAGCTGTTATGAGCACATATGTTTAACAAGATTACTGCATACGTGTTAACTCATCTAACAATAGGATACAGCCTCTGGTGGGCAGTATTGTTAGTAAAGCTTGAAGTGCTCCTTCTTGCCAGAACTGAATCAATAGCAAACAACGAAACAATGTACAACTTGTAAGGGGTCACAGGCAGACACGATATGTATGACTGATCTCCTGCCTCGTATCAGGCAAAAGTGTCAGCTGCAGAAAGTGTTGCCAAGGATAGGTTTCCCGACTGAAGGCAGCTACAAGGGAGATTCATGGCATTTTCAAATGTTACAGGTGGTAGATCAAGAGGAGATGATCCTGTGTGAAACTTAGCAATGGTTCCTAGGATTTTGGGTCCGCCATTTTGGAGGGCGAGGCGATCAATCAGAGCTGGCCTTCACTTTAACCCCTTGAATGCTGATGACGAGCTGGGCTCGTCATGGCGTAGCCCGCTCGCACGCGGATGACGAGCCCAGCTCGTCATGTAACATGCGTTTTTAAAAAACTCAGCGTGCGAGCGGAATTCCGCCCGCACGCAT
This sequence comes from Lissotriton vulgaris, assembly GCF_964263255.1. Taxonomy (NCBI): domain Eukaryota; kingdom Metazoa; phylum Chordata; class Amphibia; order Caudata; family Salamandridae; genus Lissotriton; species Lissotriton vulgaris. Next base: position 909,675,409 of record NC_141697.1, read on the forward strand.
GCGGTTAAGGTAGGAATGAGCAGGGTACAAATTCCACAGTAGGGTTAGTCCATCACTATGCTTCTACAGGGCAGGGTGTCATCCTTGATTTGAGCATGAAAGGTTTCGATCAGCTCGCCCCACCTCTGCCACAGAGGGTAGGGTATTTCCGAAGGCCCCTGTCCTCCTCTCGCCTAAGGGCTGTGCTTTCAGTATCTGCCCAGGAACTACACTATGCCACACAGCTTCTCAGGTACACACAACAGACTTCCAGAGACATGCCATAGACCTCATTGCCAATATAAGGGCCAAGTCTAGGAAACGAGATAAGACTTTATCGGCCAGATTCATCATGGTCCCGATTTGCGAGTCCTTAATAGCGATTATTAAGGAATCGCTATTAAGGACTCGCAAATCGGGATTCATGTAGGAATCGCAATTGAATTTGCGATTCCTACTGATTCCTTATTTGCGATTAGCTAATTACTAATTGCAAATAAGGAATGACTCCCCATTCATGAATGGGGAGTCATTCCTTATTTGCGATTAGCAATTAGCTAATCGCAAATAAGGAAGCGATTCCAAGGGTGCCAGGGGTGTCTAAAGGACACCCTGTAGCACCCCTATAATGCAACCTACATTGGTGTTGCACACACACATGTCCAAAGGACATGTGTGTGTGTAACATGCAACTTAGAAAAATGCTTTTAAAAGCATTTTTCTAAGTTTTCGCAATTTACCACGAGGTTTGACCTCGCGGTAAATAGCGGCCAAAAATTGCGATTTCGCAATTTTAAAATGGATCATGGATTGCATTTAAGGAATCTCAAATAGAGATTCCTTTAATGCAATTCCTCGCAAATGTGCGAATTCTTAATTAGCAAATTTTGCATTCGGGATGATGAATCCCAAATGCAAAAATTGCACTCGCAAAGGGCCAGATTCTCAGAATCTGGCCCTTTGCGAGCGCAATTTAGCTTGATGAATCTGGCAGTATGCTTTTTAGAACAGTTGAACATTCCCAGGGCAGAACCCACTAAGATTGTTATGCCCCAACAGCATCTGTAATTGATCTCTTACCTTAGTCCAGAGGTGTGTTAGTGCAGGGCATATCCAGTACTTATTTCGCATTTCAGCACCCAATAGTAGTAATAGTAAACAAGGGCAATGGGATTCTGCTCCCAGAAAGAGTTTATCTTTCTGGGGGTCAGACATGATGTGGTTAGAATGTAAAATTGGTGAATTTTGAATCTCTTATTTCTAGATACCGTGAAAGAGAGCGAGAGGATACAATACCATTCAGCGTCATTAGACTCTCTGCCTAGGTCTGTTTCCCATTTAACTCTACGCATGTCCAAGCGGAACAGCTTGTGCGCCACCAACGTTTTAGTCAACTGTCTAGTAAGGTGCTGTCCATTGCCCATTGTATAGATCGCTTGCATTACCTTGTGGGTTGGTTGCTTTCCGACCACTATGCACCAGCTATGGTGCAGTGCACGAGATAATGCGTTGTAAGGATCAGAAAGTGACCCTGAGGAATGTTGCGATGTTCCCTAAGCTCGTAGAATGTAAGCAAGGAGCCCTCACGATAAAGGTCGCCAAGTCTACTAGGGTGAACTGTTGTTTGAGAATTGCAAGCGTTAGTGCGCTTCCAGTGCATGGCAGGGTGGAGTAGCCAGAGCGTATGTAGGTGCCCATTATATGAGGTGCAAGGCTCTACGATAACACACACAGGCAGCCCATAGCAGTCGGGGACAAGGTTATGCAGAGCTACCTTCCGGACAAAGGTGCGTAAGTACTGTGGCCATCGTCCAGAGTGCCTGTGCAGTAATGGTGTCCTCCAGGCAGGCGCCCATTACTCAGCGACAGAGCCACTAGAGTTTCGAGGCTATAATAAAGCTCAAACCTAGGGACGCCAAGGCCACCCACATTAGGTTAATGCTGAAGCTTAGTCAGCACAAATTATACTAGCCTTTGAGACAGATTTCCCCGCCTAAGAGGGTATTTAGAGCGGGAAGAACTTTCAGTAAAATGGAGTGGTAGGTTGGAGAGGTAATAGAGTAAGCGGGGAAGCAGTGAGGAAATAGTCAAAATTTGTGCTAGTTGACGTGTAGGCCTGACACTATGTGGAAATCACGGATAGCTAGCGCAATGTACGGACAGCACGCAGTGACATCTTTTGAGTATAACAGCATGTCATCTCCATACAGGGAGATGGTGTGTGTTCGGCTCCTAAAGGAATGCCTCACTCACTCCCCCTTTGCGCAGTCGGATGGCAATCGGCTCCATTGCCAGGGCGAAGAGATGGGCTAGCCTGGTCTAGTGCCCAGATGTATAGGCATGGACATTGATATGCAGTGCCCAATGTGAACTCGTGCCTTGGGCATGCATAAAGTAATTGAATGAACCTCACTATGCGCATGCCCAGTGGCTTGAGCAGATTGAACAGGTAGTTCCAGGCAATGGAGTCAAAGGCCTTTTCTAGATCTAAAACCAGATGCACCGATCTGGGGAAAGTCCAGGGTGCAAACTCCATGATACAGAGCAATATTCTGATATTTAGGGATGTGCTTCTTCCCAGAAGAAAGTAATTCTGGTCAGGGCGGACCAGCTGAGGCAGCAGAGGCAGCAACCGATCCACCAGTATCCTGCTCAGGATTTTGTAATCCGTGTTGAGGATCGCCAGCTAATGATGGGAAGCAAGCACTGGTATCCCTCCCTGGTTTTGGAATGGAGACCAACTGGGTCTTTCGAATAACCCTGGGCGTAGTTCAAGTAGTAGCGCTATGCGTAGCTACGCGAAGTGCACTTCGCACTACGGATCTATGCGCAGTGCACTGTGCAAAATGCTGTTCGCACTGCTTGCACAGTGCAAACCGCATCTTGCACAGTGCAAGCGGTCTTTTTCTGCAGCTCGAGTGGATTTCTACTCAAGGGCCAGCTTTCTCAACACGGACTTGTAGTTTCTCATCGCGAGCGGTCGGGAGCATACGCGATCACTCGCAATGAGAAACCTGACCTCCCGCGTTGAAAATCTCTCCAGGAGGTTTATTTTCCACGCTCGCGATCGGCACTTGACGTTGCTGATTGTGAACAAGGAAAAAGTCTCGCCGGGATGTCATTTTACTCGCTTGCGGTTGCCAACTTGACGTTGAAGACCGCGAGCAAGCAGAAAATGACCGCTACGCGTGTTTGCACTGTGCTATGTGCAATTTGCGTAGTGCGAAGTAGTGCAAACTTCACAAACTACGTGAGCATAGCGTAGTACTTCACCCAGGGTTACTCTAGAAGGGAAGGAGGGAGAAGCACATCAGAGGACGCAGTTCTAAATGCTGGGATGGGTGGGCCCAGGAACAGGCATGATCGGGAGAGCCCGCAGTGAGGTAGGGATTTAGGGGGTGGAGGGCACTTTTTAAGATTTGGGATCGTTTTTAGGGCTCAGGTAGTTTTAGGGTTGGGATAGTGTTTAAGGTCGGATGTCAAGGTAGTTTTTACGGCTCAGGTGGATTGGGTTTATTTTTAGGGCACGGGGTCAGGGTAGTGTTTACGGCTCGGGGAGGTCGGGTAGTGTTTAGGGCTCATGGGGGGATCAGTGTAGTATTTAGGGTTTAGGGATTAGGGTAGTGTTTAGGGCTCAAGGGGCTCGGGGTACTGTTTAGAGCTCTGGGACAGGGTTGGGTAGTGTTTAGGGCTCTGCGGGTCAGGGTAGTGTTTAGGGCTCAAGGGGGTAAGGGTAGTGTTACGGGCTCAGAGTGTGGGGCTTGGACCAGTCATATCTTTACCACGAAATTGTGTGGTAAAGGCATGCGTGGCAAAGGAATGCGTTGTTTAGATGCATTCGCTGGTGGGGCCGTTAGGTTTAGCCATGCATGCCTCTGTGATACAACCACTGATAGCGACAGCCACATGAGCGTCCGTAGAATGATAAGCTCTGTACGGAACCTCGGAGTCCGCTGGGATAACCAGCTTACCTTCGAAGACCAGGTACAAATGATAGCAGGATCCTGTTTTGCTAAGATCAGAACAATGAAGAGACTCATAACTTATCTGCCCACTGATTGCAGAAAAACAGTGGTTCACGCCCTGATAACCTCCCATCTCGATTATGCTAACGCACTGTATGTAGGCATCACGGCCGGTCTGTGTAACAGACTTCAGACGGTGCAGAATGCGGCAGCTCGACTGGTGGAGGGTATTCCTCCCAGACATCATATCACCCCTTATCTTAGTAAACTGCACTGGCTGCCAGTAAGTAAAAGATGTCAATTTAAAGCAATGACATTGGCCCACAGGGCTACGCAGGGCAAAGGCTCGGCCTATCTCAAAACTTGCTTACGTCCTTATCATAATGCCAGGTCATTGCGTTCTAACTCCCAGTTTCTCTTAGTCACTCCTAGGTTTAAGAGAACCCGAAATGGAGGAAAAACTTTCGAAGTTTCTGCCTCTCAGCAATGGAATAAGCTCCCTCTGTCCCTCCGAGCATGTCCATCAGAATTTTTATTCCGTAGAGCCCTCAAAACTCATCTTTTTGATCTATAATATGTCTTATATCTGCCCACTGCTTCCAGATTCATTAGCGCCGGGACGCCCCGTTGGGGCAGCTGTGCGCTTTACAAAATACACAAATAAATAAATAAATAAATCCATCACGCTCAGTGAACTTCTGGGCTGTTTTCAATGTGGTATTTAAAACAGTCTGATTGTCATCGTTTTTTAACACTCTTGGAAGCTCTTTGCAAAACCAATCCCAATTCACAATCCAGGTTTTTTTTAGGAAGGCATTTCTCCTGAGATAAAAAGGGTATGAGAATGTTGTTTATTCAGTTTTCCGTCCCATATTATATACATCCAAAATGATAATTGAATGACGTCACTGAAATCTTGTGGATGCACGTGACATTTCGAATGATAAAATAGTGTTTTAATAAAGGATAAGCAAGGCTGTCCTGTCAAGCCTTGGTTTCCTGAAAATGAATACATTCCTAGCTACTTCACTGGCAAACTAGGATACTCACAGCCTGTTTGTTACTCAAACGTAGAACTACAGTGATACTCACAGCCTAGCTTCCGGATATCTGTCAATTATGACTTGCCTTGTGCACCCAGGCAAACAGTCTTCTGTACTCACGACCACTGGGATTATACAACAGGCTTGACTATATTAAGCAGCAAGAAGAGGTAAATTATGCGGCGTAATTCTGTATATGTCATTATATTATCACTTCATTATTTTGTCATATTTTGGTCTCACCTAGTGATGCAGCGCATGCGTTGCTCGCCATTGCAAGATCTATTGTCGTCGGTTTTGCTAGCGAAGGGGTACAGGAGATGTGCACGCGGCCAGACAGGCATGCACACACGCACAGGGACAGGCGATGTGCACGCGTACGGCCCCTGCGGTCAGCACAACGCATACATGGCCCGCTTGCGCTTTCACTTTTTTCTTTCAGTTAGTGGTGTCTTGTTGTTTTCCGTGTGCCTCAAATTTCTGGTGTAGTGGTTAGCCCAAAATTCTGTGACTCTGGTTGGCCCCAACTCCCGTGATGCGCATGTTGCATGAAGTGGCAAGAGTCGATTGGCTGCCTTCTGGTCGCTCCAGGTGAAGCGTTGATAGTTAAGGCGGCGGCCAGGTTGGTACACGTGATGGAAGACGGCGGAAGCCGGGCGGCATGAAGGGCTTATGGAGCTCCAAGTGTTGGCAGCAGCTTCGACCTCGAGAGGTTTCTGAGGCAGCCATAGACTGTGAACCAAATCATTAGCGCAGTGAGGAACCATGAGCATAGGGAATCGTGCTACGATCAAGAGCGAAACCGGAAAGCTTTATGCATTTAGAGCCATAGTCTTCTCTTTGCTGACACAGTTAGAAAATGTACTTTGTTATGTTATGTTAAAAATTTCTTGTATAGCGCGTGTACACCAGGTTGGTTTCTTGGCGTTTCTCTGAGGGGATTGGGTCAAGATGTCAAGATGTGGCTAGTATGCCTGTTTGAATAGCCAAGTTTTTAGCAGTTTACGGAAACTCATGAGATTTGGGCAGGATCTGATCTCCAAAGGCAGGGAGTTCCAGAACTTGGGGCCTAGGATGGCAAACCTAACCCCTCCAGCACGTTTAAGCCTGAAAGGAGGAGTATTCAGAAGGTGCATGTGGGCGGAACGTAGATTATGGGTGGGAACGTATCTGTTGATCTTACTGTTGATGAATTATGGGCTCTTGCTGTTTAGGGATTTGCATATCATGCAGCCTACCTTGAAAGCGCATCTCTGGGCCACTGGGACCCAGTGTAGTTTCTTGAGAAGGGGGGTAATATGTTGACGCTTGTTTTCTTGAAAAACCAGCCTGGCCGCCTGGTTTTGAACCATTTGGAGGCGGTGGGTGAGATAGGCCGGGATGCCAAGGTAGAGAGAGTTGGCATAATCAATGTGTGATAACTTTCAATTGCACTGTAACTTTCCTGTCATGATCCGAATTTAGAAACAACTTGTAGAGCAGAGGGTGGGGTTAAGCGTTGTCTCGAACATGCTAAGCTTTTTAGCTTTGTGTAGCCATGCACCTGGGAGTGGTATGCTTGCACAGCCATGGAAGGACTTTCGCAGGACGCTGTCAGCATCCCTTTGAGTTGCAGCGATTATGAGGGTCAATTTTAGGAGCAAGGATACTTAAATACATTATCGTGGCTCGGACTGATCAAACTGTCCCACCAGCTGATTTTAACCTGTCCTAACTTACTCAGTTGTTGGAGAATTAGCTCTGAACAAATAAGGGTTTAGCATAGATAGTGGGCAGTGGCATTACTTCCGCACAGGAAGAGATGTCTCAACAATATAATTTCATAATACCTTTTAACCCTTTCTGATACCACTGATACTGTTAATAAACGGATAACTGTTCACATATATAACAGACTGAATTCAAGCTGGCCTGTCTGATGAGGGGTGTTACCCCGAAATCGGCCCTAGGTTGCTTGTTTCCAGTCTAGGGAGGAACAGGCTGGACTGTTCCCATGAGGAACAGGGTCAAGGCTGATTTGCATGTGGCTGGGTCTGAACTGGGGTGGCGAAGTGAGCAGAAGAACCGGTAATGCTGCAAACTCTGCAACAGGTAGGCTAGAGATGGAGGTGTTAGTAATTTTAGTCTGTTTTAAACTGAAATATTTTTTTTCTAACAATACTTGTAAAACTGTGTTTTTAAAATTAATTATTTCCACATGCTGCTAATTCCCTGACCGCGGTGCCCGCCTGTTAAAGCGGACTCGCTTTGAGGTCAACGTTCTAGACGCCGAACTCCCCCTCCACCTGCATAAAAAACAGAATGCTGCGACCGCGCACCCGGTAACGCTACAAACTCTGCAATAGCGTTGCTAGAGTTGGGGGTGTTAGTAATTTTAGTCTGTTTTAAGCTGAAATAGTGTTTTTAAACGATACTTGTAAAACTATGTTTTTTAAATTAAGATTCTTACCACATGCTGCTAATTCGCTGACTGCGGTGCCCGCCTGTTAGAGCGGACCCGCTTTGAGGTCAGCGCTCTAGACGCCGAACTCTCCCTCTACCTCCATAAAAAAACGGATGCTGCGACCGTGCAGCGGGGGCGCCGGCGCCGCGCTAAAGGCAAGCCCGTCTGCACCCGTCGGCGCCCGGAGCGCGTCCAGCGCCAGGACCCCTGCTCATTTTAAGAGCTACACTTACACTCGAAACGAGCTCTTCGATCTTAAACATGGTGAGTGCTTACAACCAATGTTAATCCCGGATAAGCTGAAACGTAGACCTACGCAATGCAATACATGTGGCCTGTTGCCCTTGTATCTCCCTATCAAATCCAACCACCTTGCTAGGGAAAGGGAGACTATTAAATCCCTCAGTTACCTGGGCAACAGACCAGGAACTCCCAGATGCATATGCTAACGCAAGAAACTCCCAATGGATCTCAAAAGGGACCTTAAAATAATCAATTGCATCTTACTTAATACAAGATCCTTGATGAAACACAAGTATGAGCTTGAGTGTATGATTCAAGTTGAAAACCCAGATCTGTTGTTTCTAACAGAAACATGGGCGAATAGTACCCCAGAGCCAGACTGGGGAGCTGAGGTGCCGGCGGGTTACCTTGTAGCTCATGTAGATAGGGTAGGGGCAAAAGGGGGAGGGTTAGCGCTGATTCACCGGTCCCACTATGCAGTGAAGATTGTACCAGAACCTATGTTGGAAGCTAGGGCAATGTCATTCAGTGTTAAAAGCAATAACTGTGAACTCTTTCCAGGACTACTCATATATAGACCCACAGGCACGAGAGCTGCTTTTATCAGATCACTGCAGACTTTTTTAGAATCCTGCAAAGACACAATACCTTTACATTCCTTGGCGATTTTAATTTTCATCTAGAAGCACACAAGGACACTGACACATCATGCCTGACAGACAACCTGGCAGGATATGGCATGAGTCAGCTAATACTATAGCCTACGCAGCAAGCTGACCACACGTTAGACGGTATCTTTTCCAGTAACCCCCATATTGAAGTAAAGAGTGTACAACAAGTACCCTGGTCAGATCACTCCGCAGTTCACGTCAATGTCCAGACGGCAGAAGCTAGTCGTCGTAGGACTAGTTCCTCCTTGGCGAAATCACACCCTTGGAAATCCATTCAAAAACACAATCTGATTTCAGCTTTAGCAAGAATCTCCCAGATATAACGGACTCTAACCTGGCAGCCAGTAATTATGAAAACTGGATAAATCAGGCAGTAAATAAGTTGGCGCCGGAAGAGAATAAGCACCAAGCTTAGACAATTAAAAATCAAGTGTAGACACCAGGAGCGAATCTGGAGATCCAACTATAGCACCGAAAATAGAACCGGCTACAACACAGCATTAGAGGAATACAGGTCCGCTATAAAACAAGCCAAAACAGATTACTTAACCGCCAAAATTCAGGAGGCTATTAATTCCTCCAAGGAATTGTTTAAAACTATTACCGTCTTGTCTAAATGTCCGCGGGATACCGTGTTTACACCTGACCAACAGTTTGTGGACAAAATGGCTGGCTTTTTTAAAACAAAGTCCAGTCGGTGTGTAAGGAGCTTCTGAAAATAGTACCAAAACCAGAGGTGAACGGTCCTGATGGACTAGAAGAAATTGTCCCTCAGTGTAGCCTTTCACGGTTTTCAATATAAGGTGAGAAACAAGTGGCAGATCTACTGGTGCGAACCAAGTCTCAGTCTCCCTCTGACCCTTGCCCCCTGTACATTTTACACCTAGTCCTGGAGGAGATCAGTGCTTCCCTCACTCCCCTATTAAATAAGATCACAAAATCGGGGGTCTTTCCAATGTGTTGGTAAAAGGTCTGCATCAGACCCATTTTAAAAAACACACACTTGATCCACTAGAAACTAAAAACTATCGACCAATATCTTGCCTCCAGTTTCCCTTTAAGATACTTGAGAAATCTCTGAATAGAGATCTGACGGAATATCTGGATAAGAAAAACATTCTTCATTCCACTCAATACGGTTTCAGAGCTCGGCACTCGACAGAATCAGCCCTGATTATGGCGACTGAAGAGATCAGAAAGATGATGGAACGAGGGGGAAGGGTCACCCTGATACCGCTGGACCTAACCGCCGCATACGACACTGTAAATTATGCGGTGTTGTTGCAAAGGTTGAATGCGGCTGGTGTCATGGATAAGGCTCTAGCCCTCTTAGCCTCATACTTGGCCAGCAGGAAACAAGTAATCCACTGGGAAGGACTTCAGTCTGGAAAGTTTACTCTCCCTTGTGGAGTGCCCCAAGGTTCGGCCCTGTCCCCTACAATGTTCAATGTGTATGTGGCTCTGTTGGCAAGACTGATAAAAAGCCATGGTCTCACGCTCGTGTCATATGCAGATGACACCCAACTAGTGGTGCCAGTTATGCAAAGCGTGGACTTGACGGCGGAAAGGTTCTGGAACTGTCTAATGGCACTAATGGCCTGGATGAATATAAACTTCCTGAAGCTAAACACCGAAAAAACCGAGGTAATCGAGTTCAGTCAGAAACCCGGTGCATGGAGCGAACTGTGGTGGCCACCCAAAGCCGGAACGTGTCCTTCTCCTGTGCCGAAAGCTAGAAATCTAGGTTTCCTGATCGACAAAGACCTAACGCTCTCCTCCCAAATAAACCAAGTGTCGTCAGCCTGCTGCTGTATGCTGAAAGTTCTGCATAAGATTCTTAAGTTTATTCCATCTTCATTGCGTGTGGGCCCGGGGCAGCCCTGAGACCTATACACGGACACAAAGAGAGTGCAAGGGCGGCAGTGCCGACAAGGGGTGTACGCTGGGAGCCCCCTGAGCCACTGATACACTCTGCAGTGAGGTGACCCACAGTTTATTGGCATACAGACACTGGGACCTACCAACAGGCTGCAAGTGTAATAGGAGTGGCCCTCCACAGTATGATAAAGGTGGACAATGACAAATTAGCGAAAAAAGGCTGGAGGTGGACCGCGAACTACAGTGCAGTTTTCCGCGGTCCCGCCGCTAGGAGCCCACCAATAAAACTTTATTCAGGCCTAAACTGGAGACACTTTCGAGTCCTGCACTTTATGCCACCCCAAAGACGTAACGCCTGGTCTGGAGGCTAGTTGCAAAGACCTGGTGTGGTTGCTGGAAGAGTACCGATTGCTGCCAGAACTCTGAGACCTCGTGGCCACAGCTGTGGGGCCCTGGAATATTGAGAACAGCTTTGGCCTATGCAGGACGCACCATTTCGGCCTTTGGGGTGTTAAGCATGGAAGAGGCACTGGTGTTCCGGTGCGCCCACCGTGCCTAGTGTAGACACTCCTCCCTCAGGGGCCCCTGAGCCTGCTGTCTCCCCACACGACCTGCAAGCCTAACGGCACAAATAAGATGCACTACAACTAAGAAGGGATTCCCACGACCGAAAGAAACTGAGGCCTGATCCTTGGCCGGCCGCCCACAGCTGGGAACTTGGTATATGTTGAGCGACCTGCTACGGCCCCTACGGGATGACCCTGATTAGATACTCCTCTGTGTGGGGTGCCTCCTGCGAAATTCGACAGGCCGAGTGAAGGATTTCACTGCAAGCGCAGGGAGTAGCGGCGGCGCTCTGATCAGTGGTGGTGTCCACGCAACAATAAACAATGGCGTCCAGCCGTAATAATCGGACGATGATTCAGACCAAGCTAGAGAAGTTCCCCTGGCAGAAATAGCAAACTGAAGACCGAACGGAGGCGGCAACACCGGGAGAGGTCGCAGAACTGTCAAATAAGGATCTACTTGAAGCAATAACGGCAATAAGGACCTCCCTTGAGGTGCGGATTGACACAGTGGCCACAGAAGTCACACTGATCCGAGAGAAAATAAAAATTGCAGAAAGAGTAGGAACTGTTGAGAACACCGCCAAGAAACTGGTTTCTGACACCGCCCTTCTCAAGAAACAAATTACTGACCTCCGCTCTTCCCACGATGCGATGGCCCTGCAGCTGGACAACTACGGAGGTCGAATGCGACGGAACAATGTTCGCAACATTGGCATACCGGAACGCGTGGAGGGGCAGGCGGCGGACCTCTTTGTGGAGGAACTGGTCCTTAAGCATCTACAACCCAGAGGACTTTCCAAATGCTTTACGATTGAAAGAGCTCACCGAGTACCCAGGGGCCGACCGAGGCCTGGAGCCCCTCCTCGACCACTGCTGGCGAGAGTTTTCAATTTTCGAGACCACAATGTTATTCTGCAGACGGCAAGAGCGGCCCTGCCACTTACATTGGAGAACAGCAAAATCATGTTCTTTCCAGATTTCACGGTGCGAGTACAGAAACAGCGCCGAAGTTTCCTGGAGATAAAGCAGGCCCTACGTGACCAAGAAGTCAAGTATGCAATGATGTTCCCCGCCAAGCTTCGTGTGGAAGCAAATGGAAAATCTTGGTTTTTCACTTGACTTGAAGAGGCCTGGGACTGGCTTGAGGGATGGCGCATGGTCGAAAAGAAAGGAAAAAAGACATTCTCTGCAGTGGATGGCAACGCTGACTGGCGCCAACAGAGACGATCTCCTCCGCATTCTGACTCTGACTCCCAAGGACACACGGGAGGGCGCTGACTCTATGGTTGGTAGGATTGTATGAGATTGGCCATGTCCTCCTGATGCCTTCGCGAACTCTGTGGCGCATGGTCTTGGCGCCATGGCCTCCCGAACATGACTTTATACAAAGCTCGTAATGGGGGGAAGCTAGGGAGGATGTCTGAAACTAATGCCATTTGGGTTGCCTAGTCTCCGGGGATTGCCCTAGTACTTGATTACATTGTTTACGCTGCTGCTAGGTTCCTTCAGCGTGTTGGGCTGTTTGGGAAAAGGATAATTTTTTCTTTTTATAAAAACTTGTTATGGTACTGTTATTGATGATGTGGGCGCCACAGGACATTTTGCAAGGTTCATACTGAGCCTCTGTGTGGTATACTGCTTCTGGGGTCGGGTTGGGCCGGGGAGCGAAGAAATGTCTGTATAACGATTTGCAAATTGGGACTGGACGACAGCCACTCTGCATGTTGGGGGTTGCGGGCGGTTTTAGTCCCGTTAAGCAAGGAGGCAGGGAGGGGGCTGAGTTTGTTGAGCTGAGGGTACTCTGGAGGTTAATTTGTTGGGGGGAGGTACTGGGGGGCACTTTGCAGCAAGACAAAGTAAGTTCTTATACATGAATAGCTTGGTTGGTTTCAATGTACAGATGGCAGCAAGAGATCTCCAGTATTATGAGATTATCACTGAAAGCCCGGGAATTGCTCAATTGACAGCAGGAGAGGGCCTGGAAGGCCACATGTCCTTCATTAACATCGTTCTTCCAATATTTGTTACACTATGGCGAAAGGTCAAGGAATTAAGCTTATAACCTGTAATGTCAATGGGTTAGGAGACAAAATTAAAAGAGGTATTGTACTGCAATATGTCCACCGACATGGGCTTGACCTGGTGTTGCTGCAGGAAACTCACCTAATTGGTAACTCCTGCATGGCCCTTGATAGGAAAGGGTACGAATGGTAGTCCACTCAGGTTTCACCTCAGGATCCAGGGGGGCGGTTGTCCTCCTTCGAAAAGGTTGTCCATATGTAATACAGAATACCTGGACGGATCCACAGGGTAGGTACGCAGCTTGCACAGGTATGTGGGAGGGCAGGGTTCTAAATGTTGTTTCTGTGTGTGCTCCACCGGGTCTACAGCGATTGACACTGATAGCTGTTGGGACACTTTAACTAAATCTACCAGGGGGCACACTGGTGTTGGGGGGTGACTTTAACCTGACAATCAACGATTAACTGGACAGATCACCGCCAAGGTGTGACTCAGCACACCGCTCCCAACCACGGGATTCTATTGAAGCCCTGGGGATGGTAGATATCTGGAGGTGGTCAAACACTCATGACACACATTTTACTTTTCAGTCTGCCGTACTCGGAAGTCAATCACGTATTGACTATCTGTTCACACATGCGCAACACCTACACGACTTCTCTAATTCTGGGTGTTTGGCGCGGGGGTGTCAGATCATTCCCCAATGCTGACAATCCTAGGAGTGCAACGCCCGCTGCAACCTGGTTCAATACAGATCGAGCCTTGGGCACTAAATATCCTGTGTTTTAGAGACAACTTGCGGAAAGACACAGATTATTTTTTTTAGGAAAATGTAGGTTCGGTCCAATTGGCCATTACACTCTGGGGGGTCTATATTGCAGTGATCAAAGGAAGGGCACTATCGGTGATGGCTGGACATAGGGCTGAGCGTCGCCGTAGGATATTGGATCTAGAACCCGAGATCCTACATCTTGAGGTTGATACATATCGGGTCCCGGTCCCAGACACTCAACACCTTCTTAACATGAAAAGGCAAGATTATAAACAATTGCTCCTAGAAGATGCCAATAGGCATGCTCTAGCCTCACAGCATTGTAGATATGAGCAAGGGGAACGCGCTGGCAAACTTCTGGCATGGCTGGAACGTAAAGAGAAATCAGCGAGATGGGTACGCACTATCGGGGTAACGTGCCTCTCGGAACAAGCGAGTGAGGCGCTGGACGCTGATTTATCAGTCAAAGAAATTCATAACGCCATTCAAGATATTAAAGGGGGAAAACAATGGGCCCGAACGGACTCCCGATTGAGGTGCTCAAGCCTATGGCTATCAAACTAGCACCTCATTTACTAAGTCTGTATAAAGAAAGTTACGAGAAAGCTCTCCTCCCAAACGATATTAGTGAAGCCACTATTGTGGTCATCCATAAACCTGGTAAACCGATAGATGAGTCCGCCTCGTATAGGCCTATCTCTCTAATAACGGTAGAGGCTAAAATTCTAGCCAAACATTTGGAAACTCGCCTGCTACCCTATCTCACCGACTTGATCCATCCTGATCAGTCGGGCTTCATGCCGGACAGAACACTGCGCACAACCTGCTTCGTCTGCATGGTGCACTGGGCCGTGTAGATACTCTAAAAGAAGAAACGACTCTCCTGGCGCTCAATGCCAAAATGGCGTTCGACCTCATAGCGTGGGAATACCTGTTTGTAGTCCTTGGCCGCACCGGGTTCGGACCTAAATTTATGGGGTGAGTCAAACTGTTATATACACAACACATGGCTCATGTTTCAGTGAACAATCATCGCTCCACTCCTTTCCCTCTGTGTCACGGCACAAGGCAAGGACGCCCGTGGTCGCCGCTCCTTTTCGCCTTTGTTCTGGAACCACTGGCGGTGTGGATAAGGGGAGACCCGGGCATTAGAGGCATTAGATGGACTAGTGAACACGAAGACCGCATATCACTGTATGCGGATGATATCTTGCTTTATCTTGCCTCACTGACGCGATCATTACACCGTGTACTCCATATTTTTCACATTTTCGGGGCGCACTCCGGGTATCAAATAAACTGGTCTAAATCCCAGATATATTCCCTATGGGGAAAGCCACCACGAAGTCCTCGAGGATACTATATTCCGGTAACTTCCCAGGCCTTTCGATACCTAGGGATCTTCGTTACTACTAACAGCACGCTATTTTTTTTAGCGGAACCTGCTAGGGCTGTTGCAGAGGTTTCTCCCAGCCATCACTCACTGGAAGACACTCCCCCTTACCTTTTTAGGACGTGCGTCATTATTTAAAATGCTAGCGCTGCCATGCTTTCTATACGCGTAACAAAACACTCCCATTCCGGTACCCGAATCTTATTTCTTGCAGATCGATGATGCAGTGCGAGACTTATTATGGGACAACAGGCTGCCCTGCATAGCCATGGCCAAACTTACTATGGGATGGTACGATGGGGGTATAGGACTTCCAGATCTATGTCTCTAATATCAGGCCTCACAATTGACGGCCATCAATAAATGGGTGTTCGGGAGACATGATGATCCCAGCTTTTACGCTGATCACTGGCTGCTTGGGAAGGGGGGCTATAATAGAGCACTGTATACAAACCACAGGAAGTTGTGCTTTACAGGCCCTACGCCACGAATGGTGAAGGTGTGGCACGGAGCACATAGACAAATGGGCTGGCAGGGGCGCCTCACGAAGGCTACCCCTCTTTGGGAACCGGACATATTGGGACAGCTCGGTGCCTGTGCAGGATTTGACAAATGGGACATGATAGGGATCTGTACTGTGGGCGATCAATGGGTCAAGGGCAAGTTGGCGTTGTTCCCAGATCTCCAAACTAAGTACCAACTAGCAACGACGGAGAACTTTCGCTACCTCCAAATCAGCCATGCCATTGACTCTGCCCTCCTTAAGGATATTCCTCTCCCGGACTATTTCCCCCTGGAGGACCAGCTATTGCTGGATCCTATGACCCGAAAGGCCGTCTCTCTCACTTATAGGAAATTGATCAATAATCAAGCCGATTTTTTCCTTGATGCTCTGAGCTTAGCAGAATCTTACTTTTTTTCCCCACCCACCTCCTGATTTATCGCCCAACCAAGTTTTACACGTGATCAAGAATCCCGATGGTGATGTATTTCCCATGCTATATACAGCACCAAAGAATTACATTTTCCCTCTATTATGTTCTTTCTTATGCTTCCAAAAGATCCTCTGTATAAAGTCTCATCCTAATGACCACCTAATGATTTCATGTGATATATGTAGTCGTTCACGCGCAATATGAAGGCTGTGTTGTGTAATGCCATATCAGTGGTGTAACATTGGCTTCAGTTTACTGATCTCTGTAAATCTCCTCTTGACCTTTCTTGCCTAACCTGGACTTGGTTACAGAGAAATTCATATCACACACTGTATGATCTATTACCAGCAGTAGATCTTGACAGTTGCACATGCTAATCAACCCAGAGACAGGTTTGGCATTATTATAAAAGATTTTAAACAAAAAAAAAATCAGAGCATTTTAAGGAGAAGCACTTGCTTACAAATGCACAATTGAATACATAACAGTAAATTTGCTTTTATATTATTGCCTCCTCCCTCTTTCATAATTTTTTGATTTGTCTCCTCTCCCAATAATGAAGGTTTAGGACATTTAACCCTCAGTGATGGTTGTTCCATTGTTCTGGATGAATAATGTATTTTTCGATGGATGTTATGTGTTACTCATGTAATGTTTTGTTTATAATTGTTTACAGCCCTGACGAAGTTCCCTCTGGCAAATTGAGAACGAAACGTGTTGGCTGTGTGCCAGTTTTAAAGATTGATTAAATAAAAGAAGTAACTTTGGAACAAACTTGGCTTACTTGATTGACTCTGCAATGAGTACACCTTTCATTTTTCTTGAACATAATGATAATGAACAGTGACCCCATTAATCTTTTAGAACTAGTCAATGAAAGGTTTTCTCTTCTGGCCTACAGTCCAGCATAGTTCCTTATATATTGTTACTACAGCCAGATCATCACTGACTCCATTTCACTCTCGAAACATATAAAACCATGAAAAGCAATAGAAGGAAGATCATGGTAAGAGATGGATGTTGAAAATGCTTCTCTATCCATAAAACAAATCAATTAATTACATTTATCTTTGCCTCTAATCCAATTATGGTCAATCAAAATGACCTAAATTGTGATTTATCCACTCTTAATCAAAATCTAACAAATTACTTTAAAAGGCATTACCTTTTGAGTTCAGCAGATAGAGAAAAAATCTTCTTCACAAGAATAACCCTTGGTTTACACTTGAACTACACATCTGTTAACTTGAAGTCCGGAGAGCAGAAAGTAACCTGCACTCAGATTACACTGATGAGGCAAAGTAACTTTATACCATGGCAATAGTCTCATATAGACAACAAATTATTTTGGATGAACAGAGCTACTAGTCCACCCACATTATACTAGCAACCAACACACCAAAAGAGATCTGCAGGGTTATTGTAAAATAGGTGTCCTCTCTAGCACATGATCACCAATTTGTGGCTTGGCAAGCTTTGTGAAACAATCTGTCATTTTGCCTTTCCACCAGGATTGCTAACATGGGATGCTACACTGAGCAGGAAGCCTTCCTTACTACCACTGTTTCACTTTCCTCTGTCTTGGAGAAAAACTAAAACAAACTCACTCACCGTGCAAAGACTTCTGCCAGACAAATAGTTAAGATTTTCTCGCCTACAGGGACTCTCAAGCACCCGACCTATATCTACCTAGCTTCCATAATGAAACAAATTGTTCCGCTCCTCATTTCAAGTATAGTCACCCTGTTTAATCAATTACTAAATCGAGGTATTGTCCAGTTAGAGTGGAAATAAGCAATGGTCATAAACCATGTATTTCTGAACTAATAAAGCAAATGGATGCACTTCAAGCAGCATCTAAACTAAAGTCTTGGTGAACCGCTTCACTTCCTTCCATCATGCGTGGTGCTGCTACAAAATAAAAAGTATTTTCAATGCAATAGGTCTCGCATTTGGGAGAGTTGAGCTATTGGCATTGTAAATGACAAGACCTTTCATTTATGTGTTTTGAAAGCCTGCCAGCGCGTGTAAATATGCACCTTGTACTTATAGTCCTTGCTTACGAAATGCACGGCTGGCAGTAAAACAGTTACTGACAGCCTTGCTTCTTGTAAGCAACTACTAATATAAGTACAAAGCGTGTGTTTATGCACTGATTACAGGTTTTCAAAACACATAAATAAAAGGCATTGTCATTTTCAATACCAATAGCTCAAACTCTCGCAAATGCGAGACCTATTGCATTGCAATTGCTTGTTACATGTTGCCACTGTCTGAGCACACGCTTCGCATCATTAGTACCAGTTTAACACCCAAATACAGCAATAAGCAACAGAAAGTTGACCAATCAACCTTTGTGAAGGGCCTTCCACTGCGCAGCAACGTTTCACTGCATTTTTAGATCCATTAAGGCTGTAAATTATTTTTTTGTTGGAAGCTGCAGATTATGCAGAAGTTGATGGATTGTGTGGTAAATGTATATTTATGCGGAAAATGCTGAGGAGCAAAATAGCATAATTCCAGTGGCCCTGGCTATACTTTCATTCTTCTACAACACAAGGAGACAACATTTACAATGCGGTGCACCGTGGCACACGGATGGGCAGATGAGTGTCGCATTCCCCCGTCGGAAAGGCGGCGTATTGCTGGAGTTGCGTCGCAAGCATGATGCAGCTCCAGCAAGGCTCGGGGGTGCCCTATCCCTAACATAATTTGCAGATTCCAATAAAAAAAAAATGTATGTAAAAGGAACAAAAGTTACTAAAAAGGGCCACACTTAGTGCCACACAATAGCAGACCCTTTGCAAATGCTAACTGGTCACCTTTCAGTTACTGTTGGTGTTAAACTGGCACTAATGATATGAAATCTTTGCTGAGACAGTACCAATGAGTGTTAAAACTACTAATCACTGAAAGAATACAGCCAAGGAACATGCTGCTTTATGTCACATCATTTGCTTTTTCTTGTCACATAAATTATTTAGCCCTGCATAATTCTAGCGACTTTCCCTAAGGCACTCAAACTCGGATATCTCCTAGCACTTTACCTTGGTACCCACTGCCAGTCTCCTAGCATCCTACCGAACCTATTTTCAGTTCTCTTGTACACCATAACTGTACTCATACCTGGTATCATGGTACATAACCGATACACCACACAATGGGTGTACCCAGCCCCCTGGCCAGTGGTGGCTCCTCCGCTGGGGTGGAGGAGCGTCGCCTCACTACTCCTCAGTAGGGAAGAAAGGAGAAAATAACGTAATGTTATATCATTTTATTTTGTCCTCCTGCTGCGGCGGCTTGTGTGAGGGGACGGGCGGGGCTGCAGAGCAGGGGAAGAGTGGTTTGCCCACTTCTAATTGTGCAATGACTGTTTGGTCGGCACTCTTGGGCCGCCCAAAACAGTCATGCACACTTCCCTGTTCTCCATTTAGGCTGCATTACAGCCTGCATGGAGAACATGTCCACCCCTCTAGCCCCTGACTCAGCTCAGGTGTCATGACGCTCAGGCCAATCAAAATGTAGCGTTGTGTTTGGCTTAGGGGAGGGTACCAGGCTGCCTGTTTCCTGTTTCTGGAGACAATGCAGGAGAGCAGAGAAGCGGGACACAGCTGCAAGGTATAATTTTTAGGTCGAGCCTAGCTCAGTGCGCATGCGCTGCTCTAGGAAAACAACCTCTTGGAATCACTCTGGACTTGTAACACTTTTTTCATAGCATTTTTTCTATTGGGCTTTGCATGCGTCTTTCTTAAAGGACAGCACGCAATTGGGCAAAGGCGGATGCATGTCCCAACTTTCTCAGAAAATGTATCCGCCCACGGCCAACGGCTTGCGGTTACGAGCAGGGGTGCCATCTGTACGGGGGTCATGTCACCATCTGTTTTTAATTAGCACGTTCGCCGCACTGCCGTGCTCACTCGCCCCCGCTTCTCTCTCGCACCATTCTTTTTAACCAACCCTCCCTTCATATGCCACATGCACACGCACAGCCCTACCAATGCTCTGTTTGCAATGAGAAACTTGTGCATTCGCTGTCATGCTAGGCCCATTCCTGTTGACTTGTAGAAGGAGGAAGGCAGCAGAATCGTGTTTTGGCAGTGGCGGCAGAGGTAGCGAGGTCTCTGCTTACACACACTGCTCCTGATTTTCTCTACTGTGCTCGCTTTCTGATTTGGTACTGGTATTATACAATACAATCTTAACTTTAAGGCAAGCACCCTATTAATCTTATGTTTGACCGCACAACCCCAGGTTCAAACCCCAGCGTGTCTGCTCAGCCTTTCATCCTACTTGAGGCCGATGGACTAATTAACATTAATTTGGTTGGCAATAAACATCTGTTACACGGCACCAAGATGCAGCATACTCCAGCCCCGCCTTCACTTGCACACTAGGATAACTCACTTTCACCTCCTTTCAATTTGGCTCCTGATTATCTATACTGTGCTCGCTTTCTGATTTGGTACTGCTTTGGTACTGGCATTATATAATAGGAGCCAGCAGCGGTGGCGCACAGGTTGCCATCTGTTTTGGGTCAGGTTTCATTTCCAGACCTTGCCGCTTTCACTAGAAGGCGCGTCCCCTCCACCCCACATTCACCAGAGTGAGCTTTCATTTTCTCTAAAACACAAATGAACAGAAACAAAATCAATTACTGTGAAATCTTACTTTTCAGCAGAATCGTCGGCTTGTCTAATGAGTGGGCCTTGGCCAACAAGCCTACCCTGGAAGGCAACAAGCAGCTGCTACAGCAGTTAAAGCTCCTTAAAGACCACTCATGTCTTGGGGAGGAAGAGAATGATCCTCTACAATGTGATGCTTAACCATTTGTTAACCGGATGATCATGCTTCTGGTTAAACAAAACAGCATTTTACCCTAACTGTTTTGAGGAAAAGAAAAACATCTACAGCAGGTAGGCACAGCGTAACTCTACAGAGCACATCTTTTCGCTCCCCTACCTCAGAAATCTGCAAGCACTTCTCCTTTCATTCCTTTTTATTTTTTGCATTATGTAGCGCGAATGATTGTATCAAAGCACTTTTACATAAGTACTAGTTCCATTACAGAAATCTGCCTGGTGGGTGATAATGTGGTGCATGGCTAAACACTTATGAGGTCCCAAAGGCGAGACCTATTGGCTATGCCAATGCTTGTTTCTTTTTGCATTGCAACTCGTGCCCTCCCCTCACCCTCCCCTCAATTGTCAAGCTCTGGAACTCACTATCAGCCAGCATTAGAAGCACCCAGGAGCATATACACTTCAGAAGGCAATTGGAAACGTGGCTATTTCCTGGAAACATGCACCAACCCACATCTGGCAACAGAGCCCAAATACCAGTTGCACCCTCTAGTGCATTACTCAGTTTACAACCCACAGATTGGAAACAACCTAACCAAAAAACTGCTTCGATACACAGGTAAGCCAACAAACATTTGCAATGCAATAGGTCTCGCATTAGGAAAGTTTGAGCTATTGGTATTGTAAATGACATATTTTTTATTTATGTGTTTGTTTTGAAAATAGCGAAAATAATAGCTTTGTCATTTACAATGCCAATAGTTATAACTTTCGCAAATGTGACACCTATAGCATTTGTAATGCAATATGTTTTGTATTTACGTGACTTAGATGTATTGATATTACAAATAACAATGGCTTTTAATTGTTTTAATAATTAATACTTAAATAAAAGTTATTTTAATTTATAATGGCAATAGCTTAAACTTTTGTAAATAACTTTTGTGAAGATTATGTTCAGTATATTTTATTGTGATGAAAATCCAAGAACAGAAGTGAAATATTAACCTCTTTTTGTGACATCTGTAATAAAGCTTGAAACATTGAGAGAACATATTTGAACCAGTTGTTGTTGAATGGTTGCATAGATTGATGCTGTGGTGGTGCTGAGTGATGTTGTGGTGGCGACGAGTGATGCTGTTGCGTTCAGTGATGCTGTGGTAGCGCATAGTGATGTTGTGGTGCCCCTTAGTGATACTGTTGTGGTGCTGAGTGATGCTGTGGTGATGCGATAGATAGAGTGAGTGTGATAGATAGATAGAGTAAGGACAATAGATAGATAGAGGGAGGGCGATAGATAGAGGGAGGGTGATAGATAGAGTGAGGGTGATAGAGTGAGGGAGATAGATAGATAGATAGATAGATAGATAGATAGATAGATAGATAGATAGATAGATAGATAGATCGATAGAGTGAGGGTGATAGATAGATAGATAGAGGGAGGGCGATAGATAGAGGGAGGGTGATAGATAGAGTGAGGGCAATTGATAGATAGATAGAGTGAGGGAGATAGATAGATAGATAGATAGATAGATAGATAGATAGATAGATAGATAGATAGATAGATAGATAGATAGATAGATAGATAGATAGATAGATAGATAGATAGATAGAGTGATGGCGATCAGTATATAGATAGATAGATAGATAGATAGATAGATAGATAGATAGATAGATAGATAGATAGATAGATAGATAGATAGATAGATAGATAGATAGATGGATAGATAGATAGATAGATAGAGTGAGGGCGATAGATAGATAGATAGATAGATAGATAGATAGATAGATAGATAGATAGATAGATAGATAGATAGATAGAGTGATGGCGATCAGTATATAGATAGATAGATAGATAGATAGATAGATAGATAGATAGATAGATAGATAGATAGATAGATAGATAGATAGATAGAGTGAGGGCGATAGATAGATAGACAGATAGATAGAGTGATGGCGATCAGTATATAGATAGATTGATAGAGTGAGGGCGATAGATAGATAGATAGATAGATAGATAGATAGATAGATAGATAGATAGATAGATAGATAGATAGAGTGAGGGTGACAGATAGGTAGATAGAGTGAGGGCGATAGATAGATTGCGTGAGGGCAATAGATAGATATATATATAGAGTGCGGGCGATAGAAAGATGGAGGGCGACAGATAGATAGAGTGAGGGCGATAGATAGAGTGAGGGGGATAGATAGATAGATAGATAGATAGATAGATAGATAGAATGAGGGAGATAGATAGATAGACAGATAGATAGATAGATAGATAGATAGATAGATAGATAGATAGATAGATAGATAGATAGATCAATAGATAGATAGATAGATATATAGAGTGAGGGTGACAGATAGGTAGATAGAGTGAGGGCGATGGATAGATAGTGAGGGCGATGGATAGAGTGAGGGTGATAGCAAGATAGAGTGAGGGCGATAGATAGATAGATAGATAGATAGATAGATAGAGGGAGGGCGATAGATAGAGTGAGGCCGATAGATAGATAGATTGATAGATAGAGTGAGGCCAATAGATAGATAGATTGATAGATGGTTGTATGACTATCCATCGCAAGCAATCTCATCGCGGGCGTTTGCATCGCGGGAAAAACATCGCAGAAGACATCACAGCGGCCATTTTTTTATCGCGCGTCGTTGCGACGCAACTGCGGGCACAGCCTTGGATAGCGTGTCCTATCGGCGACATGACATCGCGCGACTTAACAACGCGATGTTTTACATCGCCAATGGGTTGGTGGGGGGGTATATACTGTGTTGCACACAGTGTGTTAATCTATTTGTCCCTGTGCCGGTACCGTGTGGACTGCCTCCTGTAATCGGTAAGTGTTCCCCTCATTCTCCGTGCCTGCCTTCGTCCCTATCTTAAAAACTAAAGTTCCTGGCACGTGCAGCTGGTGCAGAATATTAACTCTTGGCAGGAATGGGGGAAACGCGATGCGTTGCAATGATTTACTTAGTCAGTATCTCCTAGCTCTTCCCTTAGAGAAATACGCTGTAATTTGATGTGTTTGAGCCTTATAAAAAAAAGTGTTCGATGCATGGTTTGTCTTGCTACTTGGCACCTTGGCATTAAGATCTACGGCTATATCTGGCACCTTTCATGTTTCCGTAAAGCCGCAAAATAATTGCCTTTAATTTTACCGACGCCAATTATGTGTAGCGCACACTGCTCACCTTGTTAGCCGTTTCGGAAAACATGCAAAGCTTGTCTTTATCCACGTAAATGCTAATCTAACTAAAATCGGTCGAGGAATAAACGCGCATTTTCACCAGTCAGGCATTTGCCTCTCCCTGAACTTCTCATTGAAATACATTACCCTCCAGTCACAAAATGTGAGTTTTCAGACCTCCCAACGGTTAGTGTCGGCCATTGAAGCAAATTATTGTGCAACCACTTTACATAATGGATAGCGTGGGATGTGTGCACTATTTGCCGCCGTTTTTTCTTGCCTCTGCACAATGTTTTCCTCGTTGTTGTGTGCCCTCCTGCCCTATGTTTCCCTCTTTTATGCGTGCCCTAATGCCCTGTGTTTCCCATGTTTTTCGTGCCCCTTTGCCCTATGTTTCCCTCGTTTTTGAGTGTCCTTCTGCCCTCTGTTTGCCTCGTTTTGTGTGCCCTCCTGCCCTATGTTTCCCTCATTTTTGAGTGCCCTTCTGCCCTCTGTTTGCCTCGTTTTGTGTGCCCTCCTGCCCTATGTTACCCTCGTTTTGAGTGCCCTAATGCCCTGTGTTTCCCTCGTTTTTCGTGCCCCTTTGCCCTATGTTTCCCTCGTTTTTGAGTGCCCTTCTGCCCTATGTTTCCCTCGTTTTGTGTGCCCTCCTGCCCTATGTTTCCCTCTTTTTTGAGTGCCCTTCTGCCCTCTGTTTGCCTCGTTTTGTGTGCCCTCCTGCCCTATGTTACCCTCGTTTTGAGGGCCCTTCTGCCCTATGTTTCCCTCGTTTTTGTGTGCCCTCCTGCCCTATGTTACCCTCGTTTTGAGTGCCCTTCTGCCATGTGTTTCCCTTGTTTTTTTGCTCCTTTGCCCTATGTTTACCTCCAATCTTTCCCTCTTTTGTGTGCCCTCCTGCCCTATGTTTCCCTCTTTTTTGAGTGCCCTTCTGCCCTCTGTTAGCCTCGTTGTGTGTGCCCTCCTGCCCTATGTTACCCTCGTTTTGAGTGCCCTTCTGCCCTATGTTTCCCTCGTTTTTGTGTGCCCTCCTGCCCTATGTTACCCTCGTTTTGAGTGCCCTTCTGCCATGTGTTTCCCTTGTTTTTTTGCTCCTTTGCCCTATGTTTACCTCCAATCTTTCCCTCTTTTGTGTGCCCTCCTGCCCTATGTTTCCCTCTTTTTTGAGTGCCCTTCTGCCCTCTGTTTGCCTCGTTTTGTGTGCCCTCCTGCCCTGTTTCCCTCGTTTTTGAGTGCCCTTCTGCCCTCTGTTTGCATCGTTTTGTGTGCCCTCCTGCCCTATGTTACCCTCGTTTTGAGTGCCCTTCTGCCATGTGTTTCGCTCGTTTTGGTAGATGCCAGTAAAAAAAGTCGAGCTGAATACCCCCAGCGAACAGCATGTCGGTATGTTAGCCAACCTCAAGTCTTGTATCTTAAAAGAAGTAATTGTGTGCAAGATCAAGTTAAACACAATTAGTGTTTAAACAAAAAATAAAGAATGCATCTGTGTTCAATCTTTAAGGAAAGAAGGAACTTTGCGAGGTTCCGCTTGCTATGAGTATTTTCCTTCGGGGAGTTCTGAGGCATCGTTCAGTAAGCTGGCCGGCCTGTGGGGTACCACTATTGGGCTATGTTTTTGAATAAATATCCTTGCTACATTATTGTGGCTCCAGATTTCCTTAGCAACAAAGTTGTGCCGACTGGAGGCTGGGAGGTCTGCAGGACGCAACATAACTGATGGTTACACAAACCCACTTATCGGACAAAGAAAGCAGGCTTGTGGGAGAGGGCAGGTTACCATGTGAGAAACTGTGCCACACCAACGAACAAATGGTAGAAAAAAACATTTATGGGGCAGGAAGGAATGCAGCATTGGAGAGACAGGGTACTGTGTGAAGAACTATACCACATTTCAACCCAGTATTGACTGTTAGGACGAACTGATAGATTACCCTGCCTCCGAGTGCATCCAGTTTTACTGTTGTTGCGTGTTATGAAGAAATAATGCATTTTGTGCTTGTGTCTTGAGCATGCAGCTCTTCAAACATGAAAGGTTCTGCAGCTGTAATTCTACCACCATGTTTTCTGACAGAATCTGGTCCAAGCACCCTTTGATAGGAGGATGTGATGATGCGAATTTGTTTACCTCCAATCTTTCCCTCTTTTGTGTGCACTTATGCCCTATGTTTGCCTCTTTTTCCGTGCACTTCTGGCCAATGTTTGCCTCTTTTTTTTGTGCGCCTTTGCCCTATGTTTCCCTCGTTTTTGAGTGCCCTTCTGCCCTATGTTTTCCTTTGCAAATGTACAAGATGTAAAGTCACTTTGCGTTTGGATTACACGTGTTACATAAAAGATACAAATATTAAAAACTTGCAAATGTACCATATGGCCTTGGGATATGAATGGATATACTGCAAGAGTCACATAGGAAATGGTAGAGTAGAAAGGTCTATTGCATATACTAGTGATGACAGTTATCTCTATATACAGATGCATATACTAGTGATGGAAGTTATCTCTATATACAGATGAGCCGAGTTATATCTAGCGGTGTGGGAGGAGGGGGATACAGTGGGTGGATGGGTGGGAGGATGGATGGTTTGGTGGGTGGGTGGGTTGGTGGAAGAATGGTTTGGTGGATGGGTTGGTGGATTGGCTAAATTGCTGCCGGATTTGCTGGATATACCGCACGTTAGACTAATCTCCATTTTGTCTCCTAAAATAGACCGCCCCCACCGCGAAGCTTTGTGTGGTTATCCAAACACTAGGAAGAACGCCATCCAAAGCGTTCCACAACAATACAGGTAAAAACATTATTTCCAAATCACTCTTATGACACGTGTAAGTACCCAAAAATAGACAGCAAAAAGTGTACTTGAAAGACCTAAGTTATAATACCAGTGTAAACATTGATTTTTGACTTTCTGTTCCAGATTAGTAAAGGTGACGGAGGTGCAAGAATTTGGATTTCGCCGCTAAGTGAAGAAGCGGCAGATTAGCACAAAAGGTAAACAAACACTTGCAATGCAATCGGTCTCGCATTAGGAAAGTTGGCTTTATTTCATCAGGACATGACACATTTGTTATTTATGTGTTTAGTTTTGAATTTGTTCAATTAATAGCTTTGTCATTAACAATGGTCATACTTTTAATATTTGTGTTTGTGCGGCCCTTTCATCCTTCTGGACGTTTGGTGCCGCGTGCGCAGGGGGGTATGCAGTGCTGTATGCATTTTGTGTCCGGCATTAGGAACGTGTCCTTCTTAGGATTTTTCAAAGGAATGTTTGTGTTTGTTTAGTGCCAGAAATGTCTTTCTTACTATTTTTAAAATGCATTTTCCATTGCCTTCCTAAGGCAACTTGAAAGACCCAAGTAATAATACCAGTGCAAACATTTATTTATGACTTTCTGTTACAGATTAGTAAAGGTAACGGAGGTGCAAGATTTTGGCTTTCGCCGCTAAGTGAAGAAGCAGCAGATTACCACAAAAGGTAAACATGCATTTGCAATGCAATAGGTCTTGTATTATGAAAGTTGGCTTTATTGGAGCAGGGCATGAGAATTTTTTTTTTGTTTTTTTTTTTGTTTTTGTAATGTGACACCTATAGCCCTTTCAATGCACCATGTCTTTCTTTTCATCATTTTTAGCAAGCATGCTTATGCTAGTTGTCATTTTGTTTGTGATTTTAAGCACTTTAAAAGAGACTCATGTACTCATATAACTCCAGTTGCATCAACATTATGCAAAATGCTGATTTTCTTTGCTTGTCATTCGTACTATTTTACCTCCAATCCATTAACTAATTAAAACTTTTAGTATTTAGTAAATCCTAATTAATAATGCCACCGCCAACCTTTAATTCTGGCTTTCTGTTACAGATTCGCAAAGGTACCGGAGGTAAAAGTCGCGCTAAGATTTTGTTTTTCGACGCGAAGAGCAGCAGCAGCAGATTAGCACAAAAGGTAAACAGGCATTTGCAATGTAATAGGTATCGCAATAGGAAACTTGTCTTTATTGGAGCGGGGCATGACAGATTTGTAATTTATGTCTTTTGTTTTTCTATGCAACATTTCTTTCTTATCATCATTTTTATAATGTGTTTCTTTTTTTTCAACAGCGAATGTCTGATCCAAAGATGGCACAATATATCACGTCAAGCAGAGGAAACCGGCTACTGAAACACAGCGGCTATATCTATAGCAAGGAGAGAAATCCAGAGCCACGGGCTCATTGGAAGTGTGTACAATATTACTCAAGGCATTGCAGTGGATGCGCGGTTACTCTGGGTGAGTCTGTTTTAAGAAGCACAGAGCATAACCACTCTGACTCTGCAACTGCTATTGAAGTTAGAGAATCGATAAATGAGATGAAACTGATTGCAGGAAACTCCAATGACCCTTGTGGTGCCATTTTAAGGGAGGTATCACAACATATTACGGAACATGTGGCTAGTAGTATGCCTGCCATCCCCAACTTACGTCGAATGATCCAACGTAAGAAAGTGGCGATTCACCCAAAAAGTGTGGCACCACAAACTTTTGGGGATATTAAAATTCCTGCCGACCTCTGTGTTACAGTTTCAAAGGAACAGTTTATTCTGTATGACAATGAGAATTGTCATAAGCGCATTTTAATATTTAGCACCCCCCGTAATCTTAACCGGTTGGAGGACAGTGATGTGTGGATGCTAGATGGGACTTTTAAAAGCACGCCCAGCCCTTTCACCCAAATCTACACCATTCATGAGTATGTTAACAACATTGTAGTTCCTTTAGTGTACAGTTTGCTACCAGACAAACAATCCTCAACGTATACTGAGTTTTTGTCAGTGCTAAAATCTAAAATGCCACACAAAAGTCCGAGAAAAGTAATCATGGACTTTGAATTACCCATGATAAATGTTTTCAAAAATTGTACATGGACACCCAAATACAAGGATGTTATTTTCACTTTTCTCAGGCCATTTGGCGCAAAATTCAGAAAACATCCCTTATTGAGGCTTATGTGTCTGATAGCAAACTACAGTTTGAGGTACAAAAAACTCGTTGGTCTTTGCTTTGTTCCTCCTAATAGTGTAGAGGAATACTACACATCGATTACAGAGTCGGAATACTTTATGTTAAAAGAGGAGAAATTGGCCCCATTATTAAATTATTTCGAAGCAACATGGATTGGGCATCAAAGCAGGCCGGGTAGCCGGAGGAAACCACGTTTTCTTGTGGACTGGTGGAACTGCTACTCCACCTGCTTAGAGGGAGGAGCAAAGACAAACAATGCCCTTGAGGGTTGGCACAACTCTTTAAACAAAAGTATTGGCAAACCGCACCCTAACTTTTACATGTTTCTTGAGATTTTAAAAAAGGAGCAAAGTTTCCAGGAATTGCGCATGTCACAGTGTTTAGCAGGTAATCTACAGCCCCGTGTTTGCCCCCGTTCAAAGGAAATGTCTGTGCGACTTTTGGCTGTATTAAAACTTTTCACCTTGTCTGTGCCTTCTGACTACCTGTCTTCCATTGCACATGTACTTAATTCCTTTGACTAAAAAAAGTTTGCCCTTGGATGTCTTGCGTTCCATCTTCAGTTGTGCGCCATAACCCCACCTGTAAATTGTACACTCTATTGTGATGTAATATTTCCATGTATATGTACTATAATGTTATTGGTTATGCAGTATGGCAATGTTTTAATTTTTTTGGGTGCTAAGACGTACCTAGTAAGTGTGGAATTTTTTTGCATCAATGCAATGTTAAGTACATAAAATGTACATAAGTATGTATTGTGTTTACCAAATATAAATGTAGAAACAAGTCATTAAAAATGTACAACCGTGTGTATTGTGTTCACCAAATATAAATGTACATACAACTATTTAAAAATGAACACAGGTGTTTATTGTGTTTACCAAATAAAAATGTACAGACAACTATTTGAAAATGTACACAGGTGTTTATTGTGTTTACTGTGAGAAGTTGGCCCGATATGCAGTGTTCACTATTCTAGCGACCACTATGCATCGGTCCAAACGACCCTTATGGTGATTGGTTGTAAGTCAACCTTAGACCAGCTATCCTAGTAGCGTGGATACGAGCAGTCTTCGGGCTAAACTCTAGAGGGCGTGTTAAGCCAGCTGTTATACCATCACATACCCCTTGAACACCAGGTGAAAGGACACCACACAAGTGTTATGAAAATAAACAGTATATTTATTAGAATCACAACAACCCTGTACTCTTTATGAGGACAGGGTACTAAGCACAGAACAAAACTCTTAGGAAAATACTTCAAGTGCACAATCAATACAAGTGCCCGAGGGCACGGAAAGTTTAGTGGTCTCGGGCGGACCCGATAAGGAAAGTCGGAAGCGAGGGACTCAGGACCCTAAAGTAAGGAGGCTATGCAGGCACCGAAATGCCGAAGTTACCTAGCCACGAGGGCTGCGGCTGCACAAGTCTTACAGGCGTCGGGGGTCTTCGCTGACGAGCCAGGAGCCGGAAGAAAGGAGTTGCTGGCCGGCGACCAGTGATGAATAGTTCGTAGAGATCCAAGCCTGGATCAGAGATCGATGATACCTGAAAGCAGAGGGGACCAAGTTCGTACTACTAGCCAGTAGTCAGAGGGTACCAGGAAGGCACCGGATGGCCGTCACCTCGACTAGGTGAGTGGGCGACGCTAGGCTCTGCAGTCTCACGGACCAGGAGGCGTTGTCGGCGACCAGGATGGAGGTGCGAGCTGTCCCACGAAGGTTGATGCTGTCGGCGTCGCTGGGCCCAGGATTGGGGCAACAAGCCTTGGCAGATTTCAGGGCCACGTGGTGGGCCTAAAAGGGCGTCTTGAGTGGACCAGGAGGGTCCGGGGTGCTCCTCTCGTAAAAGGGAGCAAGGGCCGGTCTGGAGCGACCAGACCAGCAGCGTTGGTTGTCGGATGTCGTCAAGGAGATCACAGCCAGCGGCTAGTGATCGGACAACGTGCTGAGCGGCGAGCAGAAGGGCCCCACGCAGATCGTAGAGATGCTGGGAGGCTGCACTTCGGTGCTGGATCTGCTCAGGATCGGGGCTTCTCGGACCCCAGGGCACTCACCAGAGGATTCCTTCGGTGGTCGTGCTGGATTAAGAAAGTGTGCAGGTTTTGATGATGGCCAGTCCCTCGAGGTCTCGTCGCACCCACAGATCTCAGCTGAGCTGACGATGTGGGTAGAGGTCAGAGGTGCCAGGGAAGCCGGTTCTCGTCGAGCTGGGTCGTCGGATTCCTGAGGAAGGACTTGCAGCAAACCGCAGAGTTCTTAGATGGTGCCTGCGGATGCAGGGTGACTACTCCTTAGCCACAAGGGAGAAATCTTGAGAAGAGTCTCGAATGTCCTTTCGTAGAAAGTAGTTCTTGATTCAAAGATGATCTAATTTGGAAGGGTCCCCGCTCCGGCCTTTATCCTAAAGAAAGGGGTGGGTACATGACTAGGTCCTGCCCTAAGGGTGGGACCAGGAAGGGGGGTAGTTACACCCCTCTCCCCCTGCTGGACTTTCCCCAGGTCAGGGGCTGCGCGCCCCTGGAACTGGTTCTAGCCGGCAGATGCGTAGTGAGCACCGGGGTGCCACTCCGCAGTCACCTTCTCGCAAAGCCCTACCTACCCAGAATACACAAACCCTGTCTGGGACGGTGCGAACACCGCCCTTGACAGGAAACCCTTTGTCCAAGCTCCCCTCGCTGGAAGGACTCCCAGCAGCAGGAGGTCAGACTCGTGTCTGTGGTGGCAGCGTCCATTTTGTGGAGCTGAGGCTTCGTTTAACTTTAACCGGGGTTCACAGTTACGTACATGTCGTGTCCCTCTAGAAGGGCGGAATGCTAACCTCGTCGCCAGAATTGGTGAGGGGGCAGCATCCCGATTCGTATGACACCTTACTCGACATGTCTTGATAACGCGATACCGAAGTTACCGATATGATATGCGTTATCATGGAACAGCCATTGGGTCTTGGTTCCGCAAGCTGCAACCGGGCTCGGCTCGTGCCAGAGCCCAATTCACACGGTTCCATGCACTCTGCCTTCAGGATTGTCAAGGCCTGCCATAGGAGTGACTGATAGGAACTCGGGTGTCCATTTTAAGGTTAGGTATAGGGATACTATACCTACAGCAACGGGCGAGGACGCCACGTTGCCCCAGCTGTCGTGCAGCCAGTTGTGTCAGATTTAGATGGCCATCCAGGGGTGGCATAATACATGCTTCAGCCCCTGGTAGGCCCTGGGTACACCGATGCCCTGAGTTACAGGGTCTGACAAGGTGGCCCAGTTCCAATTGGGTAATGCACCTAAGGCACACACATCAATTTAGCGAGAGAACAGCTAGGCTGTGGGTCTGATTGGCAGGCCCACAGCCAGAGAAAGTCGTAAACCAGTGAAACAAAAGCAAAAAGTCCGGGTGATCATAGGATTGCAGACCCTACTCTCCTACATGACCCCCCCCCCCCCAAACGTTGGGACAATAAGCTAACCTTGACCAGGTGAGTCTTCTTGTTCTAAGTGGAAATACCTGGAGAGCCCATCTGCATTGCCATGATCAGTGCCAGGTCTATGCTCCACTGTGAAGTCCATCCCCTGTAGGGAAATGGACCACCTAAGCAGTTTGGGGTTTTCACCCTTCATCTGATTTAGCCATAGGAGGGGCTTATGGTCGGTCTGAATCTTGAAATGAGTGCCAAACAAGTATGGCCTCAGTTTCTTCAGGGCCCACACCACAGCGAAGGCCTCCCTCTCTATAGCTGACCAATTTTTCTCTCTGGGGGTCAGCCGTCTGCTTATAAAAGCAATGGGCTGGTCATTACCATCAAAATTCAGTTGAGATAGAACAGCTCCCACACCCAACTCAGAAGCATCTGTTTGGACAATGAATGGTTTGGAGTAGTCTGGACACTTGAGGATAGGTGCCGTGCACATGGCCTGTTTTAGGTCATCGAATGCTTTTTGACAGCTCGCTGTCCACTGAATCTTTTTTGGCATTTTCTTACTCGTCAGTTCATTGAGCGGAGTCACAATTGATCCTTTTTTTTTTTGATTTTTTTTTTTTTTTTTTTTTTGATTCCTGACGAACTTCCGGTAGTAACCAGTCAGGCCCAAGAAAGCTCGAACCTGAGTCTGGGTGGTTGGAGGAGCCCAGTCCCTGATTGACTGTATCTTGCTCTCCAGTGGTTGAACTTGGTCTCCACCGACAAGGTGGCCCAAGTATACAACCTGTGTCTGCCCTATCTGGCACTTGGTTGCCTTGATAGTGAGACCTGCTGCTTGCAAGGCCTCTAACACTTTCCGCAGGTGGACCAGGTGATCCTCCCAGGTGGAGCTAAAGACAGCAATATTGTCAAGATACGCCGCACAGAAGTCATCCAGCCCAGTGAGAACGTGATTCACCAACCGTTGGAAGGTGGCAGGTGCATTTTTCAAACCAAAGGGCATCACCACGAACTGATAATGCCCACCAGGGGTAGAAAATGCGGTCTTAGGCTTGGCGTCCTCAGCTAACCTGATTTGCCAATACCCAGCTGTCAGGTCAAACGTACTTAAGTAGTTGGCCGAAGCCAATCTATCGATAAGCTCGTCTGCCCTTGGTATTGGGTGGGCATCAGTCTTAGTGACTGCATTGAGACCCCTGTAGTCTACGCAGAACCTCATCTCTTTCTTACCGCCCGGGGTGTGAGGTTTCGGCACTAGAACTACGGGACTAGCCCAAGGGCTATCCGAGGGTTCAATGACTCCCAGCTCCAACATTTTCTGCACTTCACTCTTGATGCAGTATCTAACGTGATCAGGCTGCCTGTAGATTTTACTCTTGACGGGCAAGCTGTCACCAGTGTCAACCTCATGGGTGCACCAATTGGTCTGACTGGGTGTTAGAGAGAACATATGCCGGAAGGATTGAAGAACTTGTTTACAATCCTCCTGTTGATGTTCGGAGAGGCTGCCACAAAAGACAACACCGTCGACCGATCCATCGTCAGGATTCTGAGTGAGCAGGTCGGGGAGAGGGTCACTCTCCTCCTCCTGTCCCTCATCTATGGCCATGAGCAAACTCATGTCCTTCCTGTCGACATATGCTTTGAGCCTGTTGACATGGAGCACCCTGTGGGGGCTCCGGGGAGTTCCAAGGTCTACCAGGTAGGTGACCTCTCCCTTTTTCTCCAGGATGGTGTAGGGCCCGACCATTTGTCCTTGAGTGCTGCTGGGGCCACTGGCTCCAACACCCACACCTTCTGTCCGGGCTGGTAAACAGTCAAGACAGCCTTTTGGTCATGCCAAGCTTTTTGGAGTTCTTGGCTGGCCTTAAGGTTTTCGGATGCCTTCTCCATGTATTCAGCCATCCGCGAGCGGAGGCCAGGCACATAGTCCACTATGCTGGTTGCAGGCTTTTTGAGAGGTCTCTCCCATCCTTCCTTCACCAAACACAGGGGTCCTCTTACAGGATGCCCGTACAAAAGTTCAAAAGGGCTGTAGCCAACCCCCTTATGTGGGACTTCTCGGTAAGCGAATAAAAGGTAGGGGATCAGGACGTCCCATCTACGCCAAAGCTTTTCAGGTAGTCCGTGAATCATCCCTTTTAGGGTCCTGTTGAATCTTTCAACAAGCCCATTGCATTGTGGGTGATAGGGTGTAGTGAACTTGTAGTTAACACCACATTCCTTCCACATAGCAGTTAAGTAGCTCGACATGAAGTTTGCACCTCTGTCGGAGACGACCTCCTTAGGGAAGCCCACTCTGGAGAATACTCCAACTAGGGCTCTTGCCACCACAGGGGCTGTAGTGGTCCTAAGGGGAATAGCTTCAGGATACCTGGTGGCATGATCCACTACCACCAGTATAAACTTGTGCCCTGATGCTGTTGGTGGTTCCATGGGACCGACGATGTCAATCCCCACCCATTCAAAGGGCACCCCACCACAGGCATTGGTATAAGGGGGGCCTTTGTCGTGCCACCTGACTTACCACTGGCTTGGCAAGTGACACAGGAGCGGCAAAACTCCTTGGTATCTTCGTTCATGTGAGGCCAGTGAAAGTGCGAGACAAGCCTGTCCCACGTCTTCGTCTGGCCTAAGTGTCCTGCTAAGGGAATCTCGTGGGCCAAGGTAAGGAGGAAACCACGCTGAGACAAGGGGATAACCAGCCTCCTGGTCATGCCAGGCTTGGGGTCTCTTGCCTCAGTGTACAGGAGTCCATCTTCCCAGTATACCTTGTGGGTACCTGTGGCGTTCCCAGCAGCCTCAGCAGCAGCCTGCTGTCTGAGGGGTTCAAGGGAAGGGCAGTCTAACTGATCCTTCCCCAGGTCTTCTCGTGTGGGTCCCCCTGAGCCCAGAAACTCAACTTGATCAAGTTTGAGTTCTTTAGGTTCAGTTTCCCGCAATTCCTGGAGGTCAGCCTCCTCTGAGACTTGATCCTCGACCTGGGGCAAGGGGGAAGGCGAGGCCTTAACCCGACTGCTCTTCTTCTTGGGAGGTGTCTGGACCGTTGTTCCAGGATCCAGCACCTGTTCAGTGGGGCATCGTCTGACCTGTGATCTGGTCACAGCAAACACGTGTGCTGGCAAGCCTAACATCTCCATGTGAGTCCGTTGCTCCACTTCTGACCATTGCCATGACTCCAAATCATTGCCCAACAAACAATCCACTGGGAGGTCTGAACTAACAACAACCTTTTTCTGGCCATTTACCCCTCCCTAGGAGAAAGCAACAATCGCCATACTATGACTGGTAGTGACGTTGCTGGCATTGGTCACCAGGAAATCTGTACCTGGCATGATCTGTCCAGGGTCCACAAAGTTAGGCGTCACCATGGTGACGCTGGCACAAGTGTCCCTGTAGGCCTGAGCCATTCTTCCATTTATTAAAGGCGTCTGTCGGTATTTGCCCAAAGTATTGGGACTGACATCAGGGGATATATCCACATCCCCTGTACAGACAAGGACAGCCTGAGTGAGTGTACCAACTAAGTTGTCACACCCCTCAGAACCCAAGGTTAACCCAACTAGTCCCTTGGGAGGCGCACTACTACTGCTGGCTGTACTAGGGGGCACAGGTGCCTTAGGGGCTGCAGTAGCAGGAGTCTGCCCTCCTTTCTTGGTGCACTCACTAAACCAGTGAGTTTTACTTTTACAGTATTGGCACCACCTTTTCGATTGGCCTTCTTGATTCTTCTTTTTCTGGGAAGCCTGACCACCCCCCCTCTTTGGGTTGTTGGGGACCTGTCGAAGACTTCTGGTCATTTTGTTCCCCTTTCGAATCTTTACCCTTCTGGTCTGCTTTCTTCTGACCACCCTGGTTCTGGCCCTGGTTTTGCTTAACCCTTGTTCTGACCCATTTGTCTGCCTTCTTTCCCAATTCTTGGGGAGAGGTCAGATCCGAGTCGACAAGGTGCTGATGCAACAACTGGTTCTGACAATTGTTTAAAATCTGTTCTCGCATGATCAAATTATACAATCCTGTGTAATCAGTAACCTTACTGCCCAGCAACCAGCCCTCCAAAGCCTTAGTGGCACAATCAACGAAATCAGACCAGTCCTGAGACTGAGTTTTCTGAGTATCCCTGAACAGCAACCTGTACTGCTCAGTGGTTAGGCCGAACCCATCAATCAGTGTGTTCTTCAGGACCTGGTAATTGTTAGCGTCCTCTACTCTAGTAGTGAGGAGCTTATCTCTACCTTTACCTTCAAAGGAGAGCCACAAGATAGCTGCCCACTGACTCTGGGGGATGCACTGTACAGTGCAGGCCCGCTCCAAAGCAGTAATCCATTTGTGGATGTCGTCCCCTTGCTTAAAGGGGGGCACTATCTTATTCAGGTGCTTAGTGTCTAAACTCCTGGGTTCCCGTGGGGGAATGCTGCCACCAGTGGGGATTGTCCCACTCAATTCTTGCTCTCGAGCAAAGGCGAGTCTTTCTTTGGCTAGGGCAAGTTCTTCCCTCTCGATCCGCAGATTGACTTCCCGCTCCTTCGCTTCGTACATTCTCCTCTGAGGGGATGTCATCCCTCTTCGAGCAGAGCCTCAAGAGCCATTGGTTCGAACGGATCTATTAGAGCCTCTCGACAGAGACCTAACTCGTCCGTTCCCAATGTTAAGCTGGCCCGAGAGAGGCCCCAGGGGTCTCCTGGTACCATTCTCGTGCCGGCTTAAGTTGTCCTGGGTTAGCTGGCTAACTATGACTGGACCTTTGTCTGCCTCGTCCCCAGATGTCTCTGGCTCCTCGTCCTCCTCTTCCCCTTCTGCGGAGAGATGGATAAGGTCAGGGTCACCTGTGGTTCCCTCGAGGGGGGGCATATCCACTTCTGGATGAGAAGGGTCGGTGTTACCCGCCCTCCTGGCATCATAAGCCTCCAAGAGACCAATCAGAATCGGAATGGTAGGGTTTGCACCCTGTTTTAGCTTCCGAGATGTACAGATCTGTCGCATCTCGTGGAAGCTAGGTGCAGCATATCTGGAGGTGACCTGTGGAAGGTCGACTGACACAAGGGGAGACTCAGAGTTTCCTCCTTTGTCTGACATGCTGCTTCTAGTGTGGTGTAAGTGATGCACCTACCTACACTATATGTTTACCTACTGATCCCTTGCTAAGAGTCGTAGCCAAGGTGTGCTAAGCCTTGCGGAGCTACAACAGCTGGTTCAGTAGAACTCAGAGTATTCTAAGCTAAGTTATATGTACCTGGAGTACTTATGCGATCTTTCACAAGATATTCTTAGGATACGCGTGGTAAAACAACAGCAAGCTCAAATCCCAACCGCTGCTCACCAATGTGAGAAGTTGGCCCGATATGCAGTGTTCACTATTCTAGCGACCACTATGCATCGGTCCAAACGACCCTTATGGTGATTGGTTGTAAGTCAACCTTAGACCAGCTATCCTAGTAGCGTGGATACGAGCAGTCTTCGGGCTAAACTCTAGAGGGCGTGTTAAGCCAGCTGTTATACCATCACATACCCCTTGAACACCAGGTGAAAGGACACCACACAAGTGTTATGAAAATAAACAGTATATTTATTAGAATCACAACAACCCTGTACTCTTTATGAAGACAGGGTACTAAGCACAGAACAAAACTCTTAGGAAAATACTTCAAGTGCACAATCAATACAAGTGCCCGAGGGCACGGAAAGTTTAGTGGTCTCGGGCGGACCCGATAAGGCAAGTCGGAAGCGAGGGACTCAGGACCCTAAAGTCAAGTCAAGTCAAGTCAGAGAATTTATATAGCGCACTACATACCCAGAGGGTCTCAAGGCGCTTAGAAAGGGGGGGAGGATTACTTGTCAAGTAAGGAGGCTATGCAGGCACCGAAATGCCGAAGTTACCTAGCCACGAGGGCTGCGGCTGCACTAGTCTTACAGGCGTCGGGGGTCTTCGCTGACGAGCCAGGAGCCGGAAGAAAGGAGTTGCTGGCCGGCGACCAGTGATGAATAGTTCGTAGAGATCCAAGCCTGGATCAGAGATCGATGATACCTGAAAGCAGAGGGGACCAAGTTCGTACTACTAGCCAGTAGTCAGAGGGTACCAGGAAGGCACCGGATGGCCGTCACCTCGACTAGGTGAGTGGGCGACGCTAGGCTCTGCAGTCTCACGGACCAGGAGGCGTTGTCGGCGACCAGGATGGAGGTGCGAGCTGTCCCACGAAGGTTGATGCTGTCGACGTCGCTGGGCCCAGGATTGGGGCAACAAGCCTTGGCAGATTTCAGGGCCACGTGGTGGGCCTAAAAGGGCGTCTTGAGTGGACCAGGAGGGTCCGGGGTGCTCCTCTCGTAAAAGGGAGCAAGGGCCGGTCTGGAGCGACCAGACCAGCAGCGTTGGTTGTCGGATGTCGTCAAGGAGATCACAGCCAGCGGCTAGTGATCGGACAACGTGCTGAGCGGCGAGCAGAAGGGCCCCACGCAGATCGTGTAGATGCTGGGAGGCTGCACTTCGGTGCTGGAGCTGCTCAGGATCGGGGCTTCTCGGACCCCAGGGCACTCACCAGAGGATTCCTTCGGTGGTCGTGCTGGATTAAGAAAGCGTGCAGGTTTTGATGATGGCCGGTCCCTCGAGGTCTCGTCGCACCCACAGATCTCAGCTGAGCTGACGATGTGGGTAGAGGTCAGAGGTGCCAGGGAAGCCGGTTCTCGTCGAGCTGGGTCGTCGGATTCCTGAGGAAGGACTTGCAGCAAACCGCAGAGTTCTTAGATGGTGCCTGCGGATGCAGGGTGACTACTCCTTAGCCACAAGGGAGAAATCTTGAGAAGAGTCTCGAATGTCCTTTCGTAGAAAGTAGTTCTTGATTCAAAGATGATCTAATTTGGAAGGGTACCCGCTCCGGCCTTTATCCTAAAGAAAGGGGTGGGTACATGACTAGGTCCTGCCCTAAGGGTGGGACCAGGAAGGGGGGTAGTTACACCCCTCTCCCCCTGCTGGACTTTCCCCAGGTCAGGGGCTGCGCGCCCCTGGAACTGGTTCTAGCCGGCAGATGCGTAGTGAGCACCGGGGTGCCACTCCGCAGTCACCTTCTCGCGAAGCCCTACCTACCCAGAATACACAAACCCTGTCTGGGACGGTGCGAACACCGCCCTTGACAGGAAACCCTTTGTCCAAGCTCCCCTCGCTGGAAGGAGTCCCAGCAGCAGGAGGTCAGACTCGTATCTGTGGTGGCAGCGTCCATTTTGTGGAGCTGAGGCTTCGTTTAACTTTAACCGGGGTTCACAGTTACGTACAGGTCGTGTCCCTCTAGAAGGGCGGAATGCTAACCTTGTCGCCAGAATTGGTGAGGGGGCAGCATCCCGATTCGTATGACACCTTACTCGACATGTCTTGATAACGCGATACCGAAGTTACCGATATGATATGCGTTATCATGGAACAGCCATTGGGTCTTGGTTCCGCAAGCTGCAACCGTGCTCGGCTCGTGCCAGAGCCCAATTCACACGGTTCCATGCACTCTGCCTTCAGGATTGTCAAGGCCTGCCATAGGAGTGACTGATAGGAACTCGGGTGTCCATTTTAAGGTTAGGTATAGGGATACTATACCTACAGCAACGGGCGAGGACGCCACGTTGCCCCAACTGTCGTGCAGCCAGTTGTGTCAGATTTAGATGGCCATCCAGGGGTGGCATAATACATGCTTCAGCCCCTGGTAGGCCCTGGGTACACCGATGCCCTGAGTTACAGGGTCTGACAAGGTGGCCCAGTTCCAATTGGGTAATGCACCTAAGGCACACACATCAATTTAGCGAGAGAACAGCTAGGCTGTGGGTCTGATTGGCAGGCCCACAGCCCGAGAAAGTCGTAAACCAGTGAAACAAAAGCAAAAAGTCCGGGTGATCATAGGATTGCAGACCCTACTCTCCTACATTTACCAAATAAAAATGTACAGACAACTATTTACAAATGTACACTGGTGTTTATTGTGTTTACAAAATAAAAATGTACAGACAACTATTTACAAATGTACACTGGTGTTTATTGTGTTTACCAAATAAAATTGTATATATTACCTGTAGATTGAAATCCATTCACCCATCCATCCATCCATCCACCATCACCCATCCATTCACCCATCCATCCACCATCACCCATTCATTCACCCATCAATCCATTCATCCACCATCACCCATCAATCCATTCATCCACCATCACCCATCCAATCACCCACCCATCCATCATCACCCATCCATTCACCCACCCATTCACCCACCATCACCCATCCAATCACCCACCCTTCCATCATCACCCAGCCATTCACCCATCCATCCATTCATCCACCATCACCCATCCATTCACCCATCCATCCACCATCACCCATCCATTCACCCATCCATTCACCCATCAGTCCATTCATCCACCATCACCCATCAACCCATTCATCCACCATCACCCATCCAATCACCCACCCATCCATCATCACCCATCCATTCACCCACCCATTCACCCATCCATCCACCATCACCCATCCATTCACCCATCCATTCACCCATCCATTCACCCATCCATCATCA
Source organism: Lissotriton vulgaris (assembly GCF_964263255.1). Classification (NCBI taxonomy): domain Eukaryota; kingdom Metazoa; phylum Chordata; class Amphibia; order Caudata; family Salamandridae; genus Lissotriton; species Lissotriton vulgaris. The sequence continues at coordinate 909,716,277 of NC_141697.1, forward strand.
CCCACCCATTCACCCATCCACCCATTCACCCACCGTCATCCATCCAATCACCCACCCATCCATCATCACCCACCCATTCACCCATCCATCCATTCATCCACCATCACCCATCCATTCACCCATCCATCCACCATCACCCATCCATTCACCCATCCATTAACCCATGCATTAACCCATGCATTCAACCATCCATTCAGCCATACATCATCACCCATCCACCATCACCCATCCAATCACCCACCCATCCATCATCACCCATCCATTCACCCACCCATTCACCCATCAATCCATTCATCCACCATCGCCCATCAATCCATTCATCCACCATCACCCATCCAATCACCCACCCATCCATCATCACCCATCCATTCACCCACCCATTCACCCATCCATCCACCATCACCCATCCATTCACCCATCCATTCACCCATCCATTCACCCATCCATCATCACCCACCCATTCACCCATCCACCCATTCACCCACCATCATCCATCCAATCACCCACCCATCCATCATCACCCATCCATTCACCCACCCATTCACCCATCAATCCATTCATCCACCATCACCCATCAATCCATTCATCCACCATCACCCATCCAATCACCCACCCATCCATCATCACCCATCCATTCACCCACCCATTCACCCATCCATCCACCATCACCCATCCATTCACCCATCCATTCACCCATCCATTCACCCATCCATCATCACCCACCCATTCACCCATCCACCCATTCACCCACCATCATCCATCCAATCACCCACCCATCCATCATCACCCACCCATTCACCCATCCATCCATTCATCCACCATCACCCATCCATTCACCCATCCATCCACCATCACCCATCCATTCACCCATCCATTAACTCATGCATTAACCCATGCATTCAGCAAGATGGCGGATTGACACCGCCGGGAGTGGAAGCGCTAATGCAGTCGGGTCCAGGTCCAAAGCAGCAATTGCGTTTTTGAGCGCTACATCCCTATACAGCTACAGCGGTGACCTGTGAGCGACAGCAAAACAGCGTAGAACCTTACCTGAAGACTTCAGCAACAAACGTGAGCAGCGGGGTATGTGGAGACTACGGCAAGTCCGGAGCCGTTTGCAAAAGCTATTCTCCATCACTGTTGCTGGAAAACCTGCCGTAATAAACGAGCTACCACAGCAGCAGCAGCAGCGATTCACAGCAAAATCCTGGCGAGGCTGGTTAAACCTGGTAACACGGATTAGGCTTGGATCGACTTCAGCCTCAGCAGTGATCCGCTGGTCAGGTCTGCGTTCCCCCACAGCACCGGCAGCAGTCCAACCGGAGAGAGCGAGCGTCAGCAGGATGGCGCCGAAACCTCCCACACGGACAACGCGCAACACCACAGCGAGCGGGAGAGGAGGAGCAGCGGCGGTTTCTCTGTCAGTTACAGCTATTAACGAGATACTTGCAAGCAAGAAAAACACCACGGACACGGCGCCGAGATGGGCGCCGAGCACCGGGCAGGAGATACTGGATGAAGCAGGTACTGGCACAGCAGCGGCGGAAGTGACAGAAGTGGCAACAGCAGAAGCGGGTAGTATTGGAGGAAAAGCACAAGGTAATACAGCGGACAAGGGACAGAAGGGAGGCAATGCGGCTGATGGGGTGGTAAGAGAGCAGAACAATTTAAGAGACCCCACGGAGTCTTCTCAAAATACCTCTAGTACAGATACTGTTGATATCTCAGCAGCAGCGCAGGATAATACTGGGATATTGACCGCTGACACTGTGGTAATGGACAATACTGCTGATTTATATCCCAACGTGAGTATTACCGCCACCTCAACAGTAAATACTAGCAGTACTCCTGCCCTTCATAGCGACCCTGGAACACCCCAGTCTTCAAAATGTACTGACTTTCATGCTAAAAATCCCAAAGCCATTACTAATACTACTAGTACTTTACTCGATAAAAGCAGTACTGGGGAGGCTATTGAAACGGAAGGAATTGAGAATGATGTCAACGTTGATATAAGTGAGACAGATGAGGAATACGTGGATGTCAATGAACAGGGGAGTAACACACCCTTAGGTCTGACTAAAGATAAAAATAAAACGGTATCCAAAAAGCCCAAGGGGAAAAACAAGAATAAGCTGGCTAAAATGGCAGGCAAATCGAAGTCAATTGCACTGAAGGCTATAGCTGAAAATAGCCCTATCAGTCAGTGGGTGCAGGCTAAAGGAGGCGTGAAAACCATGGCTCTACGTCTGTCTGGCAATAGTCCCAATGATGTAATCACTGTTTCCTCTGATAAAACAAAAGGGGATGCTCCACCCAGTCCTACCCAGCCTATTCTTACAGAAAAATCAACGGATGCTAGCATTGGAGCAGGAGCCGGTATTGAAGCTAGCATCACGGATCAGTCACAGCTTCAGTCTTCTGTTTCCATCTTGAAGCTTACTGATGATAATATTGCCTCAATTTTTGCTTCTGGGCCAATTGATAACAATGATATCAGCAATAGCGTTAGCCTAAGGGGTGACATTTGCGAAACGCCGAAGGCCACTACTCCTGAGGCTGCTAGGACCCTGCTAGGTGAACCTATTCTAGCGGTGTGTATGGGTGACAATACTTTAACCTCTCCCACCGGGGCTACTGAATGGATACCGCAGGGCGAAGTGACTGCCTCTTTTCAGACAATCCTACACCTCTTAAACGAACAAAAACAAGAGGCTAAAACTCATTACCAGCAAATGAGAGAGGATAATAGCAGAACTCAAATTTCTTTACAGGAGATGGCGTGTAAACTGGGAGCGGTGTCACGGGACATTGAAGAACTGCAGCAGAGAGTGGTCACTACGGAAGAGAGATCACAATACTCTGAAGCAGAGTTGAATAGGCATGATTCACAAATAACCCAGATGCAGGCCAAACTCGAGGACTTGGAAAATAGGAATAGGAGGCAGAATCTCCGTGTCTTTGGCATTGCGGAAGGAGCAGAGGGGGCGGATCCGAGGGCATACATTACCCATTTGTTTCAGAAGGCTTTCCCTGACCTCTCTGATTGGGACTGGGATTCTCAGATCCAACGGGCGCATCGTCTACCCCTATTCCAGAGAGATAAGAGCGGGAAATTTCCAAGACCCATTTTGATTTACATTGGCAATTTTCTACTTCGACAGGCCATTTCTTTGAAAGCTCGGCCTAATACCCCAGTCACTATTGAGTCAGTCACCTTTTTTGTGAGATCAGATTTAAGCAAACTATCATTAGAGAAAAGGTGGAAATTAAAACAGTTTATAGACCCGATTAAAGAACTTGGATTTCAAGCTTATTTGCAAGAGCCTGCTAAGCTTAAAGTGATTAAAAATGGTCACTCATACTTCTTCTTTGATGCAGTCGAGGTTGAAAAAGCAATTACCTCCTGGAAAACTGGGAAATGATGGATTGATTGAACTTAAGAATATTGAGAAGTAAATACTGGTGTAAAAATCTTTCTCTTTCTCTTCCTTCTAGTTTCTCACTATATATACTAATGTTTTGGAAGGCATGAATTAAATGCTTATTTGATATTGAAATAACCAAAAGTGGGATATTGAGAATACATGGTAGACTGTATGGGAATGTATTGCACAGATTAATTATAATACCTGGACCCGATTAGCGTTTTTTTCCACCCACCTACTGCCAAGTGAACGGCAGTCAATAGGGAGGGAGGATCCACAGGTAAACACGGGGTGGGGGTGGGGGGAGGTAATATTAGAGTGTGGGGCGGGGTAAGGGTAATTTTGGTTGGGGGTAAAAACTGCATCAAAGGTCACAAAAATGACAAAGAAAAAACTAAAATGTTTCACAAGACATTGATTGTGAGTATTTTTTTTGGTTACATAGGTTACTTAAGGAAAGCAATATATAATTTAGGATGCATTTAATAAAGTGTTTAACGTGGAATGTTTCAGGATTAAACAACAAAACTAAGCGCCGGCTGGTTTATGAGGAACTTAGGATGTATAGCCCACAAATAGTAGTCCTAACTGAGACACACATTGCCTATAAAGACAAAAACTATCTTAAACAATTTGGGTTTGATCTAATAGTAAGTACAGAATTTAATGCTTCTATTAGGGGAGTAGCGATTTTAAAGCATAAAGGGCTGAAATGTGAAGTAGTTAAGACTTTAACCGATAAAGCGGGGAGATGGGCGATAGCGCAGATAAAGTTAGAAAATCTCAAACTTACAATATGTGGAGTTTATGCCTCTAATCAGGATGAACCTTTAATCATAGACCAAATTAATATGGAGTTACTGGGTTGGAGGGGTGAGATAATTGTGTTAGGTGATTTTAATTGTATAATGAACTATAAATTGGATAGTACAAGAAAAAATGCATTTCATAGGATGAGGAAAACTAGGGCTTCAATCTTGGATTTGGCAGCAATTCATCTTTTAAAAGATGTATGGAGATCTTTATATCCTGATACAGGTGGATACACCTTTTATTCAGCGGCTCATAAGGTGTGCACACGCATTGATATGATTTGGGCATCAGGTCTGATTCTTGAGAAATGTAAATGTTTCATGGACATATATCCAAGGGTGACATCTGATCATAATCCGATCTCCATAACATTTACACTTATAACAGAGGAAAATTCTACTCGCTCCTTCTCCTTCCCACGCTACTTATTCTCTGACACTATGTTCATAAATCAGCTTAGGGAGCATATAAAAGAATTTATTGACATTAATAGACAATCAAGCTTACCATGGATAGTTTGGGATGCATGTAAAGCTAGTGTACGGGGATTCACCCAACAATACATATGGCGGCAAAACAGAGAACTTCGAACTATTAATCAGCAAAGGTTAAATGAAATAAGGGATATCGAACTCCAGATATCTGATGCCATATGTAACAATGCTTCAAACCTAGAAGTTCTAAACCTCAAATTAATTGAACTTAAAGCAGCAATTAAAAACCTTTTGAGGGATAAAAGTATTAATAAACTTAGAAAGTATCATATGGAACAGTATGAAAATGGAGACAAAAGTGGGAAATTGCTGGCTTACAAAGTTGCGGAAGACCGCTCTATTAATATGGTTAAAGAAATTAAAGGGGACAATAATCAACTATTTTGCGATCCAAAATCAATTCTACAACAGTTTGCTTCTTTCTATCAATCTCTCTATACACCGGAAGATGTTATTTTAGATGACTGTATTAAGAAGTATATTGATATTAATAAAGTTAAGAACTTAGATTTAGACCAATCTGCTCAATTAGAGGCTGATATCACGCCTTTAGAAGTGAGGGGTGCAATTAAAACTCTGGCAATGGGTAAAGCGGTCGGGGAAGATCTTATCCCCTTGGAAATGTATAAATATTGCACTGACGAACTATTACCATTATTTGTCGATGTGATCAGTGCTATTGGTAATGGGCAACAAGCACCCAGATCATGGAATCTGACCCAAATTATTTTCTTTTTAAAAAAAGGAAAAGCACCACAAGAGAGGGGATCGTATAGGCCTATCTCCCTTATTAACAGTGATGCCAAAATCTTTGCTAAAATATTGGCTACTAGATTAGCTCCATTTATGTCTCAACTTGTCTCTCCCCAACAACATGGATTCATTCCTAAACGAGACACCACAGCACACATTAACATGGCTATATCAGCCTTTGATGCGGCGCGGATTAAACACACCCCACTCGGCATGATTTTACTAGACGCTGAAAAAGCATTTGACCGGGTGGGGTGGGGTTTTTTGTGGGCCGTACTACAAGCATTCGGTATTAAAGGAAAACACTTACGATGGATACAATCTTTATATGATAATTCTATGGGTAAGGTTTCATATATGGGAAAATGTTCCTCTTTGTTTCCCATTAAAAGAGGGACAAGGCAAGGGTGCCCCTTGTCGCCATTACTTTTTGCTCTTGCAATAGAGCCCTTTTTAATTGCTCTACAACAACAAACTTTAATTTGTCCTTTTTTTAACGGATTAGAGAAATTAGATATTACGGTATATGCTGACGATATAGCTGTCTTCACCCCAGACGTTGCTAAGACTATGAAAGGCATATTAAAAGAAGCTGGCATTTACGGTTCAGTCTCTGGCTACAAACTAAATACCACCAAAACCCAAGTTGTCATGAACTATCAAACCACTCCCTCTGTCCCTGGAATTAGCAATATAGCCACCTATTTAGGTGTCAAAATTTGTGCAGATATTGATTCCATAATAGGATTGAATTATGAACCCTTATTAAAAGAAACTGCTATGCAACTCAAGAAATGGCATAAACTTCCTATCAATATCATTGGTCGAATAAATTTAGTAAAAATGAAAATCCTGCCCAAATTCTTATATCTATTCCGCACTATCCCTCTACGGGTCAATAACTCCTTCTTTTCTAGATTAGAAGGTATAATTGGCAGCTTTGTATGGGGGTACAAAAAGGCCCGGCGTGCTTTGTCATTACTTAAACTTCCCTTTTGTCAAGGAGGATTGTTATTTCCGGATTTTAAATTATACTATTGGTCAGCATTTATGTCTCGGATCCGCAGCTTAGCTGTTTTGGAGAACTGCACATACTTTCACAAGTTTTTATTAGGACTAGATGCCAACATGTTTGTGTATAGGATGAATGACCCCAATTATTTTAAAAGGGTAAAATTCAAGACCATAAAGGATACTATGAGCATTTGGCGATCTATTATGGCTAAATGCAATACCTCTCTATTTCATAGTCAAACACCTGTTTGGGGCAACCCCGGCTTTCCGATTATTTTTCATGATACAGCTTGTCAAGTGTTCTTAAACTCTGGTATTAGACTCCTGGGGGATTTATTTGATAATCGGGGTTTTATGGCTTTTGATAAAATGAAACTATGCTTCAACTTGCCAGAAATAGCGAGGTTTAAGTATTATCAGATCAGAGATTACCTGGTGAATAAAATAGAACTCACTATAATTCTAGAATCTGAGATTTGGGACTGCATTTATAGGGATGATGATAAATCTATCATTAGTGTGGGTTATAAGCTTTTCTCTGATCTCAAGATTAGTGATGTTACCAGTTTAACAGAGAAATGGAATAGGAAACTAACCATTAATATCTCTTCAGATTTGATTGCTAAAACATTTACAAGCCTAAATACAACAGTGATATCTTCCGGCTTAAAACTGCAGATGTTCAAAACAATATGCCAATTATATTACACGCCTGACAGGATACTTAAATGGTCAACGAATAATACTCTCTCAGATAAAACGAAATGCCCTAAATGTGATTTGAGGGGGGCTGACATTGTTCACATGTTTTTTACTTGCCCTTGCCTCAAGGAATATTGGGAAGGAATAACTAAGGTTATCACTGAGAGGCTGGATCAACCTTTCTTATTTTCAAATATAGATGTGTGTGTAGGCATCAATGGGGGGGAAAGGTTTAAAGATCTGCTAAACGTTCTAATTACTTGTGGAAGGTTAATTATTGCTAGAGTTTGGATTGAAAAAAATCCACCAACAGTTCTTGAATGGTGGAGGTTAGTGTATGAAATTTATAGTATGGAATCCGCTATTGCAGATTCAAGAGGAGGGCAGGCCAAGCGAAAAATTGACAGAATATGGGGCCTTTTTATGTCTTAATAGGTGTCTTTCAAATCACAATTTTGCCGAATGTTTTTTCTTATGTTTATTTAATGGTAATTATGTAACATTGCCACCTTCTTATTTTTATTTGTGTTTCTATATTGAAAAATGAATTGTTTATTATTGTACATGTGATTCTTTGATGCAAATAAAAAACAGTTAAAAAAAAAAAAAAAAAAACCCATGCATTCAACCATCCATTCACCCATCCACCATCACCCATCCACCATCACCCATCCATTGACCCATCCATCCACCATCACCCATCCAATCACCCACCCATCCATCATCACCCATCCATTCACCCACCCATTCACCCATCCATCCACCATCACCCATCCATTCACCCACCCATTCACCCACCATCACCCATCCAATCACCCACCCATCCATTATCACCCACCCATTCACCCATCCATCCATTCATCCACCATCACCCATCCATTCACCCATCCATTCACCCATCCATCCACCATCACCCATCCATTCACCCATCCATTCCCCCTGCGCAATTTTTAATTTTTAGTTAACGTTGCATTTTTTTGAATAAACATTTTCTGAAATCGGCACTTCTGCATCATTCATCATTCCCATAAATCAAGTGAGTCCCGCATTTCAAACTTTCATTTCTTTGTGATAATAAACATCGCGCATGGCATCATTCCCATAAATCAAGTGAGTGGCATCATTCCCATAAATCAAGTGAGTGCCATCATTCCCATAAATCAGTGAGTCCCGCATTTCAAAGTTTCATTTATTTGCTTAAATCGCCACTTCTGCATCATTCATCATTCCCATAAATCAAGTGAGTCCCGCATTTCAAATGTGCATTTTTTTGTGATAATATACATCGCGCAAGTGAGTCAAACTAAATTCATGTGGCATGTGCGCATGTGGCATGCGATGTAACGAACGTGGTGTTGTGAAACATCGCATGCGTTATAGTATCATGCGATGTTAATGACACCGCGCTATCCTTGCATGCGATGTAAGAAACAATGCGATGTCAACATCGCGGTGAGATAGCACCGCGATGTTTTGACACCGATGCTGTGGGTGCTTCGATAGATAGATAGATAGATAGATAGATAGATAGATAGATAGATAGATAGATAGATAGATAGATAGATAGATAGATAGATAGAGTGAGGGTGACAGATAGGTAGATAGAGTGAGGGCAATAGATAGATAGCGTGAGGGCAATAGATAGATAGATGGATAGAGTGAGGGCGATAGAGTGAGGGCGATAGATAGATAGAGAGATAGAGTGAGGGCGACAGATAGATAGATAGAGTGAGGGCAATAGATAGAGTGAGGGGGATGGATAGATAGATAGAGTGAGAAAGATAGATAGATAGATAGATAGATAGATAGATAGATAGATAGATAGATAGATAGATAGGATAGATAGGATAGATAGTGAGGGCGATGGATAGAGTGAGGGTGATAGCAAGATAGAGTGAGGGCGATAGATAGATAGATAGAGTGAGGGAGATAGATAGATAGATAGATAGATAGATAGATAGATAGATAGATAGATAGATAGATAGATAGATAGAAAGATAGATAGAGTGCGGGCGATAGATAGATAGAGTGAGGGTGATAGATAGAGTGAGGGCGATAGATAGAGTGAGGGCGATAGATAGAGTGAGGGCGATAGATAGAGTGAGGGCGATAGATAGAGTGAATGCAATAGATAGATAGATAGATAGATAGATAGATAGATAGATAGATAGATAGATAGATAGATAGATAGAGTGAGGGCGATAGATAGATAGAGTGAGGGCGATAGATAGATAGAGAGATAGAGTGAGGGCGACAGATAGGCAGATGTAGTGAGGGCAATAGAGTGAGGGCGATAGATAGATAGAGGGAGATAGATAGATAGATAGATAGATAGATAGATAGATAGATAGAGTGAGGGCGATAGATAGTGAGGGCAATAGATAGAGTGAGGGCGATAGATAGAGTGAGGGAGATGGATAGAGGGTGATAGATAGATAGAGGGCGATAAATAGATAGAGTGAGGGCGATAGATAGATAGATTGATAGATAGATAGATAGATAGATAGATAGATAGATAGATAGATAGATAGATAGATAGATAGATAGATAGATAGATAGATAGTGAGGGCAATAGATAGAGTGAGGGCGATAGATAGAGTGAGGGAGATGGATAGAGGGTGATAGATAGATAGAGGGCGATAAATAGATAGAGTGAGGGCGATAGATAGATAGATTGATAGATTGATAGATAGATAGATAGATAGATAGATAGATAGATAGATAGATAGATAGATAGATAGATAGATAGATAGATAGATAGATAGATAGATAGATAGATAGATAGAGTGAGGGCGATAGATAGATAGATAGATAGATAGATAGATAGATAGATAGATAGATAGATAGATAGATAGATAGATAGATAGATAGATAGATAGATAGATAGATAGATAGATAGATAGAGTGAGGGCGATAGATAGAGTGAGGGCGATAGAGTGAGGGCGATAGATAGAGTGAGGGCGATAGATAGAGTGAAGGCGATAAGTCAAAGTCAAAAGTCAAAAAGTTTTTATTTGTTTCGGTACTCAACTGAGGACCACAAATATTATATAAAAACAATTTACAAAAAGAAAATTCATTACAAATTAATATAATGTTAAAAAGGATTTAAAAAATTTATAGAAGTTATAACATACAAGTTCATTTGGTGGCTGTTTACACACCAATAATAATTCCTTTACTGTTGAAATTCTACATTTACAGTATATGGGATCTAGATATCTTGACCGTGCTGTTACTACGTTAGAGCTAGGGCATGCAAATAAGAGGTGCTCGATGTTCTGGTCACCCCCTTGACAAAGAGTACATAATGGGGATCCACCGGGTGACCATCTTGATGTAAAGGTTAACACTGGTAGGATACCTAATCGCAGCATTGTAATTGCCCTCCTTGCACCATGTGTGAGGGAAAACCCTATGTATGGCTGTACATGCTTGTACTCCAATGATTCAACGAAGAGTTTATAAGTAGATACTTTGTTACAATGTGCAAAGTCAAGTTCAAAACTCAGTTTAGGAGTAAAACATTTTAAGAAAAGTTTCAGTTGCTAGGCTGACCAGGTGAGCAAAATATCCGTACTGATTTTGGCAATTTGGAATACCACGGTCATATTCCTGAAGAATGTTTGCTTTGAAGCATCTAATTCAAAAGTCTCGATTTTAAGCAGGGAACGTAGTGTTTCTTCTTTTGCGTGAAGGAGATTATAGGCCCACCTGATAACATTAGCAACAGCTGTAGCATAGGAACTTGTAAGTGAGAGTTCTAGTCTTAGAGCTTGGACCGGTGTGGATTCTGAGACCTTCAAGATTTTTTTCAGGATTTTCCCTGCTTTTTGGTCTATATAAGCCCACTGTTTTATAGGGATGTGCTCCGTAGCGTAAGATAAAACAGGGGGGATCTTTACTCTGTATATTTTTAGCAGTGAAGAGAAATGCCTGTTCCCTGTAGCAGAGTAGAGTCTGGAGAGGGCCCCGGCATGTAGTTCTGATTTCCTTTTTAAATTGTTTATCTGCTTTGTATTTTTTAGATTCTTTGAGAAGATCCTACCGAGATAGGTGTATTCATCAACCTCTTCTACTTTTTCTCCGCCGAGCCTCCAACAATACTTAGCACTTTGTTTCCTGCCAGAGAAGGAAACAACTTTTGTTTTCGTTAAGTTTGGAATTAGGAAATTATCCTTTGAATATTTATGTAAAATATCTAGGAGCTTTTGTAAACCAAAGGGCGTAAGGTGAAGGCGATAAGATAGATAGATAGATAGATAGATAGATAGATAGATAGATAGATAGATAGATAGATAGATAGATAGATAGATAGATAGATAGATAGATAGATAGATAGATAGATAGATAGATAGAAAGATAGTTAGAGTGAGGGCGATAGACAGATAGAGTGAGGGCGATAGATAGATAGATAGACAGATAGAGTGAGGTCGATAGATAGATAGATAGACAGATAGAGTGAGGGTGATAGAGCGATAGACAGATAGAGTGAGGGAGATAGATAGATAGATAGATAGATAGATAGATAGATAGATAGATAGATAGATAGATAGATAGATAGATAGATCGATAGAGTGAGGGTGATAGATAGATAGATAGATAGAGGGAGGGCGATAGATAGAGGGAGGGTGATAGATAGAGTGAGGGCAATTGATAGATAGATAGAGTGAGGGAGATAGATAGATAGATAGATAGATAGATAGATAGATAGATAGATAGATAGATAGATAGATAGATAGATAGATAGATAGATAGATAGATAGATAGATAGATAGATAGAGTGATGGCGATCAGTATATAGATAGATAGATAGATAGATAGATAGATAGATAGATAGATAGATAGATAGATAGATAGATAGATAGATAGATAGATAGATAGATAGATAGATAGATAGATAGAGTGAGGGCGATAGATAGATAGATAGATAGATAGATAGATAGATAGATAGATAGATAGATAGATAGATAGATAGATAGATAGATAGATAGATAGAGTGATGGCGATCAGTATATAGATAGATAGATAGATAGATAGATAGATAGATAGATAGATAGATAGATAGATAGAGTGAGGGTGATAGATAGATAGACAGATAGATAGAGTGATGGCTGTGTGTGTGTGGTTGTGTGTGTGTAATGCTTTGTTTTGCTATGCTATGTTTTGTTATGCTGTGCTATGCTATGTATTGCTAGGCTATGATATGTTTTGTTTTTTTATGCTAAGTTTTGTTGTGTTTTGTTAAGCTATGCTGTGTTTTGTTGTGTTTTGCTATGTTTTGTTTTGTTATGCTATGTTTTGTTGTGTTTTGTTAAGCTATGCTGTCTTTGTTGTGTTTTGCTATGTTTTGTTATGCTATGCTATGTTTTGTTATGTTATGCTATGCAATGTTTTGTTTTGCTATCCTATGCTTTGTTTTGTTATGCTATGCTAGGTTTTGTTTTTCTATCCTATGCTTTGTTTTGTTATGCTATGCTATGTTTTGTTGTGTTTTGTTATGCTATGCTTTGTTATGCTATGTTTTGTTGTGTTTTGCTATGCTATGCTTTGTTTTGCTACGCTATAATTTGTTATGCTATGTTTTGTTATTCTATGCTATGTTTTGTTATGCTATGCTATGTTTTGTTATGCTATGCTATGCTTTGTTATGCTATGCTATGTTTTGTTATGCTATGCTATGTTTTGTTGTGTTTTATTATGATATGCTCTGTTTTGCTATGCTATGTTTTGTTATGTATGTTATGTTTTGTTGTGTTTTGCTATGTTTTGTTATACTATGTTTTGTTATGCTATGCTTTGTTTTATGTTATGTTATGCTATGTTTTGTTATGTTATGCTATGTTTTGTTCTGCTATGTGTTGTGTTTTGGTATGCAATGTTTTGCTTGGTTATGCAATGCTATGTTTTGCTATTCCATGATTTGTTTTGTTATGTTATGCTATGCTATGTATATTTTTGCTATCCTATGCCTTGTTTTGTTATGCTATGCTATGTTTTGTTGTGTTTTGTTATGCTATGTTATGTTTTGGTGTGTTTTGCTATGCTTTGTTATGCTATGCTATGTTTTGTTGTGTTTTATTATGATATGCTTTGTTTGGCTATGCTATGTTTTGTTATGCTATGTTTTGTTATGCTATGCTATGCTTTGTTGTGCTATTTTTTGTTTTGCTAAGCTTTGTTTTGTTATGCTATTCTATGTAGTGTTGCTACTGTAAACAAGCACGGTAGGCTTTCACTTTCGTCCAGAAACAAGCTTTCAGCATTGCTGTGGCGGGGGGAAGGGGGGCGGGGAAGCGGGAGCGCATTCCTATGAAGTCTGATGCGGGGCCGGGGGAGCGGCAGCCTTTGAAGTCTGATTGGGGGGAGCGGCAGTCTTTTAAGTCTGATGCAAGGCACAGACAAATGGTGGTGTGACGTGGCTAGAGTGCAAGCGCATAGATCACATGAACTGTGTCTAATCTGCAGTTTTGGCAGACTTTTCGTACTGCTTACTAGAATATCGCCGCAATGCTTACGCATTGCTTCAGCGAGACCTAAAAAGGACTGGCTTATGGTTCATTGTGGCACTACATAGCTATGTACTTAAATATATATACCACTTATCGCCCAAAATAATATTAAGTCCATCAGTAAGCAGCAAATTATAATTTATACCTCTTACATTCACATAAGACATATCTGCTATGAGAGTTATCCGTCACCAGCACCGTACAGCCAAAAAACGCAGGCATCACAAAATGAGCATGCATGGAATATCTGAAGAGATCTATCACACACTGCTGGACAGTTTGGAGGACTTTGATAAGTCTGCTACAGTAGGTACCAAATATTTATACACTCCGACTGCTTCGTTATTTCTCACAATGACACTAAAATATGGGATGATAAATACAATGTGCATCCCAACATATCTCAGATTGGGCAACCCAGTGCAGTAACCAGCTAAGCAGACTATAACATAAGAAATACTGTAAAGGGACCTGCAGACCTGTTTAAAGCTACCAGCATTCTGAAACCCATACAACTTCAAGTCTGTCTCTCACCTTCATCATCCACCACACTGCCATGCGCTGCATCTCATAAAACGATAACCACACCTCAGTGATCATCACGCACGACATGGAAACACTTCCCACACAGGATCAAAACAAAGGCAACATGCTTTCAAGCACACACCATACCCAGTGTAGCGTGCTACACATGTAAGCAAGCACTTCAGTGCCCTACATAGAGGCAGTAAGTGCTATATAAATGCTGCACTACAATACAGTCTCATACCAGTTCTCAGGCAATGCTATGATACTTAATCACTGCTTGTTTCCTGGCGCACCAGCTGGTACTCACAGACTGTCTTCTAACACACCACCAAGGTGCTCATCACAGGTCTCCTTGGTACTTGCTGCCTGTCTACTGGCATGATAACATACTCCTAGCAGGCGTCCACAAGCATAGTCTGATATGATACAACCTGTCTCATGACTTTCCATACTACTCTCTGTGAGTTCCCTGGTGTTATTGTCAGCTCTGGTACACCCTTCGGTACTCACTGCCTGTACATGCAACCTGTCTCCTGGCACAGTATTGTACTGTCAGCTTGTCTCTTGGAACCACACCCTCCATATTTAGTTTCTCAGCATTTCTCTGTCATACTCGCTGCCTGCATAATGTCAAACTATGCTTCTTAATGCCTGCCTCCACCAACACAACCAGAACACTCGAACTCTGTCTCCAGGCATTCCATTATACATGAGGTCTGTCTCTAGAAAAGCAAGAGCACTAGGTCTGTATCTGGGAACACCTCTGGGGCACTCCCTGCCTGTCTATTGACCAGCTAGACTCCTCACGGCCTCACACGATACTCGCTGCCTGTCTTTTGGTATACTGTCACAGCCACCCTCATGGTATTCAATGATACTTGCTGTCTCTTTGCATGCTACAGTATTTCCCTTGGCACACCTCTGAGGTACTTGCTGCCGATCTCTTAGTAAAGTGCTGTAGGAGAGTAGGATCTGCTTCTCATAGTTACCCCCACTTATTGCTGATGCTCCACTGTTTTTCGACTTTAGTCTGGCTAGGACCCTGCTATCAAGGGCCCCAGCCTAGCTGCTTCCTCTCTAAAATGATTGCATGTACATGTACTTTAAGTACAACACAGATTGGATTCTGGGGTACCTTTATAAGTCCACAGTATATGGTATCCTATATACCCAGGGTATAGGTACCCCATAGGCCTCTCAGGGGCTGCAGCATGTATTATGCCAACCCTGGGAGACCATTTAAAATGACACAACAGGTCTGCTACAGCAGCCTGTGTAAGGTGGTGTATGCACCCCTTACTTAGATATAGGTTCCCTATATCTATCCATCACTATACACATATACCTATCAGTCACCCCTATGGCAGGCCTTATCTTATCAATCCTGAAGGCAGGGTGCTGGATTTTATGTAAAAGTGTGCCCATGCATGAGCAGAGCCCCTCTACAGCATTCGGAACCTCTATTCTGGGGTTGTTTGTGATGCAGCCAGACCATGTACTCTTAAATGCATTATATCCTCACGGTAAATGCTAACTTTGGAATGGCTGCATGGAAACAAGTCATGTTTGGTGTCAAACACCTTGCAATCATACCTCCACATGGTGGTGTGGGAGGTATGATTCCACCCTTCTAGAAGGAGAACCATGACAGCACTGGTACACCCGGTACTAGCTTTGCAAACCCTGGCATCACAAAATGGATGCTGCCAACCACAGACATGAGTCTGCCCTCCTGCTGCTGGACGAAACTCCGGCAGAGGAAGCCTAGACAATAGATTTCCTGTTACAGGGAGGTGTGACCACCTCCCAGACAGGGCGTAGTGTATTGGGGCTGGGTGGGTGCACTCCAAGAGTGCTTTGAAGTCTGTACTGGGGGCACATTTGGTGTCCCTGTGCATAGTCCAGCTCAAACCAGTTGCAGGCGACACCAACCCCTGCTCTGGTGCGAAACTGGACAAAGGATATGGGTGTAGCCACCTCTCTGTCCTGACTGAGATCCAAAGCCCTTGTGGGGACCGTGCAACCCGAACCCCTGGATACCACGACCATTTGCAGCAGCATATGCTTCTTGGCGATCCCTGAGGCTGTGCCTTGGGCTACTTGTAGTCCAGACCCAGAGCAGTGATTCCACTGAAGATTGCTGGCCTACACTCCTAGAGTGACCCGTGGGCTGGTATCTAGTGAGTCCTCTCGAAATCCCTTCACGATCCCTGGTCTGTTGACTTGTGGGTCCCTGAGAAGTGTACTTTAACTTTAAATGGGCTTACCTGGTTGCTCCAGATGTGCCTTGACTCTCCATAGCTTGAGGAGTCGCCAGGACCTTGCTGGTTCTCACGAAGCCTTTTTACTCTCACAGTGTGGGTTGCTGTTGCCAAGGCTTGTTGGTCTCCAATCCGGACACCAAGCCCCCAGAACTCGACATCTTTCGTGGGACAGCTTGCCTGTGGACTCTGGTCATCCTCAATGGTCCCCGTGGCAGTGGAGTTAAGTTTCACCTCATCGCACCTGAAACACCCGACATTGGTGGGCCTTGGTCTACCGTGGCCCTGGTCACCCTGAAGTGACCCAGACTCTGACCCCTCTGCTTTCAGTTTCTTCACATCTTTGATCCAGGCTTGGATCACACCGGACACTTCTCCTTTCCACAGCAGCAGCACTTTGCAGCACATCACCATTGAAATCAACAACGATTCCCATCATCATTTGACACCTATGCACCTGGCTTCCCTGGGTGAGGTAACATGAGTACTCCGGTACTCCCATGGGTGTTGGCCCTAGAACCCTCTAAGTCTAAAAGGGTTTGCTCAAAGTCCCCTCCTAAGTGTCCTTATTCTTTAAAATTCCAACTGCGACTTTCCTATTTAATTGTACGGGGCTTGCGGCTGTGTTCTCACACTGTACACGTCCCCGTGGGTCTCCTGTGTCACTGCCTTGGGTGGTTCATTGGGGTCCCGGCGATTCTACATGCTCTAGCCACTGTTTGTAGTCAAGTCATGATTCTTATACCACTTTCTTAATATAGGGTTTGGTCTCCCCCTGGGGCCTATTGTATATTGTGCTATGTACTGCTGTTTAATAACTGTATTATTATGTGCCTGCTCTCTAACTTCATAAAGAGGTTAGTAGAGAGTGTTTAGAAATAAATACATATATTATATATATATACCTTGCATGGTTCTCCTTTCATTTAGCTATTCAAGAGGTTATAATCTGGTAAACCAAGCTGCTTTACACTCCTTCAAGACTTAACCTGAAGGCTGCTCTCAATAGCTACCAATAGGATAGCTTCCAATAAAGGTTGTCTTAAACCTAATCATCAATAAGGGTTACTTTGGACTGGTGCAAGGTGCCCACTCTAACTAGTGAACAGCATATGCCAGGCCAACTTCTCACATTGGTGGCAGCGGTAGGATTCAAGCTTGCTATTGCTTTACCAGATAATCTCATTGAGTGACTAACTGAAAACCACTAGAGGTACATAGATACATATAAATCAAGTCTAGAATACAGTAAGTTCTACTGAACTTAGAGTTGTGTGTCAAAGTCTTAGAACACCCTTTCTACAACTTAAGAGAGTTTAGTAGTTCCCACTAGGTTAGGTAGGTGCAACACCTCACAATACTAGTATGTCTTCAAGAGCAGAAGCAAGTGGATCCTTGCTGACTAAGTATGACCATCTTTCATTTCAGGAATTGAGAAACATGTGTGCATCGAGAAAATTAAAGACATTGAAGAACCCTAGGACTCAATGCCTCATAGAGGCCTTGCTTTTACATGACCTCAGAAAGACCCCAGGGTCTGATGAGGCAGGAAAGTTGGGTGGGGCAGCAGATGAGGACAGGCCTGGAAGTGAAAACATTCAGAACCTAGAATCTGAAGCTGACCAGGAGGATCAAGATGATTCTAACCTGGACAGTCCAATCTTTCCTGAGGGTAGGGGAGAGAACCCAAGGGGTCCCCTCTTTACTCTACCTGGAAGGGTTAGCAGTGTACCTAGAAGGTCTAGATCTCCTTCTCAGGAATCTAATCATTCTGGTGCATCTGAGGGGACTTCTATGTCTCAGAAAAGGGGGTCCTCTTATGAGAGGAAATGCAGATTGCTTGAGTTTGAGAAAGCTAAGCTTAGGATCAAGAGAGAACAGTTGGCATTAGATAGGGCTCCAGAGAGCTTCACAAAGATGGGGGTTAGAGCCCCATGGTGGCAGCAACAGTGTCTCTAGAGGTAGAGATCATACTCATGACCATAGGAACCTGAACAAGATTGTCCCTCCCTACCAGAGTGGGGATGACATCCACAAATGGAAAACTGCACTTGAGAGGGACTGTAAAGTACAGAGGGTCCCTCAGGAACAGTGGGCAGCAATCTTGTGGCTCTCCTTTGCAGACAAAGGTAGAGACAAGCTCCTCACTGTTAGAGAAGAGGATGCTGATAATTACAAAGTCTTGAAGAGTGCTCTGATTAATGGGTTTGGCTAAACCACTGAACAATACAGGATTAAGTTTAGAGACACCCAAAAGGCACAGACTCAAGACTGGGTTGACTTTGTAGATTGTGCTACTGAGGCTTTGGAGGGCTGGTGACTTGGCAGTAAAGGGTGTGATTTTAAAGGATTATACAATGTAATTATGAGGGAGCAGATCCTTAATAATTGTCAAAATCAGCTGTTGCATCAGTACCTGGTGGACTCTGATCTGACCTCTCTCCAAGAATTGGGCCAGAAGGCAGAAAATGGGTCAGAACCAGGGTGAGGCAGAAGGTTCAGAACCAAGGTGGTGACTCCAAGAAGCAAGATAGATTCTAAGAACTCTGATAAGGGTGGGGAAAAGGGTAAAGACCAGAAGTCTTCTAAAGGGCCCCAAAAATCTGCATCTGGTGGGGAGTCCCAATCTAACAAAGGAAAAGGCCAAACGAACCCAAGGTTTAAAATCTGTAAACAGAAAACCCATTGAACTAGTGATTGTACTAAGTCCAAAGACTCAACTCCAGCCACCATTGCCCCTAAGGCAACTGTTCCCCCTAGTTCATCTCCAAGTGGTGGTACTCAGAATAAGGGTGTAGTAGGGTTAACCCTGGGATCTGAGATGGACTCTGGCATAGTCCGGCTGTACTAATCTGTGATGGAGGCATGGATATGGCCTCCTTATTTGTGAGTCCCAGTAACTTGGGCAGATACAGACAGAAGCCTTTGATAAATTGAAAATAGGCTTTGGCATTCAGGGACACAGGAGCAAGTGTCACAATGGTGACAAAAGATCGTGTGGCTCCTGAGCAAATCATACTTGGTGAGATGTACCAAGTGACCAATGCTAGCAATGTCAGGACAGACCATTCCTTAGCAGTTGTTAATTTCACCTGGGGAGGGGTAACTGTCCCTATAAGGTTGTGTAGACCTCCCTGTTGAATACTTGCTTAACAATGATTTAGAAACTTCAGCTTGTGCTGAAGTGGAACTCAGGACTCATGTAGAAATGTTGGGAATCCCTGCATATGTGTTTGCTATGACCAGGTCCCAGGCAAAAATGTCTAACACTGAACAGGTCTTGGATCCTGGAAGAACGGACCAAGCACCTTCCAAGAGGAGGAGCGGTAGGGGTAAGGCAGTATCTTCCCCCCTGGCTCAGAGCACAGATCAGTCTCTTGGGGGAGATGATCCTAGACCTGAGAAAGGAACTGTTCCAGATTAGCTTGAACCTAATCAGGTTGAGTTCTTGGGTACAGGGGGGGCTTACAGGGCAGAGCTGAGTCAGGAGCAACTGAGCTGCCCCTCTCTTGAACCCTTCACACAACAAGCTGTTGCTGAGGCTGCTGGGAATGCTAGTGGAACCCATAGGATCTATTGGCAGAGAGCCTGGAGCTATTAGGAGGTTGGTTATACCTCTGAAGTTTAGGGGCTTCCTATTAACACTAGCCTGTGATATTCCCTTAGCAGGTAATCTAGGTCAAAACACGACTTGGAACAGGATTGCCCCTCATTTTCATTGGCCTCACATGTCTGAAGACACCAAGGAGTTTTGTTGGTCCTGTGTCACCTGTCAAGCCAGTGGCAAGTCAAGTGGTACAACAATGGTCCCCCTGATACCACTACATGTGGTGGGGGTCCCTTTGAGAGGGTTGGGATTGATATAGTTGGTCCTATGGATCCTCAGACAGCATCTGGGCACAGATTTATCCTGGTTGTAGTGGACCATGCCACTAGGTACCCAGAAGCAATTCCCCTTAGGACCACCACAGCACCTGTGGTGGCAAGGGCCCTCTTGGGAATATTTTTCAGAGTGGGTTTCCCTAAGGAGGTAGTATCAGATAGAGATGCAAACTTCATGTCGAGTTACTTAACTGCTATGTGGAAGGAGTGTGGAGTAAATTATAAATTTACCACCCCTTATCACCCGCAATGCAATGGGTTGGTTGAAAGGTTCAACAAAACCCTCAAGGGCATGATCAAAGGTCTCCCAGAAAAGCTTAGGCGCAGATAGGACATACTTTTGCCCTGCCGTCTATTTGCCTACAGGGAAAGTCCACAGAAGGGGGTTGGCTACAGCCCATTTGAGCTTGTTTTGACATCCAGTTAGGGGTCCATTGTGTCTAGTGAAGGAGGGATGGGAGTTACCTCTCAAACCCCCAATACAGGATATTGTGGACTATGTACTTGCCATCCGCTCAAGGAGTACATGAAGAAGGTAACTAAATACCTTGAGGCTAGCCAGGAATTACAGAAGGCGTGGCATGACCAACAGGCTGTGCTGACTGTTTACCAGCCAGGGCAGAAATTATGGGTGTTGGAGCCTGTGGCCCCAGCCCCCCTCCAAGACAAGTGAAGTGGCCCTCATACTATACTTGAGCAGAAGGGAGAGGTCACCTATCTGATGGACCTTGGAACTCCCAGGAGCCCCCACAGGGTGATCCATGTCAACAGGCTCAAACCATATGTTCTACAATTCAAAACAGGACCCAATCCAATGGCGTGCACAAATATCAGTGACTCACAGGGGGGGTCCAAATGTCCTGCTCCCCACTACACTCTTATACACATTATAAGGAGGTAATGCACTGTACTCTGCCCACGTTAAAAGACCTGTTCTCCCGGACAACACCACAGAACACCCACTCAAAAGTGAGCCAACACGAAATTGGTCACACAAGTCCACATCAAACATTGGACACTACTCTTAATAGAGGAAAAAATGTGCGAGAAGCAAATGACCCCTCACGGAAACACCACCATCGGGGTAACTGGTATGCAATTTCCAGACAGGCCCCTGTCTCATCATCGGTGGTCACTTGCTTCTCAAAGAAAAGTGAAAGGAAAGGAAAGACGTGTCCAAAACAAACAACACATAAAGTGACAAATAGTGAAGTGCAGAAAAATCTGCTGGTGACAAACAAACACAAGTATAACTGAGTGCCTAAAAACACACACAGCACACCAATCCCTTAACCAATTTTATTCATAGGGCGGTGATCGTGTGCTGTTGAATATTAAAAAGGCTGGTAGCTAATCATGCATACCATTACCTAATGCCAGTGCCGACATGTTTCACTGCTATGTTTCGTTAAGCATTTTCATCAGGGCTGCACTCAAATGCTGCCACTTCACTTTTTTGGACACTAGTTCTGTAACGCGCTGCCAGGAGAGAACAGGTGAGAAGACATATTTAAAAACATGTAAACCCTAGGGTGGCAAAAAACACATGGGGGGCTTGCTCGTGGTTACTGGTGAGGGACAGGAGGAAGAGAGTGATCCACTACCTGACCTGCTCTCACAGAACCCTGATCATGGTTCAGTAGATGGTGTAGCCTTAGCAGGCAGCCTCACTGACCAGCAGCAGACTGATTGCAGAAAAGTTCTCAATCAGTACAGACATGTGTTTTCACTGAAGTCAGACTACCTGGTGCACTCATAAAGTGGACACTGGGGACAGTCTGCCTGTTAAAAATAAGATTTACAGGCAACCTGATCATGCCAGGGACTGTATCAGGACAGAAGTCCAGAATAAGTTGGAATTGGGAGTTATTGAGCACTCAGATAGCCCTTGGGCTAGTCCAGTAGTCTTAGTCCCCAAACCTCACACCAAAGATGGCAAGAGAGAAATGAGGTTGTTTGTTGACTACAGAGGTTTCAATGCAGTCACTAGGACTGATGCTCATCCAATTCCAATTCCAATTCTAAGCCCCTCTTATGGCTAAAACAGATGTAGGGTGAAACCCCCAAACTTTTGAGGTGGTTCATTTCCCAACAGGGGATGGACTATACAGTGGACCATAGACCTGGGAGTAACCATGCCAATGGAGATGGACTCTCCAGATATTTTCACTTAGAACATGAAGACTCAACTTGTCAAGGTTAGTTTAATGTCCTTACGTTTGGGGGGTTATGTAGGAGAGTAGGATCTGCTTCTTGTAGTTAACCCCACTTTCTGAATGTGAGAGGTTGGCATGGCATATGCTGTCCATTAGTTTTAGTGGGCACCTTGCACCAGTCCAAACAGCCCTTATTGATGATTAGGTTTAAGACAACCTCTATTGAAAGATATCGTAGTGGTAGCTATGGAGAGCAGCCTTCAGGATAAGTCTTGAAGGCGTGTAAAGCAGCTTGGTTTACCACATTATAACCTGTTGAATAACTAAATGAAAGGAGAACCACACAAGGAATATATATAAAATATATGTATTTATTTCTAAACACTCTCTACCAACCTCTTTATGAAGTTAGAGAGCAAGGAACATAATAATACAGTTAATAAACGACAGTATATAGCACAATTTACAATGGGCCCCAGGGGGAGACCAAACCATATATTAAGAAAGTGGTATAAGAACCACGACTTTCCTATTGAATTGTACGGGGCTCTCAGCTGTGTTCTCACACTACACACGTGCACACGTCCCCGTGGGTCTCCTGTGTCACTGCCTTGGGTGGTTCCTTGGGGGTCCCAGCGATTCTACGTGCTCTAGGCACCGTGTCGGGTCAAGTCGTGGTTCTTATACCACTTTCTTAATATATGGTTTGGTCTCCCCCTGCGGCCCATTGTATATTGTGCTATTTATTGTTGTTTAATAACTGTGGGGCATATTTATAAAGGCTTTATCTCTGCTTAAAAAGTCAAAAAAGCAGAGATAAAACTATCACCCTATTTACAAGAGGGTGCTAACGTGCATAATCGCATGTTAGCACCCTTTTTCCCAACGCCTCCCTTTGCATCTCTAATGAGATGCAAAGTAGGCGTCACTGGGCTTACCCCGGATGGACAACCTTGCAAATATCGCTGATGTTCACATTGCGATATTTACAAGGTTGCCCTAGCATTTTAGCACATGCTAGTATCTGCAAAAACAAAAAAATCTGCTAAAGAGCAGACTTGCCTATCCGTAATAATAAAATTATCGCTAAGCAGAGCCAGCGACAACTATCACTGGCCAGCAATAATTATCGCTGGCCGTGCTTAGCGATAATTTTATTATCACAGGCTATCTCTAGAATTTATCGCCCTGGTAGCGTGTTATTAACAACGCGTTTCTCCAGGGCGATAAAAATTCCAGAGATAGCGAGGTTATCGCCGTTTTGCAGGGAACATTGCTGGTTTTCCAGTGATGTTCCCTGCAAAACGACGATAACCTTGCTGATACGACCCACAGCTCCGTATCAGCATAATCCATCCCAATGTTAGGATAGGCAAGTCTGCATTTTAGCAGACGTTTTCTCCAAAAACTAATGTCTGCTAAAATGCTAGGGCAGCCATGTAAATATCGAGATGTGAACATCAACGATATTTGCAAGGTTGTCCATCTGGGGTACGCCCAGTGACGCCACAGCCAGTTCCCTGCCTGCTCAAGCCACAAAAACGGGAGTCACCTGGGGAGTGAAGCTGGTCTCACGGACTAGAGACTACAGCTCCCAGCACCCCTAGCGGACCTGCACACCTGAGGAGCAGCACCGGAAGGTGCACAAAAGGGGGTCAGGCTTCCCGCAGCGCCAGATGCCTTAGCTTACTGCCAGTTGTTATCTGTTCACACTTCAACTGCTTTCATTGCCTGCCTACGCCGCCACCACCAGTTCCCTGCCTGCTCACGTCACAAAAACCGGAGTCACCTGGGTAGTGGAGCTGGTCTCATGGACTAGAGACTACAGCTCCCAGCACCCTTAGCGGACCTGCACACCTGAGAAGCAGCGCTGGGAGGCGCACAAAAGGGGGACGAGCTTCCCGCAGCGCGGGGCGCATGTGGGCGTGCCTGGGCCGCGCTGAGGTAAACCCCGGGCCAGCCCGAAGGAGGCCGAGCAGGGCCACATTATTGATCGGGCAAACTGGAGGATCTATGACTGAGTCAAGATAACGACAAGGTACTGCTATTAAATTGCCCTGTTATACAGGGGTACTTGCATTGGCTTGTGGGACCTTAACATGAGTAGAAAATTTACACCTGGCCAGGGAGTTGTGGGGACTTGGACGCCTTCTTGAAAAGGGCAGAATCAGTTTTAGTACACGAAATTGAACTTACGGAGAGGAGGCTATCTCTAGATCCCCAATGCCCTTTTACGTGAAATACCACACCGCCAATACTGCTACCTTTGAGCCCGGGGGAGAGTGAGAAGACCGTGGAGATTCCCCCTTCCTTGGGTGATTCAGGTGCTATAGATCAAGGTCCATCAGCTCTGATACAGTCAGTTACTAGTGGGAGAACCCCCAGCCCCACTGTTACAACCAGGGGCCAAAAGGCTAAGAGCGCACAGGCCCACGTCTCAGCACCTCCATCTAAGAAAAGGAAAGGGCAGGGCAATCAAAAAACAAATCCACCCATACAGAAGTATATAGGTCGGAAACCCTCCCAGCCTCTCACTGACCACGCGCAAGGCAAAACTACAACCATGAATAAGGGAGCGAGGGATGAGGGGGCGATAGTGGAACCCTCGGCAAACTTACTGACTGAGGATTCTCCTTGTCAAATGGAATTAATGTTCTCATGCCTCCTTACACCCCATAATACAAAAACGTTCTCATATCGAGGTCAGGCTAGCCAACTTGGAAACAATCCTCTCAACCCCTTCACAATCAGTACTGGTCAACCAGGGGAGGATTGAAGGGTTCAACCCAGCTAGGCAACAATCTGGGTGTAGTGGGCACGACAAGGGTCGTCTTGATAAAGGGCCATCAAACCCCACTCTAGACGCCCCTACAAGGCAGAAGATATGACCTAGCAACAAGTAGAGTGGAAGCTTAGTGTACTCAACACCCACCTGTAGAGGTGGTGCTGCACAAAGCCACGCCGCCCCACTACAGGGAGCATCTGGTAATTACCCTTGTGACAACACAAGCAGGGAAAATTCCACACTACTAGGGAGCGGTCCCCCCCAAGCTCTATGAGAAGTAAGTCCCTTGCTCGTGATGCAATCCCAATACCAGCCACAAACTTACATCTACCCCCTGAGGCAACACCTTACACTGTGGTAGTGGCAAATATTCCCACACTGCCAGTCAATAATAGCGAGTATTGGTCTGCCCTGTGCAATAAATCTCTCTACTTTCTTAGAGCCAGGACTGTGATTAATACAAACCTATTGTACTCAGAATATAAGTTTGCACGTAGAATTGGCTGTGTGGGTCAATCTAGGAAGCAGCTTAAAGTGGATTGTATTGTGGTGTCATTTAGATCGCCAGACCTTGTCCATTCAATTCTGGACAGGGCTGGCTATGAGCCAGTTAGACCGGGCGAGCCCGCCATACTACCCTTAGGGTACTTCTACCCTCCTTCCTCGCAGGCTCTATCGGCTAACCCATGGCTTTCTTCTAGGGAGAAGGCACCCATCTACGATAACCTCACTAGATACTCTGTCCCAACCAGTAATCGTTTCGATGTCTTCCGTACGTTGGATGACATCGATTGACAACTACACTTTAGAAAGTATAACAGTCCTATTGGTGGGCATGTTAGGCAGCCGGGATGCGGGGTGAGAACCCATATAAATAGGCATTGTATGACAGCAGAAGTCCAAAGCTTTAAACCCCATGAACAAGGTACAGCAGTTGAATCACATGATAATGTGTCTTCCTTTGGGGCACTGACTGTCCCCCCTGGGTTTTCCACCGATACATACTACTGTGGACGAGGGTATTTCAAATGGCTTATTTTTTTGGGAATATACACTA
This sequence comes from Lissotriton vulgaris, assembly GCF_964263255.1. Lineage (NCBI taxonomy): Eukaryota > Metazoa > Chordata > Amphibia > Caudata > Salamandridae > Lissotriton > Lissotriton vulgaris. The sequence continues at coordinate 909,742,662 of NC_141697.1, forward strand.
CTGCAAACTTCAACTAACGTATGCCCGAGTATAGGGCACGCAGGAGGCAATGTTGCTGTTAATGTGACCTATTTGGGGTTAGCCAGCTCATCCAATGATAACACGTATCCTGGGTGTAGCCTTGTATCTTGGAACATAGCTGGTTTGCGCTCCAAGATTAGCAATCCCTTATGGTCTGAATATGATCTAAAACAGGACATTATTTGCCTACAAGAAACTTGGACAAAGGAACCAATCCACCTGAATGGTTATAGAACATTTGATACTCAAGCATTAGGGGGGTCTCACGGCAGAGCTAAAGGTGGTATCTGTATATATTTAAGCAACAAGCTGAATTTTGTTAGAATTGTCTCTCAATCGACGTCCCCTATTACCAAATGTTAACCTTGTATTCATACGCTTCTAACTCAATAACTCTGGTTAATTTTTATAATAATATTTTACCCGATAGTACCTTCAAGGTGGTTCCTATACTGTGTAAAGAGCTAAATACTATGTATAATGTAAAGGGCCTTGAAAATATGCTCATTGTATGTGGGGACTTTAACTGTGCCCTGTGTCCCTTTGAGGATGAAAGGATATGTGGTCTAATGAGTTAGAAGGCACACATAATACATACTTCTGCCACCAGGGTACAGGTGATCTTTTTAACGAATTAGTTTTCAACCTAGACTTAGGCTTTGCCAATGATCTTTGTGTAAGACCTGTCCCAATGCCGCAGGCCTACAATGGTGGGGGCCACTGCACCACAATAGACTATATCTTGTTGTCCAACAGGTTTGCCCCTAGATTAGTTACTTTTAAAGTTGATACAATTTCCCTGAGTGATCACTTCCCTCTGTGTATCATGTTGACTCATGTTGTGACTGGCCAGGGAAGAAAGAACCAGGAGATAGATGACGCCCTGGTACATTTAAAACTAGATAAAATAAATGGTTATACACTCTGTTGGAACATGATGAACCCCGAGGTAGTTAATAAAACAATAATCACAAGGTGTAGTAAGGATATTGACATCTGGCTGAACGAATTAGCATCTGCCAAGAGCATACTGTCCTCATTTCAAAACTTGGCAACTGTGGTTCGGGACATAACGTTCAAACGTGGGGGTAAAAACCTGCCATCCAGCGATGGTTTGATTTAAATTGCTCTCGCGCACATTCCCATCTGAAACAAGAGCTGCACAATGTACCAAGGAACATCATTAATATTAGAAATGCGAGGAAGAACTATAGCCTGGCTCTCTAAGAAAGCAAGAATGCTCTTAGAAAAGTGGCATGGGGAAGCTTTCCGAAGCTGCACACCTAAAAAATAGTGCTGCATTCTGGAAATGGTTAAAACACCGTTGTTGAACCCGGTTGGGGGCCCAACCATCAAAGTAGCCATCTCAGAGGGTCAATGGATTGATCATTTTCCAAAATATACAACGGGGCAAGTACTGCTATTGGTCAAGTTAGTGAAAATCCAGGACCGATTAATCAGTTTCCTAATCTGTATTTTAACATTGACGAAGTGAGTAGGGCCTCTCTGCAAGTGCAGGTGGGAAGGCCTCCGGGCCAGATGGGATTCCTGTGGACCTGTACAAGTCCAATTTCACTCTATGGGTTCTAATAATTACTCAAATAATCAACGCCAGTTGTAAGGCCACTTTTCCACCAACTTGAGTGGAATCCACTATTGTCCCCATATTTAACAAGCATTTGCAATGCAATAGAACTCGCATTAGGAAAGTTTGAGCTATTGGTAATGTAAATGACACATTTTTTATGTATGTGTTAGTTTTGAAAATAGCTAAATTAATAGCTTTTTCATTTACAATGCCAATAGTTATACCTTTCGCAAATGTGACACCTATAGCATTTGTAATGCAATATGTGCTGTATTTACGTGACTTAGATGTATTGATATTACAAATAACAGTGGCTTTTAATTTTTTATAATAATTAATACTTAAATAAAAGGTATAATTTATAATGGCAATAGCTTAAACTTTTGTAAATAACTTTTGTGAATATTATGTTCAGTGTATTTTATTGTGACGAAAATCCAAGAACAGAAGTGAAATATTAACATCTTTTTGTGACATCTATACTAATATAATAAAGAGAGAGCCCAAACCTTTGAGGCGGGTAATCTCAGGAACCAAAGCACCAACACAACACCCAATACAGAGTTGGAAAGGGCAGTTGCAGCAGAAGGACATAGGCTATGCAGACGCCCACCATATACATTTAAAAGGTAAAAGAACCGTACCAGCAAAGTAGTCTCTTGTGGCCGTGTCTGCGTTGTGCTGTGGGTGTGTGCTGGGGGCGTGACAAACGCTGGGGGTGTGTGGTATGTTCCCCCCTTCATGCCATGTCTCATATCGTGTGCTGTGGGCGTGTGCTGGGTGTGGGCGTGTGCGGGGCACGGGATTACGGGGAAAAAAAGCGAGCGTTGTGCCCAATATTTCATTGTTTTTTCTTCCCAGGTTCTGGACATTCCAGCTCCGGGTGTCCACCCTGCTCCCTTTAAATACCCCTGCACCCCATAATCATAACCCACCCGTACTCCTTAAAATACCCCAACACCCTTAAACACTAACCCATCTTAACCCTATAAATATATCCTGTACCCCAAAACCAAAAACCTATCCCTAAACCCTAAAAATACCCCTGTACCCGAAAAGCCAAACCTAGCCCTGAACCCTATAAATACCCCTGTACCTCAAAACCCAAACCTACCACTGAACTCTAACAATACCCCTACCCCAAAACCCAAACCTAGCCCTGAACCCTAAAAAATACCCCTGTACCCCAAAACCCAAACCCAAACCTACCCCTGAACCCTAAAACACCCCTGTACCACAAAACCCAAACCTAGCCCTGAACCCTTAAAATACTCCTGTACCCCTAAACCCAAAGCTACCCCTGAACCCTAAAATACTCCTGACCCCAAAACCCAAACCTGGTCCTGAAACCTAAAAATACCACTGTATTCCAAAACCCAAACCTAGCCCTGAACCCTTAAAATACCCCTGTACCCCAAAACCCAAACCTACCCCTGAACCCTAAAAATACCCCTATACCCCAAAACCCAAACCTAGCCCTGAACCCTAAAAATACCCCTGCACCCCAAAACCCATACCTATCCCTAAACCCTAAAACTACCACTGTACCCCATAACCCAAAACTATATCTGAACCCTCAAAATACCCAAACACCCCAAACCATATACCTCAGTACCCCAAAACATATACCCCTATACCCATACTTACTTCATCCAAACATTAAAAAAACATGCTTTTACCATTCATGCATTTACAACGAATTTCGTTGTAAATGTATGCGTGGTAAAAGCATATAAAATGTAATGCCATGCATTATAATGGCATTGCGGAGTCATGGTACTTTCGTAATGAAAGTATGCAGAGTAAAGGTATGCGGAAAGAAAGTTGCGGAATAATGGGTGTTTACCCTCCCCCGGTACGTACATTGGTGGCACGGCAGCCCAAATCTCCAGCAACATACTTATATTTTTTCACCACCCATTTGAAAAATGCACAGGTCTCCATCATTGATGGCCAGCACCGACATACACTTTTAGACACACCTCCCGCCACAAGTTCTAGAATTGCGAACTTTAGAGCTGGGGAGCTACGTTCGAATCTCAGCATCAGCTCAACATCCTGTGATTCCAGGGAAATCGCTTTGTCTCCCCGTGCCTACCACAAATGAATGTGTTCTTCTGTAATGTAAATTGTGCTCATGCCATGTTGTCGAGTTTGCGCTATATAATATTGCAAGGAAAAATAAAGTAGGGAAACTCGAGTTCACACACTACTGAACGCGCACTCTTAAGTGCATCAGCAGTGCACTGTGAATCGGAGCGTTTCACAGGCCTGTCACAGATAAGAAATGCTATCAAAACGAAATCCTACAAAACAATATACTACTGGCCAGCAGCAATTCATACCCGGACAACGTCGGGACGGGCTGCTAGTTTGTAATAAAGCTTGAAACATTGAGAGAACATATTTGAACCAGTTGTTGTTGAATGGTTGCACAGATTGATGCTGTGATAGCGCAGAGTGATGTTGTGGTGGCGACGAGTGATAAAGATTGTTGAAAATATGTAGGTTAATCTTGCCAAGGCAATGGAAAAAAAGGCTGCTGTATTTTTCAGAGTGCTCAGAAACTGAACATCCTGCATGGCATGCTGAATGATTTTGCGTGATCTGGAAGAGTGCTGTGAATGGTATGAGTTGTTCTGCTGTGTGTGTTGCAGCAGAACTTCTCTCCTGCAGGCAGAGGAAGTAACAGCACACAGCCATCCCAAAGGTACTTCTCCTCATCATCACACTTTACCTTAATATAATCACGTAAGGCACCTAACGCTGCACTTAGTATAGAAAAATGAAAGTGCACGCTAAGTATGTAGAAGTTAAAGCGCAAGTTGCATGCAGCTATGAAAGGATCTAATGATCGTAATGGCTGCATCCTGTTACACTGACCTAAAACAAAATATAGTGTAATAAAAAAGGAACAAGCGCTAAAGTGACATGAAAGCAGGCCCCATGTAGATAGAAACTGTGAAACTTCACAATGAGAATTGTGACACGCCGGGCAAAAGAGGATTCTGTTATCTTCCGGTGTTGGAGGAAAATGCATTAATCAGAATAACGTGGAAAAAGACTGATAACAGACACCAGACCAACTTCTCACCGGCCGGGAGTGGGGGGGGGAGTGAGAGAGAGTCATGAAAGAGCCTTATAAAACATGCGCCAAACCCGACAGGCAGCACAGGCTCGAAAACTCTTATTTTTAAGGGGAAAACAGGCAGTGTCCAGAAACCCTCACAAAGCGAGGCACATCACCATGCATGCGTATATTTAAAAAATAATCTTCCAAAACACATGCAATTGCGCAAAAGACTAAGATGAATATTGATGCTCCTCCTTAACTTTACAGAAGTGCTCATGCTCTTAAAATGCATGAAATGACCATTCCCACCACCAAACGGAACCAGCATTGTTAGTAACGTGAAACGGGTGCCCTGGAAAGCAAAACAAGAGCACTCTAATCTGTGAATCCAGACGAAACAAGCGCAGACATATTTGTAACACTTCAAAAGCTCAGCAGTCAATTAGGTGAAGGTTTGCAAACAACGCTTCAGTGTGACCTCATGTTTATTGACTTATGAAAGCGCTTTGGCAGCTCGCGCTGGAGATTTCCACCACTCAGACCAGAGTCGGAGATATTTATTATAGCGCCTCGATTAAATGTACAGCCATTAGAGACCGAACAGCAATTATTTTAAAATAAAATGCACAGGAAAAAATGTAAAAATAAGGACACTGGATACATGAAACAACAGAGAATGTTACCTTAAAAGGGCTTTTGAACAAGTTAGGATTCATGACCTGAGATGCATTCTTCAGCCACGATACAGTGGCTCACTTTCTAACAAGCTCTTGGCATTGCTGTGATTAGGGGGGGAGGAGAAATGGGGCTCTGTAGCAAATGGTAACAAGTGCGTGAATGTGATGAGCGGCCGTGAGAGGTGGGAGGGGAAGTCGGAGAGTGCGAAGTGCAGGCGGGGGTGGGGAGCGGAGCCTTTGAAGTGTGTGAGGCACTGAGAGACAGATGGTGGTTTGTGACGTAGCTGGTTTGTGAACGTGCACGGAGCACATGCAATGTGGCAAATCCGCTGTTGGTTTCAAAGCTTATTTGGCCCTCATTACTCTCGTCCATTTATCACTTAAGTGATAAATAGTTGAGACCTAAAAAGGGGGATCGATAGGATCCACTCTGTAATAGGCCTATTTCTTTATTGGACTCGATGGCTAAGGTCGTGGGACGCAGCATCTTAGAGTGCCTGCAGCTCTGGGCTGAGGAAAACCGAATTTTATCAGAGCTTCAATACGGTTTCCGAGAAGGCCTAGGGAGGGTGGAACAGAGCCTAAATTTTGTGATATTTATAGGAAAGTATACCAGGGCTAAAGGAGGTAATCTATATTTGGCCTTTGTAGATCTCTCAGCAGCTTTTGACAGTGTAAGGTACTCAAAGCTCTGGAAGATCATGTCTCAGCTGGGAGTTGATAGAAATATTATTAATTTTATTTGTCTCCTTTATAATTAGGGCTCCCAGTTTTATGGTATTTATATTTTTGCCATTTCCGTCTGTATTTATCCATATTTATTTTTTGGGCATTTTATCTGCATTTATCGATATTTATTATTACCACGAGTAAAAGTCGACGCTGCATGTATGTATTTTTCAACATTTATTTAAATTGACATTGCACACATGCACTCGGTTATTAGTTAACACTATACATTCATCTGAAAACTTTGCCATCTGCAGAATGTCCCAAATACACTTAAAAGTTATGGATCTAAACAACCCTCAAGAGGTCAGAACCACCTCTGAACATGCGAACATGCTGCAGTGAGGGAAGATCTTTATAAGCACTTATACTTTTAATAGATGTATATTTCATTTTAAATAAATAGATTGTTTGTCTTTCTTTCTTTCGTGAAGCGCACCAATCTTTAGCCCGAAATCCCAGAGGAAGAGGACATGGAGTCCTCAGTTAATGCTGCAAATTTTTACTGCTTATGCTGTTCAACGATCAGTTTACAAGCTTAGAGCTTAAAGACCTATGCCAATGTGCCAATGTGACACTAGAAACTCTTATCGTGTAGCGCTTTTGCAAAGAGTCATACTTGAACAGTATAAGATGTCACCTAGGTGTGACCTTTTATTCCATGATCGGGCCTGGTTTTTAACCAGATCAATCACCTCTGTGGCTATTCCTCCATCAATTCAAGCAGTGGATGCTGGCACCGTGGGCGTATATGGAGTAAGGGACGCCACATCTTACAAAGGATGCTATAGAGGCTATAAAATGCAGTGGCGTAGCTAGTTAGGGCTTTTCACACCGGGGGCAATCCCTCAGTTTGCCACCCAGATTTGGTAAGAGCAAGGGGGAGGGGGGGTGCTGGTGAAAGAACACGACGATCGTGGTAGGTGCGGGCGACATACGACAACGAGCAGGGGACATTTACAGATGCCGACGAGGGAGAATTTAAAAAACAATATAGTGCAACGAATCACCCGGCAGTGGTACCTCGGCGCTAAAGTGCAGACCCAGATGAGAGAGGAAGAGAAGAAATATAGTTAAAAGACAGGCCAAAGCAGAAAAGGCGCGAATATGAAACAGGAGCCTGTTCCAATGAAAGGGACCCAGGTATGAGAAAGATCGACCGCATGCCATTTTAATACCGTTCTAGAGTCGATTCAGAGGACTCCTTGCACACGCAAGCTAAGCTCTCTTGCCAAAAAAAGGTTGCATGTGAGACAAGCAATGGCACAACTTGATGTTTAAATATGTTGCATGGCTGGATTTTCTGTAATCTTAACTGCAAGGTCGAGGTTAGGAAATTAATGTTTCTGTGGGAATGTCAGAGGAGTAGTCATTACACCCACAAAGTTCTAAGTCTGTATTCACAAACATTTGGAATGCCTCTCCCCATGCTCATTGCACTTTTAAACTTACACCTCTCCTTCGCACAGAAGTAAGTGCCACAACTTTATTTTCAATGCCTGTAGATAACATTCTTCGTAATGAGAGAAGCAAAGTCTTGGACCCCCTAATCTGATGATCACTGACAGTCACACAAATACTGAGGGGTACTTAAGAATGCATGAAAAGACAATGTCGACAATCTGTTAATATTAACAATAATGTGAAGAAAAATGTGAAGAATAAAGAACTGTTGCAATGCAAATGCTTGTTTTTGTTGTGAGCCCTGCAGGATGCTCTGCTTTTCATTCATGCAGGGGCAGGGCTCACTTCACACCTCAGGAGTGTTCAAGCATCGGCCTAATCGCTGTCATCATGCAGATGCAGCGATTAGGCTCAGAGAAAGAGGTGTTAGTAAAGGAAAGATGATACTGGCCAGAAACACTTCCCTGACAGTCTGCCGCCTCTGAAAGTGATGAGCGTCAGCCCTACGAGGTGAGGCAACTCTCTGCTGGAGCACGACAGCTAGTATTTTCTCGTTTTTATATATAAATACAAACAAAGGAAAACTTGTTTTCCGTCTGTGTTTATATGTAAGAATCTGTTTAAACGAAAAACCGGGAGCCCTATTTATAATGGAGTCAAATCAAGCGTGCAATTCGGTTTGGGAGAAGAACGTACTGCTGCTTTCCCAATAGGTACGGCGGTTCAGGCAAGGCTGTGTCCTAGCCCCCTTTCTCTCATTAAAGATGCCAATGACTTTCCACAGATAGGCACTCGCCCAGTCCCAGCACTGTTATATGCGGACGATGCTGTGATCTTGTCACGTACTCAAAATGGCCTGCAGAAGACTTTAAATAATTTCCATAATTTTATGAGGGATCTTGACCACAGAACTATTATCTCAAAAACTTTGATATTGAGATGTGGTCATGGTATTAAAAAGCGTAGGGATATCTTCGTGGAGGGAAATCGGATCACTGCTAGGCCTGGGCGGCAAATTCCGTTCCATTTGCGGACTTTGGGTAATTTCGCGTTCCGTGGAGAAAGCGAAATTGCCCAAAATTCTGCGTTTCGCGACTTCGCGAAATTTCTTGCTTGTTTGCGTTTTCAAATGTGTGTTCACGAGATATTTCCCCCGAGCACGCAAACAGCGATTGCGAACAGTAAAAAAGCATCGTGAACAAGCAATTTCGCGTGTTCGCAGAATTTCTGCATGTTCGCAGAGATTTTTTACCGTTTCGCAGAGATTTGAGTAACGCGATTACGCAAATTCCGCCCACCCTTAATCACTGCCACCAAGAGCTTCTCTCATCTAGGTATCCTATTTAGTAATAACGATACGTGGGCTAAGGCTGTTGAAGCAAAGAAGCTGGCTCTAGTTAGAACTACATCTGCTTTAGTCAGTTTCGCCAAAAAACTGGGACGTAAACCACCTCTTGAGCTTTTAAAACTATATAAAGCTAAGTGTGTACCTACTGGCACCTATGAGACGGGTATTTGGGGGGTTGTGAACACCAACCCGATTCAATTAGTCGGAAACAATTTTTTAAAGTATGTTTTATCGGTCCCCTCCAGTACCTCCACTTATGTTTCACACGCTGAACTGGGTCTTCCACACATATCAGACCTCATTAAAGCAGAGCCCATTCTCTTGTGGCACAGGATCTGGTCGTGTGATGAGACCACCCTCAATAGAGAGGTATTACAGGATAGTGTAAGCCTGGGTGGTGTACAAAAGATACCCTGGGTTAAGTTTATCCAAGATTTCACTAAAGATATGGGTAAACAAGAACACTTTACTAACCTTGATTACCAGGAAAAAGCTAAGAAAAAATATATTCCCATACCTGGAGACCCAAAGACTATCAAGGGAAGTAACTAAGCCCAGTGTGATGCAGCATCAGCTGATTCTTACAACTTTTAGCTTGCAGCCATACTTAGCTTTTGTGCCGGGGGTTTATGACAGGTTCCTACTAACAAGATTCTGACTAGGTACAATACATAGGCTTGACTCCTTTCCCACATTGAATGATTGGGCTAACGCGTTACAACCTTGCCCATGTGAGAACCGGTCACCCCAATCATCGATACACATTGTTTTATTTTGCAACTTATATGGGGAAAAAGAAAGGTATGGATCTTACCAATTCTACAGAAATGGGGGCTGAGACAATGTTGTCCTGCTTTTATGAAACTTCAGCTCCTGGACAATGAACACGTTGCTTGGAGGCTAGCCATGTTTTTTAAAATATTTTTTAACCAGAGAAAGAGTATTGTTATCTAGCATTAGAATGTATGCGTCCTTTTATACGTATTATTAATTGACTCTTAATATGTTTTTTAAGAACATGTGATGCACTTTATATTGATTTTACTAATGTTTTTTATCTGTGCTTTTTATGATTGTTCTATTACAATCGAAATAAAGCTTTGTTCTGATTCTGATTCTGAATGGTGCAAGGTGCCCACTATAACTAGTAGACAGCATTTGTCAGGCCAACTTCTCACAAGTGCCATACTCTGAGCCTGTCTCCTGGTATACCCATGTGTGTAGCACATGCCCAGGAAAACACCTGCAAGATACTCACAGCCTCCCTCCTGGTATATTAAAATGCTAGCTGTCTGCCTGTTGGCATGCTAGAGTACTCACATGACATCTCTTGGTACACCTCTGGAGTACTAGCTGTCTGTCTATTTGTATGCTACAGTACTCACAGGCACATCTATGGGGTACTTGCTGTCTCTTGGCATGCTGCAGTATACACAGGCACATCTCTGGGGTACTAGCTGCCTGTCTCTTGACAAGCTACAGTACTTACAGGCACATCTCTGAGGTACTTGCTGACTCTTGGCATGCTACAGTACTCACAGGCACATCTCTGGGGTACTTGCTGTCTGTCTCTTAACATGCTACAGTACTGACAGGCATATCTCTAGGGTATTAGCTGCCTGCCTCTTGACATTCTACAGTACCAACAGGCACATCTCTGAAGAACTTGCTGTCTCTTGGCATGCTACAGTACTCACAGGCACATCTCTGGGGTACTTGCTGTCTGTCTCTTAACATGCTACAGTACTGACAGGCATATCTCTAGGGTACTAGCTGCCTGCCTCTTGACATTCTACAGTACCAACAGGCACATCTCTGAAGAACTTGATGTCTCTTGATTCACTCCTCGCTTCCGCCTTGAGTGATCGCTCCCCTCTCTGTGCTCTGCATCGTGGTATCGTATCATTGCATTGTGCATTGTGACTAAGCTTTGTAATTTCATAGCGCCAATATTTGTAATTTCATAGCGCCAATATTGTACAGCGTTTACATTGCTTTGCTTCATTCAGCGCATTGTTGTGTGTGATAACCCCCGGCGCCCTGCTCTGCCCTCCCCTCCATTTTGATTCTGTTGTTGTTGTGCTCCGTTCCCTTGAGCCCGCCACGCCTCCCAGCTGAGCCGCCCTCCCACTAGCATTCAAGAGCGCCCCCCGACCTCGCAGCGCTGTGATTCACTCCTCTCTTCCGCCTTGAGTGATCGCTCCCCTCTCTGTGCTCTGCATCGTGGTATCGTATCATTGCATTGTGCATTGTGACTAAGCTTTGTAATTTCATAGCGCCAATATTTGAAATTTCATATCGCCAATATTGTACAGCGTTTACATTGCTTTGCTTCATTCAGCGCATTGTTGTGTGTGATAACCCCCGGCGTCCTGCTCTGCCCTCCCCTCCATTTTGATTCTGTTGTTGTTGTGCTCCGTTCCCTTGAGCCCGCCACGCCTCCCAGCTGAGCCGCCCTCCCACTAGCATTCAAGAGCGCCCCCCGACCTCGCAGCGCTGTGATTCACTCCTCGCTTCCGCCTTGAGTGATCGCTCCCCTCTCTGTGCTCTGCATCGTGGTATCGTATCATTGCATTGTGCATTGTGACTAAGCTTTGTAATTTCATAGCGCCAATATTTGTAATTTCATAGCGCCAATATTGTACAGCGTTTACATTGCTTTGCTTGATTCAGCGCATTGTTGTGTGTGATAACCCCCGGCGCCCTGCTCTGCCCTCCCCTCCATTTTGATTCTGTTGTTGTTGTGATCCGTTCCCTTGAGCCCGCCACGCCTCCCAGCTGAGCCGCCCTCCCACTAGCATTCAAGAGCGCCCCCCGACCTCGCAGCGCTGTGATTCACTCCTCGCTTCCGCCTTGAGTGATCGCTCCCCTCTCTGTGCTCTGCATCGTGGTATTGTATCATTGCATTGTGCATTGTGACTAAGCTTTGCAATTTCATAGCGCCAATATTTGTAATTTCATAGCGCCAATATTGTACAGCGTTTACATTGCTTCGCTTGATTCAGCGCATTGTTGTGTGTGATAACCCCCGGTGCCCTGCTCTGCCCTCCCCTCCATTTTGATTCTGTTGTTGTTGTGCTCCGTTCCCTTGAGCCCGCCACGCCTCCCAGCTGAGCCGCCCTCCCACTAGCATTCAAGAGCGCCCCCCGACCTCGCAGCGCTGTGATTCACTCCTCGCTTCCGCCTTGAGTGATCGCTCCCCTCTCTGTGCTCTGCATCGTGGTATCGTATCATTGCATTGTGCATTGTGACTAAGCTTTGTAATTTCATAGCGCCAATATTTGTAATTTCATAGCGCCAATATTGTACAGCGTTTACATTGCTTTGCTTGATTCAGCGCATTGTTGTGTGTGATAACTCCCGGCGCCCTGCTCTGCCCTCCCCTCCATTTTGATTCTGTTGTTGTTGTGCTCCGTTCCCTTGAGCACGCCACGCCTCCCAGCTGAGCCGCCCTCCCACTAGCATTCAAGAGCGCCCCCCGACCTCGCAGCGCTGTGATTCACTCCTCGCTTCCGCCTTGAGTGATCGCTCCCCTCTCTGTGCTCTGCATCGTGGTATCGTATCATTGCATTGTGCATTGTGACTAAGCTTTGTAATTTCATAGCGCCAATATTTGTAATTTCATAGCGCCAATATTGTACAGCGTTTACATTGCTTTGCTTGATTCAGCGCATTGTTGTGTGTGATAACCCCCGGCGCCCTGCTCTGCCCTCCCCTCCATTTTGATTCTGTTGTTGTTGTGATCCGTTCCCTTGAGCCCGCCACGCCTCCCAGCTGAGCCGCCCTCCCACTAGCATTCAAGAGCGCCCCCCGACCTCGCAGCGCTGTGATTCACTCCTCGCTTCCGCCTTGAGTGATCGCTCCCCTCTCTGTGCTCTGCATCGTGGTATTGTATCATTGCATTGTGCATTGTGACTAAGCTTTGCAATTTCATAGCGCCAATATTTGTAATTTCATAGCGCCAATATTGTACAGCGTTTACATTGCTTCGCTTGATTCAGCGCATTGTTGTGTGTGATAACCCCCGGCGCCCTGCTCTGCCCTCCCCTCCATTTTGATTCTGTTGTTGTTGTGCTCCGTTCCCTTGAGCCCGCCACGCCTCCCAGCTGAGCCGCCCTCCCACTAGCATTCAAGAGCGCCCCCCGACCTCGCAGCGCTGTGATTCACTCCTCGCTTCCGCCTTGAGTGATCGCGCCCCTCTCTGTGCTCTGCATCGTGGTATCGTATCATTGCATTGTGCATTGTGACTAAGCTTTGTAATTTCATAGCTCCAATATTTGTAATTTCATAGCGCCAATATTGTACAGCGTTTACATTGCTTTGCTTGATTCAGCGCATTGTTGTGTGTGATAACCCCCGGCGCCCTGCTCTGCCCTCCCCTCCATTTTGATTCTGTTGTTGTTGTGCTCCGTTCCCTTGAGCCCGCTACGCCTCCCAGCTGAGCCGCCCTCGCCCCTCCCTCTCCACTCTCCATATATGACAGTAGTTCCCGCGCGCAGCGTTTACGCGCAGCGACCGCGCCCAATCCGTGCCGAAGGTGCGCCAAAGGTAAGCCTGTCTACGCCCGTCCGCGCCTGGACCGCGCCCAGCGCCAGACCCCCTGCCCCTCGCGCTGCCCAGCCCTCCCGCATTACCTACGATGCCGCCACCCTCCTAGCCCTTAACCCCGGTCGCGCCCCCAACTGCGTCCAAGCCGCTCCTGGACACACCCATGGACCTTTCTCTTGCTACTCCTGCAAATTCATCGGCACCGACAACATCTCCGCTACGACCACTCCACAGATTCCCGACCCCAATCACCTACAATGCATCCTGCTCAACACCCGATCGGTCCACAGGCACGCCATTGACCTATGGAACCTACTAGACACCATCTCTCCAGACGTCGCCTTCCTAACAGAAACATGGATGAACGCTTCCTCCGCCCCAGACATCACCATTGCCATCCCTGAAGATTATAAGATCACACGCAAGGACCGTACCGGCCACACAGGAGGAGGAATCGCTATCGTCCATAAAAAATCAATCCGCATCTCAACCAGCTCTGACGCCAACCTCGCCAACTCCGAACACCTTCACTTCCAGATCCACATCGACCCCAAGACCACACTTAGAGGCACCCTCCTCTACAGACCACCAGGACCCCGCGCAAAATTCAGTGAAGACATCACGGACTTCATCACTCCACACGCGCTCCCCTCCAAAGACTACATCCTTCTGGGAGACCTCAACTTTCACCTTGAAAAGATCAACGACCGCAACACCACCACCCTCTTGGACAACCTCGCCAACCTCGGACTTAAACAACTGGTCACTTCCCCCACCCACATCGCAGGTCACACACTCGACCCCATCTTCACCTCCAGCAATCATGTCTCCTTCAGCCACACTACGGATCTCCTCTGGACTGACCACAGCTGCGTTCACTTCACCTACAACAAGCCAAAACCCATCAACCACCTCCAACCAACTCTGCAAAGAAACTGGAACAAAATCACCATCGACCAGATCTCCTCATCGCTCCTTCTAAACACCCCAGCCCACTCTTCTAACCCAGACCAAGCCGCCGCCAACTTCACCCTATGGTTATCCAACACCGCCGACACCTTAGCACCACTGAAAAAACGTCAAAGCAAACCTGGCAGCAAGAAGGCCTCATGGTTCAACGATGATCTTAAGAAGTCCAAGAAACTCTGCCGCTCCCTTGAAAAGGCCTGGAAAAAAGACCCAACCACTAGCACCAAGGACGCCTTCAAAAACGCCACCCGCACACACCACCAACTAATCCGAAAGGCCAAGAAAACAGCATTCAAGGATCGACTTGACAACAACGCCCTCAACAGCAAGGAACTTTTCAACATTGTCAAGGAATTTACCAATCCCTCGGCCAACTCCAACGACATCACCCCCTCTCAAGCCCTCTGCGACTCCCTAGCCTCATTCTTCCACAACAAAATTGCAGACATCCACAACAGCTTCGACAACCAACCCGGAGACCAACCCACCCAACCATATGCTGAACATTCTCCCCCCTTGAACACCCTCAACGACTGGAACCCAATCTCCACTGAGGACACCATCCGCCTGATGAACTCCATCCACTCAGGATCCCCCACAGACCCATGTCCTCACCACATCTTCAACAAAGCAGACTCCGTCATAGCACCGAACCTCCGAGATGTCATCAACTGCTCCTTCAACTCCGCCACCTTCCCGGAAAGCTGGAAACACGCTGAACTCACCGCCCTTCTGAAAAAACCCACAGCGGACCCCACCGAACTCAAAAACTACCGTCCCATTTCGCTCCTTCCATTCCCGGCCAAAGTAATCGAGAAAACTGTCAACAACCAGCTCGCCGCTTTCCTCGAAACCAACAAATCCCTCGACTCCTCACAATCTGGCTTCCGAGCAAAACACAGCACTGAGACCGCCCTCATCGCAGCAACAGACGACATTCGAACTCTACTGGACAATGGAGACACAGTCGCCCTCATCCTCCTCGACCTCTCTGCAGCCTTCGACACAGTCTGCCACAGCACCCTTTTACAACGCCTCAGAAACATCGGAATACAAGGAAAAGCACTTGAATGGATCACCTCGTTCCTCACCGGAAGAACCCAGAGAGTCCGCCTTCCACCATTCAAGTCCGAGGCCACTGAAGTCATCTGTGGCGTACCACAAGGATCCTCACTCAGTCCCACCCTCTTCAACGTTGTGTTGGCGGGCCATCGCCCGCCAACACAACCTCAACATCATCTCTTACGCGGATGACACTCAACTGATCCTCTCTCTCACCAATGACCCCAGCACCACCATAACTAACCTACACGAAGGAATGAAAGAAGTTGCCGAATGGATGAAACACAGCCGTCTGAAACTGAACTCAGATAAAACAGAAGTCCTCATCTTAGGTACATCCCCCTCTGCATGGGACGACTCTTGGTGGCCGGAAGCCCTTGGAAAAGCACCCATCCCGACAGACCACGCACGGAACCTAGGCGTTATCCTGGATTCTTCACTCTCAATGAACAGACAAGTCAGCGCCGTATCCTCATCCTGCTTCAACATTCTCCGCATGCTCAAAAAAACATTTCGCTGGATCCCCACCGAAACCAGAAAAACAGTCACCCATGCTCTGGTCACGAGCCGACTGGACTACGGAAACACCCTCTACGCAGGTACTACCGCTAAACTCCAGAAGAAACTCCAACGAATCCAAAACGCCTCAGCCAGGATCATATTAGACATCCCGCGCAACGAACACATCTCTGGCCACCTGAAAGACCTCCACTGGCTACCCGTCAATAAGAGGATCACTTTCCGACTGCTAACCCACGCACACAAATCACTCTACGACATCGGACCAGAATGCCTCAACTCACGACTGTCCTTCTACACCCCCTCCCGCCAACTACGTTCTTCCAGCCAAGCCCTCGCCACTGTACCTCGCATCAACAAGACCACCATGGGAGGCAGATCCTTCTCATACCTGGCTGCTAAAACATGGAACTCACTCCCCACTTACCTTCGCCTTACCCAGAACCACCTAGCATTCAGAAAGCAACTTAAAACGTGGATATTTGACAAGTAATCCTCCTCCCCTCCCTAAGCGCCTTGAGACCCTCTGGGTATGTAGTGCGCTATATAAATTCTTTGACTTGACTTGACTCTTGACATGCTACAGTACTCACAGGCACATCTCTGGGGTGCTTGCGGTCTGTCTCTTAACATGCTACAGTACTGACAGGCATATCTCTAGGGTACTAGCTGCCTGCCTCTTGACATTCTACAGCACCAACAGGCACATCTCTGAAGAACTTGCTGTCTCTTGACATGCTACAGTACTCACAGGCACATCTCTGGGGTGCTTGCTGTCTGTCTCTTAACATGCTACAGTACTGACAGGCATATCTCTAGGGTACTAGCTGCCTGCCTCTTGATATCCTACAGTACCAACAGGCACATCTCCGGGGTACTAGCTGCCTGTCTCTTGGCATGCTACAGTACTCACAGGCACACCTCCGGAGTACTAGCTGCCTGTCTCTTGGCATGCTACAGTACTCATAGGCACACCTCTGGAGTACTGGCTGCCAGTTTCTTTGCATGATACAGTACACACAGGCACATCCCTGGGGTGATTGCTGTCTCTTGACATGCTACAGTACACACAGGCATATCTCTGGGGTACTAGCTGTCTGTCTCTTGACAAGCTACAGTACTGACAGGCACATATCTGAGGTGCTTGCTGTCTGTCTCTTGACATGCTACAGTACTCTCAGGAACATCTCTGGGGAACTTGCTGTCTCTTGGCATGCTACAGTACACACAGGCACATCTCTGGGGAACTTGCTGTCTCTTGGCATGCTACAGAACACACAGGCACATCTCTGGGGTACTTGCTATCTTTTGACATGCTACAGTACTCACAGGGTCACCTCTGGAGTACTAGCTGTCTGTCTCTTGACATGCTACAGCACTCACAGGCACATCCCTGGAGTACTTGCTGTCTCTTGACAAGCTACAGTACTCACAGGCACATCTCTGGGGTACTACCTGTCTGTCTCTTGACATGCTACAGTACTCACAGGCATGCCTCTGGCGTACTGGCTGCCTGTTTCTTCGCATGCTACAGTACTCACAGGAACATCTCAGGGGTATTTGCTGTCTCTTGGCATGCTACAGTACACACAGGCACATCTCTGGAGTACTTGCTGTCTCGTGGCACGCTACAGTACACACAGGCTTATCTCTGGGGTACTTGCTATCTCTTAACATGCTACAGTACACATGGGCACATCTCTGGGGAACTAGCTATCTCTTGACATGCTACAGTACACACAGGCACATCTCTGGGGAACTTACCATCTCTTGACATGCTACAGTACACACAGTCACATCTCTGGGGGACTTGCTGTCTCTTGGCATGCTACAGTACACACGGGCACATCTCTGGGGTAATTGCTGTCTCGTGGCATGCTACAGTACTCACAGGCACATCTCTGGGGGACTTGCTGTCTCTTGGCATGCTACAGTACACACAGTCACATCTCTGGGGGACTTGCTGTCTCTTGGCATGCTACAGTACACACGGGCACATCTCTGGGGTAATTGCTGTCTCTTGGCATGCTACAGTACACACGGGCACAACTCTGGGGTATTTGCTGTCTCTTGGCATGCTACAGTACACACGGGCACATCTCTGGGGTAATTGCCGTTTCTTCGCATGCTACAGTACACACAGGCACATCTCTGGGGTATTTGCTGTCTCTTGGCATGCTACAGTACACACGGGCACATCTCTGGGGTACTTGCTGTCTCTTGACATGCTACAGTACTCACATGGACATCTCTTGTGTACTTGCTGTCTCTTGGTATGCTACAGTACACACAGGCACATCTCTAGGGTACGTGCTATCTGCCTGTCTCTTGACATGCTACAGTACTCATAGGGACACCTCTGGAATACTAGCTGCCTGTCTCTTGACATGCTACAGTACACACAGGCACATCTCTGGGGTAATTGCTGTCTCTTGACATGCTACAGTACTCACAGGCACATCTCTGGGGTAATTGCTGTCTCTTGACATGCTATAGTACTCACAGGCACATCTCCGGGGTACTACCTGCCTGTCTCTTGACATGCTACAGTACTCACAGAGACATCTCTGGGGTAATTGCTGTCTCGTGGCATACTACAGTACTCACAGGCACATCTCTGGGGTAATTGCTGTCTCTTGACATGCTACAGTACTCACAGGCACATCTCTGGGGTACTTGCTGTCTTGTGGCATGCTACAGTACTCACAGGCACAGGCACATCTCTGGGGTAATTGCTGTCTCTTAACATGCTACAGTACTCACAGACACATCTCTGGGGTACTTGCTGTCTCGTGGCATGCTACAGTACTCACAGGCACATCTCTGGGGTAATTGCTGTCTCTTCACATACTACAGTACTCACAGGCACATCTCTGGGGTAATTGCGGTCTCTTGACATGCTACAGTACTCACAGGCACATCTCTGGGGTACTTGCTGTCTTGTGGCATGCTACAGTACTCACAGGCACATCTCTGGGGTAATTGCTGTCTCTTGACATGCTACAGTACTCACAGGCACATCTCTGGGGTAATTGCTGTCTCTTGACATGCTACAGTACTCACAGGCACATCTCTGGGGTAATTGCTGTCTCTTGACATGCTACAGGGCTCACAGGGACATCTCTGGGGTACGTGCTGTCTCTTGAGGTGTGGCGCCGTGGCCAGGGCGACTGACGCTGGAATCTGGGGATCACGGTTCGATCCCTGGTACCAGCTGCAGATTAGCCCAGAACCATGTGTCTCTGGGCAATAGCTTGCTTAATCTTTCCGAAGGCCCCCAGTGCCTGGAGCCCCTTACGGGTGATTGTTTGCGCTTTACAAATGTGGATTATTATTATTGGCATGCTCCATCAGCACTCCTCTGGAGTACTGGCTGCCTGTCTCTTGCCATGCTAGAGTACTCACAGGGACATCTCTGGGGTACTTGCTGTCTCTTGGCATTCTATCGTACTCACAGGCGCACCTCTGGAGTGGAGTACTGGCTGCCTGTTTCTTTGCATGCAACAGTACTCACAGGCACATCTCTGGGGTACTATATGTCTGTCTCTTTATTAAGTTGGGTGCTCGCAGCCTGTTCTGAGCAGGCTTTACTACTCATTGCCTGTCTCCTCGCATACTGCCTCTGCCTGTCTCCTGGTATTCTTTAATACTCGCTGCCTGTCTCTATGGAAAGGGCGGTACACAGTGGTACACCAGCAGTATACTCAGTCTCTCTCCTGGAGTACAATGGTATTGCGTGCCGACCGACTCGTCTCTGCAGGGGACCCTCATAAGAGGGCGGACCCCTTAGTGCCGCAAGATGGCAAGCACAGCAGCCCTGTAAGTCGCCAGCTCCTCAGCTGCAGGCGTGTCACTTCCGGCCGGGTGGGGGGTGGGGCCGGAGAACTTAAGGCTTCCCCCTCCCTCTAGGCGGCCTCTTTGTCCTCCTCTCCCTCGATGTTGCCCTCCCTTCTGCTTATCCTCATCTCAGGAGGCGGGGGGGGAGTTATGCTTTTAATATCTGTTATTTGTGTTGCAGGCGGAGTTACAGGACGATCCAGAGACGGAAAGGTACTCAGGATTACCCTATTCAGAAGCACAAAGGGTGCTGAGGCCCAATATCCCCGGGAGATCTGTGCGGGAGATCTGTGCGGTGGACCCTGGGGTGCGACGGCGCCCCGTTATCCTACGGGCGGTATGAAACCTGGACAACCGGGGGTCGCTTGAACGCTCCGCCCCTCGTAGGGGGGGGTGTGAGCTAGAGGGTGGACCAATGGTTCACCGGATATGGGAGGGGCTATCCTCTCACCACAACCGCTAAGCACCGTCTGGCCAAGGCCGCGGGGCTACTTGGCCTATGAGGTGGCAAGCTGCGAGGGGCGGCTTGCCTTTGGATCGTCTGTAAGATAACCCACCATGTTTTGGCATAAGATATGCTAATAAACCTGCAGCTACTTT
Source organism: Lissotriton vulgaris (assembly GCF_964263255.1). Taxonomy (NCBI): domain Eukaryota; kingdom Metazoa; phylum Chordata; class Amphibia; order Caudata; family Salamandridae; genus Lissotriton; species Lissotriton vulgaris. The sequence continues at coordinate 909,763,037 of NC_141697.1, forward strand.
TTCCCATCAACAAGTTGTCTTGTCTGTTTATTTTTTGGGTATACAATATGTTATGGGGGGCTGGTGTGCGGGCCGATATTGGCACTATTGCTGTTGTCTACCATTCTACAGTACTCCTGGCACACCTCTAGGGGATCGCATACTGCCTTTCGGCATGCTGCAGTCAACCTGTCTCCCGGCACACCAGCTGCCGGTCTCCTGGCACACTTAGATAATCGCACAATGTTTCCTGGCACACTATAGTACCCACAGCCTGTTTCCTGCCACACCTCAGGTGCACTGGGAGCTTGTCTTTTGGCGATCTTCGTTAAACACAGCCAGCCTCCTAACATACTACAGCAGTCACGGTGTGTCTCTTGGCACCTCTGGGGTACGCCCTTCCCTGCTTTTCTTATGACAACATGCTGCTGTACAAAAAGTGGGGTACTTGATGCCTGACTACAGCATCACAGCTGTCTCTCTGAACACCTTAAGAGACCTACATGCCAGTAACGTCTTTGCATAGTCCTCTACCCACACCCTGTATCTTGGCACACTACTCACAGCCCGACTCTTGGCACTCTACCCACAACCTGTCTCTTGGCACTCTACTCACAGCCCGACTCTTGGCACTCTACTTGCAGCCTATCTCTTGCACCCTACGCACAACCCGTCTCTTGGCACTCTACTCACAGCCTGTCTCTATGCACTCTACTTGCAGCCTGTCTCTTGCACTCTACGCACATCCCGTCTCTTGGCACTCTACTCACAGCCAGTCTCTATGCACTCTACCTGCAGCCTGTCTCTTGCACTCTACACACATCCCGTCTCTTGGCACTCTACTCACAGCCTGTCTCTTGGCACTCTACTCACAGGCCGTCTGTTGGCACTCTACTTGCTGCCTGTCCTTGGCACTCCACTCACAGCCTGTCTCTAGGCACTCTACTTGCAGCCTGTCTCTTGCACTCTACGCACATCCCGTTTCTTGGCACTCTACTCACAGCCTGTCTCTTGGCACTCTACTCACATCCCGTCTCTTAGCACTCTACTCACATGCTGTCTCTTGCACTCTACTCACATTCCGTCTCTTAGCACTCTACTCACATGCTGTCTCTTGCACTCTACTCACATGCTGTCTTTTGGTACTCTACTCACAGCCTGTCTCTTGCACTCTACTCACATCCCATCTCTTGCACTCTACTCACATCCCATCTCTTGCACTCTACTCACATGCTGTCTATTGGCACTCTACTCACAGCCCGTCTCGTGCACTCTACTCTCAGCCCTTCTCTTGCACTCTACTCACAGCCCGTCTCTTGCACTCTACTCACAGCCCGTCTCGTGCACTCTACTCACATGCTGTCTATTGGCACTCTACTCACAGCCCGTCTCGTGCACTCTACTCTCAGCCCTTCTCTTGCACTCTACTCACAGCCCGTCTCTTGCACTCTACTCACAGCCCGTCTCGTGCACTCTACTTGCAGCCTGTCCTTGGCACTCCACTCACATTCTGTCTCTTGGCACTCTACTCACAGGCCGTCTCTAGGCACTCTACTTGCAGCCTGTCTCTTGCACTCTACGCACATCCCGTCTCTTGGCACTCTACTCACAGCCTGTCTCTTTGCATTCTATTCACAGCCCGTCTCTTGCACTCTACTCACATCCCGTCTCTTAGCACTCTACTCACATGCTGTCGCTTGCACTCTACTTACATGCTGTCTTTTGGCACTCTACTCACAGCCTGTCTCTTGCACTCTACTCAAATGCTGTCTCTTGCACTCTACTCACAGCCCGTCTCTTGCACTCTACTCACAGCCCGTCTCCCTGCGGATCTCCTCCACGTCCGGGATCTTGCTGAGGTGGTGGGAGCTGTGCCCTCCCATGTCCTGTAGCTCGCAGCGCCGGTGCCCGCTCGGTGTCAGTGCCGCCCTCGCCTCTGTGGTACCAGGGCCGCGCCCACTGCGCGCGACTCCAGGCTCGCCCGGTCACGCCGCTCGTGTTGATGCAGAGAATCTGGACCCTGTCCCGGGATCCAGACAACTGACGGCTCCAGGAGCCAATGCGGAGTTGGGATCGCACAAGGGAGGGTTCACCAAAGGACTTTGCTCGCGGGCCCTTTAAAGCCGCAGCTCCCTCTAAGATATGATGAGTTTGCGTGTTTTGTATAGCGCCCACACGCAGCCCTCCGGCCGCTGGCCAGCATTTCCATGCAAATGTGGGGTTACATAAGTACTGTTAGAAATAGCGGATTCAGAAGATACGGTCGCGATGAAATGCATGTATCCGGCCCGAAGGGCGGCGCACCATTCGTGCATCCTCGTGATCACTGCCTCACTGTGCTTTTGCTGCCCGCTATTACACTGTGCATTATTACCCTCCACACCCGAGTTTATGTTGTTGTTTTTTTTGCAGTTTTATATAGCGCGAACTCGACCCGAAGGTATTGGAGCGCTTTTCATTAGCACCAGTTACGTGACACAACGACACATACATTTTTGGTAGGCACGGGGAGATTAAGTGATTTGCTGAGAATCACAGGATGTTGAGCCGATGCCCAGGCTCGAACCTCCTTCCCCAGCTCCGATGTTAGCTGCTCTGGCCCTTAGGCCACATCCTATGTGCCCATTGGCACTGCCTATTGGCAAGGAGTGACTACTTGGAAGCAAGCGAGAGCTTTTTCAGCAGGACAACTTCAGCCCTCCCACAATCTCCCAATGGATGACCGGATGCTCGCCCATGATTTTTCAAAAGTGGGGTACAAATGCTCGGTGAGATGAGCACTCACTGCTGAGATTTCTTCTTTACCGAATATGACACAAACATGGAATTTTTCAAAGCAGCAGACTGGGCTCCAGGATTTTTCATCTGGATGGTCCAAGGGTGTATTGGGGTGGGCTCCTAACACTTAAGTGCTGGGCCGTGACCCCTCTGCACCAAAATTCAAGCACCCATGGATGTGTTTCAGCAATACCTTGTCCGTGAGGTCAGAGCCAACTCATCCTTGCATACTTCCATGGTTCATAAAACAAGTACCCCTTGAGTTTTGGGTAGTAACACCTGTTTCTTCAATAAAACAAATATCTTGTTCTATTCACACCTCAGTTATGCAGTTTCTAAAAGCTGTAAGAAATAAGTGCTTCTAAAATCAAATGTAATTTACTATTACTTACTCACATTTTCCGTTATTTGTAGCAAAATATTTACATCTCCCAAAATATTTCTAAATAGCTTATGTTTCAATGCATTCTTTTTGACTTAAGTATTTTTCAATGTGGCGCCTGCAGTGAACTATTATTAGTGCATACCCTTCGTGGGGAGGAGCGGGCATGTTACACTTGAAATAACACCTTCTCCCAGCCTGCGTGCATCACTGTCTCACCAGCAGGCTGCAGCTCTGCCAACTGCCTAGGGGCGTATCTTACTCATTTACATTTGAGGGGTGTGAAAGGGAGATTTCCCAACCATTACACTCAGGGGCATATTTACAACGATGTGGAGGAGCCTCCTCGGCTTAACGTTATGCTCTGTCACTTCTGAAACTTAGGGCTGTGCCATGTTTCCCCTGCGCTGATGCTAAATTTAGCAGCCTAGCGCCAACCCAGGCACTCTTGCACCATAGTGTTAGGGTGTATGCCAGGGCCGGACTGGGAACCACAACTGGCCCTGGCAAAGTGCTCGGCCGGCCCTCCCTCCCCACTCAGGGGGGGAGGGGGGGGGGGGGGTTGGAGGTGCTGCCGAGCTCTTTGCTGGTGCCGGTTTTCAGCCAATTTTGGTACAGGGACGATTATGCTGCAAAATCGGCCCTGTAACAAAAATGGCCCCCAGGGGCCCAAAATCGGCCCCCACCAGTGCGGGGGATTGCCCGGTGCCCGCTATGGTCAGTCCGGCCCTGGTGTCTGCGTTGAGTGGAAGTTTGTTTATGTCTAGGAAGGTCTCCCATCCTGCACATAAACAATCTTTAAATGGCGTTTTGTCACTTCTATGAGTGCTGCCTAGTGCAGCACACATAGAAGTTACAAAATGTAATTTTTTAAAGATTGTTTAACAATCTATGGCCTTTTGCTGTTTCTATGTGTGTTGCACAAAGCAGCACACATGGAAACAGCAAAAACGAGGCGAAATAAAGCATTTCTCTTGGTTTCGCCTGTTTAAGACCAGGTTATCCCTGGTCTTAATTTTGGCGCTGCCTCCTATTCACGCCACAGTTGTAAATAGGGGGCAGAGTCAAAATCAATGGGTATTGCGGTGAAACGCCCACCACAACACCCATTGCCCTCCCCTTTCACATTAAAGTACAGCGCGAAAGGAGGCCTTATTTACAAGGCAGCATTAAGGTACGTTAAGTGGCTTAATGTTGCCTTGTAAATAATACAAAGTACATATTGCCACAGGAACGTCACTAAAAGTGACGATCTTATTGTGATAGGGGCTTGTAAATATGCCCCTGAGATCACAGTGAAAAAAATGGTGGGTCGACCGGTGAAGGAGGGCTGGGTGACTGCCATATATACACATTGTAGAGGGTTGGAGGGAGCAAGGGAGGCCAGTGATAGATATGATGATCAGCATTGTGGAAAGTAAACAACATTCTTGAAGTCATTCATAAGCATCCATACGTTGAGGTATATTATACCTTGTTGTTTAAATTCCTAAGAGCGCTCTGACAATGAAGCTGCGTGGTGCTAAACAAAGATGACGCTGCAGTACTGATCATGGATACACCTATTCAGTAAACAACCATGTGATAAAGTTTTCTTACCAAATGGTAGTATGGTAGTAGGCACTCCACTGTGAACAGCTTAAGGTGCACAGTGTTCCATAGCTTAGATGCAGCTCTAGGGAAAGATCTACCCTCTAGTCCTACGTATCTGGGGCATATTTATAGGATTTGTGGTGCAGAGCAATGGCAGAAATGCACCATATTTATCCACTACGGTGCATTCCTGTCCTTCCCCCCTGTGCTGGTGCAGTTTCGGCAGCCTGGTGCCTTTGCTGTAGCCAGGATTGTTTTTGTCCCAGAAGGGGCACCTTCCTGCACAAAAACAACAATAGAGGCGTTTTCCTCTTTCTATGTGTGCTGCAGAATGCAGCCCATATAGAAAAAGGAAAAAACTATGAGAAATAAGGATATTTCTCTTCATTGCGCCTCACCTTGGAAGGCGTATCTTTTTGGCACATTCCCAGGTCTACCAGTTTTGGTAAATCTGGAAATGCGTAAAAACCATGGGGTTTGCGTGGGAACAACCACTGCAATGCGCATGGAATGCCTCCCTAGCCCGAAGTAACTGAACGCAGCTATATGCGCTGCGTTGCAGTACTACATATTTATGAAGCCATTCAAAGCCACGCAAAGTGGCTTTAATTGGCTTCATGAATATGAAGTCGCGCTTTGCGTCGTGCATGTGCCACATTGTGTGGTGCAAGCATAATGCGAGGATCTTGTCAATATGGGCCCTGGTTTGGGAGGAGGGCTAATAGCAGCCTCTAATGTAAGGGTCTCAGGGAGTGTGAAGGAGACTAGCTCTCAAATATAAAAGCTAAGAAATTAGATATGAGATTTGGAAAAAAAAGGCCTTAAGGACAATAGGAAGAGATTTAAAGAGTATATGTTTCCTATTCTGCAGGCAGCTTTGGGTTCTGACGGTGTGTGATACAAGATCACTCTTATGCTGACCACGTCCAAGTCTGGATTTCTCTAATTATAAGCAACCACTGCCTCTCCTGGAACAACAAGAAGTTGATGGATGTAATGCTTGAATTAATCTCAGACACTGGCAATTACTTGGTCCGTATTCCAGTCTATTGATTTTCACCCACCGTGCCACAGTAGACACAGGCTCACCTTATGCAAATAAGTACTGACCCTGCTCCTCATGGGAACAGACATCCTAAACTGCTATTAGAGCCCCGTTCAGAAGGGGCCACAAGCAACCCCAGACTGGTTTTGACCTACTTAGGTCTCATCAGTGTAGTAAATCTTAAGTCATATGGCACAGTGGTTATGGGACCCAGGAGTGGGCATGCTGTCGCACTTAGGGTATCAATTGCAACAACAACAATTGGATGGATGGAATTCATAATTTAATCTCATCCACTAACAATCACTTAGGGCCTCATTCCGGTTACATAATTTTTCCTAATCATGCCACTATAGACAAAGACTCACCTTATGCACATCAGTAGTAGCCATGCTTCTCAGGGGAATAATCCACCCTGATCTACCAGATGAAGCCACCTCCAGAAAGGACGACAAGCCACCTGAGACTGGGTTGCCAGTATTTGACGTATTGTAAGCATGCCTCCCATCACCTTTTGTGGTTTTATGTAACGCCCTAAGTGGCAAGGGTATGCCCAGACGTGGGACCCTTGCTCACTGTGCCACTGGATCCAAGCTTGACCTCACTGACGATCCCCAATCAGTGCAAAACAAGTCTTGAGTTGTTTATGTTTCAGTTCTGGGAGGACCTGAACTGGTAGTTCAGGCTGTACTCTTCCTACTGGAGCAGGGTCAAAACTGATTATGCATATGGCTCGGCCAAACTGAGGTGGCACAGTGACCAGAAGAATGATGTGTTAGAATGCTACCCCAAGCTATTACCAGTGAATATACTAATAGTAAGCATTCCTCCGATCACTTTTTGTAGGGCTTCTATTTTAATAGTCCAAGCGCGGCTAGGTAAGCCAGTCATAAGCTTTTATTCGATATGCAGAGATATCTTATAAGCACATTTATAATACAATCAGTATAATGTACAATAAAAAGAACCATTACCACAAGAAGTCAGTATAGAATATTAAAAAAGATAAAAGGATATAAAAGTCCATTGATAAATTAGCTAAAAAGAGAATTAAACAGCTACTGACAATCTCTTACATCGAATGAGCCAAAACTGCTTTAAAAATTTAGCTACTCCACACACAATGGGGGGGAAGTGTCCGTGCTTAGAATACGCAAGGCCACTAAATGACTGCGTGTGCCCATATTACGGCAGAGTGGTTTCAGCCAAAAGCTCCTAGGCCTTGCATAATCCGGGCATTCAAATAAAACATGCACAACGGTCTCAACCTTATTCGGGCAGCATGCACAGTTGGGAGAAGTACGGTCCGCTATAGACCATTTCGATACTAGAGCACCTAGCGGGAGGGAACCAACTCTGAATTTAAAATAAAGAGCTCGGTCAAGGGGGAGAGTGATCAAGTCCAGGTAGGGTTCAATGGCCACAGTGTCTTTAATTTGTAAAAAGGCGGCAGTGGACCTGCAATGGTTGGAGCTAGTGATTAGACGCTCCGCAGTCCATTTCCAATAGAGCGCCTTGACAACTTCTTTTGGGGGGGCTGAACGGGATGACCAGCAATATCCTAGTCCAATATCCTCCAAAAGCTTTTTGGTATCCTTTAACCATCTTATCTTGGCCCAACCCCCCTGGCTCATTATATCTCCCAGGGCATCAGCATAGGATTTTAATTCTTCGCTCCTCCAGATCCGTGTCCACAACAGGAGCGGGCGAAGCCGGGCCTGATCTTTGATGTTTTTGCATCCCGTGTCCATCCACACTGGTACTGACGGTGTGCTCAGTGGAACAGAGATGAAGGATTTTAAAAGCTTGCTCTCTGCTGTGACTAGGGCATCCAGTCGGCAGTGGCCCCACAGTTCTGCCCCATACAAGGCTGATGTCGCTACTTTGGCCTTGTAGATTTCGAGTACTGGAGTGAGTGATCTCCTAGTTGAGGCCCTGTATTCCCTCATAAGAGCTCCTCCCACTCTCCCGTGGTTAAGGACCATTTTTCCAATGTGCTTTGCCCAAGTCAACCTGTCCGTAATCCGGATACCAAGGTAGTCGAACTCGGCTACTTTCTCTAGGGGAATAGAGTTGAGTGTAGGTGGGCGGCCCAATTTTTTAGGTGGGTTAACAACTAAGTATTTCGTTTTGTCCACATTTATTATTAGCCCTTTTGCATCACAGAACTCCTGGAATCGTGTTAAAAGTTTCTGTAGGCCTTGTGGGGTCTTCGAAATCAGGAGCGTGTCGTCCGCAAAAAGCAGAGTTGGGATGCGGACACCTCCAAGACAGGGGGCGTCGGCTGGTTCATGTTGAAGATGTTTTACCACCCCATTCAGATATAACGAGAATAGGGTGGGTGCCAAGACGCAGCCCTGTCTGACGCCCCTAGACACTGGTATCTTTTCAGTGAGCTCTCCGTTTTTACCCCAACGGACCTGTGCAAAGGTGTGGGCATGGAGGTTTATGAGAAGGGATAGGATGTAAGGCGGTAGTCCCAACTCACGAAGGACCCTCGAAAGCTCTTCCCGGGGAACTAGGTCAAAGGCAGTCTTCAAGTCTATAAAGGCTAAGTAAAGACTACCCTTGCCTAGTTCCACCACCTTCCACCCCAAAAGGGACAACCTAAACACCTGCTCTATAGTCCCCATACCAGCCCGGAAACCTGCCTGAAAGTCTGATAGGATTTTATTCTCCTCCACCCATTGGAGGATCCTACCAAGGATAGCTTTACCAGCTATCTTTTGGGTGGAGTCTATCAGACTTATGGGGCGATAGTTGCCCGGGGTTTCCCTACACCCTTTTTTATAAATAGGGACAACCACCGCCCCTTTCCAGGATTCTGGTACTACTCCTCCCCTCATAATATCATTTAGGAGAGCTGCTATGATCCTTCCCCATTCCGCTGGGTAAGCCCTCATGAGATCACCCGGAATGCCGTCCGGGCCCGGTGCCTTGCGTGCTGCTACCCAACCTATAACCCCCTCAATCTCTAGGGGAGTGAAGAGGTCGTAGGCATGAGGTTCGATTGCTAGTGTGAGATCCCTCCCCACAGACAGTTCCCCATCAGGTGGGAGGTATAACGACCCAAAGTGTGTTACCCAGTTTTGAGGCGGGATGTTACAGGGTCTCATGGATGCGTTGGATTTGCTCTGTTTACTTATAAGATTCCAAAAGGCCCCTGAATCCCTAATTTTGCTAGCCTGGAGTAGGTCTTCCCAGTAATTTTCTTCCCACTCCCTTTTAGCCAAAATTAGGGACTTTTTATAGGCCTTCCTAGCTTCCTGGATCGCACTTTGGGATTTAGATTTAACTGCCTCAACCAACTTTACCTTTTGGCCCCTACATGCTTGGTTGTACCACCCCTCACCTGGTTTTTTATTTCCTATATTGCCCGGCTTTTTAGAGTGCAGGGTAAACACGTTGGTTAAGGCTTCAATTAGGGAAACAAATAACCCACTCACTTTACCCACCCCTTCTAGGGAGGTTCCAAGAGATGTTACCGTATGGTTTAGATGGGATTGGATTTCCCCAACCTTTGCCTCGGATAGGACCAGTTTCGCCCAATTTATTCTTCTACCACATGGGGAGACTTCTGATTCATCTAGTGGTACGGGTGCCACTTTGATGTTGGCCTTCCCTAAGGATTGCCACCATTGTTCTATTTTTAGGGAGAGTGGGTTGTGGTCACTTTCTGTCGAGGGGACCACCTGCATGTCCCTCACATAAGGCCACAAGCACACATCTATTAGGATATAATCCAACCTAGAGGTGTGCCCTGGTCTATTGTAGGTATGTGCAGCCCCCCTATCCGAGAAAGTCCTCCCGTTCGCTGCCCTTAGATTAAATTCAAGACTCAGGGAGTATATCTGGAGCGCCACTTCTGTCCACCTTTTGATTGGAGGGATGTCCAGTACTGGGATCCCCCACCTAGCATCCTCCTCATCTTGGTCGAGGGAAACGTCCGAGCCCAAGGGCTCGAACGTGCAGTTCATATCACCTACAACCAAGGTGCGGGTCTTATGGGGGGTGTTATTTAACAGAGTATCGAGGAGAGCTATTACTGGAGACTTTCTCCCACCCTTTGTGCCCCGTGCATACACATTGAAGATATTTAAAACAATTCTTCCCCTTCGATCTATAAGGGTAATATTTTGTATGTCCGGGGAACCTGTGGGAGAGTCCACTACTCTACAATTTAGAGAAGCCGCGACCCAAATAAGAAGGCCGCCCGAAGGTCTGCCTCTTCCAGATTCCGAGACCCGCGCGGGAGAGGAGAATGAGGAAAATCCGACCCTATGAACCGGTACCAGGCTCCAGGTTTCCTGGAAGAGGCACAAGGAGTGCTCATCAGCCCATGCAGTAAAGTCTGGGAGGGCCAGTTTTCCTGCAATCCCTGCGACATTCCAGCTGAAAACCTTAAAAACTAGGTCCGTCACAGCTGGAAGGTCGTTGGGCTCCTGAAAGCCCCTATCTGTATGGTTCCCCCTTAATGTCCGCACAGTGCAGGGATCTTGTGGAATTGTCCGAGGAGAGGAGGGATCTTGTGGAATTATTATAGAGTCTCCCATCCCACTTGCAAGGTTCATTTGAATGGGTGGTGCTCCTACTTGTTCTACTCTACTCGCTGGTTCCAGTCAACAGGGGCCCATTGCCCACACTTGATTCTCCCTATTGCCCAGGGCTCGACAAATCCGAAAAATGGTACTAGTCCTGCTGGTCTAGTACCATGGAAAATCCCCTCGACCCAACTGCAACCCACTTGACCTCCGTCTCTGAAAACGGAGCAAAAGTGACAAGTTAACAAGATTTAAAGGCATCTTTATTGCTCATTCCCTTAATGAGCAATAAAAATGCCTTTAAATCATGTTATCTTGTCACTTTTGCTCTGTTTTCAGAGACGGAGGTCAAAAGTTAGTTTGACTTCCTACTCGCCAGAAAGGGCGAGTAGGACCTAAAAATAGCTCGTCCTCATCCATTCTCCCTCGCAAATGCGAGCGGGCGAGTGGATTTGTCGAGCCCTGCTATTGCCCCCTACAACCCCGGCCCAGTTTGGGCCAGAATTAGTGGAACTTACACTTTCTCCATTTGATCTAACAAGGTGCCTAGGGTAAAAATATGAGAGGTCTACCAGTTTTACCCCCGGGGCCCCCATGTTTTTGATGGGAGTACAAATGGATGGTACTACTCTGGAATCTTGGAAGTTTATAATTACACAGTCTCCCTCCAGCATTTTTTTCCCTTGCCCTACCCATCCCACTCTGCGGACACTTAGGATAATGCCATCCACCCCCAGGGGGAATGGCTTGTTTTCCTTCAGCCAGTGAATACACTTGTTCTTGAGAGATTGATGGTTTTCGAACTGGCCATCCTTTAGGGGAGGCACATTAGCCATGACAGCAACAAAAGGTTGACAGTCTGGTGGGAGATTAATCGGGGGGGATCCGTCGTGGGGGAATACTGGGGGCCTGTGGGGAGGAGGTTGGGGCGGGACGTTGTGCTACAGGCCTAGGGGCTTTATCTGTCGTGCGCCCGCTGGATTTGCTGCTACCCTCTGATTTTTGATGGGCTACCTTATTACCACTAGTTGTCTGTTGCTGTTTTTGAGGAAGAGGCTTTGGCTTATTTTTCTCAGGCTCTGAATGTGTTGGGAGTCCCTTTTGACTTGGGCCTGCTTTAGGCTGGGGAGGAGTTTTAGAGGTTGGGATTACTGGGCTATTAGGAGGAGCTTTGTTTTGGGATGTTAGGGGCATAGGGCCTCTCTGAGCTGGTAATTCATTCCCTTTCACACCCACATCCTTATTTCCAGTTACTCTGTTTGTTTGTTTGATTATTGTTTTAAGTGAGTGTATCCCGTCCAGGGTTGACTGTTCTAATTTGTCAATCCTCTCCCCTAGGCCCTTTACTTGTATTAGTAACGGTTTCAAGAGGGTATATACCTTCTCCAGAATGTTTTCAACCGCTACTATGTCAGTTGACTTTGAGACCTTGGGGGAAATCCATACATCCCCTTCTATAACGGTTTCGTTCAGCATAGGAGCACCCCTTGTAGTTCTCGTGCTAGATACAGGAGACTTCCTTACTCTTTGATAGAGGGCGGCCTGACTCACTAGCCTACCCTTCTTGCGTTTACGCGACTTTTTACCTGCGGGGGGAAGCTCCTGCCTAATATCAGGAGTCACGGTGATAGGTGAAGCCCCAGCTAACTTCCCATCTGATACAACTGTGGGGGGTACAAGCGATTTAGGGGATTCTGGATCTCTGATGACATCACTTGTCGGAATAGGTGGAATTGAAGTGGACAGGTTACTAGGGCCACCGTCTTCCATTGCAACTGTAGGTAGGAGAGCGACCAGATTTTCCAGCCTATCTATATTTTGCTCTATACCAGTCAAGTGGAGGGGTTCTGAGGGAACACCGCCCATACTAGGAGGGGTACCTGCCTGAACCCGGGCGATGGCTGGTGTGAGCGACTGGGCGGCTGCCCCCAAGGATGAGCGTCTTGAGGGAAGGTATACTTCAGATAGACGGCGCTCGGACATGGCGATCTCCTTTTCAATCACCGCCGCTACCCTGGTGATAAAACGGTCCATTGTTCCTATAACCGGGCTCGCGGCGTTAGCTCCCCTATCCACTTCTCCCCTGAGAGGCTTTCCTGATCGAGTAGACATGGTATGGGCAACAGAACGGGGACAGGCACAGAGCGTATGTCGTGGCGGCAGGAAGACAGAAAGGGACGTGGCCCAGCCCAGCCTCTATCAGCCCCTGACGGCCACAGACGGCCCGCCCTTTGCTCGGGCTTGGCTCGGCGTCCCGCTCGCGTCCCGCTAAGTGTCAGGCAGTTTGTTAAGTAGAGGGCGTTGCAGGTGGGGGCGTGTCAGAAGGTGGGCGCGTCCGCTCTCCGGTCTGGGGAAGCAGGGACTCCTGGTCTTCTGAGTCCCTGCTTAGCGCCGGCGAGATTGAGCTTCCAGGCGCCTCCCAGATGCAGCGCGCAGTTCACCTCTCCCTTCTTCAACCGCGAAGCGGCACCCGCGGAGCGGGTGCGGCGAGGAGCAGCGGTGATTCACAACTCAGCAGCAGGACAGTAGGAGTAGCGTGGGTCCAAACGGCAGCAAGCAACCACTTCCAGGTGGGTCCCAGCGGCTACTGCACACGCCCGCCTTTTGCTCCTGGACAGGCGGGGGCGTGTCAGAAGGTGGGCGCGTCCGCTCTCCGGTCTGGGGAAGCAGGGACTCCTGGTCTTCTGAGTCCCTGCTTAGCGCCGGCGAGATTGAGCTTCCAGGCGCCTCCCAGATGCAGCGCGCAGTTCACCTCTCCCTTCTTCAACCGCGAAGCGGCACCCGCGGAGCGGGTGCGGCGAGGAGCAGCGGTGATTCACAACCCAGCAGCAGGACAGTAGGAGTAGCGTGGGTCCAAACGGCAGCAAGCAACCACTTCCAGGTAAGCACATTCACTATGGTCTTAACTAGATGGGGCTGTTAATAAGGTAAAATTCCACACAGAGTTTTCCTTGCACCGTTGAGCAGGAGAGGGAGCCTGGGAGGATAGCGACTGCTCCCTACGGTCTGTCAGCGGCCATCTTGCCCCCCCACACAGAGTTTTCCGATTGTTTTAACAGTTGCCGACAACTTCTGCAACCTGCTTATCCAGGAAGTCTCTTGTTGATGGCCAGCCCCAGATTATCAATTGCTTCAGTTGAAGTGGGGTGAAGACCCATAGGAAAAAACTGGATAGAGCTTTCTCATGAGGAGGACTTCCTGATTGTCAAAAACCCCTCACATTCAGAGGAGTTAATTGCAAGGATCCTGTCGTCATTCCTCATTGAATAGTAGCCAAACAGGATGTTTACAATGTGGCTTCCAACTCACTGGCAGCACCTGCAAGGCTGCTAGTCAGAGTGGTGTGTCATCTAGATACATGTAACATTTGGCTTCTACCATGTGTAATAGGGAGGCCATAAGTCGCATTTAGATATTAAAATGAGGCTAAAATAGATACCTCAAGGGATATCCCACTTTAACCTCTAAGGGTGTGAACAGCACCTTAGTAATGCTGCTATCTGAGACTGGTCCATAGGGAGTGATTTGCACAATTCTATCATTCACCACAGTGTAGTACACAAGTTGTGTAGGAGAGCTGGTGCAGTGGCATCAAAGGATGCTGATGAATCCATTGGTACCAACACTCCAATACCACCACCACCAACCTCCTACTCAGATAATCTAAGGAAAGATGACCAAGAGTTCACTTGAAATGGCCAAAAAACGAATTAAACTTGGTGAACTTCTGGACTTGCCCTATAAAGACTTTCTCAAAGCCTATACGAGGGTTTTGTAGTAAGGAGATCAGTCTGGACAATACCTGAGATGTAAAGAGAGGTGCATGATTTATGTATATATGTATGGTTTATGAACATTTTTACTAAGTGGCGGCTCCTCCGCTATGGTGGAGGAGCGTCACTCTCCCCTACCAGCAGCAAAAAAAATAAAAATAAAACGATAGGGATCCTGTATTTATTATAGTTTTATTTTTCTCTGTAGCGTTGTCTAGGGACGGGGTCATGAAGATGACACGCAGAGGGGGAGTGGTAGGTGCACTGGTTGTCAGTGCGCATGATGGTTTGGGTTGGCCGTCTCAGGCTGGTCAAACCGTTACAGTAACTGGAGCTCTCTCCAACCTGAGCTGCGTTGCCGGGTTGGAGAGAGCAGGCACAGGCTCCCAGTCTCACTAGGAGCACAAATCATTGGCACTCAGGCCAATCATGATGCTGATTTCATGCAGCATGAAAGCAGCGTCGGGATTGGCCCAAGGAATTCTGAGAACCTATGCTTGCAGTGCACGGTGACAGAGACAGAGAGGAGCGTCGGAGCGTCAAACAGGAAAAGTTATTTTATCTTTATTATTTTTTGGGGTTGTCCATCCCCGGTTCTTCCCCCCTCTCCACCCTCCACTTGCCCAGACACAGACCGCTACAGTGTTTACTATTTTGACTTTCCATTTGAGTGGGATGCCGCCTCCTTTCAGTGAACACTACAATGCTGTCAGAGGATCTTTCAGCAGTGCTAGAGCTAAGAGTTTGAAAACTCCTGATTGGAAAACTTTCCTGGAAGTTCTGTATTGATGGCGAGCTTGTGTAATGTTAGAGAAAAAGGACTCCAAAAGTAACTCTGACCTAGTTTACTGTCAGACTCTAGAGACATGTCCTGTAATATTTTTGGTACTTCATCTATACTACTATTATAAAGAGAGAACACAAACCTTTGAGCCAGGTAAACTACAAAAGTAATGCACCAATCACTACACCCAATACACCATTTGAAAGGGGAGATGTGGCAGAAGGACATAGGCTATAGATATGTACACCATATACATTAAAAAAGCAAAAACGCCAAAAGTGGTAAAGTAGTCCCTTAGGGGCGTGGCCGTGGGCGTCTCAAACAACAAATGTGGGCGTTTACAGGGCCGTGCCAAGTGCAAATAACAAACATAGGCCAAGCGACTTCACAACACACGTACATATGCACACATAGAGCGGAAATGCGCTTTCACTGAATTTAGAACGCACAATATGCAGACATAGAGCGGAAATGCGCTTTCAATGAATTTCTAACAAACATTTGCAAATCCCAACACATACAGCGGAAATGCGCTTTTAATGAATTTAAATTCACACATACAGCGCTGTAACACCAATATACAAAAACAGCAGAGGTGCGCGCTATAAGAAATATACACACATTCGTTTCAGTTACCCAGATAACATTGACGCCTTCGTATTAAAAACCGGGCGGGCCTTCCATCGACGAGGAGTGTCAAATGACACCACACAGGGGGCAGGATTAATCGCATACTACACCAATCACAACGCACTAAAGAAAACACACACACAACTTCGGCTTACCAAAAAAAAAGTTTTAACCATTGGCCATTGACCAACAACGTCACAGGGGGGTAAACAAAAAAAAGCCGACATTTCTTAACGGAGAAACGCAATCGACTGCGCATTCACAAGACTTTCCTCACATCTTGCAGACAAGATAAAACGCTTACAATAAGACATACGAATAACGAAAATAACACAACTGCCCATAATCACTCGAGCACTGCCAGGACTTCACCACACAATTGACAAAACGAAAGGGAAACTTCTTTGAAGGGATACAAAAATGAACACACGGAAAGAGACTTTGAAAGAAAAAAAAACATTAAACAGGTGACACGACACTTTCCTCACATCTTGCGGACAACATAAAACGCGGAAAACAATACATACGAATTAAAAAAATAACACAAGTGGGCCAAATCAGTTGAACAGGGCCAGGACTTGCACAGACAACTCTTCTGCGGGGCGGGCGGGGGCCCTGAAGTAGCCTTTTGCTCCCGGACAACGTCGGGACGGGCTGCCAGTATATGAATAAAATTGATAACTTTCTTTAAATGGAAAACAGGCTTGATGAGTAGCTTGAGAGCATTTTAGGCCTGTAATGTGGTTAAGCACTTCTTTGGCTGTGTAGGACACATAACTGATCTGCTCTGAGTAGTGCAGACCTCATTTGAGCCTTCTATACCATCAATTTTGAAGCACAGTCTTACAACTTGGATTGTAGGCTTGTTGCCTCCACCACTCAGATCTACTCACTTCTAGTTTACTCTGAGACAGCGGATTAGACAACCATCTGTTTTTAGTTTGAATGTGTACTTAATATCCTTAGAGGTACCTGTAAATTGTAAAAAAAACTTTAAGAAAAGTTGTAAAAAAAAGTAGTTTGATTAATTGCAATGTTGTAATCCTATTGGCCCATATCAAAACCTTAATGCATTTTGTCCTGAAAACAAAATTTTAGGTCTCGCCTGGCATTGCAGCGCGCATACGTTGCTTGCTCTGTGACGGCTTCTTGGAATAAATATACTTTAAGAAGTTAACTTTCAGCTCTGCCACTAATTTCCATTGATGTGAGTCATTTTGTGTCATTGCTTATGCTAAACGGTGTCTTATGATTGTAGCCAAGGCTTTTTAGTCACTCCTGGTTACCACCCTGTCCTCTTTTGGCTCTGCCCATCCGGACTGGATCTTTTACTGGCGGCGTGACAAAGTGTGTTTTATAAATTTACTGTGGCAGCACTTTTTTTTACCATTACTGGCATGTGGCTTGTTTTTCAAGCGGCATTCAGGACTCGCTGCTGCACAGGGGCTCCTGTCCTCATAGAGAACAAAGAGGGCAGCTGGAGCTTCAGCAAGATGAAATGCCGTTCCTTTAAAGGAAGGAAAGTAGCAACGTGCTGCCCTGGGCCTTGGCGGTGCACAAAGGGAACGGAGCCCACCGGTTCACCGCAAACTAATAATTTCTAGTCAGGTTCAGGCAGCGCGTGTGTACGTGGTACAGTATTCTGTGATAATCGTGCCAGACACCCTCCCTTTTTTTCTAGGAACAGATAGCTCAACGAATGGATGAAACTCGTTTGCCTACTCGTCATGTTCAATAACACACATTTCAAATGTTCAGACTTGGTTAAGGGGACGCCATTCTTTTTGTAATACATCCTCCTCCCCCAGCACTCGCGGGACAATGGAGACTGGGTTCACTTCTTGATGTCGGACTTCACTGTCAAGGGCAAGAACTTCCACAATGGAGACTGTGCATGGAGTGCGTGCCATAAAATGAATTCTGTATTGGCTGTTACCTTAAAATAGTTTATGGTTATTTCACTAAGATGCGCTTATTTTTATCGACATCGAGTGGGTGAAAGGCTGATAGGGCTCGGCCGTTGCACAGTCTTGCTCCGTATCCAGGTGCCTGGGGCGGAAGCCAGGCACGAGCCAAGCCTGACTGTGGGCAGGGCTTACTGAGGCAGGAGCCCGTGCTGCTGAGCAGCATATAGATCGGCCTCTAGGAGATGTGGGGCGGTGCGGCCTGGGTTTCTCCGCCAAGCATGTCGCACACCGTGCAGACCGAGGAGGTAAGTGTACAGTCCCCTCCCCTTCCCGTTACTTCTGCATTGAGCACACAGTATTCAAATGTGCATGAACACTTTTGCATAGTCATAAAAGCTTTTAAAGAGAGCTTTGTGATGCTTGTTTTTCCTCTGTAATTCCTTCTCTTTCTGTTTAGCGTATTTTCGTCACACTCACGGACTCTTCTACCTCTTCCCTAACCTCCCTGAGTAGAGTACCTGTGTGCACTGCCCCTGTCCTCTCCTACCCTCGCTGCATGACTAACCACTTATAATGACCCAAAGGCAAGACCTATTGGCTTACCAATGCTTGTTTATGTTGGAGATTAAGTAAATGTGACTCTATAAACAAGAAAGATGTTTCAGCAATACAGAAAGCATGATTGAGATCTGCTTGTTTGAAAATTAAATGTGGAGTAACTTGTGATGCATCAAGCTATGCATCCAAGTGACTATTGGTCATTGACAGGTTGCAGGTTTTGAATTAATTTTGACACCCTGGGTGTCCCTTCTGAGCATGCGAGCGGAAATAAAATTAGCCAATTCAGGATAAACGATAGGAGGGCAGCTTAGGAGCAAAAAAAGTTCTTGTGGAGGCAAAACTAGGAAACATTTTCTATTGAGTTCTGAAATATCGTCCTTATCCATTTCAGTAAAACATTCTTACACCTTGACTGAAAATGCACTTTCACCGCCAACAGCAGCCTGGCAAATAACTCCCTTGTGATCAGCTACTGTTTTACCACAGTCTTACTAATGAGCAACTAGAGTGGGTTGTATGTCGTTACAACGCATATTTTTACAACACATACCTTTACAACGCATTTTTTACACCGCAAAATCCATTACAACGCATTCCATTACAACGCATGCCATTACAACGAAATCTTTGAAACTACCTTTACAACGCATTCCACTACAACACATACTACATTTACAACGCATACCATTACAACGCATACCATTACATTGCATGTATGGTAAGTATTGGATAGTGTAGGGGTAAAAATTACTATTCTAACTCCAGGGGATGCAACAGTAGGGTAAGTGTTGGATAGTGTATGGGTAAAAATTACTATTCTAACTCCAGGGGGTGCAACAGTAGGGTAAGTGTTGGATAGTGTTGGGGTTAAAATTACTATTCTAACTCCAGGGGGTGCAACAGTAGGGAAAGTATTGGATAGTGTAGGGGTACAAATTACTATTATAACTCCAGGGGGTGCAACAGTAGGGTAAGTGTTGGATAGTGTAGGTATGCATTGTAATGGTATGCGTTGTAATGACTGCGATGTAAAGGTATGCGCTGTAGTGGTATGCGTTGTAGTGACATGCGTTGTAATGGTTGCGTTGTAATGGCATGCAATGTAATGGATGTTGCGTTGTAAAAGTTTCGTTGTAAAGGCAGTGCGTTGTAAAAGTTGCATTGTAAATGTTGTTTCCCACTAGAGTGCTAACATTGCGACAAATAATGTGCATGATCTAGGTGTATGAGTATGTGAACTAAGAATGCATGTTTATACGTAGATCTGCCACCTAAAGGAAGCCAGGAGTGTAGGATGGGTGTGATACAGTCGAGAGAAAACATGGTTTTAAGGGAAACATAGGCAGGCAACAACATCAGGACTTGGGCGAAGGCCGAGGCCTACTTCTTTTGAGACTGCCGTAAAAGCATCCCTGACATGTTTAAAGTTTTGTTAGTCCGACCGCTTTTAAAAGCATTGTATTTCAAGTTTTGTTTTGTTATTATTGAGTAAAAGTGGCAAATTCTCACATAGGCAAAATGCTATTTTATTTCATTTAGTCCAATGTACGGTAGTATATCAAAACAGAATCAAACGTAGAGGCATATCAGCAACAGCCGCCGATAATTATCGCTATGCGCGCTTAGCGCGAGGATAATTATCGCCGGCTATCGCTGGATTATAGCGCCGAGATAGCGTGCTATCAGCAATGCTTATCTCCAATGCGATATATAATCCAGCGATAGTTGCAAAAAGTGCGATAGGCAAAACCTTGTTGATAGGGCTGGGTGGTCTCAGCCTTATAATCCACCACCCCATAGGCTATTATGGTTTAGTCAGTTGAAAAGCAGGCGTAATGAAACCTGCGATAGGAGCGGTTAGCGCTACTTTTTTAATCGCTCTGCAGGTCAGCGTACAGCTTGCAGAAAGGAGAAATGTCTCTTACCGACATTTCTCACGTTATTTTGGTGAGGAACACCCACTTTGCATATCATTAGAGATGCAAAGCTGGGCGTTAAGGGAAAGGGCGCAGAGGCATAGAAACACGCGCTACTGTGTTCTTGCTGATAGTGCGATAAAATTATTGCCGCTTTTTGCCTGAAAACGGACGCTAAAGCTGCGAAAATGTTATCTCTTCCCCTTGGTGATATGCCCCGTATTCAGTTTAAGAATAGCAATCAGTGACATGAGAATTGATTTAAGGCAAGAAAAACAAAAAAATGTTAGGACAGAGGGGCATACGTACATGGGGATTGTGCCACTGGAACGTCTCTTTTACTGACGTTCCAGTGGCACAATGCCCTGCTCCATATTTACACAGTGGCATTAAGACACTTTTTGTGACAACACCGCTTTGTAAATAAGGTGCACTTTCACGCAACTATCTGTGTGAAGGGGCGTGCAATGGGTGTTGCTGTGGGCGTTACACGGCAACACCCATTGCTTTTTGACACTGCACCAGATTTACAAGGATATGTAAATCTGAGGCAGTACCAAAAACTAACACCATGCCAAAAGCAGGTGTCAGAATGGCACAACAAAGAGAAATACTTTTATTTCTCATCGTTTATGCCTCTTGTTATGTGTGCTGCATTATGCCGCAGAATTAGAAAGAGCAAAACGCCATTAATGATTGTTTTTGTGCTTGAAAACAATCATTAAATAATGGAGATTTGCTGCTTCTATGTGGGCTGCATAGTGCAAAATCGCCATTATTTATTGGTTTCGTGCAGGAAGGGACAACTTCCTGCACATAAATAATCATCCCTACAACACACTATGGCTCAAGGTGCCTGTAACCGGGGCGGGATTCACAGGGACCGAAGAGAAGGGCAACAGTCGGGTTCTGGTTACTACGGGCTTTATTGACTCCAACAGGTGATCAGAACAAGTCTTTCTGTTTAGGGTAGTACGGCGGGGAGATCGACTTCGGGACCTTCTCCTAGAGCGGGGCTCCGCATGCAGAGTCCTCCGATAGCCGGTCTGGCTTCGTCTGGGCTTGGTATCCTCCAGGTCCGTCTTGACTCCTCCTCTCCCCAGGACCGTAAAGAAAACAAAAGAAATGCAGTACGTGAGGCTTTTGTCCTACTCGTACCGATAAGACCGGGAAAGGGTGTGAGGGAATTAGACCAACAGGTGCTCCGGATCTATGTACAAGTGTGGGGATCGGGGGTGCTCAGGGTAGGGAAAAACCGGGAACCAGGAAATCCGCTATTTTACAACGGTACCGCCCTTTCGTCCCACCCATCCCCTGATCTTGTTACGCACCTGGGCAAGACACACACCTCCCACGGGTGAGTGGCTGGGCGGCTCGTGGGAACGGTGGCCTCCAGGCGTCTCCTCCTCCAACGGGACCTCTTCACCAGTATACGACTCCTCTCTCCAACCTGCTTCCTTCCTTCGCCGACCTCTATCCACGTCTCCGCTACGGGTGTACAAGCACACCTCGTCTTCCTGTCCTTCCGCTTTTGACGGCGCTCCGTCGTCCTGGAACCCCGCCCACTCATCCTCCGCTTGATAGTTAAAGGGCCAGTCCCTGTCAGTTTCTCGGCACGATGCAGTCTCGGATCCAGCTCCTCGATAGTCCATCTGTTGAGGGAGACAAGAGGGGGTAAGTGAAGCATGTCCCCCGGTCTTGAGGGTGTGATCAAGTCCAGCGTTGATAACGGGGAGCAAGGTCGGGGACGCCCCGTTACAGTGCCTCTGTTGGCTCTAGGCAGCTATTTTTAGCACCAATGCTAGGGAAACACAAGTGTGCAGCGTATTATTGCAAATATGGCGCATGCCTGCGTTTTGAAAATGGCGCAGCGCTGCAAAATTTACTGCAGCGTCGTTCTGCCCCATTTCCTTGAAAGTACATAGCCCTATTTGTGTCACCTAGGGAAGGGTTCCAAGGCATCGCGATTAAAGTAACATGAGATGGAGTGATCAAGACACTCTATTTTATTGCTAAGATCAATGGTAAATGAAAGGTTAGACCCAGAAAGAAAGAGGTTGTCAACAACTCAGATGCTAAAGCAGCAAGAATGTCAAGAGTCATTTATAATTTAATTTGGCGACTTAATACCTGCTTTGGAGTTCGATCTTAACAGAAAATACTCTTATTTGTGTCGGCGGTGTTACATCTGGGGGATATTCTGCATTCAGATTTTCCTCCACCCTAGAATAATACTGTAGAAGAAATTTCACTGATGGTCAGCCACTGGTCTGTTTAGCTGTCATTCACATGTTGCCCCCCCCACCGCCACCACAGCATACAGCATGGGGCAATGGGTCACCCACTTAGTCAAGTCAAGTCAAGTCATAGAATTTATATAGCGCACTCCATACCCAGAGGGTCTCAAGGCGCATAAGGAGGGGTGGGGAATCACTTGTCAAATATCCACGTTTTAAGTTGCTTTCTGGATGCTAGGTGGTTCTGGGTAAGGCGAAGGTGGGTGGGAAGTGAGTTCCAGGTTTTAGCTGCTAGGTAGGAGAAGGGTCTACCTCCCATGGTGGTCTTGTTGATGCGAGGTACAGTGGCAAGGGCTTGGTTGGAAGATCGAAGCTGGCGGGAGGGGGTGTAGAAGGACAGTCGTGTGTTGAGGCATTCTGGTCCGATTTCGTATAGTGCTTTGTGTGCGTGGGTAAGGAGCCGGAAGGTGATCCTCTTATTGACGGGAAGCCAGTGGAGGTTTTTCAGGTGATCAGAGATATGTTCTTTACGCGGGATGTCTAATATGAGCCTGGCTGAGGCGTTTTGGATTCGCTGGAGTTTTTTCTGGAGTTTGGCGGTAGTCCCGGCGTAGAGGGTGTTTCCATAGTCCAGTCGGCTCGTGACCAGAGCGTGGGTGATTGTTTTCCTAGTTTCGGTGGGGATCCAACGAAATGTTTTTTTGAGCATGCGAAGAATGTTGAAGCAGGATGAGGAGACGGCGTTGACTTGTCTGTTCATTGAAAGTGAGGAGTCCAGGATGACGCCTAGGTTCCGTGCGTGGTCTGTCGGGATGGGTGCTTTTCCGAGGGCTTCTGGCCACCAAGAGTCGTCCCATGCGGAGGGGGAGGTACCTAAGATGAGGACTTCTGTTTTATCTGAGTTCAGTTTCAGACGGCTGTGTTTCATCCATTCGGCTACTTCTTTCATTCCTTCGTGTAGGTTCGTTTTGGCGGTGCTAGGGTCATTGGTGAGTGATAGGATCAGTTGAGTGTCATCCGCGTAGGAGATGATGTTGAGGTTGTGTTGGCGGGCGATGGCCGCGAGGGGGCTCATGTATACGTTGAAAAGGGTGGGACTGAGTGAGGATCCTTGTGGTACGCCGCAGATGACTTCAGTGGCTACTGACTTGAATGGTGGAAGGCGGACTCTCTGAGTTCTTCCGGTGAGGAAGGAGGTGATCCATTCCAGAGTTTTTCCTTGGATTCCAACGTTTCTGAGGCGCTGTAGAAGGGTGCTATGGCAGACTGTGTCGAAGGCTGCGGAGAGGTCGAGGAGGATGAGGGCGACTGTGTCTCCATTGTCTAGTAGAGTTCGAATGTCGTCTGTTGCTGCGATGAGGGCGGTTTCAGTGCTGTGTTTTGCTCGGAAGCCGGACTGAGAGGAGTCGAGGGATTTGTTGGCTTCGAGGAAGGCGGCGAGCTGGTTGTTGACAGCTTTCTCGATGACTTTGGCCGGGAATGGAAGGAGCGAGATGGGGCGGTAATTTTTGAGTTCGGTGGGGTCCGCTGTGGGTTTTTTCAGAAGGGCGCTGAGTTCAGCATGTTTCCAGCTTTCTGGGAAGGTGGCGGATTTGAAGGAGCAGTTGATGACGTCTCGGAGGTGCGGTGCAATGATGGAGTCTGCTTTGTTGAAGATGTGGTGAGGGCATGGGTCTGTGGGGGATCCTGAGTGGATGGAGTTCATCAGGCGGATGGTGTCCTCAGTGGAGATTGGGTTCCAGTCATTAAGTATGTTTGAGGGGGGTGGAGGTTCAGCAGAAGGTTGGGTGGGTTGATCTTCGGGTTGGTTGTCGAAGCTGTTGTGGATGTCTGCAATTTTGTTGTGGAAGAATGAGGCTAGGGAGTCGCAGAGTGCTTGAGAGGGGGTGATGTCGTTAGAGTTGGCTGAGTGATTAGTAAATTCCTTGACGATGTTGAAAAGTTCCTTGCTGTTGTGGGCGTTGTTATCTAGGCGTTCCTTGAAGGCGGTTTTCTTGGCTTTTCGGATCAGTTGGTGGTGTATGCGGGTGGCGTTTTTGAAGGCGTCCTTGGTACTGGTGGTTGGGTCTTTTTTCCAGGCCTTCTCAAGGGAGCGGCATAATTTCTTGGATTTCTTAAGATCATCGTTGAACCATGATGCCTTCTTGCTGCCAAGTTTGTTTTGTCGCTTTTTCAGTGGTGCTAGGAAGTCGGCGCTGTTGGATAGCCATAGGCTGAGGTTGGTGGCAGCTTGGTCGGGGTTTGAGGAGTGGGCTGGGGGGTTTAGAAGAAGCGATGAGGAGATCTGGTTGGTGGTTATTTTGTTCCAGTTTCTTTGCAGAGTAGGTTGAGGATGGTTGTTGGATGTGGGCTTGTTGTAGGAAAAGTGAACGCAGCTGTGGTCAGTCCAGAGGAGAGCCGTAGTGTGGCTGAAGGAGACATGATTGCTGGAGGTGAAGATAGGGTCGAGAGTGTGACCTGCGATGTGGGTGGGGGAAGTGACCAGTTGTTTAAGTCCGAGGTTGGCGAGGTTGTCCAGAAGGGTGGTGGAGTTGCGGTCGTTGTTCTTTTCAAGGTGAAAGTTGAGGTCTCCCAAAAGGATGTAATCCTTGGAGGGGAGTGCGTGTGGAGTGATGAAGTCCGTGATGTCTTCGCTAAACTGTGCGCGGGGTCCTGGTGGCCTGTAAAGGAGGGTGCCTCTGAGTGTGGTTTTGGGGTCGATGTGGATTTGGAAGTGAAGGTGTTCAGAGTTGGCGAGATTGACGTCGGAGCTGGTTGAGATGTGGATGGATTTCTTATGGACGATAGCGATTCCTCCTCCTGTGTGGCCGGTGCGGTCCTTGCGTATGATCTTATAATCTTCTGGGATGGCAATGGTGATGTCTGGGGCGGAGGAGGCGTTCATCCATGTTTCTGTTAGGAAGGCGACGTCCGGAGAGATGGTGTCTAGTAGATTCCATAGGTCAATGGCGTGCCTGTGGACCGATCGGGTGTTGAGCAAGATGCATTGTAGGTGGTTGGGGTCGGGAATCTGAGGTGTGATCGTAGCGGAGATGTTGATGTTGCCGATGAATCTGCAGGAGCGGCATGAGAAAGGTCCATGGGTGTGTCCAGGAGCGGCTTGGACGCAGTTGGGGGAACGGCCGGGGTTAAGGGCTAGGAGGGTGGTGGCATCGTAGGTAATGCGGGGGGGCTGGGCAATGCGAGGAGCAGGGGGTCTGGCGCTGGGCGCGGTCCAGGCGCGGACGGGCGTAGACGGGCTTACCTTTGGCGCACCTTCGGCGCGGATTGGGCGCGAACGCTGCGCGTAAACGCTGCGCGCGGGAGCAACTGTCATATATGGAAAGTGGAGGGGGAGGGGCGAGGGCGGCTCAGCTGGGAGGCGGGGCGGGCTACAGACGACGACAACAACAAACAAAATGGAGGCGGAGGGGGGAGCACAGCAAACGCGCAAACAGAGTGAAATCAGCTGAAATAAGTGATAAAAATGCAAGTAAGCTCAGCGGCGATCAGGCAGACAGCAGGCACAAATAATTATGCAGTTGTGGAAAACTTCAGGCATTGTCTCTGTTGCATCTTGAGTAACAGCAGTTTGCCTGACTTTATGCACATATCCACCTAAAAAAGAAGTGCACTTCATAGATAGGACTGGTGGGCCAGTACTATTTTTCTTTCCATTCATTTTCCTTTTCTTGAATATCTTTTGTAGCGTGTAACTAATGTTGTGCGATTACAGTAGTTTAAATGCAACTAATGCACCATTAGGAATCATATTGTTCTGTGATGTGCAGTAAAACTGAAAACAATTTGCATATATATTTAAGTCTGCCAGCCTTCTAGGAAGCTCTTGTACAGTTCTTTAAAACTAAACAGCTTAATATTTGATATTTTCATTTCCTATTGTATACATTTAAGCAGAAATTCACTGGGTTTAAGTGGCAGTATGTTTCTTTTTTTATTCTCCCTTTTTGTGGCATATGTCTGCTGTAAACATGTTGTCATGGCCAAATGTGTTGGATCTGGAAATGATTGCAGGTAACTTAATCCAACATACATTTCCCAAACAAAAGCTCTCCAATGGTTTTAAAAGATCCCTTTATCAACAGAACTCCAGCTTTTCATTATTAATAATCCACGTTTGGACACAGGCATCAGGTTGCCATTTTCAATTACTCAGATGCTCTAACATAACATAACGTGTATTTGAAAAGCACACGTTCATCACTACAGGTATCTTGGCACTGAATAACAGATGCTTGTTGTTACCCAACTCATTTTATTTACTCATTTTATCAACTTCAGATGGATGAATGGCTGAGCGGACCCGCCGGGATTTGAACCTGTGACCATGACGTAGAACACGGGCCCCTGCAGTAGACGCATTAGCCCACTGAGCCACCAGACCTGGCTCTACTGCCACAGACTGATATAATCTACTTCCAATGTCTCATAATCACTTGCCAAGAATGGGCAGCAGATGAGAGTAACCATATTCCAGGGATGCCCACCTAATGCAGGAAGTTCCCCTTCAGTGTCCACTGGTCAGACACCGTTCAGGAGGCCAAGGGGCAGGCACTGGCTACTGGGTTGCAGCAGTGGGGGGTTGAAGCCATTCACCATTGCTGTCCCCGGCCTGTCCTACTCTGGCTCTGAAAACTGGGCAAAGTACTACCCTTTCCTCATTTGACTGTCAGTGGAAGCGAGGACGAGCACTCACAGGCTTCTCAGAAAGTTTAGTGTGGGAGTACTCAGGCCAGCCACGGCCCTTCCATTGGGGCTGAGGGGCCAGGCTCCCCCACCTTTTGCCCCTCAGAAACAGTGTCTGTCAGGCTGAACCAGGCTGAACAAAGGTCAGCCTGACAGACGCTGTTCATTTTCAGGTCAGGCAGCCAGGAGCCAGACATGTGCTAAATGCGCAGGCTCCTCTGCCTGAGTTGAACTTTGCTGGGCTGAGGAAGTCACATCTCCTGTGGACGTGACCTTCTCAGCTCAGTAAAGGTCCAGGAGGCCCTCCCCCTTAGTGACGAGGAGTAGCGTAACTGATTGCCTCGTTTCTGGGCACTTCAGTTTTAAGCCCTAAAGCTCTCAGGGTCGAGTGTCAATCAGTGACGCTTCATCACAGAGTGGGGTGGGGTCAGCGGTCTCACTGACCCCATCCCACTCTGTGATGACTTTGGGACTGCTGCCTTCCCTCATTGGCTGGAAGGCAGCAGTATCAAGCCTCCTGGGACCTCCGAGGCAGAGTTGCAGGTAAGTGTATATGTTTTCTTTAATTAATGTTTGGTGCATGCATGCCTGTATGTATGAATGTTTGGTAATGGGTGTTGTGAATGGATGTGTTTGTGTGTGTGTGTGTGTATGTGCGCGCGAGTGTGAATGCATGGCTGTGAGTGTATGTGTGCATGTGCGTGTGTGTCCGGTCCACTCTTTCCCTCCTAAAATTACCAGCAGCCACTGACTCAGGCTCAGTAACCAACCACGCCCCCCCCCCCCAACAATGCAATAAGATAAATGCCCAGCCCATTGTTTCTCTTTGTATAAAAGACAAGTACTTTATTATACAGACAACACAGATTTCTGCCACACACACAATAATGCCACCATACTGGATTTCCGGGTGTGAGTTCTTTTGCTTACAGAGGCCTTTTACTGTTAGCTCACCTACCCCTCTATCCTTGTTGGTCCTTCCTGTCAGTGGGTTTTCCCCAGTTCCAGAGCACGAGGCACTACTTGTAGGTGCAGCTTGTGCTCACCCCTCCACCCTCCCAGTTTGATCTTAGCACTCAGTTTCTTGGTCATAGACCCTTTTAGTCTCTTGCCACGCTGTAGGAGTTGTGCCAAGTGACCTTCCGCACCAGTAGCCAGAAGCTTTAAGGCAGCACTCGGCCGTCTTTAAGAGAGCTGCAGCCGACCACACGAGAAACAGCCTTTACAAGGAGGTTTTTACCTCGTTAAGCCTTTACAACACATTTTTAGCGCAGATATTTTTACTGCGAATATGCATTTAAAACGCATGCCAATACAACACATTTAACATACGTTGTGAGGGTGTGGGGGTCTCCGCCCACAAAGACATTGTTTTTAAATATAAAGACAATGCGTGGTATTGGCATGTGTTTTAAATGCATTTTCGCTGTAAAACCATGCACACTAAAAAATGCGTGTAAAAGGCATGCGAAGGAATTGCATGCGCTGTACAACCGGCCACACAGCATATTGTTCGGAGGGTCACCGAAGGAGTTGGGGATTCTGTCGGTGGCCCTCTTCTGGGCGGCTGGTGGTAGATCTCTGCTCTTAGCGTGGCTCACTCCACTGTGAGTCTGCTTGGCACTTGTTGAGTGCGACAACAATAGTTCTTCACAAGGCAACCCCGGGCACCATTCAGGGCAGTAGTTCTTTGGACTGGACCCAACCCAAACGGCACACTTTGGCAGTGCCGCTGTCACACAGTCCACTTGTGGTCCCAACACCACCATATGCCAGGGATGACCTCTACTATACTTGGGATGGCCACAAAATTGCCAAGGAGCTTACAATATGTTAAACACGGATGCTTTGTGCCAGGGTTAGCACAATGCCTAGAATGTAGATGGTATGCCAAGGTGCAGCAGCTAGAATGTCACATTATGTCAAGGAGTGCCAACAGAATGCTCAAAACATGTTAAAGCAGGCCTCCTTTTGTCAGTACACCCTGGAATGCACACAGTATGCACTCGTCACACCATCCTACAGAGGGACGTCTAATACCAGAGCCACCGTAGAGCGTTGAATAGTCGTGATAGACCAATCCTGACCGCTGGCAGTGGCCGCCACTATGCCCATAATGCCCAAATTGGAGGGCCACAATAATCTCTGGAATGGACACAAAAGGCCAAACAGGGTCTAATGTCAATGACTTCATAATGCCTAGAATCCATGCAGAATTCCAAGCAAGGGCACCTCGTGTCATTCCACCTTAATACTCAAACTAGCAACAGCATGCCAAGAAGGGCTATCACATGTCTAGAATTGCCATATTATTCCAATGAGGGCCTCGAATACCCAATGTTTCTCGGACTTCCTTTTATTCCACAAATGTCTGAATTAGACTCTGTGTTTAATTTGTAAAATATTAAGTGTAGTTGCTCACATTTTGTTGGAGGTCACACCCACCTCCCGGCCCCACCTACTTCCTCCACTGGCTCCTCCCACCTCCTTTAATGGCTCCACCCACATCCACAAGCCTCAATACATCAGCGCCACCTCCTCCCTTCTTGAGGTCTTCAAGAAGCTAAAGACCTAGCTCTTCATAAAAGCACCTCTGAGACCTCACACCTACACACCTGCCCAAGCACCTGGATACCCTCCTGGGTGATTAGTGCACTATATGAATCAATATAACATAACATAATGTAACATATGGACAACAAATCAAAAGTGAACTCAAGTTAGAGGATGTGTGTACGTTTCAAAATGCAGCTTTTGGAAAGGTCATTTGAGGACCTGAGGCAAGTTTGCAAACTAAAGAAAATGTGCTTGTACCGTGCTATTTAAAAGAAAGGAAGTGTTGAAGGAAGGAATACATTAAAGAAGCCAGAAACAAAAGAAGGGAGGAAGGGGAGTACTGGAGTGAGGAAATTGTTATGGATTAAAAAAGGAGAAACTAAGAAAAGAATGTGTAAGGAAGAAATGAAGGATAGAGAGAGAAAGGAAGTGAACGATGTGTGATGGATGAATTGGAAGAAGGAAGGAGGAAGAAAATCAGAAGGAAGGGTTGAGGATATGAAATGAAGACATTAAAGAAGGGATTAAGGAAGGAGCAGGAAAAAAAGAAAATAAGGAACGAATGATGGAAGATGGAGATAATGCACCAAGGGAGGAAGAATGGGGAAAGAATAAGGATTTAAGAAAGCAAGAATGGAAAGAAGAATGGAGGCATGGCTGGGGGTGCTGAGGTAGAGAAAAAGGAAAGGAAAAAGATTGTACGAAGGAAAGAAAGGAGGTCAAGGGAATGGATACAGGTATGAAAGGTACTGGGTCAAAGAGGGACAGAGGGAATAATGACGGTTTAATATTGCAAAGACTTTGATAAAGAAAATATTAAAATACATTTCTGTGTCCTTACCACACCATGTATGTTGTTAAGCACATATTCACCAGAGAGGGTCTTGACACCACATTAAAAATGTTGTTATCCACCTCAATGGCACTAATCTTAGTGACCTTAGAAAGATGAAAGACTGGGTGGCCACACCGAGATTTAGATTTAGGACCCTGAGCTCAAAGTAGAGTTACAAAGGCCCATAATGAGCACAAATGGTACTCACTCTAACACCTGTCGTTTAAACATACTGTTCTCCAAGCCCGCTTTATCCTGATGGCTCTTTGACCCCATATCCGACCTGTGCGGGTCTCCCACCCCTTAGAACCCGTCAGTGGTCTTGCCCCTCCGCTGTCTTAGGCCAGGCACTGTCCACTATCTCCCTTTATACCCAGTGCTCTCCCACCCCTCTGGACAATGCAATATTCTCTCCCCTCCCCCACCCTAGACCTGGCAGTATTCTCTATCCCCTTTAGACCCTATGCTTATCTTTGCAGCATGCTAGTGTCTGTCCTCTGAGCTCTCTTGGCACCCTTCAGCTCTCTGCCTCTCTCTCTACTCCTTGCTGCCTTCTTTGCTTCTCTCTGCCCCTGTTTGCCGCTCATTTCCCTCCCTGCTTCTCTCCTGTGCTGCATGTTTGAGCCCGAGCTGCTTCACCTTTCATCTCCTCTGGACCTTGCATAGGTCCGTCCTCCCGACACCCTGAGCTGCTCTCAAGCCGACCCCACTCCCGACCCCAGTCCACACACTTAATGTGGCAGTGAATTACCCTTTGTATAGTGATGAGATATTTACTAGGCTTCACTAATTGATAATTCGGTCATTCAATGGGCAGCATCAGTGGTGCTGCATTATATCAAGAACAAAAGCATCTATTAACCCCTTCGCTGCTGATGACGAGCTCAGCTCGTCATCAGCCACGGTGGTCGTGTGCGGATGACGAGCTGAGCTCGTCATGTAACGCGGCTTTTAGAAAAAAGCCGCACAGCGCAAAAATAACCACCGCACGCATGTGGTTAATAACACTTATGTGCTGCTATCTGTTATAAGCTGGCAATATAGAAAAGCCTATACTATTGGCAACACAATGTGAATTAATATAGTACTTCTGAGGCTAGCCAGTTTCTAGCACTACAACCTTTGTTAGATATTACATCAGAGATATAGTGACACAGCTGACCAGGGCAGGAACATAGAATTTAATAAAGTTGGATCAAGAGCCAGCATTAGTTCCCAGGTTCGTAAATTTCAAAGATGCAAATGGGCTTAAACAAACCAATCATAATACAAATATTCATATGTGAGTCAGACACTGGCACTACTTTTTCTTTTACGTAGCAAGCAGTACCACAGTTGAGTGGCAGTGCAAATGATAGTTTTTTAAATTATTATCCAAATGCCAAAATCACATTTATCGATCCGAGAAGCATGAAAGGCTGTGCTACCACAACAAGATTTAAACGTGCGACCTTTCGGCTGTCCTCTTCAAGCAGTACAATGTAGTACATAAATAAATCTGTAGATGACTAGCTCAAATGGTTAAAGTGTCCTTTGCAGCAACTGGTTTGTATGAATAAGGTCTTTACTCTTCTGGTAAGATAGCTAGGGTGGCTAATGCCCTTGCTGCAGATGAGCAGTGAGTAAGAAAATCCCATGCACTATCATCCAAGTGTCACAGTTTAGCAAGTTCATGTTCCTGTTGCTGTGATTCCTACATAGCTTTCATAACACAAGACATACAGTGTAATCTTGGAGGTGCTACGTCAAGTTTTCATTGATTTCAATGTGAGTACTAGTGAGCTGGAAACCAAATACCACCAAAAGTGGAAACAATAGTGTGGCCTGAACA
Organism: Lissotriton vulgaris; assembly: GCF_964263255.1. Taxonomy (NCBI): domain Eukaryota; kingdom Metazoa; phylum Chordata; class Amphibia; order Caudata; family Salamandridae; genus Lissotriton; species Lissotriton vulgaris. The sequence goes on from NC_141697.1 coordinate 909,795,071, forward strand.
CTACTTCTCCAGATGTAGAAATGTGTTCTACTGACCCGACTAGCAATTAACGTAAACAAAGACAGAAAGGCCATGTTAGAATTAGTAGATTTATATGAGGTTTTTTGTAAGAATCCTGTCCAGGCCCTTGTAGAATTTTAAAACATGAAGAGATGATTAGTACTTTTCTCTGATAAGGTTGGCAATGCAGAGTCAAGAAACATGAAATGAAAAAAATGAGGCCAGCAGGGCGGAGTTGTCGCTACTTTGATTTACCTGTTTTAAAAGCAGGAAGGCAGGACACAGGCTCTTGCAGCACCTCTGAGTGCACTATCAATGGAAAAGCGCCTAAAGGTCAGGCCATATGCTTTACAAGCACAGCACAGCTCGTCAGTTTGGAGTGGAGACTGGTACACAGAGCTGTACATGGAACTAAGTTGTAGCTTCAGTTCATCCACACACTAGGGAGGCCAGGCCACATCCACTCCTGGAAAGAAAAGCCTCCTGCCTCACGAAATAGATACTAAATGGGGCCCCCACATACTGAAAAAGAAAGGGGATGTTGCAAGGGTGAACGCAGCTATTTTTAATTTTGCCTCCAAACTGGGAAAAAAGCCTACTGGAGCTATGCTGCAAGTTTACAAGGCTAAATCCTTGGCTACAGCATCCTATGGTAGCGAAATATGGGGCTATAAAGTTGGAGACTGCCTAGACATTGCGGCAAACGATTTTTTGAAACGTCTACTGTGTGTCCCACGGGGCACATCAAATGTAGTTGTCCATGAGGAACTGGGGATCCAGTTTGTCAGTGATGAATTATCCTTGCTCCCATTGACTTGCTGGTTAAAAACGTGGCTGAACCCTGATATCCCTCTGACGCACTTGATTCTAAAAGACCGTATGTCTTTGGATAATTCGACCGCAGTGCCGTGGCTTAATTATATTATGAAAAATCTTGCAAGTTTAGGGCGGGGGAGCTATATGTCAACCCTGAACATATTAAGAAGGGAGATTTGGAGGCAATTAAAACGGCCTTTCTATTAGAAAGGAAACTGACTAGGGAAGCTAAGGAGCTACAGAAGCCTAGCGTACAGACATATATTATGTTGAAAACAACCCTGAGGGCAGAGCCATATCTTTTGGGTACATTGTCTATGTACGAGAAATTCCTACTAACTAGGTTTCGTATGAACCTTTTTCATTACTTGCTTATAAGACCACAATGTTTTATTAATAATAAAGTGGTAGCTTCCTGCGGCTGCGACGGAAAGTCTCCGCAGGATATGCTGCAATTTATGTTTTTATGTCAATTGTACGAATTCCCTCGCAAACGCTACCTGGTTCCTCTTTTAAAAAAACTTAATTTTTGGCAGGCCCAATCAGCTATTATGTATTTACAACTATTTAGGGAGGATTGCCTATTTTCTATCGTGGAATTTTAAAAAAGAATTGTTAAGTCTAGGAAGTGTATGGACTTGTGATGAACCCTTCAAAATTGGTATTACTTATTTATCAACTGTATGCTGCTATGGACATCATCTTGTTAATGCACTGTCACTTTTGTGGCTCATGAACTGTAACGATTTCTCTTTTAATGCCCTAAATCGATTATTGTTTGGATATTGTTGCTGATACTTCCTTTTTAAAATAATGTCTTTTACTTTTTGATGTATTAGTATGTGTAACTTTTATGGCTTGCAACTTAAACAGAATAAAGTTCTTTGAATGAATGAATGAGATACTTTAAGTTCCTGAAAAAAAAGGATCCAGCCTGGCAGCAGCGGATGCAAATTGTATCATTTTGCCATGCACACTACAGACTGAGAGGTGCTAGGTGACCTGACCCCCACCCTAAGTATGGGCGAATTTTGAGAATCTCGCGTTCGCGAATTTTGCGGATTTGCGAACTCGCAATTCGCAAAATCCGCGAATTCTCGCGAATTTGCGGATTTTTTTGGTGTGTGTTCGCAAGGATTTCTGCCAGTTCGCGAGGGTTTCGTACCAGTTCGCAATTGCGAACTTACATTTCGGCTCGCAACGGTCGCGATTATGTTGTTTCTACGTCTGGTTCATCATCACAGGTTCCCAGCACCCTCTGTTTCACCACTGCCACCCTCTGTTACATCAATGCCACCCTCTGGTTCATCATCACTGTGGATTATGGGGGGGAAAAGCAAGCACACCAGCCCTGCTTCAACTGACATGAATTAATTTGGGGTTAGTTTATTAATGTGTCACTGTTTTAAAATTCCAGTCTGGCACCTGCTTCCTTATCTGTAATTTGCTTTCTGTTGCAGTGCATTTTTTTTTCCAGGACCTTTGTGGCCTACTTGTAGCTATTCTATGAGCCTGCTGTGAGGGTCAGAGCAGAGTCATACAATTGTTGCAACTAGCAACTGAATTCTGGAGGGGCCCCAGTCAGGAAGCACTACAGGGAATTGTTACTAATGATGAGTTTGAACTCTTGCACCTGCCGAGTGCTTTCAGTTTTGCAAAACTCGTTTTACTGCAAATTCGCGGGATTTGCGGGGCGCGAACACTTGCGAGATCAGATTCGGAAGCCGCGAATTCGTGGGAATATGCAATTTGTTTTTTTGCGGCGTGTTAGTTCGCAAGGTTTTGTGCGTTTTTGCGAGCCGCTCGTAGCGCAAGGCGCGAAGTTACCCTCGCGGTCATTCAAGGGCGCGGCCATCTTGTTTGCCTGACGTATTTCCGTTTCCGGGCGCGAAGTGTAATCTCGCAAAGTGTGCGGCTTGCCAGTACAGTTTCGCGAGTGTTCGCAAGGAAAATCTCGCGCGAACTTACCCGCGCGGTCGTGAACGGGCGCGGCCATCTTGTTTCTCATTCATTGCTATGGTTCTGGGCATGGTCTTTGTATCCTCTCTAAATCTCTGCCATCCTTTGCTTGTTTGAAGTTTTTTTTAATCTATTTTACTTATTATCTATCCCTCTATTTTTCTAGCCCTATATTTTTGTGTTTACTGCTACTTTTGGTTAATTTTAAACTACTTTTTTAAACTCTTTTCTTTTCTTCTCTTCCCTATTCTATTTTCTTTATTGCTTTCCGCCCAGACCATGGTGAAGGGAGCCGGGAAGCATCCCGAGAAGGGGAAGGGTCCCGCACCCCGTGTCCGGCTCCCGTGCGGGCGTTTGAGGGGGGAGGAGGTCGTACCCAGGGAGATCTTTACCCCAGAGGAGGTGGGCCAACTCATTTTTTATGTTCAGCGCCGCCTCCCCAGGACCATCATGGGAGGCGGCAAGATCAGTGCCGGGTACGGGGTCCGGGAGCGCCGGAAGCGGTGGGAGAAGGTGCGCCAGGCCATTTACCACCACTCTCGGGTCTGGCGCACCTACAACCAGGCCACCCACCGCTGGACGGATGTCCTGACCCGTGAGCGAGATCTGCTCGACCTCCTTGGCCTTGAGATCCCCGGGCTTGGTGAGTAGTAGTAGCTATTTCTTTACTACTATGTTTTCTCCTGCTGTGTTATTATATTGCAAATTTTTGTTTTTTACCAAGAGCAATAATGCTGCTCATTACATTGTAGGTCAATTATATTTCAAAATCTTCTGTGCATTTCCGGTACACTGCTCTCCTTCTTCTCAGTAGTGTTGCTACTATGCTTATTTGTTATAGATTTTGTGTTCATTTCATTGGCCTGTGAAATTATGTATGAGTGTAGTTTAAAGAACTGCGTAATGCTACACACTAAGGTTCAGATTTTTAATTACGGCGCATCCCTGCAAAGTAGCAGGGATGCGCCAGTAATTGTGCGTCACGCCACCATCACCCATGGTGCGCCGTATTTACAATGCGGCGCACCATGGGCCCAAAACGTCACCAAAGCGTTCCGCATCTGTGCCGTAAAGGTGGCGCATTCCTGGAGTTGCGTCGCAACGATGGTGCAGCTCCATCAATGCTCTGGGGTGCCCTATCTCCCCAATGCTGCGTCAAGCCATACGTCTGCTTCAAGCAGGCGCAGGGTTTGAGCCACGCATCATTGTCCTCAAAGTGACTGATTGAAATCTTGTAGATTTCCCTCAGCCACTTTTAGGATGCGTTCCTGCGCAGGAACGCCCTCCCTTGCGCTGGAACGCCCCCTATTGGCGCAGGGCTTTACGGCGTGATGCATCTCCCATATGCGTCACGTTGTTAATGTACGCCGCACCATTGCGCCTCTTTTGTGCTGCCGCTGCGTCACAAAAGTCACGCAACAATGGAGCAAAAGAGCCGCAAGGGGCTTCTAAATCAGCCCCTACAGACTCAAGTCCAGTCCTTCCTTTGTACACATGGCGATAAGAAGAAATAGTGGTGGTGGATTGATAGTTTGAGTATTTTAATGACTGGTTAATGTAGTAGGAAACTTTAGTGTTGTCGCTGATCTTCAATGACAATGGACTTTGGCTGTCACTTCGCGTGCTGCGGACTGCTGCCTGCCAATCCTAGGCAAACCTTTTCAGTACTTTGTTTAGTGAGTTACATAAGGTAATTTCCAATTTGACGGTCCGCAAATCAAGCAATACTAAAGTAATAACGTAGTCGACCACATGAGATTGGTCAATAATATATCCCGTGGAGTAGTTGTCTATTTGCTATTTCGCAAAAATATTTTGTTAGTTCTTTTGAAATGTTTGATTTGGTTGACAAATATCATCCATGTTTTCTGTTTTTCTTTCTTTCATGTTGTACATCAGCTTCCCCCAGGGGCAAGAGGAGGACACAGGAGGAGGAGGAGGGTGCTGTTGACGATGCAGGCCAGGACCGGGCAGGCGAGGGCTCCTTTGCTGGCCCCAGTAAGTTTTAATTTTAATATAGAGTACTTATTTTTTCCTAGCGTTCCTCATTCGATTTTTTCTAAATCGTCTTTGATCTTCTTGTAGACAGGATCTAAATTCTTATCCTGCCTCGACTATGACTCCATGTGGTGTTACTAGATTATTCTTATTAGTCTGTCTGTGTAGGCAACTAAGATTGCACATTTGGCATTTTCATTGGACTCCCATTCTAGTCAGCAATAGCTCTATGCACTGAGTGCAGTCCTCTGGGATTGTCCATAATGTCTTTTCAAGTATTCTAAATGTTTATGCTTTGACAATTGCCAACAATAAAAAGGTGAATGACCACCAAGAAAGAATAAGATACTACTTTACTTTTGGTTTGGATAGGAGGACAATCCATTCTACTACTGTTGCAGGGACAAATCTGCACAAACAGAACTATGGACACTAAATAATGCATTGCTTAGCTTATCAATTATAATAGGTGCTGTTAGACTTTCCACATACCTCAGTGATAACAGACTTTGTAGTTGAACCCCCAATCTCCTTACTGACTAGATAGTGTGGCAGAGTCATTTAGCTCCCAAAGTCACCGATGGCAGAGGCACGGACTTATGCTTGCAAAAATTCCAAAACCTTTAGCTCATCCACTCTAGTCTGGTGGACCAAAAACCACAGAGTCTATTTGAGTTTAAAAGCTTTATTAAAAGTAAACACATTTATTGAAATCAAGTTTGTCATAAAAGTAAACGTTTAACTGGAAATGGAAAAGTGCTTAGTGCTGACGATTAATTGGACACATTTCTTGTGGTCGAGCCGAGCTCTCACCTGGTTTGAACTTTATCCTGCTCGTGTTCTTAGAAGTCAAGCTTCTGTCTGTTAGGAGAAAAAGTGGTGCGTGTTAAAAATAAAAAGCAAGCATTCATCAGTTGTGCCAAAAAGTGCAGCAAGACAACAGCCTTCCCTGGAAAAAGGGACATTTTTTTCTTTACAGTAGACAGTCACAAATTATTAAATTGTATACTGTTTTCTTCACATTTCTTTCTTCCTCCTAGACCAAATATTATATAGTAGTGAGTGGTGTATTCTAACATTATTAAATGTACTTTGTAGGTGGAACATCTGGAGGCGGGGCCAGCGTCGAGGTGGTGGTGACATTGGACGATGACAACTCTGGGGAGGAGGCGGTGGAAGTGCCGGACAAATCTGTGGGGGATGACACGGTGGTGACGGGCAGAGGTAAGCTATACATTCCTTACTCATTTGAGATTGAAGACTGCAGAGTGTGCTTTCTGCACGGGTGTATTATCCAGGTAGTAGCCTCCTCTAAATGTACTTCGACTTAGCTGTGAAGTTTTTGGCGAGAAGAATCCCAATCAGATCTGAGGTGAACTTGATGGAAGGGATGAACGAAAAGCGAAAGAAGGGTGTAAGTAAATGTGTGGAAGGACGAGAAATGTAATGATGACTGGCAAAGAAGAATGATATGTGTTTGCTTGGTCCCCGAGGTGGCTGGGAAGGAAAGAATATGGTATGGTGCATGGCTGGGTGAATGATGAAGCAAGGATGGGTGTAAGGAGAACAGCCTGGGTGGGTGAAACAGAAACTGTATGTGTGCATATACTCTGAATGGATGGATGCCTGGATCATTCATGGTACTATCTGACTCTTAGATAGCATATGTGTATCTAGAGAGAGTAGACGGTCACTGGATGAACTAAGTGTTACTTTGAAGAGCATGTAACACCGCTCCCGCACGTCCGTTCCAGTGTAGGAAAGGCAAGGAAAAGAAGTTGTAATTTTGTCCAAATACTACCATGAATAGTAGCAGTAGTTTGTATTGCAACTGCAAGCACAGCATATATCCGGTTATTACGGTGGACACTCCCTACCTCTCTTAATAACTTTAGTTTAGTAGTAGTACGTCATTCATGTGTGGGGGTATCACTGTTCACTCAATAATAAGCAAAGCACCTAAAGTCATCCCATATGTCATCAAATACATCCCATGTGAAGTGATATATAATCAGATTATTTAGCTTCTTTATTTTCCTTTTCTAATACTCATTTGCACTGTAGGGTGAAAGCTAAATTAATTAAGTAGTAGCCCTTTTAACAGAGTATTCTCAGTGCCACCCGTAATAGAAAAGTAAGAGCTTCACCACCTGCATGTACTGGACCGGTACAGTAACGCAAGTCTGTCTCACTCACCATGGTGTGCGTCTGTTTTTCTCGGGTGCAAGTTCACTGCGCTGGCATTATGCCGGCTTGCATAAGATAACGTACCAATTTTCCTAAACAAGAGAGAAGAAGAAGAAGAAGACTGGTGTACTGTCATAGTCGACTGTAATGGAAGTCCATAGTGCTTGTAGAATTTGTTCCTTAAACTCCCACTAATGTTAGAGCAAGGATGAAGAAGTCGGAGGTTACATAGATACTGTCCTCAATAGTTATGTACTGTGCTTTCAATTTGCTACTTGTACTGTGACAACTTTCTGCTCAATCATTTTGTGTTAATCTTAAGCAGCATTGGTTACAGACTATGTCTTTCTTTCTTCATGTAGTTGCTCCTTCCAAATCCAAGACACCATCAAGGAGGAAGGAGCTGGCTCGAATGGCCCGGCAACGGAGGCTGGATGCCACTGTCGCTGAATATCGGCGGCTGGTGGCCCTGAAGGAGGAGTAGACGCAGTCTGGTACAACAACAACGTCCACGGGGACAGCTGCATCCTCCTCCGTGCGGGCTGCCAGCCAGCGCAGTGCTCCAGCAGTACGGAGCTGGGCTACCAAAGCCAAATGCCACCACCGAGCAGCAAAGACAGCAGCTGCCCCCCACAGGATTTGCAAGGCACACCGGCGCCGCTTATCCCTCAGACTGTCCTACCTGGAGCAGGAGGTCCTGAACTATAAGAACTTGGTGGAGGGCCTCCGCTTCGAACTTGCCACCCTCCGCAAGGAGCCTGATGCCCTGGCTGCTAAAGCCAACAGCACCCTGCCATAGTGTCTCTTGCCCCTTTTTTAGAGACTTTTGGGGGGTGGGAATTGGGAGTTGGGTTTTTTGGGGACTTTTGAAGGACAATCGTTGGGGTTAGGGAGGGTCTTGCGGGAGATTATTTTGTTAGGGCTATAAAAATATACTTTTTGAAACTTTATCTGACCATACCTGTTTTTTACTGCTTTTGAGTCTGGTGGGTGGGGGTTTAACAGTAAGTTTGTTTTCCTGAATAGTCCTAGGACTTTAGTAGTACTACCGTCAATCTCTCGTCTCTCCTAATACTCCATTATACTACCTCCAACCAAACGCCTATCTTACCTGTAATTTCTGTTTGCAAGTAGGGCTAGGCCCAGGGCTGGCTCCACGGGAAACAGCGAATAAGGTTGGCAATCCTGGTCGGATATAATTTCCTCATAGCGGTGGTACTAGTGGTGTGACACAGTGGCAGTTGCATGCCTATGAAAAAAAAGAAAATGAAATCTGGTTTGTCCTCCTGAGCAATACAACGGTACAATAGAGAATATAGCAGGTGACAGTACACTAGAACAGTGCCACATTGTAGCCTAACAAATGGTAAAGTATAACTACTAATTCGGTTGAAGTTCTTTGACATTAGTCATGGGTCTTTGTCAAGCAGAGTAAGAATATATCCTCGGATTTCTTCACCAGCCTGTTGGTATCACCTTATCCTCCCCAGCAAGTGTGTGGATTTATTGCTGTAATTTAGTCACACATCAATCAAAACCACACAGCCCGGGGGAAGAGGGTTAGGGTTTGAAAAATGGATGGGTACGGGGGTTTTTGGGAAAGGTTTTGTGAGACAAGAAAAAATAGCACAGCATGGACAAACAATTGTGAACATAAACAAATCTTTGGGTACAAACCTATCCATCAATCTTTGAAAGTGCATGCACTACTGCATGCATGTCAGTGAAAAGTAAATAGTACTTTCGACAACTGTGGAAGAAAGAATGCGACAGTACAGGGCGTGTGTGGAAATATTGATAACTATATTCAAGATAAGGTCTCTGTTGCCAGATACCTGAGAGCCTTGCTGGTCACTATAAATCCATTCACAACACTCAATGGGGTTGGTCTGGAAGGTATAGTAGATAGAAAAGGAGAAATTGCTCTTTTTCTAGGTGTCCCCTCACTCACCAGGGTTGCCCCTTGGTGACATGCTTCATCATTGGGGCCATCCCAGTCCTCTATGGGCTGGGGCGTGCTGCAACTTGCGAATTACGTAGGAGCACTTACAAATGACTATGTGTGGTGCAGATGTGATAGTGGAGTGGACTAAGTGATGTGTTAAAGGATCAATTTAGAAGCAGAGAGAGATCCAAGAAATGCAGTCACAGTCCTAGAAAAACACAATGGATACTGTATCTGTATGTTGTTGTAGTTGTCCTGTTGAATTTGGTAAGTAAGTTGCATGCAGAAAAAAATTCCTCTTATTAGCGGCACTCCTCCATTGCAGCTGACGCTTCGTCCATCAATGTTGGTGACCAGAAGGCACCCTGTCCACTGCCTGCCTGGCGGATGCTGAATTGCGGCTCGCTAATGTGAAGCCTGACTTCATCCTTTTTTCCCCATTGCACAGACTGAAACCCGGCCTGTAATTATTCAACGAAAAACAGGAAGTGATATAATATTACAACACCACTGATAAATAAATATAAGGTATGTAGGCTGTGGAGTGCAAAAAGTCACACTTTGATTTTCCTAGTATACAGTACAATATTTTTGACAGTGCGTACTCTGTCTGAGTCACCTTTTGAAGGATAAATAAGTATGGGCAAATTAATGTAGCGGATCTTTCCCCTCAAGCTAGGTGTACTGTAAACTGTGTTTTAGAACAAAATTAGATCTTCCCAGCAGTGCTCCCACCCAGACCCTTACTAAAGCCAGTCGCACAAATGTAGAAGACCCCCAATCAAATCGCAAAAAACGAGGCCTAGCAGAAAACTGGTGACAAAACGTACTTTGAAAGTAAAAGTAGGCCCAAATACCCCCTTACCCACCGTGGATTGCATTCAAACCACTTGCAAGCAACCAAGCAAAAGTATCCATAGCCAGCATCGCTCCAAGACTCGAAAACCCCCCCACCCAAACACATGCAATAGAAATACTGCTAACCCTAAGTTAAGAATAGTGGCAAAGGCTTTCTTTAACTATGCCAAATCCCCCCTTTCCCACCATGGATTTTCTTCAAATGACTTGCAACCAAAATTACACATTCTCACGAGTGCTCTAAGACCCCCGAACTCAGTTGCAAAAATCTAGAACACCCCGAAACACAATCCTGCTGCTAGGGCTAACCCTAACGAACCCTAAGTTACAAAAAGTGCCAAAAGGCTTTTCGGCGTGGATTTTGTCCCAACCACTTCTACCCGGTATTAGACCTTCCCAGGAATGGCCCAAGACCCGCCAACCCACCCGCCAAAAAGCATAACACCCCCAAACAGGCCAAAAGCAACATCTCCTACTTACAATATTTCTCGGCCTTCGGTCCAAACGCGCTGCGTAGCTAGGCCATAGGTCCGGTTTGCCACCACGGATTTCCTGAAAAGCAAATGCAATCAAGATTAGAGTGTCCCAGCAGTGCTCACAGACCCTGAAGCTCACCCACAAACAGACGGACCCCCCCTAAGAGCACCTCAAAGGCAAGCAAGTCAGCAAAAACACGAAAAAAATTCCGCCTCGGATTTGGTCCAAACCACTTTTATCCAGTATTAGAGCTTCCTAGCAATGGCCCCAGAGCCGTCAACTCACCCGCAAAGAGGTAGAACAACACCCCCACAAGTGCTGAGTCTTTCTTCATTGGGCGTAAACCAGCCCTCTGCTTTGATGGAAATAGGAGTCTGGAGGAGAAGGATAGAGGAGCATGTTCTTCTGAACTTGTGAACCTGAGGAATGCAGACTGCGGCACCTTAAAATCAATTAGCAAACAAGTGAAGACAGTTCTGCTGATGGGCTTGTTTTTGTGATTATCTGATTAAAGTTTGAATTATATTAACTGTGCACAACAAAGAAAGACAGACACACAGGAATAAAAGTGAATAAGGACGAAAAAGAAAGTTATTGATTCGTCGTCTCATTTTCAGGGCTCGGTATCACGGTCCATGAATAAGAATAAGGCTTCGTCATCATACTCTGCGAATTCTGGCAGGGTGAGCTCAGTGTCACCTGACAGAGAAGAAATTCCCTCATCTATGTTGCTTTCCACCTCGTCTTCATCCGGCGCGCTTTCTCGTACTCTGAAATCTGGTGGTATGAGGTGCTGATTCATCTTGATCATTGTTAACCTCTCCACATTTTTGGGCGAGAGGCGGCTCCGTTTGGAAGTTACAATGCCACCAGCAACACTGAAAACACGTTCAGAAGACACGCTTGCGAGTGGGCAAGACAAGTAGTTTAAAGCCAGGTTGGTGAGCTGTGGCCACAATTCTTTTTTCCCATGCCAATACGCCAATGGGTCAGCATTAACATAGACCTCTGTTGAGTCATTCAGATAGTCCTTCACCATCGACTCAAGGTTCTCCTCCAAGGTTCCTCCACTTTGCTTAGCTGTTGCTGTGACCTTTTGAGAACCAAACCCAAGCCGAGCTAGCCAATCCTCTTTAGCCTCCAATGTTACTGTTGTGTCTGGTGGTGCAGATGATCCGGTTGCCGGTCTCTTTAACGGCTGAGAGGTCACTTGTGCCGCAGCCACAGGTGCAGAAGTGGATTGTTGTGACTGGGGATGGCCTGCTGATGCTGATGTACTGCCTTTTCCTTCAATTTGCTGCCGTTCTCTTTCAAACCTCTTGGCTGAGGAGACTATCCACTGTTTGTACTTTGTAACATCTTCATCAGCAAAAGGAAAGAATGCTTGGCCTGCCAGCGCCTTTTTGTAGCGTGGATCCAGAATAGTAGCACAAATGTAATGCTGGTTTGAGTGGATCATTTTAAGACGTTCATCACCTTGTAGGTGCTCTAATAATTTCTCAGCCAGAACAAAAGGGTCTTGGTTTTCTTCATCTTTTTCAAACACAGAACACACCTCCTTCTTTTTTTTTTTTTTTTTTTCAAATACTTTGGGGGGGCAAGATGGCGGCCGCTTGAACGGCTGGTGCAGTATTGCAGTGAGGATACAGACGGAAAATCTGCTCGGGACAAAGTTACATGCACGGGGAATCCACACTCTGAGGCTCTGAAGGTGCTCTGCATCGGAAATGAAGAACCGCGGTTGAATTTTACTCGCGGAAGAAAGCATTTGCCGGGGAATCCACACTCTGAGGCTCTGAAGGTGCTCTGCATCGGAAATGAAGAACCGCGGTTGAATATTACTCGCGGAAGAAAGCATTTGCCGGCTTACGGAGGGCTGTGTGGGATGCTGACTCTCACCTGTGCCGTGGTGGCGAAATTGATTCTACGGGCGGTTCGGCTGACGCTGAAGTCTCTACCTGCTACCTTCGCCTTCCGCATTGCTGAGAGGCGGAGTCAGCTGCGGAGTCAGCTGAGGAGTCAAGCACGGAGTCAGCCGCTGAGGAGAGACCCGACACGGAACAGCGGAGGTGGCTGGGGAAGCGCCGCTCTACACCAGCAGTCAGAGCAGAATCAAGCGCGACCGAGTTGCTGCTGCAGCAGTAGGATCAAAGGGAGAAAGGAAAGCAAAGCAGCGCATGGTGATTGCAGCCAAGCCAGTCAAGCAGCGAGGTGCCATAGGCAGAATACTCTGTCTGTAATGGCGCCCAAAGTTAACCAGGGGTCCAAATCAACGCAGAGAAAGAAAATGCCAAAAGAAGAAGCTGGTAATGCAGGCAATGCAGCCCCCAATAACTCTTGCAACGATGAGACCACCACCTTACCTGATGCGCAACAAAAGAAACGTCAGCAGGGGGCTCCCAAGACCCGGTCGGCGGCTACATCAGTCTTAGACCTCCTGGTAAAAGCGGGTAAGGAGAAGGGGGGCAAAGATATTGGTGAGAATAAAACACTTGAGACTATAGATGACCTAAACCAGCCGGGTTCCCCCAAGACCCAAATACCAACTTCATTATCAACAACAGGAACAGTAGTGGAGATTAATACTATTGAGATAAATGAAGTTGAGAATAAAGCTGAGAATGTAACGGAGGCAGCGGGCTTAAATCCAGCCCCTATATTAAATAAAAACGGTGATGCTATAACTGAGGCACAGGAGCTGGACACAGGCACTCAACTCACTAGGGGAGACACCAGCAATACAGATGGAGCATTACCTGAACCCCTAAATCCCCTTACTACTAAAGATGATACGATACTAAATGGAGCTATAGGTGGGGGAGGCGGCGATAAAGAAAATGATCCCAGCGAGGCATTCTATTCAGTTTCCGACGGAGGAGAATGGTCTGATGAGGATGAGGAACATAGCTCCTGTGTGGAGACGGACACTGATTTGGAGGATAATATCCCGAACACAGCCCTGAGGAAAAGAAAAGCTGACTGGAGTCAAGAGATGGAATACCAGGAGCACCAGGAGCATCAGGAGCTCACCTGGGATCATTCCTCCACACAACCGCTACTAGGAAGCCCTCATATGGAACAAACTCAAATGTCACTACTTGAGACAATCCACCAGGAGATATTGGCGCACCGCGAGGAGACACGCCAAGATAGTAGAAAATCACAGGCTGCCATGAGAAAAATGCAGGGGGTAGTGAGAAAGCTCTCCAAGGCGTGCGCCACCACTGGGGATAGAGTGTCAAATCTAGAGGAGAGGGTGGTCGCTACAGAGACTGAGATGGCAGCTGCTACGGTTAAAGTCGAGGCTCAATGCTCCCAAGTTATAGACATGCAATGGAAGCTGGAGGAGATGGAGAATCGTCTCCGAAGGAATAACCTTAGAGTACTAGGAATTCCGGAGGGAAGAGAAGGGTCAGACATCCGAGCATATATCGTGAAACTTTTCCAACAGGCTTTTCCCGAATTGCCCGGATGGGATTGGACCAAAGAGATACAGAGAGTCCACCGTATTCCCTTCAAAATAAGGAAAAATACTAAAGAAGGAGATAAACCCTGGGCAGTGCTTATTTTTCTGGGTAACTTTGTACTCCGGCAGGCAATCTCGGACAGGGCAAGACCAGATGCAAAGAAGAACTGCGATGGTGTTTTTTTCTTTGTCCGCCCTGATTTTTGCCACGTGACAGTGGAAAGACGCTGGCGGTTAAGAGGGCTAATAAAGCCTTTTCAAGAGAAGAAACTTCAAGCCTTCCTAATAAACCCAGCCCAGCTTAAGGTTATTAATGAAGGGAAGACTTTATATTTCTCATCTGAGATTAAGGCAAAAGAATATTTGGATAGCCTAGACAAAAAATAGTAAACGGTCAGAAGGGGGGAAAAAAAAAAAGGGAATGTAATGTGTGGATTCCTCATGTGTGGTCAGCTTGGTTAGGCTTGGTTAGGAGATGTTTAAGCTGGTTTTGTCACAATTTGTGACACAATTATGTCACAATTATGGTAGCTGTTTTTATTTTCTTTTTCCCGGGTGTAACGTTATTGTAACTAATTATGGTATTTTGGTATCCTCATTTGCAACTGCATGAACATCACACGCACAAACAAGTGTTGTGCGCCTCACAGAGTGGGTGGGAGTGCTGGGCGAACAGGGTGGGGGGTGGTGGGAGGAAGAGGGGGTTGGGTGTGGTGGGTGGGCTACGGGGGGGTAAAAAAGGGGAAAAAGTCATAAAATGGAGTTCAGTATGCATCACTATGTCCAAGATCATAGTAGGACACAGGAACCACTTGATTCAGTCGATAGTTAATACCAAATCAAAGAGGGAGAAGATGACAAAAGGTCAAACTAGAAATAAAGATGTCTGACATTAAAATATGTACATTGAATATCGGAGGGCTAAATGATTGGAGGAAAAGACAAAGGATGAACCATTTTATCAAATTTAATAAAATTGATGTGTTATGCCTCCAAGAAACGCACCTCCCATGGGCAAAACGAAATCTCATGTCAATAAATGGGTTTGATCTGGTTGCATGCTCACTACAAACCTCAATGGTCAGAGGGGTGGCTATCCTGATAAAGAAAACCTTGGGGGGGGTTAAGAAGGTAAAAGCAGATAGCTACGGCAGATGGGTGATTGCCGAGTTGGGGTTAGGATTTACCATTTGTGTAATTTATGGTTCGAATGGCGATGACCCAGAAATATTTGATTTTTTAGAGATTGAACTCGCAGGCTGGGCTGCACCTGTAATAATATGTGGTGACCTAAATATCTCTGCTAGCTGGGAGAATAACGTAAAATATATTGGTCGAAAACCACGAGTTTACAGGGCAATTAAATCCCTGAAAGAATCATTAGATCTAGTGGACATCTGGGGAATAAAGGAGCCCAATAACTCTGGTTTCACATATTTTTCTAATCCTGCGCAGAAGCACTCTAAACTGGATTATTTTTTTATCTCTACATCAGAGATAAATAAGGTGACCATTACTAAACTACCAAGAATACTATATGACCATAACCCCCTAGTAATAACCTATCAAAGGAGCTACCGTAGAACAAATAGACCACCATGGTCTTTTGAGAGGAGATTACTGGAGGATGCCAGATTTACTGCCCATATTAAGAGCTGGGCAGATGACTTTTTTTCGGCCAATAGATATAGCTCTACCAGGAACATAGTGTGGGATTGTTTTAAAGCGGCTTTGAGGGGAGAAACTATTAGCTATTCGACCAAAATAAGAAACTATGATAGAAAAGAAGAAGAAAAATTACTTGATAGACTCATGAATATCGAGGAAGAGCATGTGAAAGTCATTGCATCAGGGGGAGACGGTAGCAACACCCATAAAGTACTTATGGCAATCAAGGCAGATCTCCAGAAAATCTCCACTCAGAAGGCGATGGGTGAATATCAGGCTACAAGATCCAGCCGATATGAAACTGGAGAACACGCCGGCAGAGCCTTAGCCCTGCGACTTAGGCAGGAACGGTCTAAAAACACTATTAAAAAAATAGAAGAAAGAGGTAGAGAGTACACAGAAACAACAGACATCCTCCGTGTTTTTAGAGACTTTTATAAAAAATTATATGATGAAGAAACAATGATCGGGGGGCATTATACGAACTTAGAAGACTCTGGTCCCCGTCTTGATCCCTCCCTTCAAGAGGAACTGGACAGAGATATTACCGAACTCGAAGTTAAAACTGCCCTTCAGGAGTTGGCTCCAAGGAAGGCTGCCGGCCCGGATGGCCTCCCCTTGGAGGTATACAAGCATATTGAATCCGTAATCATAACTTTATTAGCTGACCTCTTTAATGGGATAGTATACAAGGGAGAAACCCCGGAATCTTGGAAAGAGACAAACATCATTATTTTCCACAAAAAAGGGAAACCCAGCGAGAATCCGGGGTCATATAGGCCGATATCCTTGATTAACTCCGATACCAAGCTTTATTCCAAAATATGGGCCTCTAGAATGGGCAGGGTCATTGGCGGTCTGGTCTCTCCGTGGCAGCATGGGTTCGTTCCTGGACGAGGTACTACCGATCATACAAGCAGAGCAATAGCTATATTCGACGCCCATGCTGTCACGGGGGGTAAAGTTGCCATGATCCTGCTAGATGCGGAAAAGGCTTTCGACCGTGTGGTGTGGAGCTATATGTGGGAAATCTTGATAGGGAGAGTTTTTGGGCAAAAAATGATCGGAGCTCTAAAAGCTATGTATCTTAATCCTGTGGCAAGAGTCACGGTCATGGGTGAGAAATCTGATACTTTTAACATTAAAAGAGGAACCCGGCAAGGATGCCCATGTTCCCCGATCCTTTTCTCCCTATATATTGACCCACTTATTCAGGCAATTCTGGGATGCCCTAGGTTAAAACCAGTGGTAATAAATGGCTTTGAAAATAAAATATTAGCCTATGCTGATGATCTGGCCGTTTTTACTGAGGATCCCCAACAAGCAATGTCAACGTTGGTCGATCTGACAAAACAGTTTGGCTCCAAGTCAGGTTACCTATTAAACGAAGCAAAAACTCAGATAATATGTACAGGAAATGTGGTAAAGGCAGACTCTAGATACGTGGATGCAGCAATATATTTGGGGGTCACAATTTATGCCTCTGTAGAGAAAATAGTGGAAGGCAATTATTTACCATTGATAAAATCAATAGAGACGGACCTAAAAAGATGGGATGGACTACACCTCTCCTTGATCGGCAGGATAAATGCAGTCAAGATGACGATGTTCCCAAAGCTTCTATATCTCTTTAGAGCCATACCACTATTTATTGAGGAAAAAATAATGTCAAAACTGGAGTCGGTCTTCATCAAATTTATTTGGCAATATGGTAAAATAAGAAGGTCAACAAGTCTTTTATCTCTCCAGCGGGAAAGGGGGGGCTTGGATCTCCCTAACTTAAGGCTATACCACTGGACCTGTCTCTTAATACAAATGAAAATACTATTTCAATTAGATGTTAATTCGGACAACGTTAGACCCGAAGCTTATCAACCCCCCTCCATTTATGAATTATTATTGGGAAGAAAGGCTACTGGTATCATGTTATGTGAAGTAGATCGAAGATTTTATAAAAAAGTAAGATATAAGATAATTGATAGTGCTTGGAGTGTGTGGAAGGCCAGTAGAAAACTGTGTAATATTCCCAAAATTAGTGCCTATATCCACACCCATAGATTCAGCCTCTTTTCAAGGCTGGGGATTGGAAGGGTTTTAAAAATTTGGAGTGAATTGGGCATCAATACGCTACGAGACATAATGGATGCAGAAGGATTTATGAGTTTTGAAGTATTACAAAGGAGGTACGGGATTCCAGATAATCACTGGTTCGCCTATACCCAGGTTGACCGCTCCCTGAAGTCCATTAAACCAAAACCACCTCCCCCTGAAAAAAGTCCCCTCTTGGAAGCATTGTCCAAAGGATGCAGTAAAATCAAGCCTCTATACAACATCCTTCGGGCTGAGATCAAGGATGATGTTGAGAAAACAGAGGTTGCATGGTCTAACAAATTAGGGAACCCGAATGTAGATGTTGACCTGGCTATAGAATTGAATAAAAGAATATTCAGAGCTACAAACCTAAGAGCCCAACACTATAAAACGATATTTACCTTATACTATACCCCGGCGAAATTACACATATGGGGGGCTAGAGCGGACGATAATTGCCCAAGATGTGG
Organism: Lissotriton vulgaris; assembly: GCF_964263255.1. Taxonomy (NCBI): domain Eukaryota; kingdom Metazoa; phylum Chordata; class Amphibia; order Caudata; family Salamandridae; genus Lissotriton; species Lissotriton vulgaris. Next base: position 909,813,006 of record NC_141697.1, read on the forward strand.
GGGTGGCCAAGCAGATCTACTGCATATGTTCTTCTCTTGCACTCTCTTGACACCAGTGAAAAAAGAGATTGAAAAACTATGGGAGGGGCTGCTAGGTCATAAGATCGATCTATCCCCTACCCTGATGATTTTGGGCACTGATTCGAATTTAAATTTGGGCAAGGAAGAAGAAGCACTGGTATTTATTTCTGTCGCTGTTCTTAGGATCTTGATCTCTGCGGGGTGGAAGGATACAGTTGCACCATCTTTTCAAATGTGGCTATCTAGACTCCTTGGTATACACAATATTGAGATCTGCCTATATGAGTATAAGAGGGGGAAAGTACGGGACTTCGGAAGAAGGTTCTGGGCCCCGGTAACCAATTGGCGGGAGACTCATGTAAAAAATGTATGAAATGTTAAATTAGCATATTTGGATGTTTATTGATATTGGAAATACAATTATACACCTTGTCTCCCCCTCCTATTTATATTCTGATGATTTTACATGAGCTTTTCCATTTTAGAAGTCTTAACTATTTATCTAATGTATGTTTGGAATGATTATTTGTCTTTTGTATTTAAAGATTATGAGAATTAATTATTAAGCCTGTGTCCTGAATGATCAAAATATGTACTTTTAAAAATCTTCCTTTTTCTGTGATGTATTGCTGACTCCAAATAAATAAAGGAAAAAAAAAAAAAAAACAGAACACACCTCCTTCAGTTGGTGCTCCAGCATGTACAACAATGGGATAGCTTTTCCCAAATTACAGTCCTCCTTGCTGACTGCACGCGTGAAGAACTCAAAAGGACGAAGCATGCGTGTCAGGCTTTTAACTATGTTCCATTGCGCCGCACCCATCCTCAGGTCCTCCTTCTGAGCTGTACCCTGTGTTAAGAAATAGTAATCGAGTACCGTATACTGCTCATACAGACGCTCAAGCATGTAGAAGGTTGAGTTCCAACGTGTTACCACCTCCTGGATGAGTGCTTTCACTGGCATTTGACGTTCATATAGCAGGCTCCTCAGCTGCTTCCGGGCCTTAAAAGAATGGCTGAAATGGTTGCACATTTTTCGGCAGGTGTCCACTACTCTGTACGCTGCACTGTCTTTATCACACAAGAATTTTTTGACAACCAGGTTTATACAGTGCGCCAAACACGGCACTCTGAAATAGTCACCCAGCTGCATGGCCTTAACTATATTGGCGCCATTGTCCCTGGAAACATAACCAACCTGGCGTTTTTTTGGGGACAGCCAGTTAAGGACCTTTGTGTTAAAGACATCCAAAATGTTTTGTGCTGTGTGACGTTTCTCCAAACCAAACATGGCTAGTGTTGCATGTTTCCGAGCAGCTTTAAAAACAATGTCCGGGTCAACACCTGTGTTTAGCTTTGCTTTAGCCCCTGAAAAAGAGACCCAGTGTGCAGTGATGCACATGTAATCAGCGCCTGCGCCACTGGTCCACATGTCTGTTGTCAGATGTATAGTGTGAACAGCACTCTTCTACAAAGCTGCCCCAATCACCTCCAGAACATCTTCATGTAGTGCTGGAACCACAACTCGGGCAAAATAGAACCGGCTCGGAACCTTCCATTTAGGGCAGAGCGCTGCCACTAATTCTAGAAAACCAACCCCTTCTACAAAAGAAAAAGGGAGAAGGTCCAGAGCTAGCATTTTAGCCAGCTTAGTGTTATACAGACGCGTCAGTGGGTGGTTGCGTTCATATTGCGCTTCTGTAAACAACATCTTTTTAATGTTGCCCTAGACCAAGGATTTACGGGATGATGATGATGATATCTTCGACCCAGTTACGCTCGCTGATGAACTTTTTCGCATTGGTGTCTCACTCTCTCCCACACTCTTAGTGTGGCTCACATGGGGTGTGCTGCTGACAGGGGTACTGGGTGTAAGTTAAGTGTTTGAATCGTCTTCTTCCTCCTCGTCATCATCAGATGAAAAATCAACGTTTTCATTACGTGCAATTCGGGCTTCCTTGATCGCCTCTAGGTGCGCAAACCATTGGACAGTGTGCGTTCTCCTAAGATGACCTCTCTGGCCTCCGGTACCACAGTTGGTACCAAACTTACCACAACTAACTCGAAGCTTACAAATGCTACAAATGGCTACGTTTTCCTTTTTTGGGCAAACACTAAAGAAGTCCCAAACTGGAGACTTGAAATGTCTTTGGGGCCAGAGGAGGCGGCGATACTGGTGGTGGTGGTCCTGCTGCTAATGCCAGATGAAGTGGAGGATGTGGATTGCCGAACTTCAGTACGTTTTGCACTTTCACCACCACTAATTGAGGTCGAGGTGGATGGAGGTCCCTTCTTGCGAGGAAGAAATATGGAAGCGGTAGGTGTTGGTGTACTAGTTAACTCCAAATCCAATGATTGTTGTGTTTCCATTGACTCCTCGTCGACATCATCATCACGCTCAGCAGCTTCTCGGGATAGGGTCAAAATGTCTCTTTGCTGCATGCCCGCTGGGGCTGCAGTGACCATTATGATGACTGGCTCGTCGTCGTGAGGGGCTTCATCATCAGCAGTATGCGTCACTTCTTGTTGAGCCTCATCACACTCCATAGCTATGAGTTTTTTGACGACCTTCCTTTTACGCTTAGGTATCTTTGTCAGATCATGGTGTGCCTCACTCTCAGACTGCAGTGATGATGGTTCCCAATCTTCATCCAGAATGGGATCATCAGAAGGAGGTGGGCTTGAAGAAGATGTAGACACCCCCCTTGATCTTTTCCTTGCTAGGGATGTGGAAGACAATGAATGATCATCAGGAGGAGTGGCTTCCTCAAATGATACCTCGGTTTGATTGTCAATTTCCTGATGTGCCCCTACTTCGGGAGGAACAACTATTGTGGGCACTTGTGACCCTCCATGCACCTCTGCTTGCGCATCTCCTTGCGCTGCCTCTCCTTCCACATGTACTTGGGCTTGTACTTACACATGTTGTTGTTGTTGCGGCTGTGGTTGTTCAACAGTTGTCAGATGAGTTACAACAACCTGTGTTGATTCAGGGACATTGCTGCTACTTTCTTGCGATGAGCCAACATCACTGGTCGATGGTGATTGAAGAAGTACACTGACTGCCTCTGAAGCACTCAAGGGCTTTGACTTAGGTTGGCGTGGTGGTGGAGGCACTGAGCCCAATGGAGCGGGGGTGCTGCTCCCAGCTTGGTCCCCAGCAGATCCCGCTGCTGCTGCAGGCGTACTTTTTTTTTTACTCCCAAAAAACGCGGCGGCCGGCACACCAGCCTCCTTGGTAACTTGCTTCTTCTGCTCCTTACTAGCAACTTTCTTTCTAGAGGAGCTACGGAGACCTTTTTTTGGGGCCATCTTCTTCAGAGCAGGTCAGAACAGCAGGCCGCAGTTGCACGAGTTGCAGAGTTGTCTGAGGCCAGACGTGACGTCGCGTGACGTTATGCTGCACACACACCGCTGCAGGACTTCTTCCTGGCACTGGTGGTTCTCTTGAGTCTTGTGCACCTAAAAGCAATGGAAGACAGAGGAACATCAGTTCAGTTATACACCCCCCAAAAAATCGAAAAAAACCAGAAAAATCAGCACAATCCCATGCCCTCCATGATGCTTACATTCAAGACACCCCACAGAAAGACTAGGCCCATGCAAGACTCAATACCCCTGGTGAAAAGGCCACAAGTACAGCCCCAAAAAAACGAAAATCACTGAAAAATCAGCACAATCCCATTCCATCCATGCCCTCCATGATGTTTAAATTCAAGACACCCCACAGAAAGACTAGGCCCATGCAAGACTCACTACCCCTGGGCATAAAGGTTGAAAAGTAGGCAAAATGGTTGCAGGCCTAACAACACTGCCTGCATTCAAAATGGCCACTTGCCTCCCAGCACATGGCCAGGGCCTGTAGCAGCACTCAAAATGGCCCCCACCCACATGGCCTGTCCCCATGAACACCCCCAAAAATCGAAAAACACAGAAAAATCAGCACAATCCCATTCCATCCATGCCCTCCATGATGTTTAAGTTCAAGACACCCCACAGAAAGACTAGGCCCATGCAAGACTCAATACCCCTGGTGAAAAGGCCACAAGTACAGCCCCAAAAAACGAAAATCACTGGAAAATCAGCACAATCCCATTCCATCCATGCCCTCCATGATGTTTAAGTTCAAGACACCCCACAGAAAGACTAGGCCCATGCAAGACTCAATACCCCTGGTGAAAAGGCCACAAGTACAGCCCCAAAAAACGAAAATCACTGAAAAATCAGCACAATCCCATTCCATCCATGCCCTCCATGATGTTTAAATTCAAGACACCCCACAGAAAGACTAGGCCCATGCAAGACTCACTACCCCTGGGCATAAAGGTTGAAAAGTAGGCAAAATGGTTGCAGGCCTAACAACACTGCCTGCATTAAAAATGGCCACTTGCCTCCCAGCACATGGCCAGGGCCTGTAGCAGCACTCAAAATGGCCCCCACCCACATGGCCTGTCCCCATGAACACCCCCAAAAATCGAAAAACACAGAAAAATCAGCACAATCCCATTCCATCGATGCCCTCCATGATGTTTAAGTTCAAGACACCCCACAGAAAGACTAGGCCCATGCAAGACTCAATACCCCTGGTGAAAAGGCCACAAGTACAGCCCCAAAAAACGAAAATCAATGAAAAATCAGCACAATCCCATTCCATCCATGCCCTCCATGATGTTTAAGTTCAAGACACCCCACAGAAAGATTAGGCCCATGCAAGACTCAATACCCCTGGTGAAAAGGCCACAAGTACAGCCCCAAAAAACGAAAATCACTGAAAAATCAGCACAATCCCATTCCATCGATGCCCTCCATGATGTTTAAGTTCAAGACACCCCACAGAAAGACTAGGCCCATGCAAGACTCAATACCCCTGGTGAAAAGGCCACAAGTACAGCCCCAAAAAACGAAAATCAATGAAAAATCAGCACAATCCCATTCCATCCATGCCCTCCATGATGTTTAAGTTCAAGACACCCCACAGAAAGATTAGGCCCATGCAAGACTCAATACCCCTGGTGAAAAGGCCACAAGTACAGCCCCAAAAAACGAAAATCACTGAAAAATCAGCACAATCCCATTCCATCCATGCCCTCCATGATGTTTAAGTTCAAGACACCCCACAGAAAGACTAGGCCCATGCAAGACTCATACCCCTGGTGAAAAGGCCACAAGTACAGCCCCAAAAAACGAAAATCACTGAAAAATCAGCACAATCCCATTCCATCCATGCCCTCCATGATGTTTAAGTTCAAGACACCCCACAGAAAGACTAGGCCCATGCAAGACTCAATACCCCTGGTGAAAAGGCCACAAGTACAGCCCCAAAAAACGAAAATCACTGAAAAATCAGCACAATCCCATTCCATCCATGCCCTCCATGGTGTTTAAATTCAAGACACCCCACAGAAAGACTAGGCCCATGCAAGACTCACTACCCCTGGGCATAAAGGTTGAAAAGTAGGCAAAATGGTTGCAGGCCTAACAACACTGCCTGCATTCAAAATGGCCACTTGCCTCCCAGCACATGGCCAGGGCCTGTAGCAGCACTCAAAATGGCCCCCACCCACATGGCCTGTCCCCATGAACACCCCGAAAATCGAAAAACACAGAAAAATCAGCACAATCCCATTCCATCCATGCCCTCCATGATGTTTAAGTTCAAGACACCCCACAGAAAGACTAGGCCCATGCAAGACTCAATACCCCTGATGAAAAGGCCACAAGTACAGCCCCAAAAAACGAAAATCACTGAAAAATCAGCACAATCCCATTCCATCCATGCCCTCCATGATGTTTAAGTGCAAGACACCCCACAGAAAGACTAGGCCCATGCAAGACTCAATACCCCTGATGAAAAGGCCACAAGTACAGCCCCAAAAAACGAAAATCACTGAAAAATCAGCACAATCCCATTCCATCCATGCCCTCAATGATGTTTAAATTCAAGACACCCCACAGAAAGACTAGGCCCATGCAAGACTCACTACCCCTGGGCATAAAGGTTGAAAAGTAGGCAAAATGGTTGCAGGCCTAACAACACTGCCTGCATTCAAAATGGCCACTTGCCTCCCAGCACATGGCCAGGGCCTGTAGCAGCACTCAAAATGGCCCCCACCCACATGGCCTGTCCCCATGAACACCCCCAAAAATCGAAAAACACAGAAAAATCAGCACAATCCCATTCCATCCATGCCCTCCATGATGTTTAAGTTCAAGACACCCCACAGAAAGACTAGGCCCATGCAAGACTCAATACCCCTGGTGAAAAGGCCACAAGTACAGCCCCAAAAAACGAAAATCACTGGAAAATCAGCACAATCCCATTCCATCCATGCCCTCCATGATGTTTAAGTTCAAGACACCCCACAGAAAGACTAGGCCCATGCAAGACTCAATACCCCTGGTGAAAAGGCCACAAGTACAGCCCCAAAAAACGAAAATCACTGAAAAATCAGCACAATCCCATTCCATCCATGCCCTCCATGATGTTTAAATTCAAGACACCCCACAGAAAGACTAGGCCCATGCAAGACTCACTACCCCTGGGCATAAAGGTTGAAAAGTAGGCAAAATGGTTGCAGGCCTAACAACACTGCCTGCATTAAAAATGGCCACTTGCCTCCCAGCACATGGCCAGGGCCTGTAGCAGCACTCAAAATGGCCCCCACCCACATGGCCTGTCCCCATGAACACCCCCAAAAATCGAAAAACACAGAAAAATCAGCACAATCCCATTCCATCCATGCCCTCCATGATGTTTAAGTTCAAGACACCCCACAGAAAGACTAGGCCCATGCAAGACTCAATACCCCTGGTGAAAAGGCCACAAGTACAGCCCCAAAAAACGAAAATCAATGAAAAATCAGCACAATCCCATTCCATCCATGCCCTCCATGATGTTTAAGTTCAAGACACCCCACAGAAAGATTAGGCCCATGCAAGACTCAATACCCCTGGTGAAAAGGCCACAAGTACAGCCCCAAAAAACGAAAATCACTGAAAAATCAGCACAATCCCATTCCATCCATGCCCTCCATGATGTTTAAGTTCAAGACACCCCACAGAAAGACTAGGCCCATGCAAGACTCATACCCCTGGTGAAAAGGCCACAAGTACAGCCCCAAAAAACGAAAATCACTGAAAAATCAGCACAATCCCATTCCATCCATGCCCTCCATGATGTTTAAGTTCAAGACACCCCACAGAAAGACTAGGCCCATGCAAGACTCAATACCCCTGGTGAAAAGGCCACAAGTACAGCCCCAAAATACGAAAATCACTGAAAAATCAGCACAATCCCATTCCATCCATGCCCTCCATGGTGTTTAAATTCAAGACACCCCACAGAAAGACTAGGCCCATGCAAGACTCACTACCCCTGGGCATAAAGGTTGAAAAGTAGGCAAAATGGTTGCAGGCCTAACAACACTGCCTGCATTCAAAATGGCCACTTGCCTCCCAGCACATGGCCAGGGCCTGTAGCAGCACTCAAAATGGCCCCCACCCACATGGCCTGTCCCCATGAACACCCCCAAAAATCGAAAAACACAGAAAAATCAGCACAATCCCATTCCATCCATGCCCTCCATGATGTTTAAGTTCAAGACACCCCACAGAAAGACTAGGCCCATGCATGACTCAATACCCCTGGTGAAAAGGCCACAAGTACAGCCCCAAAAAACGAAAATCACTGAAAAATCAGCACAATCCCATTCCATCCATGTCCTCCATGATGTTTAAATTCAAGACACCCCACAGAAAGACTAGGCCCATGCAAGACTCACTACCCCTGGGCATAAAGGTTGAAAAGTAGGCAAAATGGTTGCAGGCCTAACAACACTGCCTGCATTCAAAATGGCCACTTGCCTCCCAGCACATGGCCAGGGCCTGTAGCAGCACTCAAAATGGCCCCCACCCACATGGCCTGTCCCCATGAACACCCCCAAAAATCGAAAAACACAGAAAAATCAGCACAATCCCATTCCATCCATGCCCTCCATGATGTTTAAGTTCAAGACACCCCACAGAAAGACTAGGCCCATGCAAGACTCAATACCCCTGGTGAAAAGGCCACAAGTACAGCCCCAAAAAACGAAAATCACTGAAAAATCAGCACAATCCCATTCCATCCATGCCCTCCATGATGTTTAAGTTCAAGACACCCCACAGAAAGACTAGGCCCATGCAAGACTCAATACCCCTGACGAAAAGGCCACAAGTACAGCCCCAAAAAACGAAAATCACTGAAAAATCAGCACAATCCTATTCCATCCATGCCCTCCATGATGTTTAAGTTCAAGACACCCCACAGAAAGACTGGGCTCATGCAAGACTCAATACCCCTGGTGAAAAGGCCACAAGTACAGCCCCAAAAAACGAAAATCACTGAAAAATCAGCACAATCCCATTCCATCCATGCCCTCCATGATGTTTAAATTCAAGACACCCCACAGAAAGACTAGGCCCATGCAAGACTCACTACCCCTGGGCATAAAGGTTGAAAAGTAGGCAAAATGGTTGCAGGCCTAACAACACTGCCTGCATTCAAAATGGCCACTTGCCTACCAGCACATGGCCAGGGCCTGTAGCAGCACTCAAAATGGCCCCCACCCACATGGCCTGTCCCCATGAACACCCCCAAAAATCGAAAAACACAGAAAAATCAGCACAATCCCATTCCATCCATGCCCTCCATGATGTTTAAGTTCAAGACACCCCACAGAAAGACTAGGCCCATGCAAGACTCAATACCCCTGGTGAAAAGGCCACAAGTACAGCCCAAAAAACGAAAATCACTGAAAAATCAGCAAAATCCCATTCCATCCATGCCCTCCATGATGTTTAAGTTCAAGACACCCCACAGAAAGACTAGGCCCATGCAAGACTCAATACCCCTGGTGAAAAGGCCACAAGTACAGCCCCAAAAAACGAAAATCACTGAAAAATCAGCACAATCCCATTCCATCCATGCCCTCCATGATGTTTAAATTCAAGACACCCCACAGAAAGACTCTGTCCACCCACCACTGAGTACCCCTGGGCAAAAGGCCCCAAAACAGCCCAAAAATCGAAAATTCCAAAATTGTAGTTGCAGCAACTGTAATGCCCCAAACAAACTTACTTGTGAAATTTCTCATCCAAAAGTGATCCAAAGAAAGTCAAAAAGGCCTCAAATCCAAATATCCAGCAGCATCCACAAAAAGTAATCCTTCCAGCTCCAGATCCAAATGAAAAGTGACCAGGAGATGAACAAAGCACTGGGAGGAGGCTGCTGGACAGGAACAGGAAGTTGAAGACTGTGGGGCACTTCCTTCCTCCCACCCCCCCCCCCCTCCCCAAAATGGACTCCTCGCAAAAAAAGTGCAGGCAAATGTCAACCTGAGGAGTTATTCAGATAAAAATCATCATTTCCAGAAGGTTTATGCTGCTTACTGGTGGATTTCTTGTGCCGAATTGCAAATTTTATATTTTCGCGAGTGCGAGATTGTTGCTGCTCGCCGCATCTCCAAGCTCGCAATTGCGAAATCCCGTGATACGTGATCATGCCGTACTCGCGTTGACAAACTCTTGCTGTGCAAGTTGGCAAGCCGCGATTACGTAATCGCGCTCGCCAAATTCTCGCGGGATCCCGCAGCAAGATCCAAAATGGCGCAGCACTCGCAAAATATCGAGAAAAACAACTCGGCAAACGCTGAATGATGGTAAGTGAACGCCGCGCGCCGCAAAAATTGTATCACTCAGAAAAAAAATCCGCTGCGTGCAAATTTAGCGGATTTTGCGGGAAATCCGCGAATCTCGCGGATTGCGAATATCCCGAAAATCCGCAAATACGTGAGCGGAGCAGATTTTACGCCCATACCCCTCCCCCGCACTGTGGGGGCCTTAATTTGCAATGCTCTCTTCTCTCTCTTGTCAGTGAGCTCGGCCCAAATATGCACAGTGCTGTGACCCGGGCAGCAGAACTTCTCTGTCTCTCTCAATCTAACTGAAAGTAACCACCCATGTTCCGCTTCCCCTCCGAGGCAGAGACAATACTGAGGAACGCAGCCATCAAGCATTGGCAGTCACAACATGTCCTTATATTCAGTAGACAGGAGAGACAGGGAGAAATGCGTACAACAACAGAGGCAACAAACACTGCAGACGGAGGAGAGAAAGAACTAAAGGGAGTTAAGAAAAGAAAGAAAAAGATAATGATAAACAGAGGGGACTAAAAGAGAAAAAACAAAGGATGTAAAGGAGGGGAAGAAAAACGAGTGAAAAGTGAAGTTAATGAATGCAGAGTTCCGGAGGGGCATAAGAGGGAGTGGAGCCCCCTCTAGTCATCTATATCGTTTTCTTTCTTTTCTTAGCTCCCTTTAGTTCTTTCTCTCCTCCGTCTGCAGTGTTTGTTGCCTCTGTTGTCCGCATTTCTCCCTGTCTCTCCACTTAAATTGTTGTCCCTCACTCTCCCAGCCCATCTCTCTCCTACTTAACCATTCCAGTTTTCCTCTCTTTCGCTGCTCCCCAACTTCCACTCTGTTCTGCTTCTCTCGCTCCCTCTATCTGTATCGCGCACTCACTCACCTTTTCTACCTTCTTCTGTTATTCTATGCAACTAGGTCTGCGTTTGACGTTTAGAAACAGCAGAAATTCGCTATTAAGCACTATGTAAAAATACAGTATTTCCTTTTTAAAACCTCCACATGAATTATAAGCCAATAGTACATTTTTATTTGGACCATTAAGAGTCATGTTTTCTTGTGATGTTCAATAAACCAAACAGGGGGGCATATTTACAAGCCCCTATCGTATCTGGAAGGTCACTTTTTACGACGTTCCTGTGGCGATAGGGGCTTTGTCTTATTTACAAGGCAGCGTTAAGCCACTTAACTTGGCTTAACGCTGCCTTGTAAATAAGGCACCCTTTTATGCTATGCTTAGTGTGAAAGGGGAGGGCAATGGGTGTTGTGGCGGGCGTTCCATGTGTGCTGTGTTGTGCAGCACACATGGAAACAGCAAAAGGCCAATGATTGTTTATGTACAGTAAGGTCCCCCATCCTGCACATAAACAACCATTTGTAAAAGAAATGCTGTTTTGGAACCTCCATGTGTGCTACATTAAGCAGCACAATAGAAGTTACAAAACGGCATTTAAAGATTGTTTATGTGCAGGAAGGTCGCCCTCCGCCTGCACGCAGACACCCTTACACTATGGTGCAAGGGTGCCTGTGTTGATGCTAGACTACGAAGTGTAGCGCCAGCGCAGGGGAAAACGCAGGGCTGCACCTTATTCTTGTAAATATGGTGCAGCCCTGCGTTTCTGAAATGGCGGAGTGAGGCGTTAAGCCAGGATGGCTAATTCCTTACTCCGTCACTTCCCTTGTGAATATGCCCCAGGGTGTCCATACCAGCTCCACGTCCACATGACCGCTAGGAAGCACACATACTTTTATAATAAAATTATATGCAACTTTTTTTTGGTTGCAAAAATATAACTACCATGTTAAGACATTCTCCTTTTTATTTTTGTAGCATATACTTGCAATACATTAACAACAACAAAAAGAATTAATCCCTGCACCAGCTTACCACAGCCAGACCTATTGGCTTTGCCGATGCTTGTCTTTTCCTCTATTCATGCAATTTCTTAACTGCTTCCCTTACAAAGCTTTCTTTGCTCTTTAATATCCGGCCAATGATTGATACAGTTCCTGGTTCACGTGGAAGCAGCTCCTGTTAATTATTCCACAGGCCCTTTGTTTCTGCTGCAGCAGGATTTTGCACGTGACTGTGACTTCCTTGTTCTTCCGACCCGTTGTCTGCCTGCGCGGGAGCGCCCCCGAGACCACTTTCAAGTCGAAAAGGAACTATGGGCCAGATTTTCCAAAAATACACTCAACGCAGCGCAGGACTCAAAGAGGCTGCGCTGCATTGCGTGACAGTTAGGGAGCAGGGGTCTTATTTATGAAGGCCTTGCGCCACCGGTGCGTCACTTTTTCCCATTTTAAAAGTGACGCACCGGCGGCGCAAGGCCTTCATAAATAAGGCCCCAGGAGAGCACCATATCTACAAAGATATGGCTCCCTTCTCCCCTCTCCATATTGCCGGTGCTGATTTCAGCTGCCAAGCTCCACACACACAACTTAGCGCCATAGTGTTGGGGTGTGTGCGTTATTTAGCATAGGTTTTTGTACAGGAAGGGTCCCGTTATGTACAAAGTACCATGCCTAGACAGGTTTAAAAGCGTTTCCCACTTTGCATGTGTGTTGCACAGTGCAGCACACATGCAAAGTCGGAAAAGACAGGAGAAATAAAAACATTTCTCCTGTTAACACCTCCTTTGAAGTGGAGTTAACTTTTGGCACTAAACTCTGTCTCCAATTGTTGTAGATAGGGTTTGGCATTAAAACACATGGGAACACCTGTGTACCACCAATGTAACGCCCCAGGGCCGGACTGGGAACCAGAACCGGCCCTGGCAAAGTGCTCGGCCAGCCCTCCTACTCCGGCCCCCAGGGAGGGAGGGGGGGGGGGATGGGGGGGGGGCGTGCCCGCGCTCTGTGCCAGGGCCGGTTTTCGGCCGTTTTTGTTACAGGGCCGTTTCTGCAGCAAAAACGGCCCTGTAACAAAAACGGCCCCAGGAGCCAAAAACCGGCCCCCAACCATGCGGCCCACCGGGGGATTGCCCGGTGCCCGCAACGGCCAGTCCGGGCCTGTAATGCCCCCTTGGTGCTACGTAACGCGTAGCAGTGCTTTGTGCTGCTTTGCGTTATTTTTAGAATTTCTTTCCAGAGCAAAACAAGTTTTTCGCTGGAAAGTAAATTCCCCCAAAACATTTTGTGCTGATCACATCACTTTTGTGACGCTAACCCAGGGCAAAATGTTTGAAAATGTACCCCTTTGTTGTTTATTGTAGAGCCCCTAAGTGGCGAGCCCAAGACTTCTGTGAGCCATGCTAATGCATGACACATTGACATTGAATTGCAGTTAAATTCATATACCGCCTCCTACGCCATTAGCTCAAGTTCTTTTGCAGCTAGTAGCAAGTTAGTTACTCCGTACGAGAAAATTGGAGGGAAGCGTGTGTTTCTGTAATGCAGTTTTTGCCTTTTGATGTGTGAAAACCATCTTTTATAGTGAATTTATCTATTTCTGAAGTGCCCAAAAGATCATGAATGAGTTAAAAATACATTTTAAAGACAGAAGCTTGTAATGACCCTTTTGTACACAGTAATGGGAGAGGTTGGAACGCTCAAAGAAGAAGACCGTAATCTAAGTAAAGATTGTATTGATGTTACAACTTTTAAAGTTGTAACATCATTACAATTACCTTTCCGCTGTCTCTGTTGCTCTTAGTCATATGGGGGCATATTAACAAGATGTGCGTTAAAAAACGCACATCGCACATTTCACCATCGCCGGCTTTCGCCGGATTTTTTCGCCGTGTTAGCGCGTTATTATCAACGCGCAACACGTAGGCGATAGTAAATCCTGCGATAGCCGGCGATAGTGAACATTAGCGAGTCAAAACAAGCGTTGTTTTCACGCGCTAATGTGTGCCTTGATAATATGGGGGGGTGGATTCAGTTTTAAGATCCACACCCCCATGTTATCAATGCCTAACACCTGGTCGGAGCAGGCATTGGGAGACCTGCGATAAACGAGTTTATCGCAGGTCTTTTCCTCCAAACGCCTGCCTTGGTAATAGGGTGTTCCCACCTCCAACCACATTTTACATGTGCTTGGATGTGGGAACGCCCACTTTGCATGTCATTAGCGATGTTTCTCGCTGACATGCAAAGTGGGCTTGAGGCAGGCGTTGCAATGCCCTTGTTAATAGGGCGCTGGAAGTATCGCCGCTTTCTCGGCGTATTGTGCCGAGAAAGCGGCGATACTTCAGCTTGTTAATATGCCCCATGGTTCCTGTTATGTTATGATATGTTGTTACGTTATGTTGATTTGTATAGTGCACTAATTACCCAAGAGATCTGTATAGGGCACTCATTACCCAAGAGGGTATTCAGGCGCTTGTGCAGGTGTGTAGGTGTGTGGTCTCCAAGGTGTTTATACGAAGAGCCAGGTCTTCAGATTCTTGCGGAACTCAAGAAGTGAGAAGCAGACTCTAATGTGTGGAGGGAGGTTGTTCCATGTTTTGGGTGCAATGTAGCAGATGCGGGAAGTGTGTGTGCAGAGCGTAGGTATCTGGTGGGTTGATTTAAGTGCATGAGGCTGTTCAGGTATTCTGGTACTGTGTTATGTAGGGCTTTGTATGTGTGCATGAGAAGTTTGATTTGGCTGCGCTTGCGAATGGGGGAGCCAGTGAAGCTTCCTGAGGTGCAGTGTGATATGGGTGTGGCATGGAAGGTTGATTATGAGTCCAACAGTGGTGTTCTGGATGGTCTGGAGTCTATCTAGGAGTTGTTTGGAGATTCTGGCATACAGTGTTTACTTAGTCCAGCCTGCAAGTGATGATTGCTTCTGTGATGGTCCATCTAGTGTTGAGATAACTATTTGAAGATCTACTATATGGCTGGCCTGCTGCAATACGCCGCCCAGTGGTGTATGGGGGAGCGCACGGTTGAGACAGACTTACTGGGGAGCTGGAGCGAGGGGATGCAACTGCAGCAATTCCTAATTATGGGCTCTAGGGTCCTACAAACGTGCCCGCATATAATCCGCCGGGTTACGGAGGTCTGGGGCAAGCAGTGACCTTGGTGGTCAGAAATGCCACATATGCCAGCGCACTACCGCTGCAATGGTTGCAGGGGTTCCAGAATATACAAGGTGTCATGGATCTCTCGAAGTGGTATGAGGAAGGTTGTGAGACGGTGCCAGATTTATACCAGAACGGCACGTTCATGACCTTTCAGACGCGCACGCCTGGTGGCAGGAGTCTCAGGGCACTTTCTACAGTACGCCAAGATATTGCGCACTGTCCGGGAGATGTGGACAACATTTCCTGATGAACCCGAAGAGGCCAGTACACTGATAACACTGCTGGACTCAGGTTCCAGTCCAGGGCTTATCTCTCACAATTATAAGACGTTAAAGGCGGTTCAGGGGTCAAATCCAGACAGGGTTAGTGTGAGCTGGGACAATGATCTCCCATCCCCTTTGACAGATGGTGAGTGGAGGAAAGCACTGGCACAAGTAGCCAAAGCCACAAGTAATGCACGGTTCAAGTTAATCCAATTTTATTATCTTCACCGCACATACTTGACTCCCCAGCAACGAGCACGGTTCACCCCAGGGTTGTCCTCCACATTTCCTTAGATGTGGCACAGACCCGCCACGTTTCTGCACATGGTCTGGAACTGTCCGCGTCTGCAGCGGTACTGGCACCAAGTGGTGCTGTCTCTTAGCACAGCGACCGCAGTACGAATGGACATCTCCATAAAGCACTGTGTTCTGGGAGTACTCCCGACACCCAAATAAGGTACTAAGATGCGCTATAAGTTTGCACTACTAGGACTGGTCCTGGCAAAACGACGGATAGCGATCCACTGGGTACACTCACGACTATCTGCGCGGAAAAAATGGAGGGATGACTTACGGGAGTGGGGGGTAGCTGAGGAATGTTGCCTTGTAGTAATGTGGACAGATGACAACACAGAGAGCGATCTCCTGGAATGGGGGCAAATGTTGACTGAACTGTCCACAGCAACAAATTAGAGTGAGACTGAGAACACACATGGCTCGCAGAGCACCAGGCCCACTCTAACACATCCTGAAGCACCGCTGTCACACGCGCCCTTTCACGCCATGAACGCATGACTCACAAACAAGCTGTGAGTGCACCACTAGTTCTCTACTTTGGTTAAGAATGTTGTGCCTCCTGTCTGTCGCTGTCACAAGGGTTTGGGGCGGGGGGTAGGGGTTACATTCGGGGCATGAACCCAGATTCACTGTTGTGATTATTGTTGTTCATTTGCCAATTAGGATATTGGTCCTATAGTTTAAAAACAAAAACAGAAAGTTGCATTGTTATAATGGATGAGCAATGCTGCTCATGAATAGTTTGCTTGAACGTAATCATGGTACGACATGTTAACATTGCTGACTGTATACTGCCAATAAGATCCTGAAAATGTACATGTATGTCCTTTGTCCTCGATACAGTGGAAGCAGTTTTAATCAAAATAAGTTAAAAAAACCTATTTGAAGATCTTTCGTAGCATGTGTAGGATGTGGTAGCAGGAGGTGCACACTGCGTTGACTTGAGCTGTCATATTGGGCTTATGTCTAGGATGATCCCTGGATTTCTTGTGTAGTCTGTGGGTGTTGGTCTTAGCTCCGACAGCCACCAGGAGTAGTCCCATGGGGAGGTCATGTTGCCAAAGACCAGTACTTCCGTATTGCCAGAGTTTGCATCCGTTCTGCTACCATGGTCATGCAGTTGGTGAAGTTGGTTCTGGTGGTGGTTGTCTTGACCGTCAGGGAGAGGATGAGTTGTTTCTTGTCGGCTTAGGAGGTGATGCTGATGTCTTGTGATCGGATGAGATTGACGAGTTGTGTCATGTATATGTTGAAAATGCTGGGGCTGAGGGACCATCGAGTGATGATTCCAATGTTGTCGATGGTCGTGATGAGTGCTGTTTCATTGCTGGGGTTCATTCCCAGTCCTGACTGAGTGTTGTCTAGAAGATGGTGAAGTACGAGGTGGGTTGTGAGTTGCTTGTTGATGATCTTCTCAATCATTTTGGCTGGATAGGGGAGCAGGGAAATAGGTCAGAAGTTGCTTAGTTGAATCGGGTCGGCTATGGGTTTCTTGAAGAGAGTTTTTTACTTCTGCAAGTTTCCATTCATCCGGGAAAGTGGCGGGCATGATGGAGGGGTTGCTGTGGCTAAGGGTGGTGCTGGTGATGGGTGATGTTCCCAAGTTGTAAATGTGGTGGGGGCATCGGTCTGTTGGGGCCCCTGAGAGGATGGTCGGTATGAATGCTGCTGTGTCATTTCTGGTGAGCGTTGTTCATTCAGTCAGGTAGCAGTCTTGGCTGGTGGTGGGTAGGTTAGCAATGAGTTGTCTGGGGTTAGGTTAGTGTGCAAAGTTGGTGTAGATGTTTGGGAATTTTCTGTGGAAGGAGTTAGATAGGTTGTCACAAAGTTGTTGGGAGGCTGCACTTGGTATGCTTGTCTCCACTGAGTCTTTGGAGTACCTACCTTGGGTCAGCTGGGGGGGTAATAGCAGAATTTGGTCTGAGACCAGTGGTAGGTGTGCACACAGATGAGATCTCGACAATGCATAAGAACACACTTTGGCACTAGAGAGCAAAGTCTCAGCCAGTCTTGTGAGACCGCGGTTCTCTTGCTTGGGGGTACTATTTTGCTATAGAGGGAGCTGGAAATGACCCTTGTCATTCCAGTCTTCCACCAAGCTTGCCTTCTGTAATGCCCTCCCTTGATCTTACAATTCCTCTGTGTTCCTGGTTGCGTTTTTTCAGGCGACTCTGTGCGCATCTTCGCTCTGCAGCATACCTCAATCCTGATGCCTGGAAAAAGAAACAAGAGACAATCTCTTTTAAACATTGAAGTCGGTAACCACACCCATGTGCTTGCGATATTTATCTGTGCTGGTGGGAAGTTCTTACTCCCGAAACCCTGAAAAACGTTTGTGTTTCTTCTTGCGAGCACCACTCCCAAGAAGAAGATATTTACGCTATGCAGCAGAGACATAGAAATTTGACAATTGAATTGTGCCCATAAAACAAAGATATGCTGGCACCGTTTATGATATAACTACTGCATATAAAATATTCTAATGCATTCCTGGTAAGACTTTTATTGCCATGAATAAAATGGCTATATGATTGGAGTGATGTGGCTCACTGGTTAGAGGCGGCAGACCCGGGAGCAGAAGTTGGTCCGGGACCAGGGTTCAATTCCTGACGCGGCAGGGTCGTGGACCAGGGTCAGCGGACTCGATAATTCTCACCTTGGTGCCTACTCTAACCAGGGGTCCCACTCGGCAACTCTGGGCATTAGCTTACCTAATCTCCACAATGGCCCCATCAACGCCGGGGATGCCTGGCTCTACCTTGGGGATTGCCAGTAGGGACCATCCCACAGGGAAAGCCAGGACGGGTTCCCCAGCGGTATACAGCGCCAGGACACCGGCTGGCAACATTACATTACATTGTTTATAATTTGACATACTATGTGACTGGTAAGTAAAATTAACTAGTTACTGGTTGCCTTGTTCCAAAACTTGAAGGTTTGCAGCATGCATGCACATTATAGAACTTGAGAGTATATGTCTAGGTTTTATTTATTTTCTACCCGTCCCTTCCCTTCTACTAGACGTTTCTTGAGAAACATTCAGATAGGCAGGAAAGGGAATGAACCAGGTATAACTATTAAACATGGGGGAAATTGAGATGTCAGTACCTTTTACATCACTAATCATAATCTCGTGCACCAGGAAGTGACGCCCAGCGTATTTCCAGGCAGCGGTTTTCCAAGGAGGGTCCCAGGATCTAGATCTGTGTCTTTTTTCTCCCAATACCCTTGGGGTGAGTGCATAATTGCTTGACGATCAAGATCTCCTTGCAGCTGTTGGAGCTTCCTTCAATGTGGTTCACTAGTGCTTTCTTCTTGGTGTTTCTTATTTGCTGGGGATAGCGTCTGAGTGCAGCCTTGTAGGTACTTCTGCCCATGGTGTCATCGCTGGCTCTCCATTTCCTTTCTAGCTTGACAGTGTGGTTTGGTGTCTCGAAGGTCTTCTGTGTACCAACTGGGCTACTTGTTTGAACTGGTACTATGCTTGTTGGGTTTGATGGGTGCGAGGGAGTCCACGCAGTTCTTGATCCAGTTATTGAAGTTGATCCTTGCTGAGGGCCTTGAGCCAGTCTGTTTCTGTGTTTTTTACCCAGCTGCTACTTGGAATGCTAAACCTGGTAGGGGTGTTGACTTGAGATGTGTTGATTTGGAAGAGGATGATGGAGGGGTAGGTCCTTGTGAGTGGTGCAGTGGAGCTGTATTTGATGCTGTTTCTTGTGGTGAAAATGGAGTCCAGTGTGTGTCCTGCAGTGTCTGTTGGTTCTGAAACGAGCTGGGTGAGTCAGATGTTGCTCAAGCTTGCGAGGAGTACTGTGGAGAAGGATCTTTTCCATCTTCCATGTGAAAGTTGAGGACACTGAGGAGAATGGAGGCTCTGGAGACAATAGTAAGTGGAGTGACAAAGTCAGTGATGGGTTGGCAAAGGTGGCTATTTGTCCAGGTGGTCAGTAGGCCAGGATTCTATTCAGGATGACGTTTTTGAAGATTTGTAGCTTGAAGTGCAGGTGTTCCATGAATGGGGTGGCGCTCTCTGTGGATGTTGTGCATTTGATGGGTTCCTTGTAGATGAATGCCAGTCCTCCTCCTGGCTTGTGAAGGAGATCCTGTCAAGCGATCTTGTACCCACTGGGATTGCCATGGCAATGTCAGGAGCCAGGACTCTCTGATGATGTCCAGTGTGTTGCTGCTCAGCAGGTCCCATATTTTGATTGTTTGTTTGTTGAGTGATAGCGTGTTGAGAAGCATGCATGCACGTGGGTGTTGATGTGCGGGTCTGCTGTGGCTTGTGGTGTAGGGTGAGTGTGTAGGCCTTGTTGATGTTTGTGTGGTGTGTGTGTTGGGGGGTGTTGAGGGCATTGTTAGTATTTACGTGAGGGCTACTGAAGATGCCGCAGTGGGTGAAGATGAAAGCTCTAACTGTGGTGTGAGTCGTGCAGCAGCAGAAGTTGGGATCTAGCGACTTAAGGAGTGATGCAGAGTATCACTGGGCAGTGATCGGGCCAGGTTTCCTGACTATGGGTGCAGTCCAGGCAAGTACGGGGGTAGGCGAGCTTTGCTATGGTGTGACTTTGGCGACCAGAAGCACACCTGCTGTGCATCCGTGTTGCAGCTGCCATCAAGTAGGTCCTGGGAGTGGGGAGGAGTGTAGGGTGCATGGTGTCATTTCCTGTGGTGATCGGTGATGGGAAGACATTTGTTTCCTGCAATCGAATGGTGGAGGCAGAAGGCAAAGTTGCTCACTTGTAACCAATTCCTTTTCATGGTTTCTTCAAAAACATCAGCAAATAAATAGGAAAACGACGCCTATACAAAGGCAAGATTTGCCCTCTATATTTCATCTTTCACTACAAATATATTCTTAATTTAACTAAAGTTCTCTGAGAAAGTTGTCAGATTGACTTCATATTCCTCCTCCTAGTGGGAGCTTTTTCCTCCCTCTCCATTCAGTAAAGAATGGATACTGGCCACTGTCTCAGAAAATACAATGTTGATCCATCCAGATATTTTATCGTAATATGATGTAAGTTACACAAGGTTAACAGCACCTGATAACCCTAGATTTGAGCTATTCACTCATAGTTGGGTTCTCTCACTAACAAGGGGTCAATATAACTCTTCATTGCAGAAACACCATCACAGGTTGAAAGCTGAGGGTTCCAAACATTTTCTTGATTTTTTTCAATTATTGTCATCAAAGTGTACATAATGTAGCATCGGTCGAAGAAGCATCCAGACTCTGTGGTCTTTCTCTTGGCTATGTTTCCTCCAAAATGCTCCTTCCACCTGAGTATATGTGCATTGATGGTGCATTTGGCATTATTTGTTTGTCTTTTGCTTTCATTCCTTATGGCTCTCCCATTTTTAATAAGGGATAACTTGTTATTCTGTGATTAATGTAAACTCCCTTAAGAGAAAGAAGGAAATGTTACTTATGTGTAACCCCAGTTCTACATCATGGATATGTTCAATACATTCATAAACACCACTCTTCCTCCTCTGCTGGAGCCACAGAACTGGAAGCAGATGTGTGGGAGCGCAATCCTGCGTCCTTCAGCAGATCATTAAAATTAACTGATGTGTTAAGTGCATGCTGGGATCTGGAGTCCTTAAGCAGCCTCCAAGCCAACATTGCAGTTTTCAATGTATGTGAGGCTGCATGCATATAGGTATGTTTTCCTCACAGTTCTCTTTTTTAAAAAGGTGAACATGACAAAAGGCTGAGTAGAAATATGATTAGTGTTATTAACTTTTTTAAATTTTCTATTTTTATATTGTATTGGAAGGTACAAAGTGGAAAGGTAATACTACCACCACATGGCCACTATTCCATGTCCTACCAGAGCAGTTTATCTTCAGTTTTTACATATGCCTGGAGATCATGCACATCAGTGGAGATTTTCAGGGCCTGATTGACAAAGGGCCTCCGCACTCGTGGTAGAAGCCCCAAAATCGTGGGGGAGTCTCCGTGCTCAGGTAGGAATTTCCACAATGAGAGTTCCCATCACTAAGATATCTTGGACAGACCGCCTCTGACGTCAGGATCAAGCATCCAGTGCAGTGATCTTCACAAGACCTCGTTGCATCAAATAAATATGTTGGGTTCTCATAAATGATTTAAAAAAAAAATCACAGTCGTGTAATATGATAAATATTGTGAGCAATTTGTAACAATTCAGCCCTGGCCTATGGGCATGTCCTACAGAAAATGCAGAAAGACGGGCAGTCAGCACCACACTGGAAATATGCCGTGTAAAATATCACACACGAAGACAACAGTTGTAGTGTGAAGAGAAGAGGCCCTATGAGAGAAAAGCACATAAAATGTTCTGTTATTCTTCCTTCTGCAATAGATCCAGTACATGAACCTCCCTCCAAACACATTGGTTCTATCTATAATTGTCAGAAGACCACTGTTCCACCATTTGTCCAGTAACATATCTACCTTCTTAGGTGTCATATTAGGATTTTTGACTCAGCAGCATCATGAGGCTTTTACTTGCCAATATTCCCAGGTATTTTGGGGGGGAACATGGCGGTTGGAAGCTAACGGCCGCAGGCGGAGCTCCCGGGATGTGTGGCGTTCGTGAATCGCGCTGAGGGTGTCAGCTGATCGCACGGATACTCAGATCGTTGCGTAGCCGGGTAATGTCGGAGTCTCCCGGCGTTGCTCTCTGTCCTGTTTGATTTATGGTTTAGTTCACGGCTTCTTCTGCATTACAGCCTCGCTGCCTCGTCGCTGCTTTTTAGGTTTCGCCTGGCGTCCTCTGCGCAGCAGTGTTCGCGCAGGCGAAATCTTTTGAGCTTCAGTAGGGGGCTATAACCCGCCTCTCTCTTCCATTGGCTAGCTCCATAAATGGAGGCTAGCCATTGGAAGAGATGGTTGTCAATCACTCTTTCCCCCGTCACGATGCGATTCGTGGGCGTTTCTGTCTCATTTTTTAAGTCCCGCCCCCCACACCCTCCCTCTCGCTGAGGAGTTACACCCCTCATTGTCTGCGTTTTCCATCCTCCCGCCCTCCTCCCGTTGTCAGCGATCCATTTGTTCCCGCCTCCTCCCTGTTGTCCATGTTCTCTATCCTCCGCTTCCCGTTGTTGTGCCTGGTTTATCCCCCGCCCTCCCTCCCGTTGTCCGTGCCTTCTCCCTCCCGCCCGCCGACTGTCCGTGCCTTCTCCCTCCCGCCCGCCCACTGTCTGTGCCTCCTACCTCCTGCCCGCCCAATGTCCGTGGCCTTGTTTATCTCCCGCCCTCCCTCCCGTTATCCGTGCCTTCTCCCTCCCGCCCGCCCACTGTCCGTGTCTCCTCCCTCCCACCCGCCCACTGTCCGTGCCTCCTCCCTTCCGCCCGCCCACTGTCCGTGCCATGTTGGGGAGGCTGGGAGGTGGCCGTAGTATCAACAGGAGCGTGTGCTCGAGCTGCGGGGCAGTGCACGAGCCTGGTTGCGCGCCGGCGGTTGAGGTCGAGCACGTGGACACCTGTGGGAGCGGCGCGCAGAGGCCGGCAGTGATGGCCGCGGTGAGAGGGAGGCGGCACCGCCATGAGAGACTGAATCAGGGCCCGTATTGCAACCCCTGCACCGGAGACCCGCTCAGGGTCCATCGCAAACATGACGTCTCCTAGGACTCCGCTGGCCACCGTGAGCGAGAAGGATACCCCTGAGCAGGTGAGCTGGGAGTGAGATTGACTTCCAGGCAGGAAAGGGTGCACCTTCCAACCTGCCCCCACCCCCTTGTGCTCTCTGCCTCTTTCTGTACCTCAGTCCTGACAAACCTTATGGTTGTTAGTCCCCCTTAAAATCCCGGGCTTTGACCAGTCGTGTACCTACCTGCCTCTTCAGACCTCCTCCCTTGACAGTGGTGTCACTATTTGTGGATTTTAGGATGGTACGAACTGAATCACAGATAAACAGTGTGTGTGTGTGGGGGGGCTCTGTGTGTGGGGGGGGCTCTGTGTGTGGGGGGGCTCTGTGTGTGTGGGGGCTCTCTGTGTGTGGGGGGCTCTGTGTGTGTGTGGGCGGGGGCTGTGTGTGTGTGGGGGGGCTGTGTGCAGGTGTGGGGGGGCTCTGTGTGTGTGTGGGGGGGGCTCTGTGTGTGTGGGGGGATCTGTGTGTGCGGGGGCTCTGTGTGTATTAGTATTTGTATTTTTTTGTATTTCTAAAGCGCAACAATCGCTCCAAAAGGAGCATCCTGGCGCTAAATAGACAGTGTGCAAAAGTTAAGATTAGGAGACTAGATGAAAGTCATTACATGATCATCTGGGAGAGAATAAATCCATGTTTTAAGTTGCTTTCTGAAATGGTTTTCTTGAGTTAGGGATCTGAGATTGTTGGGAATTGAATTCCAGGCTTTGGAAGAAAAAAAGGATAAAGACTTGCCTCCTTTAGTTTTGTAGTTGAATTTCGGCAACTTAATCAAGTTTTGACCAGAGGATCTTAAGGTCCTTGCAGGATTATAGTGGGGAAATCTTCTGATAAGGTAGGTCGGGCCAGTGCCATTGAATGCACGGAAGGCTATGATTAGGATTTTTAACAATATTCTTTTGGGGAGTGGCAGCCAATGGAGGGTTTTCAGGGCGGCCGAAGCTGATGATCTCCTGAGTAACTTGAGAACGAGTCTGGCCGCTGCGTGCTGTACGCCTTGAAGCTTTTTAAGAGTGGTTTTCTTTTTGACACCTGCCATCAAGCCATTGCAGTAATCAAGACGTGCAAGGATTAAGGCCACTGTTACTGCCTGTCTTGAATCTATGGGTAGAAAGTCAAAAAACTTTTTCAGTGATTTAATAATATTGAAGCAGCTTCCTGCAACATTCCTAACGTGCTGGTCAAAAGATAATTCGGCGTCAAATAGAACGCCCAGATTCCTAGCTGATACCACAGCTTGAGGGGGTGCAGGGGAGTCCTCAGGCCACCACCATTCTGGGACAGAATTGGGTTTTTTTTCCCATAGGGAGAATTTCTGTCTTATTGGTGTTACATTTAAGATGGTTCCGATCCATCCAGCAGAAGACATCTCTCAGACACTTTTTTAGATTCAGCTCGGCATCTGTGGAATTGTTCTCCAAGGGAACAATAAGCTGAGTGTCATAGGCATATGATGTCACTAATATACCATATGACTCAATTAAAGAGATGAGGGGGATCATATAGATGTTGAACAATAACGGGCTTAATATTGAGCCCTGAGGGACTCCAGAATGTACCTTTTTCTCCTTAGAAAGAAAAGGGCCCAGTGAGATGGTTTGGGATCTGTCTGCCAGGAAGGAGATTATCCAATCTAGTGCTACGTCTGTAATTCCTATATCCCTAAGTCTGTCTGTCAGTATGGAGTGGGAGATGGTATCGAACGCCGCCGTGAGATCTAATAAGATCAAGACGGCGTTCTTCCCTACATCCTGTAAAAGTGTTATTGAATCGGTGAGTTCGATCAGGGCAGTTTCCGTGGAATGGTGCAGACGGAAACCCGATTGCTGAGGATGGAGGATATGGTACGTTTCTACGTAATTTTTTTATTCTTTGTGGACCATTTGTTCAGTTATCTTACCCAGGACGTGGAGGAGTGAGATCGGGCGTAAATTTGTATGGTCTGTGGGAGATTTATTTGAGTTTTACATGAGAGGTTTCACAATTGCATGTTTCCATTCGCTAGGCACAACGCCTGAACTCAGGGAAGCATTGACAATCTCATTTATGATGGTATTGACCACCTCGATTAATTGATGAAGTATTCGAGGGGGGCATGAATCCGAATGGGCACCTGATTTACATGTCAGGATTGCTTCCCGGGTCTGGAGGAGCGTAGCCGGAGTAAAGGCTCTCATGCAACCCATTGGGTTCTCTCCATAATCCGGTGGAGTGGGGAGCAGGGCTCGACAAGGTGGTTGGAAGTCCTTTTGTATTAATAAGATTTTTTCCTCGAAGAAGTCCGCAATCCGGTTGCAGAGCTCTAAGGATGGTGGGATTTCTGGTTGTAAGACTCTTGGATGGGTAAATGACTTGACGATGGAGAATACCGTTTTTTGTTTTTGCTTGGCTGTATTGATGGCATTCATATAGAAGTTCTTCTTAGCTATTTTGATAGCATTGAGGTAGGTTTTCCTCTGCTGAATATATAGGCTTCTATCTATGGGGTCGTAAGTTTTACGCCAGCTACGTTCTCTTTTTTTACATAGTTGATGGAGTTTTGCTAGCTCAGGTGTGAACCAAGGGGAATTTATCTTCCCGTTTTTCCCCTTTCCCAGGGGACGGTTCGGTGGTGCCCGATCCTTGATCTTCTGTCGCATCCAAGTGTGAAAACATTTGGAGCCCTGGACAGCATCTCCAGGCATATTAGGGATGAGTGCATCAACAATGGGTTTGAGCTTAAAATTAGCCTCTACTCCTGTCCAGTTGACATGGTTCACTAAATTATGGATAAGTTTTACTGGTGGTTGAGACCGTGGAAACTTAATATGAAAGGGAATCAAGCAATGATCTGACCAGATTTGTGGAACGGGAGTCTGGATCTCCAAGAGGCGAAAGTTAGTGCATATTCCATCAAGGGTGTGACCGGCTTGATGGGTGGGCTGTGTAACTATTTGTTGGAGGTTGAAGATTTCTAGGGTTTGGAGAAAATTCAGTGTGTGTGTGTCAGATGTGGATTCTAATTGTAAATTAAAATCACCCAGAAGTGTAAAATGTGGGTAGCGGAGCAGAAGTTGTCCCAAGGAGTCACTAAGTGAATCAAGAAACACCGTAGCACTGCCTGGGGGGCGGTAAATCAAGCTTCCTGAAAAGGAGGAGGATTCATTTAACTTGATGGAGAAACCCAGTCCTTCTACTCCTTTTAGGGGAGCTAGATTGAAGGTGTGGCATTTTATGTGGTTTTTGAGCATCACCGCTACTCCTCCTCCCTTCCCCTTCAGTCTATCCTGTCGAAAGACAGTATAGCCAGGTGGAAGAGCAACGGTTAAGTCAGGGTTACTGTTCTCTGTCAGCCATGTCTCAGTTATGAAGAGACAGTCTAACTTTGAATCTACAATAAGATCGTTTATATCTTGACTATGGCAGCCCATAGAATGAGCGTTTATCAACCCCCCTTTAAAGTGCGAGGTGATAGCAATAGTATTATTGGGAGGGGTTTGTGTCTTAACTGGAGCCCAGGGCGAATACCAGTGACAAGACCTGCTTGAGAATGGTCCCCTGATTCTATCCATATCGATCTTGCAGGGACAGCCTGTAAGCATATTGAGGCTCTTAAGCTCGCTCACCTGGTATGGTCAGGAAGAATGGAATTGACCAGCCCTTCCTGCGCCTGGCGCGACCTTGGAGCTGAAAGGGCGCAGACGGGCTTTCCTTTGGCGCGCCTTAGGCGCGCCGCCGTCGCGCCCGCTGCGCCCGCCCCCTGAGCGGACGGGGACTGTTGTTCTTCATATACTGGTGGAGGAGGGCGGGAGGCGTCGCAAGACTGGAGCGCTACCCTTCTTCCACCCCAAGATGGCGGCCGTCCCTGTGTCCGATCGCGTCAGCTGCCAATCGCTGTGCGTGGACCAGGGTTCTAGGTGCTGCGAGGGCAGGGGTAAGGGTGGATTAAAAGGAAAGTGATTCTTCCCAAAAATACACAAAGAAATGAAAACAATTTTAACAGTTTTTAAAAAGTAGTCAGCCTAACCCCCGGCTTTCCGCCTCAGGGGAGAAGTGTAATGCACACTGAATTTGTGCGCGCGAAGTAGGAGGCCGATTTTGTACCTGGGAGGGCGGGAGGCGTCGCAAGACTGGAGCGCTACCCTTCTTCCACCCCAAGATGGCAGCCGTCCCTGTGTACTATCGCGTCAGCTGGCAATCGCTGTGCGTAGACCAGGGTTCTAGGTGCTGCGAGGGCAGGGGTAAGTGTGGATTAAAAGGAAAGTGATTCTTCTCAAAAATACACAAAGCAATAAAAACAATTTTAACAGTTTTTAAAAAGTAGTCAGCCTAACCCCCGGCTTTCCGCCTCAGGGGAGAAGTGTAATGCACACTGAATTTGTGCGCGCGAAGTAGGAGGCCGATTTTGTACCTGGGAGGGCGGGAGGCGTCGCAAGACTGGAGCGCTACCCTTCTTCCACCCCAAGATGGTGGCCGTCCCTGTGGCCGATCGCGTCAGCTGCCAATCGCTGTGCGTGGACCAGGGTTCTAGGTGCTGCGAGGGCAGGGGTAAGTGTGGATTAAAAGGAAAGTGATTCTTCCCAAAAAGACACAAAGCAATAAAAAATTTTTAACAGTTTTTAAAAAGTAGTCAGCCTAACCCCCGGCTTTCCGCCTCAGGGGAGAAGTTTAATGCACACTGAATTTGTGCGCGCGAAGTAGGAGGCCGATGTTGTACCTGGGAGGGCGGGAGGCGTCGCAAGACTGGAGCGCTACCCTTCTTCCACCCCAAGATGGCGGCTGTCCCTGTGTCCGATCGCGTCAACTGCCAATCGCTGTGCGTGGACCAGGGTTCTAGGTGCTGCGAGGGCAAGGGTAAATGTGGATTAAAAGGAAAGTGATTCTTCCCAAAAATACACAAAGCAATGAAAACAATTTTAACAGTTTTTAAAAAGTAGTCAGCCTAACCCCCGGTTTTCCGCCTCAGGGGAGAAATGTAATGCACACTGAATTTGTGCGCGCAAAGTAGGAGGCCGATTTTGTACCTGGGAGGGCGGGAGGCATCGCAAGACTGGAGCACTACCCTTCTTCCAACCCAAGATGGCGGCCGTCCCTGTGTCCGATCGCGTCAGCTGCCAATCGCTGTGTGTAGACCAGGGTTCTAGGTGCTGCGAGGGCAGGGGTAAGTGTGGATTAAAAGTAAAGTGATTCTTCTCAAAAATACACAAAGCAATAAACACAATTTTAACAGTTTTTAAAAAGCAGTCAGCCTAACCCCCGGCTTTCCGCCTCAGGGGAGAAGTGTAATGCACACTGAATTTGTGCGCGCGAAGTAGGAGGCCGATTTTGTACCTGGGAGGGCGGGAGGCGTCGCATGACTGGAGCGCTACCCTTCTTCCACCCCAAGATGGCGGCCGTCCCTGTGTCCGATCGCGTCAGCTGCCAATCGCTGTGCGTGGACCAGCGTTCTAGGTGCTGCGAGGGCAGGGGTAAGTGTGGATTAAAAGGAAAGTGATTCCTCCCAAAAATACACAAAGCAGTAAAAACAATTTTAACAGTTTTTAAAAAGTAGTCAGCCTAACCCCCGGCTTTCCGCCTCAGGGGAGAAGTGTAATGCACACTGAATTTGTGCGCGCGAAGTAGGAGGCCGATTTTGTACCTGGGAGGGCGGGAGGCGTCGCAAGACTGGAGCGCTACCCTTCTTCCACCCCAAGATGGTGGCCGTCCCTGTGTCCGATCGCGTCAGCTGCCAATCGCTGTGCGTGGACCAGGGTTCTAGATGCTGCGAGGGCAGGGGTAAGTGTGGATTAAAAGGAAAGTGATTCTTCCCAAAAATACACAAAGCAATAAAAACAATTTTAACAGTTTTTAAAAAGTAGTCAGCCTAACCCCCGGCTTTCCGCCTCAGGGGAGAAGTGTAATGCACACTGAATTTGTGCGCGCAAAGTAGGAGGCCGATTTTGTAC
This sequence comes from Lissotriton vulgaris, assembly GCF_964263255.1. NCBI lineage: Eukaryota > Metazoa > Chordata > Amphibia > Caudata > Salamandridae > Lissotriton > Lissotriton vulgaris. Next base: position 909,841,843 of record NC_141697.1, read on the forward strand.
CTGGGAGGGCGGGAGGCATCGCAAGACTGGAGCACTACCCTTCTTCCAACCCAAGATGGCGGCCGTCCCTGTGTCCGATCGTGTCAGCTGCCAATCGCTGTGTGTAGACCAGGGTTCTAGGTGCTGCGAGGGCAGGGGTAAGTGTGGATTAAAAGTAAAGTGATTCTTCTCAAAAATACACAAAGCAATAAAAACAATTTTAACAGTTTTTAAAAAGCAGTCAGCCTAACCCCCGGCTTTCCGCCTCAGGGGAGAAGTGTAATGCACACTGAATTTGTGCGCGCGAAGTAGGAGGCCGATTTTGTACCTGGGAGGGCGGGAGGCGTCGCATGACTGGAGCGCTACCCTTCTTCCACCCCAAGATGGCGGCCGTCCCTGTGTCCGATCGCGTCAGCTGCCAATCGCTGTGCGTGGACCAGCGTTCTAGGTGCTGCGAGGGCAGGGGTAAGTGTGGATTAAAAGGAAAGTGATTCCTCCCAAAAATACACACAGCAGTAAAAACAATTTTAACAGTTTTTAAAAAGTAGTCAGCCTAACCCCCGGCTTTCCGCCTCAGGGGAGAAGTGTAATGCACACTGAATTTGTGCGCGCAAAGTAGGAGGCCGATTTTGTACCTGGGAGGGCGGGAGGCATCGCAAGACTGGAGCACTACCCTTCTTCCAACCCAAGATGGCGGCCGTCCCTGTGTCCGATCGCGTCAGCTGCCAATCGCTGTGTGTAGACCAGGGTTCTAGGTGCTGCGAGGGCAGGGGTAAGTGTGGATTAAAAGTAAAGTGATTCTTCTCAAAAATACACAAAGCAATAAAAACAATTTTAACAGTTTTTAAAAAGCAGTCAGCCTAACCCCCGGCTTTCCGCCTCAGGGGAGAAGTGTAATGCACACTGAATTTGTGCGCTTGAAGTAGGAGGCCGATTTTGTACCTGGGAGGGCGGGAGGCGTCGCATGACTGGAGCGCTACCCTTCTTCCACCCCAAGATGGCGGCCGTCCCTATGTCCGATCGCGTCAGCTGCCAATCGCTGTGCGTGGACCAGCGTTCTAGGTGCTGCGAGGGCAGGGGTAAGTGTGGATTAAAAGGAAAGTGATTCCTCCCAAAAATACACAAAGCAGTAAAAACAATTTTAACAGTTTTTAAAAAGTAGTCAGCCTAACCCCCGGCTTTCCGCCTCAGGGGAGAAGTGTAATGCACACTGAATTTGTGCGCGTGAAGTAGGAGGCCGATTTTGTACCTGGGAGGGCGGGAGGCGTTGCAAGACTGGAGCGCTACCCTTCTACCACCCCAAGATGGCGGCCATCCCTGTGTCCGATCGCGTCAGCTGCCAATCGCTGTGCGTGGACCAGGGTTCTAGGTGCTGCGAGGGCAGGGGTAAGTGTGGATTAAAAGGAAAGTGATTCTGCCCAAAAATACACAAAGCAATAAAAACTATTTTAACAGTTTTTAAAAAGTTGTCAGCCTAACCCCCGGCTTTCCGCCTCAGGGGAGAAGTGTAATGCACACTGAATTTGTGCGCGCGAAGTAGGAGGCCGATTTTGTACCTGGGAGGGCGGGAGGAGTCGCAAGACTGGAGCGCTACCCTTCTTCCACCCCAAGATGGCAGCCGTCCCTGTGTCCGATCGCGTCAGCTGGCAATCGCTGTGCGTAGACCAGGGTTCTAGGTGCTGCGAGGGCAGGGGTAAGTGTGGATTAAAAGGAAAGTGATTCTTCCCAAAAATACACAAAGCAATAAAAACAATTTTAACAGTTTTTAAAAAGTAGTCAGCCTAACCCCCGGCTTTCCACCTCAGGGGAGAAGTGTAATGCACACTGAATTTGTGCGCGCGAAGTAGGAGGCCGATTTTGTACCTGGGAGGGCGGGAGGCGTCGCAAGACTGGAGCGCTACCCTTCTTCCACCCCAAGATGGTGGCCGTCCCTGTGTCCGATTGCGTCAGCTGCCAATCGCTGTGCGTGGACCAGGGTTCTAGGTGCTGCGAGGGCAGGGGTAAGTGTGGATTAAAAGGAAAGTGATTCTTCCCAAAAATACACAAAGCAATAAAAACAATTTTAACAGTTTTTAAAAAGTAGTCAGCCTAACCCCCGGCTTTCCGCCTCAGGGGAGAAGTTTAATGCACACTGAATTTGTGCGCGCGAAGTAGGAGGCCGATGTTGTACCTGGGAGGGCGGGAGGCGTCGCAAGACTGGAGCGCTACCCTTCTTCCACCCCAAGATGGCGGCTGTCCCTGTGTCCGATCGCGTCAACTGCCAATCGCTGTGCGTGGACCAGGGTTCTAGGTGCTGCGAGCGCAAGGGTAAATGTGGATTAAAAGGAAAGTGATTCTTACCAAAAATACACAAAGCAATGAAAACAATTTTAACAGTTTTTAAAAAGTAGTCAGCCTAACCCCCGGCTTTCCGCCTCAGGGGAGAAATGTAATGCACTGAATTTGTGCGCGCGAAGTAGGAGGCCGATTTTGTACCTGGGAGGGCGGGAGGAGTCGCAAGACTGGAGCGCTACCCTTCTTCCACCCCAAGATGGCAGCCGTCCCTGTGTCCGATCGCGTCAGCTGGCAATCGCTGTGCGTAGACCAGGGTTCTAGGTGCTGCGAGGGCAGGGGTAAGTGTGGATTAAAAGTAAAGTGATTCTTCTCAAAAATACACAAAGCAATAAAAACAATTTTAACAGTTTTTAAAAAGTAGTCAGCCTAACCCCCGGCTTTCCGCCTCAGGGGAGAAGTGTAATGCACACTGAATTTGTGCGCGCGAAGTAGGAGGCCGAATTTGTACCTGGGAGGGCGGGAGGCGTCGCATGACTGGAGCGCTACCCTTCTTCCACCCCAAGATGGCGGCCGTCCCTGTGTCCGATCGCGTCAGCTGCCAATCACTGTGCGTGGACCAGCGTTCTGGGTGCTGCGAGGGCAGGGGTAAGTGTGGATTAAAAGGAAAGTGATTCTTCCCAAAAATACACAAAGCAGTAAAAACAATTTTAACAGTTTTTAAAAAGTAGTCAGCCTAACCCCCGGCTTTCCGCCTCAGGGGAGAAGTGTAATGCACACTGAATTTGTGCGCGTGAAGTAGGAGTCCGATTTTGTACCTGGGAGGGCGGGAGGCGTTGCAAGACTGGAGCGCTACCCTTCTACCACCCCAAGATGGCGGCCGTCCCTGTGTCCGATCGCGTCAGCTGCCAATCGCTGTGCGTGGACCAGGGTTCTAGGTGCTGCGAGGGCAGGGGTAAGTGTGGATTAAAAGGAAAGTGATTCTGCCCAAAAATACACAAAGCAATAAAAACTATTTTAACAGTTTTTAAAAAGTTGTCAGCCTAACCCCCGGCTTTCCGCCTCAGGGGAGAAGTGTAATGCACACTGAATTTGTGCGCGCGAAGTAGGAGGCCGATTTTGTACCTGGGAGGGCGGGAGGAGTCGCAAGACTGGAGCGCTACCCTTCTTCCACCCCAAGATGGCAGCCGTCCCTGTGTCCGATCGCGTCAGCTGGCAATCGCTGTGCGTAGACCAGGGTTCTAGGTGCTGCGAGGGCAGGGGTAAGTGTGGATTAAAAGGAAAGTGATTCTTCCCAAAAATACACAAAGCAATAAAAACAATTTTAACAGTTTTTAAAAAGTAGTCAGCCTAACCCCCGGCTTTCCGCCTCAGGGGAGAAGTGTAATGCACACTGAATTTGTGCGCGCGAAGTAGGAGGCCGATTTTGTACCTGGGAGGGCGGGAGGCGTCGCAAGACTGGAGCGCTACCCTTCTTCCACCCCAAGATGGTGGCCGTCCCTGTGTCCGATCGCGTCAGCTGCCAATCGCTGTGCGTGGACCAGGGTTCTAGGTGCTGCGAGGGCAGGGGTAAGTGTGGATTAAAAGGAAAGTGATTCTTCCCAAAAATACACAAAGCAATAAAAACAATTTTAACAATTTTTAAAAAGTAGTCAGCCTAACCCCCGGCTTTCCGCCTCAGGGGAGAAGTTTAATGCACACTGAATTTGTGCGCGCGAAGTAGGAGGCCGATGTTGTACCTGGGAGGGCGGGGGGCGTCGCAAGACTGGAGCGCTACCCTTCTTCCACCCCAAGATGGCGGCTGTCCCTGTGTCCGATCGCGTCAACTGCCAATCGCTGTGCGTGGACCAGGGTTCTAGGTGCTGCGAGGGCAAGGGTAAATGTGGATTAAAAGGAAAGTGATTCTTACCAAAAATACACAAAGCAATGAAAACAATTTTAACAGTTTTTAAAAAGTAGTCAGCCTAACCCCCGGCTTTCCGCCTCAGGGGAGAAGTGTAATGCACACTGAATTTGTGCACGCAAAGTAGGAGGCCGATTTTGTACCTGGGAGGGCGGGAGGCGTCGCAAGACTGGAGCACTACCCTTCTTCCAACCCAAGATGGCGGCCGTCCCTATGTCTGATCGCGTCAGCTGCCAATCGCTGTGTGTAGACCAGGGTTCTAGGTGCTGCGAGGGCAGGGGTAAGTGTGGATTAAAAGTAAAGTGATTCTTCTCAAAAATACACAAAGCAATAAAAACAATTTTAACAGTTTTTAAAAAGTAGTCAGCCTAACCCCCGGCTTTCCGCCTCAGGGGAGAAGTGTAATGCACACTGAATTTGTGTGCGCGAAGTAGGAGGCCGATTTTGTACCTGGGAGGGCGGGAGGCGTCGCAAGACTGGAGCGCTACCCTTCTTCCACCCCAAGATGGTGGCCGTCCCTGTGTCCGATCGCGTCAGCTGCCAATCGCTGTGCGTGGACCAGGGTTCTAGGTGCTGCGAGGGCAGGGGTAAGTGTGGATTAAAAGGAAAGTGATTCTTCCCAAAAATACACAAAGCAATAAAAACAATTTTAACAGTTTTTAAAAAGTAGTCAGCCTAACCCCCGGCTTTCCGCCTCAGGGGAGAAGTTTAATGCACACTGAATTTGTGCGCGCGAAGTAGGAGGCCGATGTTGTACCTGGGAGGGCGGGAGGCGTCGCAAGACTGGAGCGCTACCCTTCTTCCACCCCAAGATGGCGGCTGTCCCTGTGTCCGGTCGCGTCAACTGCCAATCGCTGTGCGTGGACCAGGGTTCTAGGTGCTGCGAGGGCAAGGGTAAGTGTGGATTAAAAGGAAAGTGATTCTTCCCAAAAATACACAAAGCAATGAAAACAATTTTAACAGTTTTTATAAAAGTAGTCAGCCTAACCCCCGGCTTTCCGCCTCAGGGGAGAAGTGTAATGCACACTGAATTTGTGCGCGCAAAGTAGGAGGCCGATTTTGTACCTGGGAGGGCGGGAGGCGTCGCAAGACTGGAGCACTACCCTTCTTCCAACCCAAGATGGCGGCCGTCCCTGTGTCCGATCGCGTCAGCTGCCAATCGCTGTGTGTAGACCAGGGTTCTAGGTGCTGCGAGGGCAGGGGTAAGTGTGGATTAAAAGTAAAGTGATTCTTCTCAAAAATACACAAAGCAATAAAAACTATTTTAACAGTTTTTAAAAAGTAGTCAGCCTAACCCCCGGCTTTCCGCCTCAGGGGAGAAGTGTAATGGACACTGAATTTGTGCGCGCGAAGTAGGAGGCCGATTTTGTACCTGGGAGGGCGGGAGGCGTCGCATGACTGGAGCGCTACCCTTCTTCCACCCCAAGATGGCGGCCGTCCCTGTGTCCGATCGCGTCAGCTGCCAATCGCTGTGCGTGGACCAGCGTTCTAGGTGCTGCGAGGGCAGGGGTAAGTGTGGATTAAAAGGAAAGTGATTCTTCCCAAAAATACACAAAGCAGTAAAAACAATTTTAACAGTTTTTAAAAAGTAGTCAGCCTAACCCCCGGCTTTCCGCCTCAGGGGAGAAGTGTAATGCACACTGAATTTGTGCGCGTGAAGTAGGAGGCCGATTTTGTACCTGGGAGGGCGGGAGGCGTTGCAAGACTGGAGCGCTACCCTTCTACCACCCCAAGATGGCGGCCGTCCCTGTGTCCGATCGCGTCAGCTGCCAATCGCTGTGCGTGGACCAGGGTTCTAGGTGCTGCGAGGGCAGGGGTAAGTGTGGATTAAAAGGAAAGTGATTCTGCCCAAAAATACACAAAGCAATAAAAACTATTTTAACAGTTTTTAAAAAGTTGTCAGCCTAACCCCCGGCTTTCCGCCTGAGGGGAGAAGTGTAATGCACACTGAATTTGTGCGCGCAAAGTAGGAGGCTGATTTTGTACCTGGGAGGACGGGAGGCGTCGCAAGACTGGAGCGCTACCCTTCTTCCACCCCAAGATGGCGGCCGTCCCTGTGTCCGATCGCGTCAGCTGCCAATCGCTGTGCGTGGACCAGGGTTCTAGGTGCTGCGAGGGCAGGGGTAAGTGTGGATTAAAAGGAAAGTGATTCTTCCCAAAAATACACAAAGCAATAAAAACTATTTTAACAGTTTTTAAAACGTAGTCAGCCTAACTCCCGGCTTTCCGCCTCAGGGGAGAAGTGTAATGCACACTGAATTTGTGCGCGCGAAGTAGGAGGCTGATTTTGTACCTGGGAGGACGGGAGGCGTCGCAAGACTGGAGCGCTACCCTTCTTCCACCCCAAGATGGCGGCCGTCCCTGTGTCCGATCGCGTCAGCTGCCAATCGCTGTGCGTGGACCAGGGTTCTAGGTGCTGCGAGGGCAGGGGTAAGTGTGGATTAAAAGGAAAGTGATTCTTCCCAAAAATACACAAAGCAATAAAAACAATTTTAACAGTTTTTAAAAAGTAGTCAGCCTAACACCCGGCTTTCCGCATCAGGGGAGAAGTGTAATGCACACTGAATTTGTGCGCGCGAAGTAGGAGGCCGATTTTGTACCTGGGAGGGCGGGAGGCGTCGCAAGACTGGAGCGCTACCCTTCTTCCACCCCAAGATGGTGGCCGTCCCTGTGTCCGATCGCGTCAGCTGCCAATCGCTGTGCGTGGACCAGGGTTCTAGGTGCTGCGAGGGCAGGGGTAAGTGTGGATTAAAAGGAAAGTGATTCTTCCCAAAAATACACAAAGCAATAAAAACAATTTTAACAATTTTTAAAAAGTAGTCAGCCTAACCCCCGGCTTTCCGCCTCAGGGGAGAAGTTTAATGCACACTGAATTTGTGCGCGCGAAGTAGGAGGCCGATGTTGTACCTGGGAGGGCGGGAGGCGTCGCAAGACTGGAGCGCTACCCTTCTTCCACCCCAAGATGGCGGCTGTCCCTGTGTCCGATCGCGTCAACTGCCAATCGCTGTGCGTGGACCAGGGTTCTAGGTGCTGCGAGGGCAAGGGTAAATGTGGATTAAAAGGAAAGTGATTCTTACCAAAAATACACAAAGCAATGAAAACAATTTTAACAGTTTTTAAAAAGTAGTCAGCCTAACCCCCGGCTTTCCGCCTCAGGGGAGAAGTGTAATGCACACTGAATTTGTGCACGCAAAGTAGGAGGCCGATTTTGTACCTGGGAGGGCGGGAGGCGTCGCAAGACTGGAGCACTACCCTTCTTCCAACCCAAGATGGCGGCCGTCCCTGTGTCTGATCGCGTCAGCTGCCAATCGCTGTGTGTAGACCAGGGTTCTAGGTGCTGCGAGGGCAGGGGTAAGTGTGGATTAAAAGTAAAGTGATTCTTCTCAAAAATACACAAAGCAATAAAAACAATTTTAACAGTTTTTAAAAAGTAGTCAGCCTAACCCCCGGCTTTCCGCCTCAGGGGAGAAGTGTAATGCACACTGAATTTGTGTGTGCGAAGTAGGAGGCCGATTTTGTACCTGGGAGGGCGGGAGGCGTCGCAAGACTGGAGCGCTACCCTTCTTCCACCCCAAGATGGTGGCCGTCCCTGTGTCCGATCGCGTCAGCTGCCAATCGCTTGCGTGGACCAGGGTTCTAGGTGCTGCGAGGGCAGGGGTAAGTGTGGATTAAAAGGAAAGTGATTCTTCCCAAAAATACACAAAGCAATAAAAACAATTTTAACAGTTTTTAAAAAGTAGTCAGCCTAACCCCCGGCTTTCCGCCTCAGGGGAGAAGTTTAATGCACACTGAATTTGTGCGCGCGAAGTAGGAGGCCGATGTTGTACCTGGGAGGGCGGGAGGCGTCGCAAGACTGGAGCGCTACCCTTCTTCCACCCCAAGATGGCGGCTGTCCCTGTGTCCGGTCGCGTCAACTGCCAATCGCTGTGCGTGGACCAGGGTTCTAGGTGCTGCGAGGGCAAGGGTAAGTGTGGATTAAAAGGAAAGTGATTCTTCCCAAAAATACACAAAGCAATGAAAACAATTTTAACAGTTTTTATAAAAGTAGTCAGCCTAACCCCCGGCTTTCCGCCTCAGGGGAGAAGTGTAATGCACACTGAATTTGTGCGCGCAAAGTAGGAGGCCGATTTTGTACCTGGGAGGGCGGGAGGCGTCGCAAGGCTGGAGCACTACCCTTCTTCCAACCCAAGATGGCGGCCGTCCCTGTGTCCGATCGCGTCAGCTGCCAATCGCTGTGTGTAGACCAGGGTTCTAGGTGCTGCGAGGGCAGGGGTAAGTGTGGATTAAAAGTAAAGTGATTCTTCTCAAAAATACACAAAGCAATAAAAACTATTTTAACAGTTTTTAAAAAGTAGTCAGCCTAACCCCCGGCTTTCCGCCTCAGGGGAGAAGTGTAATGGACACTGAATTTGTGCGCGCGAAGTAGGAGGCCGATTTTGTACCTGGGAGGGCGGGAGGCGTCGCATGACTGGAGCGCTACCCTTCTTCCACCCCAAGATGGCGGCCGTCCCTGTGTCCGATCGCGTCAGCTGCCAATCGCTGTGCGTGGACCAGCGTTCTAGGTGCTGCGAGGGCAGGGGTAAGTGTGGATTAAAAGGAAAGTGATTCTTCCCAAAAATACACAAAGCAGTAAAAACAATTTTAACAGTTTTTAAAAAGTAGTCAGCCTAACCCCCGGCTTTCCGCCTCAGGGGAGAAGTGTAATGCACACTGAATTTGTGCGCGTGAAGTAGGAGGCCGATTTTGTACCTGGGAGGGCGGGAGGCGTTGCAAGACTGGAGCGCTACCCTTCTACCACCCCAAGATGGCGGCCGTCCCTGTGTCCGATCGCGTCAGCTGCCAATCGCTGTGCGTGGACCAGGGTTCTAGGTGCTGCGAGGGCAGGGGTAAGTGTGGATTAAAAGGAAAGTGATTCTGCCCAAAAATACACAAAGCAATAAAAACTATTTTAACAGTTTTTAAAAAGTTGTCAGCCTAACCCCCGGCTTTCCGCCTGAGGGGAGAAGTGTAATGCACACTGAATTTGTGCGCGCAAAGTAGGAGGCTGATTTTGTACCTGGGAGGACGGGAGGCGTCGCAAGACTGGAGCGCTACCCTTCTTCCACCCCAAGATGGCGGCCGTCCCTGTGTCCGATCGCGTCAGCTGCCAATCGCTGTGCGTGGACCAGGGTTCTAGGTGCTGCGAGGGCAGGGGTAAGTGTGGATTAAAAGGAAAGTGATTCTTCCCAAAAATACACAAAGCAATAAAAACTATTTTAACAGTTTTTAAAACGTAGTCAGCCTAACTCCCGGCTTTCCGCCTCAGGGGAGAAGTGTAATGCACACTGAATTTGTGCGCGCGAAGTAGGAGGCTGATTTTGTACCTGGGAGGACGGGAGGCGTCGCAAGACTGGAGCGCTACCCTTCTTCCACCCCAAGATGGCGGCCGTCCCTGTGTCCGATCGCGTCAGCTGCCAATCGCTGTGCGTGGACCAGGGTTCTAGGTGCTGCGAGGGCAGGGGTAAGTGTGGATTAAAAGGAAAGTGATTCTTCCCAAAAATACACAAAGCAATAAAAACAATTTTAACAGTTTTTAAAAAGTAGTCAGCCTAACACCCGGCTTTCCGCATCAGGGGAGAAGTGTAATGCACACTGAATTTGTGCGCGCGAAGTAGGAGGCCCATTTTGTACCTGGGAGGGCGGGAGGCGTCGCAAGACTGGAGCGCTACCCTTCTTCCACCCCAAGATGGCGGCCGTCCCTGTGTCCGATCGCATCAGCTGCCAATCGCTGTGCGTGGACCAGGGTTCTAGGTGCTGCGAGGGCAGGGGTAAGTGTGGATTAAAAGGAAAGTGATTCTTCCCAAAAATACACAAAGCAATAAAAACAATTTTAACAGTTTTTAAAAAGTAGTCAGCCTAACCCCCGGCTCTCCCCCTCAGGGGAGAAGTGTAATGCACACTGAATTGTGTGGGGGCTCTGTGTGTATGGGGGGGCTCTGTGTGTGTGGGTGGGCTCTGTGTGTGTGTGGGTGGGCTCTGTGTGTGTGTGAAGGGGCTCTGTGTGTGGGGGGGGGCTCTGTGTGTTTGTGGGGGGGCTCTGTGTGGGGGGGTCTGTGTGTGTGTGGGGGGGCTCTGTGTGTGTGGGGTGGGCTCTGTGTGTGTGTGGGGGGCTATGTGTGTGGGGGGCTCTGTGTGTGCGGGGGGGCTCTGTTGGGGGGGCTCTGTGTGTGTGGCTCTCTGTGTGTGTGTGGGTGCAAATGCAATAGGTCTCGCATTTGCGAGAGATTAAGCTATTGACATTGTAATTGACAATGCTATTTATTTATCTGTTTTCAAAACCAACACATAAATAAAAATGTTGTCATTTACAATGCCAATAGCTCAAACTTTGGCAAAGGCAAGACCGTTGCATTGTAAATGCTTGTTTTTTTCTCCCTCTCAGCTGTTCCGCTTGGGAAGTGCAGAGCGGAGAACATCGATGGTGAGCGAGAGGGAAACCAAGACCGGGAACACGCTTGAGGAGCTGCCGGGCTGCCGCATATTAGACGCTGCGAGGAAGTGGAAGCGGGGAGCTCCTAGTGCCCTCGGGGGAGTCTCTCGAGATAGCACTATACCGGCACTGGCAGCGGCGGCTCCCTTATCTGGCGGCAGTAAGGTAAGAGAGGGAAAGGTGCCTGGGGGGAGCGAGAGCGACAAGAGTTCACAATCACCCTGTAACTGTTTATTCAGCTCCTCTAATTGCGACCATCTTTGCGGGCATTGGACCCCAGGGGGCAGAGCGTCGGACTGGGGGATTACTTTGGGGGCCTTTAAAGCGACAAAACACAACCTGTGATTATAAAAGGCACATTAATAGTCTGCAGTGTATGGAGATTAGGGGAGAGCCTGAGCTGGACTGCAGTCTTTCAAAAACCAAAGCTGCTATCTCCCCTAAAACAGCGGTTGGGCGATACACATTACGTAATAGAGCCCTGGCTAACCTCCCAGTTCAGCCCAAATCAAGAGAGGGTCTGCCACCAATTGTGGAAGTGAAAGCTGGGAACAGGCAGACAAGAGAAACCAACAACTCACAAGAGATACAGCAGGATACCCCAGGCAAGGGAAGGCAAAAAAGCAAAAAACAAAAGAAAGCTTGTTTTTCTGCAAAATTAAAAATAACCCCATCATTGAAATCTTATTATAAGATTTGTAGCACCTCTTCTACCTCTACCTCCACTCCGGGCCCTAAACAAAGCATGGCCGCCAAGGGAGCCTCGGTTTCGGCCACTCTTGCCCCTCCTGCTCCTATCCTAAACTCCAGCGGCTCGGTTAGCGAGGCAAGTGATTTGTCCCCCTCTAGCTTTCCTCCAGAAATGTAAGTCCTTGTGGGGCGGGGGGGGGGGGGGGGAGTGGCAGCACTAAAGAGCCAAATGAAAGTGCAAGCGCAAGCTACCGGGTTATCGGCTACCTCTTTAACTACTCATTCCGATACTCCTGACATCCCAGATACCCAGGAAAATCTTCCTAGTGTATCTCTGCCGCCCCATACATCGACCCCTGGGACGCTAGCAGATATCCTGCTGAGTCTACGTGATGACATAGGCAGGAGATTTGACGACATTGGCAGGAGAGTCACAACTTCGGAGGCTAATCAAGAGGATATTCAGACCTCATGTGATCTCTTATCATCAAAGGTCGAGGAAGTTTCACTGAGGACTGACGCACTAGAAGCTGAGATACCAAAAATAAAGGAATCCATAAATGCCTCCTCCCTCACGATGAATAAGTTGATCCAGCAGAATCAGGAGCTACATGATGATATTGAACGGCTTGAGAACCATTCCAGAAAAAATTATTTGAAATTATTGAATGTTCCGGAGGACATTGAGGGGAGTGATATTAAGAACTTCGTAGTCTCTCTCTTAAAGACACATATACTCAAATGCTCAGACGAAGATCTGGATTTGTCAGTTGACATTCAAAGGGTCCATCGTGATCCGTACAGAAGATCCCCTGGAAAAGACCGCCCTAGGAAAATACTTGATAATTTCCTAACTTATTCTCTCAAAGAGAGGATCCTATCCCTCGCCCTAAAAGCATGTCAACTGAAATGTAACTTACCCCCACCCCATTCTCTTTCTCTATTCGGTCAGATGTGTCCCATCGAACAGCCACGAGACAGTGGGAACTGGGCAAAAGGATGGCCATATTGAATCAACTAGGTGCCAAGACCCAATTTAAATTTCCTGCATCTCTACGTATTATGTGGGATAACCATATGTACAACATGCACCACTTGAAGGAGGTGGATTCCCTGATAGACAAGATCAGAAAGAGAGGAGGTGGTGAGGAGGATACAAATTATGGCAGTGGGGGAGGAGCTGTTAGCAAAGTATAGCAAAGTATAAACCAAAAATTAACGTGATGCAGTATATAGATCCCTGTTAGAGTAAATTAACTTCCTACTTGAAGGAGTGAAGAGGTGTAGAGCAGAGGCTTGCACCACTTAGCGTTTTGTATATCATATTTTCTTTCATTTCTTTCCTTTTTCTTTTTTTCTTTCTTCTTCATTGTAAATAGCCACACACCGGGGGGGGGGGAGCTCCGACCGAGGGTGTATGCCCAAGAGGAAGGGAGGGTTCCCCAGGGGCGTAGCGGGTCAGGGGGGTCACAGCGGGTTAGAGGGGTGGGAAAGGTGGGGGGTGCACAGGTCGGGTTGCAGTGGGAAAAAATAAAAAAAATGTCCTCATATCCTGTTTCATCAATATTGAATATGTCAGCCCAGGTCATCAGATTTAGGAGGGAGAAGGGGTCGGCAGAGAAAAATGACTAGTATAAAGATAAAGTTTCTTTCTTGGAATGTCAATGGGTTGCGGTGCAGTAGAAGACAGCGGCTGCTTATGAAATACCTTGAACAGTCGGCAGCACAGGTATTTCTTATACAGGAAATACACCTAAGCTACTCAGAGACTAAAGATGTCTTTGGTAAATATAAATGGATAGAGCACTTTCTTTGCTCTCAACATACGACGCATAATAAGGGGGGTCGCTGTCCTGATAAGAAAGGGAGTTAATAGTACCATCAAATCTGTCTTAGCTGACTGTTCTGGTAGGTGGATCCAGGTGCGGGCAGTTTTGGGGGGGACTGAAGTCACTCTAGTATCCTACTATGGCCTCAATCTAGACGATCCCACTTGTCTACTTAAGGTTTAGGCCAACTTGACAGAGGTTACAACTTCTGTAATAGTCGGGGGTGATTTTTATGTACTTCTCAACCCTGCTCGAGACAGATCAAATCACAGCATACATTTACATACATACATACATACAGCAAATATGTGGCAGCTCCGCATACACGGCGAGCAATGATCAATATGATCCACGATCTCGGCTTGGGGGACATTTGGGAAGCCAAAGGGGAACAGGATCTAGGTTCACCTATTTCAGCAAAAAGCATGGCCATTTTTCAAGAATAGACTATATCCTCACTGACAGAGTGGGCTTGGAAAACGTGGTGGATATCTCTATCCTTCCATATATCCTTTCAAATCATGCCCCTATAACATTTCTATATATGGGAAGTATAGCTAAACCCCCTTCTCGGTGGACGTTAAATAGAATCATGTTGCTAAACCAGGAGCTAATCAGTAACATTAAGGAATCTACTGCCAGGTTTTTTCTAGACAACGTAGGGTCAACATCCCCGGACTACGTATGGGATGCCTTTAAGCCCTATATACGCGGGGTATTTCATAGACTGATATCCTCTAAAAACAGGAAAGATAGGTTGGAATTCCAAACAAGCATTGGAAATGCAATAGGTCTCGCATTAGGAAAGTTTGAGCTATTGGTATTGTAAATGACACTTTTTTAATTTATGTGTTGGTTTTGAAAGTAGCAAAATTAATAGCTTTGTCAGTTACAATATCAATAGTTTTAACTTTTGCAAATGTGACACCTATAGCATTTGTAATGCAATGTGTGTTGTATTTACGTGACTTAGATGTATTGATATTACAAATAACAATGGCTTTTAATTTTGTAAATAATTAATACTTAAATAAAAGTTATTGTAATTTATAATGGCAATAGCTTAAACGTTTGTAAATAACTTTTGTGAAGATTATGTTCAGTGTATGTTATTGTGACGAAAATCCGAGAACATTGCATTTGCACCTACAAACACACAGAGCCACACACATATAGATGTGGTGGTGGTGGATCTGGGGGATATTGTGGTGGTGGAGATGGTGGATGTGGTGGTGATGGTGGTGGATGTGGGGGTGGATGTGGTGGTGGATGTGTTGGTGGTGTTGGAGGTGGTGGATGTGGTGGTGATGTGGTGGATGTGGTGGTGATGTGGTGGATGTGGTGGTGGTGGATGTGGTGGTGATGTGGTGGATGTGGTGGTGGTGGTGGATGTGGCGGTTGTGGATGTGGTGAAAGTGGTGGTGGATGTGGTGGTGGAAGTGATGGTGGTGGAAGTGATGGTGGTGGGTGTGGTGGATGTGGTGGTGGATGTGGTGGTGGATGTGGTGGTGGATGTGGTGGTGGTGGTGGATGTGGTGGTGGTGGTGGATGTGGTGGTGGTGGATGTAGTGGTGGTGGTGGATGTGGCGGTGGTGGATGTGGTGGTGGTGGATGTGGTGGTGGATGTGGCAGTGGTTTTCATGGTGGATGTGGAGGTGATGGTGGATGTGGTGGTGGTGGATGTGGTGGTGGTGGTGGATGTGATGGTGGATGTGATGGTGGATGTGGTGGTGGATGTGGTGGTGGATGCGGTGGATGCGGTGGTGGTGGTAGTGGTGGATGGGGTGGTGGTTGTAGTGGATGTGGTGGTGGATGTAGTGGTGGTGGATGTGGTGGTGGTGGTGCATGCGGTGGTGGTGGATGCGGTGGTGGTGGATGTGGTGGTGGTGGATGTGGTGGTGGTGGATGTGGTGGTGGATGTGGCGGTGGATGTCATGGTGGATGTGGAGGTGATGGTGGATGTGGTGGTGGTGGATGTGATGGTGGATGTGGTGGTGATGGTGGATGTGGTGGTGATGTGGTAGTGATGTGGTGGTGATGTGGTGGTGGTGGTGGATGTGGTGGTTGTGGATGTGGTGAAAGTGGTGGTGGATGTGGTGGTGGAAGTGATGGTGGTGGGTGTGGTGGATGAGGTGGTGGATGAGGTGGTGGATGTGGTGGTGGATGTGGTGGTGGATGCGGTGGTGGATGTGGTGGTGGTGGTGGTGGTGGATGCGGTGGATGTGGTGGTGGATGTGGTGGTGGATGTCATGGTGGATGTGGATGTGATGGTGGATGTGGATGTGGTGGTGGATGCTGTGGTGGATGTGATGGTGGATGTGGTGGTGATGGTGGATGTGGTGGTGGATGTGGTGGTGGATGCGGTGGTGGATGCGGTGGATGTGGTGGTGGTGGATGTGGTGGATGCGGTGGTGGTGGTGGATACGGTGGTGGTGGTGGATGGGGTGGTGGTTGTAGTGGATGTGGTGGTGGATGTAGTGGTGGTGGATGTGGCGGTGGATGTCATGGTGGATGTGGAGGTGATGGTGCGTATCGAATAGCGAGACCTAAAAACACTCAGTAACCGATAGATGAACAAGCACTGGCGTTGCCAATAGGTCTCGCAGTAGGAAAGTTGGAGCTATTGGTTTTGTGAGTGGCATTGCGTGTGTGAGTGGCGTTGCGTGTGTGAGTGGCGTTGCGTGTGTGAGTGGCGTTGCGTGTGTGAGTGGCGTTGCGTGTGTGAGTGGCGTTGCGTGTGTGAGTGGCGTTGCGTGTGTGAGTGGCGTTGCGTGTGTGAGTGGCATTGCGTGTGTGAGTGGCATTGCGTGTGTGAGTGGCGTAGTGTGTGTGAGTGGCATTGTGTGTGTGAGTGGCGTAGTGTGTGTGAGTGGCGTTGCGTGTGTGAGTGGCGTTGCGTGTGTGAGTGGCGTTGCGTGTGTGAGTGGCGTTGCGTGTGTGAGTGGCGTTGCGTGGGTGAGTTGTGTTGCGTGTGTGAGTGGTGTTGCTTGGGTGAGTGGCGTTGCGTGGATGAGTGGCATTGCGTGGATGAGTGGGGTTGCGTGGATGAGTATGAGTGGGGTTGCGTGGATGAGTGGCGTTGCGTGTGTGAGTGGTGTTGCTTGGGTGAGTGGCGTTGCGTGGTTGAGTGTGGTGTTGCGTGGATGATAGTGGGCTTGCGTGGGTGTGAGTGGCGTTGTGTGTCTGTAAGTGTTGCTGTGTGGGTGAAAGTGGCACAGAGCCTTTGATGTGACATTTCAGGTGCAGAGCATGAGATTGATGCAAGGAGCAGGCATGGGAAACAAAACCTTCCTGATGTGAGAGACGATAACGGGTGCATATGTATAGGAGGAGAATACAGGTATATGGCATGTGAAGATATCAGGTGGAAAGATTGGGTAGGGAAGATAATAGGTTCAGGGCTTGCAAGGCATGAGTAGAGTAAAGCATGACAAAATGGTGCAAGGCATGAAAAGAAACTAATGCCAGGTGTGGAAATTGAGGAGTAAAAATAACGATACGGCATGAGATGCCCAGCAAGAGAATATAAAATGTGTGCCAAATTCAGGTGGCATGGGTAGGTAATGTAGTTCAAGCAACTGTGATATAAGTGACATCACAGGCTTTGGTGTGCAAGGCTAGCGAAGGGCCGTCACTGATGTAAGGCTTAGGAAGAGAACATAAAACGTCGAAAACAAGGACAGCGAAGAAGATAGCTGTCTGACCATAGCTGATCCGAAAGTAGCCTTGTTTGCTATGATTACAAGTGCAAAGAATGTCCCGAGAAGGTAGGGAGTGCAAGGCATGATACAGGAAATTATGTGTGCCTTAAACCATGGTAATGTAAGCAAACTGATACAAGTTGATCGGCCGGGAAGTGGCCAGGAAACACAAGTACGGCCGGCCACATAATTAGGGGAGGAAAAGCCGCACAGCACACGCTGGGAGAAGCCCTTTGATGTGCTGTGCGGCCGCGATGCGCGCTCTGTGCTGGGGGAGGGCCATTAGGAACAGGAACAGATGGCCATGAAAGTGTATGGGCCAAATGCGCGTGCCTGTACGTGCACTCGAAGAAAACGCCACGGAAAAAAGCGGTGGTTTGACTATCCGATGGAGCACATGAATTCTCCCCCATTTCCCATTGCTTCATTGTTTTGTTTCAAATATTTACGCACAAACAAGAACCAAAAAAAAAAACGAGGTCATTGAAACCAAAGCGGTCATTCGTCTGCAGGTGATCAGATGACTCAAGGGATCTGTTTTTCATTTGTGGCTCTTTTTGACTGTTATTCAAAGAGACTGGCTCTTTCTGTGCAGTTGGCTCGGCGCTTCGTACATCTGCAGTTCAGAACAAGAACAAGTCGGGTTGGGGCGGGAGAGTGAGAGAGTGGGAGGGAAGAGCTGGAAAAGCCCAGGCTCGGCAGTGCAGCATGGCTGTGATTGCGTGGAGAGAGAGGGGAGGTGCTGGTGTGGGAGGGGGAGGCTGTGATTGCGTGGAGAGAGAGGGTAGGTGCTGGTGTGGGAGGGGGGAGGTGCTGGTGTGGGAGGGGGAGGCTGTGATTGCGTGGAAAGAGAGGGGAGGTGCTGGTGTGGGAGGGGGGAGGTGCTGGTGTGGGAGGGGGAGGCTGTGATTGCTTGGAGAGAAAGGGGAGGTGCTGGTGTGGGAGGAGTGCTGCTAGGGGAGGAGAAGCCTGATGCCGGATGGGGGCGGGAGAGGCTGGGCTTGCATGCGATGCGCGTGCATGTTCACGTGAACTTCATGAAAACCGCGGGGCTGAAAGCCCTTTGGTTTGAAGATGTTTTCGCCACATGAATTCTCGCTACGCTCGATGCGCTTGCGCACATCGATAGGTCGCGAGACCTAAAAAGGGCTAACCTACACCCCACTGGCTCTCTGTACTGCTCATCATTGTATGTTTTGTTAGAGTTGTTTGAATTTGTTTTTGAAAGATTTAAAGCCGTCTGTAGCCAGACTTAATGACATAAAAACTACATTTAAAGGAAACTGTTGTATGGATTGCGAACAAGCACAGCGTCCACAAACCTTTCCTGCACCCAGGCCTGAGTCAACCACCTTACATCGCCACACAGGCCCTGGGTCAAGAAGAGTCTGTTATACTCCCTGGCTTCTTGGAAGAGACATGTCCGAATTCACAAGAGCTAACCCCACAATGATGTTTACAACTGTAAACCGAATGTGTTTAAAATGTAACAGCGACAGAATTGAAATGTTTTCCAGTAAGCGTCCCATCGTGGGTAATAAACTGTAGATATTTGCAATTACAACAAAATACCTCTCAACAAAGTAATCTGACATGCAGCAGGCAGGACACGGCCTAGTCCACTTCATAAGCTGAGACACACAGCTCTGACCATACTCTAGGGCGCTGGTCGCAGGTTGTCCCTGGCTCCGCTGGAAGGGAGGGGAGGGAGGGTAAAGAAGACATGGAAGTGGCATCGACAGCTCTCTGGGCAGCCGGGGGTGCCCCTCGAGTAGCGGTGAGAAGGGGAACAAGAATGAGGGAACGGAGAATGAGGGAAGGCATTTATATAATAATCTACAGTTGCTGAGGAGTTGGTATTATATCTCAGTGCAGTACACTGCCACCCATTGAGTAGGCATGCCAAGGACTTACCAGTGATTGAGACTGCTTTATTTCATTAGGAACACTTTTCAAATAACTGTGCGAGTTCGCCTGTGTTTCTTGCTTCAGTGTGAGCTGGTATGTACCTCCCCACTATGTCTGCTCCCAAGTCAGATACCACACCCGTGGCTAAGGCAATGTAATCCCGTTGCACTGACCTGCCTTTTAGCTACAAGCAAGCTGTCTTCAAATATCGATGCTAATCCAGTCAGCCAGAAGATACGTTACTGCCAGCAAAATATCCATCCGTTTATTGCCAATGTTTCACGTCGTCTAACAACTGGAAACAATGGGAATGAATGTGTACAGGATCGCAAACTGGGTGGAAGCATTTGAAAGAAAAATGCGACACGGCGGGCAGGGGAGGGGGCAGAGCGGGTAAAAAAAAAAACAAGACGGAGGGAAGGCAGAGAAGGGGAGGGGGGAGGAGAAATGCGACACGGCGGGCAGGGGAGGGGGCGGAGCGGGGAGAGGGTGTGAAAGCAGCAGGGGCCTGAGTGCGGCTGAGGGAACAGACGGCGATTTGGTGATGTGCACGCGCATTTTAGGTCAATGCGCTTGCGCATTGACCTAAAAGCCACGGGCACAGCACCAAATCGCCCAGTTAGTTAAAGTTTGTTTAAAGCCCTATAGTCTCGCTTCTCTATCAATGCGCATGCGCATTGATAGGTCACGAGACCTAAAAATGGATACGGAGGTATCTAGACTAGATGAAGCAAGGATGCATTGTCGACCCGAGGAAACCCCTCAAATTCTTAAGGAGTTAGACCGAGTTCGCTCAGAGTATAGAACTAAGCTGGAAGAAAAAGTGAGAGCCCAGTGGGAAGTGCATAGAATGGAGAATTACGAATACGGAGAAAGAGCAAGTGCTACCCTGGCATGGAAGATAAAAGTGGATAGAGCAAAGAATAACATCAATAAATTAATAATCGATGAGGCTGGTGCTACGTCTAGTAAACATGAAGATATGCAGCAATGCCTTCTCTCTTTATTTTCCCAACTATATAAAGAGGATGTTGCACCAGATACAGATAGCATTCAAGCGTGGTAAAACAACAAAGCTCTACCACTATTGACTAGGGATAGCCAAGAGATGTTAGAAAGGCCGATCACTGAAGAAGAAATCAGGCTTCATATTAAAAAGATCAAAAATAATAAGGCTGCAGGGACAGATGCCCTCCCAGGAGAAGTTTATAAAGTTCTAGATGAGATAATTATACCTAGACTACATGAGCTATTTAATTATATTTATATATTAGAGGGGGGAATCCCCGTCCTGGAAAGCAGCAACAATCGTGCTCATACTAAAACCTGGAAAAAGACCACTATAAGGCAGATTCCTACAGGCTAATCTCCCTGCTAAATACAGACTATAAGATCTTTACTAGCATTTTGGCAGGGAGATTGGTCAAAGTGGTACCACAATTAATAGGTATAGACCAGAAGGGGTTTATTACGGGCCGATACATACAAGAACAGACCTTACAATTAATAGGATGTATAGACCTGGCAGAAGCACGGGCAGAGCCTCTCGCAGTGGCCGCGTACGGCGCAGCCAAAGCGTTCGACCGCGTCAGCTGGATCTTCCTCTGGGAAACCCTTAGAGTAATG
Source organism: Lissotriton vulgaris (assembly GCF_964263255.1). Taxonomy (NCBI): domain Eukaryota; kingdom Metazoa; phylum Chordata; class Amphibia; order Caudata; family Salamandridae; genus Lissotriton; species Lissotriton vulgaris. The sequence goes on from NC_141697.1 coordinate 909,862,219, forward strand.
GGATTTGGCCCGATGTTTATAAAATCTTTAATTAAATGCTACGAGGGGGCTTCGGCCACTATTCTTCTTAATGGGATATTAACACCAAGGTTCGAAATCCAGAGAGGCACACGTCAGGGGTGTCCTATTTCCCCCCTGTTGTTTGATATATACATTGAACCCCTAGCTCAAGCACTCAGATTAGACCCTCAAATTACCCCCTTCCGTGTGCAAGACCTCTGTATTAAACTCGCTCTTTATGCAGACGACCTGTTAATTTATACTAGTAATCCTACAGAGGTTCTTCCTAAAGTGGAGAATACCTTATGCGAGTTTGGATGGTATTCTGGGTACGCAGGCAATCCTTCTAAAACGGAGATAATGTGTTGGGGGATTGAAGGCTGGGAAAGGAGTGTTAGCACTGGATTCAAATACCTGGGGATAAGTATAGAGCAGGACGTGGCGAACATTCCCTTGACAAATCTGAGAAGAGTTTCAAAGGAAATTGACCATCTCTTCCTTAGGTGGTAAAATCTATCACTTACAATATATGGTCGAGTGAACGTAGTCAAAATGGTAATTTTACCTAAATTGACCTATCTCTTCAGTGCTATCCCTCTAGATTTCCCCGGTAAACTACTGGGGAAAATCCAGAGCAAGATTGGGAGTTTTATTTGGGCCAATAAGAGTTCCAGATTGTCCTGGAAGATGTTAAAGAGAATGCTAATCAAGGGGGGTTTAGCATTACCTGACATCCTCTGCTACTGCCTCTCCTTTCAGTTTAAGAATATTCGTTGTTTACTGGCCAGCCCCACCAATAATAACTGGGGGAGGATCCTGAGTGTCATGGCAAACCAAGAGGGGGGGGGGAAAGGGGCTGGATTTTTGTATAAATTCGGGGCCCCCAGGTTCTTCAAGAAAGTCCGCCTAAAGGTGATTAGATCTGCACTCAACATTTGGCAAAATATTAAAGCAAGGTGGGGATAAAATACTACTCAGACTTAGCCCTAATCCGGGATTCCCCGGGACTTCCCGACTGCTTAAAAGATAGTCTGTCCGTCCCAACTGAGCGTGCGGGTACCCTGATGTGGTCTGATTTAATATCTTCAGATGGGGTCCTACCTTGGGAGATTTTGAGAGCAATGATTGGGGATTCCTTCTCCTGCTTTACATTTTTACAACTATGCTCATGGTATGCTGCGGAAAAGGAGAATATAGGCGGGAACTATGAGGTGGAGTTAAAGCTCCAAAATACAGTCCCATGAAAAAAGAAGTTGGGCTATGGTATGGTAGTTTACTAGATAGGGAAGATATCGAGCTTCCTTCACCATACTTAGTTTGGGGTTCATTTATATTGGAGAACAGCTCCTCAGAGCTTTACTTTCTGTCTATTAAAAACCTATATAAGTTTGTTAAGTTGGCTTCCCTCAAGAAAAATAATTTTTTCAGTATTAATAGGCTGTACTATACTCTCAAAAAAATTGCCAAGTTTGCTTCAGATCCACCTCCTCGATGCCCTAAATGTGGTTTGATAGAAGCAGATGATCTGCACATGTTTTATGAGTGAGCTCAGCTAAAGGGCTACTGGCAGAATATAGAGCTGGCATTGCGGGAATTTTTGGTTTAGAAATCAACCCAGATCCAGAGTTGGTTGTATTTGGCTTGAGCCCGGATCTTATAAACTGTGTACCTAGACCACAAATGGGCCTTTTTTTTATGTTTGATTGTGTTAGCCCGAAGGGAAATCTGTATACTATGGAAGGATCTGGTTCCCCACTCTTATGAGAAGTGGGTTCGAGCTGCTTTGAATATGGCAAGATTGGATCGTAGCGAGGGAAATACCTGGTCGCCCCTGGTATGCTGGGGTAAAGAACTAAGGCTGGTTTAAAATAGTCTGATGATTACACCAAGCCTTGTACAAAGAAGCTGGCCTGATGGGCCCGAAAGCGAATGCAGGAACATGAACCCAGGGCGTCCAGGATCAACAGGGTCTAATATGTTACGATGGCAGACGCTTACGGTGGTATGAGGACTAAAAAAATAATAAATATATATATATTCTCAGGTATTTTGTTTCAGCCCATGATTTCTGCTTTGGAATAGTTCATGCCAAAATAATGAACTATCTCATCCACCCTGTGTATAATCTCATGTGGGTCTGATGTGTATGTTATTAGGATACTTAATGTGGCACGGTACGGCAATACCTTCATGATGCCTTACTGTGGGAAGTATCAGCTAAACTGGCGTTCTTCTGGTACCCCAGCACCTTTAAAAGATTTGCTATCTCTTTACTTATTGATATCTGGCATCAGTTTTTGGGTGATGTCACTTCCTTTGGCCACACGGTACAGGCTTTCTAAATTTAAATGCTCATGGGTCATCGAACCCATCTCTTGCCAATACTGTAGTTCCCCAGGTTTTGTTGTTGCAGTAGGGTCACTAGTCTTCTGGATAAAGCAAGAAAATACAGCAGGGTTCGTGAGGTTCTACTAAATAAAATGTATCCTCTGCGGCAAGTACGGGCTGGTTGCAGTGCTTAATTTGTAAAACAATAAGTGCCAGAGCCCTGACCAGGAGGCCACTGCAGCTTGCACCACCCATTGCCCCTGTCATCGTACCCAAAAACATCTACTAATCATCTCTCTCTCCTACAAATGCGACAGTTCAGATTACTCCTGGTCCCCAAAGCTAAAGGAATTGCTGGGGAGTTAGGTATTAGTCATTTTTAACGTATATTGTATTCATAAACAACCATTGTTCTGCTCATCTCTAAATTAGAAGAGCAGCACCACCATGTGGCAGACTAACCTAAGTGCAGTGCTGGTGCTGAGCACTGGAGACAACGGCTCAAATTAAGCACTGGCTGGATGATTGTCAATAATAGCAAGTGTAGATGAACATGCTTTATAACATAGGTTGGCTACGCTCAGGAAGAAGCATTTAGTTACTCTCCTCAGTCTCTATTGGGTTCCTGAGAAACCAAGTTTCGGCAGGAGGGAGAATACTATATCCTAGGAGCAGTGAGCCCAAGAGCTGTGAGTCCGGAATCAGAACAGGTGTGGTGGCTTAGTGGGATGATGCGTCCAATAAAAGGGCATGTGTTTGACCTCACGGTCACAGGTTAAAATCCTGGTGTGTATTGCTCACCCAGCATCCCAGGAATACACAAAAATCCTCCTGTCGCTTTAGCTACCATGTGCAAATTATAAGTCCTAACAAACGTATTGTTTTACTAGAGTTGACCTGTTTTTCATAGAAAAAAAGTTTTCAACTTCATATATCAAATATCAAAAAGAAATTTGGAGGAAAAAGACACAAAACGTAATTTTATACTATCGAAATTTCGCATTTTAAAGCCAGTAAGTTTGCCACCGGGTGACATTCCAAAGGTAACACTCTTCCATGAACTTGCACCTTATTGTTACTGATGTCCAGTTGGCAATGTTATGTTGTTGTTGATAGGACCGGATTGACTCCGTGAAGTGAATTCATGTGTTTGCATAGAAGTTGCTAAATTTTGAAATGACCTCCCCCCCCCATCCCCCCCCCGGCCCTTTGGTATGTGTAATTAATTGAAGACTCTAAATTTAGGCGCTCTGGTATTATTGTGACTGAGTTTCACACCCTCATGTTTGAGTGGAGTTGTGATCTTTCCATTACCTGAATATAAAAGAAAATATGTTCTTGTCTTGTGAACACTGGAAAGTGGAATTAAACAATAGGAAATGCAGTAGGTTAACATAGGGTCACATAGTTTGTTCAAGTCGGAAAGATTATATAGCAACACAGGTTTTAGTGCCAAAATCTTCAACTTTGTCATTAGATCACATTTCCCAATCTGCGTGACCCCGAAAAGAATAATTCATGGTAGCTCATAGGGATGAAAGTCTGCTTTCTTTTCTAAAACTCAATTCATAGGGTTTTACATAAACCCTCAGATTTTAATATATAAATATATTTTTCAGCAACAAATCATGCATATGATGCAGTATGTTTCTTTAAATAAATCACGGCTAGTATAAGATCAGGGCCACTGGAATTATGCAGCAGGAGAAGAAATATGCAGTAGGGTTGACTAAATCATGCGACAAAAAAGCTGAATTATGTGGCCCATTTTATGGTAGTATTACTTCATTGTTTTTACACTGGGCATAGATCACAGCTCATTAGTACCGGTTCAACACCTAAATAAAGCAATAAGCAACAGAAAATTGACCAGTCTACCTTTGCAATGGGCATTCCACTGCGCGGCAACACACGTCACTGTGCTTTCAGTAACTTTTAAATCTTTTGGGCTAGAAACTTTTTTGTCAAATATGCAGATTATGCATCAGGTGATGGATTATGTAGCAAATGCAGCAAATCCATGTGACAAACACCGTTACTGCACATATTGCCTTTCTCAACAAACAAGTCATAAAACGTTGACAAAGTTTCAGTAGCTTATATTGCACAACTGCTCAATAAACTAAAATTTACAACCAATATGTTGTTATTATTAATCACATAGGCGAAACCTAATGCATTTACTAATGCTTGTTTACATAGACCTCAGCCATGGTATAAGAACAGCCGTCACTGTAAAATTCTGACACTGGCATATTGTATGCAATTTTTAGCATATGCTTATTTTATTTAGGAAGTTTTATATAGCGCTAGGCTGACCGGAAGGTATCGGACCGTTTCACATAATTACAGAGCAGTGCAAAAGAAAAGCAGAAACAATACAGTAAAGCAAGACATTCAGGATACGAATCGTAGTAAGGGGAAAGAAGAATGGATCCATTACAGGGTTTTGGCATTCCGCAACCGGTAGGGGAGCAATGTCGTTTTAGACACTCCAAACTGTTCCTATCTGTTAGATAAGGAGCGGTCGAGGAACAGGATTTTGAGCTGACTTTTGAATTTAGGGAAGGAAGGAATAGTTCTGATGTGAGGGGGGATAGAGGTCCATATTTTAGGTGCATTTCGGAAAAGGATCTGTCTGCGTTTTTTTGTTTTCGAGCTTTAAGCGGGATCAGAAGTAGGGTGTTAGAGCTTCTCAGGTTCCTGTTCTGACCTGCTGTTTTTTAAGTTTAGACGACAGATATTCGGGTTTACCTGTGTGAAGAGCTTTGTGGGTGAGGCAGGCTGTTCTAAGTCCGCCCGCATTTCTATTGGTAACCACTTGAGATCTTTTAGTGCAAGAGAAATGTGGTCAAATTTCTTTATTCCAGTGACCATTCTGGCAGCCGCATTGAGGGTTGTTTTTAGAGGAGCAAGATGTGTTTTGGCTATTCCAGAGAGGATTGCATTTCCATAGTCAAGTCTTGACAGCACCAATGCTTGGGTGGCTTGTTTGAGATCATTGTATGGAATTAAAGGTTTTATTTTGCTTAGTAGCTTCAAGTTAAGGAAGGCGCTCTTTGCTGAGATATTGATGTGTTTGGTCAGGTCAAGTTTGGAGTCGAGCGTGATGCCTAACGATTTGACAGAGTCAGCTAGGGCGAGGTTCCCATTGAGAGCGACAATATCTTTTAGCAACTCGATCATTTGTGGGTTCTCTTCTTTGTTTGAAATGAGGAGTAGTTCAGTTTTGTCAGGGTTCAACTTTAGGTGGTTGCTTGACAGCCAGCGTTACACTTCCTTTAGTGTTTCATTGAGTCTGTGAATGTCATTGGCAGAGGAGATTTCCAGGTAGATTTGGGTATCATCCGCGTAGAGGTGGAAGGGGATGTTAGCTTTTCTGAGTAGAGTGGAGAGGGGTTCCATGTAAATGTTGAAGAGTTGAGGGGAGAGCACTGGGCCTTGGGGCACTCCCCTCTGGACTGGGTGAAGGTCGGGCTCAAAGCTTCTGATTTTGATTCTTTGGGAGCGGTGTGGAGGAATGAGGAGAACCAGTTGAGGACCACATCATCTAGACCAGCCCTTTCCTCGAGGGCTTTCAGGAGAAGATTATGATCAACTGTGTCTAATGCCGCCGATAGGTCAAGGAGAATGAGGAGGCAGCATTGGTCTGAGTCCAGTGATTTGTGTATGTCATCAATTATGTTGAGAATTGCGGTTTCCGTGCTGCACCCTTTCCTGAATCCTGACTGATGAGAGTCGAAGAGGTTGGTGTTATCCAAGTGCTGTGTTAGTTGTTTGAGTACACATCTTTCTAGGATTTTGGAAAGGAGAGGGAGGTTAGAGATGGGTCTGAAGTTATTTAAGTCATTTATGTCCAGGCCTGGTTTTTTTAGCAATGGAGTGACTTGTCCAACTTTCAGGCAGTCTGGGACGATTCTGGTTTTTAGGGAGCTGGTAATAATCCTGCACAACAGTGTGGCTAGGGAGAGTTTCATTTTTTTTGGTAAGTTGAGCAGTAAGGGGGTCTAGGGTGTGAGATGAAGGTTTAGAAGTAGAGATAAGTTTGGCTATCTCCTCTTGTAGAATGGGCTAGAAGAGTGACCAGGGTTTAGTAATGGGTGGGGGAGCGCCACCAAGCACCCACCCCATGCTGCTATAGGGAGGGGGAGAACCGTTGGTAACCAGAGAGCTCTCGATCTTAGAGATCTTATCATTGAAGTAGTTGGCGAAGTTGTCACAATGTTCCTTGGAGGCCTGCCCCAGGGAGGAATCTGGTTTGGAAGTTTGCTGTCTGATAATACTGAAGAGCTCTTTGGGTCTGTTTTTTGCGCTATCCAGAGCAGAGCGAAAATACATGGATTTTTTTTCTTGATATGATTGTTGTATTTCTTCCGGATAGATCTGAGTTTGTCTCGGTGGAAGATAGTCGGCACGCTCCTCCATCGTCTTTCTGCAGCTCTTAGTTGTCTCTTTTCTTCATTAGTGTCAGAGTCGAACCAAGATCTGGATGGAATGGCTCGGTTTTTTCTTTGTTTCAACTGAGCTAGTTGGTCAAGAAGGATTACCATATTTGTGTTATAGAGCGAGGTAAGGTCGGTTGTGGATAGAGCTTTGTCGCTGGGTAGGAGTAGCTTTAACCTATCTTCCATGACGTCCAGGGGAATCTTGGAGAGATTTCTGGACCATCTGGGAGGGTCTTGCACAGGAGGCAGGGATGAGACTCTTTGGTTGATGTGGAATAAGATTATGTGGTGATCCGACCAGTCTACTGGCAGGATGTTGTCATGGGCACACATGGCATACAGAGGCACCGAAGACAAAATGGTGACCATGGCACACAAGAGGTAATGTTTGACATACAAGGGTGCCCATAGCACATTATGTAAAAATTGGTTAACTCTTTGGGAACTACAGGTTTTATTAGTTGAGCGCGCCATGAAAAGACTTGAATTTTTAATTAGAGCGCTTTCAGAGCCTAACCCTTTTTAGCAAATTTATTTGAAAATTCTGCTTTAAAATCGACTTTTGATCCTATTTTTCTTCAAAATTCTCTTGAGATGACAAACCCCCATGAATGTATTTAGAACATGTGCGATGTCTCACTTGATTCCCTCGCTCACTACAATTTAAGAGTAGTATTTCAAAGCCCATGTCGGACTCGGCACCCTAATAGGTGGTATTTAAAATAGACATTTGTCTATATTGTGTTGTCATATTACTCGTGCAGTCATTATGGAACATCAGCAGTATCAATTATTATGATGTCATCAAGGTGCAGGTATTGCAACATCACTTAGTGGGAACATATGGGGTGAAAGCGCAAAAGATGTCACTTCCTGTAATGTCATTAAGGTAAAAGGGTATGTGGTGTCACTTCCCCTGGAATTTTGGTGAATAGAGATCCATATTGATTATTCTTTTGCAAAGACGGACGGTTACAATAATATTAAATATAGCACAGTCAAAGTCCAGGAGTGCGTTTCCGGGTCTGTTTGAGATTTGGGTTGCAGCTGTATGGATTTGTTAAGTGTAGTGCCGAGGGAGTGTGAAATGAAATAAAATACCAGTATTTGTAAAGCGCACAGCTACCTCTGGAGACGTGTGCCGGCACAGGGGCCGTCGGGAAGATTAAGTAAGCTATTGCCCAGAATCACATGGTGCTGGGCTAATCTGCCGCCGGAGCCATGGATCAAACCATGAACCCTGTGGTCTGGAGTCAGGCCCCTGGCCGCTGCGCCACACCTCTTCCAGTGAAGGCAGCAATAGGATCTGCTGAAAGACAAATTTAGTTTTTTCAGTGAATTTTATTTCGACACAGGAGTCTATTTAAGCAAGTAGTAAATTAAAAAGACATTAAAGAAGGCACATTCTTAATGACTGGTCTTTTGGCAAGAACCGTGAGTGTAAAAGCAATGCCTGCTTAAGACTTCTTAGGGTCCACAGTAAGCCATAATTTGGGCACTGATGTCCAGAACAACTTTCCATGTATCCCCCATTTTCAGTTAATTCATGCTCTTGCAAAGTAAACCAGTATTACATTCGAAGATAAACTTTCAGAAACAGGGACACACAAAAAACACTGTTAGTCATTGGTTTGTGAGCTTTAACCTGAGGCTTTTGTTTTGTATTTGACGGGGAATTCATTGCCTAAACAGCCTTTGGCTCTTACTGTATGAAAGACACTGTAAGGGTGACTTGGCGAATGTTAATTGGACTAGTCCAAAATATTAAAATAAGACATAAGCCCTTAATGCTTCATATGCACAGTAGTCATAATTACAGATAAATATTCCTTCAGGACTGGCATTCTCATCAGTGAAAATCAAAGCCCTGTTCAGGGGCTTTTTAACATTCTACACTGCTTAATTTGTAAAATAATAAATGTCGGGGCCCTGACAAGGAGGCTACTGCAGCTTGCACCCAGGGCCTGCCTGGGAACCAAAACCGGCCCTGACAAAGTGCTCGGGGGGGATTGGGGATGCGGCCGAGCTCTTTGCCAGGGCTGGTTTTCGGCCGATTTTGTTACAGGGCCGATTTTGCAGCGATTCTGAAAAAACGGCCCTGTAACAAAACAGGCCCCCCAGGGGAACAAAACCGGCCCCCACCCGTGCGGTGCACCGGGGGATTGCCCGGTGCCCACTACGCCCAGTCCGGCCCTGCTTGCACCACCCATTGACCCTGTCATCGCTGCCAATGCCAGTACCAAAATAACTACTAACCATCTCGACCAGGAGCGCAACACCCATTGGACTCACCGGGCTTCAGCCTCCCCCGTCGTGTATGGCAGCCCGGGATGAGACAGATCCCGGGCACACACAGAGCCGCACCCGAACGTTTCACAGGTCTCTAAAAGACCATTTGAATGTTAATTAGGCCTTGCAGTTGTTTCACCCCTTCTAAGAGCCCCTGCAGCTCCACTCTGCCTACTGATTAAAGGTTCAGCCCCCCCGAAACTTTTTCCTAGCCCCCCCGAAATTTGGCTCTAGTTGCGCCTCTGATCTCGACTAACCAAATGCGATAGTTCAGATTATTCCAGGTCCCCAAATCTAAAGGAATGGCTGGGGAGGCCAGTATTAGTATTTTTGTTAATGTATATTGTATTCATAAACAACAGTAGTTCTGCTCATCTCTAAATTAGATGAGCAGCGCCACCATGCGGCAGAGTTTTATTAAATGCCAGTGCCAAGCACCGGAAAGCAATTCCTGGTGCTAGCACCGTAAACCGTTGGCTCAAATTAAGCACTGACATTCCATCGGTAAAGTCAGATAATCTGAATAAGAGAAGTGAGAAGGGCGGGAGAAAGGAGAAGGACAGAGAGGTAAAGACAGGGCCAGGCTGCAAACCAAAATAATCCTAGGAAAAATTCATCAAAAAGCCCCACCCTGCATAAGGCCATGGCTGGAATAGGGCCATTGTTGCATGATTACAAGCAGCTCCATAACTTAAAGCTTACTTGGGAAATAGAGTGGCAGAATTGCCAGCTCGCCATACATAGGAGGACAGTATGGTGAAAGAGAGACAAATAGGGCAGAAAGACAGGTGAGTTGGAAAGAAGAGGAAGAAAAGGTAGACCGTTAGAGAGTTGAGGTAATGAGAGTAGTATATAGAAATGCAAATTAGAGAGTGAGTGGTGAGGTAGAGAGAGGGGCAAATAAAAAATGGGGCATAGAAGGACAGGACGGGTAAAGAGAGTAGTAAGGTACAGAGAGAGGTTGAGCAAGGGTGAAGGGTGGAAACAGAGATGAAGTCTACAGAATACGAAGTTGAAGTAAGGACAGGGTCGGATTGGTAAAGGCGGAGAACTCAGGCAATGGGAATCTGAGGTGCAACTGTGGGCCGCTTTATGGGCAGGAATGGTGGCTGATTTCGGCTGTGTTTGGTGTGTTCAGATGCACCAGCGGTACAGTGTGTCTCATCAGAGGCAGATGGGCCTCTACTACCTCTTTTTTACCAAGGGGCAGAGGTGTGATTCCCAGTCTCTCGAAGGCCGGCACATTAATGTATGCAGATTGAGCAGGGGGGCTGAGCTGAAGTGGTCTCACTTATATTCAGGTGTGGTTCACCAGTGTCAACTAATCCTTGCACAAAGAGCCCTGGCAGCATTTGCAGTGAAGTTAGGAAAACATGCCTCTTTTAGACAACCCTCCCCCTTCTTTTAATAATACTTAAAACACTGAAGCAGCGTTTTGCGAAACGGCGCAATCCGCAAATGTGGGCCACTTTTTTTGGGTGTGCCCACTCCTAAGTTGCATCCCAATCCAACCCTGAGTAAGGAGATAGAGGTTAGGTAGAGAAAGAGAGGTGAGACGGATAAAAAAGTAGAGAGATGAGTTCAAGCAGAGAGAGGGAGGGTATGGATTAATGTGGCAGAATAAGAGTAGTGACATCAAGAGATAGAAAGAGAGAGAGAACGAGAGATGAGGGTGAGAGAAGGGTGAAGCAGGAGAAAGTCACAGGAAGGTGAGAAGGGCCCTGGGTAGTGAGGTGTGTAGAGGGGGTGCATGTGGAGAGAGAGTTGAGGCAGAGAGAGGCGGGTAGAGAGGGAAAGACGAGGATGTGTCAAAGAGGTAGCCAATGTGTGGGGAAAAGAAAAGCGAGAGAAAATCAGGGGTTTAGTGAATGATGAAGGTGAGACAGATTAGATACAAGAAGGTAGTGAGAGAGAGGTGAAGGACAGAAAGATGAGTTAGAAAGAGAGGGGGGTAGAGAGAAAGGCAAGGTTAATAGATTAGAGTGGGGTGAAGACTAAGAGGGAGGCAGACAGAGAAGGAGAGCGAGGTAAAGTGGCTGAGGTCAGGGAGGGAGATGGAAGTCACACAGCAAAGTATATGTGAGATAGAAGGACGTTAATAAAAAGGAAGAGAGTAGTGAGGTAGGGCTGGGTAGAGTCAGAGGTAGAGAGACGGGGAGAGAGGTGGAGGAAGTGATAAAGCCAGAGGTAAGGAAAAGATGAGGATGAAAGTGAATGAACATCTCGAGTGATAAGTGTGATGCAGAAAGATGTGAGGTAAGGAAAGGTAAGGGTGAAAGAAAGAGGTGAGGCAATGAGAGGAAGAGGTGAGTGAAAGAAAGGTTAAATCGTTCTTTTAAGCACACTGTTATTATGAAGGGGAGTTTGACTGTGAGAGTCTTGGCAGGTGGTGCAATGGGCGATGCCTGACATTCCATTACTTGCCTAAGACAAGTTTTTTTTTTTGCATATTTATATATCGTAAACTCGCCCGGAAGGTATTTGAGTGCTTTACATGAGCCTCGTATTTACATTAAACATTCAGGTACAGGGAGATTAAGTGATTTGCCCCGAATCACAGGTTGTGGACGCGACCTCAAAGCTCGAACACTATTCTCAAGCCCCAAAGTCGGCAGGCCAAGCCTTAAAAGGTTCTGCTTGTGAACCAGGGTGTGCAAGACTGGAGTCTGGAACAGAAACAAAGAAACCGGAACCCTTCTTGAAGTATTTTGATCCTTCGAGGCATAACTAAGCGAGCTCACAGAGAACAGTGTGGTGGTCAGGACTCCAGTACTGACCGACTAAGAGGTGTCCAGCATGAGCTGCTTCACACATAACATTCCATGAAAAAACATGCAAGGTGAAATGCAGGATTAGAGACGCATAAAGGAAACTAGGAGCACACAAAATAATTACATTAACAAATAAATGTATATAAATGGTTATACATGTAACACTGAAGCATGGGGGGGGGGGGGGGGGGAATAGCCGTATGCAGACAGTAAACACCAAAAGGAGAATTCAGAACAATGTCTTAACTCGACAAGGTCAGATAAATTATTTCACAATAGGCGATAATGCGGCATGATACTAACGTATTGGTCAGCGTTGGGTGAATAAGACACAGGCTGGGCAAATTTACATAAAAATGTTGGAGCTCGGAGCTGAGCCAAATTTAGCAGCACAGCACTCTGACTTTTTTAAAATGCAGGGATGTGGCGTATTCACAAGAATATGGTGCACCCCTGTGTTTCCCCTAGGGCTGGTACAAAAAAAGCTGCCTAGTGCTAGCTCAGGCACCCTTGCGCCATGTTGCAAGTGTGCCTGCGCTGCAGGGGTGATTGTTTATGTGCAGGAAGGGACACCCTGCACATAAAAAAACAATAATGGTGATTTGCTCTTTCCATGGGTGCTGCTTGGAAGGAGCAAAAAACGAGGAGAAATTAATAATTTCTCTTCTATTCGCCATTCTAACACCTGGTATTCCATGGCGTTAGAATGGCGTTATTTTTGGCGCTGCCTCAGCCTTGTAAATATGAGGCAGAATCAAAAAGCAATGGGTAGAATGCCCACAGTAACACCCACGGCACACCCCTTTGTTGCAAAGGACTGCGGCTGAAAGGGGCATATTTACAAGGTGGCGTAAAGCCATGCTAAGTGGCTTAGCGCCACCTTGTAAGTATGGAAAATGGCCAAGCCACTTGAGCGTCAAAAAAAGTGACGCTCCAGTGGCAATAGGGGCTTGTAAATAGAGGAGAGGAAAGAAAATATGGAATACTATGGTGGCTGTAGCTTTTTTGCCACAGCATCCTGTCCCAAAAACCCCATAGGTTGCTATAAATGGCCACTATGCCTCTCAAGTCTGAAGGCCTAGCAGATGCCTCACAGGATTTTGTCTACTTCTAGAACAAACATTTTCAACTGCATCCTGTGAGTTTTAAGGATTCTAGACATCATATTGGGCATCATCTGATAGTAACAAGGGTAAAACTTCTGTTCAACAAGTACGAGGGGATCCTTGTTATTCACAATTTTATTCTTCTAAATCATTTAAGAATTCTAAAAAAAATTAAAGTGGTGGCTGCAATCTACACACATGGTAGGTGGCCTCTTACAGAGAAAGATGTGAGGGAGGGGAGGACATGATGAGAAATTGTGGGGTTTATTTACATGCCCATTGTCCCGCCGGTGCGTCACTTTTATTGACACACCGGCAGCGCAATGGGCTTCCCCATGTTGACAAGGCCATGTAAAGTCACCCTGCATGACTTTTCATGGCCTTGTAAATATGTTTCCCTTTCACGCATAACTCTGTGTGAAAGGGGCGTTCCATGAGTGTTGTTGTGGGTTTTCCCACGCAAACACTGGCGGCTCCTCTGCAATGGCGGAGGAGCATCGCGCCACTGCCTGTGGGTCCCTCGCTCACTGTGCCAATGGATTCAAGCTAGCCTGGCTGATATGGGGTGATACTCCGAAACCGATCCCAGGATTCTTGTTTACGATCCAGAGAGGAGGCCTCGCAGTTCAGACTGGACTGTTCCCTTGGGGGGAAGGCTCAAGACTGATTTGCATTTGACTGGGTCCAAACTGGGGTGGCATGGTGAGCAAAAGGAAAAATGGATTTAACCCAGATCTTGACTGGGGTGAGTGTTTGAAAAGTTTCAACAGTCCATCCATCATCTTGTTGTGTTTGCTATGTTCACCCTAAGTGGCCAAGGGTATGCTCAGACAAGGGTCCCTGCTTGCTGTGCCACAGAATTTAAGCAAACCTGGCTGATGAGGGGCTATGCCCAGAAACTGGTCCCTGGGTGCTTGTTTCCGGCCCAGGGAAGACCTAGACTTGAAGTTCGGGCTGGACTGTACTCACAGGGGGTGGGGGGCAGAGGACGGAGGTGGGGGAGGGGGAGGAGGGCCGCGTTGAGGCTGATTTGCATATAGCTGGGTCCAAACTGGGGTAGCAGTTTTAGCAAAATAATGATGGTTCAACCCAGATTTCTTGACTGGGGGTAAGTGGTAGAAAACTTTCAACACCCCCTCCATCATCTTGTTGTGTATGCTATGTTTGCCCTAAGTGACCAAGGCTAAGCTCAGACGTGGGTCCCTTGCTTCTGTGCCACTGGATTCAAACTAGGGTGATACTGAAACTCAGGGCCGGCTCTAGGGCAGTGCGATCGGTACCACCGCACCGGGCTACCTTTTTGCAAATATATTATGGCTTGAAAAACACCTGCTGCCGAGTTCCTTGCCTCCAGAACTTTTCAGACATCAATAAAAATGTCAAGATCACTCCATTGATTAATGTTCTTCCTGGAGAGTGATGGAGTTTTGTCTAGTGGAAGTTTGACTCCTGGTAAAGTAGCTCAGAAGGTTCATATGCCTGCTGATAAGAATGTGTGCCATGCAGATTACAAAGTGCATATATTGTTAATAGGCCAATGGGTTACTGCTTCTGTCAGAGAGATCTTTTTGTTACTTGCAGTTTATAAGTTAAAATCCTAATATGGAACAATGAGCTATTAACTGTAGTGATCAAAGAGCTGCATGCAAACTGCAAGGTGTATATTAGACCCACATGTTTTTTGTCTGGTCTTTCCTTAACCTAATCTTGCAAAAACAGTTAATTTGAGTAGAAATGAATTATTATTATTAAAGAGAACCCCTAACAATTAGTGTACGTTTTAAATTCTGAATTTGTGCTTTTCCGACCAAGGACTCAAACTATACTGCCTACCACTATGGATGATATGTGACTCCTACATCTTGTAATCCTCTGTCTTATGTAACATTTCCTATACACTGATTTACACGTCTGATTGTCTCTGTTAAATGTGTGTATGATGTAAAGTGCTCTGAGGCTCACACTGGTATGAGTGGCGCTATAAAACTAAATAAATCTGAGAGACTTGTTATGGAGACTTGAGGGGCTCTGTTAAATAGTGGTAGTGAGGGAATCTGTAGCAGCAGTGGTCATTGGGGGCACCAACAAACTTTGTCGCACAGGGCGCCAATAGTGCTAAAGCCGGCCCTGCTGAAACTGGTCCCAGAATGCTTGTTTCCGGCCCAGGGAAGCCTGGGTCTTGCAATTCAGGCTGGACTGTACGCAGGGGTGGGGGTGTGGGGGGCAGGGTTGAGACAGGTTTGCATATAGCTGGGTCTAAACTGGGATAGCATGGTGAGAGCAAGAGAGCGATGGATTTGACTGTGGGTGATAGTTTGAAAAGTTTCAACACTCCGTCCATAAACTTGTTTTACTATATTACACCACGTGGTGGCACTGTCTGTCCAATTTTAAACACTAGGCATCAGCCAATTCAATATAGGGAAAACAAAATAGTAACACGGTTAACACCAGTGCACCTAAGCTATTCTTGCACCTTTGGGTGACCTGGAATAACCCATATTGTCACTTTTGTAGGGGTGTGATGGTTTTTAGGGAGTATCGTGATGATTTACAGGGAACATCGGTACGGACAGTGGATCTTCTGAGAAATACTTTGGGTCCTGCCACTTCTTATTTATTTATTTAGAACAAATTAGGTACCGTTTAATACTCTAAACGTGTTGAGACTAAAGGAAATGTAGCTTCGCAATGCATTTCTGGAGTTATCAGGGCACAACCTCAAGTTTGTTTTTAAAGCTGTAGGGAAGAGCCCGAAACAGAAATAGTTTAACTTTGATGCACTATGAGAAAATGTCGAAGGGCCCTTTAAAAATGGCTCCTATCCACGAAAACACCATTCAACGATTCTCGACGAACGGAATTCTATAGCCAACCATTAATAATCTAGGGGCATATTATCAAGCCTGTGCGCTAAAATTATCGCCGCTTTATCGGCCGTTTTCGGCCGATAAAGCGGCGATAATGGGCTTGATAATATGCTCTATGGAATTTCAATCGAAGCACATGTTAGATGTGAAGACATCTAACATGGGCTTCGATTGGAATTCCACAGAGCATATTATCAAGCCCATAATCGCCGCTTTATCGGCCGTTTTCGGCCGTTAAAGCGGCGATAATTTTAGCGCACAGGCTTGATAATATGCCCCCTAGTTCATTATTTGCCGTTTTCATATAGAGCCTCGTGTCACCTTATGGCCCCTAAACTGCGCTAGCACAGAGACTTCAGATTGAAGACTCCGTTCATTGTAGATGCCCCCAACCAAGACTATACCAGTACAGAACCCACAATGAATGCTATTGTGATACTTTTGTTTGTATCCAGGTCAGCTAGAAGGCCCGGCGTGTACAGCTAGCTGTAAAGTACAGAGTTTCTGAACACAGTTGCAGTTTCCATTATAAACCACATGAGGACGCCTTTAGACCACACTCGGCTTCAACGCACAACAAATGGTAGTATTATTAACATTCACAGAATGAGGTCTTACTATACCAATCTAATTTGAATTTGCAGGGTGAAATAAAAACACTAAGTTGTTCACGATGCCGAATTATTTCTTGGACCCTACAAACACTAACTATTAATAATGTACCTTAGGAACATATGGCCCGATCTTTAAAGCATGTTTACGGTTGAAAACACTGAAATCAGAGTTTGCAATCACATAAACTTTTTTTTTCGAATGTATTAATCCAATTTTAGAACTTGGTAAACTTTTACCAGTTCCTAAAATCAGATTACACAATCATATCGGGTGGCATTAGGAAGATGTGTGTTGTAGACGTCCCTTCCAAATACTAAATTAGTATGCAATGTGTCAAAGTTTTGCTACCAAAATCGAATGCATGTCAAACATCCACCCCAGTACAGATATCTGGGCCCCCTAAATCAATGTTTTTTTGCTACCCATGCCATTCCAGTTTAAACCCAGCCATAATCAGTCTTGACCCTGTTCCCCAAAATCTGATCGCTATAACATGAAAAATTACTGACGTACCGATTCCAAAGTTGGGATGATCATTTATTTACAAAAGTGATGGGGTCCCTTTGGGAGTTCTTCCTCCTAGTGAATGTAAAAAAAAAACAAACGTTTGATGGGGAGTAGGCAGAGGACCAGGGTGCAAATGCCAAAATTCAAACAAACTTTATTTTAAAAAAAGAAAACTTTTTTTTAACGCAGATCTATTTCTCTTAAGGAAAACGGCTTTGATTAAAAAAAGTTTACCTTAATGAAAGACAATCACAGACATGGTGGTATGCTGACCCTAGTAGGCCACAAACCCTTTGATGGCCAACAAGTTGCAATTTGAGAACAATATCATTCATATCCATGAGGTAGGTTATACTGTGACCCACTTCATATCGCAGAGAGTCGCAATTTGCAACCTACCTCATGAATATTTATGAAGTAGGTCGAATTGTGACCCACTCCAAATCGGAATTTAGCAAGCTAACCTAATATTACATAAATCAGTACATTTTTGTAATCAGTAATTGATAAATTGGGTCCATAGTTTGAAGCAGATGAGGGGTGCAGGCCTGATCAATTTACCCCTTTACTCTGCATTTCAAGGGTCCTTATGTTCGAAATGTCCATTTACAAAACTGATTGTAAATTGCGAAATAACTTTTTTTAATGGAAAAGAATTTTGCAAACCAACTTTTAGATTCTGCTCTAAAAAAAAGTTGCTTTCCACTCTCAGACTGTGATTTGGTACTTTCGATCCAAAATATTTGAACACGTTGCTGATGCACTTTTTTTTTAACCGGGCTATAAAGAATAGGAAACGGTTATCTTTTGTCAAATGAGATATCTTTAATATGATACGGAGTGTGGTTAATATTAGCCTGAGCAGTTTGTTTATTCTTATATGGATATACTTTTAACATAAATTGTGTATTACTGGCTTGTCATCTTTTATGGTTTGTAAATCAGAAATAAAGATTTTATTATACTGAAAACTGAAACTGACTCAAACAAGCAATAGAACAAAATGCACACTTTGCTGCCAAAACAAAAAAAATGAAATAAAGATTCCTTATTAGAGCCGAGCTGAGGAACCGAAGTGTGTCACATCTCTGAGACAATTTTGAGGAACAGGATAGGGAAAATGTGGACATTTTAGGGACTTTTACTAACTACCTTTGATCTGTATTAGCTAAGGAGATTAAAAACCTTAGTGTCGGTGAAGAAAAAATGAAAAGATAATAGCAAAAGGGAAGACTTTCCCTTGAAAAAGAGGTCACGTGACAACAGTGTTGCTATACTGAAAAGCCGCCATTTTGTTTACAATTCTTACAGTTATCATCTAGCCCTTGTAGGTCTTCAGAGAGTATGGCGGCTCTTTGGTGTCTTGGGCTTTAAATGGCGCAGCTAAATTGAGAATGCAAGAGGCAGGGTCAGTAGCTAGATCCGCGCTGTGCCTCGTCGGAGAGATTCTTTCCGCACTTCAGTAACAGGAAGTTGCTCAAGGCCCCTGGAAGTTTGTACACAAAGGTGTCCTGGCTTTCCACTTCCTGCACAAACAGGAAGTGATGCGCTGCGGCCCTGACAGATGCTTCAACAACATGCCCAGATGTGACATTCCAGCAGATACTATCAGCGGGGCCTCCCGCCCGTGAGAGCAAGGCCGGATGTGTCGCGGAAGCTGGGTGTCTGTCAGCGTGGGAGAATAGTGCTAGAGTGGAAGCGCGCACGTCACAGACACAGCAGTAACAACCTACATCATTAGTTTTTGGTTGTTGGGTGTTAGGAATGCAGTCCTCTCTAAACTTTTCAGCAATGAACCCAGAAAAATCACAAAATAGGTTATAAAACAGACCCCAAGCAGCTCCCAACAGCTAACAACACAATTATCAACTCACCTCAAGAATCCTCAAATAGGCTTCCACAGATCCCAAAATATATCCGATGCACCTTATTAAATCTCCCATGAGAAATAAAGCATCTGCACCCAGACACTCCCTCACATAGCTTTCAAGATGTCCTCAGAAAGCCCACAAAACTCCTCACAATGTATCCATAGAGGACCACCCTCAGGTGTCAACCTAGCAGCCAAAATGACCCTTAGACAGATCCCAACAGTCCTTCACAAAGCCCTCCTTATGCTATCACATAACTCCCTAACAGACCTTCAAAAATCTCCAAACAGACCCACAAAATGGCTCCCATGTTACCCTGAAGAAGCTCCCAACAAACCATGAAGTAGCTGCAACAAGACCTCAAGCAGATCATAAAAGATGCTCACAAATCCCTCGTTAGACCCTCTTAGCGCTCCAGATAGACCCCAAACACCGCCCGACACACCCTCATATAACTCCAGTAGTTGCTCACATAGCTCCCAACAGACACTCACATAGAGGTTGACAGACTCTCATATATCGCCCAAGTGATTTTCACATATTTATTTATTTATGAAGCTTATAGAGCGCGACAGCTACCCAAAAAGGGTTTCCCCGGCGCTGGCATAGCCCTTGGCAACGTTCAAGCAGAACAGGCCATACAGAGGTCCAGAAGAGTCTCTGCCCTCTGTTTTCCCCTTGCCCAAGGTGGCCCAGGGCGATGCAAAAGCTTATTTGTAATTTACAAAGCCATGCAGGGCCTAATTTGCATGGCTTGTAAAGAAGTTACAGTTTGTAATGAAGCGGCTTGCGCTGTGTTGCATTACATTTCATCTTTGGTGGCATTCCATGGGTGGAACATGGGCGCTGCCAGTTGTCCTGCATCTACCCATGGATTTTGGTGCATTTCCAGATGCTTTACAGCTGGTTAATCTGGGAATGTGTCAAAATGCTACCCCTTCCCCGGTGAGGGGTTACGAGGAGAAATATCCTTATTTCTCCTCGTTGTTTCCCTTTCCAGCTGTGTGAGTTCTACAGGCAGCACATGTAGAAAGAGGAAAATGCTTCTGAGATTCACTTTTGTACTGGAAGGTGCCCCTTCCTGCACAACAACAATTCTGCCTGTAACCCAGGCACCCTTGCACTATGGTGCAAAGTGGCTGCCTTGGCGCTAGGCTGCACACAGTGCGCCAGTGCAAGGTGTGAGCAGACATATTCCATACCTTTGTAATTATGGAGCATGTCTGCCCTTTCATGCAATGCAGCTCAGCAACTTTGCTTGCTGCCCTGCGTGGCATGAAAGATTAGTAAATGCACCCCCCTATTATTGATGACTTGCATAGTACACCGGTGGTCCCAGTGAAAGACATGCAATCGGTTTGGAGTGGATGTGAGGAGCTCGGACAGGAGTGGGCAGAGTAACCTTGATTGATTGTGGCCAGCGAAGCAGAGTAGTGTTAAAGATAGTGCAGTGGGTTGCGGTGGAGTCTGAGACTAGTAGTTGCATGAGGGCAGTTCATCACAAGTGGTAGTGCAGAGTGTGAAAGCAGTTGATGCTGAAGAAGCTGCAATTTGACGAGTGTGGCGTAGCCTGGGCAGTGTATGGTACCAGAATAGCAAGGTCAAAGAACATCGTCTGCCACAAATGTTGGGCCTTAAATATTGTTTACAAACATATTGCCCCATTGGAGTTAGTAATATCAATTTTGTAAAACAAGATTGATCCCAGACCATATTTCTCATGATATTCTGACATACAACCCAGGGCACGTGTTGTATTAGCCCCCAAAGGACCCTTACTGAAGAAGGTGTATCCTGTTATGACCTAATTTCTTAGTAATATAAAAACACGTCCACTCTTCTTTGTGCAACCTCTCAAAAAAAATGTAGTTTTATATAGGCGGACTCGACCAAAAAGGTATCAGCGTGCTTTACTGGAGAACCAGTTGGATCACAGACGGGCTCACTGGTTAGAGGCGGCAGACCCGAGAGCAGAGGATGGCCCGGGACCAGGGTTCAATTCCCGGCACGGCAGGTTTCTGGACCAGGGTCAGAGGACTCGATAATTCTCTCGCCTCGGTGCCCACTCTGATCAGCGATCACACTCGGCAACTCTGGGCATTAGCTTGCCTCATCTTCACTAACCGCCCCACCAGACCGCCGGGGATGCCTGGTCTCACCCTGGAGATACCCATTAAGGGACCATCTCTCAGGGAAGCCAGGAAGGGTTTCGCAGCGGTCGAAGCGCCTTGGGACCCTCCGGGTAAGTAGTGCGCTATATAAATGCCTATACATTTACACATTAATTTTGTTAGGCATGGGGAGATTAAATGATTTGCCCAGAATCACAGGATGTTAAGCGTCCCTGCCGAGACTCGAACCCGTTCCCCAGCTTCAAGGTCAACCACTCTAGCCGTTAGGCCACAAAGCCAAAGTACTTTAAAGGTCAGCTCTGACTTGGCTGGAGTTTGACTTTTATGTTGCTCATTCACAGTCATGCATTGGTCTTAGAAGGGAAGTGTGTTTGTTTGGTGGAAGTACAGTCCTGCAGGTTTTGAACAGAAAATGAGTAGTGGGGACTGAGAAGGGAATGGTGGTTGGCGACAGGAAGTGGCGTGTTGGAAGTGGAGATCAGGGCAAAGCTTAAAGCTGTGGCATCTGGGGATAGAATGGTGATAATTGGAGCAAAGGGCTGTGTTGAAGGTGGGATGGGATAGTAGCAACTGAGAAACTGATGCTGGTTATCTGCAGGAATTGGGTGTTTGTGTTACATCTGGGTGGAAACTCACTATAACACCCAAAATGCCATCATTTAAAAGGCTAAACTTCTATCTAATTTACTGAGCCCTCCGCCCACCCTCAGTACACCAGTAGAAAACTACCACAGCTCAACCACCGCAGAGCTACGTCGGTCTAGTGCCAAGCAGAGAAGGGCATCAGTTTGAGGCTGAGCTGTCAAATCATTTGAAGTACACGTAGAGCCCTAAGCATAGCATGCATAGGAACTACAATAGCTCATTGGCTACTATGTCTTACCTCATGCCACGGAGCAGAGCATCTGTGCCGCTGCGAAGCTAGGCCTCTTTTGAGCACGAGAACTCCGTGCAATATATCTTGTAGGGCATTGAGAGATCAAGCTCTACTAGCATCATGATAAGAGCAGGGAAGAAGTGTGAGTAGGGCAGAGATGGTAAGACATGCACTGGATGTTGTAATAGACACTATTATACTATTATAGGCAGGATCTCAGAGTCACACCTTCTTGAAAGTGAATATTGGGGCTCCATATTGGCAACTGCAAAGTACAATATCTGGGTGACTTTAGCCAGGCCCTTCCTAAAGGGTTTCTCACTTGCCTGGAACTAAGCAGACCATAACAGTGTGATGCAACCAAGACATGTTCACCTACCTAACTTGAGGGCATCCAGAAACTCAACAGTCTTCTACGTCCAGTGACTTCTCAAGGCTACAAATCGCTAAGTTATCCAGACAGAGTAGCTACTTATTCACCGATCTAAACATAACCATACAATAGGTGCATTGATATATAGTAGGGCGAAGAGAACACAGCTTAGATCTCGCTTTACGAGGCGTATCCAAGCAGTGCATGCATCAGTGGATGATAGTGCATGTGTGTGTTTCACAAATGATCTTACTGTGCTCCTCTCATTGGTGCATGAGAAAAATTTGTGTTGAAAAAGGTAAGAGGGGGCTTGAGGGCTTTTAGTGGAAATTCTAAATTAAGAGCATTTTCCTGTTTACTGATTACTAGGAAGTCATTTCCCGTTAGACAAGGATGGAAAACAGAGGTGAAAATGATGTTTGCTTATTCAGGCTGGGAAAGATTGCTCAGGAGGCAGGAAGTGCACCCTGGTGCAAGGCCAGCTCACAAGGCCTAGATCCCCCGTCAAGAATGAACAGGTCTTGGACACCATTCTCACCATTCGGGCCAACAATTATTCCAGACTGGCTTTCTTTTTAGTAGCAAGTATGCCACAAACTGCAGTATTAGTTTTGGTAACTTTAGAGGCACACCCACCAGCCCTGACACACTTGTTTCAATCCTCGGTGCCATTTATTTATTTATTTTGAGTTGTACATAGCGCTAGCTAGACCCGAGGGTATCAGAGCGCTTTACATGTTCTGTGATTACATTTGCAAGATGTAAATGAGAGGATGCATAAGAGTCGAAGAAAAGAACAATAGATAGGTGGTTCTAAAGTCACAAACCCCCGGTCAAAATAGGAGAAGAGAGCTATCCTGAGGCGGGATGACCAAGCTGACGCATTGAGCCGGGGGCTGCCACCCCACTGTTGTGAATGGTCTCACCCAGGAGAAACCCCTTGGCGCAGCCTTCTCACATTAAGTTCATATATTATGCTAATCTGCACAAGTTCCTGTTGGTGTGACACGCTTGGTCTAATCACGTGTGCACTGCAGGGCGTGCTCTGATACGTCATGTGAGATTACATTATAACATCACCCCGAATTTGAGAGAGCTAGTTGATGGATTATAAAATCTTGCAGGTCATTTCCTGCAAAGACAAAATGGCTGCTCTAACCTTTGTTACACCGAATCTTCCTCTCATCGTCTGACTTCTTGTCACCCAGGAAAAAAAGCTGTTGCTGCAGATGTTCTCAACTATAACTCACTGACCTGTGGCCTGCACATTGCCTAATTTGTAAAAAAAAAACAAAAAAACATAGGTGCAGCCGCTGCCAATCCGAGATTTGGAAAAAAATAATTTAAAAAAACCTAAACTTACCTTTCCTGCCTGCTAGCGCGATCTTCTGCTCTTTCCTGTGCTCTGGATAAAAATCTGGGGGCATATTACCAAGGCCCTTAACGCCGCTTTAGCGGGAATTTTTCCCGCTAAAGCGGCGATAATTGTATTGCCCTATTACCTAGCTGTCGCTAACACCAGTTAGCGACAGCTAGTAGGAGATAGCGGGCATTTAGGTGCCCACTTTGCATGTCAGCGATAATTATCGCTAATGACATGCAAAGTGAGAGTGCCAAGATGTTAGCGACTGGAAACAGTCGCTAACATCTCTATCTCCTATTACCAACTTTTGGAAAGCTAACGCCAGCCCAGAGCTGTTTTTAGCCATGTTATCCAATGGGAGTTGGATAACATGGCTAAGAGCATTTGCTCGGTAATGCATGAATATCGCTGACTTTACAGCGATATTCATGCATTTCGGCCGATTTTTATCGCTTAGGAGATAAACCTTGATACTAGCAAGGCTCCTAAGCGATAAAAATCCGCGGAGCTTGGCGAAATTAATATTGCCGCTAAACCAACATAGCGATAATCATCGCTAGTTGTTGGTAATATGCCCCCCGGTTATTGAGCTCTGGTACACACCATCTGCTCCACTTGTACAAATTAAGCACTGGCTTGCACGTACAATGGATAAAATGTCTGTGGGGTACCCGCACTGTACATATTACTTCCTTGTTTAGATGTGCTTTAATTTCTCTCTTCCTAAAAATGTACACTTATTGTGAATGAACAAAAGGAAAGCTGGAAGCCCTTGGGCTTCTCAAAGAGATCCCAGCATTTCTTGGAGGGTTCTTCTATATGACATGCACCAATACCCATTGTTGCTGAATAAAAATGCTCTTTTTAAAGAAAAAGTAAGAATAACTTCTCTTTGATCAAATACTTTAGTTACGTCCAATTGTAATCACCAAACCTATCTTTGTCTACCTACAACGAGAAAGTGCAGCACATTACACAAATTGCAGCTACTTTTTAAGAAGTGCAGGTTATATCCTTGTTAAATCCTTTGAAGTTGACAAAGCGGCAATACTAACACCTGTAATATAAAATGGTCATCAATACAATTGTAGGTTAAAGTTAAAGTAGCATGAATAAGAGTAATTTATGAAAGCAGTTGTTCAGTTTAAAAACTGATTAAAACCAATTTGGAACATAAACACCTTTGTCCAGATTTCATTATGGCCCTCTACCAGTGTAAAGTGACACAAAATAGAGCAATATTTTTTCTTTCCAGTGCAAAGGGCAAATTACGCTGGAAAGGTATCCTTTGCTAAGCACAAAAAAAGCACTTTGTGCTGCTATGCACTGCTGTGCACCAAGGGGTCGTTTCCAGGTTGTTACTTGGGCAGATCGCTGTAAACACGTAGGTCTTGATGCAAACTCTGATCTACTAAAAAAAACAAGATAGGGTATTCGGTCATAAATAACACTTCCTTGAAACAGGATCTAACAAGTAGAAATGTTTTCATTTCTCAAAAAACCTGCACATTGTACGTATGTTGAAGTGCTCAGCACACATCTAGTGCATGGAATAGGCCTGTGTTTACCTAGATATAGGATTTTGTAATTGAAGTGCGTTCTTCTCGTACAAATCCTACACTAGACAGTACACACTGACCTCTGTGATGTTGTGCATTTCTACCCTTGCAAAAACACAGCACAAAACTGTGGTTGCTGTGCTGTGTTGCCTCAGAAGGTTGCTCCAGAGCACAGGATGCTGTCTCAGACAAAAATAGGAGGTATCTTGTCACCTTTTGCCCTTTAGTGACCGAGATGTGACAAGTAAGTTTAAGAACCATTCTGGTGCACTCAGTGGTTAATCTGTAAAAAAGGAAGTGCTGAGGCTCTTGTCAGGAGGCAGCTTGCACCAGCCCATTTCTCCTGTTAGCGCGGTCTAAAGCAGAACCAACTACTAACCATGAAAGTTGGGAGAGGTTGTGGCGAAATGGCCAGAGCTGGCGACTTCAGAGCTGGGGAAGCGCGCTTGAATCTCAGCTTTAGGTCAACATCCTGTGATTCTGGGCAAATCACTTAATCGCCCTGTGAATGAATGTGTCCTTAACTGGTGCGCATGAAAAGCACCGGTGTTGATGATTAAGTGCCAGCGCTGAGCTCTGGAAACCACTGGCTCAAATTAAGTGCTGTGTGCACTGCAGGTACATTGTTTTGTACCCACCATTTCAGATCAATAAAGATGATCAGGGTTAGCAGTCATTACAACCTGCTGTTCAGCCTATGAGGGCCAGAGTGTTTCTCAGAGAATCTGCTGAGCCCAGCAAGACTGCTGATCTGAGCATAACAATTCGGGGATAAAACAAGGCATAACAAGTGGTCTTGTTCCTGAGATTCTGGAATCATCTTGCCAGTTAAGTATGGAACATCTGTAGGAATTCATGGAGCAATGTAGCTCAAACACGCCTGTGTTTGATAGGTCTGCTGAATCCAACCTCTTTGTTCAATTTGTAGAGCAAGGGCTTTGAGTCAGCCCCCTTCAAACCCTTCACTCGCTTGGGTGAGCTCGTGTCAGCCGCTGGCTTGAGATATTGGGTATACCTTTTGTCTCCTAGGTAATGCTTTCATTGAATTACATGAGGGACTGTTGTATGGAGGAAAAGAACTGTCATCACATAATTTGTCACATTCAAATATGTATCTCATATATGCATTATTTACAAAAAACAATCCTTTTTTGTTTTCTCTGCAAGATACATTGGGCCTAACTACCATGTCGGTTGGAAAGCCTTTCAGACCGGCATTGTAGATTTAAAGTCCGACCGCTGTATTATAATGACGACAGTCGGAGTTTAAACCGGCCAGGGAATTCGACTCGGTTCCGATAGGCTCAAGGGGTGCATCAGCCAGTCCGAAAGGCCTCATATTCCCTTAAGGATGGTGTTTCCGCCTTTGGGACTAGTTCGGCACTTTCCGACAGCAGTTCCATGTTGGCATTTCCGATAGCGAACTGCTGCCGAAAATTGTTTTGTGGGGCCAATAGTAGAGCCCCCATCAATATCCCTGTACCGTGTGGCTTCTCTGCATGTGTTTCCGGCCGCCGCACAAACTCCCATAGAAAAATTGATGTTTCCAACCTCACTGTGTGTGGCTGCAGCCTAATCAGGTGTCCAGTACTGCCGACCTATGGTCGGGCAGTTCGTTCATCGAAATGGTGTCGGCAGAGGCAACTTAGACAGACATCATAATGAAGGCCTAAGTTTCACTTTGCAGCTAAATAAATGAATCAAAATAAATGAATTGCTAGTATACCCCAAAGGCCCATTCCTCTAGTGGTTTCCATTATAGCAAAAACCCTTTGGTTTCCCAAGCCACCACATTCAGCCGCCAGGCTACTAGATTCAGTGCACCAGGTACATGCTCTGCTTCTGCCATCATGCAGCCGATTAAATACATTTATAACCAAAGCCAAATGGTTTTGGCTTATAACTGAAATTGCGACCCAGACCTATTGGCTTTCCCAATGCGTGTAATCCACTGTGAATTGCATCACCTGCTTTGACACATTAGTTCTTTCACTTTTGGAAAGCACAATATATCTGACCTACCTTTTGTCATTATCACCTTAGCAGCTATGGAACGTCCAGCTCCAGTGCTGAACGTTCCATTGCGCAGGTGCAGCTGGAACGTCCAACGGCTGACGGCAGCACTCCCGAGGTAGTGGTGCCGTCGGCCGTTGGACTAGGCGCAGCACTTATGAGGTTAAGTGTGCATTGCACAACCTAATCAGGTTTGTCATTGTCCACACTTTTATCCTTCAACACGTGCTTTACTACACCCGTTGGAATCACATGTGCAGTGCATTTATGTTTACAAAGACGATGGTCTGCAGATAGTAGAGGTGGGTCATGACTGAAGATTATATGCCAAATGTTGGTGGTAGGGCCATGGCTTGGTCAGTAAGATTGGGGTATATGCGCTTCAGATTTCCCAACAATCATGTTGACATATAATGTTAAAATACATTATACGACAAGCAGGGTGCATTAGAGGGGCTGAAGGGGCAGTAGAAAGGGAAAGAAATGCTGATTCATAAGAGTGCTAAGTGAGAGAACACACAATATTTTTTAAAATAACCAACATTTGAGGACTTTCAAAACAGAGGTGAGAAAGAGTGTGTGTGTGTTATTTAATCTGTGTGTACATACATACATCCTTTGGAAACTCTACTGTAAGCTCCTATACCCAACTATTCATCAGAAAATACATTTATTAGGGGGGTGTAACACCCCAAACACCCCTCCCCCCATAATCTACACCCCTGGTTGGTGGGGGTTCAGCCCTAGGGGAAAAGGAGTTGCGAGTTTCCTGATTGGTGGCAGATAAGAAGTTCATTGAAGAGATGAGTTGTTCTCTCCTTTCTGAGGAGCATGCTGAATCCTGAATGTATGTGCAGTCTGCTCAGTTTAATAGGAAAGCCTTAGGTTTCCTGGCAGGAAGAGGGCTGTGTGTCATGGCGCTGCTATGCTTTGAAGGCAGAGCGACTGCTGAGCCAAAAAGGGTGAACGAAACAACTCACCGCAATAGGAGAACCTGTAGCTCTTTCTGTCTAGAGACAAAACAGATTTGCTGTTATTTAGCAGCCGTAACTACCGCAAAGGGGCAGCTGAGAGTCCCATGGGTGGAGCAGTGGTGGCAGGTGCCTTTAAAAGTGTTAGGATGTGATCATTGCCACGAGTTCCAGTGAGCGAGCCTGACTTCTTCTCAGAGGGTTTGGGGGATTCTCCTCACTAGCATGCACCCAGTCTTACTATCTTACTTAATTTTTCGATTATTCAATTACACTCAGGCACATGGGTTCAAGTGAAGTTGGGGCCCGGCACACATCTCTCTCGGAAAATCATGACAACCAGAGGTGTCAAACAGGGATGTGTGCTGGCCCCACTTCTTTTTAATTTGTTCATAGCAGACTTGTCGGCTGCCCTAGAAGAAACAAACAGCCATCCACCCAAGATGGGAGGTTTGCCAATAAGCAACCTTCTATACGCCGACGACTTGGTTCTTTTTAGTCTTACACTGGTAGGGTTGCAAAGGCTTCTGGACAAACTATACAACTACACCACCGTGAATAAATTAGAGGTTAACCTAAAGAAAACCCAAGTGGTTACCTTTGAAAGACAACGCAACGTCGGTGGTGGCTGGTTGTATAACAATATGAGCCTTGCAACAGGAAGCACATATAAATACTTAGGGGTCAATTTTGACTCTAGGGGTAACTTTGCCAAACAGCGCAAGGAGATATCAGTAAAAGCCATGACCCTACAGGTGACCCTCTCTAAGCTCTCAAAAAATCTGTCTGGCCCAAGTTTATCACCTTTACTGGAAGTTATGAGAGCAAAAATTGGGCCGACCTTGTCATACGGCCTTGAGATTTTCAGGGGTAATCTAAACATCAACTTAAACTAACACGTGACCAACACAAAATCTATAAAAAAAAGTCCCCCATCTGCCTAAAAATGCCTCTGCTGCCCAGATCAGATTAGAATTGGCATATTAAATTATGAAGTTTCTAACATCGGCACATACTTAAACCTTTGCCGCAAACTTAGACAAGCAGGCATAGGCTCACTAGAGTCACTAGTTTGGCTTGACATTAACCAGAAAAACCCAGGGGGCTCCTATTGTCGCCTCTTTAAGGATTCCATCCGCGAAAAGTCTGCGGGCGATCTATGGGCCCTCAACCCTAGTAAGACAGCATTTAAAACCAGCATTAAGAAATGTGTCAGAATGAGCTCCCTTATCATTGACAAAGCCCATTTTGCCAAACTCAGACATGCATGGGCAATTATGAATTCTTATGGGCGGTTATCTCCTGCTACCTACCTGTCCTGCACTTAGTCCCTGTATTTAAAAATTAGCTTTATGGCTATCAGATTGGGTGACTGGCAATTCCTAAAAGATTTGCCTTCTTGGCGTCGTACGTCAGAGGTTTTATTGTGCAGAGGGTGCGGCAAGACGGCTGCAACCTTGGAACACGTGGTCTGTCTCTGCCCCGCCCTTACGTTACAGCGCAGACGTAAATTGAAAACGGAGTGCAACAGGTTGGCTATTCGGACCTGCAGACAGGCAATTATTGCAGCTCTGAGCCCCGAAAATACGTCTTTAAACATAGGCCTTACAACCTATATACACTTTGCATACCGTAATTTTACGCAGTTACCGGAAGGGCCTGCCAATGCTTCTCCCTTTTAAGGAATAGTTTAAATTAAATTGCAGTCCATTTCTAAGCTGCTAAAACTGTGTTTTTTATCTGATAGCATTTTATCATAACCCGCTGCTATTGATCTGTTTGCTGCTGTTTTTTATCCGATCTCATTTTATCATAATCCGTAGTAATTTGCTGAACATCAACTGTTTTTATAAGCCCAACGTTGCTAATTGTTAGTATCATAAACCTCTTCTGTTTTAATGTCATGCTGACCCTGTTGTTCTGCATATTATGTTTTTTTAAATTACCAATATGTAATAAAAGCCGCATAACGCGATTTGGAAGATTTTCATTTAATCATTGTTGTTTAATTGATCTTCGTTTTTTCTCAATAACGTGTACTGTTGTTGGAACCATTGAGGTGCTCTTCAGGACTTGCGCAAGAAAAATCAATAAATCTTCACTTATTCCCCCGGAGCTGTGTCACTCTCTTTCTTGACCAAGAGGGAGTCGAGGTGCTATGTTTTACCAGTTCGCAGGTACTGGTCTTGTGACACGCCCTCTCGGTCTGGAGCTACGCGTCGTACCTGCAATCTTTGGAGGATTGTTTGAATACGCGTCGCCCCCCCGGCGTTGGATTTCCACTTGGAGGCGATTGAACGCATGGGGAGAGAGGAGGCAAACGCGGCGTTTGCCTGATAAAGGGGGACAAAGGACAGATTTACCTGCAATCCCGGCTGTAGAAAGGCGTGAATTCTTCAGCCAAATAACTTTGGAAGCACCACCTGGTGTTTTGGAAACCCCTTCACTGTATGGGCTCTGACGAAGGACTTCAACGCCCAGCATGCAGTGGGACTGTAGAAGAGCGCAACATGTCTCACACCTGTGAGGCATAAGGTGGGGCCAGTGATCACATGATCAAGAGTGGTCACAGGCTAAAACATCACCACAACGGACGCCCAGAAACAACGAGAAGGCAGCTGAGACGGGCACTGATGAGGCCAATGGATGGCTGAAACGCGTCTGCCCAGCGTTTCAGGACTTGCGCAAGAAAAATCAATAAATCTTCACTTATTCCCCCGGAGCTGTGTCACTCTCTTTCTTGACCAAGAGGGAGTCGAGGTGCTATATATATATATATATATATATATATATATATATATATATATATATATATATATATATATATATATATATATGTTCTTCCTTTAAGTATTTTCTCCATCCTACATAAAGTCCCCTTGGAGTTGTTTCTTTCAATGCTAAGAATGAATGCACTGGTGCCCTCTTGTGGCTGTTTTCAGAAGCAAATTATGAGTTGGGCTGAAGAAGGCTCCTCCCCCTGCGTTTGATCTTTATTCCAGATTAACCCTGGGCGTAGTTCGCGTAGTAGCACTTCGCACTACGCGAGCTACACATAGCTACGCGAACTGCATAGTGCACTATGCAAAATGCTGTTTGCACTGATTGCACAGTGCCAGATGCTTGTCCGCACTGTGCAATCAGTGCAACCGCATCTTGCATAGTGCAAGCGGTCGTTTTCTCCCGCTCGAGTAGATTTCTACTGGAGCTGCAGCTTTCTCAACGCGTACTAGTATTTTCTCATCGCGAGCGGTCGCGAGCATACTCGACCACTGCCAATGAGAGCCTGACCTCCCCACGTTGAGAATCTCTCCGGGATGTTTATTTTCCACACCCGCGATCAGCAACTTGATGTTGCTGATCGCGAAGGAGGAAAAAGTCTCTCCAGCATGTCATTTTGCTCGCTCCCGGTCGCCAACTTGACTTTGAGGACCGCGAGCAAGCAAAAAAGGACCGCTACACTTTGCTGGTTTGCACTGTGCTACATGCAATTCGCGTAGTGCGAAGTAGCGCAAACTACGCGAGCGTAGCGTAGTACTTTGCCCAGGGTTATTCCAGATTGTCTTTATTTTTGCAGCATTTATATTACGTTATTTTTAACTAACCTGATTTTGCTATTTATAGCCTATAATTTAATACCTGTCATTTTTTTCTTGTTATTCTTGTTAGTTGTTGCCCATGTCGCTCATGCATTGCTCTGAAAAAAACCAAGCTACTAAGTGTGAGTAAGTGAATTGAAACCAGTCCATATTTTAGGAGTCACTGTGGGCCTATGGGAGCTGACATTAAAAAAAAGAAGTTTACTTATCGGCCGGCCGGCTGTCTCCATCCTCTCTTTTCTCTTCCTTTTTTCTCTGCAAACAGGAAGCAGGAACCACCAAAGCTTCCTAAGCCAATCCCAATGCTGCAATGCAGCATTGTGATTGGTCTGAGCGCCATAGTTCGGCGCTCAGACAGGGAATGTAAGCCAGGGTATGTTCTCCACCCAAGCTGTAATGCAGCCTGGGTGGAGAACATGTAAAGTGCCCATGACTGTTTTGCCGGCTCAAGACAGCCGGCCAAACAGTCATGCACACTTAGGGCCATATGTATCATCATGACCATTTGCGATTTCTAAATAGCGATTTTTAAGGAATCGCTATTTAGAAATCGCAAAATGGTATGTAGGAAATCGCTTCTTTTTAGCGATTCCTTAACATTCCTAAATTGCGATTAGTAAATTGCTAATCGCAAATTTCCCATTCATTTTTATGGGCCAGGAGGCCCACAGGAATGAAGGGGAAATTTGCGATTAGCAATTTGCTAATCGCAATTTAGAAATATTTTCAAGGTTGCAGGGGTGTCACAAGAAAATCCTGCTGCACCCCTGTAAATGATTCAGAAAAGGGGGTGGTGATGGACAGAGTATCTGAATTAAACAGAACACTCATACCCAGTCAAGAGATCAGGGCTTGATCCATCACCGTTTTTTAGCTCACTGCACCATCCCAGCTCAGAACCTGGCTATATGCAAATTAGTCTGTCCCCGGCCCAGTGCATCATGGGAACAGGGCAGACCAAACTACCAAGCCAATTCTTATACTGGGAAGGAACATGTGTGGGCATATGGCGCACATACATGCCCTAAGGGCATGTATGAGCGTCATATGGCACCTTTGGATTTTAAATAAATTGCTTTTTAAAAAGAATTCGCAACTTACCACCAACTAGAAGTTGGTGGTAATTTGCGAATCCTTATGGCCATTTTTGCATTAATTTTACTTTGATACATTGCCTTTAAGGAATCGCACAATTTGCGATTCCTTAAGTGCAATCGCAAAATCAGGAATGGCAAATTTTGCGATTCCTTATTTTGCTGCCAAAATGTTTCATACATACCATTTAGCAAATTAGCATTCGCAAATGCCGAAATTCTGCGAATTTCGGCCTTTGCGAATGCTAATTTGCTTGATACATATGGCCCTTAGAGAGCGAAGCCACTCCTCCCCCCTGTGCTGCCTAGCCTAGCCAACCACCCACAAAACTGCCTCAGCACTAAAAATAATAATAAACTTGCGTTAATATTATTTATTTTTCATGTTTTTACTGCTGAAAGGCAGTGGGGCACCCCGGCCTCTAGTAAACAAACATTTTCAATGCAATAGGTCTCGCATTTACTTAAGTTTGAGCTATTGACATTGCAAATAATAATGCCTTTTATTTTTTATTTTTAAAAACATAAATAAAAGGCATTGTTATTTACAATGCCAATAGCTGAAACTGTTGTAACTGCGAGGCCTATTGCATTGCAAATGCTTGTTAAAATTAAGTTTCAACTGCTCACAAAGAAAACGAATCTGAAACAAAAGGCAGGTTTCGACCAACGGCAAGTGGAGTGGAGATCACTGAACTATTTTAAGAACACTTTCTGTATATGCTACATGTATAACTTTCTGAAAAATACAATAAAGAATTGAAACATAAAAAAATAAAAGAAAGGCAAGTAGAAGAATATGGCAAAGTACAACGTATTAATAGCCGGTTCGTAAGGTGAAGCTCATTTTTCTTGTTATAACAAGCAATTTTAAGTAAAGCATATCATATTTCCAGAGAACCTCATTTCTATGGGAACGCCATTCACCATGGTAACCTCTGACATGGCCTTGTGACGTTGGTGACCAACCAAGGCGTTCCAATTTTGTTGCCTTCAAAAGGGAGTGTTGGGGTGTAGATCACCAGCGTGAGGGTGGAGGTAGTTTCAAGGGTGTGAGAACGACACGCTGAGAGGCTGAAGTTACAAACCAAATACTGTGATCGGGAATCTATGCCTCTCGCAATTGCTCCTCCTAGGGGAGCCACCAAAGAAACACACAGTAAATGGCTTACCTACAAATGAGGCTGCTGTCATCCAACACGTGCGGTCTAGTATTTATAATTAGAGCAGTTGTTAGCCTGTTGATTGCTTTCTTGCCGTCAGGTTTATCGTGCATTATATATAGAACAAGAATTGCTGGGGGAATCCTCGCGCCAGCTCCTGGGGCTGCGGCGGATTCCTCAGCACTGGGGTCGGGCCCTTCAGCCTGTCTGGGAAAGCGAAAGCACGCACAGGTAGGGACAAAAAAAGGAGCGTGCGTGTGGACAAAGATGGCGTTGTGCTGTCCCCATGCACATGCATTTTTTTATCCCTACGCATGCATGTTTAGCTTTGCGATGGCAAGAGCAGCCATCTTTGTCTATTTGGACGCATATGAATTCAGCTTTGGCTGAATTGATTCCAAAAGGTCCTCTCCATGGAGAGAGCAGCACATGCACTGCTTTTGCCTGGCGAGACCTAAAAAGTTACATAGTACAACCCCCCTTAAAAGGAGACTGGCAATGCTAAAAGTATATTTAGCAAGAAATAGTCATGTCTGAAGATATCCTGATCAAAAGGGGAAAGCACAAAGACTTGCCAGCCTCCTTGAATTGGTATATTAAAATATAGCTTTCATACACAAGACATCAATGAATTGTGAAGCCAAAAGCCTGGATCAGGGAGACAGCTCGCTAGAGGTCAAGTAACTGGTGGAAGATGAAAAACTATGAAGTTCAGGAAACGTACATGAGCTTGTAATTGGGGATCTTGGAGAATAGGGACAGGAAACACAGGAATAGGGAGTTCAAGGGGCACAGCAGTAACACCCCTACAGGGTCTCTCACCCCAAATCCCATAAATGGAGACCACAAGTATTAGTTTACAGGAGCAAAGGCGGCGGTTTATTGGCTGCTTCCACTTTCAAATACTCTGTGAAACAGAAAAGGCTTGCACAACGATATGGCCATCCACACACACCAAAAGGTGTTGATAGTGATGGAGAGGCAGCTGTATCTTCACAAATTCCAGAAACAGTAGAGCGGCACTATCTTTGCAACCAACCACCCCAGCAAATAAGAAGGCTGCAGTGCAAGCCCGCCTTAAAGACGAAACAGGCGGTTGTATGGCATCAGAGCAGTTTTGTGGACCTGCCCCAAGACCCGGATGGTGCTTATCCTGGGGACTAGCCCTTGAAATATGTTATCCTGCCCCATTTTACTGCATGGTGATGGGGCAGCTTCCAACAATGCCTGGGGCAGAATCTGTGTACCCTGCTAGAGCCACATTGGTATCCCTCCAAGAAACACTGCTAATATTCTGTTCCTTTGATGTCCCCTGCGAGGATAGGTGAAGGGCACAGAGTGAGCTACAGTTCCAAAATGAAGAATGTACTGCAATGGATGATAACTTCGGCCGTGTTAAATGAGTCAGCTACAGTGGCGTAACGATAATTGAGGGGGCCCCCCTGCAAGGTACAGAGAGGGGCCCCCTCGGGACTCTATCAGGATCTCCCCCGCCGAAGTGCAGTGCTGAAGGGGCCTCCTGGAGCTTGTGGGCCCCCCGCACTGCGGGGGATGCGGGGACCTGTGTTACGCCCCTGGTCAGCTACAAGCTGACCAGAACAACAAATCAACTCAGCAGCCCTAACTCCAGTATCAGTTTATTCATGCATAAGCAATAAAATCATCCACATACACTGCTGATGATAATCATCTGCCTACACTCCACCCACTCACAATCATCCACATACACTCCTCACACTTAAATAAACATCCTAATCATTCACATACAGTCCTCCCACTCAAATAATCATCCACATACTATCCACACACTCAAATAATCATCCACATACACTTCTCCCACTCAAATAATTATCTACATGCCCTCCACCCACTCAAATAATTATCCGCATACACTCCTCACACTCAAGTAATCATCCACATACACTCCTCCCACTCAAATAATCATCTACATGCACTCCACCCACTCAAATAATAATCCAAATAGAACTACCACTCAAATAATCATATGCATGCACTCCCTCACTCAAATAATTATCCACATACACTCCTCCCACTCAAATAATCATCCACATACACTCCTCCCACTCAAATAATCAACCGCATACACTCCTCGCACTCAAGTAATCATCCACATACTCTCCACTCGCTCAAATAATTATCCACATACACTCCTACCACTCAACTAATCACCTGCATACACACCTCCCATTCGAATAATGATCCTAATCATCCACCTACATTCCTCCCACTTATATAATGATACGCGTACACTCCTTACACTCAAATAATTATCTGCATACACTCTTCCTACTCAAATAATTAGCTGCATACACTCCTCCCATTCAAATAATCATTTGAATACACTCCTCGCACTCAATAATTATCCGCATACACTCCTCCTACTCAATAATCTGCATACACTCCGTCTGCTTAAATAATCATCCACCTATACTTCTTCCACTCAAATAATCATCCCTATACACTACACCCACACACACCTAGGAATGTGCAGTTATACCACTTATAACATTGGTCCAACAAAACCCGGAAGTGACAGATTTTCCAGCTCAGTTGACCTCGGGTTAGGGATATAGACAGTTAAATATCCGCCCCCCACTGCGATGTAACTCCCAGAGATGACCCCAAAATCTTTCACTCTCACACGGGATTAGTTTGAAGGTTGCATGGCCTCTTCTCCTCACAAAGATGACTGCAGGGAAAGCCTGACATCTAACTCACCACTATACATGGCATGGACTGTCGACGGGCACCTGCACCAACACCCAGAAAAAGAAAACACAAACTTCTGGTCTAGTTGACTCTTTCTCCTGTTGCGATGCCCACGAACACCTAAATTATAAAATAATTCACAACAGACGCTTTTTCCCGAACATTCTGCCACTGAAGTGAGAATAATAGCCAGCACGCTCCAGAACAAAACTGTGGCCCGATTCACAGAACTAAATTAAGACTTAAGTTAGGATTTTGTCTTAAGTCTGTCTTAAGTCTGTCTTAAGTTTGTCTTAAGTTTGTCTTAAGTCAAACTTAAGACAAAATCCTAACTTTACTACTACTAAATGTCTTCTGCGAATACCAAAAGTAGTAAGTTTAGGATTTTGTCTTAAGTCAGTTCTGTGAATCGACCCCTGTGAAACGCATTTTCACGCTATTCTAACATCTGTTCCTTTTTAGCTCTAATAAAGCTGTCCGGAACCAGTGTTTAAAATATTTTGGACACAAGTTCTAGTTCTCTCTCCCTTTTGTCCGGTTTCCGATTGCTGCCTCCAAAATGTTAATTTCGGCGGGACCTCAGAGCCGCCGAGAGGTTTCATGGATTGAATGAAACCTTCAATCACTTTTCACGTTAAAATAATCAACAGCACGTTTTATTCTCTCTTTCATTCACCTGCAATGAGTGCCCTTTATAGATTTGGGCCTACAATTCCCGGCATGCAGTGCGTTGCTGGATAAAGAGCCGGTATAGATTGAAGGTGTCATGCATGCTATAAGCCACAGTAGGTATAATTTACAAAGTGTTTCCATGTCGGGTTCAGGGCTCTCATGCAGCTAAGCGTCGCATTATAGACACCCTTCTTCCAGCAGCTGCCCCCGCCCCCTCTCTCTAGGCGCCTCTGCTTCGGGGCGATACTAATCCCACTGAGGGGATTTGTAGAAAAGCCGGGGAGCTTGGAAAACAGAGCTATCAGTGTGGGAACACAGCTCCCGGCCCCAGGCCCTGGCGCAGCCCCCTCCTTATGGGAATGGGTCCATGGGTAAGGGGATTTTACACCAAGTTTATCTCTCGGAGCACAAGGCCGCAGAAAGTGTGGTCGCTTGTGAGGGGCGATAAGACCCCCAGAGTGTCTGACAGGCGGGTAAAGCGTGAGGCGGAAGTACGGGCTCTGGGCCTAGTCCTGCATTCGTCACAGATTTGCTTGGCCTCGTGCTCTCTCTCCGTGCGGTCAGTTACAACATGTCACCCTCTGAATGAGGAGAGGTGGGTACCATGAGATGGAGCAGAAAAGGGGGAGCGGATACGGTGTACCACCACGCTCCAGGGAATATACATAATTAGATATATATATATTTTTTAGGATGATTCTGAGCATAAGCAATGAACACTTTTTTCTTTTCCTGATGGCAGACAGCATAAGCAAAAACATTGCCCAAAACAACATACATACATTGGCTAAGCCAATGGGGAGATCTGTTGGCTTTGACAATGCTTTTTGGAGCTGGGGCTTATTGTTCATTTTCAGACTTTGATTCAGACTACGGGAAACACAGAAATAGGGACAGAAGGTGGAGGAGAAAAAGAAGAAAGGGACCAAGAGAATAAATAGAGCACGCAAGCGTGAGATAAAAAGACAGGAAAGGTGGCGTATTGGAAGAAAGAGGCATGAGGTGGAATCAAGATTAGGCAGCCTTGGTATTTGGCAATCTCAGCGTTCAACAGTGGTGGCGGTGGACTCCAGTGATAAACTCTGGAGCGTATATAATTATTATTTTGACAAATTAAGCACTGTAGCAGTCATCATATTCTGGAGATGATTAGGCCCTGGTGGAATTTACTTTACACTGGAGAGGTGGGTACCATGAGAAAAGGAGAAGTGTGGCTCACTGGAGTGGAGAAGTGTGGCTCACTGGATAGAGCAGGCAGACCCTGAAGCAGAGGTCAGACCCGGGACCAGGGTTCAATTCCCGATGCGGCAGGGTCTTGAGCGCAAATGTCCACGGACTCGATAATTCTCGCTTCGGTGCCTGACCTAATCATGGGTTCACACTCTGCAACTCTGGGCATTAAGCTTGCTTAATCTCCACAACGGCCCCCCGCGGCGGGATGCCTGGCTTTCACCTTGGGGATGCCCGTTAGGGGCTATCTCACAGGGAAAAGCCAGGACGGGTTCCCAAGGCAAGCGCCGAGATGCCTCCGGGTAGTCGAGTGCTATATAAGAACATACAAAAAAACTGGGATAGTCTTGAGTAATTTCTGGGATTTCGCAATACGTGTTGGAGTTTGGAGGGGTCACATTTACTATTCCCACTACAAACAACAGAGAAACATAGCAACAGTAGAGAATGGGGAAAATGCTGTACTTCTGAGAGGTCAGATTTACTATTTCCACTCTTAATAAAATTGGGGAAAGTGTTGGATTTTGTAGGGATCTGCATTACCATTCCTAATCAGTGGCGTAGCTAGGGGAGGGCTTGGAGGGGACTTTACGCGAGGTAAGCAATTTTAGCAAGCGCAAGTTAAGTGGTTTTCTTTTTTCTTTTATTTTCCCAAGTCCTTGGCAATCAACTCCCCTTCCCCCCACCCCGCTCTTACCTGCACCAGCCGTCACTGGCCGGCAAGCTCAGGGACCACCTCAGGTGGCAAAAGCTCTCGCCATGCCACTGTCACTAATCCAATTTAGGGGACAATAGCGACCGTGTTGGACTTGAAAGTATGAAATATACTATACCCACACCAAACTGAACAACAGTAAGGAAATTGCTTGACTTTGGAGGGGTCACATTTATTATTCCTACTGCAACATGAGTAACAGTATGTTCCTACTGCAACATGACTAACATGACAGGAAAGCAATTCACCTCAACTTACAACAAATCCAGCTAACAGCAACTGAATCTGAAAAAGGGAACCCCATTAATTCAGAAAAACCCTTGAATTGCCTTCTACTCAATTGTCGTTCTGCAAACAAACATGCATCAGACATAGCAGCCCTCATCATCAATAAAGAAATTGACCTGGCAATCCTCACGGAAACTTGGCTCAATGAATCATCATCGCCGGTCATTGATCTCTTAGTACCACCTCAATATAACATCGTGAGACTGGATAGGCTAAGGCAAGTAGGAGGAGGTATAGCCTGCATCCACCGTTCAGAGATTGAGGTCCACCAAATTCAAGCCGACCCCCTGGAATCCTGTGAATACCTTGGTCTGAATATAAGATCATCAAGTAACCAAAAATGCAACCTGCATGCGTTTTATCATCCACCAGGTGATAACGCAAAGTTCACAGAGCAACTAATAGAGATCATAACAGCCAACTCCAATTCTACGACCAACAACATTTTCCTGGGAGACTTTAATTTACACTGGAACGACGATAATGATAAAACGGTTAACTTGCTCAAAGAGTTCCTGGCCGAACTAAACCTTACACAAGCATGCACACAACCTACACATGCACAAGGAGCGACCTTAGACTGGATTATCTCAAAAAAGGAAGAGACATCAATCCGCGCTATAGATCCATGTGATTGGTCAGACCATCATACCATAACATTCGTGATTCCCAAAGTGAAAAAGGGTAAGACTGTGCAACCCCCAAGTCCAAAAAAGCGATCCGAGATACAAAAGAGGCGAATATTGAGCTACTGGTTGCTAACTGCGAAAGAAGCCTAAAGCCACCTAATAACATGCAGAATGTAAACGAGCTGACCGATCACTACATAACCTCAATTGGAAATATTGTCAATGACACCATGCCACTAAAACTAAAAAGAGTCACAGAAAAGCCAAAAAATCCTTGGTTTAGTGAGTCACTGAATGAGGACAGGCGCAAACTGAGAATGGCCAAAAGAAAATGGAGACAACACCCTTCCTCCCCAGAGCTGAATGACCTCAGAAAAATCAGGAACCAATATAACAAAAAGATAATCAACTCCAAAAAAGAATTTATAAGGGCAGAACTTGACAATGCCAAAAACAGACCACGGAAACTCTTCGAGATCTTAAAGCAACAGTCTGATAAACTAGCCAAATCGGCCCAAGAGAACTCAAAAACGCCCTTAAGCTGCGAGGAATTCTCATCATTTTTCACGGAAAAGACCAAATCGCTAGAGGCGGAGCTCTCAAACGCTGTGGCTATCCTCCCAACCCAACCGTTGCCGACCAGCGAGGCTTCCTTGACGGCAGAGAATACTAAGACAAAAAATAATGCAATTTGGGACACATTTGAATTATACGACCAGGACAAGATCGCCAAAACGTTGTCTGAAATCAGACCGAACAACCACTATCAGGACCCTCTACCTGCAAAATGTGTTAAAGAAATCAGCCATATCGTGGTCCCGATCTGGACCAAAATAATAAACGCATCTCTTTCACAAGGGATCCTCCCTGACTGTCTAAAAACAGGACAAGTTGTGCCAATAATCAAAAAACCAACAGCGGAAACAACAGATCCGAATAACTACCGACCAGTAACCAACATCCCCCTATTGGCCAAAGTAATTGAGAAATGCGTGCAGAGCCAATTGAAACAACACATCACCAAGTTCTCCTTACTAGACGAATGCCAATCAGGATTCAGAGCAGGACATAGCACGGAAACAGCGATCTTGCATATTGTAGATGACGCGCTTCAAGCCCTAGACCAAAATCAAGCATGCCTATTGATTCTACTTGACCTATCATCCGCATTTGACACGGTAAATCATGAAGCATTATTGTCCAGGTTGCAGGACAGGATGGGACTATCCGGGAAAGTGCTGAAATGGTTCAATTCTTTTCTACGGAACAGAACACAACGATTTCTGGTTAACCAAGCAATATCACCCCCTTGTCCTAATACAATTGGGGTCCCACAAGGTTCTACGCTATCACCGGATCTATTCAACCTGTATGTCGAACCTCTTACAGACATTTTTCGGAACTCTCAGATAGCCTACCACATGTACGCAGATGACACGCAAATATACTTGAAGATCACCTCCCTTGATGACATCGTTCTAATGAATGAGACATTAAAGATGGCGTTACAATGGTTAACTACTAATCATTTGAAACTAAATGCCCATAAAACAGAATTCTTGCTAATTTCACCTCCAAGGAGCCACTCTGAAATAAAGGAATGGACCAAATTGGTGACTGCGCTTAACGGCACCCCAACCCTAGTCAACTCTGCTAAATCACTAGGAATCACATTGGATGAGAACCTTGACATGAAAGCCCACATTAACTCAATGGCGAAAAGCGCCCGCTACCATTTGAGCTACCTAAGAAGATTAAAACCATTCATTTCAGAGGCAGATCTAAAACTGGCTATACAATCTCTAGTTATATCAAGGATTGAATATGGTTGCTCCACATTAGCTGGCCTACCTAAAACATCCACAGCACCACTAA
The DNA here is from genome assembly GCF_964263255.1 of Lissotriton vulgaris. Taxonomy (NCBI): domain Eukaryota; kingdom Metazoa; phylum Chordata; class Amphibia; order Caudata; family Salamandridae; genus Lissotriton; species Lissotriton vulgaris. The sequence goes on from NC_141697.1 coordinate 909,904,304, forward strand.
AAGCCTGTCTCAACGCAGCGGCAAGACTCATCACAGGATCTAGGAAATTCGATCATATATCTCCTCACTTGAAAGCACTAAACTGGCTTCCTTATGAGGCCAGAATTCAAATGAAGTTAGCATGTATTACCCACAAAGCTGTGCACTATAACACGCCAAGATACCTAGCCAAGAAAATCAAGCTATCGGGAGGAAACAGACCAACTAGAAGCGCCAAGGAGCTGCTGTTGCGGCCAGCCATCTTCCGAAAGAAAAAGTCTTATGACCGAACTTTCTCCGGAGCTGCCCCCAGAGTCTGGAATTCACTCCCTCCAAGTTTGAGGAAGATTCAAAATATTGTAACATTCAAACGGGAACTGAAGAGTCTTATGTTGAGTAAATACCTTGCATAGGGAAGCAGGCGGATCGGGGGTTCGAATACTCATGTCAGCGGATGGAGGGCCCTCTCAAGAATATTATTCAAGAATGTTATCATTGATAAGGAACTAACTCCTCACACAAGCCCTGACTGTGTCCTGAACGTTACCACAGTCCTAGGCGAACTTATAATTGTTTTCTAAAGCCAAAACTATATAACCTCTACCTCACCTTAGTCGTCGATATAGACATGGATATAAGCTAAGCCTCACCTACCTCTATTGCTAATTGCACATGCGTTTGGATTAGTTAGATTTAGGCACCCTCTCATAGCCACAGTTTCCTCTACCTCATATCTGTTTGTTTGTATAAATGATTCTGTATTGCCAATATGTAACCTACCTCGATGTTAAGCGCTCTGATACCCACGGGTCTTGTTCGCGCTATACAAAACACTATAATAAATAAATAAATAAATAAATAAAACAGTAAGGAAAGTGTCTGACTTCACAGAGGTGACATTTACTATTCCCACTCCAAATTTAAAAAATTGAAAATAGTTGTACTTTTGTGAGATTTACGAATCTACAACAAACTAAGCAACAATAAGGAACGTACTGTACTCGAGAGAAGTCATGTTAACTATTTCCATTCCACTGTAAGCAAAAGTAGGAAAGTGCTGCACTTTGGAGGGGCCAGATTTACTGTTCACACTCCAAACCGAGTAACAGTAAGAAAAGTGATGGACTTTGGTGGGATTGAATTTATTATTCCAAAGTGATCAACAGTAGGGAAAGTGTTGGATTTTGAAGGGTTATATTTACTATTCCAACTCCACACTGGGGAACAGTAAAGAAAGTGTTGAATTTGAAGGGGTCAGGGGTATTTTTCCCCAATCCCAACCTGAGCAGTATTAGAGAAAGCATTGGATGCTCAAGGGGTCAGATTTACTATTCTACTCCTACTTGAGCTGCAGTAAAGAAAGTGTTCAACTTTGGAGAGGTGAGATTCACTGTTCACACATCAAACTGAGCAACAGTAGGGAAAGTGTTGGACTTCGGTGGGATTGAATTTATTATTCCCAATCCAATTTGAACAGCTGTACAAAATGTTTAGGAATTTCAAAAAATCACAGTTAGTAAAAAATTAAAATAACATGTAAACCAACTAACTTAATATAAAAAATAAAACGAAAATACAATTATTACCACAAAAATCATATCAAACACAATTAATTTATTAATGTAAATAAATATAATAATATTAATTCAAAAATAGATATTATATGATTATAATAAAAATAAGTTTACATTATAAAAATACTTTAAATTAATAAATAAAACATTATACACAAATTTGCAAAATATCAAAAGAATCCAAAAAGTTAAAAATGCTATTTAATGTAAGAAATTTGTAAATTAAAAATTCTAACCAAATAAACAAAAATACAAAATGCTACACAAAATATTAAACGCATATGGGGATATTCTCAAGGACTTATCGCCGAGTTAGCTGCACTTTATCATAGCCAAAGTGGCAATAGATTTATTGCCCTATTCACAAGCTGGTGTCTACAGCCGATATCGCCAGTTTTCCTGCGATAGCAGGCACAAAAAACATCACCACGGATGACATCGGCAACTAACGCCAACGAGATGCAGAGTAGGCGTTCCTGTGCAAAAAACCATGATAACACCACTTCACAATATTCTCAACGACCAGCTAGATTGGCGATAAGATCCCAAAACAGGTGATAAGGCGCGTTAGCAACAGGGATTTAACACCTGCTCTTACCTGGTGTTAAGTCGGACAACACCCTGCACCATAAAAGGGAGCCCAGTACAGAGCCCCACCTGAGGAACAACAGATGCCATGGAGCTACTGATAATGCAGCTTGTAGCCCCAAGAGGGCCACAACACCCACCGCCACCACACCCAGGCCCCCCCCCACAAGATGCCCCCCGGACTACCACAGAGGCAGCGCAGACAAAGACAGCTGACCATCAGAAAATGCACCAGCCTCACAGATTTAACATCAGAGGATGTCATTGCCCACTACAGGCTCAAAAGGACAACCATCCTCTGCATCCTGAACATCATTGCCCCCAGGCTGACGGTACCATCACAGCGGACAACCAACATCCCACCTCAGACAAGGCTGCTGGCTGTGCTACACCTGTTGCCCTCTAGGACCTTCCAACCAACAACTGCCAGAGTCTGAGGAGTCTCACAGCCAGCCCTATACAAGTTTCTCCCACCTGTCTTGGATGCTATCATCAGCTTGGTACCCCAGCACCTTTACCTCCCACACACTGCGCAGGAACAGCTGGAGACCAAACAAGGCTTCTATGCCATAGCTGGGTTCCCGCAAGTGTTGGGGGCAATGGACTGCACACATGTACTCCTCGTGCCCCCTGCCGCCACTGCACACAATTACCGCAACAGGAAGCACACACATTCCATCAACGTGCAGGCAATAGTGGACCACCTGGGACTCTTCACCAATGTCGTCACCAACCACCCCGGCAGTGTGCATGATTCCTTTATCTTCAGACAGTCCATCATCAACCAGCACTTTGAGGCTGGCACCTATGGGAATGCATTGCTCATTGGTAAGTACCAAATGAACATACCACACACCTCAACTCCACAATCATGCAACTCACAGCTCTGGGAATGCACACATTACAAACTCACATACAACATGCCAAACAACATGCCCACCTGCCAGACACGACAGCACAACTTACTGTGGTAGCCTGGGCTAGCCATGTACATAAGCAATCAACGGCATGTCACCTCAGCCACACAATAGCAGAATGTGGGGAGAGGTGGGGACCAGGCATGTGCGAAGGAGGCAAGTGACCCATGAATGAGAATGTACACGATGCAAAGTGTGGCATGGATGTGCTGGCCAGACTGCAGTATGCAGACCACAGACATGTCCATATTGACATACACTGCTGGTGTTTGGAGTGTAGTGGACAGTGTACGCAACCATGCTACCTCAGCCAGGAGGGAAGATCGCAGAAATGTATCTTGTTACGTCCCCCCTGTAAGCGTGAGCGGAGTGGGCTGGCCCCCGCTTACGCCCGGCTAGCATAGGGGGGGGGAATAAAAAGCACGTTGCTCTGGGCGTGGTTCCCTTCCTGAATGGCCAACGTGTCTGCCAGAACAGTGCCTCTCACCACGCCACGAAGCTGACACCGTGAGCGGTGATGCCTGTGATCCTGTGTGCCTGCTGCACCCCAGGCCGCTGGTCTCCAGACCCCTCCTGGCCGCCCCTGTGCACCCAGGCCTCACTGCTCACCTGCCGACACCGTTGTGTGTCAAAGAGGGTCTACCAGGTGCCAGTGCAAGCTCCAATACCGAGGCCCGCGACCATGGCAGCCTCCTCAGACCATTGCTGGCCTCCACGACACAGGCCCCCAGCACTCCTTTTTTGTTGACGTACTCCACCGCTGCCTCCGGCCTACACTGTGGTCTGGTAGGTCACACATTTGGAACTGAGTCTTGATTTTTCAATTGCCAAGTTCATATCATTGTATGCAAGGAGAGGAGTAAGAGGAAGATGTGGTTCAGTCCGGAAGAAAAAAGGATCATCGTTATGGAGGTGGTCAAACACTATCAACAACTGCTCTGGTGCCACTAACTCTGTATCGCAAGCCGACACATGGCTGTAGGTCCCTGCTGAGCGCTGCCTCTGCCCTACACTGCGGTCCAGTAGGTCACACATTTGGAACTGAGTCTTGATTTTTTTATGGCAGAGGTTATACCATTGTACACACCTCATCGCAGACTGCATCCCCTTTCAGCTCTGGTGCCACTAACTCTGTGCCCCAAAATTCATGGACACTCTCTGGTTTAACTCTGGTGGCATCTGAGTCTATGGCCTGGGGTTTGTCTTCATCATTATGTGGCTGGTACTGACTTGGAGTTAAACAGGAGTCTGTAACATTCAACGCCTCCATATTGCCTGTTTCAGCTTGGTTCTGCCCTCTGCATGATGCCCTGGAAGAACACCTTCTACTCTCCCCTGAAACACTCTGTGACATTCAGCTTCAACATCGACTAGGACCCGCTCAGCTCTCGTGGCCCTACCTCAGTGCACCGCAAGTCACCGTCCTGTGGCAGTGGGCCTTTGCCGGCCGCAGTGCATATGGGGCCACTAACTCTGTGCAGTTCAAGTCAAGGGCCCTTGCTGTTTGAACTTTTAACTTCTGATTGTCGGGTCACTGTTGTGCTTGTTGCCAGCACCAACCACTCCCTGAGGGCTGGCTTACACTTACCCCACACCCATCCAGCACAGGCGTCACTGGTCATGTGACCCTGGCAATAAAAAGGGCCGGGCGCACGTGCCCGTAGTCAGTTCCACAAACAATCTAAGTGTGTCAGTGTGGTCATTATGTATGCATGAGGGCCCCGGGCCCTACCACATTACATTGTGCTGTGTACAACGGATGCAACCATATCACCTCAGGCAGTGGGGAAGACCTGGGACATGTAGCTGTGTCGTACACCCTGTAAGTGTAAGCGGAGTGGGCTGGCGTCCAGCTTAGGGGTGTGGATGATCACCCCGGGGCTCTGGGCGTGGTTTTGTTTTGGCCTTGCCAAGGAAGTAACAAATGTGTGTGTCTCTGTTGTAGTGTTGGCGCCACTCGTCCCTCAATAGACAATGTTGCAATGTAGCATGCGCCCGGAGTGCGGGCTCGGCCTACGGGATAAATGAAGGAGCGCAAGCCTGCTCGGGGTCCGGGATCATACATGCCAACTGTTGTGTGTGTCGCTATTACTGAAGCATAAGCCAAAGGTCTACCCTCAACCGCATCGCGAGTTCAGCCAGCCATGAACTCTACATCTGTGTCCGCCCTATCCTTAACATTGGCCTACACACACGTGGCCACCCACCTTCAACGCACAACATCACAGTGTCATTGTCAGGCTTGTGGACATGCGCAGACAGGCATGACAATGGTGTGCAGCAGTGATGCAACCATGCTGCGCACACTAGTAAATAGGCTTGGGGGAGGGAGGAGCAGCACTGAGGCTATGTAATACACATTGATGCTGCTCATTTGCTACACTCAGTACACGTCAAACAGGAATCACTAAGTCACACACATCACACAACAATGAACTAGTGAGCCTGCCAACACATCATGCAGAACTAACTATTGACTCATGTCTCTCTGCACTGTCACAGGTGATCAAGGATATGCCCTTGGATGATAACACCCCTCTGAGCCTCGAACACACAGGCCCAGAAGCAGTATAATTGGGCCAACAAATTCACCAGGGACATCGTGGAACACACATTTGGCGTGTTGAAGTCAAGTTTCAGGTGCCTGGACATCACAGATGCAAGCCCAGACATCGCGTGAAAGGTGATCGTTTCATGTTGTGTGTTGCCCGCTACAAGTGCCAGATGCACCGGACGATGATGAGGAAGATGAGGCAGGTGGACCACACTCCACTGCAGCTGCAGCAGAAATAGCCCGTATGAATACCATCATTGACAATTTCTTCACATGAGCACGTCACATTGTGACAGTTCTTAGCAATCATGGGACAGTACAAAATGACCACAGGCACAGAATGTGCAAATAAATTCATTACAACACACATTCCCTGAGTGCATGTCACTCCTTTGTACAAGCACATCTCTCTGACAAGTGTAAGTGAAAAATGTAGTGCTAACAATGTCAGAAATTGAAAATAGAAGGTGGGTGTGTCACCTCTGTACAGAGAGGCTGTTTAGGGTGTCACGTATCAGAAATGCCATTTCTGTGTGTCAAAGATAGTACGGAATCCCACTCATCAGCGTTCCACATGTGTCCCAAATCATTACATATAGGCTGTCATTTGTGACCTACAATTGACAACAGGGCTTCTTTTGGGCTCAAATATGTAGCACCATGATGCAGGGATGCCCTGTGACTCACGTCCCACAACATGAGCAACATGGACGTAAGGGGGTATCACTGCCCCTATATTCGTCCATGCTTTCATACTTGATTAATCATAGTCATGACACATCTGTGTGTATTAGAATGTATTGTTCACGTTCAGTGGAGTGTTGAAGCTGTCTTAGTACTGGGCCATGCAGACAACACTTTACAATGTTGCCCAGTGGAGGGCCAGCTAGAGTCCTTTAGGGATTGGCAAATTACTCGGAGGAGGAAGAGTCCAGTCCGCAGGCTGATTACTTTGTCATTGTTAAGCAAACAAAATATGGCATTCCATGTCGAGGTTCAAGTTTAGTGTCACAGAGTATATTGGGGGACAGTGGAAGGTGTTATTCCAGGGCATGATGCAGAGGGCATAAACAAGCAGAAACAAGCCATATGGCGGAGATGAGTGCTACTGCTTCCTTCTTACCACTAAGGCAGATTCATCCTCATCTTCGTCCTCTGACGTGTCATGTGCCTCACATGTGGGTGGTGGTGTTTGGTCTGCAGCAATGTGTGACACTGACACAACAGGGGCTGGAGATGTGGATGTAGAAGTAGCATCAGCATTCATCTGTGCAAAGTCCTGTGGCATCACTCCAATGATGAGGATGTGCAGGGCATGGAAGATCCCATCTGCAGATTTCTTGTGTGCAGCTGTGGTTGCCATTCTTTGCGCCTGCATCCGCTCCATGTTCTCCATGACCCTCCTTGACAGTTGTTGTTGTATCCGAGTCATGACTTAAGCGCCGCCAACCAAGGATTGCTTGAGGGCATGGGGCGGAGTGTTGGTGTCCGTTAGGGAGTGTAAGTGGTCCCTGATGGGACTTAGACACCCATGTATGGCATCTAGTTTGGCTGGTACACAGACAAAATATCGATTTTTAAATATCGATATACAAAAATATCGAAGTTTAAATATCGATGGGACAAAATATCGAAGGTAAGTAATATCGACAGTCTTAATATCGATATTGGTATGATATCAGTAATATCGAAGTTGTAAATATCGATGTCAATAATATCGAAATTAATAACTTTGATGTTACTAATATCAATTTTTAAATAAATTTAGTGTATATTATATTGTATTTATTATGTTTTATTATTTATTTTTAATGTAATTTAATTAAATATTGTCTTTTACTACTGTAGCGGGTTGTGGGTTTATAGGGGAATAGGGTGGGAAGTAATTTAATTATGTTAAATTAATTATTAATTAGTAGGAATTATTAATTAATTAATTGAGAAATAATTTTTATTTATTTTTAATTAATTGATTAATTGATAAATATGTTCTGTAGCGGGTTATGGGTTTATAGGGGAATAGGGTGGGAAGTAATTTAATAATAATTAATTAATTGATATATGTTTGTACATATTTTAATTAATAATTAATTGGTAATTAATTTCTATTAATTAGTTAAATAATTAATATAATTTTTGACATATTTATAATTATTAATTAGTTGGTAATTAATTAATATTAATTATTTAATTACATTAATTATAGTAATGTTTTTTATATATAATTTATTGTTATTCTTAATTAATTAATTGGGAAAAATAATATTAATTATTAAATTAAATTAATTACAGCAAATGTGCTAATATATTTACTTTATTGTTATTGTTAATTAATAATTAATTGGTAATTAAATAATATTAATTAATTTTGGGTAAAGGAGTATTTTTAGGGTTCAGGGTCAGTTTTCAGTTTTTGGGTAAAGGGGTATTTTTAGGGTTCTGGGTCAGTTTTCAGTTTTTGGGTAAAGGGGTATTTTTAGGGTTCAGGGTCAGTTTTCAGTTCATGGGTAAAGGGGTATTTTTAGGGTTCAGGGTCAGTTTTCAGTTTTTGGGTAAGGGGGTATTTTTAGGGTTTAGGGTCAGTTTTCAGTTTTTGGGTAAAGGGGTATTTTTAGGGATAAGGGTCAGTTTTCAGTTTTTGGGTAAAGGGGTATTTTTAGGTTTCAGGGTCAGTTTTGGGTTTTTGGGGTACAGGGATATTTTTAGGGTTCAGGGTCAGTTTTGGGTTTTTGGGGTACAGGCGTACAGGGTAAAAACAAAAAAAAAAAAATTAAATCAAATAAATTACATGAAAAAATTAAAATTACTTTAAATTATTAAGTGTTTTATTTATTTTAAATGTATATGTATTAGTTTTAATATTTTTATTTAATAGTTGTAAAATTATATGTATTTTAAATTTATTTTTACATTATTATTAATACATTTAAAAAAACGATATTTTTGATTCCGATATTTTTGTACTTCGATATTATTTTTTCGATATTTTTGTACTTACCTTAATGAAGATAGGATTCCGATATTTTTGCTGTCGATATTTTTGCTCCGATATTTTTGCATATCGATATTCTGTCTGTCGATATTATGTCAGACATTCAGTTTGGCTGCCATAAGGCCGAACCCCACCCGCACCTGTTCAGCCAGCTCCTTCTGGCAGTCTAACACACAGCGTTGGAATGCCATGTGTTCTTCGGTTAGGTGCTGGGAGCCAGACATGGTGGTGGGTGCCCCTGCTGTGTAGTCTGTGCAGGGGGTGGGCTCACCTCGATGGTGCTGGGCTGCCCTGCTACTGGAGGTGTGGTGCCGAAGCTGTCCATGAACACTTGGAGTTCGTCGTAGTCGATGCCCTGGGGGTCGTCTCCATCATCACTGACGTGATGTAGGGTCTGCTCTGCAGGAGGTGTTGATAGTCCCTCTGCATTGTAAAGAGGAGTTGCCGTTTCACAGTGTGTTCCATGTATGTTGACGCATTGGCGAAGTTTACATACAGACTGTAAGACAAAGTACATTGTGACTGTTTGTGAGGCGATGCCTATTTGATGCAGGACAGTGGATATTTGGTTTCCTGCAATGCAAGATGTGATTGGCCATTTTGTACACACAAGCAGCACCAGTTGTGTTCTGTTGTGAAAGTGTTGCAGTTTGTACCACATTGTAGTCAATGTTGAGGTGCTCGTCTTCTTATGTGTGGGTGCTGCATTGTGGGTGAGTTGCCCCTGCAGCTCTGATTTGGCTGCCCCTTATCCCTCTCAGGTGGTGTGCCTTTGACTTCTGTGCTTCTACAATGCTGAGATGTTGCGGACTTGGGTAAATTGGACTCTTGGTCTAGTTGTGACTCTTGGGCATGGTTTGTCCACAGATGTGCTGTTGACGTCAGGGGTTTTTTGTGCACGTGGATGTGTCAGAGTGTGACCTGCTTCTTTCCGGATGTGGTCCACACTCCGCCACCTCAGTGTTGTGGCGTGCACAATGTCATGATGATTGGACTGTCGCCATGCTAATTGTCATGTAGTGTCACTTGAATTGTCAGTGTGGCTCAGAAACACGCATCTTTGCTGGGTTTCGCACATGTGCATGTGTTGGTGATGAGATTGGTGATGTGTGGGGTGGGACCCCTTTGGGCACATGGTGGAGGGGGCCTACATGGTGTTTGTATGTGTGCTACCGTGTGGCACAGGTATCAGGGACATGATCCAGAGTCATTGTGGGTTTGCAGTGTGCTGTACTTAATTGTGCATGTGTGCCATTGTGCCCATCTCCCGCATCCACCCAGTCCTTGGCGGTACTCACCCTGTTGAAGTTGTGTAAGGTCATGTTGAGCAGTGTCCAGTTCCCCAACTCCTGGCACAGTATCCCGACTGATGACTGTGGCCACCATTTTCTCCATATCAGCCAGCTCCTGCTGGGCCGCAGGACCCGCACCTCCAATCTGCGTTGCTGCTTTCATGTTGGTATGGAGTTTCTTCTTGGTTTTGCCCTTCACATAATTCCAGCGCCTCTTGACCTCTTCCTTTGTCCTCCTCAACGCTGCAACTGTATTCACATGGTCCAAGATGGTCTGCCATATTTGCGTCTTTATTGTAAATGACACGTTGGAGGTGACAAACAGTTGTTGGTAGTGTTCTATCACCTCTGTAGCGATGACCCTGTTTTCCTGCGGACTGAACCGCGTCTTCCTCTTCTCCTTGGCCTTCCCCGACCCCGAGGTTCCTTGCTGGTTGTCTGTGGGCCCTGTGGGGTTCGCGTTATCCTCTGCACTCGGTCCGGGTGCATCCATGGTGCTACGCAGTTAATTTTTTTTTATAATTTTTGTTTTCTGCTTTCATAGTGCATTTTCCCACATGACGCGTTGGAATTGCAGGCCTGTCGCTGGTTATCGCTGATTTTTGTATTGCGTTTTGGGACATCGACGCTTTTTCCGCATTCGTGTTTTGCCTTTTTTAGGCGTCGCCTTGATTTTAACGTGGTCATTTGATGCGTTATCGTGAGACTATCTTATGGTACCACCTTGTTGAGAATACAACGTTAACACAGCGTTATTTTTCCGCAATAGACTGCAATGTGCAAAGTTGCGTTAGGCTAATTTTGCGATAATTATCACACGTTCTTGAGAATATCCCCCATAGTTCACAGAATTAATACAAAGTTTCACAATTAATAATTAAGAAATACATTTTAAAATTGATCCAAATATATTTATAAACAGACCCCACACTACTTCCATACAAATACAAAAACACACACAAAAAAAATGGTAATTATCACAATGTATTGAATATAGTAAACACAAACATAATATAAGTGACATATTAATTATATTAACCAATTAAAAATGAGTGAATCAATCAAAAATGTATTCATATTTATTTAAAATGCTTCTAATCCAAACTAAGGTAAAACACCACTCTGGTACAGCTCAAAGCAGATATTGTATGCATTCTGGGTGATAGGAGGTCTAAATGTCTTTAACCTCTTCCATGCTCATGACGGAACGGTTCCGTCATGAGCGTCGGTTCAAGTTCAAGTTCGGAATTTGTATAGCACACTACTCATCCATAGGGTCTCAAGGCGCTTGTAGGAGGGGGTGCATTATTTATCGAATAGCCAGGTTTTAAGTTCCTTTCTGAAGGAAATGTGGTTCTGTGTGAGGCGGAGGTGAGTGGGGAGAGAGTTCCAGGTCTTGGCCGCCAGGAAGGAGAAGGATCTTCCTCCCATGGTGGATCTGTGGATGCGCGGAACTGCGGCAAGCGCTTGGTTGGAGGATCTTAGTTGGCGGGTGGGTGTGTAGAAGGACAGTCGTGTGTTGAGGCATTCGGGTCCTAGTTTGTAGAGGGCCTTGTGAGCGTGGGTGAGGAGACGAAACGTTATTCTCTTGTTGACGGGAAGCCAGTGGAGGTCTTTCAGGTGGCCGGTAATGTGAGCTTGGCGAGGGATGTCCAATATGAGTCTGGCAGATGCATTTTGGATGCGTTGGAGTTTTTTCTGTAATTTGGCTGTAGTTCCGGCGTAGAGGGTGTTTCCATAATCCAGTCGGCTAGTGACCAGTGCGTGGGTGATCGTCTTTCTTGTTTCGGTGGGGATCCAACGGAAGATTTTTTTGAGCATACAGGGTACGTTGAAGCAAGAGGATGAGACGGCGTTAACTTGTCTGGTCATCGAGAGGGAGGAGTCTAGGATGAAGCTGAGGTTGCGAGCGTGGTCTGTGGGTATGGGTGCTGTGCCCAGGGCCGATGGCCACCATGAGTCGTCCCAGGCAGAGGGGGAAGAACCTAGGATGAGAACTTCCGTTTTGTCTGAGTTAAGTTTTAGGCGGCTGTTATTCATCCATTCGGCTACTTCTTTCATTCCTTCATGAAGATTGGTTTTGGCGGTGTTAGGGTCTTTGGTGAGGGAAAGGATCAGCTGGGGGTCGTCAGCGTAGGAGATGATGTTGAGGTTGTGTTGTCGCGCGATGGATGCGAGGGGAGTCATGTAAACGTTGAAGAGGGTGGGACTGAGTGATGATCCTTGTGGGACTCCGCAGATGACTTCGGTGGCCTCTGAATTGAATGGGGGGAGGCGGACTCTCTGGGTTCTCCCGGCGAGGAACGAGATGATCCAGTCCAAAGCTTTTCCTTGTATGCCGATGTTGCTGAGGCGTTGTACGAGGGTGCTATGACAGACTGTGTCGAAGGCGGCGGAGAGGTCGAGTAGGATGAGGGCAACTGTTTCTCCTTTGTCCAGTAGCGTTCGGATGTCATCTGTCGCTGCAATGAGGGCGGTTTCGGTGCTGTGTTTGGCTCGAAAGCCGGACTGTGAAGAGTCTAGGGAGTTGTTGGATTCAAGGAAGGCGGCGAGCTGGCTATTGACGGCTTTCTCAATGACTTTGGCAGGGAATGGGAGGAGGGAAATGGGGCGGTAGTTCTTGAGTTCAGAGGGGTCGGCTGTGGGTTTCTTCAGGAGGGCCCTGAGTTCGGCGTGTTTCCAGCTTTCTGGGAAGGTAGCGGAGTTGAAGGAGCAGTTGATGACATCACGGAGGTGGGGTGCGATGATGGAGTCTGCTTTGTTGAAGATGTGGTGGAGGCAGGGGTCGGTTGGCGAACCTGAATGGATGGAGTTCATTAGGCGGATGGTATCTTCAGTGGTGATTGGGTTCCAGGCATTAAGGTTGTTAGAGAGCAGTTCGGGTTTGCAAGTGGGTGGAGTGGGCTGGTCTTTCGAAATGTTCTTAAAGCTGTTATGTATGTCGGGGATTTTGTTGTAGAAGAAGGAGGATAACGAGTCGCAGAGGTCTTGGGAGGGAGTAATGTCGTTTGAGGCTGCGGTGGGGTTGGTAAATTCTTTGACTATGTTGAATAGTTCCTTGCTGTTGTGGGCGTTGTTGTCGAGTCGATCCTTGAATGCTGATTTCTTGGTGGATCGGATCAAGTGGTGGTGTTTGCGGGTGGCTGCCTTGAAGGTGGTCAGGTTGTCAGTAGTTGGGTTTTTTCTCCATGTTTTTTCGAGAGTACGGCATAGTTTCTTGGAATTCTTAAGGTCATCGTTGAACCAGGGGGCCTTTTTGATACCTTGTTTGATCTGGTGGTTTTTTAGGGGAGCTAATTTGTCAACGCTGTGAGTGATCCATTGTTTGAGTTTGTTGGCTGCTTCGTTTGGGTCCGATGAGAGGGCTGGAGGGTTTTGGTTGAGCGATGTGAAGAGTTGGTCGGTGGTGATTTTGTTCCAGTTTCTTCGAGGAATAGTTTATGGGGGTTTGTGAGTAGTGGTAGTTTTGTAGCTGAAGTGAACACAGCTGTGGTCCGTCCAATGGAGAGCTGTGGTATGATTGAAGGAGATGTGTTTGCTGGAGGTGAAGATAGGGTCGAGCGTGTGTCCGGCTAAGTGGGTGGGGGTGTCAACAAGTTGTTTGAGTCCGAGATTGGCCAGGTTGTCCAGAAGGGTGGTGGTGTTGCAGTCGTTTTTCTTTTCTAGGTGGAAGTTGAAGTCTCCCAGAAGAATGTAGTTCTCGGAGGGGAGGGCATGTGGGCTGATGAAATCAGTGATGTCTTTGCTGAATTGTTTACGGGTTCCTGGTGGTCTGTAGATGAGGGTGCCTCTAAGTGTGGTCCTGGGGTCGGTGTGGATCTGGAAGTGGAGGTGTTCGGCGGTTGCAAGGTTATCGTCGAAGCTGGTCGTGATTCTGATGGTGTTCCTATGGACGATGGCGATGCCGCCTCCTGTTTGGTTGGTACGGTCTTTTCGGATGATCTTGTAAGCGTCCGGGATGGCTATGGCGATGTCGGGTGCTGATGATGCGTTCATCCAGGTTTCTGTAAGGAAGGCGATGTCTGGTGACGCAGTGTCGAGTAGCTGCCAGAGTTCAGTGGCGTGTCTGTGGATCGAGCGGGTGTTTAGTAGGATGCACCTCAGGTGGTTAGAGTCGGAGCTGCGTTTGGAGGTAGTGGATTTGGTGTGGGTCTCGAAGCAGGTGGACTTGCAGGAGTGGCAGGTGAAGGGACCGTGGGTACTTCCTGGGGCAGCTTCGTAGCATTGTGGCGTGCGTCCGGGGTTAAGTGCTAAGAGGGTGGCGGCGTCATAGGAGAGGTGAGGTTTGGGGGGGGCAGGGGGTCTGGCGCTGGGCGCGGTCCAGGGGCGGACGAGCGTAGACGGGCTTACCTTTGGCGCACCTTCGGCGCGCATTGGGCGCGACAGCTGCGCGTGAATGCTGCGCGCAAAGGCGTCTGTCATATGCAGATAGTGGGAGGGGAGGGGCGAGGGATGGTCAGCTGGGAGGCGGGAGCTGGGCGGAGATCTGGGCAGGGAAGGCACAGAAAGCAACAACAACAAGCACAAAATGGCCTCAGCCAAAATCGAAACCAGATTGGGGCACAGAGGTAAATAACGCAACTCTGATGACAGAGGCACCGGTAAAATCAGGCAGCAATTAGTTAGACAGGCAGCGCAGCAATTTTAAAATGTAAGTTACAGCGTAGATAGGCAAACAGAGCGCTACGATTATACAATGCTCGACAGTGTCCCAGCCTCTCAGGCAATCTAGCGCTACTAGGTACTTGCGGTCTCGAGGCAGGCAATGGCAGGCAAAAGAGTGAGGTGAAGATGCAGTAAGCTGTTCAGGTGGCGGGCAGAGCGGGGAGCAGGGTCTGGAGCGACCGTGTCTGTGAAGAACAGGACAGTCACAGCGCTGCAGCGTGGGAGCGGGGCTTACGGTGTAAGTGGGAGGGATGGTCAGCTGGGAGGCGGGAGCTGGGCGGAGATCTGGGCAGGGAAGGCACAGAAAGCAACAACAACAAGCACAAAATGGCCTCAGCCAAAATCGAAACCAGATTGGGGCACAGAGGTAAATAACGCAACTCTGATGACAGAGGCACCGGTAAAATCAGGCAGCAATTAGTTAGACAGGCAGCGCAGCAATTTTAAAATGTAAGTTACAGCGTAGATAGGCAAACAGAGCGCTACGATTATACAATGCTCGACAGTGTCCCAGCCTCTCAGGCAATCTAGCGCTACTAGGTACTTGCGGTCTCGAGGCAGGCAATGGCAGGCAAAAGAGCCAGGTGAAGAGGCAGTAAGCTGTTCAGGTGGTGGGCAGAGCGGGGATAGGCTCATTAGAACCTTCAGCACAGCGCGAAAATTTGCACCGCGCTGAAGGGGTTAAAAGTGCTTATTCAGAATATTTCAAATTTGGGAAACCAAGAACTTTTTAGCCAATTTATTTTGGAAATGTTGCTAAAGAGGATAGGCATTCTTAGCGGGGAATGTATGTGCCTTCACATTGCTTGGCTCCATAGCCAACTATGCATGATCAAATAACAAACTGCAGGGAAATGTATTTTCATGTTGCATTATTTTGACCACCTATCCACAACATTGTGACTGAACTGAGTGCAATTAACAAGTTTCAGGAAAAATATATATGCATCAGTATGGTTCACGTCCTATTTTACCTTATCTCAATGTGTTTGTATACATTTGGGAAATTGCAATGATTTTAAGTAAGCATGGAACAATGACCAAATTGAGTGCAATTGACAAGCTACACTCAGAATATTTTTGTATTAGTACGGTTTATATCCTATTTTTAGCGCAATGTGTTTGTATAAATTTGGAAAATTGCAATGATTTTAAGTGTTTGTATACATTTGGGAAACTGCAATGATAAAAAAATTATTTTATTCATTTAACTTTGCTGCACAATACAAAGTTTGGTGGCAGTTATTTTCAAAGGATAGAAACTATAAAAGAGTGGAATATTTTTATGAGTGCCACTTCATAAAAACTTATAAAACCTTTTAACTTTTAGACAATATCTTTGTGACATTGTGTTGTACAATGAACCACTTGGCTCCATGTTTTCAACATTTCTCAGTGGAACAACTGGTTTACTTACTGCAGCTGTATTCAGCTATTTACACCTCATCTGTTTCTAAGATCGCCAGCTGCCATTGGCCGTTTTCATAAATGGGCATTAGCACATAATGATGGAAGTTTATCAAAATGAGTTTTTTTATGAAAAATAATTTACATTTGTTATTTTAAAACTACACTTCTGAGAAACCAGATCTAATGTAGAATTTCCCATAATAAGCACCGTAGATGTAATTGGGATAAAACATGAATACATCCAACAGCCCTGCACTACTACTAACCTTCAAGTCAGTAACCCCAACTGACAAGCTTATTTCAACAACTTAATAACTTGTTGATAGGGAAAAGCAATTCTGACAACAACTTAGCTATTTTATGTCAACTAATATTACTGACAGTTAACTATGTAGTTCATTTGAATACATCACATTTACAATTATAAATTCTATTCAAAGGTTAACATCTACAAAGTTTAATTTTGTCTGCAAAAAACAATATTACAGTCATTTGATATTAAAAAGGGGAGGATGGTGACAATGTCAGCCTGCCTTCATCTACTTGCAGATGTTGGATAGTTTTTATTGCATCAGCTCTATGGCAGGGTTTTTAAAGAACGTGATGAAAAATAGGAAAGTAAATAATCATTGAATTTTGCGGATTGGGTGTTTGCTAGCTTGATCCATAAGATGAGAAGTAAAGTCTGAAATTGTTATTGTGATAAAGTAGACTGATGTATATAGATGTATTTTAGATAAATGTCTTTATATGTAATGCTTTTATGATTTTTACTACCCAAAATAGAATAAAGCTCGTTTGATTGATTGATTGATTGATTGACATTAAATACAACATTCGAAAGGGCATTCTTCAGCTTCTAGTGAAGGATGACAGCCATCAAAGACCAACAGGACAATGTTCACATTTCACATATAAGTTCTCCACTTCTTCAGGGCTATCCCAATACATCAAATATCCAAATAAAAATTTTAGAATATAGGAAAGTAAAAACCAAACATTTTTAGTGATACCAGTACCAATAGGTTCACTAAGTTGACAAGTTGGCAAGGCCAGTGTGAACCTAAGAAGGGCAAGCATTGTGACTTAAGAAGAGGGCTGGATCACATAAAGTGAGCAATGACAGCACTAATTTAAGAGAGGTCTTTGCCACAATTTTAGGCTGAAATGAAGGCTGGCCTTCATTTGTGGAAGAGCTGAAGCAGCAGTATGTTATCATCTTAGAAAGTAGGAAATGGTTATTTGGGACTAGAAACTTTAAAGAATGAACTGCTTTTGGCAGGAAATATAGAAGTATTTGTTGACATCAATTAAATCAACGGAACATAACTCAGCAGAGCCCAAATTAACAAAACACATTTAAAATATCAAAAGGCACAACAAAACAGAATGAAGCACAACAACCACAGTACAATACAGCAGACCAATGGAATGATCCAGCACAAATGCAACACAGCACATCACAACCAAATCCAAATTAAAGCAAAACATCAAATATGCATATGGCCAGGAATGGCCTAGGCCCCCTCCTCCCTTATCAATACTAAGATAGTAACATGTTACCACAAGGGACTTTTTCAGATTAGGGCATCATTAAACCCCTTGCCGTATTTATTAACATTAAAATTAAAACAAATGTATATATACATTATTTACACAACACGCAGAAAACCATTGCAGTACATTGATAAGCACAGATGTCAGATTGCTAACCTTAACATATCTCTAATACAAAGATATTCCTATCCGAATCTAAACATACCATAATCAATATCATAATAGCATTTAATTTTTCAGCGTATCCCTATTTGAGCCTACGGCAAGGTCAATAATTGGCCTCAGATCCTTATCAAATTATGCCCGCCCTCCAACCGGAGTGCGCATGCGCAGAGGGCCCGTTCACCGTGAGGGTACTTCCCCCCCGGTCACCCCCATACGCCCTGTAGATTATCTCCATAAAAGGCCATTGCAGTTATGCGCCGTTTACTCACGCCATTGTGCACATGCGGGGTGGCCAACCAGCCTACTGGAAAGCGTAACTCCCACTCCCTCACACCCATCCAGCCAACCGGCTGTAACTGCCCTTGGAGTTCTATGAGAGACCACTTTCCCTCCCCCTTGGCCGACCCCATTCACGAATGGCGCCGCCTTCTAAGGATCTTAAATTTACTGCTCACCAATCATGACCTTACCAGCACAGGTCTGCATAGTTGCCCGACTATCTGACCCCCTTAATGCTCACTGAAAGGTCATGCCCTGTCTCTAAAGCCACCTACCCATTCCAGCAGATTCTCCATGAAGATTTCATTACCCAGTTTAGACAGATGGACGCCTTATTTTAAATAGCACAGCTCTCCCCTGATGCACCCGTGGGCGATTGTTTGTAAATGTGGAACCCTGAAAAGTCGCTCTATTTTCTTATAAATCCTCCTTCCCGAATGGTTCAATGCTCTCGCAGACTCTCTCCCCGCCATTCGAAAGAATCTCTGCACCATTTGTGACCAAACTATGGTGCACCCTGGGCATGTCCTAGCTAACCAACCCACTTTGGTGAGTAGGGTCTCCACCAGCCCTCTTCTACCCAGAGTTACCAGGTCGTTCCCTCTCAGGTGTAGGATAACAATGCTGGGAAGAGCCCCTCTCCTGTCTAGCAAGTCTAACACCAAGCCCCTGTATTGACTGAAGCGGAGACCTACCTGCCCATGAAATGACAACCTAAAACCCGCCTGCCTTACTCTGGACTCGCAATTGCCTGAAAGGAAAAAGTTATTCAAGCGCCTCACGTAAGAATGACCAATGACCCACACAGCATGTGGTCCTTGCTTCATGGCGTGCACCCGTTCTTGCGCCGAACCATGTTATTGCTGCGTGCCCCTAGTCTCCCCTGAGTGACAGGCTGGAGAACTGAAAGATTGAGCCAAGAAGAAAATAAGCATCAGAACAAGGTCCGTGTCTTACTCATAACATATGCAGCTGCACATAACGCTTATAACAATTGGAGGACCACCTGCCAATCTTTTGCACATCGCTTCTGGGGAAACCCCTTGCTGCTGCTTCGGTGGCAGCACCTATCCTGAATTAATGTGTTGCAAAGCAACTGGGATCTAGACCTGCCTTCTGCACTGCCATATCCATGACTCCTTTAAATTGAAATCTCGTGAGTGGGGACCATCAGCCTGAATTAACAATGCCCCCCCCTTGTCCCTGGGCCTTTCCCTCAGATATGCCTCTAGGTTTGTAGTAGGGCAGCAAAGATTACTGCGTGCCCAGTGTAGTACTACCCCGTCCCCGCAGGCCTCCTGATCAGTTGCAGACCCCTTCAAAACTTTCTGGACCGTGAAGCTATTGGTGGGATCCCCCCTACCTTTTGCCTGTGCGAAGAAAGAGATTGCTGCCACATGTCGCCTAACTCTGCCGCTGAGCGCCCTTCCTCCTGGAATGCCCCAGGTAAGCAAGAACCGCCCGTGTCATGCCACTTTTCCACCCACTCCCTTCCCAAAAAGGTACAGTATGCCTTCCTGGCCCTGGGTGCTAGGCTAGCTGCCACGAGTTCCGGTAGTTGGGGGCACCAATCAGCCAAAGTAGTTCTGGGAAAGGTGTGGGGTTCTCTGCTCCGGTCGGGAGATGTGCCCTGAAAACCTGCATCTTGAAGCGAGAGAGTGCATCAGCAGCATGACTCAGCACCCCTGGTACATGCTTAGCTCTAAACTGCATATTCAATCTCATGCATAACAAAACTATTTCTTTCAACAAATGGAGGATCATCTTACACCATGCTGCTTGCTGATTGATGCATTCCATAACTGTCATGTTATCTGACCAAAACACCACAGATTGATTACGCAATTGCTCTGGCCACACTGTCAATGCCACCCAGATGGGGAACAGCTCCAAAAATCCAATGTTATCTGTCAAGCCCCACTGCACCCACCATGCCAGCCACCGCTGTGCCACCCACTCAGTACGAGTATAGCACCAAATCCCTCACTACCCGCAGCGTCAGTCATTAAACCCAACTCAGCAGAAGTGATGAGCGGACCGGGACTCAGTACCATGCCATCGAAGTCCTGCAGGAATGCCATCCAAATCCGCATATCCTGCCTAACCTCAGCAGACAACCTGGTGTGGTGGTGTTTCTCCTTGAGACCTGACATGGCTTGTGAGATGGATTGTGAAAATGGTCATGCCATAGCGATAACCCACAAGGCAAAATTCAACTGCCCTACAGTCTGCTGCAGCTGATGCAAGGTAACCAAGCCAAGCATTGCTGCAACCCCTTCCTGAATCTTGCGATCTTCTCTTTGGGCAAACGAAAACAACCCTGGATGAAGTCTAACTCTATCCCCAAGAACTCAATAGTTGTTGATGGCCCAACCATCTTCCCTGGTGCCAAAGGGACCCCAAAAGCCTGCATGAGCTCGCACAATTCATGCAGCGCCCACCCACACTTCCGGGAGCCCGGTGACCCCAAGAGAAGGAAGTCATCGAGGTAGTGCAAGACATACTGGTGCCCTGTCATCTGCCTAAAAACCCATTCCAAAAATGAACTGAATTTCTCAAAGTAGGAGCAGGAGACCGAGCACCCCATGGGCATACACATATCCATGTAGAATTTTCCCTGGAACTGGAAGCCCAGCAGATAGAAGTCTGAAGGATAGACTGGCAACAAGCGGAAAGCTGACTTGCTATCTGACTTTGCCATCAGTGCGCCAGGGCCCAAACCCCTGAGCATCTCAACCGCCTGATCAAAGGATGAATACTTGACGCTGCACAATTCATCACTGATAGCATCAATCAAGGATTTCCTCCTAGGTGCAGACAGAATATGAATCAACCTGAACTCTCCAGCGTTTTTTTTAGGGACCACCACTAGAGGAGAACAGACAAAGTTCTTTACTGAGATGCCATTGAATGGCCTGGCCACTCTGCCTAGGCGCAGCTCGTTTTCTATTTTAGTTGCAGCCACACTTGGATTGGCACTTACTGAAAGCTGGTTCTTGCATTCAGGTGTCCCTACATAATCTGGTGCTGGAATCCTAAAAATATACCTGAAACCATCTAGCAACAACCTAGCGGCTGAAGGACAAGGATATCTGTTTAACCATGGTATCAATGCAGTCGTTCTAATGGGCGAACGTGCAGTATGCAGGGAAATATCCTCACTCTTGCTTCTTTCTCCCTCCATCCTTTGACATTTTGAAACACTTGGGTGTGATGGGTTAGCACAGATAGAGCATGCATGTTTGAACTTACACGTGCCTGCAGGTCTAGTACATGTGCGTCTATTGAAGTCCCAACACGTCCCTTTCTCCCACCCCCACTGCTGGAACTAGCGGGGGATGTGGCCGAAGAGACAGAAAGGACTGGCCCTTGGCACTGTCCTGTGACCCACAACCAAATTGGTCTAACCATGCGATCATGTCAATTTGATCCCAAGAGAGGGCAGGATCAGATGCCTTTGCTCTCCTGAAATTTTTGTCATACTCTTTCTACCCTACCCCACCATATTTGTCATGCGCCCCTTTGATCTTGCTCTGGTAGCATGCCATTTCTGCCTGCAAATTGGGGAAACGCTCTGCCATAACTGTAAATTGAGAAGCCTCTGAGCCAGTTAATCAAAGTCTCCTCAATCCTATATTTTTGTAATTCACATTCCCATTTCCTCGGGAGCATCCAATCTTTCTTTTTCTTGGCCTCCTTTCTTTCATTTTCATCAAGCAACAAAGAGAACATACTGACATAGCTCCCTTTCCAAATGTTTTCCTTTACTTCTTGCGTGACATGTCTTGCCAGGTGTTCCCTAGGTGTGCAAGCTTCCCCCACACCCAGCACAGGCAACGTCTGCTGCTTACCTAATGGAGCTGCCCCAGCTGATTCTGTCGGCTTCTCCTTTGCAAGATCCACACATGGGTTATTTTCTGGCAGTTCCTTGCTGATCTCATCCAGGGTAGCCTCACCCATTTGAGTGACAGGGGATGGTGCACCCAGCCCCTCCCCTAGCTTATCCCCAGGTGCCCCGTCCAACTGAGCCACTATCCGCCTAGATTTAGCGAGTAAATCCTCCACATTGACAGATGTTCCAGCTGCTAGAGAACAGTTCCCCACCTTCCCTAACCAAGGGAGGACCGCTGCTAAATTAGACATGAAATCCTGAGGACTGGGTCCCCCCACTGGGGGTAACAGGGGCCTGTGGGCTACAACCCGTGGGGGCCCAACCCAAGGGGCAACTGGGGCCTGTGGGCTACCACCCATGGGGGGGCCACCCACGGGGGCAACTGGGGCCTGTGGGCTACCACCACTTGGTGCTGGCTGCCCATCTGTCCCCGCTGGAGGGACAGCCCCCGATGGACCAGGCTTCACCCCTTCCTCCCTGGGCTGGGGGACTGACACTGGGGCCACTGGTGTAACAGGTTCATTTGCTACCCCTTTCTTAACTCTACTCCGCTTGGGAAGGGGGGCGAAGGCCGCCTTGAGGGCCACAATGGTACGCCTAAGACTTTCCACTACCCCATCGTGCCCGTCTACCTTTTCTATGAGGTCTGCCAGAGCCTGTCCCATCTCATCAACCTTCTTCAATCTATCCTCCATATCAACCATTTGGCACATCATGGCTTCCATCAAATTCTCCATGCGCGAACGCTGTTCACTCCGTTTTGCCTTACTGGCCATTATCCTTTCCCAAAAAACTACAACAATTGCATTTAGAATGTGCCTGAGCCTGAGCACAACTCAGGCAAGTGGACCTCATAAAGTTGTCAGGCTCTTTCACCAGATCATGTTGGTTGTAATGTACACCTAGCAGTGCCATCTTAATGCATGGGCATGCTGAGCAGTTGCCCGAGGGCCCCACGGGCATAGGGGTCCCATGAAGACCAGAATTTATTACTAATTTTCCGCTTAACATTTTTGTTCCTGTGAATAGTTATGTAGGCAGGGCCCAGTGCACTGCTTTGCCTGGTGGACTATAATGCTGTTAAGACGGTTCTGACACCTACCTGTGTGAAAGGGGAAACTGCATGTTACCGCTGCTGTCCCACATTTCTGGATACTTGGAGGACTGCAGCTGTGAGTCAAGACCCCTTCAGATTCAAACAGTTTCGTTTACTCTCTATTGCCATGTGCTATTGAGCAGCCAAAAAGTATTCTGTAAAGTTGGAGAGAAGGTATGTATCAAACAGAATATCACTACTGCTGCTGGAATTATGCAAATGGGGGAGGATGATATGAGGCAGCAGGGTTAACTAAATTATGCGGCAAGAAAAGGCAGATTACGCAGTATAATGAGGGATATACTCTGGCAGTATTATTTTGCTATTTTGTAATTTTAACACACATTAATGCTTTCTTCCCAAGTTTTCCACAGAATTTGTACAAGTTAAACACCAGAATATTTCAATCTGCAACTGAACAGTGACCAGTTCGATTCGATTTGAAAGCTTTATTCGATTATTCAATAAACAATCATAAAAGCACACAATATATTACATACAAATCCAATAAAATTTGTTAAAACAATTGGATTAAAATACATGATTCAATACAATTCATAAGGGGAGGAATATAATTGGCATAGCAGCAGTTAATACAGGAAAGGGCAAAATTCGAATTCCAAACTTTTTCTGGTGGACACTGATTTTAGGATAAAGGTTGCAGTATAAAAACAGACATCCGGGACATCGAGTGCAAATAAGAGTCTCATAGCAGTTGTAACAGTGGACACAGAGTATTTCTTAAAAAGGGGTTTAAGATAAGTTATACGAAGATGCAAATACAGGGGGCATATTAACAAAAAGTGCAACGTGCTCTGTTTAGAGGTTCCGTCACATGGGCAGGGATTTGACGTATGTTTTTTCATCTGGGGGAATGCCACCAAATTATTAACAATACCAAGTCTCAGCCTGGTAAGAACGAACTGGTGAGATTGCTTAGTAATTACTTTTAAATACTAAGAAAAGCCAGAACCAGCCAGGTTGTTAGAATTATAAAATAGATGGGAGGTAAACTGGCTACAAGCTTCTCCACGCAGTTTAGATTTATCCCCCAAAAAGACACGTTTGAGCTCCTGTTTGGAGATGTTGGTGGCACTTACAGGATCCCTAAAAACATCCAAATCAAACACATCTTTATATGAAGTCAAAACATATTTGAGCCAAGGGATCTGACTAAATTTATCCAGACGGAGACAATCTTTTATTATTCTCCGAGTAAAGCCGGTTTCTTCCTTGGTCCAGATTGACCTCCAGGCCATAAGGGGCCTCAATCCAGTTAGATCAGTCAAATATTCCAGCCCCACTTCATTGGGAACCAACACATTAGAAGCCGATGTTGGAAGACAAAGGAGCCTCTTTAAAAACACATTTTCGGCAACTTGCAAATCCCCTTGTTGGCAATGTCCCCAGACACCTGAACCATAGAGTGCCACTGAGGCGCATCTATGTCGGTAAACAGTTAGCATGTCTGGTAGACGACGGCTGCCTAATTTAGAAGCAAATCTAAAAACCCAAGAGGCCCCCTTACCCATCTTGGCCTTAACATTACGAATCTCTGGGGCCCACGTGCCACTGTTGCTAAAAGTAATTCCTAAATAGCAGAATTTGTCCACCACTTCAATTATATGGTCCCTGAACTGGAATGGTCTAAGCTTATTCACCCTTTTCCCGCATGCCATAATAAAAGTTTTAGAATTATTAATTTTAAGTTTCCTTCCCTTTATAAAATCAAAGAAGCAATTCATTAATTTCTGCAGACCAACAGGTGTTCTGGAAAGTAGGACAGTGTCGTCTGCGTAAAGCAGTACCGGAATTGCTTGGCCTTCTACTTGGGGGGGGGCGTCAGCTTGAACTTTCTTCAGATCGGAGTCCATAGCGTTTATAAAAAGGGAGAAAAGTAACGGGGCTAAAACACAACCTTGCCTGATTCCGGATTTGACCTTGATCTTCTTGGTACATTCCCCCGCTGGGCCAAAACGAATCTGAACTGACAGCTTGTTATATAGTCTGGCCAGAAAATAAATAATTGCAGCAGGGGCTCCCGTTTCAAGCAATGTAGACCATAGTAAAGCATGATCCACCAGGTCAAAGGCACTGGTAAGATCTGCGAAGCAGAGAAATAAAGAACCCTGCTTGGCTTTCGTGTATTTACCAATAATTAAATCTAAATTAGGACACTGCTCGATAGTGCAAAGGCCCTTCCGGAATCCAAATTGTGAATCCGCAAGGATACCGTTAGTTTCAGCCCACTCCTCCAAACATAATAATAGGACCCTGCTCATTATTTTTAGCGAAGAATCAAGAAGGGAGATAGGGCGGTAGTTCTTGGCCTCTCCTCTATCTCCCTTCTTGAAAATCGACAAAATGATGGATTCACCCCATGTAGATGGGGTGCTTTCTTTGACATATACATTAAAAACATGGGTCAGGAGGGGGCTCCATAACAATAAGTCTGTTTTATACAGGTCAACCGGGACACCGTCCGGTCCTGGGGCCTTCCCTCCCTTACTATTACAAATAGCGTTGTCAACCTCTAACAATGTAATCTCGAGGGGTAGCTTAGACCCAATGATGTCAGCACTAAGGCTTATATGATCCTCCCCGGCCGGATCAAAGATTCCAGTAAAATATTGGACCCTGCTATCCTCGCTGACATGAGCCGTTAAAACAGGAAATTCCTCCTTTTGTAGGAAAGGACTGTTAACGGTGTTCCAAAATAGCTTACTGTCTCGCAGCTCCGCCGCTTTAGTCAAATTGTCCCACGCTTGTTCCCTTAGCTCCTGTTTTCTATGATTCAAATGGAGTTTATAAGTTGCCCTAAGGAGTTTTACAGCTTCCTTGTCCCTAGGATGGTTTGAGAGAGCCTTCTTCAATTCTTGAAGAGATTTCGTACAGGCTCTGTCAAACCATCCTACAGTACCTCTCTTAGTGTTAACATTGGTTATGGTGAGGGTCTTTTTAATAATACCATTAAGTTCTTCAAATACAGCGATGGTACACGATGGGACTACATCGTCATCTAGACAACGAAGCAGCTCTTCAGAGCTAGCTACCAATATTTTTCGCAGCAACTTATCAGAGTTGTCCTCGCACCATTTGATCCTAATACCATTCTGTCTACAAGGCATTATTTCATCGACAATCCTGCGCTTGGCTGTAGACTTTGTCCCCCAAATAGATGTCGACATGATAATGGCATTATGGTCACTAAGGCCTAGATCAACAATTTCTGGCATGGCACAATATGGGGTAATGTTAACTGAGACCAACAAATAATCTATTACAGAGGCTGAATTCCTCCCTACAAAAGTCGGTACAATATTACTTTCAATATCGTCAGCGGGCTGGAGAATTAACAAGTCAAAATTGAGCATGAGGGTATTCAGAGAGTCACCATAAGATGTGTGGACAAAGTGGGCCCGGTCCTCCCCATTTGCCCCATTAAAACCACATGCATTTGAAAAAGAGCGAAGGCATGTGCGAATATTAAAGTCCCCTCCCCATATAATGTCATAATGACTATGAATAGCCCTACCAATTTCCATAACAGCAGTTTCAAGATCATTAACAGCACGGGTACTCATGGGGTCAAACATGTTGTTATAGTGATTAATTAACAAAATATCTCGGCCCCCTCTTTGTTCCAGCCATAGAACTTGCGAATGGAATCCAATGGTGGAATGGGACTTCACTCGTATTGGGAAATTAACGGATAGTAAAATCACCAGTCCACCTTTTGCCCTGCCCATAGTGGATTCCTGCGCTAGACAATTAAAGGACACAAAACCATCATAATGGATCTCTGCCGTAGACCAAGTCTCTTGTAGGCAGAGGATGTCATAGTTTGTAATAGTCTCCCTCCAACCAAGAGACCACTCCTTCTGGCGCCAACCGGCGATATTCCAACTTACTATTTTGTAACCAAGATCACAAGGGGCAACATCTGGGATAACAAAATCCCCTGAGGGTACTGGGTTTAATGGTGACTCCTCATAATTGGCAGTGGATACCAATGGATAAACTATATCCGGTGGGTCTGCATCCTGTGAATGATCTAGTGGGTAAGTGGTAGTAAGGGGCAATAGATGATATATCCCCGCGGGAGCTACGACCGTTGGCAAGCACTCCACAGGGGTATTTCCGTGGGGCTCAACAACTCCAACCGTTAGTATATTACTCGTGGTAGAAGCAGAAGAGTGTGTCAGTGTAAGTGGCTGGACAACTGGAGGTAGTCAGTCGACTGCATCCAGGCAACTGACCCTGTTATAATCACAAAAGTGAGCGCCCAGGGGCATGTGGACCGGTCATGCTTCATATCTTCTGTTTCTACCCCTCCGCTCAACCCTAGTCCAATCATCCCTTCCTGTTCCATGGGGCATACAATTGGGTGGAAAGAAAACGGACAAGGGAAGGGTCTGGTTAGTGGAATCAAATGATCTATTAAAACCAGCACAGATATGGGAAACGGTTCTGGGGTCTCTAAAATTAACAGTTATACAGTCCCCGTTTATGGTTTTAACTGTTTTGCCCAGCCAAGGCACCCTTCTTACCATAATAATTTCATTATGAAGGTGGGCCGGCAGAGGTCTGTTCCAGTTGAGCCACCTGACTACCTTACTTTTTAGGGAGCTAAAGGTTTCATCTTCCCCTTCTTCCAATGTGGGTGCTCCCGCCAAGACTACCATGAAGCGATTTGCCTCGGTTGGAAAGTCTGGTAAGCTTGGTCTAGAGGCTCTATGCTCTTTTACTAGAGATGGCAGGCCTACTTGACCATCATTAGTTTTCCCATAGGCTTTGCCGTCCCCCGGTAAAGGAGCAGATGCCTGCTTAAAGGGTACATAATTCACCGGGTTAGGGCCTGTGAAACTTGGGGGTATACAATTGAGCGTTTGGGCCCCACTATCAGCTTGGGCTACAGGCCCCCCGGGTTGGGGTATAGGGACTGGAATGGCACTCGGCTTACAGGACTTATTAGAGTTACCAGTTAACATTTGAAGAGGGACTCTGTCGAGGGCTTAATTACAAAAAAAACAGATAAATAAACGCAGGGGATTTTCTTAGTAGCCCACAGCTGGTTCTGCCTAATAACGAGTCTGTCAAATATGAAGGCTGTCTAGTTTTGGCTCCATCTCGGGCCTCTTTCTTCCACCATCCAGAACTTCCTGCCTCTTTCTTTAGGTACGTTTGATCCGAATGAGCTACAAACAAATTGTTGAAGTCTACAAATCATGGATCAGATGGTGGATTGAGTGGCAAGGGATATAAATCTATAATTATGGGGGGAAAAAAAACCATGGCAGCTGAAACACGTAATTCCAGTACCACTGCCTGCAACACACATCTGACATCCTTCGGGATCTTGTTCGCGCTATATAAAACTTTATAAATAAATAAATAAATGAATTAAATAAATACATATCACTATAAGTTACAGATACTGCTTTTTAAAATAAATATCTTTAACTAACACATAGTTAGATAAATAAAGGCATTCAAGTGATTAACTTTGGCAAAAACAGTAGTATCTACTACACACGCTTCATGGGATTTGACCATAAACAATTTTACCATAACATTCCACAGTAGAGAAAAGATGTCAGTTTGGAAACACATTTGGGGTTACTTTCGACACACGTTCCTTAACCAGCTGTTTGTTGATAAGACACCACCAAACCATTCCTGTTACCATTGCACTACTATTTTACTGCTATTTGCCATATTTTTGTTCCTTGTCTGTGCTTTATGAGTACTTTATGCCTGTACTCTTCTAACTTATTTAGCTAATTAACAATAAATAATTTATGTTTATTAGCAATCAAATCTAATACCTTCTGAACCTTTTACCCTTTGGTCTTTGGAAGACTACGTAAGTATTTCTTATATTTCGTTTTCTTATCTCTATTTTTATCTTCATTGTTACTGATAGTTTTGCATGATAAATATGTTAATTGAAACAAATAACACTAAAGTGGAAGATCACAGTTACTTTCCTGCTTGCTGATGTGGCTATGACTTGGGAAAATAAATTAAAGTTTGTAAAATTAAGGGGAATATTTACGAGCCCCTATTGCAACCACAACGTCGCTTTTCTCGATGTTGAGTTGGCGATAGGGGCTTCGCCTTATTCACAAGGCGGCATTAACGCCACCTTGTGAATAAGGCACACTTTCACAGTACACTTAGCATGAAAGGGGCGAGCAATAGGTGTTGTGGTGGGACGCTGATACATATTTACAAGGATAGCGTACATATGGGGAGGCGCTAAAATTAAGACCAGGGAAAACCTGGTCTTACCCTGGCGCAGCAAGGAGAAATATTTAATTTCTCCTCGGTTTTGCTGTTTCCATGTGTGCTGCCTTGTGCATCACACATAGAAACAGCAAAACACCATTGATTGTGTATGTGCAGGAAGGTGTCCCTTTCTGCACAGAAACAGCCATTAAAAAAATTAAGTTTTGCAACTTCTATGTGTGCTGCATTAGAAGTTTCAAAACGCCATTTCAGATTGTTTATGTGCAGGAAGGGACACCACCCTGGACATAAACAATCATTCCCCTCAATGCAGCCACTCTAGCTCTATGGTGCAAGGGTGCCTGCATTGGCGCTAGGCAGCTTCATTAGCACCAGCGCTGGGGGAAATGCAAGGGTGCACCGTATTCTTGTAAATATGGTGCAGCCCTGCGATTTGGAAATGGTGGAGTGCACCGTTAAGCCAAGGAGGCTAATTCCGCGCTCCGCAATTTCCTCATAAATATGCGCCATCGTTGTTTTTGAGTTTCTGGCTCTTTCTTTGATTTCTCTGTTTCACAGTTAAGTTTTTCTTTCAATCGGTGCCCAGAAGCTTTCTTTTGGTGAAGGTTACGGTTCTTAATACCTTGTTACTCGTCTAGTGCTTCATACACACGGGCGTCGAGGCTAAGGGTGGAGAGGACAAGGGTAGTTGCCTGTTTGAGCCTGTTAAGGGCAGAGAGGACAAGGGTAATTGCCTGTTTGAGCCTGTTAAGGGCGTGGAGGACAAGGGTAGCTGCCTGTTTGAGCCTGTTCGAGACTGGTCGGGACTAGGGCCAGAAATGCTGCCCTTTTTCTCATGTAACAATACCTAACCCACACCATCCATCCACATCCACTAACAGAGCAACACACTCAAACCAAATGTACACCACACTCAACATCATGCACAGATTAATGTACCCGCATGCACCACTAACCCAACCAAACCGCATCTACATACCCTACTATCCCAACTACCACACATATCCACCATCATCACCCACAAACAGTACACAACTCTATCCTATACCACTAACCAATACACTCATCACTAACACAACGCCAATCAACACCATACATTACTACATCCCACTCAGACACACTCTCCCTGCTGTAATTACACTTAACAGTCCACCTTTTATCACTAACAAACATTTAATGATCCTTCCATCAGTTGTCCAACAAACACCCTCCTCTCACTTCTACCATAATAACACTAACACACAACACACACACTGCACACCACCCTACTTTGTAATTCTTGAAACAAACCAGTCTAAGATAAACACTCTCACCTCTACTTCATTCCCTCCTACACACAACATACACTCTACTCATAAACACATCACCACCTCCTCTACGTCACAGCCTCCTCTCACAAACAATACTACACAACCAAATCCAGTGCATGAAACATATACATCAGCACCCCTTTTCACTACACCTCAAAAGCAAAACATATCATACACACCAGCACAACAAGATCTTCAGAGCACAACACCTCATAATACTTACCATCACAAAATCCATACATATACCCACCTTTCAAAGCACACAAAGGAACAAACTCCAATGCTAAGCTTTCACTCTTCCACCACACCTAACACAGATACAGCAATACAGCACCTCTCTTCTAACCGCCTCTCATCCATTGGACAATTTAGAACATTACGACATGACCCACATGCTGCACCACCTCCCCTGACTCATACACCTTCCGCCTTAAACACACACAAAAACTATAAGCACTATGCCACACCTCACAACTTTGCTTCCCCAAGTCTACATCACAACAATGTTACACCACAAAAGCAACACAGCACTCCAACTCACTCTCAAACACCATCTCCAACACATACACATGCAAACCCATCAAAATGTCTTCTCAGCTTGCTGGATGAGGAACACGATACAGAACAGCTACATAATTGGTATCCTAATATAGCTAATACCAGCACTAAAAACACACCTGCTACACACACACACAATACTGATCACTCTTCTACAAAACAAAGTCCCACTATCACCAAAGGCCACTCTCTACACTGTCTACTAATAAATGCTCGATCCCTCTCTAAAAACAAGCATCACATCTAGGACCTTCTCACTGATGCAAAACCAGACATACTATTCATAACCGAATCATGGTTGGGAGAGGATATGGGTCCAGTCCTGCATGAAGCCATTCCTCTAGGCTATCAAATAATCACCCAAAATCGTATAGCCAAAAAAAGAAGTGGTCTAGCTGTTGTATTCAGGCAAACAATACATATCACTAAAGTTGACAACATCTCCATAAAGAATTGTGAGGCTCTTCTAACAAGATGCAATCCTACACCGTCTTCCACCTGTAACTTCCTGCTCCTTTACAGACCTCCACCTAGCAAGGCAACATTCCCAGACGCACTTCTAGACAGAGTTTCAAACCTGATAACAATACACTCCAACCTATGCGTTCTGGGTGACCTTAACATTTGGTTTGATAAAACAAATATGACCCATCCAAAAACAATAATCACCAGCCTAGACACATTGAACCTGCATCAGATTGTCCACAATCCGACACACACCGCTGGACATATCCTAGATGTCATTTTTGCTAACACTGAACTAGTTAACTTTCAAACTATAACTCCAGTCACATGGTCAAACCACCACTTGCTTGCTTTCCAACATAAAACAACACTAAGCAACTCACCTAAAACTACCTTACATCCATCCATCTATCGGCCGTGGAACAAACTCAATTTGGAACACTTGGAAACACAACTAACATCCAGTATAAACCTGGAAACCATAAATTCTGTTCAGAATCTATATGAGTGGCTACAGGAAGCTTTTGACATCCTGATACCACTCAAAACCACACAAAAGAACAAAAGAAAAAAAGCGCCTTGGAGAAACATAGAAATAAAAGACATAAAACAACAAATTAGAAAGCTGCAATGTACCTGGCTCAAAACAAACGCCAAACAAGACAAACTTCACCTACAGAAAATAACAGATTATATAAGTCGGCTATCAAAAAAGCTAAGAAAAGGTACTATTCAGACAGCATTCAAAACGCTAAATGCGCAAATAAAGAATTCTATAAAATACTCAATTAATTTCGAAAACCAAATTGCCTAGAAGGAACTCATCCTGTTACTCAAGATTTCACAGACAAACTGGCAAATCATTACACGGACAAAGCTGACACGTTGGACTCATACTTAAAACAGAAACAAAGCACCAGCACTAAACCTTGTACAAAACAACTATCCAAGAATGCTCTAATCAAGCCTCTCCGTTCCTTCCAACACATCTCACACGATGAATTTATGGACCTGGTCAAAGCAAGCAGGCCTGCCGGCAGCCCTTCTGACCCCTGTCCGCCACAAACTTTCAAGACAATTATTTTAACAACCTCTGCTACCATTCCAGTAACAAGAATCATCAACGATTCCTTAACTACTGGAATATTTCCAGAAGAACTCAAAAAGTCATACATACGCCCTTTACTGAAGAAAACAAACGTGGACCCACTGAACCCTGACAACTACAGACCCATTACATATGGAACTTTCCTGGGCAAACTGATAGAAAGAGCAGCGTTCGCCCAGATGTCACAATTCATTGAAGAGAATGACATACTTTCAGATTTCCAAACAGGATTCCGTCCGGGAAGAGTCACTGAATCTGCCCTCCTTGACATCTGGGATGACCTAAAGAATACAGTTGACCGCAACGGGGTTGCTGCGCTACTCCTCTTGGACCTCTCAGCTGCCTTTGACACGGTTGACCATGACACTCTGAAACAAAGACTTTATGAAGCCGGCATAGAGGGAACTGCTCTAGACTGGATCACGTCCTACCTTCGAAACAGAACTAATGTCGTCCATACCCCACCTTTCTTGTCCAAACCGTACTCCACAAAAGCAGGGGTCCCTCAAGGTTCTATCATCTCGCCCATGCTTTTCAACATCTACATGAAGTCTTTACCAGTACTGATCAATAAATTTCACCTCACGTGCTACAATTATGCAGATGACACGCAAATACTCCTTCAACTGGAATGCCCCAAAGACATTGGAAAATCACCAATTTTCAGATGTCTCAGAGCCGTGGATCAGTGGATGACTTGGAGCCATCTCAAATTGAATGCTTCAAAAACTGAAATACTCATGTGTGGCGATTGGAAAAATTACAACCCGATTGCCGCATGGCCTGATGAACTGGGATCACTGCCTAAAGTATCGAAGGAAGTAAGAAACCTCGGAATGACCATGGACTCCAAGCTGTCGATGAATGCCCAAGTGGATAAACTAGCAAGATCAAGCTTTGCTACTATAAAAGCGCTGCGATGAATTTTCCCTCGTTTGGGATTTCCACACAATGTCCAAGCTACCATCTCCCTGGTTCTATCCAAACTCGATTACGCCAATAGCCTCTACCACGGATCACCTTTAACGACCATGAAAAGACTACAACGGATTCAAAATTCAGCTGCCAGACTACTCTTGCATATCAAACCACAAGACCACATCTCCCCTGCCTTGAAAGCCCTGCATTGGTTACCGGTTGCCAGAAGATCCACGTTCAAGCTGCTTAGTATCACCCACAAAGCAATACATGGAATAGGACCACTCTTCATCAGGAATAAAATCACCAAACACATTCAGCAAAGGAACCTCCACTCTAAAGGAGCATCTCGCCTCAAAATCCCACCATACAAGAAACAAGCATTAGAAATGCAATAGGTCTCGCAGCATTAGAGTTAGTGCTTTTAGAATTGTTTATGGGTTTTTTTGTAAATCTTTAGCATGAGGTTGAGGGTGAGTGAGGGTGAGTGAGGGTGAGGGGTTGAGGGTGAGGGTGAGTGAGGGTGAGTGAGGGGTTGAGGGTGAGGGGTTGAGGGTGAGTGAGGTTGAGGGTGGGTGAGGGGTTGAGGGTGAGTGAGGGTGAGTGAGGGTGAGAGTGAGGGTGAGTGAGGGTGAGTGAGGGTGAGGGTGAGTGAGGGTGAGTGAGGGTGAGTGAGGGTGGGTGAGGGTGGGTGAGTGTGAGTGGGGGTGAGTGGGGGTGAGTGTGGGTGAGTGTGGGTGAGGGTGAGGGATTGAGGGTGAGGGGTTGAGGGTGAGTGAGGGTGAGGGGTTGAGGGTGAGTGAGGGTGAGGGGTTGAGGGTGAGGGGTTGAGGGTGAGTGAGGGTGAGTGAGGGTGAGGGGTTGAGGGTGAGTGAGGGTGAGGGGTTGAGGGTGAGTGAGGGTGAGGGGTTGAGGGTGAGTGAGGGTGAGGGGTTGAGGGTGAGTGAGGGTGAGGGGTTGAGGGTGAGTGGGGGTGAGTGAGGGTGAGGGGTTGAGGGTGAGTGGGGGTGAGTGAGGGTGAAGGTGGGTGAGGGTGAGTGGGGGTGAGTGAGTGTGAGTGAGGGTGAGTGTGGGTGAGTGAGGGTGAGTGAGGGTGAGTGTGGGTGAGTGAGGGTGAGGGGTTGAGGGTGAGGGGTTGAGGGTGAGTGGGGGTGAGTGAGGGTGAGGGGTTGAGGGTGAGTGAGGGTGAGGGGTTGAGGGTGAGTGAGGATGAGGGGTTGAGGGTGGGTGAGGGTGAGTGAGGGTGAGGGGTTGAGGGTGAGTGAGGGTGAGGCTGAGGGGTTGAGGGTGAGGGTGAGTGAGGGTGAGTGAGGGGTTGAGGGTGAGGGGTTGAGGGTGAGTGAGGGTGAGGGGTTGAGGGTGGGTGAGGGGTTGAGGGTGAGTGAGGGTGAGGGGTTGAGGGTGAGTGAGGGTGAGTGAGGGTGGGTGAGTGTGAGTGAGGGTGAGTGGGGGTGAGTGTGGGTGGGGGTGAGTGTGGGTGAGTGTGGGTGAGGGATTGAGGGTGAGGGGGTGAGGGGTTGAGGGTGAGTGAGGGTGAGGGGTTGAGGGTGAGGGGTTGAGGGTGAGGGGTTGAGGGTGAGTGAGGGTGAGGGGTTGAGGGTGAGTGAGGGTGAAGGTGAGTGAGGGTGAGGGTAAGTGAGGGTGGGTGAGTGTGAGTGAGGGTGAGTGTGGGTGAGTGTGGGTGAGTGAGGGTGAGGGATTGAGGGTGATGGGTTGAGGGTGGGTGAGGGGTTGAGGGTGAGTGAGGGTGAGGGTGAGTGAGGGTGAGGGTGAGGGAGGGTGAGGGGTTGAGGGTGAGGGGTTGAGGGCGAGTGGGGGTGAGTGAGGGTGAGGGGTTGAGGGTGAGTGAGGGTGAGTGAGGGTGGGTGAGTGTGAGTGAGGGTGAGTGAGGGTGAGTGTGGGTGAGTGTGGGTGAGGGATTGAGGGTGAGGGATTGAGGGTGAGGGATTGAGGGTGAGGGGTTGAGGGTGGGTGAGGGGTTGAGGGTGAGTGAGGGTGAGGGGTTGAGGGTGAGGGGTTGAGGGTGAGTGGGGGTGAGTGAGGGCGAGGGGTTGAGGGTGAGTGAGGGTGAGGGGTTGAGGGTGAGTGAGGATGAGGGGTTGAGGGTGAGTGTGAGTGAGGGTGAGTGAGGGTGAGGGTGAGTGAGGGTGAGGGTGAGTGAGGGTGAGGGTGAGTGAGGGTGAGGGTGAGTGAGGGTGATTGAGGGTGAGGCGTTGAGGGTGAGTGAGGGTGAGGGGTTGAGGGTGAGTGAGGGTGAGGGTGAGGGTGAGTGAGGGTGAGGGGTTGAGGGTGAGTGAGGGTGAGTGAGGGTGAGGGGTTGAGGGTGAGTGAGGATGAGTGAGAGTGAGGATGAGTGAGAGTGAGGGTGAGTGAGGGGTTGAGGGTGAGGGGTTGAGTGTGAGTGAGGGTGAGGGGTTGAGGGTGAGTGAGGGTGAGGTGTTGAGGGTGAGTGAGGGTGAGGTGTTGAGGGTGAGTGAGGGTGAGGGGTTGAGGGTGAGTGAGGGTGAGGGTAGGTGAGGGGTTGAGGGTGAGTGAGGGTGAGGGTGAGTGTGGGTGAGGGTGAATGTGGGTGAGGGTGAGTGTGGGTGAGGGTGAGGGTGAGTGAGGGTGAGGGGTTGAGGGTGAGTGAGTGAGGGTGAGGGGTTGAGGGTGGGTGAGTGAGGGTTTGAGGGTGAGGGGTTGAGGGTGAGTGAGGTTGAGGGTGGTTGAGTGAGGATGAGTGAGAGTGAGGGTTAGTGAGGGGTTGAGGGTGAGGGGTTGAGGGTGAGTGAGTGAGGGTGAGGGGTTGAGGGTGAGGGAGGGTGAGTGAGAGTGAGGGTGAGGGGTTGAGGGTGAGTGAGGGTGAGGGTGAGTGAGGGGGTGAGGGGTTGAGGGTGAGTGAGGGTGAGGGGTTGAGGGTGAGTGAGGGTGAGGGGGAGTGAGGAGTGAGAGTGAGGGTGAGTGAGGGGTTGAGGGTACAATGGCTGGCATAAATTTGTACAGGCCTAATGTAAGGAAGTTGAAAACCGTCAGGCAGCCTTGAGTGATTGGTTCGCACACTGCACTCCTCAGTACAAAGTAATAATGTCCCTGGGCCTCTCTCGAGAAGGGAGGGTGTGGCACTGGGGACAAAGCACTCCCACTGGGGGAGGGGTAAATGTGTTACAAGATAGACCACAGTGCAGACAATGACTTTTACAGATGATGAGCCTCAGTTCCCAGGTAGAGCACGTTCTATCACGACTGAAAATGGTGAAAAGGACTACATTTCCTTTGCTCACTTTCTACTTTTGAATGTGTATGCATTCTAAAGAGCACTTTCATTTTAGGTAAGGATTTTAATTTTGGGTTAAAGTTTTACTCTAAGTTTATACATACGAAAACTTTGGCAGACGTCACTCTGATACTGATGCAGTACTGTCAATTGCATGTTCATGTGAAAAGTCAATAAACAAAATTTTTTTAAAAAATTAAATGAATCAGACAGCATCAATAAATCTTAAATAAACATCAACAGGAAAGAAATAAACAATTTGAAAACGATATCCATGGATTTTACGATTCTGCCTACCATCAGGTTTTCACCATGGAAAGCGAAGTGTATGGCTTTGTTGGAAGTACTTATGCTGCGTTTCTCAATCCCAGGTTTTAGCGGCGGTTTCCGCTGCTTTCATAGTTTTGAGCACATGTAGAGAATATGCAGTACCTTTTCTTTTGCCTCTATGCATAGTCTGAA
Organism: Lissotriton vulgaris; assembly: GCF_964263255.1. Classification (NCBI taxonomy): domain Eukaryota; kingdom Metazoa; phylum Chordata; class Amphibia; order Caudata; family Salamandridae; genus Lissotriton; species Lissotriton vulgaris. Next base: position 909,941,590 of record NC_141697.1, read on the forward strand.
CCAATCGCTCTGCACCCCCATCAGTGTCTAATCAGATCTTAGCTCATACATAGGACTGAACAAAAAACTGATTTTCCTCGTTACCTATATTAACAAGTGAGTTGGTTAAATAAACAGGCAAGCTCATTCATTACTGCCTTTAAGAGATTTTTCAAATTTCTTTGCCCCGAACTTCCATGAATCCATCGCAAGAGAGAGTTGAACGATTAACTATTTTTTTAAATGCCAGGCCGAAGCTCACCTCAAACCAATGGACTCTCATTCCAAAAGACGACAGGCTTAATTAAACAAGACGGACGGACGGAAGAGAGGGGAGGGGGGAGGAGAAATGCGACACGGAGGGAAGGGGAGGGGGCGGAGCGGGGGTACTTATGCTGCGTTTCTCAATCCCAGGTTTTAGCGGCGGTTTCCGCTGCTTTCATAGTTTTGAGCACATGTAGAGAATATGCAGTACCTTTTCTTTTGCCTCTATGCATAGTCTGAACTAAATCGCTCTGCACCCCCATCAGTGTCTAATCAGATCTTAGCTCATACATAGGACTGAACAAAAAACTGATTTTCCTTGTTACCTATATTAACAAGTGAGTTGGTTAAATAAACAGGCAAGCTCATTCATTACTGCCTTTAAGAGATTTTTCAAATTTCTTTGCCCCGAACTTCCATGAATCCATCGCAAGAGAGAGTTGAACGATTAACTATTTTTTTAAATGCCAGGCCGAAGCTCACCTCAAACCAATGGACTCTCATTCCAAAAGACGACAGGCTTAATTAAACAAGACGGACGGACGGAAGAGAGGGGAGGGGGGAGGAGAAATGCGACACGGAGGGAAGGGGAGGGGGCGGGGAGGGGGCGGAGAGGGGAGAGGTGCGACACGGCGTTAGACGGAAGGAAGAGAGGGGAGGGGGAGGAGAAATGCGTGAGTTGGTTAAATAAACAGGCAAGCTCATTCATTACTGCCTTTAAGAGATTTTCCAAATTTCTTTGCCCCGAACTTCCATGAATCCATCGCAAGAGAGAGTTGAACGATTAACTATTTTTTTAAATGCCAGGCCGAAGCTCACCTCAAACCAATGGACTCTCATTCCAAAAGACGACAGGCTTAATTAAACAAGACGGACGGACGGAAGAGAGGGGAGGGGGGAGGAGAAATGCGACACGGAGGGAAGGGGAGGGGGCGGAGCGGGGAGGGGGCGGAGAGGGGAGAGGTGCGACACGGCGTTAGACGGAAGGAAGAGAGGGGAGGGGGAGGAGAAATGCGACACGGCGGGAGGGGGCGGAGCGGGGGAGAGGGTGTGTGTGTGTTGTTAGGAGACGGACGTGCACGCGCACGCGCTTTTAAGGTCAATGCGCATGCGCATAAGCTCAATGCGCATGCGCATTGACCTTAAAAGTCACGGGCACTGCAAGGAATCGCCACGATTCCTTGCAGTGTGGATAAAGAGTGGATAACTCGCAATAGTCTCGCTTGCTCGATGCGCATGCGCATCGACAGGCGAGACCTAAAAAACCATGGGTGGCACATCCTTCTCTGTTCAAGCAGCCAAACTATGGAACTTTTTACCCCCCAACATAAGATCCACTGACAACCACCTTATCTTCAGAAAACTACTCAAGATTTGGTTCTTCCCCACATAAGCACCATACGGAAACAGAAATTTACAGCATATCCCTCTGTATGTAAGCATTTGTTTTCACTATAGATATGTACCTATCTTTGTATATTACTTAATAAAACATGTAAAATAATTATGTTGTTAAGAGAAAAGAAAAAAGAATAATGATAATAATAATAATATTCATAATATTAATCAATAAATAAAAACATCTTTGGTCTACATGCACATACTTCCATTGTGCATCTATGTAACTTCCATGTACTTGGATCTGTGTGTCTGTTACTTTTCTCCTGAAAAAGCATATCCAATGCACTACCCTATTTCTCATCCTGTGCCTCTATCAATACATTTAATCTAAATATACTTACTTCCTTTATGTATCTATATACTTTCAATGTACTTATGGATCTATATATTTATCACTTTCTTCTAATTCAGCATTTCCAATGCACTAGCCTATTTCTCAGCCTATACTTCACTCAATATATCTTCTAGCCCAACCTTCTGACTCATCTCAAACTTCTTTCTACTACTCCTTCCAATGCACTACTCTATCTCTCATCCTATACATCTATCAATATATCCTCTACATCCACTCTCTCATGTATCCCAAACCCCATACCACTACTATGATCGCCAAAATAACCCTTTCTAGACTCTCTCCTGCTCTACCCCTCCTTGCATCATCTGACACCTCTTTTTACTACAACTATCCCCTAAAACAAACTTTCTAAACTCTCCTCTCTGACTCCTCCCGTCCAAAACTCCTTTTTACTCATTCAAAAGCCTCTTCCTACTGCTAAGATCTAAAAGAAAAAATCCTTCTCTCTTTTATCCCTCCACTATCCTTTTCAATCAAAATTAACAGACTAACATGTTCAATTCTCAAATTCCATATTCAACTATATTAATATACTGCCCAAATACTGAATAACATATCTACTACTCAAGTTACTTCATATTTATACTATACTAATTTTTAACACTAATCCTTTAGAGGTTCCGGAGTGGCGTGCTACTCGTCAGAAAAGCAATTCAACACCCCTCAAGGGTAACAAGGGCTATATGAATGCAAATCTTTCTTCCCCTTTTATCCCTCCACTATCCTTCTCACTCCACGTAACAGACTAATATCCACCACTGAAATTACCCCATATTTCACCATATTAATTTACCACTAATCATTTTAGGCTTCCTGAATAGCGTGCGTCAACAAGCGATAAATAAATACAAACCTTTGTCCTCCTCTATCCTTCTGCTATCATTCCAAATCCAAATAACTGACTAACCTATCCACCACTTAGAATATACTTGCATGTTTCACTATACTAATTCAACACTAATCCTCTATGGGTCCCGGAGTAGCGTGCTACCCGCCGAAAAAGCGCTTCAACGCCTCGTCAGGGGTAGTAAGCGCTATATAAATGCATTTACAATACAATACAATACATAACAGGTATTACCTTTACCCTTATGTAATGGTACTCAATATTTAGCCGGCTCGAACAGATGGAAGGTTTCGTGGAGCTTGCTAAGATTCATGCATGTGACCTGCAGATCACCACATGTTTCGACAATCCTGTTAGAGATACAGGAACAAAATGTTGAACTATCCTGAGAAGCATGGTCACAGTTGGGAGTTTCTGGTGGCATTTATCGAGCCTTATATCTCTGGCAGCTCACAACTAGGGTTGAACACCACTGAGAAGTTTCACAAGTCTATATTTCATCTTCTACTCAGTGATAGAGTGTTTCCTCTTGTCCTTATAGCCTCTATGGTTAGGGGGCTACATGGTACAATGGATGATAGACCACTGGTGCATCTTCATTTGCACTATCTCAGGCAAATTATGAGCTAATTTCTTAGCTCAAAGAAATGTATATTCCTGCCCCAAGCCAGACATCTTGAAAACAACTGTTTCTTTAGTAATGGCATTTCCATTGTGTCAAGAAGGATGGAACTCTGATCAAACACAGTCAGACTGGAGACTAGATAGCTGAGGCAGCCACATTTCCAGTCTGTTCAGGGCTTCATGGGATACATAAATTCACCTCTCTTATTGTCTTTTTGGAGGCTTATAAACACTGCTTGAGGATACTTCAAATGTGTCTTGCTTTTTGTACTCATACTTCCTTGTGAAAGCCCTAAAGTTCCTTGTGACACTCTCTAGGCCATGGAGCTACCCTCCATGGACACTTTTTGGCCTCTTTTCTTGTTCTTTATTTTGAGATCAGTCAATGTATTGGTTTCTCGCAATTTAGGTACTATTTTAGAATCATGAAGAGACTGGTGGCCCAATGAAGTCAGGCACTGCAAGTGGGAATGTGTGCGATTCTGGTGCCTTCTCCTTGTGTGTATCCAGGTCCAACAGTGGGTTGTAGGGTCGTGGAAGGAATATTGAGTGACCAAAATAGTGAAAAATTAAATTTTGAGCAGGGAGGTGCACATCTCCTTGTGTTTGCCTTGTTCGTCCTAAGTTGGCAGGGTATTCCCAGTTGTGGGTCCCTTCGTCACTTTACCACTGGAATCAAGCTAGCCTGGCTGATTGAGGGGGAGGGGTGTTACCCTGAAACTGGGCCCAGGATGCTTGTCAACGCTGGAGGGGGCTTTTTCATGTATGAAATAAAACACAGTTTGTACGGACTTGTGGTGTGCTCCTGTTTGTGTCGGCTGACACGATCTCAGTGGACTGTATTGGGAAGTTTAGGCGGTTCACCATTGCGTTCAGGAAGCACCCAAGGTGTGCGGAGCGACGGCGGTGAAGTGATGCTTTTGTGTGGGATATATATATATATATATATAATCATGAAAAACACCACTTCTACACTGTGCTGAAAACAGGTACGGACCACTCAAGGGACAATGTCGATGATTGAAGTGCTTTTATTTATTCATTTTGCCATCCAGACAGTCCTGGCCTGTGCCCCAGCATGACGCGTTTCGACAGAACTAGTCTATCTTGTTCACATACATATATACCATCAAGGTACGTTTTTGAGGGTTTAGATCTAGAAAATCTATATATGCTTATCCATAGTAACGTCATTTGGAGGTAGTCAGCGGTCGCAGGTGCAAATCACGTAATCTCCCCATGCCTATCATAAATGAATGTGTCCTCAACTGGTGCTCATGAAAATTCCCGGTGTTGATGATTAAGTGCCATTGCTGAGCACCGGAAGCCACTGGCTCAAATTAAGCATTGCTCCACACCCACATAGCCCCTCCCTAAACCATCCTTTTCCAGAGCAGTCATGCCTGCGTCTTCGTCCAATTTCCTGCACCATCTGAAATGTTTTTCCTCCTCTGGTCTACGCGTCTTCGTCCAATTTCCTGCACCGTCTGAAATGTTTTTCCTCCTCTGGTCTACGGAACAATCTAATCCTAAAGGCTACTGGCTCAGCATCTTATGCTCCTCTCTGAACACATACTGTTGTTTCAGTGAACGGCTCTCCACCCAGGTGGTAATTTGTTAATCCATCAAGACCTAGAGATGGAGGTATCTATTTCCCTGTGGTAATGTGAGCCGTTGTTTCAGCGAAACAGTACCTGGAGAAGCCACGTTTTCCAGCTCACCCTTACCATGCCTAAAGGAAGTGTGCATCTTTGGTGATTAGTGCCTCTCTTTCACATCTTAGCTCCTGAGAGGAGAAGGTGTTGATTAGATTGCTCAGCTAAAAAAGTTCACATTCTTGTTACAACTGAAGGTCGCCTTCTTCCTTCCCCATGATCCGAGAACCTTTGTTTTACAAAGTCATCAGGGATGTAGCTTGGTCAGTAAGATTTGGGGGGGCGTGAGCATCAGGTTTCCCGGACATCACGCTGGCATATAATGTTATAATACATTATGACAAGCATGAGTGGGGCTTAGGCGGGAGTAGAAAAGGGAAAGGGAGAGGAATACGGATTAATAGGAGTACTAAATGAGAGAAACAATATTTTGTAAAAGAAACATTTTTTAGGGCTTTCAAAACAGAGATGAGTGGGAGTGTGTGTGTTTTTGTCAGTGTGTGCATGCAAAAATCCCAGGTGAAATGCGACAGAGACCTCATCATACCCGACTGAAAACACCTGTACCCAAATACTCATCTGAAAATACATTAGAGGGGGGGGGGGGGTGTAACACGCCAAACAACCCCTCTGAAGCTACACCCCTGAATGTCATGTGATTCCTGTTGACAGCCTATATGTAAAGCACTATATATTTGTACTTTGCTTTTGATTACTGAGCTTGCTCCATTATGATTTGCAGGAGCACCTCCTGGCTAATTGAATTTGCGTTTCACATTATGACTTGTTAATAAACTCTTTTACACTTCGAGTGGCTGTGCACAGTTTTTCTTTGACCCCTGTATCAATTATAGGTCCGAAGGCAACAGGCTGTGTGCAGTCATGTCATCCTTTGAAACAGCCAGTCTTACAGGGCCACACCTTATATTTCTGAACCAAACTCTTTATACAATCCCAGCATAGGGTACCTTATATTAGGCACCACCCTGCTGGGTCCTGGATCCATAAGAAACAAAGCACAACTGACAAGACAGTCAATTGAGTTTTATGCATCTCCTGGAGAAACCTGTGGGCAACAAGCGGGTCACCAGCTGGAATCCAAGCAGAGCCGACTCGTGATTTCATCCTTCAAAGGGCGATACAATTAGGACCATTGAGTTCGGTCCCAGTAAAAACCCTTTATTGTCCAAGCTGAGACGACTCAAGGCTATAATAGCAAGCATGGCATAAAACCAGTTATTTTGGGTTAACCCATTCAGACCCTCCCCCCGCAGCGCCCACGTCACAGATTGCACTTCCCGTGACTGGAATGCTGACGGTTGTTTCCTACACACAGCCCCCATTCTGCGGCACTCATCGCGTCCCCCGCTGTTTGTTGCCTTTACTAATAGATGTGCTCCGAGAGAGCACTCGGCCTCCCGCCTCCCCTTGGCAGGCCCTATCGATGACTGACTAATCAATCCCGGCTCTGTTTATTCCTAATTTACTTCTTCCTTTCTTCAAAAGACGGCTCGGCGGCCCGCGCGCCACTTCATTTGGGGTAATCTATAGATAAGGATCGCATTAGCGCTGAGCCTCGGCGCTGGGTAAGGCAGAGGTCTGGGCCTGTGGAAGGAAATGGACTCCGAGACCCAGTCATGGTGACAGCAGCAGCAATGCAGTCCTTCGTCGATCTTTACTCGGTGCATATTTTTAGTACATATGGGGCAGGGCTCGAGTCGGGGTACCACGCGGGTGGACGGCGTCCCCCCATTTACTTTACGGGGGATGCCGTCCCCCCTGCCAAACAGCTGGACTTCACTCTTTGACCTTTCTGGGACTAGGAGCTCAGCACCTTTCGTGACGTCACTTCCTGTTGTGACGTCACTTCCGGTGACAGCGTCCCCCCACTTCTTTTTTACGACTTGTGCCCTGATTAGGGGTACACAATCAAAAGGTAGCAAGGCTGAGTGCTCTAGCTCTCTGGGTTTTCGTTTATCAATAGCTTGTCAGCTGTTCGGAGAGAAAGGGCAGGTTGTGCTAACCCTACAGAACAGGTGCAGCAAAGCCTGCAGAATAGTATGCTCAGGCGCACGGGCCCACTTCCCTAGCGCCTAGCACAGGTACAGCATGAATATCAAAAGAGAAAGCTTCGATGCAGCTGCACCTACTCATCTTTAAGAAGTTAGGGGCATATTTAAAAGGCCCTAATCGCCACAGGAACGTCACTTTTTTCGAAGTTCCTGTGGCGATAGGGGCTTCGCCTTTTTTACAAGGCAGTGTTAGGGGAGGGCATTGGGTGTTGAGGTGGGAGTTCTGCTTCAACACCCATTGATTTTGACACTGCCCCATATTTACAAGTGTGTAGTAAATATGGAGCAGCGCCAATATTAAGACCCAAAAAAAACCTGGTCTTAGCATGCCAAAACGAGGAGAAATGCATGAAGAGTCATAATGCAGAAGTCATAGAACATGTCTGCCAGAGTTATGATGGCATGCATTGTGGCGTGCTAAAAAGAATAAAAGTGCAATGTGCACAAGGCAATAAAGAAATGTCCCCTGGTTACAGCGCAAATGAGACTGACCGGAGCATTACAACATTTGTTTTTAAGGGCCCAGGAGAAAAGTGCGCTGTGCAAGTAAGAACGTAAGGGAAACCCCAATAGTGCCTCAAGTGTGCTCTACGGGCTTTCCGCAAACTGCAAAGTACGGAAGGTCCTGGTCAAAGCAGCAAGATGCCCCAAGGTGAAGTGGCAGCTGCCCAAAGATGTGCCACACAAGGATCTACTTGGGGGCGGCAAATGCAGAGCGGCTCCGAAGAATGCCCAAAAAGTGACTCAGATATTGTATAATAGTTGTAGTGTCTTCAAAACTCAAAAGGGGGAGGGAGAAGCTAGAAATCGTTCCACTCAAATTGAGGATCCCAAACAGGAATTCTTGTAGGACCCTCAACAGCGATGTTCCATCAGTGGCATGTTTTCCGCTGACGTACTGATGACTGATAGGGACATCATTGGGCCTATCCTTACCAGGAGGAGATGACTCTCATGCCAGAGACATTTGTGGGATCCTTGATATAAAACAATGTGCCTAAAATTACCTCCTACTTCCAAAATCTTTAGACTTTATTTACAAAATGTAGGAGGTAGTGGCGAGGTAAAAAAATTTACAGGATGTGTGTTGGGAGAAATGTAGGTGCCCCACGCATCTATATCAAGAGACAGCTGGTCAACATGTTTCAGCCTACTTGCGCCTTCTTGGGTCGTTAGCTTTCGTCACTACAATAGTTTGATTTTCAGCTGCCTTTCTAAGACCACACAGGATATTTTCCCTGGTTATGATAGTTCTCTCCCAATGGAGTCTTTAGGACGCTATGTCCTTATCTTAACCTGTTTACCGCTGCGATAATTTCGCCGGAGTGCAGGGGGGGTTCTATTATGTGGGCGGGGCTGGGTCGGCCAACGGACGTGCGCAGCGCTACCAAGGTAGTGCTCGCGATGGCCGTTGGCCGACGGCAGCAGGGAAAGGGTTAAGGGAAATCTGTGGGGGCTCCATAGGTTTCTGGCGATCCGCATTTTGGAGAACTCCAGTCTAAAAGACATCCTTCCCGGCCTGCATCTTAATAGCTGAAGTGATCAGATAATAAAGCTCAAGTTTTTGTGGTACACATGGAATTTGCAGGGTCCAGTTTAGACGTGGCCATCAGGAGGAACTTAACAGCTTTAACGTTCTGTATAGTACTATCCAGATTCAGACTAGCTGTTACCACTTGTCAACAAGATCAAACTCCTGCACTCATGAAATTATTACGAACATAGGGGCATATTACCAAGGGCCTTATCGCCTCTTTAGCAGGAATTTTTCCCGCTAAAGCGGCGATAATTTTATCGCCCTATTACCTAGCTGTCGCTAACACCAGTTAGCGACAGCTAGTAGGAGATAGCGATCATCTTGGGGCCCGCTTTGCATGTCAGCGATATTTATCGCTAATGACATGCAAAGTGGGCGTGGCAAGATGTTAGCGACTGGAAACAGTCGCTAACATCGCTATCTCCTATTACCTACTTTTGGAAATATTCGCGCTAAGCGCGAATATCTCCAAAAGCTAACGCCAGCCCAGAGCAGTTCTTAGCCATGTTATCCAATGGTAGGTGGATAACATGGCTAAGAGCATTAGCTCGGTAATGCATGAATATCGCTGACTTTTCAGCGATATTCATGCATTTCCGCCGATTTTTATCGCTTTTGAGATAAACCTTGATAATAGCAAGGTTCATCAGCGATAAAAATCGGCGGAGCTCGGCGATAATAATATTGCCGCTAAGCCAACATAGCGATAATTATCGCTAGTTGTTGGTAATATGCTCCATAGATTTTTGTTAGCTGCACGGACAGACGACAGATGCATAGGATGTAAATGATGGATTCTTTTCCCAATCTGCATAGGTACAGCAGTGAAAGCAAATGTGTAAGCCTGGAGTGGTCTGGCGGATGCAAGGGCCCTGTGATTTTATTTTTCAATCACAAATTAGTCAAATAAAGTGCACTTTTATGCGCTATGCTGAGGAAACTAGCTGGAGTAAAGAGCTTCAGTATTTGATGAACAAGAGATCCATTGTTCCCTTTATAACCTCCCAGGAGGGTATCAACCTCTTCCCATATTTATATAGGATCCCATATAAGATTCTGCATAATGAAATTCTGCGGCTGAGGGTAGGAATTGAGCCAGGATAGCGGTGCCAGGGCTGACGGCGAAAATAGTTGAAAATCATGGTCAGTGGCCATGGAAGCGGAGTAAAAAATATTTGGTAAGCCACCTACTGGTGGACTGTGTACTGTTCTTTAAAAAAAAAAATATATTGATTGATTTTTAAAATCGATACAATACAAATCGAAACAAACAACATAAACAGTGGTGTGTAAATTGCCATATGTACGACCTTAGAAAGAGACAGAGCAGTTTTCTTAATCAATAGTATAATGAACTCAGCGATGCCCGCCATATTATGCAGAGACAATATGTGTTTACAAGTAAACATACAGACTCAACGGTGTAACGTGTTCAATCGGAACATATTAAGCAATGTCCTCCCATCATGCACATTGAATGCCAGTCACAGTAAAAAAAAAACTCCGCCAATTCCCAATGAAGGCCCAGAGTGAGGCACAGTATTATGGGAGTCATCCAGAACCAGCATTTCCCCCGGTGTCCACTGCATCATCAGAACCATTAAATCTTTCACGAACCCAATCAACAAGGGGTCCCCAGATATCCTTGGGCCTGGAGGCAGATGGCATTAGCTCCCAGAATGTGGCCAGCTGAGTCTGACCATACGTGATCTCTCTAACCCAGGCCTTGGCCGTGGGCTTCCTTTTTTCCAAAATTAAACAGAATCAAGTGGAACCACTTGACCTTGGTGCACTGTTGCTAACCACCCCAAGGTGACTAAATTAATCACACATTACATATTACGTATACCAAAAAAATCTTCTTTTTAACTTTACACCATGACACAAACTACAAATTAAACTTGATCAACCATCGTCTGGTTATTTTTACTCATTACTAATTATTCACAAAACATGATTTACATGTACAAATTGATCAGTAACATTTAAATTCCATGCGGTGTTTGAAGAACTGCCCTATGCATTTCGGGCCGTGCGGCCCTTCGTCCGGGGCTCAATCTGTGAAATGAAAAAATAAGTTCATTGTCACTAACCAATGACATCAACCTTTCTTAGTCCAAGAAGCAAGTCTGTGCATATATCAACTATTAGGTATTACTCTATGACACACATCCTTGTATTGTAAAACATTGCTTTATACGATGAGAAACATTTACATAGCCTATACGAACTGTGTTAATAGGTGCCCCACAGAAAACGATAAAGATAAATGCATGCTTAAAAAAACGTAAAAAAACAATGTCTCAGTGCTTTACTCAAATGGAATTTGTACATGTAAATCATGTTTTGTGAATAATTAGTAATGAGTAAAAATAACCAGACGATGGTTGATCAAGTTTAATTTGTAGTTTGTGTCATGGTGTAAAGTCAAAGAAGAATTTTTTTTGGTATACGTAATATGTAATGTGTGATTAATTTAGTCACCTTGGGGTGGTTAGCAACAGTGCGCCAAGGTCAAGTGGTTCCACTTGATTCTGTTTAATTTTGTCTACAACACAATAGGGACATTGTGTAAACCTAGGCAGCGTGCTTTGATAAATACAAGTTTACCATAGATTAAAGTTAAAAATACAGGTGTGTCCCTCCTCCCATTTAAACAAACTTCCTTTTTTCCCCCAGTACAGGGCCAACTGACGCTTGGCGAACAGCAGTAATAGCGCATGCACTTTGCTTTTTTTAACGTGTGTGTCTCTAACATACCCCAGCAGCCCCAGCAGTGGGGATGGGGACAACGCTAGACCCAGAATTTGGTTTATGGATTCAAAAATTTGGAACCAATACTCAGTAATGGCCGGACATTCCCATGCCATGTGAAGAAAAGAGGCAGTGTGCGCGCGCACTGCCAGCAACAGTCATCGTCCCTAAATCCCATTCTATGTAAACCAATGGGTGTTCTGTAATAGCGATGTATGAATTTGAAGTGGATGAGCCGAAGCTTGTAGTTAGGTGACAACTCAGTCATTTGAGCACAGCAATACGACCCCTGGTCATCAGTCAAAGGGGGGGATATCTCATTATTCCATTTAAGTAGGGCACTGGAGGTTGCCACGGGGGTGTCAGTCTGCATACAAGTGTATAGTCTGGTGATAAGCTTACGTGGCGATGGTGTACTGAGCAAGTTTTCTAGGGCATTCAAAGGGGTTGGCTGAGATAGGAAGTCGGTGTGTAACACACGGCAGGCTGCTCAAATTTTGTGATACAAAAATGCCTCACCAAAAGACACCCGCTGTCCTTCCTCTGCACTCGGAGGGTCTCTGAACACCCACCCTGGGTAAAGATCAGCAAATGTACGGAGTGACATAGCTTGCGCTACCTTGTTGTTTATCTCACCTATAATGTTGGGTAGCATAGGGTTCTGTGCCAGGGGGTAGAAGGGGCATACAATATCTGAGCACCCGCTCATCTACGCAACCCATCCCAAGCCCATCTCAGAGGTTTAAGAGTGTCTATGCAGTTTATAGGACGTTTATAGGTCTAGTATACTGCCACCCGCAGAGGGACAGGCGCCGCCGCATACATCTCAATAGCTACGTGAGGCTGAAAAGGCGTCTGGTGTACCCAATATTGTAAAAATTGCGCCTGTGCACAAAACGCGTATAGTTTCCTGTCTGGAGCACCCAGCCCGCCTTGCTTGGTCGGCAAAGACAACAGCTCCCACGATACCCTGGCCTGGCCTCCCGCCCAAATCAGAGAAATTAATAGGGACCTCAGTGTCTTGAAGAAGGATTGGGTGAGTATAATTGGCAAATTCGCAAAGAGATATAAAAATGTAGGCAGAATAATCATTTTAGCCAATGCGATTTTACCTGCTAGTGACAGTGGGAGTTTGGCCCACAGAGCTAACTTTTCCTCCAACCGAGCAATGGCTGTACCATTATTTAGGTTCCATATCTCTTGTAGAGCCAGACTTATCCAAATTTCCAGATATTTCACTTCATCGTTTTCCCATTTTAGTGGGAATTCCGAGGTTACTGCCCTAGTGTTATCTGTAAGGGGAAAGATCACAGATTTATTCCAATTTATAGTTATACCGGAAAAACCACCAAAACCGATACATTCTCTCAATACTATGTCCAGATTACGCTGGCGTCCAAAATATACAAAGTGACATCGTCGACATATAGCGATATCAAGAGACTACGAGCGCTCAATCCTATACCTTTGTCCATGTGGTGTTGCCTGATACGTGCAGCTAATGTCTCCATTGCGATGGCAAATAACAGGGGGGACAGTGGGCACCCCTGCCCCGGGCCCCGGGTAATCTGGAATGGATCATAAACGAGATTATTCACCCGTACCCTAGCCATCGGTTCAGAGTATAGCAGCTTTATCCATTGAATAAAAAGGGGGCCAAAGCCCATGCTTCCCAAAATCCTGATTAGATATGACCATTCAAGCGAGTCGAAAGCTTTTGTTGCATCTAAAAAAACACAGATGCCTGTACATCAGGATGTAAGTAATGTAGAACTGAAAACACCGTTCTAAGGTTATGAGAAGTGGATCTCCCGGGCATAAAACCAGACTGATCCGGTAAGGCTATTATTGGGAGCATAGGCTGCAACCTGTTCGCTATCAACTTAGCCAGTATTTTAACGTCCACGTTAATAAGCGACAGTGGTCTGTATGAGTCTATATCCGTTTCCAATTTACCCAGCTTTAACAGAGTTATAATGATAGCTTCGCACTTACACTGTGGCAGTATACTCGTTTCGTGAGCTTTCCCATACACCGCAAGGAGTTTGGGCGCCAGCTCCTCCACATAAGTTTTATAGAATGCGGTTGTCAGACCGTCTGATCCAGGTGCCTTATCTAAAGGTAAGCTAGTTATGACATTAGTGACATCTTCCACCGGGAACGGTAGGTACATATATTCCCTGTGTCTTTCATTAAACCACGCCAGCGCCACGGAATCTAAAACATCCTGCATACCTTCCGGGCATTCTATTTGTGTGGCTGTGTATGTATTGGCGTAAAAAGATGAGAACTCATTTAAAGTAGCTGAAGACACCCTGATAGTGTCCCCCTCCTTGTCAATAAGTTCAGGAACATAGGCTGTGGAAAGCGGGGCCAGAAGCATACCTGCAAGTGTTCTCCCCGGTCTGTCCCCCTCTCCATATCTCCTTGCTTTCGTGTATTTCCCTGGGAACTTCACCTTCCTCTGTGCCTCCTCCTCATATTCTAACAATTTGACCTTCAACTTAGCCAAGAGTGCAGACTCACCCCCAGAATTTATATGCATCTCTAGGCCTTTAATTTGAGTCTCTATACTACACAAAGTGGCCCTGATGGCTTTAAGGACACCCGCTTGTCGAGAGATGCACTGTCCCCTAATGACCACCTTGAAGGCTTCCCGCAGCGAGGCCTCAGTGTCGACGGACCCCATATTTAATGTAAAGTAATCAGTGATATCAGTGCGTATTTCCTCCTTAAATGCCTCGTCTAGAAGTGCTTGTGGGGGCAGCCTCCAGGAGAACTCCCTCTGTGTAGTGTTAGGTATTGAGTGTCAGCAAACAAGGCGAGTGGTCCGATATAGTTCTCGATAAGTGCTTCAACCCCATTTCCCAACTGGTCATATCCCTCATCATTAACCAATAATCTAAGCAAGACCAGGCACGATGATGTTCAGAGAAGCATGTGCCCTCCTTAGTCAGTGGGTTGTGTAAGCGCTAAATGTCAACCATGTCCCCGTCTTCTAATAAGGCATTCAGCACTTTACTAGCCGCAGGGTGGTGTGTTCTTGCTGTGCCTTGTCTATCCAATTCGTCATGAAGAATGGCATTAAAGTCCCCACCTCATAGAGTCGTGGTGCAGCCAGTCATCTTAACTTTGGCCCACACATCCTGGAAAAAAACAGGATAGTCTGTATTTGCTCCATACAAAGCCACAGTTTTCAGCAAAGTACCTCCCAAAAAGCCCACTAGAATAATGAAGCTTCCATCAGGATCTGTGTAGACCTTGCTTTCCCTCCAGTCCAGACCTCGTCTAACCAGCACTGCCAGCCCCCTGGAATAGTTGGAATACACTGATGCATATATCGAACCCCAACGTCTGTGCTTGAGTTTCGAAGAGGCTGGTAGCGGAGATGAGTCTCCTGCAACAGGCATAGATCAGTATTGTGTCTGGTGAGGTATGCATGAACCAACCGGGATTTTCTGCTGTCATGAAGTCAATTACGTTCCATGTCAAACAATTCACTCTAGTCTCGTGTTTGTCAGTAAAGTTACATATAAGACATTGCTTTGTCTCATCTGACATATAAACGCCTCCTCATTCTCTGTCATATTCCAACCATTGCATGGCCACACACCAACAAACCAATACAAAACAAACCCCACCCTCACCCCCCACCCACATCAATCCCCCAATTAGGTTGAAGAGTACCCCACCCCCCATAGAACACAAAACGAAATGCTTCAGGGAAATTTCGCATGGGACGTGTGAGTACCGGCTGACTTCCCTACCGTAGCAGGGTGACCAAGAAACTGCAAGGGACAAACACCTGCAATGTGACAAAATAAGAAAAAACAACTGTGCGATCCGTAGGCAAGAATAACTATCACCATCTCACCTCATGTAGTTACAAGCCTATGCCTCCGTCCCTAGGTCGCAGCATCAAATAAATCTAAGCAGATGGAAGTGCGTACATTCGTTTGAGATCCAACACAATGAATAATTACTAGCTGTGGTCTTCTAACAGTAGCAGACTGTACAGCGACAAATAATAATAAAATTTGCATAAAAATTCAGAAACATTCTCTTCCCCCCCAAACCTCCAATAGCACCCTGCCCCAAAATTATGAACACATATGCAAATAAGTAGTAAAACGAGTACAATAGCACGCTGTTCAGTCATTGTCACTTAGCTGGAGATCAGTTGCTTTGTTCGATTTATGGCTGATCTTGTTCCGCTTGCCTCCCATATGTTTAGCAAATTTCAAGGCGCATTTGGCGTCCGTGAAAAAGTGAGCAGTACCATCATGAGAGACTTTAAGTTTAGCAGGTTAGAGCAAGGAGTAGGGGATCTGCGCCTGCAGTAGCATCTGTTTTGCTGGCAAAAATTCACGCCTGCCTCCCTGCATCGCTGGTGTGAAGTCCGGATAGAAGGCGATTTGATTACCTTGATGCGTTGTTTCCCCTATAGCCCGTGCCTGGCGCAGTACCACATCACGGTCTTGGTAGTTCAATATTCTTCTAATATGGGTTGCGGAGGGGCTCCTACCGGTGGTCTGGGTCCTAAATTACGGTGGGCCCTCTCCACAGCAAAGACCGGGGAAAGGTGCGCTGCAAAAAGGTCACGTAATAAATCAGCCACATATACTTCCATCTTCGTGATTGCCGTCATCTCCGGCACTCCCGTGATGCGTAGGTTGTTTCGACGCAATCTGGCCTCCAAATCCTCATTCTTGGCGCAAATCACGCTAAGTAGCCGATCCATTTGTGACAGTTGGTCTTTTGTTTCCACCTGGAACTCATGTAGGTTGGATTTCTTATTTTCAAGGACACCCAGTCTATGCTCGTGCACTCCGACCAGGGTCTTAACTTATTCCATCTGGGTCGTTAAGGTATCTAATTTGGTGTCAATGGTGGGCAGGCTGGACCTCATTTCCAACATAAGTGTGCGCATATCCTCATCTTGATCGCCATGTTGCTCCTCAGCAGACCCTCTAGTGGCAGCGTTGGTGTCCGATTCCATTTGTCTAGTGGAACGCCGCTGTTCAAAACTAATTTTAGGCTGTTTGGCATCCTGTTTGCCCATGTTGAAGTGACGGACCCAGCTCCTGCACTGGACCTCAGGGGGCTAGCAAACCCACTTCCACTCAAAGCGTTGCAGTCCCGCACACCAGGCACCATCACCGCGAGTCCAAAGGCAGCGAATATGCAGTCAGCATCTACTGAGTACAATCACCTTCTCATATGCAGCGCGGCCAGTGGCTGTAATGGGGGTCCCCTTCACCAGCTTTCTTAGCCCAGTAAAAAGTTCAATGCTAATAAAATGGCCGCAGGTGAGTATTCTAATGATGATGCTGCGCAGCTCCGACAATAGCCGCGGGCAGGTGCGGAAGCCACCGCACGACCCCCAACACAAAACACAATCCGGCCTCTCCACAGTCACAGCAAGCCTGTAAGTCCCAGGACAGTCTTGCATGAGGGCCGAGCACCCCCACAGCCAAGATGGCGCTCGAGCGCGTATGAGTCCTCTTCCAACACTCCAGGCTCTAAGCAATAACCCCCTCAGACATTCACTTCATGTAGGCGGTAGTGTTGGAGCGCTTCACTTCTCTGCCACAAGCCGTTCAACAGCATCGCCGAGTCAGACTCCGATCCCGCATAGACCCACATCTGAACCTCGGCCTCAGGTACTCTGGGTGGCTGCCTCCCGGCTTCACAAATATCGCCTTTCACTCCGCTCACCCCACGTCGGGCCTCCGGTCTCAGCGAGCAAGCCACGCATTTGACCCAAAATTTCTCCACTCATTTCCACAGTTGTTCCGCCTCCGAAAAAGCGTTTGGAGAAGGACGTCTTCCCTACAAGATGATTGGATTAATGAATAATCGTGTCTCGGCCGGCGGAGCTCGCTCACAGAGCAGCCATTCCGCAGCTCGGCAAGCCACGCCCGCCGACTGTGTACTGTTTTTAGAGGAAAGAAAGAAGATCCTGTATCCAGTTTAAAAAAAAGCATGAAATACGGTTGGGAGAAATGGGATTGAACCAGGTATGTGTGATGAGGCATCAGGAAGTAGCATTGCAATTAGCCAATATTTACATAAAATTGTATATTCTACTGCCAGAATTTCCCCTCCTGTGCTGTCCTAGAGTGGCGCTAATTCCGCTTAAGGAGATTGGGATGATTCTTGAACTTCATGGGGTAGATGTAGACCAAAGTAGGTGGATGCCCTGAGTATGATATTGGCAATGAAATTACATAAAATAAGACCCTTTAATTAGGCCTGCCTGGTTTAAGATTGATACTTTTAATAATTTTTTTTTTTTAATTCAATTTATTAGCATTTCAAGTGAAATTAACATACAAGGGACAAGAAATTGGCATCCACATTGCAATGATAACTTAAACAAGCTTCAGCACGTACTCAGTGAATAGAGATCATAATAAAGTTCTACAGTTCATACATCAAAGTTGTCATGTGCACAAGCAACTTTCCCCTTCGTTCATGCGTTAGCTGTCCCTCCCTCTCCCGGTACTAGCCCATCACCAGTAATTCTAGACATTGTTTGTTAGTTGACTGTCATCTCAGTGGTGTTTCCAGTCCAAACCTCTTGTGTGTTCCTCAACTCAGCAGCCGTCTGTGTATCGCTCCGGTCATCCACACTCTGTGCCGATCTCCTCTCCAGGTACAGCGCCCAGTAGTTTTTAGGACAGTTCCTAGGTGGAAGCAGGCCGCTATATAGTTCCGTTTGCGTGCAGCAGAATAGCATATCGTTTGACCACTTAGCTAATGTCGGAGGCGGGCCCCGCATCAAGTGTGATGCGATACACCTCTTCGCGACCAAGAAGGCCATGTGTACCAGCCTCCGCTTAGCAGGTACTATATCCTTAGAGTACCCCAGTAGGGCCAACAGTGGAGATGGAGTCAGAGACAAGCCGGAGGTTTCATTCACCTCCCTATACACTGCACACCAAAAGGTCGCATTCTGCGGGCACCACCAAGCTAGGTGCAGAAAATCCGCCTTTAGTTCTCTGCATCTCTCACAGCTCGGAGTCTCACGCAGCCTATAACGGTATAGGCGTTCATGGGTATATTAGACTCTATTCAGGAATTTGAAGTGCGTCAGTCGATGACGCCCATTCATAGATATCTTCTTTACGTTGGCGCAACAGTATCTCCAATGTTCCTCAGTAAGGTCTACATTTAAGTCGGTCTGCCACGCCAGTCTAGGTTTAGTATAATCCATTGTTCGCTCTTCGAGGGTAATACGATACAAGTTTTTAATTAATTTATCCGGCGTTTTAGCCATCACTACATACTCATATGCCGTCACTGTCTGGAGCTCAGTCATGTCTTCGCCCAGGAGATTTCGCAAGGCATGCCGGATTCTGTGGAACTGGAAACGTGGTAGAAGGGAAGCACCTTCTTCGCCCTCCAGTACTATGTCTTCCCAGGTGCGAGCCCTGCCGTCCTTAAATAGGTCACCTACACTGACGATTTTCAGCCGAAGCAGTGACGCTATCATGCCTCTATCCGTGCAGGGGTCGAGCCACGAGCACCATGCCAGATTTGCACTCGGGGTGTACAACAGTGAGCAAGCTTGGGCGTCCATCAAGTGATATCAGGTATGCGTCACAACGTTCAACGGGTCAAGAATACCTGTACGTCTATCTCTAGGTCGAGACATCAAGGTCGGTAGCGGGGTTGGGGCAGCCACTATTGCTTCAATTCGAAAGTTTGGTGCATCATTCGGACCATGGATCCACCCATATGCGTGCGGCCTCTGCGCGGCCCGGTAATACAATTCCAGGTCCGGAGCATGCAGACCACCTTCCTCGTAGGGCCGAATGAGTATATCCCATGCCACTCTGGGCTGCTTCCCAGCCCATGCAAGCCTCAGAACTAATGAGTGTAGTTGTCGGAAGAAAGTCCCCTACAGTACCATCGGTATATTGGTGAAGAGAAACAGGAAGCGAGGCAGCATTATCATTTTCAACAGGGATATACGTCCCATTAAGGACAAAGGCAGCTTGATCCATTTGCTCACATCGTCTTCTAACTTAGAAACGGCTACCCCATAGTTTTCCATGAGAACCATCTTAGGGTCTGTGTGCAGACGAACACCCAGGTATCGGACCGAATCAGTGGTCCACTGAATAGGATACTCCTGGTCTACTCGCTTGGTGGCTGGGGTAAGAGGGAACATGATTGTCTTGCTCCAGTTCACATGTATCCCTGAAAGCGAGCTGAACAACACCACCTCATGCAGCACCGTCGAGAAACTATCCTCTGGTTTTCTTACATACAACAAGGTGTTGTCCGCATATGTGGACACTATCAGATTGTACGTGGGGAAACGAATACCTCGGTGGCCATGATATTCACGCAAGGCACAAGCTAAGGGCTTTGCTACCAGTGCATACAGAAGGGGTGAAAGGGGGCAGCCCTGTCTGGTGCCGTGGCTCACAGTAAAAGAGTCAGTGGTCAAAGACCCTATTCTGACTCGTGCAGTGGGGGAAGTGTAGAGCGTATTCACTAGGTGTATGAAAAGTTCCCCCACTCCCATGCGATGGAGTACCAGTCGAAGAAAAGGCCATTCAACAGAGTCGAAAGCCTTTTCCATATCTAGAAAAACTGCCACTGCTGGTACGTCCTGGCGTGTGTGTTGGAATGCCGCAAACACAGTGCGTAAGTTATATGTGAAGTTACGATTAGGTACAAATCCCGCCTGTTCTGGGGCCACCAGGGTAGTAATTAGGGGGCTCAGTTGGTTCACAATAATTTTCACGAAGATTTTCGCAGCAACGTTCAGTAACGATAATGGCCTATAAGAGACGCAGTCCTCAGGGGGCTTTCCGGGCTTGAGTATAGCCACTATAATAGCTTCCCTCATCCTGGGGGGCATTTCACCCGCTGCCGCGATCTGTTCCACCAGCGTCATCAGTCGGGGTATCAGTAGGTCTGAGTATGTTTTTTAAAAGGAGGCTGGAAAGCCGTCACTGCCCGGGGCACTGCCCGCCTTCATCGATGACAACGCCCATACAACCTCCTCCCTCTCAAAGGGTCGGGCCAAGAACGCACGGTGCGTGTCGGTCTGCCATGGCAGCTGTATTTGTGTCAAATAATCCAGGATACGTTCCTCCGTAGCCGGACTCCTAGAGGCATATAGAGCGGCATAGTATTCTCTAAATCGGGCTGCTTTCAGCTCCTCTGGTATCAAATCGCCAGTCTGTGGGGAGCGCAATGCAGGAGTTGTCGCACTACGTCTACTCTGCCTTGCTATATTTGCCAGTACAGCTCCCGGACGTTCCCCCTCCCCGTACGATTTAGCAACTGCGTATTTCCCCAAATGCTTTACCTCGGCATCGGCTTCCTCATGATACTCCCGTAACGCTTGGGCGAGGTCTTGGAGCAGGTCAGCTCCCGCGTCATGCAGTCTACGCTCTTCGATCTCCCTGAGTCTGTTTTCTATTAAAGACAGGCGTCCACGGATAGATTTTAGTACCCCTGTGTGTTTGGATATAGCTACACCCCGTATATAGGCCTTGAACGCCTCCCAGACTGTCAGGAAGGAGTCCACCGAACCTACGTTGTTATCAAAGAATTCCTCTATGGCAGTGGCTAGTTCCTCCCGAAATGCATCATCTAACGGAGAGTAAGGGGGGAGTCACCAGGAGAAGGGCTGCGGCGTACCTGTCATAGTTCCAAGCGTGAATAGCACCGGCGAGTGGTCGGAATAAGTGCGGGGCAACGTCTTACACGTCTGTACCCTGAGGAGGAGGTGGGATGTGATCAGCCAATAATCAATTCGTGTGTGGATGTCGTGCAGTGCAGAGTAGTGCGTGTAGCCCCCCTGTGTCGGGTGCCTTGTGCGCCATAAGTCCTGCAGTCCAAGTCTTATCATTTCAGCATCCAAGACTCCAGCCGAAGCCGAGGGGCGACGGTACGGGCCATCGGATCTATCTAACATCAGCTGTCTTACCATGTTAAAATCTCCTCCCCATACTACATTATCCACACACAGGTCACGCACCTTTCTAGCTAGTGTGATGTAAAAGGAGAGGCAGTCATAATTAGGTCCATAAGAATTGACAATGTGGAAATACATCCCTTTCCCCTTGCATTCTGTAATGACATATCGGCCTTCGCTATCTGTAACAAGTGGGGTTAGAGTCAGAGAGGCTTTGGGGTTAGCCCATGTTAATACACCTCGGGCATGAGAGGTAAATCCTGCTGCATGTATGTTATTTTGCAACCCTCTGTAGTGCAGTGTCGGGCTGTCTGGGCGCAGGTGTGTCTCCTGAAGGAGTGCAACGTCTATGGCATGCCTTGTGAGGTACTGTAGCACACGTCGAACCTTTCTGTGATCGTTCAATCCTCGAATATTCCATGTCAGGAATGTGATAGTGTCAACATCTTGTGTCTGCTGTGTCATGTCGGGTATCTAGGTGCATATAATTGGTCCATTGCAACAGGTCCGTGCTGTGTACGGTGCGTCCACTGTGTGGTGCGTGTGCCAATAAAAGTCCGTATTTTACATACTACAAACAAACATTTCTTCCTACCCATCGACAATATAATAGGAGAAAAATGCAAAACCCCCCTCAACTCCTCCCACGCCTGCCCAACCCCAACTCGGCCGCGTCCCAGTTCCCTACCCAATTTAGACAATACTACATCCCTTACCAGAACTCAGGATTCCTTACCCATCCCCAGCCCACCACCTCCCTCCCTAAAAAGGAAAATCAGGACCCAAAACGCAAAAATAGCCGCACCCTCCCTGAAAATCCCGCCCCCTCCCTTCAGCCCCCTCCCCCCTCCCACCATTCTCAACCCCAATATCAATCACAAGCAATAAAACAAACCAGATAAAGAATGTAACTCCCGATAACGGGATTTAGACGGGAAAAAGGGGGGTGTTATACACACAGGGACGTAGGTAGCCCACTCTCAATAAGTCAGTTATAATGTTCAAGCAATGTTCCCACCTTACCGTCCCACCCCTCCGCCTCTGAAAGAAAAAAGATCACATTATAACCAGTGCCCTCCTAAGTATGAAGAGTTCTACCATGGCGGTGGAGGACATGGAATCTCAACTCCCAATCTCACTATTCCCCCTCCTCTTCTCCAGCCACGTTGTATAAGTCGCTTTAGATATGGAAGACCAATATCTTTACGTTTCACCCATCTGAGTCGCCTCCCCGCACAATGGCAGCAAATGTCTAGTCGTAGGAGGGACAACCCCGCAGAGGGAGAGGAACTAAGGGTATATTAGAAGAAGGGTAGCCACTACAGGAGAAAAGTCCCCCATCCATCGCATAACATAATTCTCTATTCCCCCTTAATATCACAGCAGAGCATAGTGTGTCAAAGTCTTTACATAGACATTATCCCCCGCCCAAGCTGGCGTTGTCAGGAACCATGCTATGAGGTCCCCAGTGTCGCAATCATCTAGAAAAAGAGTACCTCACCCAAGAGCTGATAATACCCTCAGTCCTGATCCTCCATGGAGCCTCCAGAAGCCTCGTCTAGTCTTTCTTCGTCCATCTCATGTGGAGCGACTCTACGCCAGTTCTTCATGGCTTTCTGCAGCGCTCTGGGGTCTTTGAAGATCGTCGACCTCCCCTGCCTGTTGATCCTCAGTTTAGCAGGATAGAACATGGCGTAATCCACACCAAGTTCTCGTAGTTGTCGTTTTATCGGTGCAAACTGTTGTCTCGCCTCCTGGACTCTGGCTGTGAAATCCGGGAACAGGGAGAGGGTGCTGCCCTCGTAGGTCAGTGGCTGTTTCCCCCGGGCCAGTTTCAACGCAGTGTCCCGGTCCCTGTAATTGAGAAGCTTGGCTACGATGGGGCGTGGTGGGGCCCCCGGTTTAGGTCTCGGGCCCAGGGTACGGTGCGCTCTCTCAATGACTAACATCTCCGAAAAAGCAGTCTCACCCAGCAGCTTCTTCAAAAGGGATCCCACAAAAAGTTCCATGTTCCCCGCCTGCGTATTTTCCGGCAGGCCCGTAATGCGTATATTGCATTGGCGCTAGCGCGCTTCCAAATCCTCTGCCTTGTCTTGCAAGAGTTGAATCACCTTGCCCAACTGTTTGTGGTCAGAGTCTAGGGTTGTCTGCGCCTCTTCCACCTCCCCTATTCGGCGCTCCGACATGTCCAGGCATTCGGTGTGTTTATCTAGTCGTTCCGCCATCCGATCCATGACATATGTGAGGGCATCCATTTTGGTGCCTAAGGAGGTAATGCCGCCCTGCAGATTCTTTTTCATCGCCAATAATATACATCGAATGTCCGAGTCTGTCGTGTCTCCTTCTGACGCATTTCCTACACCTTCGTTCAATTCAGGTGGCATGGGATCAGTAGTTTTGGGCTTCTTGTTGGAATCAAATGACAGTTTGGGCTGCGAGCGATCCGGGCGGCCCATGGTGGTGCAATTGGTTCACTCCGAAGTCAGAATCGCCAATCCAATGAGTCTTCGGGCTGTTAGCGCAAAAAGTGGAGCGTGTATGGCGCGTGGAACCACCACGGACGGTATAGCCGGGGTGAGGGCAGTGATCGCTGGGAGCCCGTATCAGGGACTCCGAGCTGTGGTGCCAATGTCCTCAGGTCTGGAGCGCAAGCCTATCTCTAGCCCCTCCTGTGCTGTAAGTGCTGTCCCCTCTTAGCGTGGATATGCCGTTATCGATATGCCCCCAGTGAGGAGAGGGGCTCAAGTGTAGCAGAACCGCCCTCCTCCTCTTCCCACTACGCTTATGTATGGTGTCTTCTTAAGCGCATGGCCCCCGAGTCTGAAGAAGTAGGCCCGCGCCGCGCCAACACGCGCAATCCAAGGCACAGACCACATGCGTCAGATCGCCTCTCAGGATCCCAGGTACCCCACAGCCACAGGTGCAGCTGCCAACAAAGGTCTGATATGGGCTTCGCCTGCTCTCTAGGTTGGTGGTGAGAGGGTGAATAAACCGGTCTCCTTGAGGAATTCGCGCACTCTGGTGACACATCTTCTGGGCCTCTGCAGCGTGCAACTATCAGGGGCCTGTAAAGTACTGTAGTGGTGGCCCCAGCCGAACTTCTCTGTTAGTGCCCCACAGCGTGAGGCTAGGGAGGGAGAGCAATGTCCCTCAGGAATGCATGAATATGTCCTGGAGCGCCTCTTTGCCCATCCAAGCCCGCAGGGTGATTCCACGTGGGAGCGTCTTGGAGCCTAGTAGGCCCAGGCGAGACCAGGGACTAGATTTAGGGGTCGTGGCCGCCGTAGCTCCTCCGGGCCTAGCAACCCCCCCTCAATGCTTCCTCGCTCACCTCATCTCGCCGCTTCCACTGTCAGCGCTTCCCGCCGCTGTGACCTCCGCGTTTCGTCTCCCCGTTCCCTCCGAGCGGCGTCAGTTGGACAACACCTCCGGGGCACCAGGGATTCCTGGAGCAGCACTCCAAAGGCCGCACCTCCATCTCCCAGGCCACTGGGGCAGTCGGGCCGTAGCTGCGTTTCCCGCAGTCGTCCAAGGGTGGAATTTCGCTAAAAGCTGCCCCCGGTGTTCCGAAGCAGCAAAGCGGACCTTTGATGAGCGGAGGACACCTCTTATATCAGGATAATTTAATGAATCTTAATTATAGCGGAGGAGCTCACGGATCAGGTGGCCATCTCGTTCGCCGGCTAGCTCCGCCCCACCCTACTTTTAATAATTAGGGCCTTGCACAGAGGACTTTACTTTTTAAAACTGAGATTATGCCCATGTTTATCAGAGTCAACTATTTGTCCATTTGAACATGTTATGTAGGCCTGCAAAAGTGGTGTGCTGTATACTTACTTATGAGGCCTCCCAAAAGGCATTTTAAAGATAGACTAATCACCTGCCGGTTTACGCTTTGGTGGCCTGTTATAATGTACTTTTGTTGTCTAAAAAAACCTTTAAATGAGATTTGTATGCCGATAACCATGGACTTGCACAATGCGCATTATTTGTAATATTGAGATTTTATGCTTATGCTCCAATAGGGCTCACTGCTTCTCCATCGGTTTGCGTTATGTTGAGCTGGTATATTGCACCCTTGTTGCCTAACTACATGAAATGAGCTTTGTGTGTTGTAGGTTAAATTGATACAAAAGGGGGTGGTGGTGGACGGAGCATCTGAATCAATCAAACACTCACACCCAGTCAAAAGATCTGGGTTTAATCCATCACCGTTCTTTAGCCCACTCTGCCACCCCAGTTCAGACATGGCTGTATGCAAATCAGTCTGACCCTGTGCCTCATGGGAACAGTCCAGCCCGAACTGCCAAGCCATGTCTTCCCTGGACCGGAAACAAGCTTCCGAGGACCAGTTTCTGGCATTCCAGCCGTCTTCAGCCCGCCTTGCTTGAATCCAGCGGCAAAGTGAGCAAGGGACTCACGTCTGAGCATACTCTGCCACACTTATGGCGGCCAAAAGCGGTACAAAAGGGGGTGGTGATGGACGGAGCATCTGAATCAATCAAACACTCACACCCAGTCAAAAGATCTGGGTTTAATCCATCACCGTTCTTTAGCCCACTCTGCCACCCCAGTTCAGACATGGCTATATGCAAATCAGTCTGACCCTGTGCCTCATGGGAACATTCCAGCCCGAACTGCCAAGCCATGTCTTCCCTGGACCGGAAACAAGCTTCCGAGGACCGATTTCTGGCATTCCAGCCGTCTTCAGCCCGGCTTGCTTGAATCCTGTGGAAAAGTGAGCAAGGGACTCACGTCTGAGCATACCCTGCCACACTTATGGCGGCCAAAAGCGGTACAAAAGGGGGTGGTGATGGACGGAGCATCTGAATCAATCAAACACTCACACCCAGTCAAAAGATCTGGGTTTAATCCATCACCGTTCTTTAGCCCACTCTACCACCCCAGTTCAGACATGGCTATATCTAAATCAGTCTGACCTTGTGCCTCATGGGAACAGTCCAGCCCGACCTGCTAAGCCATGTCTTCCCTGGACCGGAAACAAGCTTCCGAGGACCGGTTTCTGGCATTCCAGCCGTCTTCAGCCCGGCTTGCTTGAATCCAGTGGCAAAGTGAGCAAGGAACTCACATCTGAGCATACCCTGCCACACTTATGGTGACCAAAAGTGGTACAAAAGGGGGTGGTGATGGACGGAGCATCTGAATCAATCAAACACTCACACCCAGTCAAAAGATCTGGGTTTAATCCATCACCGTTCTTTAGCCCACTCTGCCACCCCAGTTCAGACATGGCTATAAGCAAATCAGTCTGACCCTGTGCCTCATGGGAACAGTCCAGCCCGAACTGCCAAGCCATGTCTTCCCTGGACCGGAAACAAGCTTCCGAGGACCGGTTTCTGGCATTCCAGCTGTCTTTAGCCCGGCTTGCTTGAATCCAGTGGCAAAGTGAGCAAGGGACTCACGTCTGAGCATACCCTGCCACACTTATGGCGGCCAAAAGCGGTACAAAAGGGGGTGGTGATGGACGGAGCATCTGAATCAATCAAACACTCACACCCAGTCAAAAGATCTGGGTTTAATCCATCACCGTTCTTTAGCCCACTCTGCCACCCCAGTTCAGACATGGCTATATGCAAATCAGTCTTACCCTGTGCCTCATGGGAACTGTCCAGCCCGAACTGCCAAGCCATGTCTTCCCTGGACCGGAAACAATCTTCCGAGGACCGGTTTCTGGCATTCCAGCCGTCTTCAGCCCGGCTTGCTTGAATCCAATGGCAAAGTGAGCAAGGGACTCATGTCTGAGCATACCCTGCCACACTTATGGTGGCCAAAAGCGGTACAAAAGGGGGTGGTGATGGACGGAGCATCTGAATCAATCAAACACTCACACCCAGTCAAAAGATCTGGGTTTAATCCATCACCGTTCTTTAGCCCACTCTGCCACCCCAGTTCAGACATGGCTATATGCAAATCAGTCTGACCCAGTGCCTCATGGGAACAGTCCAGCCCGAACTGCCAAGCCATGTCTTCCCTGGACCGGAAACAAACCTCCGAGGACCGGTTTCTGCCATTCCAGCCGTCTTCAGCCCAGCTTGCTTGAATCCAGTGGCAAAGTGAGCAAGGGACTCACGTCTGAGCATACCCTGCCACACTTATGGCGGCCAAAAGCGGTACAAAAGGGGGTGGTGATGGATGGAGCATCTGAATCAATCAAACACTCACACCCTGTCAAAAGATCTGGGTTTAATCCATCACCGTTCTTTAGCCCACTCTGCCACCCGAGTTCAGACATGGCTATATGCAAATCAGTCTGACCCTGTGCCTCATGGGAACAGTCCAGCCCGAACTGCCAAGCCATGTCTTCCCTGGACCGGAAACAAGCTTCCGAGGACCGGTTTCTGGCATTCCAGCCGTCTTCAGCCCGGCTTGCTTGAATCCAGTGGCAAAGTGAGCAAGGGACTCACGTCTGAGCATACCCTGCCACACTTATGGCGGCCAAAAGCGGTACAAAAGGGGGTGGTGATGGACGGAGCATCTGAATCAATCAAACACTCACACCCAGTCAAAAGAGTGGCAGGGTATGCTCAGACGTGAGTCCCTTGCTCACTTTGCCACTGGATTCAAGCAAGCCGGGCTGAAGACGGCTGGAATGCCAGAAACCGGTCCTCGGAAGCTTGTTTCCGGTCCAGGGAAGACATGGCTTGGCAGTTCGGGCTGGGCTGTTCCCATGAGGCACACGGTAAGACTGATTTGCATATAGCCATGTCTGAACTGGGGTGGCAGAGTGGGCTAAAGAACGGTGATGGATTAAACCCAGATCTTTTGACTGGGTGTGAGTGTTTGATTGATTCAGATGCTCAGTCCATCACCACCCCCTTTTGTACCGCTTTTGGCCGCCATAAGTGTGGCAGGGTATGCTCAGACGTGAGTCCCTTGCTCACTTTGCCACTGGATTCAAGCAAGGCGGGCTGAAGACGGCTGGAATGCCAGAAACCGGTCCTCGGAAGCTTGTTTCCGGTCCAGGGAAGACATGGCTTGGCAGTTCGGGCTGGACTGTTCCCATGAGGCACAGGGTCAGACTGATTTGCATATAGCCATGTCTGAACTGGGGTGGCAGAGTGGGCTAAAGAACGGTGATGGATTAAACCCAGATCTTTTGACTGGGTGTGAGTGTTTGATTGATTCAGATGCTCAGTCCATCACCAACCCCTTTTGTACCGCTTTTGGCCGCCATAAGTGTGGCAGGGTATGCTCAGACGTGAGTCCCTTGCTCACTTTGCCACTGGATTCAAGCAAGCCGGGCTGAAGACGGCTGGAATGCCAGAAACCGGTCCTCGGAAGCTTGTTTCCGGTCCAGGGAAGACATGGCTTGGCAGTTCGGGCTGGACTGTTACCATGAGGCACAGGGTCAGACTGATTTGCATATAGCCATGTCTGAACTGGGGTGGCAGAGTGGGCTAAAGAACGGTGATGGATTAAACCCAGATCTTTTGACTGGGTGGGAGTGTTTGATTGATTCAGATGCTCAGTCCATCACCACCCCCCGTTGTACCGCTGTAGGTTAAATTGATGCACTTCAAACAAATCTGAAACATATGGAATACATGGGTTACAGATCCGTGTTAGATGCACTGTAGTTGAGAGATATTTATATATACCATTTTTTATTTGCTTTAGGTCTGTGTTATATGCTGGTTGTACCAATGTGATTAAGTTTAAATTACTGGAGATTTTATAATATTTGTAATTCTATCATGCTAATGAATTGGGTAATATGTTATATTTCTGTAAGAATTGTTTTCCTGGAAATAAAAGAATTTGAATCATATAAGTGGTGGAAATGCAGTATACAAATGCACTTAACCAAAAACATGCATGCGTTCCCCTCTTCAGTCTGGTGTACAGCACTGGCAGTAGAACTGCAAGCTTCCTATGACAAACACTAAGATGTTTCCCCCTCACATAGTATAGGTATAGCACTGTCAGCAAAAGGGCAGGCGTCACCCACAGCACATACAGAAACAGTTGAGCATGGACAACCCCCTTCCAAGCTACATTAGCCCACCAAATAGGCAGGGGTATAGCTTAGTCAGTGAGATTTGTGGGGTATGAATCTCAAATTTCCCAACTGTAGGAAGGGGGAGTCTCTAGTTGGCGCAGTGCAGCACTAGCGACAAGCAGGGACTCTCTCTTCCTCGTCAGGGCTGAGGGTTACCTTCAAGACAACCTCTGCTTACCCTCTAGGTAGTGTGGCCTAAGCAGTCTTAGGCTAATCTCTGGGGCACATAGGGTTAAACATTTGCAATATTACACCATCACAACCAACCCACCACACAATGACACCAAACTGTATTTGTAAAAATATATATTCTTTATATAATTTCAAGCAGGCTTGTAAATACAGTCTTGGTTCAAACTTTAGATATCGGTTCCAGTTTACTTGGTTTCAAGTTGCCACAGTTCTTTCTAGCAATAAGCAATCTCTTGGGCCTTCTGCCCAGGTTCAGCAAGGTTCAGTGTCTTGTAGCGCCTCAATGCGCTTTCCGCTGTCTCCGCTCGCTTCAGAGAGGAGATCGGGCCCGGCCGGCCAAAGCTCACGCTTCCCGCGTGGGCCTCGAGGACCAGGAGCAGTGCGAGCCTCGGTTTCAGAGGCGGTTCGCGTTGTGAAGCAGGCAGCGCGGTGCGAGCTCAGGTTGCAGGATGCTCGCACCGTGAGGACAAAAAGCACAGTACCTTGGACTTCTGAAGCGGACGGCTTCAAGGGGAGCTGTCCCACGTCGCGTTGCTTCCCGGGCGGGCGGCGGTGCTCGATGGGGTCACGGGCTCTTCCGAAAAGGTTCACTTCGTTCTCCGAAGGGGAGAGGCCGCAGCAGGCGGGGCTGAGGGGGGCGCACTTCACGAAGCGCGGGGCCCAGATCAGACAAGGCCCGGCAGCGAGTCACTTCCCAGCTGCCGGGGCCAGGGGGTCTCAGCGCCCAAGTTACGAGGGGCACAATCTTGGCAGTGCCTGTCTTTGCGGGGCAGCCTGTACCTCGGGGGTCACACAGGCGGCGATGCTTGGACCGGGCAGGTCCTCCCTTTCCTTTGTTAGCGCGGCACGGCGCGGACAGTCACGACGCTCGGACCAGCGTGGGGCCGGTGTTCACTTTGCAGCTGGCACACGATCAGGCCACAGTCACGGTGGTCGGGGGAGGGACACGGCTGCACGAATTGTCAGAGAGCGTGGCGGCGGGCACAGCGCTCTCAAGTCTCCTTCACTCGGCGCTGTAGAGACACACAGCACACGCCAGCAGCAGCTTCCTTCAGAGGGGTAGCGCCCACTGTTCCTGGGGCGCTGGTCAGGGGGCAAGTTCACAGGCAAGCCCTTGGAGATCTTTCAGCAGAGTTTGGCACAAAGTTCAATAAAAGCAAAAGTCTCTTGGTAGTCTTTTCTTTCCTCTCCTTCTGCAGCAAGGCACCAGACACAGGCCAGAGACAGCACTCCTCCTTGTCCTTCCAGGTCCTTCTCTTCGGGCAGAGTTTCTTCTGTAGCACAAACAGGATCTAATTTACAAGGAGCAGGGCTCCTACTTTTATACCCAGTTTCTTTTGTTCTTACAGGCCAGGGGGGGCTTTGCATAACTGTTCTCAGTCCCTGAGCACTTGTGGTGGGTACTTCTGATTCTGCATTCAGTGTGAGGGCAGGCACATCAGCCGCTCCCCAGGGGGGCGGAGCCGACATTGTGAAGACAGGGGCAGCTTGAGCACTTTGTTGACAAGCTTCGGTCCTTCCTGGGCCAGGTGCAGGCTGAGTCATCAGTCGCTCCCCAGGGGGGCGGAGCCAGCATTGTGGGGGCAGAGCACAGCCTGATGCATCATTCAGGGGAAACTCCCACCACCCACTAAGGTGTCATCCTGCTATTCACAACCTGTCAACTCCCAGCCCTGTCACTCACACACTCAGACAGTCAGATACACACAAGAGCAGAGGCGGGCTGAAATGGTTAGACAAGCAAATGCTAACTTTCTAAAAGTAGCATTTGCAAACCCAGGATATTAAAATAAACTTTACTAAAAGAAGTATTTTATTATTCTGAGTTCAGGCATACTAAACATGACTCTCTACCATGTTCCCTGAGCCTGCTGGGATTATAGAGTGTAATAATTCCAGCAGCCCATTCTGGCCTAAGGGGAGCAGGTAGCCTTACAATAGTGAAAAACGAATTTGGTTGTAATTCACTACTAGGACATGCCACACACATCAGGGCTTGTCCTACCTTACACTTACAATGCACCCTGCCCTCAGGCCTACCATAGGGGTGACTAATATGAAGTTAAGGGAAGGTTTAGAGGCTGGCAAGTGGGTGCACTTGCCCAGCCAGCATGACAGTACCAGACTGCACGCAGGTTCTGCAATGGCAGACCCTAGACACATTTTAAGGCTGCTTCTGTGGGTGGCGCAACCAGCGCTGCAGGCCCACTAGCAGTATTGGCATTTACAAGCCCTGGCACTCCTGGTGCACTTTACTAGGGACTAACAGTAAATCCAATGAACCAATCATGGACATCAATCACATGTACACTTTTCAGTAGGGAGAGCATATGCACTTTAGCACTGGTCAGCAGTGGTAAAGTGCCCAGAGTCATTAAACCAAACAAAATAGGTCAGAGAGAGTATTGGAGGAAGGCAAAAAGTTTAGGGATGACCCTGCCAAGAGGCCCAGGTCCAACACAACCCCCTTCCAGCCAAAACGCAGGGTAGACCAATCACCACTGTGATGGGCTTCCCTGCTTAGGGTGATAGAACATGGACCTGGCCCGCAACAGCAGGGGCACATTCCAGTTCTACGCCAATCAGAACCTATTTTAAATCCACTGTACATACTCTCAGGGTCCACCCAGCTACTCCATGGGGCACCCTTCTCTTCCTCTGTGGACACCACCTGTGCAGCCTCTAACCTTAACTCGCTCACAGGTGTGTCCCAACAGAAAGTCATCAAATCCCAGTGGCCACTGACAGTAGTCAGGGCTGAGACCCAGGCCTCGTGCCTCTCAGGGCTCCCAAACCTCTGTGGCCTCAGAGAGTGGGGGCAGTAGCCCCAGGTGCTTGGCACCCTTTGTCCACTCTCCCTCCTGTCAGGTCAGGTATGTCATCCTGGCACTGACCCACCAGCTCTAGGCCTGTACCTGGCAGCTGAACCAAAAACTGGGGTGGGCTCTCCCACACCCGGTCCTCCTCCTTGGGGCTCTGTACCCTCCCACCTGGAGTGGTACCCCCTTCCAGAATTGTCAGCGCACCTGTGGCAGGTGATCTGCACAATTCGCCCACCAGTTCAGGGGTGCTATCCTGCAACTGGGGCACCAGGTCAGGGGGGACACCCTGCACCTGGCCCTTAAACCTAGGGTCTAGACCCTCTAGTTGAACCGGGGTCAGAGGCGAGGACTTCCTCCCTCTGCACCCCCTTCCAGAGTACTGCCCACTCCCAATTGGAGTGGTACCCCTAGAAGCGACATGGGCCAGGACACTGATTACAGTGGTCCTGCCCTCCAGATCAGACAACACCTGAACCTGGCTCTCCAACTCAGGGACCCAACCCTGCAGTTGAACACTTGCCTGGCGCACCAGGACTTCCCGGGGAGCACGCATGCCCCCCCTGAGGGTGGCACATAGCTCATGTGCCGTGCGACAGTCTGCCTGGCGCAGATCTCCCAACCCCTGTCCATCTGACAGTGCGGGAAGATCCCCCAGGACAGAAGTGGTGTCCCATGGTCATTCACTGGGGACGCAGCCCTGCTAGCTGGCCCCTGACCCACTGGTTCTTCCACTGGGGACTGTTTCCCCCTCTCGCCCCTCCTTCTGGACTTCTGCACCCTCCCAACTGGAGTGGTACTGCCAGACACCAGAACTACTGGAGCTCTGTTTACAGAGCCTCCACGTTCTTTAGCCACTGGGGGATCCCCCTCAGCGGGTGACTCATCCGGACAGCCTAGGCTCCCCACCTGGTGTTCCCTTAAAGAACCATCCAGGCTCTGAGATTGAGGTTGGGCACTACCGGGACAAAACCCATTCTCACTCCTTCACTCCTTCCC
The DNA here is from genome assembly GCF_964263255.1 of Lissotriton vulgaris. Lineage (NCBI taxonomy): Eukaryota > Metazoa > Chordata > Amphibia > Caudata > Salamandridae > Lissotriton > Lissotriton vulgaris. Next base: position 909,975,051 of record NC_141697.1, read on the forward strand.
CTCAAGGACAGGACGTGAGGCCCTACACCCCTCTCACTACCACAGGACCTAGCTGGGCTACTCTGCGCCACTTCCACCACTCTGGGCTGGAAGATACCTGAGCCACTCCCCACAGGATCACACCCCAATGCCTCTCCAGACCCTCTGGAATCCACCACAAGGTCTGCCTCCAATGTGAGCTCCCTGGGGTCAGAGAACTCACTCTCAAACAGGTGTTGGCATAGCTCTGGAAAACTGGGACTTAAAGTATGCTCTCCCACAATTGGATTACACAGCCCCCTGGCAGGGTTAACCAAACTATCCTCCGCCTCTCCATCCAGCGCCTCACACACATACTCCACGCCATCCTTCTGAGACTGGCCAGACAGTAGCGGACTGTCTCTGTCACACAACCCACACTCTTCCGGGCGGTCTTTACACTCACCCACCAGGACCTCAACCATGGGGGAATCCCTCCCACCACTAGGACCAAGAACTCCTACACCAGCCACCCTATTCCCTTCAGGGACGCTGCGCACTACTGGAGCTACCTCATGCCCTTGAACCTCCTGATGTATCTTAACCCCCTCCAAGTCAGGTGCCTTATCTCTAGGTGCGCGCACTATGCTGTCAGCACTAGATACCTTAATGTTGCTGCCACCATCTGAGCTGGACTCCACCTCCAACTCAGCAAAGCTCAATCTCTGAGCTACACATATTTCTTGTTGCTGGGCTGAAGCCCGCCTGGCCTCAAGCCCCTCGAGCTCCAAGTCAAGTTTCCTCATTCTTAAGTCATGCGCAAGCTCCATTTTTATTTCTTCCAGGGCTAACTTCCTAGATTCTAGCTCCAGTTGGCAATTCAATTTCAGCTCCGCCAACTTCATTTCATGATCTCGGGTTGCCTGTCTGTCCGCCAGCTGCTCTGGCGACAGACCTCGGCCATAAACACTGCTACTCAATGGGGAGGTTGCACCCCTCCACTCTGGAGTCAGGGGTCCCTCCAGCTGCTGTTCTGCATCCTCAAATTCAATATCTTTTCCAGGGGCATTCCTTGCCTTGACCCAGGCCCTCAGCGCCTTTTGGAACTGCTCCCTTCTGGAGAGACCAGTCATGGAAATGTTCAAATTTTTTCAGAAGCTCTTGAGCTGTTTCCCGGTATAGTTTTCTAGTTTCTCCCAATCACAGTCAATAGAAGAAAAGGATGGTGCCTTTTCCATTTTCACTGACACAGGCATGACTTCAAAAACACATGGAGATCTCTTCTAGCAACACATAAATCAAAAAAAGTCTGTGGCTTAGTTACTGGACTGTAATCACTGTGCAATGGTCAGTAGCTAAGGTAAAACACTGCAAATGTAAACTCGTGATCCTCACCGCTGCGTCCAATGTAGGAAGGGGGAGTCCCTAGTTGGCGCAGTGCAGCACTAGCGACAAGCAGGGACTCTCCTTTCCTCGTCAGGGCTGAGGGTTACCTTCAAGACAACCTCTGCTTACCCTCTAGGTAGTGTGGCTTAAGCAGTCTTAGGCTAATCTCTGGGGCACATAGGGTTAAACATTTGCAATATTACACCATCACAACCAACCCACCACACAATGACACCAAACTGTATTTGTAAAAATATATATTCTTTATATAATTTCAAGCAGGCTTGTAAATACAGTCTTGGTTCAAACTTTAGATATCGGTTCCAGTTTACTTGGTTTCAAGTTGCCACAGTTCTTTCTAGCAATAAGCAATCTCTTGGGCCTTCTGCCCAGGTTCAGCAAGGTTCAGTGTCTTGTAGCGCCTCAATGCGCTTTCCGCTGTCTCCGCTCACTTCAGAGAGGAGATCGGGCCCGGCCGGCCAAAGCTCACGCTTCCCGCGTGGGCCTCGAGGACCAGGAGCAGTGCGAGCGTCGGTTTCAGAGGCGGCTCGCGTTGTGAAGCAGGCAGCGCGGTGCGAGCTCAGGTTGCAGGATGCTCGCACCGTGAGGACAAAAAGCACAGTACCTTGGACTTCTGAAGCGGACGGCTTCAAGGGGAGCTGTCCCACGTCGCGTTGCTTCCCGGGCGGGCGGCGGTGCTCGATGGGGTCACGGGCTCTTCCGAAAAGGTTCACTTCGTTCTCCGAAGGGGAGAGGCCGCAGCAGGCGGGGCTGAGGGGGGCGCACTTCACGAAGCGCGGGGCCCAGATCAGACGAGGCCCGGCAGCGAGTCACTTCCCAGCTGCGGGGGCCTGGGGGTCTCAGCGCCCAAGTTACGAGGGGCACAATCTTGGCAGTGCCTGTCTTTGCGGGGCAGCCTGTACCTCTGGGGTCACACAGGCGGGGATGCTTGGACCGGGCAGGTCCTCCCTTTCCTTTGTTAGCGCGGCACGGCGCGGACAGTCACGGCGCTCGGACCAGCGTGGGGCCGGTCTTCACTTTGCAGCTGGCACACGATCAGGCCACAGTCACGGTGGTCGGGGGAGGGACACGGCTGCACGAATTGTCAGAGAGCGTGGTGGCGGGCACAGCGCTCTCAAGTCTCCTTCACTCGGCGCTGTAGAGACACACAGCACACGCCAGCAGCAGCTTCCTTCAGAGGGGTAGCGCCCACTGTTCCTGGGGCGCTGGTCAGGGGGCAAGTTCACAGGCAAGCCCTTGGAGATCTTTCAGCAGAGTTTGGCACAAAGTTCAATAAAAGCAAAAGTCTCTTGTTAGTCTTTTCTTTCCTCTCCTTCTGCAGCAAGGCACCAGACACAGGCCAGAGACAGCACTCCTCCTTGTCCTTCCAGGTCCTTCTCTTCGGGCAGAGTTTCTTCTGTAGCACAAACAGGATCTAATTTACAAGGAGCAGGGCTCCTACTTTTATACCCAGTTTCTTTTGTTCTTACAGGCCAGGGGGGGCTTTGCATAACTGTTCTCAGTCCCTGAGCACTTGTGGTGGGTACTTCTGCTTCTGCATTCAGTGTGAGGGCAGGCACATCAGCCGCTCCCCAGGGGGGCGGAGCCGGCATTGTGAAGACAGGGGCAGCTTGAGCACTTTGTTGACAAGCTTCGGTCCTTCCTGGGCCAGGTGCAGGCTGAGTCATCAGTCGCTCCCCAGGGGGGCGGAGCCAGCATTGTGGGGGCAGAGCACAGCCTGATGCATCATTCAGGGGAAACTCCCACCACCCACTAAGGTGTCATCCTGCTATTCACAACCTGTCAACTCCCAGCCCTGTCACTCACACACTCAGACAGTCAGATACACACAAGAGCAGAGGCGGGCTGAAATGGTTAGACAAGCAAATGCTAACTTTCTAAAAGTAGCATTTGCAAACCCAGGATATTAAAATAAACTTTACTAAAATAAGTATTTTATTATTCTGAGTTCAGGCATACTAAACATGACTCTCTACCATGTTCCCTGAGCCTGCTGGGATTATAGAGTATAATAATTCCAGCAGCCCATTCTGGCCTAAGGGGAGCAGGTAGCCTTACAATAGTGAAAAACGAATTTGGTTGTAATTCACTACTAGGACATGCCACACACATCAGGGCTTGTCCTACCTTACACTTACAATGCACCCTGCCCTCAGGCCTACCATAGGGGTGACTAATATGAAGTTAAGGGAAGGTTTAGAGGCTGGCAAGTGGGTGCACTTGCCCAGCCAGCATGACAGTACCAGACTGCACGCAGGTTCTGCAATGGCAGACCCTAGACACATTTTAAGGCTGCTTCTGTGGGTGGCGCAACCAGCGCTGCCGGCCCACTAGCAGTATTGGCATTTACAAGCCCTGGCACTCCTGGTGCACTTTACTAGGGACTAACAGTAAATCCAATGAACCAATCATGGACATCAATCACATGTACACTTTTCAGTAGGGAGAGCATATGCACTTTAGCACTGGTCAGCAGTGGTAAAGTGCCCAGAGTCATTAAACCAAACAAAATAGGTCAGAGAGAGTATTGGAGGAAGGCAAAAAGTTTAGGGATGACCCTGCCAAGAGGCCCAGGTCCAACACCAACTAAACAAGCATTTGCAATGCAATAGGTCTCGCATTAGGAAAGTTTGAGCTATTGGTATTGTAAATGGCAATTTTTTTTATTTATGTTTTCTTTTTGAAAATAGCGAACTTAATAGCTTTGTCATTTACAATGCCAATAGTTATAACTTTCACAAATGTGACACCTATAGCATTTGTAATGCAATATGTGCTGTATTTACGTGACTTACATGTATTGATATTACAAATAACAATGGCTTTTTTTTCCATAATTAATACCTAAATAAAAGTTATTGTAATTTATAATGGCAATAGCTTAAAGTTTTGTAAGTAAATTTTGTGAAGATTATGTTCAGTTTATTTTATTGTGACGAAAATCCAAGAACAGAAGTGAAATATTAACATCTTTTTGTTACATTTGTAATAAAGCTTGAAACATTGAGAGAACATATTTGAACCAGGTGTTGTTGAATGGTTGCACAGATTGATGCTGTGGTGGCGCTGAGTGATGTTGTTATGGTGAACGAGTGATGCTGTGGAGTTCAGTGATGCTGTGGTAGCACATAGTGATGTTGTGGTGACCCTGAGTGATGCTGTGGTGGTGCGGAGTGATGTAGTATGCTATGCTATGTTTTGGTTTGCTATCCTATGTTTTGTTTTGTTATGCTATGCTATGCTATGTTTTGCTATCCTATGCTTTGATTTGTTATGTTATGCTATGCTGTGTTTTGTTATGCTATGCTATGCTTTGTTATGCTATGCTATGTTTTGCTATGCTATGCTTTGTTATGCTATGCTATGTTTTGTAATGCTATGCTATGTTTTGTTGTGTTTTATTATGCTATGCTTTGTTTTGCTATGCTATGTTTTGTTATGCTATGCTTTGTTGTGTTTGGTATGCTATGTTTTGCTATGCTAAGTTTTGTAGTTTTTTGCTGTTTTGTTATGATATGTGTTGTGTTTTGTTATGCTAGGTTTTGTTATGTTATGCTATGTTTTGTTTTGCTATCCTATGCTTTGTCTTGTTATGCTATGCTATGTTTAGTTTTGCTATCCTATGCTTTGTTTTGTTATGCTATGCTATGTTTTGTTGTGTTTTGCTATGCTATGCTTTGTTATGCTATGCTATGTTTTGTTATGCTATGCTATGTTTTGTTGTGTTTTATTATGCTATGCTTTGTTTTGTTATGCTATGTTTTGTTATGCTATGCTATGCTTTGTTATGCTATGTTTTGTTATGCTATGCTAAGCTTTGTTTTGTTATGCTATGCTATGTTGTGTTTTGTTATGCCATGCTATATTTTGTTGTGTTTTGTTATGCTATGCTATGTTTTGCTATGCTTTGCAATGCTATGTTTTGTTATGTATGCTATGTTTTGTTGTGTTTTGCTATGCTATGTTTTGTTGTGTTTTGCTATGTTTTGTTATGCTATGTTTTGTTATGCTATGCTTTGTTTTATGTTATGTTATGCTATGTTTTGTTATGTTATGCTATGTTTTGTTCTGCTATGTTTTGTTGTGTTTTGTTATGCTATGCTATGTTTTGTGTTACTATGCTATGTTTAGTTTTGCTATGCTTTGTTATGTTATGCTATGCTTTGTTTTGTTATGCTATGCTATGTTGTGTTTTGTTATGCCATGCTATGTTTTGTTGTGTTTTGTTATGCTATGCTATGTTTTGCTATGCTTTGCAATGCTATGTTTTGTTATGTATGTTATGTTTTGTTGTGTTTTGCAATGCTATGTTTTGTTGTGTTTTGCTATGTTTTGTTATGCTATGTTTTGTTATGCTATGCTTTGTTTTATGTTATGTTATGCTATGTTTTGTTATGTTATGCTATATTTTGTTCTGCTATGTTTTGTTGTGTTTTGTTATGCTATGCTATGTTTTGTGCTACTATGCTATGTTTAGTTTTGCTATGCTTTGTTATGTTATGCTATGCTTTGTTTTGTTATGCTATGTTTTGTTATGCTATGCTATGTTTTGTTGTGTTTTGTTATGCTATGCTTTGTTGTGTTTTGCTATGCTATGTTTTGTTTTGTTCTGCTATGTTTTGTTTAGCTATCCTATGCTTTGTTTTGTTATGCTATGCTATGTTTTATAATGCTATGCTGGTGAGGGTATGTGATTGTGTGTGAAGGGGGTGTGAGGGTGAGTGAGGGTGAGTGAGGGTAAGGGGGTGCGAGGGAGAGGGTGTGTGAGGGTGAGGGTGTGTTAGGGTGTGAGGCTGAGGGGGCATGAGGGTGAGGGTGTGAGGGTGAGGGTGTGAGGGGGTGAGGGGGTGTGAGTGTGTGTGAGGGTGAGGGTATGAAGGTGAGTGAGTGTGTGTGAGGGTGAGAGGGAGTGAGGGTGTGTGAGGGGGTGTGAGGGTGAGGGGGTGTGAGGGTGAGTGAGGTATGTGAGGGTGAGTGAGGGTGAGTGAGGCTGTGTGAGGGCGAGTGAGTGTGCGTGAGGGTGTGTGTGAGTGTGTGAGGGTGAGGGTGTGTGAGGGTGAGGGGGTGTGAGGGTGAGGGGGTGTGAGTGTGTGTGAGGGTGAGGGGGTGTAAGGGTGAGTGTGTGTGAGGGTGAGGGGGTGTGAGGGGGTGTGAGGGTGAGGGGGTGTGAGGGTGAGGAGGTGTGAGGGTGAGGGGGTGTGAGGGTGTGTGTGGGGTGAGGGTTGTGAGGTGAGGGGGTGCGAGGGTGAGAGGGAGTGAGGGGGTGGGAGGGTGAGGGTGTGTGAGGTGGTGTGTGAGGGTGAGGGGTGCGAGGGTGTAGGGGTGTGAGGGTGAGGGGTGTGTGAGGGTGTGTGAGGGGGAGGGTGTGGGGTTGTGAGGGTGTGTTGTTGTGAGGGTGAGGGGTGAGGGGGTGTGAGGGTGAGGGTGTGAGGCTGAGGGTGTGAGGTTGAGAGGGTGAGAGGGTGAGGGAGGGTGAGGGAGGGTGAGGGTGATTGTGGTGAGGGCGGACGGGGTGAGGGTGAGGGTGTGTGAGAGTGAGGGTGTGTGGGGGTGAGGGGGTGGGAGGGTGAGGGTGGGTGAGGGTGTGTGAGGGTGTGTGAGGGGGGTGTGAGGGTGAGGGTTTGAGGAGGTGTGAGGGTGAGAGGGTATGAGGGTGAGGGTTTGAGGGTGAGGGTGTCTGAGGGTGAGAGGGTGTGAGGGTGAGGGGGTGTGAGGGTGCAAGGGTGTGTGAGGGTGAGAGGGTGTGAGGGTGAGAGGGTGTGTGAGGGTGAGAGAGTGAGTAAGGGTGTGTGAGGGTGTGGGGGTGTGAGGGTGAGGGGATGTGAGGGTGAGGGGAAAGAGGTGTGTGAGGGTGAGAGGGTGTGTGAGGGTGAGAGGGTGTGTGAGGGTGAGAGGGGGTGAGGAGGTATGTGAGGGTGGGAGGGTGAGTGAGGGTGGGAGGGTGAGTGAGGGTGAGGGTGTGTGAGAGTGAGGATGAGGAGGTGTGAGGGTGATGGGGTGTGAGAGTGATGTGGTGAGGAGGTGTGTGAGGGTGTGTGGGAGTGTGAGGGGGTGAGGGTAAGAGAGGGTTGTGAGGGTGAGGGGTGTGAGGGTGAGGGTGTGTGAGGGTGGGTGATGGTGTGAGGGCGAGAGGGTGTGTGAGGGTGAGGGTGTGTGAGGGTGAGGGTGTGTGAGGGTGAGGTGGTGTGAGGTGGTGTGAGGGGGTGTGAGGGGGTGTGAGGGTGTGAGAGTGAGGGGGTGTGAGGGGGGTGTGAGGGTGAGGGTGTGTGGGGTGTGAGGGTGTGTGGGGGTGTGAGGGGATGAGGGGTGTGAGGGTGAGGGGGTATGAGTGAGAGGGTGTGAGGTTCAGGGTGTGTGAGGGCGAGAGGGTGTGATGGTGAGGAGGTGTGAGGGTAAGGGTGGGTGAGAGGGTGTGAGAGGGTGAGAGGGTGTGTGAGAAATAAAGGGTGTGTGAGAGTGAGAGGGTGTGTGAGGGTGAAAGGGTGGGTGAGGGTGAGAGGGTGGGTGAGGGTGGGTGAGAGGGTGAGTGAGGGGGTGTGAGGGTGAGTGGCTGTGAGGGTGAGGGGGTGTGAGGGTGAGGGGGTGAGGGTGAGTGAGGGTGTATGAGGGTGGGTGAGGGTGTGAGGGCTAGAGGGTGTGTGAGGGTGTGTAAGGGTGAGGGTGGGTGAGGGGTGTAAGAGTGAGGGGGTGTGAGGGGGTGTGTGAGGGTGTGTGGGGGTGTGAGGGGTGTGAGGGGTAGTAGTGTGGCTCACTGGTTAGAGGCGGCAGACCTGAGAGCAGAGGACGGCCCGGGACCAGGGTTCGATTCCCGGCGCGGCAGGTTTCTGGACCAGGGTCAGCGGACTCGATAATTCTCTCGCCTCAGTGCCCACTCTGATCAGCGATCACACTCGGCAACTCTGGGCATTAGCTTGCCTCATCTTCACTAACGGCCCCACCAGACCGCCGGGGATGCCTGGTCTCACCCTGGAGATACCCATTAAGGGACCGTCTCTCAGGGAAGCCAGGAAGGGTTTTGCAGCGGTCGAAGCGCCTTGGGACCCTCCGGGTAAGTAGTGCGCTATATAAATGCCTATACATTACATTACATTACAGGGGGTGTGAGGGTGAGGGGGTGAGGAGGTGTGAGGGTCAGGGTGTGAGGGTGTGTGAGGGTGAGGGGTGTGAGGGTGAGGGTGGTCGAGGGTGGGTGAGGGTGGGTGAGAGGGTGAGTGAGGGTGAGAGGGTGAGTGAGGGGGTGTGAGGGTGTGTGTGAGGGTGTGGGGGTGTGAGGTGGGTGTGGGGGTGTGAGGGGGTGTGAGGGTGAGGGGGTGTGAGGGTCAGGGTGTGAGGGTGTGTGAGGGTGAGGGGTGTGAGGGTGAGGGTGGGCGAGGGTGGGTGAGGGTGGGTGAGAGGGTGAGTGAGGGTGAGGGGGTGTGAGGGTGAGGGGGTGTGAGGGTGGGGGTGAGGGTGTGTGAGGGTGAGGGTGTGAGGGAGGGCGAGGGGATGTGAGGGTGAGGTGATGTGAGGGTGAGGGGATGGGAGGGTGAGGGGGTGTGAGAGTGAGAGGGGGTGAGAGGGGGTGTGAGGGTGAGAGGGTGTGTGAAGGTGAATGAGGGTGAGGGTGTGTGAGGGTGAGGATGAGGGGGTGTGAGGGTGATGGGATGTGGGAGTGAAGGGGTGTGAGGGTGAGGAGGTGTGTGAGGGTGAGCGGGGGTGAGGGTGAGGGGGTGTGAAGGTGAGGGGGTGTGGTGGTGTGAGGGGGTGAGGGTGAGTGAGGGTGAGAGGGTTGTGAGGGTGAGGGTCTGAGGGTGAGGGTGTGAAGGTGAGTGAGGGTGTGTGAGGGTGGGTGAGGGTGTGATGGTAAGTGAGGGTGTGTGTGGGTGAGAGGGTGTGAGGTTGTGTGAGGGTGAGGAGGTGTGAGGGTGAGGGTCAGAAGTAAATGGTGGCAGGGTAGACATCATAAGACAGAGAGAAGAGACTGCATGGTGACTGCGTTGGTTAGTTTCAGAATCAGGAGGGGCAGAGTCAGCACAGTCAGCGAGGGATCATTGTATCTAGAGGCAAAGCATAGCGGATGTAGTATTGCAGCTAGCAAGTCGAGTGTTTTCAAGCTAAGTGTCCCTAGAGAGATGGCAACACAGCAACAGCATTTGAGGAGCAAGGCTACTGTAAACAAGCACAGTAGGCTTTCACTTTCGTCCAGAACATAAAAACGAGAAAGGTGCAGAGAATGCCGAACAAAACACGGCTTCCCCGCGAAATGGATGGGAAAAAAAACAAGCTCTCGGCATTGCTGTGGCAGTGGGGGGGGGCAGGGGAGTGGAGGGCATTCCTTTGAAGTCTGATGCCAAGGCTCAGACAAATGATGGTGTGCGATGTGCATGCGGGGGCGGGGGAGCAGCAGCCTTTGAAGTCTGATGCCGAGGCACAGAAAAATGTTGGTGTGTGATGTAGCTGGCTCTGTGCACGCGCATAGCTCACATGAACTGTACGCTTTCCGCAGGCTAGGTAGACTTTTCTTTTCCGCTTACTATAATCTCGCCTATTTATCCTTGCGGGATATAATAGGTGAGACCTATAAAGCAGTGTGCAACAGGGTGAATGTGTAAGGTGACCAAGGTTCGGAATGTCCTGTTCTCATGAGGAGCAGGGTCAGTACAATTTTGCATTTGCTGGGTCTCTGTGGCTGATTTAGAGTTTGGTGGGCAAGTAATCTGTTGCAATGGCAGGAGAGTATCCTGTCTGCCAAATTTAAGGTCTGCCACCCGGTACTGAGTTGGGTGGACCACAAGTTTTACGCTGACAGAATAATAATGACTCTGTCAGTGTAAAACTTTCTTCAACAGCCTGATGGAGTAGGTTCCGTCAGAAGTAAGATCTCCGACCATCCACCCTCTTTAGAGTGGACGGGGAGATGCCATTATTGTTTTTCACTGTCCGTCATCCCTAAGTATATAATAATGGTGAGCAAAAAAAGAAAAATTATCACTCCCACTTTGCGAGTTTGATTTTGTAAAATAAAAACCTCTGCAAAGACAGGTATTACCATTACAGCGGTTCCTGCCAGATCTCCGCCGGGCTGGCGAATATCTTTAAATTTGGTGGACAGAGTAAATGCAGTGATGTCCTCTGCCAAACTGTCTTCTTTTACTCCGGCTGATAAATCCTAAATCAGCCCCTCTGACTAGGGTGGCAGTGGGCAAAAAACAATGGTTTGGAATGCTACCGGGAGGAAAGGTTAGACTATTTGCAAATATTCATGCTATCAACTTTTGGGTATTTAATTGCCAAAAGTATGCCTGGAAACCTGAAACTGGCACAGGTTTCCAAACCTACTACTGCAAATGTTTGTGAATTTCCTAAAAGTAGTAACTTTGCTTCTATTCAAGGAGTACCTCTATGGGTGCAGATGTGCTACTTTTTAGGTAAACCAGTCAGTAAGGGGCTAATATTTACAAAGAAGTGGTGCAGAAAAAGTACTTTCCTGCACAAAAACTATCTTAGGAGGCTTACGTTTCATTGTATATGTGCTGCAAAATGAAGAACACATGCAAGAAGGAAACAACAAGGAGAAAACATATATTTCTCCTTGTTATGGCATCCTCAGGCACACCATTATGTTGCAAACGATGTCTACAGCTCTTTGTAAATATGGGCTGCATCTAAAACGTAACGCAACCCTGACGCAAAAACTTTGTAAATCTAGACCTGAATACATTTAATTTCTTGATCCAAAAAATGAACAAGTTAAAGCCTCTTACGGGAATCAAAATGACATAAAATGACACAGACATAGCAGACCCAAATCAGGATCCCCAACTCCCAACTACCAAGCCAAGAATGCATTTACTTGGGAGATGTCACACATGCAACACCCCTGAAACTGTACCCCTGAGAACAGACATAACAAAGGCAGAGGCAGTACATGCTTCTTTTACTCCCACAAAGAAGAGACAGGTGACAGCAGTGCATGAGTCGTTCTCACACTAGCAATTATAAAGCATGTTGTAGCAGAGCATACTCCCACAGAACAGAAGAGCCAGTAGAAGTGCAAACTTTACCCACTCAAGCACAAGCATAAAGATCAGATGTAGCACAGCCAAGTAACAATGCAAGCTTCCCTTACCCACAGGACAGGTAGAAATCTAAGCTTCCTTCACACAAGGGGCAGGTATAGTCAGCCAGCTGCAGCGCAAGCTTCACTTACCCACAGAACAGGTGGAAATCTGAGCATCCTTCACACAAGGGGCGGGTATTGCCAAACAGCTGCAGTGCAAGCTTCCCTTAACCACAGAACAGGTGGAAATATAAGCTTCCTTCACACAAGGGACACGCATAGCCAGTCAGCTGCAGTGCAAGGTTCCCTTACCCAGAGAACAGGTGGAAATATAAGCTTCCTTCACACAAGGGGCGGGTATAGCCTGCCAGCTGCAGTGCAAGCTTCCCTTACCCAAAGAACAGGTGGAAATGTGAGCTTCCTTCACACATGGGGTGGGTATAGCCAGCCAGCTGCAGTGCAAGCTTCCCTTACCCACAGAACAGGTGGAAATCTGAGCTCCCTTCACACAAGGGGAGGGTATACCATCAAGCTGCAGTGCAAGGTTCCCTTACCCACAGAACAGGTGGAAATCTAAGCTTCCTTTACGCAAGGAGCGGGTATAGACAGGCAGCTGCAGTGCAAGCTTCCCTTACCCACAGAACAGGTGGAAATCTGAGCTTCCTTCACACAAGGGGCGGGTATAGCCTGCCAGCTGCAGTGCAAGCTTCCCTTACCCACAGAGCAGGTGGAAATCTAAGCTTCCTTCACACAAGGGGCGGGTATAGCCTGCCACCTGCACTGCAAGCTTCCCTTACCCACAGAACAGGTGGAAATCTGAGCTTCCTTTACACAAGGAGCGGGTATAGCCAGGCAGCTGCAGTGCAAGCTTCCCTTACCCACAGAACAGGTGGAAATCTGAGCTTCCTTCAGACAAGTGGCGGGGATAGCCAGCCAGCTGCAGTGCAAGCTTCCCTTCCCCACAGAACAGAGGGAAATCTGAGATTCCTTCACACATGGGGCGGGTATAGCCAGGCAGCTGTAGTGCAAGCTTCCCTTACCCACAGAACAAGTGGAAATGAAAGCTTTCTTCACACAAGGGGCGGGTATAGCCAGGCGGCTGCAGTGCAAGCTTCCCTTACCCACAGAACAGGTGGAAATATGAGCTTCCTTCACACAAGGGGCGGGTATAGACATCAAGCTTCAGTGCAAGCTTCCCTTACCCACAGAACAGGTGGAAATCTGAGCTTCCTTCACACAAGGGATGGGTATAGCCATCAAGCTGCAGTGCAAGCTTCCCTTACCCACAGAACAGGTGGAAATCTGAGCTTCCTTCACACAAGGGGCGGGTATAGCCACCCAGCTGCAGAGCAAGCTTTCCTTACCCACAGAACAGGTGGAAATCTAAGATTCCTTCACACAAGGGGCAGACATAGCCAGCCAGCTGCAGTGCAAGCTTCCCTTACCCACAGAACAGGTGGAAATGTAAGCTTCCTTCACACAAGGGGCGGGTACAGCCTGCCAGCTGCAGTGCAAGCTTCCCTTGCCCACAGAACATGTGAAAATCTAAGATTCCTTCACACAAGGGGCAGACCTAGCCAACCAGTTGCAGTGCAAGCTTTCCTTACCCACAGAACAGGTGGAAATCTGAGCTTCCTTCACTCAAGGGGCGGGTATAGCCTGCCAGCTGCAGTGCACGCTTCCCTTACCCACAGAACAGGTGGAAATCTAAGCTTCCTTCACACAAGGGGCGGGTATAGCCACCCAGCTGCAGTGCAAGCTTCCCTTGCCCTCAGAACAGGTAGAAATCTAAGCTTCCTTCACACAAGGGGCAGGCATAGCCAGCCAGATGCAGTGCAAGCTTTCCTTACCCACAGAACAGGTGGAAATCTAAGCTTCCTTCACACAAGGGGTGGGTATAGCCAGCCAGTTGCAGCGCAAGCTTCCCTTACCCACAGAACAGGTGGAAATCTAAGCTTCCTTCACACAAGGGGCGGGTATAGCCAGCCAGTTGCAGTGCAAGCTTTCCTTACCCACAGAACAGGTGGAAATCTAAGGGGCAGGTCTAGCCAAGCAGCTGCAGTGCAAGCTTCCCTTACCCACAGAACAGGTGGAAATCTGAGATTCGTTCACACAAGTGGCGGGTATAGCCAGCGAGCTGCAGTACTAGCTTCCCTTACCCACAGAACAAGTGGAAATGAAAGCTTTCTTCACACAAGGGGCGGGTATAGCCATCAAGCTGCAGTGCAAGCTTGCCTTACCCACAGAACAGGTGGAATTCTAAGCCTCCTTCACAAAAGGGGGAGCCATATCCAGCCAGCTGCAGTGCAAGCTTTTCTTACCCACCGAACAGGTGGAAATCTAAGCTTCCTTCACACAAGGGGCGGGTATAGCCTGCCAGCTGCAGAGCAAGCTTCCTTTACCCACAGAACAGGTGGAAATGTAAGCTTCCTTCACACAAGGGGCGGATATAGCCACCCAGCTGCAGTGCAAGCTTCCCTTACCCACAGAACAGGTGGAAATCTAAGCTTCCTTCACACAAGGGGCGGGTATAGCCTGCCAGCTGCAGTTCAAGCGTCCTTTACCCACAGAACAGGTGGAAAGGTAAGCTTCCTTCACACAAGGGGCAGACATAGCCAGCCAGCTGCTGTGCAAGCTTTCCTTACCTACAGAACAAGAGGAAATCTGAGCTTCCTTTACACAAGGGGCAGACATAGCCAGCCAGCTGCTGTGCAAGCTTTCCTTACCCACAGAACAGGTGGAAATCTGAGCTTCTTTCACACAAGGGCAGGTATAGTCAGCCAGCTGCAGCGCAAGCTTCCCTTACACATAGAACAGGTGGAAATCTAAGCTTCCTTCACACAAGGGGCGGGTATAGCCACCCAGCTGCAGTGCAAGCTTCCCTTACCCACCGAACAGGTAGAAATCTAAGCTTCCTTTACACAAGGGGCGGGTAGAGCCAGCCAGCTGCAGTGCAAGGTTCCCTTACCCACAGAACAGGTGAAATTCTAATCTTCCTTCACACAAGGGGCATACATAGCCACCCAGCTGCAGTGTAAGCTTCCCTTACCCACAGAACAAGTGGAAATGAAAGCTTTCTTCACACAAGGGGCGGGTATAGCCAGGCAGCTGCAGTGCAAGCTTCCCTTACCCACAGAACAGGTGGAAATGTAAGCTTCATTCACACAAGGGGCAGGTATAGCCACCCAGCTGCAGTGCAAGCTTCCCTTACCCACAGAACAGGTGGAAATCTGAGCTTCATTCACACAAGGGGCGGGTATAGCCACCCAGCTGCAGTGCAAACTTCCCTTACCCACAGAACAGGTGGAAATCTAAGCTTCCTTCACACAAGGGGCGGGTATAGCCAGGCAGCTGCAGTGCAAGCTTCCCTTACCCACAGAACAGGTGGAAATGTAAGCTTCATTCACACAAGGGGCATACATAACCACCCAGCTGCAGTGTAAGCTTCCCTTACCCACAGAACACGTGGAAATCTAAGCTTCATTCACACAAAGGGCAGGTATAGCCAGCCAGCTGCAGTGCAAGCTTCCCTTACCCACAGAACAGGTGGAAATCTAAGCTTCCTTCACACAAGGGGCGGGTATAGCCAGGCAGCTGCAGTGCAAGCTTTCCTTACCCACAGAACAGGTGGAAATGTAAGCTTCCTTCACACAAGGGGCGGGTATAGCCAGGCAGCTGCAGTGCAAGCTTCCCTTACCCACAGAACAGGTGGAAATGTAAGCTTCCTTCACACAAGGGGCGGGTAGAGCCTGCCAGCTGCAGTGCAAGCGTCCCTTACCCACAGAACAGGTGGAAAGGTAAGCTTCCTTCACACAAGGGGCGGGTAGAGCCAGCCAGCTGCAGTGCAAGCTTCACTCACTCACCTAGGTGGCATTACACAGGAAGGATTGCATACAAACGTGGCTACCAAGTGGGCCCACTGTCATGCCTGATACATTTAGCCTGCCCTGACTTTTTCGCATGTTGGGATTTGAATGCCTATACCTGTGATAGAAAGTGCAAAATAACAAGTCCTTAAAAGGAAAGTGTTGCGGATTACAAGGTCAGGAAGGACTGAAAATGTCTCACATGAAACGGTCGATATGAATTGAAGATACATTTCAGACGCCTGATGCGGTGACTGAGTTGTTCACCAGCATCGATTCAGAGTTTTCAATAGTCCTAGGTCTTTTGTGCGTGCAGTGCAGTCTATCCGGGTTTTTAAATCGAATTCTGGGGTCAGTAGTCCTATTTAAAACATAAAATCGTGGCTACAAATTCCAGAACGCACAGTGAAAACCTGAACTGGATGAGTTACTTGCGCATGGACCCGGGAAACTTCAGAGCTTTGTTAATGCCAACTATCAAGCAAGGGGTGACGCCGAGATCTGTAAATGGTGGTGTGGGAGGGGAGGCGGCCGCTGTAATAACCGTACATATTCTGTAGGTGACGGTAATTCACACACTGGCAACACATACCCCTTCCACCATTGTAATGGGTGATAAGGTGCCAATGCGAACCCATCGATTTCCTTTATAGTTTGCTGCTTTTGTTCTTTATTTTTTCCTGTATTTTATGTCGCAAACTTCCTGGAATGCGCTGGACGATTCTAAACTAGTAGAAATAATGAATTCTTACGGTTGCTGACATAAAATAGCATACACGGTTCATTATATACATAGAACACTTAACACATGAGAATCTTTAAAGTGCGGAAAATCAGATCGTGCCGTGATTTCAGTCTAAACCATTTCTACCGATCGCCATCTAGCGGCCACAGGGGGGAGTTGGTGCCACCTGTCTCAGATAAGACAGAAGGCTGCCAGCCAGGACCTGGCTGGCTTCCGGCACGGCTTTGTACCAACACTTGTGGTAGGCGCCACCATAGGGAGGGGGCTAGGGGTAGAAGGAGGCGTGCCCGTGGGGGTTGCACCCGCTGGCGGAGCGGTTGGAGCCTGGGTCCGCCTTGTAACGGCAGAAGGAGCCCGCGTGGTTGTTTTCTCTCAGCCAAGGGCAGGTTGCTGCAAGACGTCACTGGAAGTGGGGAGAACTCTCGGTCCTGTCCCCAGGCTGCTGTTGCCTGGCATGGATATCCTGTTTTGGAGAGATTCCTGAGGGCAGGAAGTTTAGGACTGGGGCTTGAGAGATGTTTCTCTCTCGCCGCTTTTCAGTAAGTGCCCTGGCGCAGTGCCAGCGTGACAGAAAAACAAGGCCCCAGATTGTGCCAGGCCCCTCCCCCCCCCCCCCCCCGAGCACTAGCACATACCTCAAAGCTCAGGCCACACACGTCAACGCGTTCGTACTAATTAATTCCCCATGACTGGCCTCACACGCCTCAGAAGAGTATCACTACACACACATCACAAATCCCACACACTTCTACAGCTCCTCCCTCACATGCACAACATAACCTCGCGCTCTTCGACAGAATCTCACACACTCCACTAACCTCACTCGCTTCAGTCAAATCTCACTCACATACACAACACATCCCACTAACTCCCATAGATCCCCACCCACATACATAATACTAATATCACACTGCACTAGAACCTCAGCCACATACACATTAACCTCACACACTTCAAAAGAACCTTCCTCATTTACACAACACTAACCTCACACCCCTCAACAGAATCTCCTACACAATACTGATCTGACAAGCGTCAATGCAACCTCATTCACACATACAACACTAACATTACAGACTTCAATGGAACCTTACCCACATACACAGCACCAACCAAACACACTTCAATAGAACCATGTTCACAAACACAACACTAGCGTCACAAACTTTATAGGATCCCCTACACAACGCAAATCTTTCAAACTTCACTAGCACCCCACCCACATATGCCATGCTAGCCTCAAACTCTGCAAAAGAGCCTCACCCACATACACAACGCTAACCTCACACACTTCAACAGAATCTCATACACAATACTGATCTGACAAGCTTCAATAGAACCTCATTCACATACACAACACTAACATTATAGACTTCAATGCAACCTTACCCACATACACAGCACCAGCCAAACACACTTCAATCTAAACTCGTTCACAAATACACTAGCCTCACACACTTTATAGGATCCCCATACACAACACTAATCTTACAAACTTCACTGGCACCTCACCACCATATGCCATGCTAGCCTCAAACTCTGCAAAAGAGCCTCATCCACATACACAACACTAACCTCACACACTTCAACAGAATCTCATACACAATACTGATCTGACAAGCGTCAATGCAACCTCATTCACATATACAACACTAACATTAAATACTTCAATGGAACCTTAATCACATACACAGCACCAACCAAACACAATTCAATAGAAACTTGTTCACAAACACAACACTAGCCTCACGAACGTTATAGGATCCCCTACACAACGCCAATCTTACAAACTTCACTGGCACCTCGCCCACATATGCCATGCTAGCCTCAAACTCTGCAAAAGAGCCTCACCCACATACACACTAACCTCACACACCTCAACAGAATCTCATACACAATACTGATCTTACAAGCTTCAATAGAACCTCATTCACATATACAACACTAACGTTACAGACTTCAATGGAACCTTACCCACATACACAGCTCCAACCAAACCCACTTCAATAGAAACATGTTCACAAATACAACACTAGCCTTAAAACGTTATAGGATCCCCTACACAACGCTAATCTTACAAACTTCACTAGCACCCCACCCACATATGCCATGCTAGCCTCAAACTCTGCAAAAGAGCCTCACCCACATGCACACTAACCTCACACACTTCAACAGAATCTCATACACAATACTGATCTTATAAGCTTCAATAGAACCCCCTTCACATATACAACACTAGCATTACAGATTTCAATGCAACCTTACCCACATACACAGCACCAACCAAACACACTTCCATGGAAACTCGTTCACAAATACATTATCCTCACACACTTTATAGGATTCCCCTACACAACACTAATATTACAAACTTCAATAGAATCTCACCCACATATGCCACACTATCTTCAAACACTTCAATAGAGCCTCACCCACATACACAACACTAACCTAACACATCTCAATAGAATCGCTCTAAACTTCAGAACACTAACTGTACACACGTCAACCGAATTTCACCCTTGTACACAATCTTGACCTCACACCGTTGAATAGAATCTCTCTTGCGTAGACAACACTAACATAGCACAGTTCAACAGACCCTCACCCACATACACTAAACTCACTCTTCAACTGAACCTCGCACACTTCAATAGAACCTCTGTCAAATAAACTAAGCACAGACTTCAATAGAAACCCCCCCACCTACACTACACTAACACCACATACTTCAATCAAACCACCCCCACATATGCTCCACTAATCTTACCCCTTCAATAGAAACTAACTCACATACACCACACTAGAGCTGCACACTTTAAAAGAATGTTACTAGTCCAAGAGAATCCTACTCATTCCTTTCAGTTTCTCACGTTCACTCAGCACTTAAATCTTTCCACACTCACTCTTCATATAAATCTTACTCATTCCTTATCATTGGCCTCACGCACGTCGTAGACTATCACTCATCCGGAATACTAACCTACACGCATTTATAGACTATCACTCATTCAGTATTACTGGCCTTACATGTATCAAGAGATTCTTACTCATTCCTTCCACCAGCTTCTCACACTCACTCTCCATTTGTCTTCTCATGCTCACTCTTCATTTAAATCTCACTCACTCCTCATCACTGGACTCCAGCACTGCAGTGAATATCACTCATGTACACAACCCTCACCTCACACACTTTTATAGAATCTCACTCAAACAGCAAAAGCCTTATACACCTCTATAGAACTTCACTCACATACAGCGGCGGCTCTCCCACAATGGCAGAGGAGTGTCGCCCTACTGCCTGGCACAGAACCAGCAAATGAAAAATAAGACGATGTTCTAGCATCGTTTTATTTTTCGTATGCCTGCTCTGAGCCAGCTTGTGAAGGGAGGGGCAGGGCATGGAAGGGGGCAAGAGTGCTTGTGCACTCCCTACATGTGCATATGTGTACGACCGGCCATCTCAGGCCGACCAAAACACAAATGCGCACTTACGTTTCTCCAGCCAGGCTGCATTCAGCAGCCAGGCTGGAGAAACCCCAGACTCCCTGAGCCGAGCGTCTTTCCAGCCCACTCAGGCCAATCTCGGCACTGCTCTTCAGCACAGGGATTGAATGGGAGTCTGTCCTAGGGGCTGCTGGGGCCAGAAAGAGGACAGCATTAGCGACGCAATGCAGGAGGCGGTTTCATGTAAGTTCTTTTTTTATTACCAACCTGCCCTCCCCGCGCGCTCCCCCTAACCGCCTCACCACCCTTTGTTAGTGGCTGCCCTGCTCATATACACAAAACGTATCCACAGATGTCTATAGCCTCACCACCCTTTGTTAGTGGCGGCCGCCACTGCTCATATACACAACACTTATCTCACACACATCTATAGAATGTCATCTAAATACCACCAACCTCACATCCTTCTATACAATCTCACTCACTTACACAACACTAACCCTTCTCATATCTATAAAATATCACATATATACAACCAGCCTCACAACTTCTATAGAATTTCACTTTTATAAACAATAACCCCTCACACTTCTATAGTATGTCATATAGAACCCCACTAACCTGTCATATAGAACCCCACTAACCTCTCTCTGCCTTCTACAGAACATCACATACACAACATGAACCTCCCACAATTATTAAGAATTCCAAAATGTATCCCACCAGCCTAACATAGCTTTATAGAATGTCATTCAGATAGCAACACTAACCCCCTCAAATTTCACATTTACACGGCCAGCTCCAAACAGCTCTTTAGAATTGCCCTCACACTGAGTTAGACTCGCACTGCCTCCCTAGATTAACACTCTCATGCACTCTAACCTCCCACACACCTACAGAATTCCACTCACCTACACCAAATACTCATTTGATAGACTGTCACTTATTCCACTGCTAACGTCACATGCGTCAAGGAGCTTCCACTCATTCCATATGGCTGGCCCCACCCTTCTGTACACTCTCGCGCATTTCCTGCTGCCCCCCCCCCAGCCTATCCCTGGCGTCTTTCTTGTTCCCAGATCCGGATGTTGAGGAACCACCTGGCAGCATCCAGGGGCGCAACAAAGGCTTCTACTACCCCTACGGTGCCAGAAAGGTCCCACCACTCAGAGGGCCCCCAACACTTCCGGAGGGCCCTATTCGAAACAACGAATGACTGTGACATATGGGAGACTCTGGGGCCCCTCGTCACATTCTCCAAGAGGGCCCCATCATCTTGCGTTACGCTGCGGGCAGTATCAGAGATTGGAGCGCATGGGTTACCAGCTGTAAAACCGTTAGGCAGTTGGTCTGCAATGAAAATTGGCCCTTCCGAGCCGCCGTTGCTGCCCCGGAAGTCTTGGTTGCGCTCCAAAGGCCTAGCTATTGGGAAGTGGCATGAAAAATGTCCCAAGGTTCTCACAGGGATAGCCAACAATTATAGATGGCAGGACCGGGCACTCGGCAACATAACGGGACATTTAGCCAGAAATGCAAAATTCCCCCACTTTTGACCAAGCGCCGAAAGACAATGAGTGAACAACCCAAGAATGCCTGACTCTTTCTAGATTATTTTCCTTGACCATTACATCTTTCCATCTATTGATTCATCCTCCCGTCCACCTTCGACTTTCACCTTTCCATCTTTCTATCACTTCATCCATCCATCCATCCTTTTATTCCATTCGCTCATCATTTCAGCCATCCACTGACCAATCAATTCTGTTTCGACTCACATTCATTCATCCACCTTTCATCCTTCCACCCGTCCAATTTTTCAGCATTCCATCCATCCAATGAGCAATCTCTTCACTCACTGATCCATCCATCCACCCATCTATCTTTTCACCCTTCTGTCCAACCATTAATGCACCCATCCTTCCATATCCACCCACCCATGCACCCTTTCTTTCTGTGTTCTTTTTACCCTTTCTTTCAACTTTCCTTCCTTTTATATTTCCTTAATTCCTTTCGCTCTTCCTTGCTTTTATTCATGCTTTCTATCTTCAAGTTCCAGGGGCAACCTCCACCTTAGCTGCTAAGGTAGGGGTTATTCCTGTCGCCACAACTTGGGAGGGTGGCGACTAGTGGTTTAGGCTGAGGGCAAGGACGCCCCCCCCCCACCCCCCCACCATCCATAATACAGTGGAAGACGCCTCAGAATCACACATACAATAAAGGCCTTGTGCACTCAGGGCTATTGCTTTGAAAAGGAATCAGTTAAAAAGAAATGCGAGTTAAAATTAAGAGGGAACTTTCAAGAGATATTCAGGCAAATCATTTTACGGCCACGCCCACGAGGGGCCATTCACAGGTCTGGTTTTGCTAAAACGGCGGCTCTTAGTTATGATGGAAAAATGTTAACCCCGTAGAGCCCGGCCCCTTGGATAGCTCTGGAGCTGTCCCTGGTGCTGAATGCTTTTAGCATGGAAGATTATGAGAGTACCTCGATGTAACTTGAGGCACAGGGAGGCCCATCCTGGTCCTACAGTCTAGGACTGTTGTTCAGACACCTCTCACCTTTTGGCCTTAGGCTTCTTGTCGTTGGATTTTATGGAATCAGCCAATACCCACCGCGACTTTAAAATAAAACTAAAAAAATTGCATTTGTCTCAATTGCAAATGGACATGGCCTCAATATATAATGGTTTCCCTCCACTCTATCCACCCTGAAACTAGGGTTATCCTGGCCTCGTGGACAGGGTCAACTGGGGCCAAGATCTACAAGACCCAATGGAGCTTCATCTGTGGGGGGCAGCTTAAACATTGAAGAGCTCCTTGTTAGGGAGGGTGTGGAGGAAGTAGGGGCAGAGCAGAGTGCCATAGAGTGCTGTAGAGTGCAGGCAAATAGAATGCAGTGGCACAGAGGGCAATCGTGCAGAGTAGAGTGTCAGAGAGCAGTGCCATACAGTGCAGTGTTGTAGAGTGAAGTGGCATAGAGCGCAGTGGTATAGCGTGTAGTGACAGAGTGGTGCGGAGTAGAGTATTGTATTGTAATTGCATTTACATAGGGCTTACCACCCCTGATTAGGCATTGTAGCACTTTTTCGGCAAGTAGCACGCTACTCCAGAACCCATAAAGGATTAGTGGTGAATTAGTATAGTGAAAGTATGAAAGTGATTTGAGTCGTGGATATGTAAGTCAGTTATTTAGATTGAGAAGGATAGTGGAGGGACAGAGAAGGGAAAAAGGTTTGCATTTATATAGCACTTACTACCCCTGATGAAGCGTTGAAGCGCTTTTTCGGCGAGTAGCACGCTACTCCAGAACCCATAAAGGATTAGTGGTGAATTAGTATAGTGAAAATATGAAAGTAATTTGAGTGGTGGATATGTTAGTCAGTTATTTGGATTGAAAAGGGTAGTGGAGGGATAAAGACGGGAAAAGGGTTTGCATTTAGATAGCGCTTCCTACCCCTGATGGGGCATTGAAGGGCTTTTTCTGTGAGTAGTACTCTACTTTGGAACCCATAAAGGATTAGTGGTGAATTAGTATAGTGAAAATATGAAAGTAATTTGAGTGGTGGATGTGTTAGTCAGATTATTTGAATTGAGAAGGATAGTGGAGGGATAGAGAAGGGAAAAAGGTTTGCATTTATATAGCGCTTGCTCCCCCTGATGGGGGGTTTAGAGTCTTTTTTCAGCGAGTAGCACACTACTCTGGAACCCAAACAGTGTTAGTGGTGAATTAGTACAGTGCAATATGAAAGTAATTTGAGAGGTGGATATGTAATTCAGTTATTTGGATTGAGAAGGATAGCAAAGGGATACAAGAGGAAAAAAGGTTTTTATTTATATAGCCCTTGCTACCCATGATGGGGGTTGAATCGCTTTTTTGGCGGGTAGCACGCTACTTTGGAACTCAGAAAGGATTAGTGGTGAATTAGTATAGTGAAAGTATGAAAGTGATTTGAGTGGTGGATATGTTAGTCAGTTATTTGGAGTGAGAAGGATAGTGGAGGGATAAAGAAGGCAAAAAGGTTTGCATTTATATAGCTCTTGCTACCCCTGATGACGTGTTGAAGCGCGTTTTCTGTGAGTAGCATGCTACTTTGGAACCCATAAAGGATTAGTAGTGACTTAGAATAGTGAAATATTAAAGTAATTTGAGTGGTGGATATGTTAGTCTGTTATTTGGATTGAAAAGGATAGTGGAGGGATAGAAAGGAAGGATTTTGAAGTATTTTTTTGTTTTGCTTTGGAGCTGATAGCACTAGGAGGAGGTTTGGGATGCGTAAAAGGGAGGTGGAGGGGAGGATTCAGAGGGAGTGTTTAGAAAGGCTCGTTTTGGGGGATCGGAATAGTAAAAAGAGGAATGAGATGATGCAAGGAGGGGTGAGGTGGGGAAGAGTTTCAAAAAGGTTATTTTGGGGATCATTGTAATGGGATGGGGTTTGGGATGAATAGGAGAGTGGAGATAATGAATATATTGAAAGAGGTATAGGTGAGAAATAGGTTAGTGCATTGGAGAGAGCAGTAGAAGGAGGTTTGAGATGAGTCAGAGAGTTGAGGTAGAGAATCTATTGACAGCGGTATAGGGTGAAAAATAGGGTAGTGCATTGGATATGCTGAATTAGAAGAAAAGTAATAAATAAGTAAAAGTAATAAATATATAGATCCAAAAGTAATAAAGATATAGATCCATAAGTACATGGAAGGTACATAGATGCATAAAGGAAGGTATTACATGTAGATTAAAAGTGTTGTACTTTAAATTAGTTTTATTATTTATATATATATATATTTTAGATCAATAGTAAAGCACTTGTAGATAAATAGCTGTTAGACCTGACATCCTTGGTGTGGGTCCCCCATCCACTTTTTCGCCCTCTTCATGAATGACCCCTTTTTTGTGCTGGACTAAGACGCGCTGAGTACTGCACCCCTGCTAACCAGGGCCACGGTGCAAGTGCTCCCTTTCAAAGTATAACCACAAACAGTGTATCTGACCGGGAGTAAATAGTAGGAACTCTAAATTAGTGTCCCTAACATCAGGGTTATATGAGACATTCTTCTCGGGGAATGACGGTTAGACCCGGAGCATAGAAATGACCTTTACAGAGAAATGTCCAGATTCCTAACCTCATAGTGGGCCCCAGATTGTGGAATGTCTCCCACAGCCTGGGGGTAGCTGGCTGCCTCCAGAGAAGAGAGGCGGGGTAGTTCTGGCAAGTGTCCTGCTTGCAACAATGCCGGCCCCACTTCCCGTGGAGCGTCTGACACCCCGGCCTCCTCCTTCAAAGTACGAGGGTGCCATCTGGCCAAAAAGACCCACAACATAAACCTGTGTAGAGGGGAACACCCTACTTGATCAAAGACTTCAAAGACCTTCTGGGATATAACTAGGGAACCCTTGAACTAGAGGCCAGATCGTTTTTTGGACACAAGAGAGCCCTGCTGACTTCGTCGCGGCTCACAAATCATACCTCCTGTACGCAAAGCATCTCGCCATCCCGGGCCCTGCTGACTTTGTCGCGGCTCGGACCTTCAGAATCATACCTCCTGTACGCAAAGCATTTCACCATCCCGAGCCCTGCTGACTTTGTCGCGGCTCGGACCTTGAGAATCGTACCTCCTGTACGCAAAGCATTTCACCATCCCAAGCACTGCTGACTTTGTCGCGGCTCGGACCCGGGGGTACCGTACCTCCTGTACACGAAGCATTTCACCATCCCGAGCCCTGCTGACTTTGTCGCGGCTCGGACCTTGAGAATCGTACCTCCTGTACACCAAGCATTTAACCATCCCGAGCCCTGCTGACTTTGTCGCGGCTCAGACCTTGAGAATTGCACCTCCGGTACACGAAGCATTTCACCATCCCGAGCCCTGCTGACTATCGCGGCTCGGACCTTGAGAATCATACCTCCGGTACACAAAGCATTTCACCATCCTGAGCCCTGTTGACTTTGTCGCGGCTCGGACCTTGAGAATCGTACCTCCGGTACACGAAGCATTTCACCTCCCCGAGCCCTGCTGACTTTGCCGCAGCTCGGACCTTGAGAACCGTACCTCCGGTACACGAAGCATTTCACCATCCCGAGCCCTGCTGACTTTGTCGAGGCTCGGACCTTGAGAATCGTACCTCCGGTACACAAAGCATTTCACCATCCCGAGCCCTGCTGACTTTGTCGCGGCTCGGACCTTGAGAATTGTACCTCCGGTAAATGAAGCATTTCACCATCCCGAGCCCTGCTGACTTCGTCGCAGCTCATACCTTGAGAAACGTACTTCCTGTACTCAAAGCATTTCACCATCCCGAGCCCTGCTGACTTTGCCGCAGCTCGGACCTTGAGAACCGTACCTCCGGTACACGAAGCATTTCAACATCCCAAATCCTGCTGACTTTGTTGCAGCTCGGACCTTGAGAATCGTACCTCAGGTACGCGATGCATTTCAGCATCCCGAGGCCTGCTGACCTCGTCGCAGCTCATACCTTGAGAAACGTACTTCCTGTACGCAAAGCATTTCACCATCACGAGCCCTGCTGACTTTGTCGCGGCTCGTACCTTGAAAATCGCATCCCTACTCTTGTACTGTGAGTACCTGAGTCGCCCTAGCTACTCGAACCCAACCCGAACTGACTTATTGTGGAATTGTACTGTCATTGGGCCTTGTGATAAATCAATATATAAAGGATACTATATTTTCATAGAAAACCAGTGTGGTGTCCCTTTGTAGTGTGGCCAGATATTACTGTATATGATCATAAATGCTTTACACTGTCCCTCGAGGTTCAGTCTGACTGCTTGGTGATACTACTAAGGGGATAGCCCCCTATCCTAACTAGAGGAGGCAGGTCCCGGCTGGGACAGAGGTACTCACCCCTGCCCACCGAGACCGCCCAATCTAACAATAGCTATGATAAAAAGATTTACTTATTTATGCAGTCACTTATATGTATGTTAAAAACACAGAATAATGTAACTATCAGTAATATGTACATTTGTTAAGCAGAACTAATGAATATCTATATATAATCTTTTTTTAAATAGAAGTATTCTACACGTTTATACAAAGCAGTACACATATATAGGTACATATCTATAGTACAAATACATGCTTATATACAAAGAGATATGCTATTTCTTTCTATCTGTTTGCATATAGTGGTTATGTAGGGAAGAGCCAAAACTCAAGCAGTTTTCTGAAGATAAGGTGGTTATTCGTGGATCTTATGTAGGGGGGTAAAGAGTTTCATAGTTTGGCTGCTTTAACAGAGAATGATGTGCAACCCATTGTTTCTTTCTTGTATCTTGGGATTTTGAGGCGAGGTGCCACTCTAGAGCAGAGGTTCCTTTGTTGAATGTGTTTGGTATATTTATTCCTGATGAAGAGCGATCCCGTTCCATGTATCGCTTTGTGGGTGATACAAAGCAGCTTGAAAGTGGATCTTCTGGCAACTGGTAACCAATGCAGAGCTTTTAAGGCAAGGGAGATGTTGTCTCACGGTTTTATATGTAAGAGTAGTCTGACAGCCGAGCTCTGAATCCATTGTACTCTTTTCACAGTCGTTAAAGGTGATCCATGGTAGAGGCTATTGGCATGATCGAGTTTGAACAAAACAAATGAGATGGTAGCCTGGACCTTGTGTGGAAATCTCAAATGGGGAAGACTCGTCGCAGAAGTTTTATAGTAACAAAGCTTGATCGTGCTTGTTTGTCCACTTGGGCATTCATCGATAGCTTGGAGTCCATGGTCATTCTGAGGTTTCTTACTTCCTTTGATATTTTAGGCAGTGTTCCCAGATCATCAGTGCAAAATACAACAACATATATTTAAGGTTAATAGTTGTGTATGTATGTATATGATATTTGTATAGTGCAAACCTAGCCAGAAGGCAGCTGAGCACTGTACAAGGTCAAAGGCAACCTTATGTTTTGGCTTCACTTTCAGAAAAGATTTCCTGTGGAATTGCACTGAGTAATCCAAGTAGATAGCAATTTTATGGTTCTTATATTGAAGGGGACCAGCCTCCCAGACTGCTCCTAGGATGGAATCCCTACCATTACATTTGAAGATTCATGCAATCAGGGCACCTGGTAGAAACCTAGCAGTCAAAGCCTTGGGAGCCCTTTCGACTGCAAGCATTCTGAATAGTCCTTGAGGCTATATCTCCTAAAGAAACCATTCCTCGAGGAAGGTTTAAACTGAGTCACTCTCCCTTGCTCCAGGAAGCCTAGCCACCACAAATAGTTACGGCATGACTGTCCCTCAGCATCCTCCGCCCTATTTTCCTGGTTTCTGGTTACCGGTGTCATCTTAGCCATTTGTTCCAAATACTTCTCGTAGGTCCATGCATAGCAGATTGGCCTCTATTTAGTCTGTTTCAATTTCCCCTTCCAACACCATTCTTGAGCCATGTATAGCCGCCAGAATGTCGGCCCTTGATGGTTCCTCCACCTGGACCTACTGTTCTGCCGGAGGCTGAGCCCCAGCCATCTAATAGTCCTCTGAGGAAGAACCTATTGCAATGTGTACTGCGTGATGGTGTTGCTCTGTTTGGCCCTGGGCCCCTGTCCTATCCCATTGCGTACTCCACTGTCAGTATCCTTATGAGGAAATTATCAATAACTGGTGACCACCAGGCACTTTAGAATACAAGTTTTGGACTAGCCGGGAAAATCACTCGTCATTCATTGATTTTCTCTGCCACTCTGTAGCTCCAGCCAGAGCAGAGCAACCTAGCCAGTATCACCCCACATAAAGAATCCTTTAGATATCCTGGTTTCCCTCCACTATTGGGTGTCACTGTCAAGGTCAAAATTGTGAACCACAGGTGTCTATAGGGGGATCAGCACTCCTACACCCAACCCGTCAACATTACCCAGCCTCCCACAATGGCCTCTCAGGCCCCCAGGCCCCCATCAGGACGTCCAGAAAACGCCCAGTCCAATACTCAATATGTAGCCCTGTCCCGTGCCCGTGCGAGCACAAAAACAGACAAACAAACACATAAATTCATGCGCTCATACTTTGCCCCACGAGTCAAGTACCCACTAGTGCCCAGAAAGAACAAAATACAAAACAATCAATGATTCCTATGGTAATGCCAGTAACCTGTAGGGTACCCTGGTGTAAAACTTAAAAAACAAACAAACCAAATACATGCTGGATGCCCTGTTGAGGAAGGTGGACAAAACAACCAGTGCAAGACATGCAGCAGTCACACGCGACGCTCCACAAAGCCGCGAGTGTTGCAGAGCAGTGACATAGAGTACAGTGGTACGGAGTAGAATAGAGTGGCTTAGAGTGCAATGATGTAGAATGCAATGGTGTAGAGTGACATAGCGAACAGTGGCGTAGAGTGCAGCGTCATAGAGTCCAATGTTGTAGAATATAGTGGTGTAAAGTGCAGTGGTGCAAAGTAGTTGGTGTAGGTACAAAGGTGTAGGGTTCATTAGTTTTAAGTAAAATGGTGTAAGGTGCCTTTGCATAGAATGCTATAGTTTAGAGTAGAGTGGTGGAGCATAGAGTGCAGTGGCATAGAGTGGCGCAGCGTAGAGTGCAGAGGTGTAGAGTGGAGTGGCGCAGAGTGGAGTAAAATAGCATAGAGTGCAGTGGTGTAGAGTAGATAGTTTCAGAGTAGAGTGGAGTGGTGCAGGGAAGAGTATAGTGGTGCAGGGTAGAGTGCAGTGGCATAGATTAGTGGAGTAGACAACAGTGGCGTACAGTAGAAAGGTGCAGCGTTGATTGCAGTGGTATGGAGTGGAGTGGCACAGAAGGGAGTAGAGGGACATAAAGTGCAGTGGCATAACATAGAGTGAAGTGAAACGGAGTGGTGCAGGGTAGAGGGGTATAGAGTAGTGGCTTCGGGCCCAATTCACAGAACTAACTTAAGACAAAATCCTAAACTTACTACCATTTTGGTATTCACAGAAGGCATTTACTCATTTTGGTGTTCACAGAAGGCACGTACTCATTTTGGTATTCACAGAATTTAAGAGTCCTAACTTTAGGACTCCGAAATGCCTTCTGTGACTACCGAAAGTCTTAAAGTTAGGATTTTTCTCAGTTTAGGGGTCCTAAAGTTAGGAGTCCTAACTTTACTACTCCTAAACTGAGACAAAAACCTAACTTTAAGGCTTTCAGTATTCACAGAAGGCATTTAGGAGTCCTAAAGTTAGGAGTCCTAACTTTACTACTCCTAAACTGAGAAAAATCCTAACTTTAAGACTTTCGGCATTCACAAAAGGCATTTAGGAGTCCTAAAGTTAGGACTCCTAACTTCTGTGAATACCGAAATGAGTAAGCGCCTTCTGTGAATACCAAAATGAGTAAGTGCCTTCTGTGAATACCAAAATGGTAGTAAGTTTAGGATTTTGTCTTAAGTTAGTTCTGTGAATTGGGTCCACAGAGTGCAGTGTTTAAGATTGGAATGGTGTGGGGTAGAGTGGAGTGGAGAGTTGCAGAGTGGAGCGGCCTAGATTGGAGTAGTGTAGTGCGCAGTGGCCAAGAGTGCAGTTGTGCATAGTATGGGGGGGGGGGGGTAGAGTGTGCTGGCATAGAGTATAATAGTGCACAGTAGATTACAGAAGCGTAGAGTGCAGTGGAGTGGCGTAGAGTGGTGCAGAGTAGAATGCAGTGACACAGAGTGGCACAGGGTAAAGTAGTGCAGAGTAGAGCAGCATAGAGTTCAGAGACAGAGAGTGCAGTACTGAAGAGCAGAGTGTTGTAGTAGTATACAGTAGAAGGCATAGATTGCATTGGTGTGGAGTGCAGTGGCATACAGTAGTACAGAGTAAAGTGACGTAGAGAGCAATAGTGTAGAGTAGAGCGGCGTAGCGTTGAGTGAAATAGAGTGGAGTATAGTGGCATACAGTGCAGAGGTGCAGAGTGGATTGGGATAGAGTGCAGTGGTACAAAATGTATTGGTTTTGAGAGCTGTGACGAAGAGTACAGTGGTGTGGTGTGGAGTGGCGCAGAGTGGATTAGAGTGTTGTAGACTACAGTGGCATAGAGTAGAGTGTTGAAGAATAGAGTAAAGTGGTGTAGAGTGCAGTGTAATGAGTAGAATGTCGCATAGTGCAGTAATGCAGAGTTGATTTGAGTGGCTTAGAGAGGATTGACGTAGACTGCAGTGGCATAGAGTTGAGTGGTGCAGAGTTCAGTGGCACCGAGTTCAGCGGCATAGAGTGGCATACAGTAGATTGGCATAAAGTAGAGTGACATAAAGTGGAGTGGCAGAGTGCAGTGTTGTAGAGTCTATTGTCATAGGGTGCAGTGGTGTATAGTAGAGTGGCGTGGAGTGCATTGGCTTAGAGTGCAGTGGGGTAGAGTGCAGTGGCGCAGAGTAGAGTGTCATAGAGAGCAGTGGCATAGAGTACAGTGGTGCAGAGTAGAATAGAGTGGCGTGGAGTGCAGTGGCAGAGTACAATGGTGTAGAGTGTAGTGGCATAGAGAATAGTGGCGTAGAGCACACTCGTATAAAGTATATTGGCATACAGTGGACCAGTTTTGAGTAAAGTGGTGTAGAATGCATTGGCATAGAGTGCAGTGGCATAGAGTTGTACAGTGTGGAGTGGCACTGAGTGCAGTGGCACAGAGTAGATTGTTTCAGAGTAGAGTACAGTGGTGCAGAGTAAATTAGAGTGGCATAGAGTACACTGATGTACAGTGGACTGGTACAGAGCAGAATGCATTGACATACAGTGCAGTGGCATAGAGTGCAGTGTTGCAGAGTAGGATGGAATAGAGTGGACTGGTGTAGAGTGCAATGGAGACGAGTGCAAAAGTGCATAGTAGAGTAGTGTGGGGTAGAGTGCAGTGGCTTAGAGCAGAGTTGAGAAGAGTAAAGTCGAGTGGTGCCAATAATAGTGCATTGACACCGTGTGCAGTGGAGTGGCGTAATATGGAGCTGTGCAGAGTAGAGTGCAGTGGTATAGAGTGGTGCAAAGTAAGGTGCAGTGGGGTAACATGGAGTATTAATGGTATGGTAGTGTATTGCAATTACAAACAACACATCATCAATTGAAAAGACCATTACATTTGCATTCACATACATTTTTACTGATAAAAGTATATAGCACACAAACGAAAATGTGAGGAAATGCCATAACCCAATGTATTAATTTAATCATCAGCATAGTTTATTTACAGACATTTACATTTTGTTGTGCACTAGAAAAAAATTAACATTGAATAGCCTACCTCAAGTAGACTTCCAGTAGCCAGCATTACTGTCATATAAATCCTCTCACTTTGATATCAGAGAAATTAAAATAAACACCAAACTCACTGGAAGACACCGCCTGACACATGAACGTCTGTCTTTGAATGCACAGCAAAAGTGAAAAGATAAGAACAAGATTTAAAGGTTTGTTTACAGATAGTGAGTTTGTGGAAGAATACGGTAAGCGGGGTTTGGGCAACGTGAGGGACGAACTCGAGCTAGACAGCCTCAGGCAAATAAAGCCAGCAAATAGAAAGCCAGAAAATGTGAGTTACAAACCACAAATACAATGGTAAACAACGGACAGAATGCATTCCTTGGTCAACTTTCTGAATATCCCCAAGATGTCGTTTGAAAACCAGACAAATGTGCTGTCTGGTAGGCTGCGACCTAAAAAGGGGCATCTACAGGTCTCTTTTCACTTTTGGATGTGCTCTTTTTTTTATTAAGGTGCCACTTACAGTGAGTGGGACAGAAAAAAAGCTGCATTACCAGCAAGCACTCTGTCAATCTACTTAAGGAGTCAAGATGATACTCTACTTAGTATTGGCTACAGAAGCTCAGTATGTTTTCAGTATAGAGAGATAGCGGAGGAACCACCAGCCAATTAAAGTGGCCCTCTGTGTAACATTTTAGGTGCCCAGCAAATCAAGAAAGATATTAATCTCAATGACCCACACCTGGAAATCTTTTGAATGTTGGCTTTGTAGGAATTAAAATGGTTTCCAGCCTAAAGCCAGCCATCTAAACAGTTCCTTTCTAGGCCATATCATTTCTTCCATTCTTCTAGTGATACAGGGAGTAGAGATGCATAGCCACAGGCTGCAACTACAGAAAGAAACTATAACACTGCAGGCTCGCATCCCTTGATCAGAGATCCGAACTTTACATTACAGTTAGTGAAAGTAAAGAGAATGCAGGTTATTGGAGAGTTTTACATAATAGGATCTGTAGCACTTTATCTTAAAACAGAGTTCGTCATACAAACAAGGGCTCTGGGACCAAAGGATGTTGGAAAAATAACACCTGTTTCAATGCAGGCTTTGCAATGAGAAAAAAGGCGTTTTTTTTAAAGGTTGTTGAATGTTATATTAGTAATGTTAATAGAAGACAAAATGCAGTATGAACAATGTAAGAATGTTATGTTATGTTATCAGCACTTTTATAGCGCACAGGATCTGGGGGGAGGACAATTTAAGGATCTTAAAAGACAGACATAAGGTCTTAAAATCAATTCGTTGCGCCATAGGCAGCCAGTGTAGCGTCCGGATAGTTTGTTTCACGGAGCAGAACCTCAGTAAACCCACCAGGGCTCTGGCAGCAGCATTTTGAACACGCTGCATCCGGGCGACTTCTGCCTGATTTGCCCCTAGCAGGAGCGTGCTGGCGTAGTCAAGCCGTGACAGAATAGTAGCTTGCATGATCAGCTGCCTGGTGGTGGCATCAAAAAATTCCAGGATGGGCCTAAGCCCTCGCAAGATCCCGAAACAAGTAGCTGCCACTTTTTTTTGTATGGCTGCAAAAACTGAGGGCAGAGTCCAGCCAGACACCTACGTTTTTAACCTCCGAAACCGGAGTGGGAGTGACACCTAGCTCTCGAGGCCACCACTCTTCACCCCAAAGGTTGCTCTGTTTGCCCACGATCAGGACATCCGTCTTCTTAGCATTGAGCTGAAGACAATTAGCTGTCATCCAGCCTGCTACTGCTAAGAGTCCGTCCCGTAACCAGGGGGCATCAAGGTCGGACCTCCCACTCAGTGTCACCGCCAGCTGCGTGTCGTCAGCATAGGAGACCATAGTCATGTCCCACTGCTTGGTGACCGCAGCCAGCGGCTGCACATAAAGATTAAACAATGTGGGGCTCAGTGCCGATCCCTGAGGCACTCCCAGTTCGAGCGGATGGGATTTAGACTCGAAGGGTGGGGTTGCAACCCTGAATGAGCGATCGGCCAAGAAAGACCGAAACCAGTCCAATGCTGTGCCAGAGACACCAGCCTCTTCCAGACGTTGTAGCAGAATCGAGTGTGAAACCGTGTCAAACGCGGCACTGAGGTCAAGTAACACCAGTGCCGCAGTCCGACCGGAATCAAGCACGGACCGCAGATGTTCCGTCATCGAGAGTAAAGCGGTCTCAGTGCTGTGGCCAGCACGGAAGCCATTCTGGGAGGGATCCAGAATTTTGGCCCTTTGTAGATGTTGAGACAGAATACCATTGACATGGGCCTCTGCGACCTTCGCAACCCATGGGAGCAAAGAGATTGGTCGATAATTCTCCAGTTTGAGGGGATCTAACGTGGGTTTCTTTAAGATCTGGGTGACAAAAGCCTGTTTCCATTTAGTTGGAAACAATACCTGAGGAAAAGGACAGGTTAATAAGCTGGCGCACAGGAGGGAGACAAAGAATAGATGGTTCCCTGAACTGCGCCAGTCTAAGAGGGTCAGCAGGAGACCCAAATTTTACTTTAGTGGCCAACCTATTAAACACCTCCTCCGACAGGCAAGGGAGAGTCGAAAGAACCACGTTCGTGGAGAGGTTGGGTCTCAGAGCCTCGCTCGAGGGGATAGAGCTAGGAAAGGAACGATAAATAGCCTGAACCTTTTCAAGGAAAAAGGCCTCTAGATCTTCACAGTGAGACTCTGAACAGATTTCAGTTGTAGGAGCTCTTTTCACGGTCAGGTCTTTGAGGACTTTGAAGATCAATTTCGACGGATTAGAGCTATTTTTAAACTCTTTAGAATAGTAGGCCGCACGGGCCCTGCATATGGCTCTATGATAGCTTTTAACTTTAATGAGGTATGCGGTCTTTTTCCCAGCTTCATAAGTTTCCAGCCAGTCCTGTTCCGCTTGTTTACATGCTTTTTTAGCAGCAGCAGGGTACTATCGTACCATGGACTTGGTTCTAAGGAGCGACATTTGCTCCACATGGCGGGGATCAGAGTATCTAGAGCCCGGCTAATCCATGCACAGAAGAGATCATAGCCGGATTCCACCTCGTTAAGGGGATCAAGCGGATTTTCAACAAGTAAGTGATGGAGGTCTTCAAGGTTTCGTTTTTTCCAAGAGCGTTTAAAAACGAACCTATCTAACGGTTCAAAAGGGAGGTCTCTGATCGTAAGATACAATTTCACTAGAAAATGATCAGACCAGGCAACTGGGCTGGGCTGCGGAACCTTAGCTCCCAACAAATTCGAAAATATGGGATCCAATATATGTCCACCCACGTGTGTAGGGTGAGTAACCAGCTGGCTTAGCTGCAGTGCCTCTAAATCAGCAATAGTGCTGCTAATCGATGGAGTATAGTGGCGATCAAAATGGAGATTAAGATCTCCAGGGATACTAAAATTGGTCGAACCCATTACAAGGGAGCTAGCTATTTCAGGAAGGGCCTTCCTGAAGGCAGTATCATTGCCAGGCGGACGATAAATCAAGAGGCCGGAGAAGGTAAAATGGTGGCTGATCGTGACATTGAAATGTGCACTTTCGCAGCCATCCAAGTTCAGAACCTTCCAGACACAAGGATAACAAGACCTAACTACCATAGCAATGCCCCCGCCCCTAGAGTTACGATTATGGGTATAGATGCAGTGGCATGAATCAGCGGTGGTGAGCTCAGTGAGAGCTAAGATAGGGGTTGGGGTGTTAAGAGAAAAGTTGCCACATGAGCAACTAAAAAGACCACACAATGGGTCACAAGTGTAGGGAGGTGGATACCTGACTATGGTTGCCCCCAACTTTTTGCCTGGTGTTTTGCTGGTTTTCCGACTTAGTTGGCCTGGGACCCTGCCAATCAGGACCCCAGGCCTACTGCTCTCTCTCTAAAATGGATTCCATGTACCTTAGGTACATTTCCAATTGGTACTGGGCCACCTTATCAGACCCTGTAACTCAGGGCATAGGTGTACCCAGGGCCTACCAGGGGCTGAAGCATGTATTATGCCACCCCTGGATGGCCATCTAAATCTGACACAACTGGCTGCACGACAGCTGGGGCAAGGTGGTGTAATCACCCCTTGCTGTAGATATAGTATACCTATATCTAACCCTAAAAATGGACGCACAGATTCCTATCAGTCACTCCTATGGCAGGCCTTGACAATCCTGAAGGCAGAGTGCTTGGAATCGTGTGAGATGGTGCTCTGGCATGAGCTGAGTCAGTTTGCAGCTTGCGGAACCAAGTCCTAATAGCTGTTCCATGATAATGCATACCATATACTCTTAAGTGCATTATAATCCTCGCGGTTAAATGCTATCTTTGCTATCGCTTTATCAAAACATGTCGAGTAAGGTGTCATACGAATTGGAATACTAACCCCTCGCCAATTCTGGCGACGGGGTTAGCATTCCACCCTTCTAGAGGGACACAACATGTATGTAACTGTGAACCCCGGTTAAAGTTAACTCAAGCCTCAGCATCACAAAATGGATGCTGCCACCACAGACACGAGCCTGACCCCCTGCAGCTGGGAGTCCTTCCAGCGAGGGGAGCTTGGACAAAGGGTTTCCTGTCAGGGGCGGTGCTAGCACCATCCCAGACAGGGTTTTGTGTATCCTGGGTAGGCAGGGCTTTACAGGAAGGTGACTGCAAGTGGCACCCCGGTGCTCACTACGCATCTGCCGGCTAGAACCAGTTCCAGGGGCACACCAGCCCTGGCCTGGGGAAAGTCCGGCATGGGAGAGGGGTGTAACCACCCCCCTTCCTGGTCCCACCCCTAGGGCAGGACCTAGTCGCGTACCCACCCCTTTCTTTAGGATAAAGGCAGGAGCGGGGACCCTTCCAAATTAGATCATCTTTGAATCAAGAAACTACTTTCCACGAAAGGAACTCTCGACTCTTCTCAAGATTTCTCCCTTGTGACTAAGGAGTAGTCACCCTGCATCCGCAGGCACCATCTAAGAACTCTGCGGTTTGCTGCACGTCCTTCCTCCGGAATCCGACTGACCAGCTCGACGAGACCCGGCTTCCCTGGCACCTCTGACCTCTACCTACCTCTACAGCTAAGCTGAGAACCGTAGGTGCGACGAGACCTCGAGGGACCGGCCATCATCAGAACTGCACGACTTCTATCCAGCACGACCGCCGAGGGATCCTCTGGTGAGTGCTTTGGGGTCCGAGAAGCCTCGACCCTGAGCAGCTCCAGCACCGAAGTCCAGCCCCCCAGCATCTCCACGATCTGCGTGGGGCCCTTCTGCTTTTTGCTGCTCACCGCGTTGTCTGGCTACTAGCCCGCTGGCTTGTGGCCTTCCCGACGACGACCGACGACATCAACACTGCTAGTCTGGTTGATCCAGACTGGCCCTTGCTCTCTTCCAAAAGAGGAGCAACCCCGGACCCTCCTGGTCCACTCCAGACGCCATTTTAGGTCCACCGCGTGGGCTTGAATTTGCCAAGACTTGTTGCCCCAATCCTGGGTCCAGCGATGTCGACAGCATCAACCATCGTGGGACAGCTCGCACCTCCATCCTGGTCGCCGACAACGCCTCCTGGCCCGTGAGACTGCAGAGCCCAGCGTCGCCCACTCACCTGGTCGAGGTGACTACCATCCGGTGCCCTCCTGGTGCCATCTGATCACTGGCTAGTGGTCAAGAACTTGGTCCCCTCTGCTTTCAGGTGTCATCCATCTTCGATCCAGGCTTGGATCACTTCGAACAATCTTCACTGGTCGCCTGCCAGCAACTCTTTCTTCAGGCTCCTGGTTCGTCAACGAGGATTCCCGACGTCTTTTCAGACCTATGCAGCCGCAGCCCCTGGGCTAGGTAACTTCGGCATTTCAGTGCCCCAGCATAGCCTCACTATCCAAGGGTCCAGATCCACTGTCGTTTTTGACCTACCTTATCGGGTTCGCCCGAGAACACTAACTTTGCATTTACTAGCTCCCATAGACTTTGTCCCGCATCCCGCGTGAGAGTGCACACTCTGCACCCGAGTCCCCTAGGCCTCCTACTAGTAATCTGAAGGTTCCGTAACATAGTCCTAGCGATTCCAAAGCCTATTAGTCCAGTACTTACCTGCTAGTAATTTCGCATTCCACTTCCATAGTATATGGTTTTTCGTGCCCCTCGGGCATTTGTGTAAATTGTGCAACTTAAAGTATTTTCGTAAGAGTTTTGTTGTGTGCTTAGTACCCTGTCCTCATAAAGAGTACAGGGCTGTTGTGATCTAAATAAATACACTGTTTATTTTCATAACACTTGTGTGGTGTCCTTTCACTTGGTGTTCAAGGGGTATATGTGATGGTATAACAGCTGGCTTAACACGCCCTCTAGAGTTTAGCCCGAAGACTGCTCGTATCCACGCTACTAGGATAGCTGGTCTATAAGGTTGACTTACAACCAATCACCATAAGGGTTGTTTGGACTGATACAAAGTGCTCACTAGAATAGTGAACATTATATATCAGGCCAACTTCTCACATTGGTGAGCAGCGGTTGGGATTTGAGCTTGCTGTTGTTTTACCACACGTATTCTAAGAATATCTTTGTGAAAGATCACATAAGTACTCCAGGTACATATAACTTAGCTTAGAATACTCTGAGTTCTACTGAACCAGCTGTTGTAGCTCCTCAAGGCTTAGCACACCTTGGCTACAACTCTTAGCAAGGGATCAGTAGGCAAACAAATAGTGTAGGTCGGTGCATCACTTACACCACACTAGAAACAGCATGTCAGACAAAGGAGGAAACTCTGAGTCTCCTCTTGTGTCAGTGGACCCTCCACAGGTCACTTCCAGATATTCTGCTCTTAGCTTCCAGGAGATGAGACAAGTGTGTACCTCCAGGAAGCTAAAACAGGGTTCTAACCCTACAATCCCATTTCTGATTGGTCTCTTAGAGACTTATGATGCTAGGAGGGCTGCTAACACAGATCCTTCTCATCCAAAAGGGAATATGCCCACCTTACAGGGTCCCTTTGATAACCATGACCATCCCCTCCAGGAGGCAGACGATGCTGAGGATGAGGATGAGTTGTCAGGGGATGAGGCAGACAAGGGACAGGTAGAAGTCAGGAGACTCACCAGGTCCAACTTAAGTAGGCATGAGAATGGACTTGGGGGACCCCCGGGGCCACTCTCAGGCAGACTTAACATTGGGGATAGACGAGTTAGGTCTCGCTCCAGAGGCTCTAACAGATCTATTCATACCAATGGCTCTCAGACCTCTTCTCATAGAGGGATGTCATCCCCTAAGAGAAGGGAGCATGAAGCCAAGATGAGGGAAGCCACTCTGAGGATTGAAAGGGAAGAACTTGCCCTGGCTAAAGAGAGGCTTGCCTTTGCTAGAGAGCAAAAGTTAAGTGGACTAGATTCCACTGGTGGCAGCATTCCCTCAAGGGAAAACAGGAGTTTAGATACTAGACACCTGAGTAAGATAGTGCCCCCCTTTAAACAAGGGGATGACATCCACAAATGGATGACTGCTTTGGAGAGGGCCTGCACTGTACAGTGTGTCCCCCAGAGTCAGTGGGCAGCTATCTTGTGGCTCTCCTTTGAAGGCAAAGGTAGAGATAAGCTCCTCACTACTAGAGCTGAGGATGCTAACAATTACCAAGTCCTGAAGAATACACTGGTTGACGGGTTTGGTTTAACCACTGAACAGTACAGGTTGATGTTCAGAGATACCCAGAAAACTCAGTCTCGGGATTGGACTGACTTTGTTGATTGTGCCACTAAGGCTTTTGAAGGCTGGCTACTGGGAAGTAAGGTTACTGATTTTAAAGGATTGTACAATCTAATTATGAGAGAGCAAATCTTAAGTAATTGTCAG
Source organism: Lissotriton vulgaris (assembly GCF_964263255.1). Taxonomy (NCBI): domain Eukaryota; kingdom Metazoa; phylum Chordata; class Amphibia; order Caudata; family Salamandridae; genus Lissotriton; species Lissotriton vulgaris. The sequence continues at coordinate 910,014,483 of NC_141697.1, forward strand.
AACCAGTTATTACACCAACACCTGGTAGACTCTGATCTGACCTCTCCACAAGAATTGGGTAAGAGGGCAGACAAATGGGTCAGAACCAGGGTCAGGCCTAAGAACCAGGGTGGTGACCAAAAGAAGGAATCAACCAAGCCTCAAGAGAAGGGTGGGAATAAGTCTTCTGATCAAACCACAGGGCCCCAAAATTCCTCTGAAAAGGGTGGGTCCCAAACTTCTCCCAAAACCCAAAAGAAACCTTATTGTCATACCTGCAAACAGGTAGGCCATTATAAAAGTGACAGCAGTTGCCCCAAGGCCAACAACAATAAGGAGAACATACCCCCAGGTAATACTCCCAGACCTCCTGTTACCACTAGTGGTAATCCCCCAGGTGGTGGGAGTGCCCCCAGGAATGTGGTGGGCATTACTTTGGGAAACCAGGTGGACTATGGCCTAGCCAGGTCCCCTAACAACACTCTTGTCTGTGAGACTGGCATGGGGTTTGCCAACTTCACTACTGGTTCCCACATTTTGGGAAAGTATAGACAAGAGCCCTTTATCAATGGTCAGAAGGTTGAGGCATACAGAGACACAGGGGCCAGCATCACCATGGTGATTGACCATCTGGTCCCCTCTGCTCAACTGACCCCTGGTTTTCTTTATCGGGTGACAGATGTTCATGGAGTGAAAAGAAGGCATCCCATGGCAGTAGTCGAGCTCAGTTGGGGTAATGTCACAGGGCCCATGAGAGTGGCAGTGACAGATAACCTACCTGTAGATTGCTTACTGGGGAATGACCTGGAACTCTCAGCATGGGCTGAGGTGGAGCAAGAAACTCACTCCAGGATGATAGGCCTACCCAGAAAGGTTAGTGGGGCAGTAATAGCTACAGCCCCAGTCCAAGCACCATTCCTCCCTGAAAAGGTTGGAAGAGCAGTGGTAGCCACTGCCCAGGCTCAGACAGACTTTCCTGAACAGGATAGGAGGGCTGTGACAGTCACAGCCCAAACACAGACTGAGTGCCCTCCTGAAAAGGTTGGCAAGGCTGAAATGGTCTCAGCCTCTACTCAGACAGATAGTGGGGTTGTGAAGCCTGAAACAATGGATCACTCCACCCAAACTGAGAGCATTGAGGCGGAAGAAAAGTCTTCCCCCTCCCGGACACTAGGTGAGAGCCAGCCTCCTCAGGGAACTGACTCTACCCCTGGTGAAGGAACTGCCCCAGAGGTAGTCAGGCCTAGCCTGGCAGAGCCCCTGATGACAGTGGACCCTTCCCAGGTGGGACCCAGTCTGGAGCAGGTAGCCTGCACCTCTCTACCCTGCCTCAGTCAGCCCAGGGCTGTAGAGGTCAGGGAGGCCAGTGGTGGACCCCAAAGGGCCCCCTGTCCAAAAGAACTCCCCAATCAACAGATTAGGATCACTGAAGCTAGTAGTTCTAGCCAAGTGAAAATAAAACACACTCCTGAGGGATCCCCCTTAAACTTAGTTAGGGAACTCCCACAGCTGGACACTGCTGGGCACAGCCAAACCTGGGGCCTAAAAACCCCATACCTGACCTGTCCCTCCAGTAAGCCAAAAAGAGGGACTCAGCCTCCAGCTTTAGGTAGCCAGAGGTTGACCCTGAGAGCTCATAGCAACTCAGTACTGGAAAGAAGGGCACATATGGTGGATAGTGTTTGGAGGAAGTTGAGCCCAACAGTAGTGGAGTCTCACTTCAGTACTCCATTCCCACACCAGCCTTTTACTTTGCCAAAGCACACCACAGGTAGTGATTCCCTATGGTCGAGACCCTCAGATACCCTTAGGGTGAGGGGTTGCTTAGTGGACCATGATACAGGGGGTAACCATGCCAGTGCATGTACCACCTCATATGGCCACTCAGGCAATATAGGCTTACCTGGTCAAGGATAGCCTTATCTCCTTTCGTTTGGGGGGGGGGGGGGGTTGTGTAGGAAGGTGGATACCTGACTATGGTTGCCCCCAACTTTTTGCCTGGTGTTTTGCTGGTTTTCCGACTTAGTTGGCCTGGGACCCTGCCAATCAGGACCCCAGGCCTACTGCTCTCTCTCTAGAATGGATTCCATGTACCTTAGGTACATTTCCAATTGGTACTGGGCCACCTTATCAGACTCTGTAACTCAGGGCATAGGTGTACCCAGGGCCTACCAGGGGCTGAAGCATGTATTATGCCACCCCTGGATGGCCATCTAAATCTGACACAACTGGCTGCATGACAGCTGGGGCAAGGTGGTGTAATCACCCCTTGCTGTAGATATAGTATACCTATATCTAACCCTAAAAATGGACGCACAGATTCCTATCAGTCACTCCTATGGCAGGCCTTGACAATCCTGAAGGCATAGTGCTTGGAATCGTGTGAGATGGTGCTCTGGCATGAGCTGAGCCCGTTTGCAGCTTGCGGAACCAAGTCCTAATAGCTGTTCCATGATAACGCATACCATATACTCTTAAGTGCATTATAATCCTCGCGGTTAAATGCTATCTTTGGTATCGCTTTATCAAAACATGTCGAGTAAGGTGTCATACGAATTGGAATACTAACCCCTCGCCAATTCTGGCGACGGGGTTAGCATTCCACCCTTCTAGAGGGACACGACATGTATGTAACTGTGAACCCCGGTTAAAGTTAACTCAAGCCTCAGCATCACAAAATGGATGCTGCCACCACAGACACAAGTCTGACCCCCTGCAGCTGGGAGTCCTTCCAGCGAGGGGAGCTTGGACAAAGGGTTTCCTGTCAGGGGCGGTGCTAGCACCATCCCAGACAGGGTTTTGTGTATCCTGGGTAGGCAGGGCTTTACAGGAAGGTGACTGCAAGTGGCACCCCGGTGCTCACTACGCATCTGCCGGCTAGAACCAGTTCCAGGGGCACACCAGCCCTGGCCTGGGGAAAGTCCGGCATGGGAGAGGGGTGTAACCACCCCCCTTCCTGGTCCCACCCCTAGGGCAGGACCTAGTCGCGTACCCACCCCTTTCTTTAGGATAAAGGCAGGAGCGGGGACCCTTCCAAATTAGATCATCTTTGAATCAAGAAACTACTTTCCACGAAAGGAACTCTCGACTCTCCTCAAGATTTCTCCCTTGTGACTAAGGAGTAGTCACCCTGCATCCGCAGGCACCATCTAAGAACTCTGCGGTTTGCTGCACGTCCTTCCTCCGGAATCCGACTGACCAGCTCGACGAGACCTGGCTTCCCTGGCACCTCTGACCTCTACCTACCTCTACAGCTAAGCTGAGAACCGTAGGTGCGACGAGACCTCGAGGGACCGGCCATCATCAGAACTGCACGACTTCTATCCAGCACGACCGCCGAGGGATCCTCTGGTGAGTGCTTTGGGGTCCGAGAAGCCCCGATCCTGAGCAGCTCCAGCACCGAAGTCCAGCCCCCCAGCATCTCCACGATCTGCGTGGGGCCCTTATGCTTTTTGCTGCTCACCGTGTTGTCTGGCTACTAGCCCGCTGGCTTGTGGCCTTCCCAACGACGACCGATGACATCACCACTGCTAGTCTGGTTGCTCCAGACTGGCCCTTGCTCCCTTCCAAAAGAGGAGCACCCCGGACCCTCCTGGTCCACTCCAGACGCCATTTTAGGTCCACCGCGTGGGCTTGAATTTGCCAAGACTTGTTGCCCCAATCCTGGGTCCAGTGATGTCGACAGCATCAACCATCGTGGGACAGCTCGCACCTCCATCCTGGTCGCCGACAACGCCTCCTGGTCCGTGAGACTGCAGAGCCCAGCGTCGCCCACTCACCTGGTCGAGGTGACTACCATCCGGTGCCCTCCTGGTGCCATCTGATCACTGGCTAGTGGTCAAGAACTTGGTCCCCTCTGCTTTCAGGTGTCATCCATCTTCGATCCAGGCTTGGATCACTTCGAACAATCTTCACTGGTCGCCTGCCAGCAACTCTTTCTTCAGGCTCCTGGTTCGTCAACGAGGATTCCTGACGTCTTTTCAGACCTATGCAGCCGCAGCCCCTGGGCTAGGTAACTTCGGCATTTCGGTGCCCCAGCATAGCCTCACTATCCAAGGGTCCAGATCCACTGTCGTTTTCGACCTACCTTATCGGGTTCGCCCGAGAACACTAACTTTGCATTTACTAGCTCCCATAGACTTTGTCCCGCATCCCGCGTGAGAGTGCACACTCTGCACCCGAGTCCCCTAGGCCTCCTACTAGTAATCTGAAAGTTCAGTAACGTAGTCCTAGCGATTCCAAAGCCTATTAGTCCAGTACTTACCTGCTAGTAATTTCGCATTCCACTTCCATAGTATATGGTTTTTCGTGCCCCTCGGGCATTTGTGTAAATTGTGCAACTTAAAGTATTTTCGTAAGAGTTTTGTTGTGTGCTTAGTACCCTGTCCTCATAAAGAGTACAGGGCTGTTGTGATCTAAATAAATACACTGTTTATTTTCATAACACTTGTGTGGTGTCCTTTCACTTGGTGTTCAAGGGGTATATGTGATGGTATAACAGCTGGCTTAACACGCCCTCTAGAGTTTAGCCCGAAGACTGCTCGTATCCACGCTACTAGGATAGCTGGTCTATAAGGTTGACTTACAACCAATCACCATAAGGGTTGTTTGGACTGATACAAAGTGCTCACTAGAATAGTGAACATTATATATCAGGCCAACTTCTCACAACAAGGCCCAGAGGCACAATGCGGGGGCAGCTGTCTAATAGTCAGCAGCTCCTCCCTAGAATACTGACCTCCTATGACCTGAGAGACAGAGTCCCTAGCGCCTAGCACTGCCCCATTTTTATGAGAAATCGTAAGTCAGAGCCAGCACCAAAAACGTACGACTCCCCAGGGAAGGCATAAGGGAGGCACAACTAAGAGAAATATCTTTATTTCTCCTAGTTTTTCCTCTTTCTATTTTGCGGCACACATAGAAAGAGGAAAAAGCCTCTTGTGATTGTTTTTGTGCAGAAACGTTTCCCTTCTTGCACAAAAATTATCATCCCCGCAACCCATGCACCCTTGCCCCATGGTGCAAAGGTGCCTGCGTTGGCGCACAGGCACAGGGAAAAAGGACAGGAATGTGCTGTATCTAATAGATACGGCACAGTCCTGCCCTTTTCTTTTGCTGTAGGGCAGCGCAGCAGCAAGGCCTGCTGCGCTGCCCCACAGAGGCGGGCCGAAACATGGATTCCTGGAAGACTTTGCTGTTGTGACCTGAAAGAGATTTCCTTGCAGGGAGAGGAGCATCATGGCCTCAGGAAGAGCTGCACAACTCCCAGCTGGCTTAAGCTCTGTCTGGAGAATGATGCAAGGAACCAAGACTGCCCAGGAGCCACATGATCTCTGCAGTGCAGCTGGCCTGGAACCCCGCCAAAAACCTCCATGCCAGCACTTGCCCAGTCAGAAGGAGTTGAAGTCCACAGCAGTGCTTAATTTGAGGGAGTGGCTTCCAGTGCTCTGCACCAGCACTTATTAATCAATACCAGTGCTTTTCATATGCAGCAGTTACAGTCACATTAATTTAGGATAGGCACAGGGAGTTTGAGTGACTTGTCCAGAATCACAGGATGTTGAGCCGATGACCAGACTCAAAGCTGGTTCCCCTGCTCCAAAGTTTGCAGCGCTGGCCATTATGCCACATCCTCTGCCCACTTTCATGGTTCTGTTTTAGATGGTGCTAACAGGAGAAATGGGATGGTACAAGCCGCCTCCTGACAAGAGCCCCAACACTTATCTTTTTACAAATTAACCACTGGTTTATAGCTTCATACCCCTGGGATACCCTTTGATACACCTGGCTGGCCATGGCTGTCCTTATCCTGATTCTGAAACCATCTGAATTATGATAGCACATACGGTTCCTGAAATATAACTGTTTAAGGTCACGATTGCTCCCCACCCTGGTATTGCCTGGCTTCCGAATGTTCACCAAGTCCCATGTGTGCCGCACCACAATACAATCCTCACTATGATTAGTTGCTTTCCATCTACATGTCATTTAAGGTTGGCACCCCTGAGCTTGTCATAGTGGGAGATGACACTAGTACCTCTGTCCGCATTCACAAGACCAGGAACTGCTAAGTCGCTAACAGGCCTCCGAACTATATCTGGACTGGACACCAGCTTTTGCACCACCAATAGTCCACTGCACTGAACATCAAAAGTCTTAGCAATCTAAAAACTCCAACGTCCTTTTTGATAGCATAAAGCCTTTGTAGCTTGCAGGATTAGATTTAAGGTACACCCAATAAATAGCTATTGCTATTGCTAACTGGAATTACAGGTACTCAGTAGGACAAGCTGAGTTGGCTTTATGTGATCATAACTTGTAACCTGCAGTTGAGCCATTTTGGCCTTATGAGGATGGCCGGGAGATCAGTCCTGGGAGAAGACTTTAGAATCAAGTTTAGGGTAAGTGATTTCAATGCTTAATTTGAGCTGGTAGTTTTTGGGGTTCACCCGCTCTCATTTTTGGGGACTGGGACTTATTTTTCATCATCAGACTTTGACCCAGAACAACAGAGAGAAAATGAGGAAAGATGGAGAAAGAGAAGGGCGGAAAAACAGCGCCAAAGGGAGAAACCATTGAAGAAAGAGAACCTGCAGGAATGAGATAATAGGACGGGAAGTGTAGGGTGGTGGATGAAAAAGGCATGACGTGGCAACAAAACTAGGCAGTGTTGGTATTAGCAGTCTCAACCTTCACCTGCATCGGAGGTAGGCTTATGGGGAAAACTTTAGACCCTGGAATTTAATATTTAACAAATTAAGCACCATGTGATTTACTTAAGGAATGGGGAAATATAGAAATATATATGTATCAGTTTAGTGATAATGGCGGAGGGGACTGGCTTGTACCGAGGGCGGTGCGGCAGGGGGTGGCCAACCCCCCGAACATAAACTCACTTACCTTGGTAGTGCAAAGTCCTTCTCCCTCGGGTGTCTTCCAGAAAGCTCCAGATGCAGGAAACTGCACTACACCATCCTGGTGCTGCTTTACCAGCATGAAAGCAGCACCAGGATTTGATAGGGCGGCCTCTCTCAACACTCTTAAGAGCACCGGAGGCCTGTGCTTTCTCTATTAGATTAGAGAATTTAAAAATGTGCATGTTTGGTTGGCCGGCCCAAAACAGCTGGCCAAAGAGACATGTGCATTTTAAAGCACACAACATTCCTCTCTGCTGCTGCCACTCAGCAGCGCTGGCCCTGCTAAGTCCTGACACTTAAAAATAAAACGGTGATAAATAAACTTGATTACCTTTTTATTTGTAAGCTCTGGGGCTTGTGGTGCGCCGCTCCTCCACTCAAATGGATTATGGTTTATACTCCTGTGTAAAATGAATGGGCCTAGGATGACGTTTCTTTGAAATCTGGTTCCAACACCATATTCCCCAATGTTCTCTTCTGAACTGTGGGATAACGCAGGCCTCAACCCTTCAGAGGTTTCCAAACGCCAGGGGCCCCCATTCTGCCCAAGGCCTATGAGGATAAGTTAGATACATTGAAGACTCAGGAGTCAGAACCCAAGGTTCCCTCATCATATTCTGCAGGGGGGGGGGGCTTCATTTTGCATTACGCCACTAAACTGTGGCCAGGTGATGTTAATTGCAAATCTTTGCTGAATTGTCCTACCTCTTCACCATATATGCTTTGGTACCAGTGCTGAATTTGTAAAAGATTAAGTGCCATGGGCTCTTCTCAGACAGCCACTGTACCCTGCACCACGCATTGCCGCTGCCAATGACACTACCAACATAACACCTGACCATTTCACTGCTACAATTGTGACTATTTCAAGCCACACAAAGCTATCATAATGCGGTGCGGCTGGTATTATTAATTTTCTATGCAGATGTTACCTAATAAATACGGTTGTTGTGCTCATCTCATAGTTAAACAGACAGCGCCCCCATGGGGTGGTCTGTCACTAGAGCCAGTGCTGACATTTAAGGGCTGGTGCTTAGCACCAGAAACCAACAGCTCAAATTAAGCACTGTTAGGTACACAACACCTCTCGCTGCCCCTTCACTTAAAGCAATGCTTTAAATCGAAATATAGGGTACCCACTGTCTGGAGCACCTTTTCCTCCTGAAAAGTTTCTGTATTCCCCCATTAAATGGATTGCAACAGTGTTGAGAAGTGCAGGTACTCTCCCTTTCAAGTTAAAGTTGGGCAGAGACTCAGTACTGGGGAGGACCAGCACACCTAAAACACAGACCAAGTACCCTACAGGTGGCACAGTTACGTAGACATCCATGCGGCACTCCAGAAGGTTACCTAGTTACATGACCTCCTCGTCCATCTTCCCGTCCCATTCCTTATCCATGAGCAGCTCGTCTGCTCCACAGAACGTTCTACCTAGCTTAGGTCAAAATACTTCCCCCAATATGGCGCTGCCTACCCAACAGGCATAAAGGGGTCAGGACGTGCGTCAGCCTGACAGTCTGAGAATACCAAAGAAACTCAAAAGAAAAAGAAAACAAGCATTGGAAATGCAATAGGTCTCGCAGCATTAGAGTTAGTGCTTTTAGAATTGTTTATGGGTTTTTTTTGTAAATCTTTAGCATTTTTGTTTCCTGTAGCCAATGCTAAAGAATTACAAATAAAAAAAGCCATAAACAATTCTAAAAGCTCTAACTCAAATGCTCCGAGACCTATTGCACTGTGTGAGGGTGAGGGAGTGAGGGTGAGAGAGGGTGAGTGAGGGTGAGGGTGGGTGAGTGAGGGTGAGTGAGGGGTTGAGGGTGAGTGAGGGTGAGTGAGAGTGAGTGAGGGTGAGTGTGAGTGAGGGTGAGTGAGGGTGGGTGAGGGTGAGGGGTTGAGGGTGAGTGAGGATGAGTGAGGGTGAGTGAGGGGTTGAGGGTGAGTGAGGGTGAGTGAGGGTGAGTGAGGGTGAGGGGGTGAGGGTGAGGGGTTGAGGGTGAGTGAGGGTGAGGGGTTGAGGGTGCCTACTGTTATATGTTACATATTTATTATGTGTACATCCTGCTAGAAAGTGCTCTATTGTATTTTTGTGGGGAGCTACATATTAATGTCAATAAATAAAGATAAGTAGCAGAATTCTCAATATACTTTCATCAAGCTGCAAAGGTAACGAGAAGAAAAAACAGCAAATCCGCATAGTGCAAGCAGTCATAAATAATAAAGCCCCCATCATCGAACACCCTTCATTCCTACATGTCGTATGAAGCTGCATGACTATTCCCGCTCTAGCTCTCCAAGTTTGTATTACAAAATTAATCGACTTGCAAGGAATCACCTTTAACTAAAAAAACGCAAGCAGTTCACTTTGTTTACTGTCAACAAAGCCAAATATCTCTAGATCTCACAGTTATTTAAGTATTTAAAAAAAAACAAGATGGTTATATTTAATCTTTTTTGTCTGTTTAAAGGAAGCTATAGCATTATTTCAAATGCTAGTTAATAATTGAAATAACTAATGATATTGGTATACTTATTCTGGATTACTGGCAATTATAATGAAACTATGCTTAAACCTCTGTTTTTGTATTTAATTTACTTCATGAAACGAAAAGCTTTAAGATGGCCGCTCGAGTAGCGTCTCTTCCGCTTTGGGTTTATTAGGTGTTGAGTTCTCTGTTTTCCCGGCATGCATCGGTGCATATGGCGGCTCCCATATGTGTGCAGCGTGTGTTTTGATATTTGTTAATCCTGATTTTATACCTGTTTACATATAGTTTTAACGCATCATTGAACTGGATCCCCAGCTACGACGAATCGGCCCACAGCACCAACATGAAGAGCAAATCTTCCCACCACAAGAGCGAGAATACATTTAAGGTAGGAGAGGGCTAGATCAGAGTAAAACGTAGAGAGTGAGAGTTATTCCTCATGCGTGGGGAAAGCAACAGATAAACAGTGCTTACTCGAAAACGCTAGACTGCAGGTATCAGTTGCATGAAAGTCATCGCAGTGCAACCGGCAGATCATTAAAATCGGTGGCATAATATGTTGAAGGCGATCGCCACTATCCGAGCTCTCAATATTTCCATTTGAAAGCTTGAGAATCTCAAGTCCGGGAATCGTCTTTGAATTTGGAACTTATTGTCCTGGTCTGATAATGCCTCAAACAGGACTACAAATCCCAACATCCATCGAAAAAAATGTGGAATGGATTACCCACTCACGCAATGAACTGGGTAATTTGACAGTGCTGCATGGTGTCAGCAGGGGCAGACTGGTGCTATCTTTTTGAAACCGCACTTTCAGGTTCAGAGACGTGCTCTATCTATAGGAAAACTCACCGCAAGTTATAGGAATTATTTTGTGCAGCAGTCTTCTGGAGAATTCAGATACCTTATTTCCTTAGAAACAATCATGCCAGCGCACAGTGTTGCCCTTGTTACTTTGCAGGACGTTTTACACTTGCGAAGACATCAGAATATGTTTGTTAGGCAGTGGGGTGGGGGTTGAATCCCGTAGCGATTTTTGTGGTTTCATTTTGAAAGCCTCCCTTTACATCTTAAAAGCTATAACTCGGCCGAAGAGCAAACGTATCGACTATGATTACTATTTATACTGCATTGGAGGTCTAACCCGTTACTAGCTTCCGGCGCAAGCCTTAACTGCTCGCTATTGCAGCTTTTGAGAGTAACGTTTAGAAAATTAACCTCCCTAGTATCCAAATGGAATGAAATGGTCTTAAGCGTTATAACAACAATGGTAAATAGCAGTATCTACTGCACATGTTGCTAGTAACCACTCACCATCTCTGGTCCAGTGGATAATTTAGCCGTATAACTAAGATATTTAAGTTAATCTCTATTTCTTTTCATTGCGTGACTGGGCAGGCGGGCCGGAGGTGGGCTTCTGTGTGTTAGGAGGGCATTGCTGTGGGGAGGGGGGAGGAGAAATGCGACATGGCGGGGAGGGGGCGGAGCGGGGGAGAGGGTGTGTGTGTTGTTAGGAGGGCATTGCTGTGGGGAGGGGGAGGAGAAATGGGACATGGCGGGGAGGGGGCGGAGCGGGGGGAGAGGGTGTTAAGCAGCAGGGAGGGGGTGTGAAAGCAGCAGGGGCCTGGAGTGCGGCTGAGGGAACTGATGTGCACGCGCTTTTAAGCTCAATGCGCATGCGCATTGAGCTTAAAAGTCACGGGCACTGCAAGGAATCGCCACGATTCCTTGCAAGTTGGGAAAAGAGTGGATAAGTCCCAATACTCTCGCTTGCTCGATGCGCATGCGCATCGACAGGCGAGACCTAAACAATCACCAGTACCAGAAACCAGGGAGGGAGGGACGGGCCCAGGAATAGAACGGGAAGACCAGGACTCGGAGTAATGAAGATTACCGGTGAGTAACTGCGGATTATGAAACACCAATAATAAATATGTAAATTAATTGATGAGTTAATAAATTGCTCTAGAGACATTTTGATTAAATATTGGCATCTGAATGACCATCCTTCTGCTTTCTTTGTCACACCCCACATCACAGACTTTGGTATCAGGGGCCCTGGGATACAGGTATGTGAGTCCTGTCCTTCTGACAGCTGGTGCAGCCCATGGTACCTCAACACCCCCCATGGGATACAGAAAGAGGAAATCATCGACAGCTGAGCAGTCCTGGGGGTCGGGAAGGCAGCCGCCCCTTCTCTTTTCACATGCACACGCCCTGCCTGCCCAGGGCTGTAACCAGACACCAGCCGCCAATTGCTTCTCACGACTACTGTCCCTTTAACTCTGTAATGACAGCTGGGAGCAGCGCGCATCTCTCGGGGGTCAGAGGCCAGGGGTCCCACGGCATCAGGACCTGTGTTTTCATCATTTCAACACCGTGCACTGTTGATGCAAGAGACTGCGTCCAGGGCAAAGATCTGTCATCTGCTGACACCGTGAAAGGGCTCTCTGTGCGGGGAATCGGAGAGCCAAACATGGGGCCCCGGGAGAGGGGGGCTTACAGAACACAAAAGGTCTCTCGACCATAACCCCCAGCGGGCTGATCCGGAGACTGGTCAGATCTCACCCTGTTATAAATTCAGACTGAGAGGGATCAGCAATACATCGCAGCTGTGAGGCCAGATGACACCCATTGCACTAGTGGCGGCCATCTTTAGCACTAGAGCCAGGCAATTTTGAACCGGTGCCTGACAATAATTCATTGATGGTTGCACCGATCTACAAGTGCACAACTGACTTTTGTACCCGCCGGTCTAGACTGGGGCAAAGGTATCCGGAGCAGGTGCAGCTGACATGATCTGGCCCACTTTCTGTTAAGGTCACGTGTGCAACATTTTATTGTCAGGGTCGCTGCTTCAGGGAGGTGTTTTGGGTGTTATACTCCCCCTAATAAATGTATTTTCTGGTGAATAGTGGAATACAGGTGCTTTCAGCGGGGCATGGTATGGTGAGGTGTCTGTTGGATATCAAAGGAAACTTTTTACATAAATACAGACAAAAATGCACGCACACACTCTTCCGCTCTGCTTTGAAAGTCTTCAAAAATGTTGGTTATTTTACAAAATATTGTTTACTCTCACTTAGTGTCCCTACCAACCTGCATTCATCTCACGTTCCACTGCCCTGCTTGTCCTTTAATGTAGTTTAACATTATATGGCAGCGTGATTGTTGGAAAATCTGAAGCTGACATCCTCCCAGTCTTACTTACCAAGCTACATCCCTAGAAAAAATGGACAAACCAGCCTACTCCCTATGTCTGCTCTCGGAATTTCTCTCTTTCCACCCATCCTCTCTCTATCTCTCTCCTCCCCCTCTGGTCGCTTTCTCTCTCAGTTACTACTGGTTTCCTCGCCCTCTCTTTCTTAATCTTGAATCTCCCCCCTTAAGAAGCTGGGCAAAGTGACAAGAGGCACCAGGAGTGGCCCTTGGTTTTCAAAATCCGCCTCCAAGAGCTCCAGACACCAGGAACATGTCTAGGGGTTTAAAGGCCCTTTTGACTCTGTAGGACAGAAATATACACTCAGCGGCACAGTGAAGTAGACAGGACTGAAATGTCCATGCAGTGGTAAGTGAAATGGGAAGAATATCCATGCTGTAGCACAGGTCAAACATGTCTAAGAAGTGGCACAGTGAAACGGGACGTAAATGCCCATGCAGTGGCACAGTGAAATAGACTGGACTGAAATGTCCATGCAGTGGTAAGTGAAATATACAGGAGGGAAATGTCCATGCAGTGGCACAGTGAAGCAGACCAGATATGCCCATGGAGTGGTAAGTGAAATGGCAAGAAATGTCCATGCAGTGGCACAGCGAAGCAGGACAGGAATGTCTATGCAGTGGCACAGTGAAACAGGATAGAAATGTCCATAGAGTGGTAAGTGAAATGGGAAGAAATGTCCATGCAGTGGCACAGTTCAGAAATGTCCATGTGGCACAGGTCAGAAATGTCCATGCAATGGCACAGGTCAGAAATGTCGATGCAATGGCACAGTGAAACAGGACAGAAATGTCCATGCAGTGGTAAATGAAATGGGAAGAAATGTCTATGCAGTGGCACAGGTCAGAAATGTCCATGAAGTGGCACAATGAAGCAGGACAGAAATGTCCCTGCAATGGCACAGTGAAACGGGACAGAAATGACCATACAGTGGTAAGTGAAATTGGAAGAAATGTCCATGCAGTGGCACAGGTCAGAAATGTCCATTCAGTGGCACAGTGAAGCAGGACAGAAATCTCCATGCAGTGGCACAGTGAAGCAGGACAGAAATCTCCATGCAGTGGCACAGTTCAGAAATGTCCATGCAATGGCACAGGTCAGAAATGTCCATGCAATGGCACAGTGAAACAGGACAGAAATTTCCATACAGTGGTAAGTATAATGGGAATAAATGTCCATGCAGTGGCACAGGTCAGAAATGTCCATGCAGTGGTACTGTGCCCAGTGACACAGGACAGAAATGTCCATCGAGTGGTAAATGAAATAGGATAGAAATGTCCATGCGGTGCCTCAGTAAAACAGCACAGAAATGTCCATGCAGTGGTAAGAGAAATGGGAAGAACGTTTATGCAGTGGCACAGTGAAACAGACCAGAAATGTCCATGCAGTGGTAAATGAAATGGGAAGAAATGTCCATGAAGTGGTAGAGTGAAACAGGACAGAAATGTCCATGGAGTGGTAAGTGGAATGGGAAGAAATGTCCATGCAGTGGCACAGGTCAGAAAAGTCCATGCAGTAATACAGGTCAGAAATGTCCATGCAGTGGCACAGTGAAACAGGACAGAATGTCCATGCAGTGGTAAGTGAAATGGGAAAAAATGTCCACGCAGTGGCACAGATGATTAAAAGTGTCCATGCAGTGGCACAGTGTAACAGGACAGAAATGTCCATGGAGTGGTAAGTGAAATAAGAAGAATGTCCATACAGTGGCACAGGTCAGAAATGTCTGTGCAGTGGCATAGGTCAGAAATGTCCATGCAGTGGCACAGTGAAACAGGACGGGAATGTCCATGCAGTGGTACGTGAAATGGGAAGAAATGTCCATGCAGTGGCACAGGTCAGAAATATTCATGCAGTGACACAGTGAAACAGGTGAGAAATTCCAAGCAGTTGCACAGTGAGACAGGACAGAAATGTCCATGCAGTGGCACAATGAAATAGGACAAGAATGTGTATTCAGTGGTAAGTGAAATAGGAAGAAATGTCCATGCAGTTGCACAGGTCGGAAATGTCAGTGCAGTGGCACAATGAAAAGGACAGAAATGCCCATGCAATGGCACTGTGAAACAGGACAGGAATGCCCATGTAGTGGCACAGTGTAACAGGACAGAAAAGGCCATGCAGTGGTAAGTGAAATGGGAAGAAATGTCCATGCAGTGGCACAGGTCAGAAATGACCATGCAGTGGCACAGTACCCAGTGAAACAGGATAGAAATGTCCATAGAGTGGTAAGTGAAATGTGAAGAAATGTCCATGCAGTGACACAGGTCAGAAATGTCCATGCAATGGCACAGGTCAGAAATGTCCATGCAATGGCACAGGTCAGAAATGTTCATGCAATGGCACAGTGAAACAGGGCAGAAATGTCCATGCAGTGGTAAATGAAATGGGAAGAAATGTATATGCAGTGGCACAGGTCAGAAATGTCCATGCAGTGGCACAGTGAAGCAGGACATAAATGTCCATGCAGTGTCACAGTGAAGCAGGACAGAAATGTCCATGCAGTGGCACAGTGAAACAGGACAGGAATGGCCATGCAGTGGTACATGAAATGGGAAGAAATGTTCATGCAGTGGCACAGGTCAGAAATGTCAATGCAGTGACAAAGTGAAACAGGTGAGAAATTCCAAGCAGTTGCACAGTGAGACAGGATAGAAATGTCCATGCAGTGGCACAATGAAATAGGATAAGAATGTATATTCAGTGGTAAGTGAAATATAAAGAAATGTCCAAGCAGTGACACAGGTCGGAAATGTCAGTGCAATGGCACAATGAAAAGGACAGAAATGCCCATGCAATGGCACAGTGAAACAGGACAGGAATGCCCATGTAGTGGCACAGTGTAACAGGACAGAAAAGGCCATGCAGTGGTAAGTGAAATGGGAAGAAATGTCCATGCAGTGGCACAGGTCAGAAATGACTATGCAGTGGCACAGTGCACAGTGAAACAGCATAGAAATGGCCATAGAGTGGTAAGTGAAATGGGAAGAAATGTCCATGCAGTGGCACAGGTCAGAAATGTCCATGCAATGGCACTGGTTAGAAATGTCCATGCAATGGCACAGTGAAACAGGGCAGAAATGTCCATGCAGTGGTAAATGAAATGGGAAGAAATGTCTTTGCAGTGGCACAGGTCAGAAATGTCCACGCAGTGGCACAGGTTAGACATGTCCATGCAGTGGCACAGTGAAGCAGGGCAGAAATGTCCATGCAGTGGCACAGTGAAGCAGGACAGAAATGTCCATGCAGTGGTACAGTGAAACAGGACAGAAAAGTCCATGCGGTGGTAAGTGAATTGGGAAAAAAATGTCCATGCAGTGGCACAGGTCAGAAATGTCCATGCAGTGGTACTGTGCCTAGTGAAACACGACAGAAATGTCCATCGAGTGATAAGTGAAATAGGATAGAAATGTCCATGCAGTGTCTCAGTGAAACAGAACAGAAATGTCCATGCAGTGGTAAATTAAATGGGAAGAAATGTCCTTGAAGTGGCAGAGTGAAACAGGACAGAAATGTCCATGGAGTAGTAAGTGAAATAGGATAGAAATGTCCACACAGTGGTAAGTGAAATGGGAAGAAATGTCCATGCAGTGGCACAAGTCAGAAAAGTCCATGCAGTAACACAGGTCAGAAATGTCCATTCAGTGGCACAGTGAAACAGGACAGAATGTCCATGCAATGGTGAGTGAAATGGGAAGAAATGTCCATGCAGTGGCACAGGTCAGAAATGTCTGTGCAGTGGTATAGGTCAGAAATGTCCATGCAGTGGCACAGTGAAGCAGGACAGAAATGCCCTTGCAGTGGCACAGTGAAACAGGACAGGAATGTCCATGCAGTGGTACATGAAATGGGAAGAAATGTTCATGCAGTGGCACAGGTCAGAAATGTCAATGCAGTGACACGGTGAAACAGGTGAGAAATTCCAAGCAGTTGCACAGTGAGACAGGACAGAAATGTCCATGTAGTGGCACAATGAAATAGGACAAGAATGTGTATTCAGTGATAAGTGAAATAGGAAGAAATGTCCATGCAGTGGCACAGGTCAGAAATGTCAGTGCAGTGGCACAATGAAAAGGACAAAAAAGCCCATGCAATGGCACAGTGAAACAGGACAGGACTGTCCATGTAGTGGCACAGTGAAACAGGACAGAAATGTTCATGCAGTGGTAAGTGAAATGGCAAGAAATGTCCATGCAGAGGCACAGGTCAGAAATATCCATGCAGTGACACAGGTCAGAAATGTCCATGCAGTGAGTGGCACAGAGAAACTGACATGACTGAAATGCCTCAGGGCATGGGTGATTTTGTGAGACTAATAAGCTCAGTATTGTGTTCATGAGACATATCTCCTATGCCTTGTGCTTTCTCAGGGAGAACAGACCGCCACCTGCTCATTAGATACGTTTTTCGCAGAAAGTAACATACGTCTGTAGGTTCCACAGACACATATTAGGAGAAATTCTATGTAAACTGGCTAACATTGTATATATTTTAGCATTAAGCTCGAACTGACCTTTTTCTAGTGAGATCAGTTGCAGTCACAATTGTAATTTCATTATTTTGCTGTGCTGTCGGCTACTTTACACTAAATTCAGGTTAAACTTTAGGATTTCTTACATGTTATGTTATATTTTTAACATCTAAAATGCCCCTGGGTGTTCTTTATTCAGCAGTGATGCAGTAATATATACATATGATAGAAATACTGCAGAATATTTTTTATTCCATACACTGACACAGTGGAAAAGACAGAAATGTTTGTGGATGATCTTTATTGTGCAGTGATAAAGTAAACTAAACAAGAAAGAAATGCCCAAATACGCTCTTTATTCTATACAGGGAAGGCAGAGACATGTCCATAGGTGTTGTTAGGTCAAGCCTGGGCAGTGCAAGTGCTTCTCTGCGAAGCATGCTGTATTGAGTATATGGGTTATCGGAACTTTGAACACACCCATCACTTTTGATTGGTTAGTTGGGCTGCTTTTAAAAATTAATATTGTGCATCTGTCCCGCCTTTCGGTGCTTGGTTACCCCCCCCCCCCCCCCCCCCCCAACAGACATCATCAATTGATTCTTTTGGTTAGCCAGCTCGGGACATCTCTTGACTCCACACCCCATCCCGTCACATGCAGCGTCCATCCAAGTCATAATCTGGAGGGGGAACATGTAGGCCCTTTTCAACAGGTCACTGGCTTGCAGAAGAAAGTCATGGGATCCTGCAGGTAAGATCAAGATTAAACAAGCATTTGCAATGCAATAGGTTGCGCTTTATGGAAAGCTTGACTTATCGGTGTTGCAGATAATAATCCAACACCAATAGCTCAACCTTACAGTAATGCGAGACCTATTGCATTGCAAATGCTAATTTTGAACTGCAGTGATACAATGATATATAAAGGATCGAAAAAGTTGGGAATTTCTTCATGCAGTGAAATAGGACAAGATAGACTGTGCCCTGTTTCATTGCAAGCTAAACTGACATAGAAGACATTTCATGCCCTGACATTAACAGAGAGCCATATACATTCTTGCATATGTCCTCTGTTCTCTCCCGTATGAGTGAAATAAAAGTTATAGGTATAAACGGTGAGGGCCTTTATATCTCGCAGTAATGTTATCATAAGTCTATTTGGAAAGTGCACATGCACGAAGCTTCTAGACACTGCATAAAAACCGACTACAACTAAAACCTCTTGGAACTACTACAAGTGAAAAGGGAAAAACAGAAAATATAGTCCTACGGGTTAAATAGGAAACTTTTGAGTTGTTCTCGAAAAACACACAGTAACCAATTCCATATTTTGACTGCAGCAATTAAAAAGCTCTTTCTTCCTAAGCAACAGTGTGAGCTCTAGAAACATGGAGATTTTGGAAAGATGAACTACGACCAAGTAGTGATAAAAAGAAAATGTATGAGTAAGCAGAGTTAGACTAACAATTGTAAATGGGGGCCATCGGGTGAATGTCACAATATGCCTGATAGCCATCATCAAATAAAGGAAAACCCTAGAATGTTTAATGTTGGGGATTATTAGCCATACAGGAATGTGTAAAGAGATATTCTTCCTCTTCCCTGGAAGGCTTCTTTAAGGCCTACAATTTATTTCTGCAAAGGGACATGCGAAGAACGAAGTGACCTCAGAGACAGGATTATATGAGTTTGACAACGGGTATTCATGATAATCGAGCTTTGTTATTCTGTACCAATAGCAAGGGTACTGCATGCATAAACCAGTGCAACTAAGTTGTACCGCATGAATGAACCAGTGCAACTAGAGTTATACCGAATGCATAAACCAGTGCAACTAGAGTTGTACCGCATACTTAAACAAGTCCAAATTGAGGTGTACTGCATGCATGAACCAGTGTAACTAGAGGTGTACTGCATGCATGAACCAGTGCAACTAAAATTGTGCTGCATGCATAAAGTGCAACTAGATGTGTACTGCAAGCATAAACATGTGCAACTAGACGTGACCTGCACGCAACACCAGTACAACTAGATGTGTACTGCATGCATGAACCAGTGCAACTAAAGTTGTACTGCTTGTATGAACCAGTGTAACTAGAGGTGTACTGCATGCATGAACCAGTACAACTAGATATGTACTGCATGAATAAAGCAGTGCAACTAGATATCTACTGCATGCATAAACATGTGCAACTAGACGTGTACTGCATGCATGAACCAGTGCAACTAGAGGTGTACTGCTTGCATGAACCAGTACAACTAGATGTGCACTGCATGCATGAACCAGTGCAACTAGAGTTGTACTGGATGTGTAAACCATTGGAACTAGAGGTGTACTGCATGCATAAACCAGTGCAACTAGAGTTGTACTGGATGTGTAAACCATTGGAACTAGAGGGGCACTGCATGCATAAACCAGTGCAACTAGAGTTGTACTGGATGTGTAAACCATTGGAACTAGAGGTGTACTGCATGCATAAACCAGTGCAACTAGAGTTGTACTGGATGTGTAAACCATTGGAACTAGAGGTGTACTGCATGCATAAACCAGTGCAACTAGAGTTGTACTGGATGTGTAAACCATTGGAACTAGAGGTGCACTGCATGCATAAACCAGTGCAACTAGAGTTGTACTGGATGTGTAAACCATTGGAACTAGAGGTGCACTGCATGCTTAAACCAGTGCAACTAGAGTTGTACTGGATGTGTAAACCATTGGAACTAGAGGTGCACTGCATGCATAAACCAGTGCAACTAGAGTTGTACTGGATGTGTAAACCATTGGAACTAGAGGTGCACTGCATGCATAAACCAGTGCAACTAGAGTTGTACTGGATGTGTAAACCATTGGAACTAGAGGTGCACTGCATGCTTAAACCAGTGCAACTAGAGTTGTACTGGATGTGTAAACCATTGGAACTAGAGGTGCACTGCATGCATAAACCAGTGCAACTAGAGTTGTACTGGATGTGTAAACCATTGGAACTAGAGGTGCACTGCATGCATAAACCAGTGCAACTAGAGTTGTACTGGATGTGTAAACCATTGGAACTAGAGGTGCACTGCATGCATAAACCAGTGCAACTAGAGTTGTACTGGATGTGTAAACCATTGGAACTAGAGGTGTACTGCTTACAAAAATTGTAAATAAACAGTATGACAGCAGCAGTGCTACCTGAACTCAGTGTAGACATTACTGTTACTACCCTGCTGACTGTTTCTATAAATACGGTGCAAAAAATGAACTATGACTTTACTCCTGTTAGATACAGCATCTGCTTTTGTTCTGTGTGTGTGAGCACTGTGCATGTTCTACTGCTTTTATTAATTTTGTTCTCTACAACAGGGAGCTCTGCTGGTATTCCACTGTTCTGTACACATGGTACAATTTTATTGCTACATTCACACTATTCATGTGCACCCTGGGCAGGTAGTACCATTGTTGTTTCTATACACCCTATGCAAACAGTTCTTATTTCGTCACGCCTTACGTACATCTGATAATGGTAGTGTTGCTTCGGTTACATGGCTTCTGTATACCCCATGCTGACAGTACTGCTGTGCGACTGTGCCTTTCCATTTCAGGCTGTTTGCAAGGCTAGTGCACCCACAAAACACACACATCTAGTGCTGATGATATGACTGTTTCTGTAGAATTCACGCAGGTAGTACTGCTGCCTTTAATATGATTATGGACAACATATACCAGCTGTACTGCTCCTATGGCATTTTCTCAATGCTTTGTACACTTTGATACTGCTGTTCACACAGGGATTTGCTGCTTCGGATAGGTAGTAGTATTGCTGTCACTCTGTTCCTGTATACCCGGGCCATATTATGGCAAGTATCCTGGGGCGCACCAGGCATATGTGCCCACTTTCCACGCCAGTGGGGCACTTCGGTATTATAGAAAAGGCAGCAGATGCTTGTGCCGCCCTTTCTGTAATACAGATCGCGCTGGTGCACATATAGCCCACACTGTCACCAGAGGGTGCTCCTCATTTGCATGGGAGCGTAGCCCCCTGAAAATGAGGGAATCCATATGCTTCTGCGCCCGCACCGTGTTATAGACATGGGCGTAGAGACAAAGAAGCTGTCAGGAGGAGTACTGAAGGATCGCCACCCAAAAACAGAGAAAGTGTGCCCTATGTGCAATAGAGCCCCTGGTGTGAGGAGCTGTGATGAAAACACTCTGTTTCTTTTCATCTTTGTTGGACTTGGCCCTTCTGGCAAGTTCACCCCTAAACTTTTTGCTTTTAATCGTGACCTGGTATTGGTGATTTTTGGCTTCTGCGCACTTTACCACTGTGCCCCAGGGTAAAGCGCGTGCGTGTAGTGAGGTTGGCCTGCCCTCTCATAGGAATGCATGGGGATTGTATGTGAGTGTGGAGAAAGGTGAAGACCATGATGAAAGGACAGAAAGTGTTTGGAAATCTTTGTTTAAAATTCATGCTTTGCATTTTTTTCCTAACGCATAACTAATTAGTCTCAGTTTTAAAACGAATGGGCAGAGAGTTTGTGGGGAGCATTAATTTTGGATGTGAATGCCTCCTGCATGGTAAACAGACATATACCCCTGCCAGGGGTGCCCCGACTGCATCTGGCACTGCAATGCTGACTATTTTTGGTCCAGCTGTCACACTAATCTAGCGTGTCCCCTGAGGCCTGGGCTTGTCCATGGTGATTCTAAAGCCCAGAACATGTTCTATGATCTGGGATCTGTAGCAAGCGTGCTTTCTTTACTGACGTAGGACAAATATCTCTGACCTGGTTGTTGGCATGCAGATTTGCTGGCTGTATACCGATTTTTGTGAATTAACACTACTGAAAAAAACTTTGTCCTGGTTCAAGTGGGTAGTGGTACCCTCTGGCATCTTTGCAACATGACTAGAGGGATGTGTTTTGCTGCTGCCTCGACATGCTGTGCAACCTGAAAAGATAAAATCAATGCCACTGTGGATGACCCTAACAACTGCCATGAGGCCACAACTTCTGAAGATGGGCTATGCATGTGAAGGCCTATATTGGTGTTTGTTCACAGCAGCAACAGTTGAGACGACGGGGCTACTGACTGTGACCCTGCACCGACTGACGAAGACCCTGATGGTGCGACCACGACAAGTGCACCCTCAATTGCTCAGCCACAAGCCAGCGAACAGGTAACACAGGGCCCGAACTCAAAGACTGAGAGACTGTATCTTGAACTTATAAAGATATGCCTTCCTGTTAAGAGGATACATGTTGCCAGTGTTAACTCTTTTAGCTCAAGAGCGGATCAAACTGACCTTTGTGTTACTAAAAATGGAGGTTTCTTGCTCAGACTGATAGTAAACTCACCAGAACCTGATTCTGCCTATGAGCCGTTCTCTCTGCTGGACACTGAAGATATTGTGAACACCACAGGGGTTTGTCAAGTCACTATAGAGGGTGTGAGAAATGGAGTACTTTCCCAGAGCATACTAGAAGTAATTGTAGCACCCAGTAACTGAATTCCAGTTAATGTCTGTAGCATTTTGTGTGGCTGTGATACTGAAGTACTTTTATTTTTATTGAAATAATCATTGGGTTGGACAGTGAGATTGTGTCTGTTGTTTGACTGTTTGAGTTCTGAGTTTCTGCCCCGCTCACACTACCTCCCTCAGAAGCCTTTGAGTGCTCACCATCACTACCCTGAAAGTCAAGTGTGGAAAGGGTATACTTGGCCCACTTTGCAAAGACATAGGAGGATGGATCCCAGGATACCACAGTTAATGACCTGAACCAACACAGTTGTGGCCCAGTATCCCCTGCCTGCCCAGTTGCCCCTTAATGGGATGTGGCAATAAACTAAAGTGCATGCAATCGCCCACACAAAACTATATAAAATACAACCAAAGTTTGGGCTCTCAAATAATGAAGACTTTGTAGCCCAATCCAGCTAGCTTAAATTTAGGGACCACAAATAACGTCTTGTCAGCAGACCATAGGCTGCATGTTGAATGCCAAAAATACCAGCTTGAAAGCACTTCAATGTGGTTGATGGGGTGGGAATGGCCCCTACATGACATACAGGTGTCTTCCAATGCCACGAGTGCCAGACTGCATGAATATCTGGTATCCTGGCCTTTATTTTGGCCTAAATTCCATGCTAACCTAAGTATGTACACAGAGGCCGCTGCCTAGGACCCCTCCATGTGATGTCCCTGACATAGCCGTTGACCTGAAGTGGTGTGCAGAGGAGTATTGTCCCTGTCCTGGGTATTGAGAAAAAAGTGGTGATGGCACCATTCCATGTTTTGGAAAGATCAGTTGTGTGACCGGACCTTTTTGAATTGAACACTACCATAAAAGAGTAGATGTCTGTTTTGCTTACGACTTCTTGTGGGCATTCTGAAGGCTTCCCTGGGAATGTATTTCGTCCATTGCTTACTAATTTCTTTGTGGATTGTAACTCACATTTGCTTCCTTTTTATTTGCTGGCTTAATTTGTTTTAGACTGTCCAGCTTGAGTTTTTCCCTCCCGTGAGCATTTCTTGTATACTGTATCCTTCCTAGTACTCGTTTTCTGTAAACCGGCCTTCAAATCATTTTCTTGTCACATTTTCTGTGCATTCAAAGACAGAGGTCAAATGTACGGCTATTTATTCTGAGGGAGCTTAGTGTTTAATTTTCTTTTGCTGACTTCAAAGGAAGAGAATTTATGTGACAATCCATCCTGGTTGTGGGATCTTATTTTTTCTACCACACAACAAAAATAAATGAACTGCTGATATTTCAGAATACATCAGAATTAGGAAAGTAGAAATGAAGCAATTTTTTTTGTAACTTTTAAGTGTGATGGAAACAAATATTTTAAAAAGATCAAAGTACATCACACTCTATGCCATTCCACTCCATTCTAAGACACTCTACAGCATGTCACACCACTACACCCAACACCACTTACCCCACTTCACTCTAATCTACCTCACTTCACTCCAATCTAATGAACTCCAATCCATCACACACCACTCCAATCTACACCACTCCACTTCAATCTACCCCAATCCAATCCTCCCACTTCACTCCAATCTACTCCACCCTAATCTACACTTCACTCCAATCTACCCCACTCCAATCTTATTCTACTTCAATCTACCCCACTCCAACCTACCTCAATCTACCCAACTCCAGTCTACCACAATCTAGCCTACTGCATTCCACCGTCTACCCTACTCAAATCCACCCGGTCTATGCCACTCAAATCCACCCGGTCTACTCCACTTCAATCCACCCAATATACCTCACTCCATTCCATTCCAATCTACCCCATCCCACTTCAGGCTACCAAACTCCAATCTACCCAAACCTACTCTACATCAATCTACTCCACACAACATTCTAATCTACCCCACTCCACTCAACCCTAACCTACCCTAATCCACCAGTTCTAACCCAATTCACCCATTCTAACTCACACCACCATAATCTACCCCACTCCACCCTAATCTATCTCACTCCACTCCGCCCCTCTCAAATTGACCCCTCTCCAATCTATCACACTCCACCCCAATATCCATTCCACTCAAATCTACCACAATCTACTCCACTCCAGTCCAACAAATGTACTCAATTCCAATTCACCCAATATACCTCACTCCACTCAAACCTACTGCAATCCACTCATTCCACTCTTCCCCAATCTACATAAGTCCACTGCAACCTACCCCATTCCACTTTTCCTCAATCAACCCCACTCTGCTCCAAACTACAATACTCCAATCCATCCCACCCCAATCTGCCCCACCACAATCCACCCCACTCCAATCTCTTCTAATCCACATATTCTACCCCACTCCCACCTTCCCTCCTCCACACTACCCCAGTCCAATCTACCCCACTCCACTCCAATCTCCATTCCACTCAAATCTACCCCATTCTGCCCCACTCCAATCTACCACAATCTCCCTCACTCAACTCCATTCTACCCTACTTCAATCCACCCAATCTTCCCCACGCCACTTCAAGATACCAAACTCCAATCTACCCCATCCCAATGTACTCCTCCTCATTCTACCCCAATCTACTCACTCTACCCCACCTCCAAATTACCCCACTCCAAGTAACCCCAATATACCCCACTCCATTCAAATCTACCCTACTTTAATCCACCCAATCTGCCCCACTCTACTTAAATCTACCCCATTACACCCCAATCTACCCCATTCCACTCTTCCCCAGCCTACCCCACTCCAATTTACCACAATATACCCATCACTACTCTACCCCAATCTACCTCAAACTACCCCACTCCTAAATACCCTACCCCAATCTATCCCACTCCACTCCAATCTAGTCCACGTTAATCTACCCCACTCCACCTCAAACTGCTCCACTCAACTCCAATCTACCTCACTCCAATCCACCTTACTCCACTCGAATCTATCCCACTCAACTCACCTCCATTCCAATCCACCCACACCACCCCAATCTACCAAACTCCACTCCTATCTTCTCCCCTCTAATCTACCCCAATCCACTCCAATCTACCCCATATACCCCAATCTACCTCAATCTACCACAATCCTATCTACCCCACCCCAATCTACCCGAGTCCACTCCAGTTCACTCCACTCCATTCAACCTCACCCCCTCCAATCTACCCAACCCCAGTCTTCACCCACTGCACCCCAATCTACCCCACTCCACTCCAATTCACTCCACTACCCTCCAATCTACACCACTCTGCTACACCACAATCGACCACAATCTACCCCACTCTAGTGTACCTCACTCAACCCCACTACAATTTACCCCACTCTATCCCATTAACCCCCTCCCTTGAAAAGCCCTCCATTCTACACTGCGCCACGCTACTCAAATCTACCCCACCTGAATCTACCCCACCCCACACTGCAACTCTAACTTTTAGTCTTGCTAAACAGCAGCCACACTGTTGTACAACATGGCTAGGCTGTCCGGAATTCGGTTTAAACCGACTCTAAACGATACTACCCTACCGGATGAAAATCAGCTGACCTGGTTTAAACCGAGTGTCACTGATTTTCATTGTTGTTGCAGGTTTTGGCCACTTGAGGGAGCCAAAGCATAATAAAGTGTGGTGCCTGGCGCGGAGGTTTTCACGCGAAAACAGTGCTTCTGGGCCGGTCCGCACATGGGGAGCCGTAGTGTGAATGGCCCAAAGGCCAGAGCAACACCAGGCCCCCTGCCTGGCTCACTTGGGGGGAGAGGAACTGTTGTGCTCGGCTGTCTTACTGCGGGCGGCCGCACCAGAGTACTTCACAGGTCTTAAAAAGACCATTTACTTTATTTGCTTTGATGTTATTAACAAAGGAGTGGGCGACAGGGGTGGGCACTCTTCTCCTCTGGCTCAGCTTTTTCCTCGCCTGAAGCTTTATAGCCTCTCTCTCGCTTTGCTATATCCAGTCCCTCTTCCGCTTACATGCACACCAGACACCACTACCTCTCTCCTTTTCTGTGCTCTGTTGGTGTTTTCTTATTGTCATCTTTCGTTTCTCTTCCCCTGTTTTCCCCGCCAGTTCACTCTTTTCTCCCTCCTCATATGCTCAGGGTGAGAGAGTCGCACGGTCACCTTCTCTTCTGGTCTGGTATATTGCAATAGTAAATTAAAATTGTGCAACGTTTTGTTTCCTGCCGTTTTCCACGCACAGGCTACAGCCAGGCGGCAGAATGTCCTTTTCTTATCTAGCCAGATTATAGTGTCACTGGATGTGTGTGAGGGCCCCCTCCACCGTAGGGAAGACTGCCCCCACAGGCACTGCAGGGGGGGGAGCTACAGGTCCTTGCCTTGGCCCCCTGGTGTGAGGAGAGAGTTGCTTGTAAATGTCGGCATTTGGCAGGTTTAACAATTTCTGGCAGGGGGCTATCAAGGAGAAGTATTCAAGCATAACGGTCAGAGGCAGGAACAAAAGCGCGCCCCTTTGATGTGTGGCACCGCTAATCTACCCGACCTCCCCTCCCATTCACGCACTCCCACCCCTTTAGGCTTAACTGCAGCAGTGATGGGGGTCAAGGAGAGCACCGAGGTGTCATAAAACAGACCCAGAATATGTTTTTGTGAGGGCATATTTGTGTCCGACCTGAAAACCATTGAGATTCCAAAGGAAAATGCTTATTAACAGATGTGGCTGCTTTGAGGAGACTTGAGGCTGATGAAACGTCGAGGACTGCTTTGAATTTAACAAGCACCGAACATCGTTGTTTGCTGGTAATTTATGTCACATTTTCCTAGTCTGTGTAAGCTCTTTTTATTGCGTGTCATTTCTGTTTTACTTCTTGAACATTTTCAACTCCAGCAACTACTGTTGAAGCTATCACATTGCTATATCTTTCTTGTCCATGGTTGCTGTGCTTTTTCTGCCGTCTAATGATACACCAGAACATTTTTGCATTATTGACCTTTATCAAAGCAGCTCCAAACATAGAAAAAACGTTTTATTGTTGTGCCTTTTTGTTTTTGCCATAGTGTAGCACATTTTAGCACATCATTGCCTTTTGGGGGCGATAGAGTGTAGGTGGCAGCGTTTACGTGTATTCATAGAACAATGCATTGTCAGAAAAGATGTGTGTTCCTTTTCCATGGTTCAGTTCCAGCAGTACCTCTGGGCTCTGTCAGCTAGAATTGCACTTCTGTGAATATGTACTTAGTCAAGGCCGCGTATCTTCCCTTTTGGCCCAAACCTCCAGGCATGGCCTTTTTCTTTGTCATTTTGTTGATCTGGAAAAGCTAAACAGTTGATTATCGTTAATCTCATTTCATAGTTTCAGCCAATCCCTGCCTGCATTTTCTTCTCCCTAGGGGTTGAAGTGGTTTTAAGTCCACGCCTGGTTTGTGTGAAATCAAGATACTCTGTGCTCCAATGTTGAGAATTCCGTTATCACAGAGAGGAGCTTTGGATACCAGATTTCTGGAGTGCAATGGCCAGTCTGCCTCCAAAACAACTACACAGCACAACCAGAGCAAAAAGAAGTTAACAACTGCAATATCTTTAGGTTTCAGCAAAATTCCCATTTTCTGCAGCTAATGTGTTGGCAGTGAGAACATTTGAGTACCTGTGATAGCCAGCCGGCAGTAGTGTACTAGAGCAGGGACAAGGCAGAAGCCTTGACCATACTTTGTGGTTTCCACATTTTGCTCTACACAGAAAATCCTGTGATTCTGGGCAAATCACTTAATGTCCCCGTGCCTAACAAAATGATGAATGTGTCCTCATGTAATGCAACTGGTGCTATGTAAAGCGCTCTGATACCCGATACCGGGTCAAGTTTGCGCTATATAAAATTCCAGGGGGGAAAAAAGCACTGATTTGTGGGGCAGACTAGTTAATGAAAGCAAATTACATTTTCTACCAACTTCCCTTCCTCCTTCCCGTCTTGGGACCGTGGGGCAGAGGACTTCAAAATAAAGAGGGTTTGCTTTATGATTGAACAGAAATGGTCACATTTCGAATCAAACGAACAGTGATCCTGCAACTCGAAGTGTGAGTGTTTAAATGTAACTTACATTTTAAGGGATTGTAATGGTTATTGATAGGAATGCAAACTGCCACACAGGCAAGAAAGAAAGCTCAGTTAAACGCTCCCACGCAGGTTCCAGAGTTAGCCTACAGGCAACAGCAGCAACCACCACAAGGCAGATTCCACCCTTCATCCTTCTGAAGTCGATAAAATAAGCACTGTTGAGTTGGGCCGATGTGATTACATTGGCTACTTTCCGCTTTAAAAAAATGGCTAATTACACAAACAAGCACCAGGTAATTTGCAATGTGTTGTTTTTTTTATCATTCAAGTAGTTTTATTTGTGTACAATTATAAATTATTTTGTTTTTTCTTTCTGAGTTTCACAAATTAATGTGTTATTGATAGATTAGTGGTGGGAGCAAATGAGGTAGGCAGCAGGATTTTATATGTATGTTGTGTTACATCACATTTGACTTTGGCTCAAAAGTAACATCTCCATGTGTAACACTCAGCATATATCGGCAGCCATAAAACGACTGGGCAAGCAACAAGAGCAAGGGTTTAAAAACCAGCATTGGCATAGCTAATAGGTCTGGCCTTTGGGACCTTATAAGTGTTTAGCCATGCAACAGTTAATGTTGTTGCACCAAGGATATTGTGCTGCATAACTAAATACTAATAAGGTCCCAAAGGCGAGACCTATTGGCATGGTGCACCTAAAAGTACCTTATTGCATTTCAGCACTTGCTACACAATCCTGTTGGAGAGCAGTCAAAAAAGCAAAAGCTACCATCACTGTCGGACAAAAAAAATCAAGTGCAAAAACAAAGTCCCAAATACTTATTAATTTTTTTTGCTGGAGGAAGTCTTTTTCTTAACCCCATTTTTTTGACTTGCATATGCCCCTTCGGCCACACTACAATTTCATAATAGCATTTTTAAAAATTCTCTACGTATGTTTATTGACAAACCCTGAGTGACCAATTCATGCTTACATTTAAAACAAGTATTTGCAATGCAATAGGTCTCGCATTTACACAAGTTTGAGCTGTTGACATTGCAAATAACAATGCCTTTTATTTTTGTTTTCGTTTTAAAAAATCTAAATAAAAGGCTTTGTCATTTACAATGCCAATAGCTTAAACTCGCATGAATGCGAGACCTATTACATTGCAAATGCTTGGTAAATCTGACCTGCAGAATCAAAGGACAATGGAAAGTATTTCATGACTGTATTAACTTCTGAAATGTAGAGCAGTATACCATTTCTGAAGAAAAAGGAAAAAGCAATAATAAAAGCGAAGCGTTCCACAAACACCGGTAAAACACTGTTTCAGTTGATTTTTTGGCACGAAAATGAGTAACCACTGAAAAGCACTGTTTTTTAAGGTATGGAAATCACTGGAAAACACTGAAAAAACACCACCAGAATTTACCAAAAATAGAAACTGAAAACAGGAAAGCCTAAACATGGCTAAAACACATTGCTGAAGCAAATAGCTCTTGCAACGGGAAGACCTAGTGGCCTTACCAATGCTAATTTTATGTGTCACTGAGAGAAGGGCATACCGAATCCAGTTGTGTTCTGTTGTTATGTGTATGCCCAGAACCTTGCAGTGTATATCGAGTGTGTGCCTATGGGTAATGAGTGTAGCACATGTATAGTTATAGGCTCAGTTTGTGTATGAGTGAGCTTGAGAACTGAAGCCAGTAGGATCCATTTTTGATGCCCACAAGATTAGGTGCAGTCACGAAAGTCTTTCTTAGGAGCCCTCGCCTAACACTGACAAATGCTGAGGTTTCTGAACTTCCAATGCTACCTAGTCTTGATTCCAATGCACGCTTCTTTCTTCCACCACCCAGTACTTCCTATCTATTTGACGAACTCTTGCAAGTTTTTTTCATCTTTGCCTACTACTTGTGTCACTTTTTAAGAATCTTTCTCCTACTCCTTCTTTCTCCCTTTTCTACCTTTAGCTCTATTTCTCTGTGTCAAAGTTCTGATGATGACAAATAGGCCCGGTGCCAACAAATGTCTGTTGATGCCCAGCAACTGCAACCACCAGCACTCATTAAGCACTGGTTGTTATTGTAAACTGTCATTGTAAATTGTATTTATATAGCACTTACTGGCCTGACGATGGGTTGAAGCACTTTGGAGCGAGTAGCACGGTACTCTGAAACCCAAGATAGAGTTTAATAGTTAGTAGATTAGTAAGAATTATTTTTTCCCTTGTGCGTTAGTTGTGTTGGGTTTGTGTTCTTGATTTCTTGGGTGTTTACCAGGTTTTAGAGTAGGGATAGAATGATGGCAGTATGTTTGAAGGGGAAGTAAATTGTTTTTGTAAGCAGTGGTCGAGTGGGCCTGCTAGTTGGGAGAACATGGCTAAAAATGGAGGGTGACATTTGAGAAGGATGTTTGTGAATTCATCGTAGTCAGAAAGGTTTGGGATTAGTTAGGAGGAATGTGATTATGTTACATGCCTGTTGGGGTAAAAAGTAAACACCAAAATTCTAGATCTGTCCAGAAAGTGTTCTGGCTTGCACACTGCTTTGAAACAAATGGAGACATGGGGTTCTGTGGTCTAGTTAATCAAGCATTGGTAAAGGGGAAAAGTCTTGGCTTTAAAAGGCTGA
This sequence comes from Lissotriton vulgaris, assembly GCF_964263255.1. NCBI lineage: Eukaryota > Metazoa > Chordata > Amphibia > Caudata > Salamandridae > Lissotriton > Lissotriton vulgaris. The sequence goes on from NC_141697.1 coordinate 910,045,653, forward strand.
GCTATTGACTTGCCAATGCTTTTTTTGTTGTCATTTGCATATGAATGCATATGTCACAACGCTTGTATGGCTGGTAGCCTTACAATACGTTTCTATTCCAAGGTTCCCACCGATGCATAGGCATGCGTACATGTGTCATGATGCATGTGTTTATGTGTTGTGAAACACAGCAGCCATTTTGCCACTTTAAAGTTACTGTTCTAATATTTTTTCAAACCAGTATTATGGTTGTGAGGCTTTGCACAATGTAAGTCTGTGCCAAGTAGAGGTCTAACAGTTGGATACTGCTCTGGTGTACTGGTGGTATTGTGAATACTGAGCAGACAGGTAACCTCATGCGAGGAAAGTGTCCCACAGTCTCCTACCTCAAGAATGGAGGTGGGGGTTCTGCTAATGTCCTGCAACAGTGTATCGCTCTGCCAGCCACAGCTCCTACAGCTTAAGAGTTAAAACACTCTCTTTGTACTGCCCATGCGATGTGCCCGGGGAACTCCCATGTAATCGCCCCTTCTGCGTTGTTACCCCTCTACACTCCGCCTGATATAATATCTTACATTCCAACCATTGCACATGAGTGGAATCATAAGTCGAAGTGGATGGGATCTATGGGGAACAACGTGCCCTAGGGTTTTTTTTTATTTCACATAAATAGTTCCCATATTTTTTGCTATGAAACCACCCTCCATGGACAGTTAATGCTCACCTTTGGGTGCCTGTGGCAGAAAGCGACGAGAGTGGGCGGTCTTCGTGCTGTGAAGCCAAGAGAGGGACAGAGGGCTAAGAAGAAACAACAAGCCTTCTCTCCAAGGTGCCTGCAATCTGACAGACATGTAAAGATGCGCCACTGGTTGATCAGCAATGATTGGGCTGCGTGGGAGCCAATGTAGGCTTTATTTGATGGAGGCACTTGAAGCCTCAAGGTGACAAAGATTTGAGAGGTTATGTGAGGGCAGATGAGTTCTGGAGGATATCATTTCATTGGACACATAAAAAATGCTTGTAATACGTAGTCAAGTTGCATATTCCTAAAATATATATTTTGAAAGCACTTGTTTTTATCTGAAACAGTAAGGGCCTGATTCACAAAGGGCCTCCGCACTCGTGGCAGTAATAGCGGGACCTCCGTACTGCAGCTACCCATTGCGGGAACCCAGCCATAATTGCGGGGTCTCCACCACAATTGCAGGGCTCCTGCCACAAGTGCAGAGGCCCTTTGTGAATCGGGCTCTATATCTTTTTGCACATTTTGCTGCAGCCTACCTTATACCAAGTGTAATACATTTTTTGTTTAATTACTTATATATTCACTGTGCTTTCTGTCACAATCTAGGACCTCGGAGCACTAAAAACACAAGTCACTATTCCCCACTGGGCCAACCAGGTTTCATGTCTGTGACTCTCTGGTTACAGATAAAGACATCTGCAGTGATTGCATTCGTCTCTTGTTTCTTAATGTATAAGAGTGCATTTTCCACGGATTAATTTCATTTGTATTTATTTTTCATTGAAGGCGAGTGGTTACTTTATATTCAGTTTCCTGAAAGTGAAAGACCAACTAAAGAAGCTACAGATTGTTTTGCCCATTGTAGCTGCGTCTATGGCACGCTCCCACAATTGCTAGCCAGGTCCCATTGCACTTAGGATCACCGTTCCCATACTGTCAGGAACTTTAACCGCGCATTGGAATATATCTATTTAAAGCGCTCTGGATTGGTTCAATCTATGAAAACACATTAGGGTGAGATTGTCAAAGTTAAAGGGCATTCGATAGCTTTGCCTGTTACTCTCATTAACACCATGGATCCCAAGCAGCTCCCGTGCATGGAAACCTCTGCCCGCAGCTTGACACCTGTGCCCCGCCGCCCCCTCCTGGTACACTCATTACTATTATAAATTCCTCAGGAATGTTCTCAGACAGCTCTGGTTCCCAGGCACGGTAGCACTTATGACTAAAGATCGGGGTCGCCTTGAGGGCCGGGCATGAAACTGCACACTACTAAGATCCCAGGATTTAGAATGAAGTGTACGTCACTTCCAGGGTCTTGTGCTCGAGGGCTGAGACTGCACCCATCCCGGCATCCCAAACGTGAAGTCTAAAATCGCAGTGCTTTCTAGGTCTCAGGCGCGAGCGAGCGTTGACACTAAGGTTCCCTAGATCACACCTCTGTGAATACTTAATATATCTCTACACTACCCGGAACTACGTTTGCTACCTCACTCTTTCTACCTCTGTTCAGTTGACCTCATCTCTCACTACTTAAATCTTTTCTTACCTCCTCTACTTTTCTATCTTTACCTCTTTTCTCTACATTCCATTAACTATCCTCTCTTTCTCACACATTTCTCTCAGCACCCCCTTCTCCATGTCAACTCAGCCCTTCTACCTCACCTATCTCTTCCAACCTAGCTTTCTTTTTACATTCGTCTACCTCACTTCTATGTCTCTAATTCTAGTCTACTTCACATTTTTCTCACACAAGAAATATTCTCCTACTTCGTAGGGCACACCGTGAATTTTATAATTATTTCTATTAGTTTATTTTGCAAACTGCAGTGAAATCCATAGACACTTAGCCAGTATATTTAGAAATTTGGCTAAAAAATGTAGTCTGTCTGTTGTGTGGCTTATTGTGGGCCTACCAAGAACATGCAGGGGCTTGGAGCCCGCCCTTTGCTTACCATTCATTGGCTTTCCTGTCTCTCTCATTGGCTTGCTTCATATGGCTTGCCTTGCCATCTTGTGTCTGCCCTTACCCTGGAGCATTGTCCTTTTTTTGTGTTCTTCTACTGCTCATCTTTAGGGACCTACTTATTTTTTTTCATTTAAGTCGTCCACTGGAGTGTATGTGTTTTCCAGCAATTTTCCTGGTGTACTTCTCTTGATTTCCATCTGCTTGTCCTATTGCACTCTCTCACCGTGTGCTTCTCACCGCATCCCTCTATGATGCACTCGCTGTCATATGCTTCTCCCCATGTTGCTTTCTCACCCTTGTACTTCCCTTCCAACTCACTTCAAGTTTCTCTCTCTCTACCCATGCTCCACTTTGCTCCGTATGATCTCTTGCCCGTTGCTTTTCCACCCCGCCCTCCATGTCGCTTCCACCCTCTGCCATGCTTACCCTACAAACCCTGCGAAACAAAAGGGGATGATGGACGGAGCGTTTGAGCAAATCAAACACTCACCCCCAGTCAACTGATCAGGGTTTAATCCATCACCATTCTTTAGCTCACTCAGCCACCCCAGTTCAGACATGGCCATTTGCAAATCAGTCTGACCCTGTGCCTCATGGGAACAGTCCAGCCCGAACTGCCAAGCCATGTCTTCCCTGGACCAGAAACAAGCATCCTGGGACCGGTTTCGGATTCATAATCCTCATCAGCCAGGCTATCTTGAATCCAGTGGCAAAGTGAGCAAGTGACTCACGTCTGAGCATACCCTGCCAACTTACGGCGAACAAAGCGAAACAAAAGGGGATGATGGACAGAGTGTTTGAGCAAATCAAACACTCACCCCCAGTCAACTGATCTGGGTTTAATCCATCACCATTCTTTAGCTCACTCAGCCACCCCAGTTCAGACATGGCCATATGCAAATCAGTCTGACCCTGTGCCTCATGGGAACATCCAGCCCGAACTGCCAAGCCGTGTCTTCCCTGGACCGGAACAAGCATCCTATGACCGGTTTCGGATTCATAATCCTCATCAGCCAGGCTATCTTGAATCCAGTGGCAAAGTGAGCAAGGGACTCACGTCTGAGCATACCCTGCCAACTTACGGCGAACAAAGCGAAACAAAAGGGGATGATGGACGGAGCATTTGAGCAAATCAAACATTCACCCCCAGTCAACTGATCTGGGTTTAATCCATCACCATTCTTTAGCTCACTCAGCCACCCCAGTTCAGAAATGGCCATATGCAAATCAGTCTGACCCTGTGCCTCATGGGATCAGTCCTGCCCAAGCCATGTCAGACATGGCCATATGCAAATCATCGGCGAACAAAGCGATGTCTGAACTGGGGTGGGAAAAGGAAAGCAATTTTTTTCACATATAGGCAAATTGGGTCTAAAGAAGTAATGTTTGAGCTCCTGAGGAAGGACAGCAAGACCAAAATGCATTGCACTGCACAATCATATAATATGAATTATAAATATTGTTGATTCTGGACCAAACACAATGGGGAATAACACTAAGGGCCTCAAAACGAGTACGGCAGTCCACAGGACCCCTGTACTCATAGTGGCGGTCTGACCACCACCACGCTGGCGGTCGCCCACCGTATTATGAGTGATGTGGTCAGACCGCCACAGGACCTCTGCATCTGCTGGGATCCAGAATCCGGCGGCGGTGGTGCAGCGGTCGGTAGCACGAATATCCTGGTGGTGCTGCTGCCGCCAAGCATATTCGGAGTTGCCTGTCCACCGCCCCTTTTATGGCAGTGAGCCTGCCATGAAAAGGGTGGCACAGAGGCACCTACGGGGGCCCTAAGAGGGCCCTCTGCCACTCCTGGGCCTAGGGTGCATGCAGGGGGACAGATGTTGTGGAATTTCAAACCTGTGCCTGCACGGTGTGGCTTGCAAGACATGGTGCATGCCACATGCAGGAACATGCTGCAAGCACTATAACGACGGAAGTCTGCATGTTAGGCTCTCCTATGAGCCTAACAGACCACTGCTGTGAGACTGCCACAGCACCGCCAGCACGCACTGGATTACACTCGTAATCCAGCAGGCAGGCGCACTACGGGCTTGGCGGTGCTCCTGTCGGTGCGGCGGTGGTAGGCAGACAGGAGGACCGCCAAACTCCACCTCAGAGCGCGCAAGCACCTTTGACCCATTTTTAAGATGTCTTAGATTTAACTGGATGTCTTTAGGTTCCAGCACCTAAGACTGCTTAATAGAGATCTTGGGTGAGAGACCGCTCACTGGAGCACGGGACTTTCATTTCATTATATTGCTGGTCACTATAATGAATGTCTCGTTTTGTGTGTGTGGGTTTAAGGTCGTAGTTTGGGCCGAAGGCCTGTATCAATATATACTGCACTGAGGTCAAGGGTGTGGTGTATTCTGTCATGAGGTGATTTGATAGTTCTTGGGGAGGTTAGTGCCCCATGCTGTTTATTTTGGAGTGGTTAGTGTTCTATTCATTTGTGAAGTTGTGGGTGTTGAGTGCACAAGTGTAGTTTATTTTAGAGTGGTGAGTGCCCTGCTACTGTTAATTTGTGCCCTACTACTGTGAATTTGTGGAGTTTTTATTTTAGGGTGGTGAGTGCCCTACTACTGTGAATTTGTGGGGTGGTTAGTGCCTCATCGCAGTTTATTTTAGGGTGTCCTATTCATTTGTGAAGTTGTGGGTGTTGAGTGCACAAGTGTAGTTTATTTTAGGGTGGTGAGTGCCCCTGTGCTGTTTATTTTGGGGTAGTGGATGCCCTAATGTGGCGAGTTTGTGAGCTGGTGAGTGCCCCAGTGTGATTTATTGTAGTGTGGGGAGTGCACTATCATGTCGCCGTTAAGGGGTGGTGTGTGCCCCAGTTTGTTTCACTGCTATGTGCGTTTTGGTGTGGTGTGGGTTTTTTTCCCTAAGGGAGGGGGATGGGGTTAACCTCTACCAGTTTATTTATTTTTGTCTTTGGTCAATTCCATAATTTCATGCATATATATGGTGGCCTTCTTCCATCTTTTCTGATGTTTATAATTTTTCTGCATCATTTCTATTTTATGCATGTATATTGTCGATTGCTTCCATCTCTTCTTATGTAATGTATTTAATGATGTTTCGATTAAGGTGCATTATTTCTGCTTTTAGTTTTCCTAAGGAAGGGGGATTTGTTATAACTTACTCGTCTCTTCCCTACTGCTCAGCCAGAGTGAGTGCTGGTGTGCTTGATGATGTTGGAATGTTGGATGTGTGTGATGTCACAGGATGCTTGGGGTCTGGAGATGTGTGGAGTGGCAGTTGGTGAATGCAGGCTGAGCAGCAGGGAGGCTGCTCCTGGTGGGGCTTTTGTCATCTTTACTTATTTACTTGAAACCTAATTTGGAACTAAGCTTCCTTAAATCCAGCGTGTTATATATACCTGGCTCAAGGACTTTTTAATTACAACAAGCTCACAATATGCATTGAATACACACGTGTGTTAGCTGATCCAGTATACATGAGACTAAAAAGACAAGCTAAAAATGTTCTAGTGGCTTATTGGGCCGTGATATGACTTCAAGCAGTAGCACTGCAATCAATTCAAGTAACCAGTGCATCTATGGACAGCGTTAATCAAGTGGGCTGGTTTATGAGTTATTCCCAGTGACTAATCCATGTAGAAAAGCCTCCAAAGAGGATATTACAATGTTTTGAGAACCCTATATATGTCTTCTCGTTATACTAGTTTCTCAGGTGCACTGGGTGATCTGAGGGACAATTCATTGTGTCCGATTCCAGACTAGTAAGGAGTTGCAAAAATGTCAAAATCCTAGAAGTCTTTTTTTTTTTTATCAAACACCTATCAGGCAAAATTTAAGTTGTGCTGCTGCCCATGAAAAAATAATGGCTCAAGGCACTTGATGCCTTTGAAGATGAGCGCATTGGGAAAGCAACTCTTTTGCATCAGGTTTTTTGCACAAACCACCTGGAATCCTCATAGCCTGTGCTCTCATGCCTTGATAGTATGCATGTGATGCGGTTTTCCTCTTACCACAACTCCAGTGCTTAAGCATCCCAGCAGTGCTTAATTTTTGCTGGTGTCTGCCAGTGCCCAACACTTGCACTTGTTTATGAGACTACACCACAAGATGGCGCTCCCAGCCTATTTCTTTATTTTGTTTAGCACAGCACAAGTGTTCAGCAATTCAATGAATTCAAATTTTTTTAACACTTGCACTTCCAGATCCTCCCTACAGCTTAGGGTGGCCTGCAATAGCCCAAAATGTCACACTACCCTCAATGTGATAATGAGTAGGTAATGCTGACGATGCCATTTGGCAGCAGTGGTAGGAGCCGCAGTAGAATACTTTGGGCCCAGTGTGGTGCTGCAGCATCATGGCCCTCTTCTTCTGTGACTATGAATCAGGTAGTACAGTCTGTCTGTCTTCCACCTCCTGCACCCATAGGTGTATAGCACACTGATGGACTCCCCTGCCCAGAGGCTTCTGTTCAATTCATACTGATTTCCCTTAGTTATTCGTGCATTAGCTCAAATTATTCACAAGCCGGTTTCCCTGGCTTTCCAGTGCTGCATTAGGGCATGGAGGTTGCATGAAATGTTATAATTCCTTCACATGAAAGGGGTTGGGTGTTTGATCATTGTGTACTCTGCGGTCCAAGATGTATTCTATACATTGTTTCCATTCGGAGGCCACTTTAACATGGCCCCTTTTTGCTTCCGCTGCAGGGTAGGCATCTTCACTGTGTAATTAACGCAATATCTGAGAATCAAAATGTATCAACCGCGGCTGTTTCTGTGTCAGTGTTGCTACTCTGGATGCTGTTCATGGCTTCCGAATTTTCTGTTACTCACGTTTTAGATTCGTCTGAATACCTCAATGATCAAAATCCCAATTCAATTGGTTGTGCAGAGATTTCTTTTGGCTTCTTGTCAGTTTTGATTCTGAAGAGAAACCTGTTTCACAACACACCTCTGACTTTCTTGTGCTCCTCAATTGATAAGACTAATGGAAAGTAACAGCGCCCTGATTTTAAAGAATGCACTCTGTATCATCCTGCTCGTGATAGTTTCACTGTACAAAGAACTAATTTCCACTCATCAAAGTATAAGGTTCACTTAAAAAGACAACCAGCTATCCAGTGATCAGTGTCAGGGACAAAGGAATAGGTTCAGGGAGAGAGCAGTCCAGACTCCAGATGGCCCATACTCAACTATTCAACCAAGGGGATTTCTGGTGCTGGGTTTTGGGCAGCCACGTTACATTCTATCAGGTACAAAAGGACCCTTAATTCATGAGAGCTGGTCATGGTTGGAACCTGTGGGTAATAGAGACACCCACATTAACCTGGGCCCCCACCACTGGCGTAACTTGAGGGGGTCCCACTGCAAAATACATGTAGGGCCCCTCCCTACCCCGGCCCACCGCCTGCCACTTTGGTCCCTTGGAGCTTGCACCCCACACAGCACAGGGGCTGAGGGGCTAATGGTATGCCACTGCCCCCCACTGGAAACACTATCTCCTACTAACAGCTGCTAAATTGATATTTGAGATAAGACTAAAGTCAAAGATTTGAAATTAAAGATCTCTAGAACATAGGGGTAGACAGATGGTTCAAATGTTTCCGGTAAGACAGCGTTCAGCAATTCATCAGTACATGAGCATATGGTCAAGGCTGAAAGCAACCATGCTCCCAATGTGTCTTTTTCAAGTTGGGTACGAGAACCCACAGTGCCAATGGCGGCATCGACTTAGTTAGGACAATCCAGAATCACCAAGTTTGCAGTCTGGAAATGTTTTCTGCAGGTCATTAGCCCTCTTCAAACCAATGTGATGTCCTCCATTAAGCCTTTTCTACAGTTCCTGGGGCTGTCATTGGCTACTACCTGATAACCGTGGACGGTACTGTTCTTCGTTCGAAATAAAAATTGGATTTAAAACATCATATTAATAAGTGTCACATGAACAAATAGAAGAGAAAGAAGAACAAAAAGGGCAGAATGGCAGACCCGAAACCAAGCGCACAATACAGAAGACCGCTTCCATTTAGTTTGTCAGAGCCACAAACAGGAATTAGATGGGAAAAATGGGTCAGACGCTTCTTCGAAAGATACGTCGAAGCGACCGATGTGACAGAGGCCAAGCAGCTAGGTCTATTTCTGAATTTAGTAGGGGACGAAGTTGAAGATTTACTGGTGACACTGCCAAAAGAGGAGACTACCACTTATGACAAACTTAAAAAGTGCCTTACAAACAAATTTGATCCGCAAAGGAATGTGGATTTTGAGCGATACAGCTTCATGATTGCATTTCAACAACTGGATGAATCATTAGATAATTTTGCAACAAGACTGAGGAAACTCGTAACACACTGTGAATTTGACAAATTCGATAATGAACAGGCGATACGGCTACGCATCATTGAAGGTTGCCGTGACATAGAGTTCCGTGCAAGGGTTCTAAAAGAACCAACATCCCTAGAAAACATCCTATCAATGGCAAGAGCTGAGGCCAGAGCGACAGCACATGCAAAAGAAATGGAGCGAGGAAAGACACGAAATGTGGAACAAGTTCAACGCATAACGAATAACAACCGCTCAGGTGGTTGGAAAAAAGACAGAACCGAACAAACGGTGAAGAAGCAACCGGAAGGAACATGCTACAGATGCGGACTTGATTTTCCGCATAGAGGCCCATGCCTGGCATTTGGCCAGACATGCCGGAAGTGCAACGGAAGAAATCATTATGCCAGCGTGTGCCAAGGGATGAATTTCAGAAATGACCGAGGAAGATCAGGAAAACCACGTATGACAACAAATAGACACGTCAGACACGTTGAGACAGGACAAAGTAGCTCCTCCATAGAGTCAGGTGAAGAGGAGGAAGAAGAAAAGACAGAACGCCTGTACCTCATGTCGGGCGTCACCACTGAACCAGCCGATGAAAGTGAAAACAGAGAAAGAATATGCCTTGTGGACAAAAATAAGATAAAAAAAGACAGTCTGTAACGATAGGTGTGGGACCACACCAAGCAAAGTTTGTTCTGGACAGTGGCGCAACATGTAATATCATGTGCGTCTCTGAATATGAAAAAATGAAAATAAAGTCAACACTGAGGCCATCGCGAGTGGAAGTAGGGGGTCCAAGACACCGGTAACGAACCTGGGAAAATTTATGGAAGAACTGACATATAAGGACCAAAAGACAAAGGAAGAAATACACGTGCTAAAAGGTGACATCCCAGCACCATGCCTATTGAGCAACATCACGGCTCAGATGATGGGTCTCCTAGAAATGACCTACAGTATGTCCGAAAAAAAAGCATCCTGAAAGAATACCCCAAGCTGCTGCAAGGGCTAGGAAAACTGAAGGGGCGGCAAATAACGTTGCATATTGACGAGACGGTAAGGCCAATAGCGCAACATCATAGAAGAGTACCAATACACCTGCAGCCACAGGTAGAAGAGGAGCTGGAAGCACTACTGAAGCAGGACATAATAGAACCAGCAGAAGGACCAACACCATGGGTGTTACCCATTGTGGCCGTCCCAAAGAAAGACACGTCAAAAATAAGAATATGTGTTGACATGAGGATGCCGAATAAAGTCATCGAACGTGAGAGGCATCCCGAACCACACATCGATGACATGATTAGCTGTCTTACAGGCACAAGGCGTTTTTCCAAATTAGATTTGTATAAGGGATACCACCAACTAGAACTAAATCCTCAATCTCGCTATATCACAACGTTCTCCACCCACCTAGGTCTCTTCAGATTTGGAGTTTTGGAATCTCATCAGCCGCGGAAATATTCCAAGAAACAATACGGCAAATAATAAGGCCAGTAAAAAACAGTCTAAATTATAGGGATGACATTCTAGTGTTTTGAAAATCAGATGAGGAACACGACAAAGCTCTGAGGGAAGTATGCTCTCAGCTAGAGCAGGCAGGTCTGACACTGAACGAGGACAAATGTGAGCTAGAGCGTGACGAACTGGTATTCTTTGGCCACATTTTCTCCAAGAAAGGAATGCGACCAGATCGCAGCAAAGTAAAAACACTGGAAAAGGCAAAGAAACCAAAGGATGTAGCAGAAGTAAGGTTGTTTCTTGGTCTTGCCAGCTACTGCGCAAGATATATTCAAGACTTCCATTTACGATTATCACTGACCATCAAGCACTCATAACAATCTATGGCATAGAGAGGTGGGGGATCAGACTCATGGACTATAACTTTAAAATAATCCACAAGCCAGGAAAGGAGCACAATCCAGCTGACTATGTATCAAGACACCACCTGCCACAAGCATCACAAGCGACAACGATGACAGGGGAATACTTGAATTTTGCACTGAAGCTAAGCACACCGGCAACCATAACAATGGAAGAACTGGAACAAGAAACAAAGCAAGACCCCACCATGCAGGCAACAATGGAAATAACGAAACAACAAAGATGGAGACACATAAACAGCAACAGCAGCGTGGAAAAAGGGGTAGAAAGAGAAGAATTGCTGGCATTCAAAAAGATAAGTGAGGAGCTATCTGAAAGTGGCAATGGGATAATGATGAGAGGCACCCGAATAGTAATGCCCCAGACGCTGAGAAAAAGGACAGTAGAACTCGCACATGAGTCGCATCGCGGAATTGTAGCAAGAAAAAAAATGCTGAGAGAAAAGGTATGGTTTCCAGGACTAGATAACATGGTTGAAGAAGTTGTGATGCACTGTCACATCTGTCAAATAACAGGGCCCTCATCAAAGCCGGAACCACTGCAAATGTCCCAACTCCCAAAGGCGGTGTGGACGGAGCTGGCGGCCGATTTCCTTGGCCCTCTGGAAACAGGAAACTACCAGCTGGTGATAATCGACGAGTTCTCCAAATTCTCCATAGTGAGAGCAGTGGCGTCAACATCGGCAAACGCAACATTGCCCATCCTAGATGACATATTTGCAGCATGGGGCTCGCCACAGACATTGAAAACAGACAATGGCCCGCCATTCTCGGGTGAGGAATTCAAAAGATTTATGGCATATCTCGGGATTCACCATAGAAGAATAACACCCCTGTGGCCACAAGCCAACGAATGGCAGAACGGTTCATGGGAACCATCAAGAAGGCGATACAGAGATCGAAACTGACCCAGATCTCAACTGGACAAGCACTATGTCAGGTGCTGAGGGATTATCGGAACACCGCTCACAGTTCCACTGGAAAATGTCCTGCTGAGCTGGTGTTAGGGCGCTCAAGCAGAACAAGACTGCCACAATTGAAAGAGGTGGAGCGAGCGGAACAAAAGGACATCGCGGCAAGAGACCAAGCAGAGAAAGCGAAAATGAAGGCCTAAGCTGACCAGGGAAGACACGCAACTAGCACAAAATTAAAAGAAGGAGACACTGTGTTGGTAAAACAAAGGCAAGTGAAGAAATCTGACAGCGCATTCTCAAGAGAACCACTGACGGTGACGGAAGTCAAGGGACCAATGATAACGGCGTCAGCTGGTCAGTACCACATCATTAGAAACAGCTCGCATTTTAGAGAACTAAAAAACAAAAGAAGAGGAAGTACCAAAGAAAGCTGAAAGAAGACACCCAAAGAGAAGAAGTCCGAGATAACATCAGAGAACAGCGACCAAGACGAGAATGCAAGAAGACAAAAAGACTAATTGAGGAGATGTAAAGAGATGGAGGCTGTGGACATTTTCTATCAGAGATACATATATATATATATATCTAACCCTTTTCTTTCTTTCTCTCTCTCTCTCTCTCTCTCTCTCCCTCTCTCTCTCTCTCTCTCTCCCTCTCTCTCTCTCTCTCTCTCCCTCTCTCTCCCTCTCCCTCTCCCTCCCTCTCCCTCCCTCTCTCTCCCTCTCCCTCTCCCTCCCTCTCTCTCCCTCTCTCTCCCTCTCTCTCCCTCTCTCTCCGTCTCCCTCTCTCTCCCTCTCTCTCCCTCTCTCTCCCTCTCCCTCTCTCTCCCTCTCCCTCTCTCTCCCTCTCTCTCCCTCTCCCTCTCTCTCCCTCTCTCTCCCTCTCTCTCCCTCCCTCTCCCTCTCTCTCCCTCCCTCTCCCTCTCTCTCCCTCTCTCTCCCTCCCTCTCCCTCCCTCTCCCTCCCTCTCCCTCTCCCTCTCCCTCCCTCTCCCTCCCTCTCCCTCCCTCTCCCTCCCTCTCCCTCCCTCTCCCTCTCCCTCTCCCTCCCTCTCCCTCCCTCTCCCTCCCTCTCCCTCCCTCTCCCTCCCTCTCCCTCCCTCTCCCTCCCTCTCCCTCCCTCTCCCTCTCTCACTACAGGCCAAATCAGAAATGTTTGTTTTGCAACAAGGGGGGAGATGTGCCCAGAGATAAGGGCACTAGGACCCTGGGACAAGGGGCAGGGGACACCGGACACCACATCCGGTCAGGGGAGGGGACAAGAGGACAAGAGGACATTCTGCTGCTGGGTCTGGGGCAAGAGGTCATGATCCATGCACGCAGTAACTATAGAAATAAATGCATACCTGCTGATTATCATCGTGTCCTGTGTGGTTTCCTGGGTCGTACGACACAACACAGTATAAAAGTGGTTTGAAAAAAATTAGCTGCAAAATAAAACAACATGGTAAAGATGGACACTTCATTCATCGTAGGTAATGTGGGCATGCAGATGAGAAATGGAAGGGGTCAGTTATGCTATGACCAGGAGCACAAACGTTATGCTGGGCAGGGGGAGCAGAAGAGTAACATCCAGGAACTCCTCGCCCTGTGAAGAAAAAACACAACCACAGTAGGAAGTTGCCAGCGGTAGGACGTTAGAAGTGGAGGAAGTAGATGGGGTGGAGGCGCCAGGCGACCATGTGTGCTGACAACATACAAATTCACTATCTGTTGTATAGTAGGCATGAATATCTAAGCAAGGCCAGATAATCAAAACAGGACCAGTCTGTGATGTGTGTACCAGGTGTTCCACTGCATGAAGGTGAGCACCTTGAGCATGAATGGCACTAGGGTTGGGCATAACTCATGTAATTTAGTATAGATTGATCACATAGAATTACCTAACAAATCCACAAGATTACACATAATTACGCAAGAAGAGTAATTCTGCGTTTAGAGCTATTTCTTAACAAAAAAATACCCCCTCGTATCCAGAATGTTCACGAGAATGCCTTTTGTTCAAATAAATAGAGCTAAATGCAGAAGAACACAAATAGTGAGCGGCCACTCGCTGTCATTAAATTTGTTCTTGCAGTAGGAATGTTTCTACCAAATTACTCTTACTTGCACAAGCAGGAGTAATACCGTTATTATCAGTAATTCTGCATCAAAGAGTAAAACGGAATTACTGAAATTACTCGGAATACTCAAGGTAATTATCATTACGCCAGAACCTAAATGGTACCAGGGCCAATATCCTAGCAAACCAGGCTTCACTTTCATTGCGTTCCTCCTTTCTGTCCCTAGGTCAACCCTGTGATACAGAATGTAAACAAGCACCTCTCTCTTCTTTGCAAAATCCTCCAGTTTGTCTGCACCTAGCATGTCTTAATTACTATAGCATCATTCACACCAGCTTCCTAAAAAAGCTAACTGCCATGCTCCCAAGACTTCAGTAGCATACAGCCTACCTTTGCCTTAATTGCCATAAGTGTATCTACATCAAACCAGCCATTAAAGCACCCCATTGGCTCCCTATCACTGCCAATATCAAATGTAAGTCTTTTGCATTGTCCATAAAACAAACCATGGCAAAGGCCCAACATTCGACGAACAGATGATGGACGGAATGAAGAGCAAATCAAATATTCACCCCAATCAATAGATCTGGGTTAAATCCATTGTTCTTTTGCTCACCATGCGACCCCAGTTTAGACCCAGCCATATGCAAATCAGTCTTGACCCTGTGCCTCATAGAAACAGTCCAGCCCAAACTGCCAAGCCAAGTCCGCCCTGGACCAGAAACAAGCATCCTGAGACCGGTTTCAGGGCATCATCCCACATCAGCCAGGCTAGCTTGAATCCAGTGGTGCAGTGAGCTCGGGACCCGCGTCTGGGCATACCCAGCGCACTTAGGGCGACAAAGCAAATGACACACAGATGATGGGCGGAATGCAGAGCAAATCAAACATTCACCCCCAAGTCAATAGATCTGGGTTAAATCATCGCTCTTTTGCTTACCATGCTACCCCAGTTTAGACCCAGCCATAAGCAAATCAGTCTTGACCCTGTGCCTCATGGGAACAGTTGTCATAACACACCGGAGGCGTACACTGACAGGCTCCATTTGAAGGAGCCGACACGGACAAAACAGGAACTACAATTCCCAGCAGTGCTTGGGCTTGTGACGTCAGATGCACTGCAGTGCACGACGTCAGGAAACCTAGACATAGCCAGGAAAATGGCAGACAGAGTTGCCAATTATTCGTATCTCTGGCGTGTGGAGGCCTGTTCCTTGTCCGGTAAGGGTGCTCGAAGCACCATATCATTTATTCTTAAAGTTCTTTACTACAGAGGATTTACGCTGCAAATTGGTTTATCTACCCTGTTTGATACTTATATCTCCCTTCGTTGGCGAGTACGACTACTGAAGGGACTCATGTGAGGGAGTAAGAGTTTGTGCATGACAATGCAGTAAAGCGTGTTTTTGCTTCACATGTTATTAAGTTTTTTTTTTGGGCAAACTTAACCTTTCCTGGTCTTCCCTGTTGTAGAGTCTGATCTGAGGCTCATGCAGGGAAGAGAATTAAAAGGCATAATTTAACAATTAAATCTGGAGGGGCACGGACAGTGATGGCAACTCTCTAAGTCGGCTACGAACACTCCTCTGGGGCCCGGCACAGGAAAAGAGAAATTGCCTGGTGGCTCTGAGGCCTAAATAGGCCATTGGCTCCACCCCTCTCCCTGCGCCAGTCCCCGCTGGAAGTACGTCATAGGGTGACCCGGAAGTACTCCCCTAAGGCTGGTCGCCAATCGGGCTACCCGGCAAGGCTATGGGGGGCATGGCGTGGATCTAGGAGGTCGGGTCCTAATGGCACACTCCCTAAAGCTTGCACTTTCCATAGTGATGGAAACTCTAAGTACTTTGCATCGACTACTTGCTTGATAATCCAACTATATTATTCTGGAGCAGTTCCGGTTGGAAGTGGGGCTGCTCCAGCATTGGCTCATATAGTTTGCATATTGAAAGACAATCAAAAGAGCATATTCTGTGCATTTACTTTGATGAAACCTGGATGTTTGCTCAAATTTTAAGACTCTCTCAAAACATTGATAATCAGCATTTGGCGAATCTTTGTGTTTCACAAAACAGGGGTTGTCAGGAGTAGGTGAATGATTCCCAGAGGCTCCTACTCTTTGGGTCATCTCAACCTGACACAGAGGGTATGTGTGATAGGTACTGTTATCTCTGGGGGTGTTGAGCTTGCACAGCGAAGTTATTTACATTCTTCCCTGTTCCCTTCTTTACAGTATTGGTGTTGAGTATTCAAGATCACCTGTTCACCTTCCCTGTTAGGTGGTTAAATCGTTTTTCTTTTATAGGTAGTTAAATGAGAGTTTATCACTTCTATTGCTATTTAGTATAGCTATCTCGTTATTAGAGGAGTGTATTACAAATATTCTCTTTCTATTTTCACAGGTCTACCGCCCTGCAGTCCCCATCCTTTCCTTCCCCAGCTTGACCAACCTAAAGTCTGAGCATAGATATATATATTTCAAGACTTGGGGCTGTCGAGAGCTGGACCCCTCTGAGCATCGGTATGAGCCTGAGGATACACTTGATCTTGAACAACAGTCCAGCCCGATCTGACAAGCCAGGTCCTCCCTGGACCGGAAACAAGCATCCTGGGACCGGTTTCAGGGCATCACCCCTCCACAGCCAGGCTAGCTTGAATGCAGAGGCACAGCGAGTCTGGGACCCATGTTTGGGCATGCCCGGCGCACTTAGGAGGAGAAAGCAACACAAAAACACAAATGATGGACGGAATGCAGAGCAAATCAAACATTCACTCCCAGTCAATAGATCTGGGTTAAATCCATTGCTTTTGCTCACCATGCCACCCCAATTTAGACCCAGCATTGTGAAGATCAGTCTTGACCCTGGTCCCCATGGGAACAGACCTGCCTGAACTGCCAGGCCAGCCACTCCCTGGACTGGAAAGAAGAATCCTTGGACCGATTTCCTGCACTGTGCCCCGTGGCTGTTTAGGACCTACGTTAGGGGTGAATTAAATGCATTAAAAAGGAAGGTTTAGGCCTGGCAAAGGGTTTATTTTGCCAGATCGATATGGCAGTTTAAAACTGAACACACAGGCTACAATGGGAGGCCTGACAAATGTTTAAAAGGCTTCTTAAGTCTGGTGGCACAAGTAGAGCTGTGGGTCCACTAGTACCATTTAATTTACAGGCCCTGGGTACATATAGTGCCACTTTACTAGGGGCTTAAAAGTAAATTAAATGTGATATTTGGGTGTAAACCAATTTTATCGTGTTTAAAGGAGAGACACAAGCACTTTAGCGCTGGATACCGCTGTAAAGTGCGCAGAGTCCTAAAGCCAGCACAAAAAGGCGGTTGGAAGACAAAAAGTTTGGGAAAACCATGCCAATGATGCCAGGTACAACAGCTAGTTTCAATGTGTAGGCTGTGAACACATTTCCACAAATGGGCCCATAAATGACAAACACATTTAAATTCTACATTTCCACTTGAGAAAATGCTAAAGAAATAATTCAAAGATATTTTCTACTTAATTTTTTTTAATCCAAGTTAATGATGAAAAAGGATTTTGACAACTTTAATCAGAGAGGAGCCAGGAAATTAAAGTATCCCCACTTCAACCATACCTCGAATCACACTGACCATACAAAGTAGCAACGTTCCCTTCACCCTTTCATCATCCTTCCATTCATCCATCCTTTCACTCTTCCATATATTCATCTATCCATTTCCATCCTTTCACTAATCTACCCATCAATATATCAATGTATCAATCCACTCATCCTTTCACCTTTCCATCTGTCTGTCGTTTCATATTTTCATCCATTTTACATTCCCAGCAGTGTTCTTTTTGAACAGTTTGTCTGCAGATCTGCAGGCGGAAGAGGCTTATATACTACCAATTTAAGTTTTAGTGGGGCTCAGTGGCAGCCCCAGTTAAACTGCTTAAGAGGGGAGTTCCCTATGCCACCGACTTTAATGGAAAATACACTTTAGAAAATGGTCTTTGGGTTGCCTTGGCAAAAACTTCCTTTAAAAAGTTCAACCCCTATTCTAGAGTAGGAATAAACATCCTGGCTATGAGAGTTAATGTGTCTGGATAAAAGACAATAGCCTACCTCTGTGCCCAGGAAGAACACAGTAGCATTACGTAATGGCCATCAAGCAGAGAGAGAGAGGAGAAGAACAGCTGAAAGAACAAAGGGCAGCCCTAACATGTTACCTTTTTCTTGCTGATGCCGAATTGGGCTGAAGGAATCTGCTCCCACTCATTACCCAGGCTCTCCTAGATCCTTTGGCTTCAACCCTAGCAGGAGGAAGAACCAGTTGTGACCATGACCAAGGGGAGCGGATGTAATTTAAACAGGCAAGTGGCAAGAGAGTGTGAGAATACTTGCCTGGTGGCAAAAAGGTTCTGCCATCTTTAAACAGGGGGTCCGGGGTAATTGTACAGTAAGGCAAAGAGGAAATAATGCAACAAGAATGGGAATGGAGTGATAAAGTAGCCAGTGAAAATTCTCAAATTATTAGGTAGTGCTCATAATAAATTTGGACTTCACCACCACCCCAGAACACCCCTGGACCAGGGAAAATTACACTTGAAGAGGAAGCCCCCTGTTAGAAAGGGCCTTTTTTATCACGTCACCCCCCCCCCACACACACACACACACACTTTTTTGCTCTAGATGCTGTCTTTATAGATCAGGGTATTGGAGTGCTTTACAACATACGTGTCGAGGAAATCACATTGTAACGCAATAGTCTTGAGGAAATCACATAGTAGCGTGGTAGTATACATAATGGTATAATTGTTCATGGCGCTTCGTAGGTATGGGTGTGCTGTACCGCATTAAGGCAAGGAAGTTTGATGGACTCATAGCTGTGTGCACGTTGGCTCACGCCATCCCTCTTTGGGGGTGTGGGGTTGAGGTAGGTATCTGGTGGCTTGGCGGAGGTAGATGTCTTGATAGCAGAGAATCTGGCATCTGCCCGGTTCCGGCTAGTGTGCTCCGTCAGTAGCTATCGATACAGGGGCGGACGATTGAGAAAGAGGTCTTTGAGCCTCATTTTAAATTTTGGAAAGGATGGGGCAGTTCTGATGTGGACTGGGATGAAATTCCAGATTTTGGGCGCACTTCCAGAAAAGGAGCCGGCTGCGTTTTTTTGTTTACGGGTTTTCGGCAGGATGAGAAGTGTAATGAATCTCCTGAGGGTCCTTGTCTGGCGTCCTTCTTAAGTTTGGAGGCCAGGTAGGCGGGTTTCCCGGTGAGCAGGGCTTCGTGCGTGAGGCAGGCAGTTCTGAAGTTGGCACGCATTTCGACTGGGAGCCATTTTAGCTCTTTGAGTGCGGGTGAAAGGTGATCGTATTTCTTTGCTCCTGTGATCATTCTGGCTGCTGCATTGAGTGTTGTTCTGAGGGGAGCTAAGTGGCATTTAGCTGTACCTGTGAGGGCTGCATTACCGTAGTGTAGTCTGGACAGCACTAGTGCTTGAGTAGCTTGCTTTAGATCTTTGGGCAGGATGTAGGGTTTTATTTTGTTGAGTAATTTCAGGTTGAGGAACACGCTTTTTGCAGAGATTTTGATGTGCTTGGCCATGTCTAGTTTTGGATCGAGGGTGATTCCCAGCGATTTTACAGAGTCAGCCAGGGTGATATTGCTGTTGAGGGCGTCAATGGCTTTCAGCCATTCTGTGATTTGGGGGTTCTTTTTTTGTAAGAGATAAGGAGGAATTCCGTCTTGTCTTGGTTAAGTTTCAGGTGATTAAGGGATAGCCAATGTTGGACTTCTCTAAGAGTGTCGTTAAGTCTTTGGATATCGACGGAGGAGGTTTTGAGATAGATCTGGGTGTCGTCTGCATATAGGTGGAAGGGGATTTTTTTTGTATGGTGGTGAGGGGGTTCCATGTAGATGTTCGAAAGTTCAGGGGAAAGAACTGATCCTTGTGGGACACCTCTGCTGAAGGGGTGTATGTCCGACAAAAGTTTTTGATTTTTATTTGTTGTGTGCGGTTCTGGAGATAGGAGAACCACTGTAGGACCGCCTCTTCTGCACCTAGCCTATTTTGAAGTACTTTGATGAGTAGCTTGTGGTCAACCGTGTGAAAGGCTGCCGATAGGTCTAGGTGTACGAGTAGACAGGATTGGCCCGTGTCTAGTGACTTGTGGATGTCATCTATGATGTTAATGATTGCTGTCTCTGTACTGCAGCCTTGTCAGAAGCCCGATTGGTGGGGGTCCAGGAGGTTGAGGTTGTCCATGTGTTGGGTCAATTGTAAGAGAACACACTTTTCCAGGATTTTGGAAAGGAGAGGAAGATTGGAAACGGGTCTGAAGTTATTCTAGTCTTTAGTGTCTAAGCCTTGGCCGACTTTGAGGCAGTTTATGATTTTGCTCCAGAGCAGCGCTAAGGAGAGTTTAAGTTTTTTTGCCAGTTGAGTGGGTATAGGATTGAGGGTGTGGGAAGAGGGTTTGGAGGTGGAGATTAGTTTGACTACGATTGATTCAGAGATGGGGTTGAAGGTTTTCCAGAGTATTGGTGGGTGATTGGGTACAATATTATCTTTCCTTAGGAACAGGCTCCTGTGAGTGGTACTGCGGTTGACATCCAAGGAGAGTTAGATCTTGGTGATTTTGTCGCTGAAGAAGTTGGCGAAGTTATCGCACCGTTCTTTGGAGGCCACCATCGAGGGATGGGGGCTTGGAAGTCTGTTGCCTGATAAGGTTGAAGAGTTCCTTGGGTCTTTTTTTTTTGCTTCGTTGTCGAGAGCAGGGGAGAAGAAGGAGGTTTTTTAGTTAATTATGTGTTTTTTGTACTTCCTGCGAGTTGATTTGAGTTGCTCGTTATTCCACCATTGTCTTTCTGTGGCCCTGAAGTGTCTCCTTTCGGAGTTTATGTCCGTGTTGAACCAGGATCTGGATGGAATGTTTCTGGCTCTTTTTAGTTTCAGGGGGGTTAGTTGGTCCAGAAAGTCACAGTTGCGTTATAGTGAGAGATGAGTTCTGGTGTGGAGAGCTCATCCGTGGAACTTGGAAGGGTAGCCAGGGGGATCCGAGTTAGGTTTCTTGCCCATTTGGGGGGGTCCAGCGTAGGGGATTGGCATAGGATTGGTTGGCTGATGCGGAATAAGATGAGTTGGTGATCCGACCAGTCAAAGGGCAGGATGCGGTCGATACGGATTGTGTCGCGTTGAGCAATAATGGCATCCAGGATAGATCCTTTGTCGTGTGTTTCTTCAGAGCAGTGTCGGATACGATTGTTGTTGATTAGGATATCGTTCAGGGATTGGATTAGCGGGTTGTTTTCCTCATTCCAGTGTAGGTTGAGATCACCTAGGATTAAATAGTTCATGTCTCGGAGTGAGCGTTAGGTAATCAGATATGACAGGTGTTCCCCGAATACTGTGGGGTTGCCAGGCGGTTGGTTGAGAAGGTGTTGAGTAGAGATTTGTTGTCTTTTGTCTTAATGTTGGTGGTTAGGCATTCAAATGTGTTGTATTTGAAGGTGTATGTTTCTGTCACAAAGATGTTGGCCTTGTGCAGGATTGCCATGGCCCCTCCTCGTTGATTCCTTCTGTCTTTGGTGATCACGGTTCGATCCCCGGCAGCAGATTAGCCCAGCACCATGTCACTCTGGGCAAAAGCTTGCTTAATCTTCCCGACGGCCCCCAGCGAATAGAGACCCTTACGGGTGATTGTTCGCGCTTTACAAATGTGGATTACTATTATTATATTATAAGTGCATA
The DNA here is from genome assembly GCF_964263255.1 of Lissotriton vulgaris. Lineage (NCBI taxonomy): Eukaryota > Metazoa > Chordata > Amphibia > Caudata > Salamandridae > Lissotriton > Lissotriton vulgaris. Next base: position 910,067,235 of record NC_141697.1, read on the forward strand.
GCCCGGGGGCACAAGCATGTCCAGGCTTGTGGACAAGAATTAGTTTAGCCAGGTTTCAGTGATGAAGGTGATGTCTATGTCATGGGAGAGTATTGTTTCCGCCAGCTCACTTGCATGTTTGGTGGCTGATCTGCAGTTAATGAGCATACATTTGGTGGAGGTCTCCTCATTTTTGTGTTTCTTGATTAGTACATCCCGAGAATATTGGTGTCTTGGCGGAGGGCGGTCTCTTCTGAATCCCATGATAACCTCGATCTTGGATTCTGGGGTGACCGAGGTATGAGTGTCATAGGAGACAGCGAGCTCTATCACTTCACCTGGTGACATATCCGCAGTTGTTCTTTTGGGTCTCTGTGATTTGTTTGAGAGCAGGGTTGAGATCCAGCAGGGATATAAAGCCTTGGGCGGCTGTTGCTCTCTGGTGAAAGGACAAGCGGGAGTTGAGAGGGGGAGTTAGCTAGGTTCTCTGAGTGTGGAGAGGCTTAGTAAGATTGCGTTAAGACCTAGTATTACAGTTTCTAGCTGGCTTTCCAGCAAAGCGAGATGTTGCGTTGTTTCCTCGAATGGGGGTGAGGGAGGTTAGTGCAGGGTCATCCAGTGGGGAAGAGAGCATGTCGTTGATATGTTTGCTTTTGGCGTTCCTGATGTCGGTGTTGACTTTGTGAGAGGCAGTGGGTAAGGGGCGTTGGGGAACGCGTGGTAAATCCCTTGTCCTCTTGTGCGTGGGGAGAGGTGTGCGATTAGGTATCACAGATAGCGGGTTGGGGCATTAGTTGTTGGTTGGGTGCGGTGCAATGGGGAGGGAGGGGGTAGGTGGCGATTGAGCGGGGAATGCGGGGCATCCTTGGCATTGTACCTCCTGCGTGTGTTGGAGAGGAAGAGTGTATTGGGCGTGTTTTGTGTGAGGTGGGCGGAGGGGAGGTGGTTGTTCAGAGGGGGAGAGGATGACTGAGTTGGCAGAGGGAGTGGGATTAGTTTGGGGGTCTCTTCATGAGTTAGTCTGTCCAGGGATGGGGAGTAGGTTGGCTGTGTGTGGTGTGGGTGCAAGGGGGCGTTATGTAATGCAGGGCTAGAGGGTGTTGAATGTTTCTAGGTTGTCATTGTTGGCTTGAACCAAAACTGTGCTGTTGTGGTAGATGTTGCCCTTACGCCTAGTGTGGTTGGGGATAGAAAACTTTAGCTTGCAGCTGTATGGAGTGTTGGTTGATTTGGTTATGTGGAGCTGTGTTCTGAGAATGGAATTCCAGTTTTCTGGTCTTACGATATGAAAAATGAGATCCATTTTCAGTTGACCCTTGGAAGTGCAGTGGTAGATGTTCGCAACTAGTGTTTCTGGGAGCGGACTAATCAGTATGTGTTTCAGGTTTCTTTTCGCTTTTGTAGAGAGGTTGTGGGGGAAGGTGATGTAGAAGGAGTTTGGTTTTAGGTGTGTTGGTGAGGAGGGGCTGGGGGGATTGTGGTGGTGGATGTATTATGTGTTAGTTGGGCGGGTTGTGTCAGAGTGGGTAGCCCTCAGATGCAACCCCAAACTGGGGTATATGAGGTGTAGTGGTGCTAGAGTCTGGGAAATGGACTGGGACCTGCCAACCGGGCCCCAGTGCCAGTGCTTTTTCCCTTAAACTCTCTGTTGAATTGGTACACCCAATTGGCAAGCACCTATCACGCATTATAAGTCCCTAGTACATGGAACCAGGGGTAAACAGAGTAAGGGTGATAAGAGGGATTTCCAGAGCTGAAGCTCTTACTGCGCCACCCTGGGTGATCAAAATAAAAGTATGTCTGCAAGCCTGCAATCACAGCCTTACATGAGCAGCCGGTCTGCTCGAGAGTGACTCTGCAGACACCACTTGTTGCAGAGCCACACCACTGCTTTAACCCCTTCACTGCGGGGGATATTCCCCCGCTGTGCTGCGGGGGAGGGGGCGCGCACAGCGCTCCCATGCTCATGACAAGCTGAGCTCGTCATGAGCTACGGCGCTCCTGTGCTCATGACGAGCTCAGCTCGTCACAGGTGCATTGGCTCCCGTGGAACGCTCAGCATAGCAGGGGAATTCTCCCCGCACCTGAGCGTTCCACGGGCCATGACGAGCTGAGCTTGTCATGAGCACCGGAGCGCCGTGGCTCATGACGAGCTTAGCTCGTCATGAGCACCGAAAAGGTTAATATAAGTAAGTCACTCTTGAGGATGCCCTCCTAAGCCCAGGAGGTAGTGTGTGTTATATTATAGATATGGATATATATGTTCATATGTATATATCACTACAGTAACCCTGCAAAGCAAGGTTTTACTGTAAGTGATCGGAGGTCCATAGAGTAACATGGGATGTGTTAGACCTGGCATTATTGGCGTGAGTCTCCCTTCCATTTTTGACGGATTGCCTCCTCTGTTTTGATATGTTTTTGCTGGATTTCTGCTTTGGGCACTGTGCCACTGCTAATCAGTGCCACAGTGCAAGTGCTCCCTGGAACTGGCCCTTTTTGCAGGGTTATCCCCAAACCTTTTGCTTCTTCCTCCCTTCTTTTTCCTGACCTGTGGCTGTTGGCAATAGGACTCTGAGCACTTTACCACTGGTGACCAGTACTAAAGTGCATATGCTCCCTGTGTAAATTGTTATTGTGATCAGATATCTATGATTGGCATAGTTGTATCACCAAGAAGTCCCTAGTAAAGTGCACTGGGTGTGCCAGGGCTGGTGATGACAAATGCTACCCACATGAGTACGCCTAAAACGGTGTCTCAGGCCTGCCACCGTAGTGCCTGTGTGCAGTCTGTGAACTGCCATGTCCTCCTGGTCAGTGACCCCATTGACCATGCCTACCCCTTCCCTTTCTGTGCACATTGGTCACCCCTATGGAAGGCCCAAGGTATCCCCCTTGGGCAGGGCGCAGTGTATATGAAAGGTAGAGCATGTACTTGTGCAGGTGACATGCTCTGGTAGTGAATTACAGCCATTTTCGTTTTTCACTGCTGCAAGGCTATCTTGCTCCATAGGCTATTATGGGGGTTGCTGGCTACAGTGGCTACCAGCATATCTTCCCATAGGAACAAGATAGGACATAAAAGTCTGGTATCCCTGTACTCAGAATTTAATAACACATCTTCAGGAAAGGTTGTTTTTAAATCCTGTGTTTGAGAACAGCACTTTTAGAAAGTAGCTGTTCTCTTGTCTGGCCCTTCTGTGTGCCTTGGCCTGTTTGTGAATGGACTGCCTGGTTTGAGAGTGACAGGGGCTGGGGAGCCCCCAGGAGGCTGGCTGGGTCAGCCCTAGGCTGAATGACTGCATTTGCAACTTGAGTGGTGGGAGGAGATAGCACCTGGGCCTGAATAGGGCTGTGCCTGCCTTCCACAATGCTGGCTCCACCTTCTGCTGGGCGGCTGACGACCCTGCCCCTCACTCTGAAAGGAAAGGAGAAGCCATAAAAACAAAGTGCTCAAGGAACACCCAGAACTGGTTCAGACCGGGCTCAGGGCCCAATTGCACAAAGGCTTTTAGGGGTATAAGTACAGGACCCCTGACAACACAAAATTAGATCCTGGAATCAAGAAGGAACCTCTGCCAAGGAGAAAGCTGAAACTGAAGAAGGAAGACTGTCCTGCTGTGGCTCTGCTGGACTGACCTGCTGTTGCTTTGCTGCCAAGGAGAGGGGAAGGACTTTGCTTTGTGCTGTGACCCCTTGCTTGAAGGAACCTCCAAGGGCCTGAGAGAGAGCTGGCTCCCTGTTATGAAGTCCCAGGAACAAAAGGACTTCACCCCCAGCTTCCCTGAACTCTGCTGAGAGAGTTCTGTCCTTCCTAGAGTGTGTGGCCCATTTGTGGTGCCTCTGGAAGTTGTACCTGTGTTGGGAAGCTGGAAACCAAGCTTTTAAAGACTTTCTGCAAGTTATGTCACATTGCTCGCTTGCGGAGCTCATCTCCGACAGTGCGAGGAAATCCCGCCGCTACGAAGGTTGAGATTGTCGCAGCACCTGTTGCCGCTGCCAGAGCCGTTGCATCCTTTGTTTGCAGGACGCACCCGACTGGTGCGGGAAGATTACCATCGCTGCGAGTGTCATCACAAAGCCTGTCGTCGCTGGGTGAGATTGCGCCGCCGCTTCCTTGTGGACCGCATCACGTCACTGCAAGTGTCGTAGCAGAGCCATCGCATCGAGGAGCTTTGAGAGGAAGATCACCGCTGGTCCGCGCATCGTCGCCCCGGAGATCTTTGCAACTCCAAAGATCATCGCATCGTGCCTTTGCGAGTGAAAACTTCCTACGGAACCTACGTACCGGAATCCATACAAGTCCGCCTTCCTCCCAATACAGACCAGATTCGTAGCAACATGCCCGCTGCTGCAGCGGGGTTGTCGCATCGCCTCCCCAGGGTCTCAGGAGCAGCGCATCGCTTGTTTTCCACTGCACCAGCTTCTGCTTTGGAAACTTTGTCGCATTTAAAAGTACTGTTGGCTAAACGTGATGCTATTGTGAACTTTTCACACAACTGTGGATTATTTTATCGCTAACCTTAAGAACCTGAAGAACTCTTTTGCAACCATATTCTTGAACTGTGTATGTTGGATTTTTGTTGTTTTGGTCTTGTGTAGTTTAGATGAAATACCTTTATTTTTCTGAACTGTTGTGGAGTCAGTTTGTGGTGTTTTCACTGTGTTACTGTGAGTTTTGGTACAAATACTTTACACATTGCTTTTTGATAAGCCTCGACTGCTCATGCCAAGCTACCGAGGGGGTGAGCAGGGGTTATCTCAGAGGGTTTCCTCCTTACCCTGACTAGAAGCAAGGGTCCCTATTTGGACAGTGGTACCTACCCCTGCCAACTAGAGACCCCCAGTTCTAACATTGTTGGTCAGCGGTGGGATTTGAACTTGTATTTGTACTAGACCCGCAGTGATTGGTGTACATCACTAGTGAGTGCAGAGCACTACGCCACAGCATACTACGGTTGAGTTTTTTATTTTTAGTTCTATTTTTGATCGTAACACTGAAAGAATCCAAGCATCAGGTCTCTGAATGGTAAACCAGCAAGTGATGTTGCAGAACTGGACTTTGATATTGAAATGTTAAGTGATTACAAAGTAGGTCAACTCAGGCAGTTCTGCAGGAGCTTTGGATGTCCCATGAAGTGCCGCTCCAAGAAGGAGGAGCTACAGGAGGCCTTAAGGGCCTGGTGGGAGATCAAAGAGGCTGGGGAGACAGATGGTGCAGAAGTGGATAAGGATCCACAAAGGGGGTATGGGGCGTGGCTTGGCCACCAACAAGAATGGATGTGTGAGCACAAAGCTCCGTGCCCACCTCCCACGTTATCCTGTGAAAACTGGCCCTGATGTCCCAAGAGGGCAGCGTTTGATCACCCCCCTCTGTGTGGGCTCTAGGGTGTGGTCCGGAGCAGTGACCGGTGGCCAGCAGCGGGGATATTGCGGACCTACGGAGGACTTGCTCTGTTGGCGCCGGCCATTTTCTGACGGCCTAGGCAACTGGGCACATCCCCGGCCTTGCGTGATCCCCGGGCCGAGTCGCGACATGGGCGGGCCGGCTCCGGTCGGCGGTGGAGCCGGAGCACCGGAGCCGACCCGGGATTTGGTCACCGGAGGGACGCTGGAGCAGCTGCTGAAATCATCAGCAGTGCCTCGTTGGAAGCCTGACCATGCTGGGGAGCAACCCCTTACCCCCACTGACGGTGCACCTGTGCTGCAAGGTAGGCCGTGCGGCCTGTGAACTCCCTGGCAACTGCGGGAACCCCAAGGGTCCGGACGACCTGCGGACCCGGGGCACACGGTGTGGGGTGACGACCGGCTGTGCTGCAAGGGGCTCCCTGGCCGCCCCGGCTGCCCTGGCTCTGGCCTCCCTGGTACATGACGAGTGACCGGATGCGGGCCCGTTCATCTAGGGGAGAGGACACAGGCCCATCTGGGGACTGTGTTTGATGCTCCCAAACCCCGTGGTGGTTGCTGGACTCGGGGGCCGGGCATAAGCGGTGGCAGGATGGGGGCCCTGAACTAGGCATCACCTACGACAAGAGCGGGCTCACGAGGGGGCAACTGAGGACATACCGCGCCGCTCGCTCCTGGGGCCGGAGCGTTTGCATCGGAACCTTGGCTTGGTACATGCAGGAGGCTGCCTGCGGTGGAGGTTGGCTGATCCATCTGGACATTCCATCTGGCCCACGGGGTGACCGAGGTGCTGGTGGGTGCAGTTTTGGGCCCATCTGTGGGTGCTCTAGCGCCCTATCGGCCAATTGTCGCAGCACTGGAGGACCGTTGGCTGTGGCTGGAGCTGTCATCTTTGTGCTCTGGGGTGCGTGTACCCGGCGCTGGCGGGAGCTCCTGGCGGACCTGAGTTGAGGGGATTCTTCGCTGCAGCTGGGTTTTTCCCACTGATTGACGACCGGCGCTATGGGGAAGTTGCGCTCGAAACCGGACCCGGCGCCTCTTGACCCTGCGGGGGACCAATCTGGGGACTGTCCGGAGACCTCGCGGCGGGGCTGCAGCAGCGCCAGTTGGATCAGATCCTGAAGGCCATAGCCGACATGAGAGGCCCTGCACCATGACATCTCTCAAGTGTCCACAGGCTTGGGGCTGTTGCGGGCCGACCATGAGAAGCTGGAGGACCGAGTCAAGCAGACCGAGCTTACGCTGGACATGCTGGGTCCGTCCCAAAAAGCGACGAATGCCGCCCTGGCGGACTTGCAGAGGAGAGTGCAGAAGCTGGAAAAGAGGGCAGAAGATGCGGAAGGTCGCACCCGGCGTAACAACATCAGAGTGGTGGGTCTGCCCGAAAAAAATCGAGGGAGATGATACGGTCACCTACCTGGAGACCTGGCTACGGGAGGTGGTTGCGCCTGAAGGGTTGACGCAATTCTACACGCTGGAGAGGGCTCACCGGGTCCCGGCCCGTCTCCCGACTCCTGGTCGACCCCCTCGACCGGTGGTGGCGCGCCTTCTGCACTTCAAGGATAGAGACATCATCCTACAGAGGGCGCGGACGATGGGGCCCTACCAGGTGGATAATGCAAGGGTTTCCATCCATCCTGATTATTATTTTGAGGTCCAACGCCACCGCTCCTCCTTTTTGGCGGTCAAGAAGGCTCTTCGGGATGAGGGTATCCAATACTCTCTCTTGTTCCCGGCTCGCCTGCGAATAATGGTGGACGGCACCTCCTCCTTCTATAATAGCCCTGAGGAGGTCTGGCACTGGTTGGAGTCTTACAAGGCTGGGACTGACGGCCACACGACGAATGGGGAGAAGCGGGACGATGCTCCGAAACGCAGACGAGGCCGCCGGGCCAGAAAACAGCTGACGGCTACTCGGGTCCCTTCCGTGTCACAGACTGAGCTGGAGCGCCAGGAGGCCCTTAGGGCGGTTTCTAATATTTCAAGGGCGGCGATATCTACTTCTGCCGTGGACTCCGGATCTAGGAGGGGATCAAAAGATGCGACATCTGAGGGCTCGGGAGGCGAGGACCAACTGCTACCTCATGTCACGCCAGGGACTGCAGATGGACTTTTGGACGAATAAACCCAGTGCCTCTCTCATTGTGGTATTGTAACAGAATCTGATGTTGTATGTAGTGGAGAAGTGTGGCTCAGGGGTTAGAGGCGGCAGACCTGGAGCTTGAGTTCGGCCCTGGACCAGGGTTCAATTCCCCGCCTCGGCGGGTCTTGGGCTCAAAATTCCACGGACTCGATAATTCTCGCTCCGGTGCCTTCTCGACTCACGGGTTCACACTCTGCGACTCTGGGCAATAGCTTGCTTAATCTCCACAACGGCCCCTCGCGGCGGGATGCCTGGCTTTCACCTTGTGGATACCCTGCTAGGGTTATCTCACAGGGGAATACCAGGACGGGTTCCCTAAGCAAGCGCGGAGATGCCCCAGGGTAAGTCGTGCGCTATATAATTTCATTCATTTCATTTCATTTCGTATGTGAGGTGGGGGAGACGGATGCATGTGATGTCAGCGGTGGCTTGCAAAGGGGCATGGCGGTGATTGGAATATGTTCATGATAACTGACTAAGGGCTCTGGGTCATCAGGGGAGTTATTTGGGAGGATGGGTTACACACTTGTGGGGACTTCGTTGTCCAAATTGTTGTGGTTCTGCACCCCATCAATCTCACACTGGTTGTGAGACTCTGGTGGCTACCAGAGACTTTCTTTAATTGGGATTTTGAATTTGGATGGGTTTCTGCGGTTTGGTACCTGTTCTGGAGGCGGGTGGGAAGTGGGTTGGTTGAGCTGTTAAGGGGTTCCGAGGGAATGTCAGTGCGCCTGGGGATTTGCCAATGAATCGGACTGTATGTATAATTGTAAATGGGGACCCTACCTGAACTGAAATGTATAACCTGGAATATGCGGGGACTGAATTCCATGATGGAACGGCACAAAGTACATGCCTATCTTGTTCGCAGGGGGGATCCAAGTGGCTTTTATGCAAGAAACACATATTGACCAATCTGAGGGACGGGCCTTACAGCGCAGGTGGAGGGGCCAACTGTTTTGTACTACCTACTCTGCCTTTGCACAGGGTGTTTTGTTTGGGTGCGGGCAGGAGTTCCGTTTCAGCCCCTGACAACATTGGTGGATCCTGATGGGAGGTTTGTGGCTGTGCAGGGCCGGCTTGATGGGAGGGATTTGACGCTCGGCAGTGTTTACGCCCCGAATGTAGAGCAGGTTGCCTTTTTTGCGCGATTGTCTGGGAAATTAGCAACAGTTTTAGCTGGCACGATCCTAATTGGGGGAGATTTTAACTCTGTTGTAGATGTGGGGTTAGACAGATCGCACCCACCACTAGCTCAGTCTGCAGTTCATAGAATAGCGAAGGGGCAACGGGATTGGCAGAATACGTGGAGTTTGGTTGATGCATGGCGAACGCAACACCCTGCTGAGAGAGATTATTCCTTTTATTCCGCCCGCACGATCTACATGTCCGGCTTGACAGCATTCTAAGCTCACCAGATGTTCAGAGTTTGGTCCGCCATAGCGAGTATCTGGCAAGGACGATCTCTGACCACAATCCCTGTTTGGTAGTGGTCCAGTGGACTCAGTTACGTCAGGCTATTCCCACTTGGCGTTTGAACCCTCTGGCGTTGGAGGACTCGGCTTTTAAGACGGCAGTGCAGGAAGGCATAGAGCGCTATTTTGCTGAGAATGAGAGAACGGCGTCGAGTAGGGCTCTTGAATGGGACCCCTTCAAGGCGGTGGTTAGGGGGGTTTGCATATCCACTACAGCGGGGACCCGTAAGACTCTCCTACAGGATCTTGCGCAGAGCCAGGTTCGGCTGCGTTCCGTGGAGCGGGCTAGCCACGGGGATTCCGAGTCTCACGGGGCAGTTTCGGCTGCTCGTGAGGAGGTTGTGATGCAGATGGAAAGGCTCCGTTATTTTGACCATAAAGAATACCTCGTTCGAGCTCAAACTGAGCGAGATAAGGTGGGCTCCCTGCTGGCTTGGCTGGCCAACCCTGCGGCCCGTGGCACCCAGATTCTGGCCCTGCCTACCGCGGAGGACCGCTTGGTCTATACCCAGAAGAAAATCAATCACCAGTTCTTTGAGTGTTATGAGAGCCTCTATGGGAGTACGATGCTAAGTGTGCCAGGCGAACTGGATGATTTCCTGGCTGCAGCTCAGTTGCCGCGCCTCGAACCGGACCAGGTGGACAGGTTGGGAGGGGAGATTTCGGTGGGGGAGATACGTACGGCAATCAAGCACATGGCTCGCCGTAAAACCCCTGGCGTGGACGGTTTGCCGATTGAGTTCTACGCGGCCTATGTGGATGTACTAGCTCCGCGGCTACAGGCGGTTTACAGGGAGGCCTGGGACACTGGTGTTCTACCTGCAACCGCCCGGGAGGCCATTATCGTACCCTTATTAAAGCGTGGGGGTGATGCCAGTTCTCGCTCGGCCTATCGACCATTATCTATGCTAACGGTTGACTATAAAATCTTGAGTAGGATCCTCGCGACGCGACTCCTCATCCATATGCGAACCCTGGTTCACCCGGATCAGGCGGGCTTCATCGCCCAACGCACCATTGCGACTTGTATACGCCGACTCCTCGGGGTCATGGAGGGCAATTTTGGTGAGCTCCCGGAGGCCTCGGTGCTTTCGATTGACATTGAAAAGCCCTTCGACAGTGTGGAGTGGCCCTACCTGTTACGGGTCTTGGAGGCGTTTGGTCTCGGGGAACAGTTTGTAAAGTGGACTACACTACTCTATAGTGCAGCTACAGCCAGGGTGAAAACGGGAGCCACAGTATCGGCCACGTATCGAGTTGGCCGCGGGACGCGCCAGGGGTGTTCCCTGTCCCCATTGCGGTTTGCGTTGGCCATTGAGCCATTGGCGTCTCATGCTCGGATTGGACGGGCATAAGAAGACCTGGTGCTGCGGTGCGAGACCCATTCCATCTCTTTATACGAGGACGATCTACTGATGTTCCTGGCGGATGCTGACAGCTCGCTTCGCGGAGCCAAGCTCCTACTTCAGGAGTTTGGCTATATCTCGGGCTTGAAGGTCAATTGGGGAAGTCCTGCCTTTTCCCAGTAACCCCAAGTGAACGTGCGCCCCAGACGGAGGGGAACCTTCGATGGGAACACCACTGTCTCCCGTATCTGGGTACTCATGTGTATCATTCTCAGTTAGACTTGCTGGAGGGCAATGTGAATAGGGCGATCAGGAACCTACAGAGTAACATGGGATTTTGGCGTACCCTGCCTGTCGGTAGCGGGACGGGTAGCTTTGTTGAAAATGGTGGCACTTCCCCACTTGTTGGATTTGTTCCGCACACTACCAGTGTGGATACCAGCGTCGATCTTTCGCAAACTTCGATCTTTGACTACGGGGTTCATCTGCGGTTTGGGCAGGCGTCGTGTCGCTCTGGCCACCCTGATGCATCCCAGAGCGGATGGAGGGCTGGCAGTCCCTGATTTTGAATGGTACTATTTGGCGGCGCAGCTGCAGTGGCTTACTCAAGCAATGGCTCGGGAGTTTAGAGGACCGGAGGGGCCACAGGGCAGACTGCTTCCTAGACATGTCATCTCTTTTATAATATTAGGCCAGAAGATTGACTTAGATCAACTCACTCTTGAGGAAGGCACACTTCGTCTCTGTTGGTTTCACAGCCAGAACCGCTCGAGTGTCGTTCACCCGTATGCCCCAGAAATTCCTTTGGGGATGTGTACAGCCCTTCCGGACGGCGGTAACTGATTAGCTTTGGCGGTCTGGGAAGAGCTTGGGCTGCACATGATTGGAGATCTGTACGGAGATGGGGCTCTGCTGACTTTCCAAGAGTTGCAGAGTACTTATGGCCTCCAGAGGGGATTATTTATTACATGCCGCTTTAGTGGCCAGTATTCATAAACAATGGAACGTAGGGCTTTCCGAGCTGCCGACTTCTCGGGGTTGCCAGTATGTGGTTAAGGCGTCTGGCACTTTCAAGGCTGTTACCTGCCTCTACAGGAGGCTGTCAACGGAAGCCATGCTGCCTTTTGATGGTTTGAGGGGTAAATGGGAACTGGACATCGGAAAACCCATCCCAGAGACGACATGGCCCCAGCTGGTTTGGCGCGCCTCGAAAGGTACTCGGAATGCTAGATTCCAACTGGTCCAGTTTTTGACTCTGCATCGGGCATATCTGACGGCTGTTAAGATACCGCAATATTTTGGGGGTACTACATCACAATGCCCGAGATGTAGGACTGACGGAGCGGATTTCTCCCATATGTTCTGGTCCTGTATGGGACTAAATGATTATTGGAAAGACGTAGTGGCTTGTCTGAATGCTGTCACGGACCGGCAGATAGAGGCGGACATGGGAACCTGCTTGTTACTCTGGTTCCCGCATACTCCCCGAACGAGAGTTACTAGCAAATTCTATAATCTGGGCTTGATTCGGGCCAAGAGGGAGCTTACCATGCACTGGAAATCGAATCTGGGCCCTAGTTATTCATGATGGAAAGCGAATCTCTTACGTTGGGAATGGGCTGAGAGCACACTTCGGCTGCAGCAGGCCAGGCGCTTAGATAAGGACAAATCCTTGGAAGTGGCCAGAGCATGGGAGGCACTGGTGACAGCGCTCCAGCGACCTGCCGATAGTTCGAGTGAGGGGGAGGAGGATCTAGCGTAGGACTCGATACTCTAGTGGGAAGGAGCCTATCACAAGCAGGAGAGATAGCGGTTACTGCGAGGGGCGAGTTTTGGAGGCTGTCCCCGTTACACTACCTGGCACGGCGAGAGTTCCCGATCGGTAGAGGATACCCATGACTATTGAGTTTTATATATTGGTTGTAGGCGCACTGACAGGGGTGGGGGGCACTGAAGGGGGTGGGGGTCCTGGGCTTTACCCTTTCCCCTTTTTCATTTCCTATCCGGGGGCTTGAGTACCGCCAAATGCATTGTAAACTGTCGCTCACGCGAACTGGTGTAACATTAAAATATGGTGCTCATTTTGTTTACAAATGCCAATAAAATATATTTACAAAAAAAAAAAGGATGCACAAAGGGGTGGTTTCAGGTCACAGGATCTGCCTGTGCCCAGAGCAGCCTCAAGGGCTAGCAGCAACCATTCAGCTGAAAGTTTTTCCCCAGAGGAGTTGCAGGTAAACCAAAGAGCTAGAGATCAAAAGTTAGAAATGTTGAGGATTGAAATGGAGCTGAAGCAAATGGAGAGAGAAAGGGCGGCAGAGGAGAGCAAAAATGCCCGTGCCCTGGAGGAATTAAAATTGGCATTGGCCCATGGATTAAGAATGAGGAAGCTTGAGTTGGAGCTCGAGAGGCTTGAGGCCAAGACTGTCTCAGCTGAAAAATAAACATGGGTAGCTCAAGAGGTGAGCTTGCTGAGTTGGAGGTGGAGTCCAGCTCAGATGGTGGCAGGAAGATCATAGGCTCCAGTGCTGCGAGAAAGGTACAAAGACCCAGAGATGTGGCACCTGACTTGAGGGAGGGGGTTGACATACACCAGGGGTTTCAGGTTTATGATGTAGTTTCAGTGGTGTGCGGTGTCCCTGAAGTAGATTGGGGGACTGGCACAGGGGACCATATTCCTAGTGGTGGGAGGGACACTCTACTGACTCTAGATGAGAGGTACAGGGAGAGTGGTTCCCCCATGGTAGAAACCTTGGCGTGTGTGTGTGTGAAGACCAGCCAGAAGAGTGTGGGTTGTGTGACAGAGACAGTCAGATACTGTCTTGCCAGTCTCAGGAGAGTGGTGTGGGGTACTTGTGTGAGGCACTGGAGGGTGAGGCAAAGGGTGGTTTGGTTTAACACTTGTGGAGGGCTGTGTTATTCATTTGTTGGAGAGCGTATTTTAAGTCCCTGTTTTCCAGACCCATTCCAACACCCGGTGGAGTGTGAGTTCTCTGATCCCAGAGAGCTTGCGTTGGGAGGCAGACCTCTTGGTGGATTCCAGAGAGTCTGAGGAGGCATTGGTGAGTGATACCAAAAGGAGTGGCACAGATATCTTCCCGACCTGTGAGGTGGAAGAGGTTCAGTGTAGCCCAGTTAGGTCCCAGGGTAGTGGGAGGGTGTAGGGGCTCATGTCCGGTCTCAGTGGAGAAGGAATGAGTGTGGAACGGTGTGTCTCACGGTGCCCGAAACCCAGTCTCAGGGCCTGGCGGGTTTCTTAGGGGAACACCAGGTTGGGGGCCTAGAAGGTGCTAGTAGGCCATTTGAGGAGAATCTCCTAGTGTCAGGAGAACCTGGAGCCCCTGTAAACAGAGCTCCGGTGGTTCTGTTGTCTGGCAGTGTCAATCCATTTGGGAGGCTACCGAAGTCCAGACTGGGGGTTGAGAGGGGGAAGGAGTCCCCAGTGGGTCAGGGGCCAGCCAGAAAGGCTGAGTCTCCCAGGAGTGACCATGGTGACACCACTTCTGTCCTGGGGGATCTTTGCGCACTGTCAGGTGGACAGGGGTCGGGAGATCTGCGCCAGGCAGACTGTCACGGGACACATGAGTCATGTGTCACCCTCAAGGGGGTGCTGTGTGAGTCCCCAGAAGTCCTGGCGTGCCAGGCAAGTGCACAACCGCAGGTATTGGTCCCTGGGTTGGGAGACCAGGTTCAGGATCGGCCTGACCTGGAAGGAAGGACATCTGTAACCAGTGTCCTGACCAGTTTGGCTTTCAGGGGTACCTCTCCAGTAGGGAGGGTGCAGTGCTCTGGAAGGGGGTACAGAGGCCGCCTCTGACCCTTGACCCGGTCACTCTACTACCGCACAGCCCAGTCAGTCAGTAAGAAAACTTTATTTGGTTAATTACAACCTTAAAAGCATACCCTATACATAAAATTACTGTTAAAACTTAAACAAGATCATATTAAAAACATGGCATTTGTACTTCCCATAAAATAGTACATTCCTTCGTACTAAATACAAAAATACCCCTAGGGGTAATTAAGTCCGGTAATTTCCATCAGCATCAAATCAATTCCAAAGGTTCCAAATCATAACATTAACCTTTACATGTACAGGCTCATCCTCCCCCCATGAGCGCCGCATAAGATATTTACTCTGTACACTTTAGAAACAACTTGACTTTATGTTATGTTATGTTATGTTATGTTATTTATTCTTTTGTATAGCGCACGGCTACTCAAAAAGAGTGTCCCGGCGCTTTAATGGAGAAGGAAGGCTGCAACACAATAACATAACACCGATAAAAGAAAGGACAGAATGCAAAACAAGTACATACAGGGAAAACAGGCTACTGGGTAAACAACCAGGTTTTAAGGCCTTTTCTAAAAGCAAGGAGGCTGGTAGCTCCCCGCAGAGCAAGCGGCAGAGAGTTCCACAACTGTGGCGCCAGCAATCCAAAAGAGCGGCCTCCCAGGCGCGCTCTCTTCACACGCGGGACAACCGCCAGAAACAGAGATTCCGACCTCAAAGACCTGGTCGGTTGATAGAAAACCAGCCTCTTTTGAAGGTATTTTGCTCCCACCGCGTGGAGAGCTTTATAGGCCAGAGTCAGAGCCTTGAAGGCAATCCGTTTCCGGATAGGAAGCCAGTGCAAGGTTTTCAACAGGCCCGATGCACTGGCCCGTCTATTTAATCCAAAGATTGCTCTCGCAGCAGCGTTCTGCACCACTTGGAGCCGCTGCAGCAAGTACTCTGGTAGGCCCAGGTATAGAATGTTGGAATAATCCAACCTGGACCCAATCAGAGCCTGCACTTTACACAAAAATTTCCCCATAGCACAAGCAATATCTAGATACATCATTTCAGCTATAAAGCTAGCAGCTTGCATCCTATTTCTGATCCTGTATTTTTTAAACATCGGGCATAAAATCTCTTTTTGTAAATCTAAAAACATCATACAGTCTAGTAAAATATGTACAATATCGCAATGGGTACCCAACGCGCAAGTACAGGTTCCATTATTATTCAACATAAAATTTTTGGCTTCCTTGTTCCCATAGCAGGGGTTTATCCCCATTCGCACTTTTGGGACCTCACGTCTTAGGTGGTAGCTTGGCAATCTGTCTAAGTAGGGGTACTGTTGGTTAAGTTCCCAGGCCAGGGTCATATACGACACCGAAACTTTCTGCGAGAGATACTCTCTATCATATGTGCAGGACGTCTCAGCTCAGTTCCTTCTTAGCTATACCTGGATGACCCAGTTCCGGGCATAGTTTTAAACCCAACACACCATAGGCTTCACTTAGTGCAGCTCTTGTTTCTTTCGCCCAGGTCAGTTCGCTAGCGACAATTTCACTTTTACACCACTGTGAAATTTTTAAGCGCTCTCCAGACCCTAGGCGCTGCCAAAAGCGGATTAGTGCCATACAGGCAGTTACTGCCCAGGAGGTAATTCCCAGCTCCAGCCTTGCAGCCTGTACCATAGAGGATTTAGGCAAAGAGAACAGGTTTTTTTAAATATTTCCCTCCTCTTTATCCCACCCTTTTTTCCCACTTAAGTAGAGCACTTCTGCCCCATACAGGAATTGGGGGGAGGGGGACCATTGCTAGGTAGGCTTTTATTGCTAGGTAGGCTTTTATTGCTAGGCAGCCCTGTGTGCCCGGATTCTGCTGCTGCTGCCTGCTTGGCCCTCTTGCTGCCGCCTCTCCTTAGGGCCCCTGCTCTCCAGGCTTACCCTCGCTCCCCAGGCTTGCCCAGGCTTGCCCTCGCTCTCCACCGCTCCGCTTTCCCGCTCTTTCCAAACCCCCCTCTGCTCCCCGCCGCTGCTCTCCTGCGGCCCCGCCCCCTTCTCCTGTCTCCCGCTGCGCATTCATCGCCCCGCTCCCGCCTCCCAGCTGCTCCTCCCTCCCACTTCACCATAAATGACGGGGACTGCGCGTGCGCGCAGCAGGCGCGCCGATTGCGCGCCAAAGGCAAGCCCGTCTACGCCCGTCCGCGCCTGGACCGCGCCCAGCGCCAGAACCTCTGGACCCCGCCAGAGCCATATATTCACAAAACAAGACCTAGACCGACCAGGCATAGAACATTCAATCAGTAACTGGTGCACCATCAAATGCAAAAGACCACAAGTGGAGTATGGCTAGATAGGGATTAGCCATTCTCACTTTTTTAGCATCCCATGACCAACACGAAAGTAACAGAATAAAGCTAAGTTCCGTGTTGCTTGTGGTCTTTTACGTACTTGTCATTTGACACCTTTTGTGTTTGTTTGTTTAATCCCACACACTGCATTCCCTCACAAACACCGTTTTGTTTGTTTTGTGGACACTCATCTTCCTTTCGAGCTTGATGGCGCCAATGATGAGATCAGGGCAATCCTGGTGAGTACCTGCCATCTCACCAGGATTGCCATCTCGCTCACACACACTTTTTCTATTTTTCTCCATTTACCTACTTAGGCACATAGGTGTGCGTTATTTGTTGTCTCACAACTGTTCATTGTTTTTTCAAGGGTTTGGGCAGGTGTTCTTTTACTATGGCATACTTTGGATGTACCTCCTACCTCAACAATTAAAACAGAGGAGTATTGTGCAAAAAGGTTTTGCATTTGATGGTGCACCAGTTACTGATTGAATGTTCTATGCCTGGTCGGTCTAGGTCTTGTTTTGTGAATATATAATTGAGTGGAGGGCGACCCGTGACCGTTTTTCCCTCTAAGCTCCTTTTTGTTTACTACTCCCCGCCAGAGCCAGCCAACCCGACTGAGCTACGACGCCGCCACCCTCCACGCACTCAACACCGGCCGACATCCAGCCTGCTACCAAGCCACCCCGAAACGCACCCACGGAGCCTTCACCTGCCACGCCTGCTACTTCACCTGAACTCGGTCCTGCACCGCGCCAGCTAAACCAGCCGCCAACAACCACCTCAAGTGCATCCTGCTCAACACCCGCTCCATCCACAGGAACGCAGTCGAACTATGGGACTTCCAGGGCAAAACTGCACTAGACGTCGCCTTCTTCACGGAAACCTGGATGAACGCCTCCCCAGCCCCCGACATCGCCATTGCCATCCCGGACGGCTACAAGATTATCCGGAGGGACCGCGTCAACCAGACCGGAGGAGGCATCACCATCGCCCACAGAAACACTATCCGCATCACGACCAACACCGACGACACCCTCGCCACCGCAGAGCACCTGCACTTCCAGATTCACACCGACCCCAAGACCACCCTCAGAGGAACCCTCATCTACAGACCCTCGGGACCACGCTCACACTTCAGCGAGGCCATCGCAGACTTCATCAGCCCACTCGCCCTCGCCTCCCCGACTACATCCTCCTAGGAGACCTCAATTTCCACCTGGAGAACGACCAGGACAACACCACCACCGCCCTACTAGACAACCTCGCCACTCGGATTCAAACAACTGGTCAACACCCCCACCCATTACTCTGGCAACACGCTCGACCCGGTCTTCTCCTCCAGCAACCACATCTCCTTCAGCCACACCACCGAGCTCCACTGGACCGACCACAGCTGCGTACACTTCAACTTCAGGAAAACAACGACCCACCACTGCCCTCAACAAACCCTCCGAACATGCTGGAGCAAGATCACCACCGACCAACTCACCACCTCCTTGCGCCTTAACCCTCCCACCAACACCACGGACCCCAACGAAGGAGCCCGCAACCTCACACAGTGGATCACCGACTGCGCCGACACCCTTGCTCCACTGAAAAACCCTCCCAGCAACCTCAACAGCAAGAAAGCCGCGTGGTTTACCAACGATCTCAAAGACTCCAAGAAATCCTGTTGTGACCTCGAGAAAGCCTGGCTCCACAACCAGTCAACGGACAACATGACAGCCCTCAAGAACGCCACCCGCAAACACCACCAGCTGAGAACACGTACGCCACCACCGAACCTACACCCCCACCACCACCATGTACGCCTGGAGTCAGGTCAACACGGAAGATACCACCGACACGATGAACACCATCCACTCGGGCTCCCCAGCCGAACCTGCCCACACCACATCTTCAACAAAGCCGACTCCATTGCACCCAAACTTCGGGACATCATCAACAACTCCTTCATATCTGCCACCTTCCCAGAGAGCTGGAAGCACGCAGAGATCAGCGCCCTCCTGAAGAAACCCACCGCAGACCCCTCAGACCTCAAGAACTTCCGCCCCATCTCGCTCCTCCCCTTCCCTGCAAAAGTCATCGAGAAAACCGTCAACAAACAGCTGACAGCCTTCCTGGAGGCTAACGGCTCCCTCGACCCATCGCAGCCCGGATTCCCAGCAAACCACAGCACCGAGACCGCCCTCATCGCGGCCACCGACAACATCCGGACCCTGCTGGACAACGGAGAAACCGCCGCCCTCATCCTGCTCGACCTTTCGGCTGCATTCGACACGGTCTGCCACCGCACCCTGACATCCTGCCTCCGCCACGCCGGGATCCAAGGAAAGGCCCTGGAATGGATCACCTCCTTCCTCTCCAACAGAACCCAAAGAGTCCGTCTCCCGCCCTTCTTCGCAGAAGCCACCAAGATCATCTGCGGCGTACCTCAAGGCTCCTCGCTCAGCCCCACCCTCTTTAACGTCTACATGAGCCCCCTCGAGGCCATCGCACGCAAGCACAACCTCAACATCATCTCCTACGCCGCCGATACCCAACTGATCCTCTCCCTCACCAACGACCCCACCTCCGCCAGAGCCAGCTTCTAGGACAGAATGAAAGACATTGCAGACTGGATGAAGCTCAGCCGCCTGAAACTGAACTCAGACAAGACGGAAGTCCTCATCCTCGGCCCATCCATCTCCGCCTGGGACGACCCCTGGTGGCCCCCTGCTCTGGGCCCCCCACCCAAGCCAACGGACCACGCACGCAACCTGGGCTTCATCCTTGACTCCTCCCTCACGATGACCAAGCAAGTTAACGCCGTTACCTCCTCCTGCTTCAACACTCTCCGCATGCTCCTTAAGAATTTTCCGCTGGATCCCCACTGGAACCAGGAAAACGGTCACCCATTCCCTCGTCACCAGCCGTTTGGACTCCGGGAACGCCCTCTACGCTGGGACCACTGCCAAACTACAGAAAAGACTCCAGCGCATCCAGAACGCCTCAGCACGACCCGTCTTGGACATCGCCAGACACAGCCACATCTCCCCCCCACCTGAGGGACCTGCACTGGCTCCCCGTCAGCAATAGGATCATGTTCAGACTCATCACCCACGCACACAAGGCTCTCCACGACTTGGGCCCCGAATACCTCAACAACTGCCTCACGTTCTACACGGCAACCCGCCAGCTCCACTCCGCCAGCCTCGCCCTCGCCAACGTCCCACGGATCCGCAGAACCACCACCGGAAGATCCTTCACTTACCTGGCGGCCAAGACCTGGAACACCCTCCCCACCCACCTACGACTCACCCAGGACCATCTCTCTTTCAGGAAGCAACTTAAGACCTGGCTTTTTGAGCTGTAGCAGTCCCCCCCCCCCGTCGCTCCCCCCCCCTTCCCCCAGGGCCTTGAGACCCTAGCAGGAGAGTAGCGCGCTTTACAAATACTCTTGATTGATTGATTGACCCCGGTGCAACCTGAGGGGTTAAACCCTAGGTTGGGAGACCAGTTGCGGAAAGGAGGTCCTGAACTGGTAGGAGAGTTGTGTTCTGAGGGCGCCTCTCCTGGGAGGAAAGTGCGGGAACCCAGCAGGCGGGGTAGGGAGAGGAGAGCCTCATCCGTGACCCCTAGTCAGCCTGAGGGTACAGTCCCTGGGCTGGCAGGCCAGTGTCAGGATGCCCTACCTGACTTGGCCAGAGGGAGAGTGGAAGGAAGGTGCCAGGCACCTGGGGCTACTGCCCCCCACTCTCTGATGCCACAGAGGTTAGAGAGGCCTGACAGACATGTGGCCTGGCTCTCATCACTGTCAGCTGTCAATGACCCCTGTGGTTGGTTGTCCTGGTGGACAGGGTTGCCCCTAGAAGGGGGGCAGGAGTCTCACCCTGGGGGTGGACTGGGCCACACCGTTGTGTTGGCAAGGTTTGTACTGTGTACCAGTGTGGACATAACTGTGAGTGAAGTCCTGGTACGCCAGGCAAGTGTTCCACTGCAGGGGTTGGTCCCTGGGCGGGGAAGCCAGGTTCAGGTGTTGACTGACCTGGAGGCTTTGGAGCCTAGGTTTGAGGGCCAGGTCCGGGGTGTCCCCCCTGACCTGGGATTCCAGTTGCAGGATATAACCCCTGAACTGGTGGGTGAATGGTGCGGGACACCTGCCACAAGTGCCCTGGCTATTCTAGAAGGGGGTACCGCTCCAGGTGGGAGGGTATAGAGCCCCAAGGAAGAGGAGGACTGGGTGTGGAGAAGCCCACCCCAGCCTCCTGTTCAGCTGCCGGATACAGGTCTGGAACTGGTGGGTCAGTGCCAGGATATCAGACTTGACCTGACAAAATAGAGAGTGGACAAAGGGTGCCCAGCACCTCGGGCTACTGCCCCCCGCCTTCTGACGCCACAGGGGTTTGAGAGCCTTGAGAGGCCCGAGGCCTGGGTCTTATCCCTGATCACGGTTGGTGGTCACTGTGGCTTGTTGTCTCTCTGTTGGGATACACCTGTGAGTAAGTTACAGTTAGGTGCTGCACAGGTGGTGTCCACAGGTAAGGGGGAAGGGTTCCACATGGATTGGCATGGTGGACCTTGAGAGTATGGATAGAGTGATCCAACTGGGTTTAGGACAGCGTAGAACAGGACTGCCCTGATGTTTGGGCCAGTTTCCGTGTTCTGTCGCCTTAAGCAGGGAATCCCATCGAGGTATAGTTTGGTCTACCCTGGCTTTAGGCTGGAAGGGGGTTGTGTTGGAACTGGCCCTTTTTGCAGGGTTATCCCCAAACTTTTTGCTTCTTCCTCCCCTATTTTTCCTGACCTGTGGCTGTTGGCAATAGGACTCTGAGCACTTTGCCACTGCTGATCAGTGCTAAAGTGCATATGCTCCCTGTGTAAATTGTTATTGTGATTGGATATACATGATTGGCATATTTGTATCACCAAGAAGTCCCTAGTAAAGTGCACTGGGTGTGCCAGGGCTGGCGATGACAAATGTTACTAGTGGGCCTGCAGCACTGATTGTGCCACCCACATGAGTAGCCCTAAAATGGTGTCTCAGGCCTGCCACCGCAGTGCCTGTGTGCAGTCTGTGAACTGCCATGTCCTCCTGGTCAGTGTCCCCACTGACCAGGCCTAACCCTTCCCTTTCTGTGCACATTGGTCACCCCAACGGAAGGCCCAAGGTACCCCCTTGGGCAGGGCGCAGTGTATATGAAAGGTAGAGTATGTACTTGTGCAGGTGACATGCTCTGGTAGTGAATTACAGCCATTTTCGTTTTTCACTGCTGCAAGGCTATCTTGCTCCATAGGCTATAATGGGGGGTGCTGGCTACAGTGGCTACCATCTTCCCATAGGAACACGATATGACATAAAAGTCTGGTATCCCTGAACACAGAATTTAATAACACATCTTTTAGGAAAGGTTGTCTTAAAATCCTGTGTTTGAGAACAGCACTTTTAGAAAGTAGCTGTTCTTTTGTCTGACCCTTCTGTGTGCCTTGGCCTGTTTGTGAATTGACTGTCTGGTTTGAGAGTGACAGGGTCTGGGGAGCCCCCAGGAGGCTGGCTGGGTCAGCCCTAGGCTGAATGACTGCATTTGCAACTTGAGTGGTGGGAGGAGATAGCACCTGGGCCTGAATAGGGCTGTGGCTGCCTTCCACAATGCTGGCTCCACCTCCTGCTGGGCAGCTGACGACCCTGCCCCTCACTCTGAAAGGAAAGGAGAAGCCATAAAAACAAAGTGCTCAAGGAACACCCAGAACTGGTTCAGACCAGGCCCACTTGCACAAAGAGAACAAAGACTTTTAGGGGTATACGTACAGGACCCCTGACAACAGAAGATTAGATCCTCCTGGAATCAAGAAGGAACCTCTGCCAAGGAGAAAGCTGAAACTGAAGAAAGAAGACTGTCCTGCTGTTGCTCTGCTGGACTGACCTGCTGTTGCTTTGCTGTCAAGGAGAGGGGAAGGACTTTGCTTTGTGCTGTGTCCCCTTGCTTGAAGGAATCTCCAAGGGCCTGAGAGAGAGCTGGCTCCCTGTTATGAAGTCCCAGGAACAAAAGGACTTCACCCCCAGCTTCCCTGAACTCTGCTGAGAGAGTTCTGTCCTTCCTGGAGTGCGTGGCCCATGTGTGGTGCCTCTGGAAGTTGTACCTGTGTTGGGAAGCTGGAAACCAAGCTTGTAAAGACTTTCTGCAAGTTTTGTCGCATCGCTCGCTTGCGGAGCGCGTCCCCGACAGTGCGAGGAAATCCCGCCGCTACGAAGTTCGAGATTGTCGCAACACCAGTTGCCGCTGCCAGAGCCGTCGCTTCCTTTGTTTGCGGGACGCACCCGACTGGTGCGGGAAGATTACCATCGCTGCGAGTGTCGTTGCAGAGCCTGTCGCCACTGGGTGAGATCGCTGCGCCGCTTGCTTGCGGACCGCATCACGTCACTGCGAGTGTCGTCGCAGAGCCATCGCATCGAGGAGCTGTGAGAGGAAGATCACTGCTGGTCCGCGCATCGTTGCCCCGGAGATCGTCGCAACTCCAAAGATCATCGCATCGTGCCTTTGCGAGAGAAAACCTCGTACGGAACCTACGTACCGTAATCCATACAAGTCCGCCTTCCTCCCCATATAGACCCGATTCGTCGCAACACGCCCGCTGCTGCAGCGGGGTTGTCGCATCGCCTCCCCAGGGTCTCAGGAGCAACGCATCGCTTGTTTTCCACCGCACCAGCTTCTGCTTTGGAACTTTGTCGCATTTAAAGGTACTGTTGGCTAAACGTGACGCTACTGTGAACTTTTCACATAACTGTGGATTATTTTATCGCTAACCTTAAGAACTCTTTTGCAACCATATTCTTGAACTCAACACTCGACTGTCCTTCTACACACCCACCCGCCAACTAAGATCCTCCAATCAAGCCCTCGCCGCAGTCCCGCGTATCCGAAGATCCACCATGGGAGGTAGATCCTTCTCCTACTTGGCGGCCAAGACCTGGAACTCACTCCCCACTCACCTCCGCCTTACACAGAACCACAGTTCCTTCAGAAAAGAACTCAAAACCTGGCTATTTGACAAAAAATGATCCCCCCCTCCCCAAGCGCCTTGAGACCCTATGGGTGAGTAGTCCGCTATATAAATCCCTGAACTTGAACTGTGCATGTTGGATTTTTGTCGTTTTGGTCTTGTGTAGTTTAGATTAAATACCTTTATTTTCCTAAACTGTTGTGGAGTCAGTTTGTGGTGTTTTCACTGTGTTACTGGGAGTTTTGGTACAAATACTTTACACATTGCTTTTTGATAAGCCTTGACTGCTCATGCCAAGCTACGGAGGGGGTGAGCAGGGGTTATCTCAGAGGGTTTCCTCCTTACCCTGACTAGAAGCAAGGGTCCCTATTTGGATAGTGGTACCTACCCCTGCCAACTAGAGACCCCCAGTTCTAACACTCCCTATGTTAAATTGATGTATTAATTGGTTATTCCATGATTGGGTTATTTGATGGATCTGTCAGCCCCTAGTACAGTGCACCATGTGTGCCCAGGGCTTGTAAATCAAATGCTGCTAGTGGGCTTGCAGCACTGGTTGTGACACCCACAGAAGCAGGTTGTAAAGTGTGTCTCAGGCCTGCCATTACTAGGCCTGTGTGCAGTCTAGCCCTGCCATGTCGACATGGCCAAGTGCACCCACTTGCCAGTCCCTAAACCTTCCCTTTGCTTCATATTAGACACTCCTATGGTAGGCCCAAGGGCAAGGTGCATTGTAAGTATAAGGTAGGACATGCTCTGATGTGTGTAGCGTGTTCTAATAGTGAATTACAGCCATTTTCGTGTTTCACTATTGAAGGCTACCTGTTCTCCATAGGCCAGAATGAGCAGCTAGATTATTACATGCTTATAATCCTAACTGACTCAGGGAACACAGTAGAAATTTGAATTTAGTATGCCTGAACTCAGAATAATAAAATACATCTTTTAGTAAAGTTTATTGTAATAATCTGTTGTAGCCAATACCACTTTTAGAAAGCAGGTATTTGCTTGCCTAACCATTTGAGCCTGCCTCTGCTGGGTTGTGTATTCCTTGTCTGGGTTTGTGAGTGACAGGGGTGGGGATTCCAGGAGACAGCCTGGGGCAGCCCAGTGGTGAATAGAGAGATCAGCATCTAGATGGGAGGGAGGAGTTGCACCTGGGACCTGAATAGGGCTGGGACTTCCCACTACAATGCTGGCTCCACCCCCTGTGGCTTGTCTGATGTCTCTGCCCTGCACTGTGAAATGAGAGGAGGAATCATGTCAACAGAGTGCTCCAGAGCTGTATCTTCCTTCCCCTTTGCTGGCTCCACCTCCTGTGGGGCGGCTGATGTTTCTGCTCTGCACAGTGAAAGGAAAAGGAGAGTCATGTAAACAAAGAGCTCATGAACTGGTTTGGACTAGGCAGTGGCCCCTCTGCCTTCAGAGAACAAAGGATTTTGGGGTATAAATATTGGGACCCTGATACCAAGAAATTAGATCACTTCTGGACAAGAAACCTTTCTACCAAGGAGAAGAACCAAGGAAGCTGCAGGAGTTGTACTGCCCCTCTGCCAGTGTGCTGTTTGCTGAGTTGGCCTGCAGTGGCTGCTTTATTGCACTTCATTGAACTTTGTAAGGACTTTCACCTACAGAATATTCACCACGGGCTTGAACTGTGCTTGCCTCCTTCTGAAGTCTCAGGAACAAAAGACCTCACCTCCAGCTCCCTCCTGAATTTCATTGCTGGGAATTCTGACTCCAGTCACTTGCGTGCCACTGGGAAGCGTGACGCATCGAGAAGAAGCATGTCGCTGCCACAGCTGAAATCATCGGAAAAGCGAGCCTTCGTCGCATCTCCCTGGAAGCGTGTGTTCATCGAAGCTGCCTGCTGTAGCATCACCGGAGGAGCGTGGCGCCATAGAGAGAGTCGCCATCGCCTCACTGGAGAAGCGTGTCGCAGGGCCTGTCGCGGCTCCAAAGTACAGTCGTCGCAAGGCTGCCAGGGCGTCATCGCATCGTCATCGCATCGCCGCATCAAGGGCGCCATCTTCTCACATAGCAACCGGATCATCGCATCGCATCAAGGCGCCATCTTGCGCACAGCAACGGGCCCGCAGGCCGAGAATCTATGCATCACCTCCACACCAGCAAGGCTCAGTTCCCTACTCTGCGCAAGCAGTGAGGAAGGACGCAACCGTTCCCCCGGGTCATGGAACCGAGGCATCTCCCCTTTTGCGAGCCTTTTCTTCACTTTGCGTTACGCATCCAGGTACCTTGTTGAGAACTTTGCCGTATTTGCCATCAACTTGAACCAAGAGACTTTAAACATCTTTTAAGTAATCTTAAGTGTATTATTGTGGATTTTTGTCGTTTGTGGAATTGTATTTAAGTCTATATAAAGAATACTTCTTTTTATAAAACCTGTGTTGTGTCCATCTGTAGTGTTATCACTGTGTATATTCACAAACGCTTAACACACTGCCTCTGAGATAAGCCTGTCTGCTCGTGCCAAGCTACCAAGGGGGTGAGCAGGGGTTATTAAGGAGTGTAATAGCCTTATCCTGACTTAGAATTAAGGGTCCCTATTTGGACAAAGGTGAA
This sequence comes from Lissotriton vulgaris, assembly GCF_964263255.1. NCBI lineage: Eukaryota > Metazoa > Chordata > Amphibia > Caudata > Salamandridae > Lissotriton > Lissotriton vulgaris. Next base: position 910,093,279 of record NC_141697.1, read on the forward strand.
TACCGTTGCCAACAAGAGACCCCCAGATCTAACAAGATGGCTACAGAGGAAACTTGAGGTAGCCAGCTCCATTATGGAATGACCAAATTGTGTTGTGTTTGGTATCAAACACCGTGCCTATACACCGCCAAAATAATTCTTGTGCCACCCTGCTTAGGTACCCCCCTAGAGTACAAAGCTCCATTGCCTTGGGAGGCTACCCTGAGCCGGTTGCCGCCAAGACAAGAGTCTGCCCTCCTGGTGGGATGTGCTTGCACTTTCCCAGGATGGAATCAAATGTCTGGGCAGGGAGGAGGTTACACCTTCACCTGCCCAAGATGGCTAGTGTTTACAGTGATTTAGGTGGTAACCCTCAGAGGCTTTCACCACCCTTGATATGTAATCTCTTGTCCCCCACTTTAGTACAAAGCCCTTCTCGCCCGGTCCAGCCTGACAGGCAGTAATATTAGTTATTCAGGGGGCGTACACCCCCAAAATGCTGGCATCACCTTTAAGGTGGGCTAGGAGATTTGTACAGCTGAAGAGGGGTTCTGTCATAATAGAAGACCCTAAAATAGAGTATTCTGGGTAGCATAGTGACGTACACCCACAGGATGTTGTCACTACAGGGGTGGGTTAGCCACAGGCACCAGTAACCCATTGGCCACTTGCCCTCACGCCCTCTTTAACACCCCCCCCCCCCCCCACCCACAAACTAGGATCTGATGGGCTCCCCTGGCACCAGAGCCTCAGTTCTAACTTGGAATCCCAAAAGAGGTACAAAGGTGATGCCTTCACTGACTACAGGACTTTAGACTATGTCGCAGTGTAGAGAGAGGACACTTAAGTGCCCAAAAGAGACCATATACTAAAACTGTGTGTTGGCATGTGTCCGTAGCAAAAGCTCATTGCTGTCAGCAAGAGGGTCTTCAGTGAACATCAGAAGCCAAAGCAGACTCCCCTGACTAGTAGGACTAGTTGTCTGCATCCTGCAGAAGCATCAACATGCTGTGTCACAAGAATGGCGATTCGCTGGGCCGGTCAATGGAGAAGTGGTGTCCTACAAGCCCAGATTGATAGCTAAGCTCACGCCAAGTCTTGAGCCGCTAGCCTACTCCTGTCGACCTCTAGCCGCCACAGTACCCAAAGAATACATTTGTCGCTGCCAAGGTTTAGTGATTGCCAGTCGGGTGATCGACCCCTTAAGAGACATCTCCAACTCATGATCAGCTCACAGTGAAAGCAACAGAAGTCGTCAACAACCCTGCTGCTGTGTGCCTGTATACTGAAGTTGCCGCCTGTGTTGTGAAGCATCTTTGGCATGACCTTCTCCGGTGATTGACAGCTGCTAGCTACTTATGCACCCTGTGCAGCCCAGCTGGGTAGGAGAAATCCAGTTGTTCCACCCGAGGCCTGACCCCAAAGGACTCTACTCTCCGAGGATAGAGTGTATCTCCAACTCCATGTGTAGTTTTGCCAAGTGCTGCACTGTTGACAGGTCCCGCAGATCCCATCAGCACCATGGACAGCCAAGTAACCTCGGCACCAGGACTCCCTGGGCAAGGTAATAAAGTAGTGACTTTCGAGTCTTGGTCTAGGGCCCCGCAGAACCTTAACCACAAGAGGGTTTGCTTGAACTCACCCTTCAACTATCATTTTGCTAAGTGTGTTTTCTCCCATTGACTTTAAATGGTGAACATTTGACAGCTATCATTCCATTTATCACTAATACTTTGAAAATTGATTACTCTGGTTATCTGCAACCTATCGAGTTTGTTTTGGTGCCTATTTTTGTATCTATTTTTATAAATTGATGGCAAGGTTTTTTTTCGAGTTATGTCACTCACTGTCAATGCTGGTACTGTGAAATGCTTAACACATATTCCTCTCCGAGTACGCCTGACTGCTCAAGCTACACTACCAGGACCAGGCACAGGCTGCTAAGTGTGAATCTGAGGTCCATCGCTGTGTATTGTGGTGGTATTATGTGATAAGCCTCCCAGCTTATATCATATAATACCTCCACCTTGCAACACCCCTGCTAGAAGAAAGAAGGCTCCTGACTCCTATTGGGAGAAGTGAGCTCAAGGCCTCCTGACTACTGCTGGCATCCAGGGACTAGAACTGCTCCCCAAAAGTCAAGTTGCCTGCTCCAGGGACAGAAAAAGCAGGACGACACCTGATTCCAAGTGGCCCAGCTGGCCACAGAGAACTAGATTCTGCAGGTGCCCTGACTGGATAGATATCTAGTCCCTACAAGCCTGCCTCAATGACCTGGGGATATTAAACTGATCAGAAAGCATTTTCCTAGCGGTTAGAGAAAAGTAAAAATTTGCAATTTTTTCCTCCTCCTGAGGACAAGGGCATGGTGCAAAGGTGTCAAGGTAGGTCATTCCCATGGGGGGGGATGGGGGAACCAGGTTTATCCCACTCAGTGATGTTGTGTTCAAAATGGATGCGCCTGGACCTCGCAGTAAAGGTAAACAACTTTATGGATCCCAGACCATGTACAGCTTCTACCATCGCCCCCGTTGGAAGATTTTGAGAACCAAAAAGTGACAAATTTCAAAGGTTACAGCATTGACCGGGGTGAGGTGGCAAAATCTGTCTGAAATACAGGTGACCCCAGAGGCTACAAAATCCAGCTTTGTCCTACCTGAGGCTTTTTGCACTAAAACAATGGCTTCAGTGGGAGCTCAAAGAAACTGTACCCAACCTCAAGCGAATCTTGCTGTCCATTTTGTTCCACTAAAGTTTTTGACTTTCTTCTCAGAGACTAAGTCAGAAGGTAAAAACTTTAAGCAGGACAAGCTGCTTGGTGTATCTGACTGGCACCCCATAACAGGGAGTCTGAAATCGCACCTAGGACCCCGTCTACTGCAAACTGTTGTTTCTCAATGGTGCTTTACTTTTTCTCTGAGCTTTTTGTTTCAAAATACTAAAAATTAATATCTATGGTTCTCCTTATCAACGTTTTAATAAAGTTTTTTTTGCTCATCCAAATTGTCTCTCTCTTTCTAAATTGGTTTCGGATTTTTCTTTTGTTGGATTCCTTTCTTTGAAATTGTTGGCGCTTCTTGAACTTAACATGCAACTCTCTGGGTATTGCCTACTGCTTGTGCCATAACAACCAGAGGTTGAGCAGAGATTCGCTACGAACTTTGCTTTGATCTAACCAGATTGTTTTTTTTTTATTTGGTACGGGTCAGGACCCAAAATTATTATCCCAATTTCAGACATTTCAATACTGATATCTCAATGTATTGTGAAAGACAAGGTGTGCACTGTGCAAGCTTGAAGGATGTCTCAATAGAAAACTATCAGTGCAGGTAACGGGTAAGTACAGACTGGTACAACGAGACGCCTTTTTTAGGTCGAGCCTAGACGAAAGCAAAAGCTTCGCTTTTGCTGTCTAGGGTGAGACAACTTATGTTATCACTTTTGGGGGAATGTGGACAGCAGACTGACACGCGCTTCTCCTGCCGGAGATTTTACCTCGTGGGCACGCACGGCGCCGTGCCCCTGTCGTGACTCATATTCCCATGCGCACACAGCCAGCCCCCACACCCCTGCTCACACACCACACAGGCACACGTAAACACGCTGCCGCCGCCCCCACCGCGCGCACACACACACTCCCAACCCCGCTCACCGGGCACACGCAGGGCTTCCATCACTGGGGGGGGGCGGGCACCGTCAATGTGCCCCGACTCCCCCCCTCACCGGCTCCTCTCGTCCTGTCCCTCCGTGTCCAGACTCCGCAGCCCGCTCCGTTGTTTGCTTTAGGCGCTTTGACGGCCCCCTCCCTACGCCGCACCAGCCGCGCAGCACCTAGTCAAGCGCTACCACGGTCACGAGCTCCATGTCACGCCGACGTGCACTCTCACGCCGTGCCTACAACGCGCAGGTGCACTTTCACTTTCCCTTGTTATTCCTCCGCGCCGTTCCCACAACCACGCAACACACTTAATGCTTCCAGGCTTGCCGTGCACCCTCCAGCCTCCGAATGTGTTGGCTTTAGATGCAATGATCGTCTTTGGGAGAACTTGATGCAGCGAGCACAGATACACACGTATATTAAGGATAGGTAAAAACGGCCCTCTTCCATGGCTAAAGCGGTAATTGGCTGCCATTTGCCCAGGTGTTAATGAGATTCACAAGATATTGAGTTCATAATCCTCTGCATGAAGCGTGACGCACAAGCTTTTCTAAATGGCTGTCCACTCTTCCTTTGCCAAGCGAACCTTCCATCTTCTTATGCGTTATTGGTATTTCAGGCCCACGGTTTCAGAAATCTCGGCTAGGTGGCATATCCTTTACTATGTGAACACCTGGCCTGGCGAATTGCATTTCTATTGGCATCCCGCAGCAGGAAGTTCATGCTGCCTTTATGCAAGTACTAAAAAAATTAAAAAAATGTTCATGAATTAAGATCCTGTAGAGTAGCCTGGTGCACTGTGTTGGTTTATTGAGACTGTTCAGCTCCACAAGGATTTTAAAGTGAATGCTGCAATCTACAAATGCAATAAACTAAAGGAACAATCTAAAGGATTGGGGGTTTGCGAAAACATGCATTTATTCTACGGGCCTGGTGTTTAAATAAAAACTGTCGCAAATCACAAAACCTGCTAATATCTTAATACATCTCCAAGGCTGTCACTGCGGAGTAATAGACAGAACTCTTTCAGATACATAACAAGCATTTTTATTCATGGTTTAACAATCCTATGTGTTTCTATACTGTATAGAAAATCCCCTGTTTCATTAGGCAGGCTGTGTTTGTGTATCTTTGAGTGAGGTTCACACCTGGGAGCTGGGTGTGAACTTTAAACCTTCGTAGCGCCCATCACGCATTGAATATGATGGTGTGTGTGGTAAATCTGCACCCGAAAATACAATTTCCGAGCATTATCACTTCAACGTTCCTGTGCAATTATGAGTTTTTGGCCTGCAATGAGAAATAAATTGCCAGATGTGGAATCCCCTGACCTGTTTCTGCAGGTCTACCCCAATTGATTGGCAGATAAATAAGGAAGGTTGAACTGTGCTCTGGCTTTACTGCACTTGGTAATTCCAGGTGCAGTAAAATACACCAATTTGTAATTCCCGAGTTCTTGTCTAGAACAGAATTACCTCTCAACTTGTGCTCAAGCCCCTTGTAGTTTAAGATGAAGGAAGAAATTATCAGAAAGGGAAAATATTTTGTGGGAAGAGGAGAACATTGAATTATGGGACATAATAATAATGTATTTTTATGTAGCGCTGCATACTTCCAGGCACTGTAATTAGCAAGCATTGCTACACTTTCATTAAGTTGTGCTCAATTAGCTGACCTTCAGATAGATAGAAGGTTGAGTCGGTCTTGCTGGGATTCAAACTTGTAACCTGCAGATCACTGTATGATTAAGCGGTCAACTCACTGAGCCATCTTGTTGCCCATGTTATAAAACATATAAGCTCACAGGGATCGCTAGGTAAGCAGTGTGCACATGAGATCATTACATCTGAGGAAACACGCATGTATATGTGGGTTGCAGAAGCGCAGAGATAGGAAGGAGCCTTGAAATATGGTACAGGACAACCCTCCCGATTCAGTCGTGAGACTACCGATTAAAAGACTAGTCTCCTGACTCCCGATTCCTGCATTCAACAAGCATTTGCAATGCAACAGGTCTCGCATTTACATGAGTTTGAGCTTTTGGCATTGTAAATTACAATGCCTTTTATTTATGTTTTGTTTTTTGAAACATAAATAAAACACATTGTCATTTACAATGCCAATAGCTTAAACTCGCGTAAATGCGAGATCTATTGCATTGCAAATGCTTGTCTTTTTCTTGAAACGGGGAAATAAATCTGTGACACGTCTATGTGTCTAAATTGCATATCAGGTACACAATTTGCTCAGTGGACATGCCGGTTTCATGGCTACTGCACAGCAGTGGTTTCTGACATTTTGGAACAATTCATTAATTCCACTTAATTACTCCTTGTAAAACCTAGCCAGTACATTTGACAGCGTGTGCTATAAAGTGCTACATTTCACATCCATTCTTCGAAACGTTTTCTTTGGTAAATGTGTTCACTTTCTATGTGTACTGCCATGGTCCTTTGTCAGCTGGTTTTAACATGTTTGCCAGATGTTCCGGTTCTCAGTGGCCCTAATTGCATAGGGTTGTAAACCCAAGGAGCGGTGACCCGGATATACAAAGAGAAAGATCTAGTTCAGGTCACAGGCACAGCTTACAAAAGTAGAACAAATGGCTTCCGTCAATGCATTGGTCTTCAGGAGGTCTCAGATCCGGCAAGACTAAATGTAGATTCCTTAAACTCTCCAAGAAAGGCTAGAGGGGTTTACAAGAGGAACTAGATGGGGAAGTCACATTGATAAAGTCAACATAGAACTGAACCGATCTCTTCTGCTACATTAGTCAACTACTACGAGAGGGCATGATTCACACAGCCCATCCACCGAGCATGCGCTATATGCTTGTAACATCTCAGCTCACCGGAATCCTATCGCAGCTGTACAGGTAAAAGGCATGAGTCTTCTCTAGCATCGCAGCCATCAACAATCAGTTTCAAAATTTCTTGTTGAGGGTGCAATGGACAATCTTTTCTGTGAGTTAGGCACACAATAGAGCATGCACCCGGGCCATCAAAGAATTGTGCTGTGGCAGTGTAAACTAAAAAAATACCAAGCAATCTCAAGAGACTTCTTGATGGTCAAAAAACTGAGGGTAAACCAAAAAATGGCAGCATGTGACATCTGACCACACAGTGCAAGGACTTCAATCCTCTACATCCCATGCTGACCATCTTCACTTCTACTCACCTTCCTATGAAAGCACCTCCACAAACAACTTGCGTTGCACACTACACAAATTGTCACAGACTCCTCCTAACTTTACTTTTCAATGCCTCACTGTAGTAGTCAAATTCATTGCAGCCAGACCTGCCTGACTTAACATAAGTAACCAACCAGGGCATGGAATTATTTGTAACACATGGACTTCAGCTCCACCCATCTTATATTGTCCAACCACCATATATTCATAGGTAACTTTAAATTGCACTGGGAAGACCCCAAAGAAAACCATTTTCAAACGTTCTCATTTCTGATTCTGATCGAAAATGACCTGACCCAACACGCTCTGAAACCTACGAATTTGAAAGTGTGCACGCAAGATCAGCTTATCTCTGAAAATGAATGTAATACAATCTGCTGATGCAATCACTGTAGACTGGTCTATTCACTACTAAATTCCCTTTGACCTCTCTTTCTCTCAATCCATCCATCATGGTCAACCCAAATGCTCCAAACTGCTGAAGAGGGAGGGGAGAAATGTCACCCAAGATGTCCTGGTGACATGCCTAACCAATATACTCAAATAAACGTTAACACAGCTACTAACCACCTCAACTACACTTTAACAGTAATCACGTGTGATGTAGCACCCCACAAACAAAAAATGGTTAAAGTGAAAAGAACGCACTCATGATATACCAAGGATCTCATTCAAGAAATAAACATTCTTAGATTGATTGAATCCTCTAAGTAACAACATCCCTGCAGGTACAATCTAGAACTTCTTCGCCGCCCCAGATCATACAAAAAGCATATATATATATATATATATATATATATATATATATATATATATATATATATATATATATATATATATATATATATGATGCCAAATGCCGGTCCAGTAGTTCACAGATTGAATGGGCTCAAAACAGACCCAGAAAGCTCTTGAAGTAGTCCCAGAAGCATTGAAGCCACAGATCTCTATTGAAGTCTTGGAACCACAGAAGAATTGGGAGGAATGTACTCACTATTTCAATTCCAAGATCAAAAGTATTAAAGCTTCTCTACCCAGACCAACCAACAATTATAGTACTACTCTTACCAGAAAATCCACAAGCACCTGGGCTTGCTTCGGGTACATCCTAGATTGAAGTATGGAACATCAGCTCCAAGATTAACCTTTATAATCTCTTTCTAGACGCACCACCAGCTAATCTAGTGCAAGAAAGGTGTGATGTCCAAATACCACACTGATTAAAATTATAAACCTCTTGCTTAAATAAGGAATTTTCCATATCTTCCTGAAAGTTGGGCAAATAGCCCTTTTACTAAAAAAAAAATATCTGATGATTAGGAGGACCTCAACAACTATTTGCCGATCATTGGACTCCCATATTTAGCAAAAATCCCAGACAGCTGTGTCAATATTCAACTAAAACAATTTGCAAAAGATAACCTTCCTACATGATTACCGACCTGGCTTCCGAGAGGGTCCGAGCACAGAGACTAGCATCTTACAAATTAATGACTATGCACTCAGAATTACGGATAAAGGAGACTCTGCCTGTCCATACTTCTTGACCGCTCAGTGGCCTTTGACACAATCAGCCATGACATCCTGCTCTACATCCTAAAAGACTGCATGGTGTTTGAAAGGAAGGTTCTTGAGTGTTTCAAATCCCACCTAGAGAACCACTCTTAAGCGATCAAATTGGAATATTTTGTGTCCAATCCCTCTGCAAAATTCCCAAGGTGTTTCCCAAAGCATTGTTCTAGCTTCTGCCCTGCTCAATTTCTACCTACAGCCACTGAGCCACCTCATCAATGACTTAGAGATTTCCTAACACCAATTCGCCGATGACATACAGCTGTCTTTGGCCATCTCCTCTACTGCTGACCTCTCCTGACTGGCTTCCACTCTGGACAAAATCCAATCCTGGATGACCTTACATCTGCTCAAGTTCAACACCCATAAGAACATCTGCTCAAGCTCAACACCCATAAGACAGTTCCTTCTGATCTCACCAAATTCTTCATTCACATCAGTTCAAGAATAGCTTTGTTTCACCAACATCCTAGGCTGCCCTACAACCAGGACTTAAAGTGGGCTTGGTCCTGCCGGTGCTCAGCACAGCAGTTCTAAGAAGCAATTGCCGGGACGGTACCCTTTCGGACTATTTTTAAACCTCAGAGTGAAAAAAAATAATCTTAACTTGGCAGCAGTATTTACTACCCTTCACTGTCTTTGATATATCTTTAAAGTGACTTATTACAGTTATTTCAGTCTCGTCATTTCAGAACTGGAGCATTTTAACTATTTCATACAAAGATGCCATTGTTGTTGCTTATTCATCTTATGCAACCAACAGCAATTGACAAAGCCAATAGTCCTGGCTTGCTGTAGGTATAATGATACCAAAATCATATATCTGGATGCAAACACAGAAAGAAGCAGCAAAATACAGGTCGGTGGCACATAATGCTAAGCAGAGATGTCTAAATTACATGTTTTAAGCCAGACCCTTCATTATATTGGCTACACCACTTTGAGAGACCCCCTCATTTTCATCCCATGTAATGCCCTGCCTGCAACCACTACTGATAATGACAAATCCTTAGGTTTCACCCTTGACAACAGCCTACGATTCCGTAATCACAGCAAAACTGCTTTTGAAAATGTCTATTACTAATGTATACTTATTTGGGGAACTCATGACCTGAAAGTAGTGTTTCAAGCTTTGATCCTATCTAGACTGGACTATGGAAATGCATCCTCCCTGGAATCCCCAAACACACCCTGCAGCGATGAAGGCCCTGCTGCAAGAAGCTAATCGCCTGGCCTCAGGGACCACCTGATTTGACTGGGTCACTCCCATCTTGTCTTCAATTAGATGGCTGTTCATTGAAGCGGCATCCAGGTTCAAAGTTGCCAGCCTAGTTCACAAAATTAACCACTCTGATCAATTGCATTATCTTGCTAAGAAACTAAAATCTTGTGGGGTTCCCATCAACTTTCCAGCCTTTAAGAAAAAGTAAATGAACCTTGAACCAATCATTCTCTGGAAGGTCCAGAGAATATGGAACTCTGTCCTGCCTGACATTCGGAACCTAACTTCCCAACTAGTCTTCAAAAAGCAAATGAAAAAAGTCCTCTTCCCTAAACAAAACCCCGTCTAGGTCGACCAGTTTCTCTGTTACCTATTAAATTACTTGTATTTATATGTTAGTAAATTAACTGCACATCTCGACTGGATCTACGGTGAGCTGTTGTCTCTGGGCCTTTGCTCCCTTGATGTGACTGCACTGCTCTCAAATTGGTGACTTGCCTTTTGTTTTACCGCGTTTCTTATATTTGTAAACGTTATATTCAAGTTCACTGGAATTGTGTGATTCTGTGGCTGAGTGGTTTTCCGTATAGTTAAGGTTTTGCCGCATTTGCCACATAATACACAATTTTCTAAGTAATCTGCACATTAAAAAAACTGTTTATAGATCAATGGGAGCAAAAGGTCCTAAAAAAGTGGTGACAAGTGTTCCCACGCAGTGCACGGCCCTTCGCAAATGTTGACTGGTCAGCTTTCAGTTGTTTATTGCTGCATTTGATTGTTAAACTGCTACTACTGAGGTAAAATGTATCCCCAGACAGTATTACCATGTGTAAAAATATAAAAATAATGAATCAACACTACCATAAATTGTGCGGCATTACGCCACATAATTTGCCTTATCTGGCTGCATAACTTAAACAACCTCGCCTATGTTAATGCATAACTCGAGTGTCCGATTTTATACTGTGCTATATAAAAGGACATGATTCTCTTGGGCCTTGTACGCACTATATAAACTCATAAATGAAAAAAACAACAGGATTTGATTCTCAAGAATTCTGCTATTTTCTGCTGATGAGCCATGGAAAGAGAAAAGAGTGAAAATCAAAAACTGTTTCTTTTATTGCCTTTACGACACCTGAGAGGATGGCAGTGCCCCGGGCATAACAGCTGCTAGGCCTGGCTACCTGTAAATGAAGACCATATCATTTCTGCAACAGCAGGTGATGCTATGTGTACAATGGCGCAGCTATCAATGGTGCAACAGGTGCAGTGGTTCCAGGAGCCAAGGCAGCGAGGGCCCCACAGCACCTCAAATATACAAAGCAAGGGGGCATTTGTCTTCCTTATACATACTGGGCCAGTGCCACCCTTGCTACTACTCCTTTGAGCCAACCTACCACCTCACCAAAATCTGCGTCTAAAACGCATTTAGGACCAAAGTGACGAGAAGACGGAGGCAGCAGGCCCTCCGCGGCCCGGGCCGAAGCCTTCAACCTGCCCTGTTTGTTTGCTTTCCTCGGGGGGAGGCAGCTGGGCCAGAGCGGCGGCCGCTGCCCGGGGATCAGGGTGGCGCGGGCGCTGCCGATGACAGAAGCCGCCACCCATTGTCCCGGGGAGGTAACAATGCCAGGAGACTCCGTGTTTTTCCAGGTCCGGCTTTCTTATTTACCTTGCGATAACTGGCCGGAAAGTGGCTCGTACGTTGGAAATAACGTGGTGCCCTCCGGTGCGGGGCTGATAAGCCGGGCCAGCGCGGCATCGCCGGGAGGCATGAATGGGCCTTCATCCTGCCGCTGAATGGGAGAGCCTGGGACGCTTCCTGCAGCCGCCGAGGGCGCAGGGGCGGGAGGAGCATGGGAAAGCATCTGCGGAGCACCACACGGGTGCCGCGAGCTCTAATGTAAGGAAGGAAAACGCCCCCCTCGCTCGCCTAGGTGGTGAAAGACAGCCATAATTGGCGCGCGATGGGGCCCGCGCACCAGCTGGGCCCCGCCGCCACCGCACCTGCCGCGCTAATGACGGCCACGCTCCTCCGAGTGATTGCGGCGTTCTCGTGTCAATTAAAATTATACTGTTCACGTGTTATTGGGCTCTTTCTAGTCAGTATAAAACAATTGCAATACCAGTATAAAAATAAAGAACGATGTAGTTTATTTTTGCATTCGGGTATTTGTGGTTTTAGCTTCGTGTGGCCAGGCGTCTCCGTTTTGCCAGGACGGTCTCAGTTTTTAACCAGCGGTCCCAGCAAATTTCAAGAAATGTAGCGCATGACCCGGTTTTTAAAGAGTAACCACTGAAAACGGTGAGAGGTGGTTTTAAAGTTTTACAAAGCAGGGATAGTTAGCAGTTGTTTCAAGAAAGCAATTTAATTAACAGGCAAGCTACTGGGTTTTACAATTGCATCTTATGTATGTTCTTACAGTACTGCCTGTTCCGTAATTCTCTGCTGAGGAGCGCTCTCATCGCTTGAAGTAAAATTGTAGTCCTTCTTCTATTTTTGTGAAATGTCCTGGTTTTTGGCTTCAAAATTAGTGGCTCTAAAACCAAGAGACTCACAATCTAATCCTGGATTTACCACTGTATTTATTTTAAATTATGCCAAGCACTTCTTTAGGAAAAACCAAGCCACAATTTCAGCGAGGCGCTTTTGTAGTTCACTAAAGTAAACTAGTAACATATCATAATAGCAGACTAGGGAAAAGAGTGGAACGGGGATATAGTTAACCATGGAGGGAGGTATCGTTTGAAGAGATGAGGATTTAGACTTTTCGTCACACTGTGTGATCCTGAGCAAATCACTTTATCCCTGTGGTTGTTAATCCCCCATACCATTGTTGATGGCACCCATAGCAGGCATCTTTTTAAGTGAAAAAAAGGCCAGCCGCTTGTTCATCTTTTGGGGTTCTGAAATGGCCAGTTTGTGTTACTTGTTTAAGAACTGGTCCAAATTCAATCAACGTGGCCATTTTGGTGGAAACTCTGGGTATTGATTTAGGAGAAGAAAGAAAAAACAATTCCATCTGTAACCAAACAAACTTCAAATACAAATTCTGTGCATAGTGGCAGAGATGAAAAGGGTGGTGCAGCTCTAAAAGGCATATGGCCAAAGAAACATAACTGTGAATACTTGCCAGGAGGCATGGCCCATGTAATTAAAGGTTTCAAACATGTAAACTCAAATCCTATGCTTCACACAGCATGGCACTTGACTAATATTTGAGTGCCTCTCCGTAAACTTTCCCCACTTCTTTTTTAAATCCTCCATCTGCATATTCCACACCTCGCCTCTTCCTTCTTCCACCCCCTTTTTTTACACCCTCCTTCTGCATATACTCCCTTGCACCTCTTTCACTGCACCCTCACACACGCATAAAGTACACATTCACCTGTAAGCACTGCAGTTTTTTTTTACTTTTGCCCTGTCAATATTTCATCAGTGTTTCTTCTTCACACAATTTACATAGAATCACAATTACTATTGGCATGTATTCATTGTCCTGTGCACTCTGCAAAGAGGACAAGGATTGAACGAGCATGGATTCTGTGACCCCCTGAGAAGTACTATGAGAACCTCCCATTGCAGTCACCCACAACTCAGGAACTCCAAATTGTGGACTTTTATAAAAGCCCACCAGCCACCTGTAATTACACAGACATCTACAGGTGACCCCGTTTACAGTATGCACAGTACAATAGTAATATGCTGCATTAAAACAAAAGCTTCAGAAAAACAACTTCTTAGGGAAGTAAATTAAGTGAAATGTGAAATGTAAAAAGGAGCTACTTCATTGACACTGATGACGTCTGCAGTTTTTACAGTCATTTTTTAGATATTGCTTTTGAGAAATCGATCAGTGTTTTTGCTGGTAGGGATATTACTAGAGGGTCCGGTAGGGACCCATTTCAAAGTCATCTTTTTGTAACTGCACAATGTGGGACCCGGAAGGATCTGCCCCTGTTAGAGCCCTTCATTTTAGTAAAAGGGTACCAGCTAAAATTTTACGCAATACCAACAAGCATCCTTAAGTGGGATTAAAAAGATCAGGGATCTCTAGAATGGGAGCAGACAAAAAAGCGTAATGAGGGGGGCGTGGCTAGCTGGCCGCAGCCTAGGAGAGCTCCGCGATCAGGGAAAGAAAGAGCAGCAGCGGTCCTTAGAATCGCCGCACCTTAAACCCAGTTCCAAATTAGGTGTCAGTTTTTATGCTGCCAACCCCGACGTCAGCTGCTAAGTGTCGTCGCTGTGATTCCAGATCATAGGGTACTTTTTAGATTTGGTGGGGGCGCACATGAACAAAGTCCAAAACGAATATAGGTTGTATGCAAAATATTTCTTCTTTATTTATTAAAATTTATAGAAAAGTTCATTGTTGTAATCACAAAAAGATCAGCCAACGCGTTTCCCTCCCAGGCGGGGAGCTTCCTCAGGGATTACGTACATCTTTTCTAAAGCAGATTCAGCCTTAGGATTCGATTATTGAAGTAGCCGGCGGTCACTTTATTGACACATGAATCCTGAATACTAAAAGGAGTCCTGAAGTGACGGTGAATATTGACTGGCTTACCCATCATTACATATACATCGATACATTATCTACTCTTGGAATCTAATTGCTTATATACTGTCCTGAGGAAGCTCCCCGCCTGGGAGTGAAACGTGTTGGCTGATCTTTTTGTGATTACAACAATGAACTTTTCTATGAATTTTAATAAATAAAGAAGAAATATTTTGCATACAACCTATATTCGTTTTGGACTTTGTTCATGTGCCCCCCACCAAATCTAAAAAGAGCTCTGCGATCAACAGCTTTTCTCCCCGCCAATCTTGTAATTAATCCAACGGCCTGCCACAGTCCAAGAGCAGGAGATGGCACCGGAACATCCAACGCACGATCGCTGTATGTTTTGGCTCTGTACAACCACCAGACAGAGACTTAGATCGTGTAGAGGGGCCACAGCCTAAGAGGTGAGGATAAGCTGGGGCCTTGCGTAGTGTGGACACTGCCTGGAGTGGGGACAAACCCGAACTGTATCCCTACGACTGCGGAAGAAAGCGTGCTGACACAGATAGCTCCGGTGGCTGCCGCACATCATAACAGGCAGATCCCCGAAGTGACTGGCCGGATCGAGAACGACTCCCAAGGAACGCCCTTGCCGGATGGTCCAGAGCCAGAAGAAAAGAATCAACAGCAGTTCTGGGGCCCTGTCTGAGAGCACACTTCATGCTGACGCCAAGTGAACACTGCCGACACAGATGGGGAGCGGAGGCGGCATAGACGGTATGCAGAAAGCCTGTGTTCCGTGACGCTACCCGGGACGGCCCGCAATGCACCTCCAAAGTGCGACCTACAGATTAAATATCATAAGGCGCAGCGTAGGGACCTGGCTGTCCTGGAGTGACGACGCATTCACGGAGGTGGGTGAAAACAACACGGTATGACCCGCATTTTCCTGGGCCACAAACTTTCCCGCAACCGCCGGACATTAGCATGCAGGCCTACATTCGCAATTACAACGCATGATACTGGCAACTCCTACACCAGAAGGCGACAAATGGGGGCAGAGAGGGACTGAAGCTGGCCAAGAAGTTAAAGCAACACCGTAAGCACCAAATAGAATTCTAAGGCGCAGTAGAATACCCTGGAGATTCAGGGTGGAAGCAGTGAGCCAGAACTTGCAAAAAGCAAGGTCCTAAAGCTCTCACCAGCGGCGCAGCCGGTTTTGCGAGAAGCGACATCGGGGAACAGGAAAACCGAAAGGCTGCGCGTGGACTATACCCCGGCAGGCAGGCAGCGGTGACTACTGTTCTCCCCCCTCGGAGGCCTGGAGACACCGCCAGGTGAGTTAGACACTATGGGAGGACGAGGCCAACATGCGACGCAAACCAACAAGCTGGAAAAATATGCCTACCATGAAGACCATGTTATAGAGAACAGTGGTTCCTTTTCTGGGAGAATACAGTGTGATAGATAACCATACACTAGAATAGAATGTATGTCTTTTGTCCAGCCGGACAAGAATTTATTTTCATAATATTTTTCAAAAGTAGTATCAAATAAAACATTCAGATGACAAGTGGGCACAGCCGTGACCCACAGAACACAAGACAGAACAACGAACACAGAATTGGCCAAAAGGCAAGCCAAAATGGGTCCGTACACTTGTACTCAGTATAGACAGACACAAATTAATCATTTAACACCGTTGCACAATGTGTTTTAGCTTGAGTCTGGTGCATAGGGTGTTTGGGTGTCGACGACGTTTCGATGCCAACATTAAATATAGGGCATCATCTTCAGGACAAACAAATAATGCATTGATGTCTTGATAATAATGTATCACACCTTGTTTTCAATTCTAAGGTGGCAGAGAATCAACGGTTCACTATAGGCACGAGGGCGCTCAGCATCTGGACTTTGGGGGTTGCTGAGTGTGGGCAGTATCGCCGCAGCAGATGCGGCGATACTGCCCACACTCACTGAAGTAATGCGATCGTGCATTTTCCTACAGCTGGCACACAGCACCCAACAGGACTTTCTGCCATTAAGCAAACAGAATTGATCCTGCTGGTGCCAGCAACCCCCAAAGTCCAGATGCTGAGCGCCCTCGCGTCTATAGTGAACCGTTGATTTTCTGCCACCTTAGAATTGTAAAAAAGGTGTGGTACATTATATCAGTATAGACAGACACAAATTAATCATTTAACACCGTTGCACAATGTGTTTTAGCTTGAGTCTGGTGCATAGGGTGTTTGGGTGTCGACGACGTTTCGATGCCAACATTAAATATAGGGCATCATCTTCAGGACAAACAAATATTGCATTGCTGTCTTGATAATAATGTATCACACCTTGTTTTCAATTCTAAGGTGGCAGAGAATCAACGGTTCACTATAGGCGCGAGGGCGCTCAGCATCTGGACTTTGGGGGTTGCTGAGTGTGGGCAGTATCGCCGCAGCAGATGCGGCGATACTGCCCACACTCACTGAAGTAATGCGATCGTGCATTTTCCTACAGCTAGCACACAGCACCCAACAGGACTTTCTGCCATTAAGCAAACAGAATTGATCCTGCTGGTGCCAGCAACCCCCAAAGTCCAGATGCTGAGCGCCCTCGCGTCTATAGTGAACCGTTGATTTTCTGCCACCTTAGAATTGTAAAAAAGGTGTGGTACATTATTATCAAGACAGCAATGCATTATTTGTTTGTCCTGAAGATGATGCCCTATATTTAATGTTGGCATCGAAACGTCGTCGACACCCAAACACCCTATGCACCAGACTCAAGCTATAACACATTGTGCAACGGTGTTAAATGATTAATTTGTGTCTGTCTATACTGAGTACAAGTGTACAGACCCTTTTTGGCTTGCCTTTTGGCCAATTCTGTGTTCATTGTTCTGTCTTGTGTTCTGTGGGTCACGGCTGTGCCCACTTGTCATCTGAATGTTTTATTTGATACTACTTTTGAAAAATATTATGAAAATAAATTCTTGTCCGGCTGGACAAAAGACATACATTCTATTATAGTGTATGGTTATCTATCACACTGTATTCTCCCTGAATAGGGATCACTGTTCTCTATAACATGAAATTGCCCAAGGTCCCTGTCTAAATTTCCTTTGGGTTCCCTTGTTCTGTATAATATCATAAAGACCAGGTGATCACACCAGAGACACTTACAGACAGCAGAGATTGCTCACAGACCACGAAACCTAAAGAGGTCACCCTGCAGGACATAATGGCCACCTTACACCATGTGCAATCATCCATTGGCACTATATCCACCAACATTACACTGCTACGTGCTGATGTTTCCAAGATGAGTACGAGAATAATGGAGGTTGAATCTACTACAGCGGGTCCCTCCACTGACACAGTGACTCTGCAGCGGCAAGTCCAGAAATTAGAATTGGCACACAAGCAAATGGAGGACAAGCTCGACGATCAGGAGGGCTGCTCACGGCGTAACAATATACACATGGTTGGAGTACCGGAAAGTGTGAAGGGACCGGCCCTCAACCTTTTTGTAGAAGACCTCGTCAAGATCCAACTACAGCCACGTGAGCTATCAAGCTTCTTCTCCGTGGAACGGGCCCACTGAGTGAATGGAGTAAGACCCCGACCGGGCACCCCACCCAGGCCCATACTAGCGCGAATATTCAATTTCCGTTATCGGGACACGATTCTGCAGGCGGCGCGCATTGCCCCCCAATACATGTTGAAAACTGCACTGTAACCCTCTATCCGGATTACACAGCAGTGGTAACTAAGCAACAGCATAATTTCTTGGATGTTAAGAAAGAACTGCGCAGTCGAGACCTTAAGTACGCAATGCTGTTCCCTGCAAAATTGAGGGTGGAGGCGGAAGGGAAAAACTGTTTTTTTACAACACCGTAGGAGGCCCACGACTGGCTGGAGGGGTGGCTCCCGGCCACGGGGCCCAGAAGACAGGGACAGAGACAGAGACACCCAACCACGACATCGGGATCATCGGGAGCGAGAGAGGCAGAAGCCTCTGGTGGTATGACGATGCAGAATGTGAATGAGGACTCAGATTGACGCCACGCCTAACGGACCGTGGAATTGAGAGGGAGAACACCCCCAAAAACATGGGCGCATGAAGACTCAACAACGGCATACTCGGCGGTGATTTGAGAAAATATACATGCCCATAGCCACAAATACCGTAGAAGATAATTTAGCCTTTCTAAAGGACATACAAATGCCCACACTATCTAATGACGCAACTCAAGCACTGGAAGCGGATCTGACTCAAGATGAGCTTGTATGGGCGATAGGTGCACTACATACGGGAAAAGCCCTAGGACGTAAGGGTATTCCGGTAGAACTCTACAAAAAAACAGCCACTAAGCTTGTGCCACACCTACTCAACATTTACGAAGATAGTCTGGGAGCTGCCTAGGGATCAGCGCCTGGCAACAATAGTTGCAATACATAAACCGGGCAAACCCCCGCAGGAATATATGTCTTCAAGCCTATATCCTTAATAAATGCAGAAGCTATAATACTTGCTAAAGCATTAGCCATGAGACTGCAGCCATATCTTGCAACAATGATTCACCCGGACTAATCCGGATTTATGGCAAACCGTAACACAGCGTTGAATCTCAGGCGACTCTATAATGTCATGGCGCGTAGATCTACTATAAAAAAAGACGCCATCATTCTGTCCCTGGATGCTCGTATGGCATTCAACATGGTGGAATGGCCCTTTCTCTTCGCGGTCCTCCACCACATGGGTTTCAGTCCCAAGTTCTGCGAATGGGTGAAACTACTATATAGCAAACCCTTGGCACAAGTTGTGGTAAATGGACGCATCTTGGCTGACTTCCCTCAGGGTAAAGGAACGAGACAAGGCTGTCCCCTGTCACCGCTCCTATTTGCAATAGTGCTTGAGCCACTGGCGGCATGACTACGGCAGGATCCAGTCATCCTCATGGAGAAGTGTGGCTCAGGGGTTAGAGGCGGCAGACCCGGAAGCTGAGATCGGCCCTGGACCAGGGTTCAATTCCCCGCCTCGGCGGGTCTTGGGCTCAAAAATTCCATGGACTCGATAATTCTCGCTCCGGTGCCTTCTCAACTCACGGGTTCACACTCTGCAACTCTGGGCAATAGCTTGCTTAAACTCCACAACGGCCCCTCGCGGCGGGATGCCTGGCTTTCACCTTGTGGATACCCTGCCGGGGTTATCTCACAGGGGAATACCAGGACGGGTTCCCTAAGCAAGTGCCGGGAAACCCTTTGTGGGTAGCTGTGCGCTATATAAGCTCAAATACATTTACATTTACATTTACATCCGTGGGTTAAAATGGGCTATGAGATGGGAGGATCGCATATCGCAATACGCCGACGATGTATTGCTATACTTGACATCCCCTACACGCTCTCTTAATTGCCTATTAGATATATGTGCTGCATATGGACGAGTCTCAGGCTATACAATAAACTGGGCAAAATAAATCATCTATATACTTCACAGTCCCCCCGCGGCGACTTCCGCGTAACTGCGAAATACAGATAGCTGACAAGGGCTTCAAATATCTCGGCATTTACATAGCACATCAAGTCACGCACTTCATTAAAGAAAACCTCATGCAACCCCTGGCGCATTTCTGCCAAGATGCCAACCACTGGCGATTGCTACCGCTCACACTACTGGGAAGGGCAGCTCTCTTTAAGATGATTGCGCACAAAGGGAGTTAGGTCCTTGGAGGGACTGAGGGAGGGCTGGACCGTTTTGTAATGTCAAAACACACACAAAGATGCCCCCTTCTCACACTACTTACAATATGGCTTTAACAGCGACCAAATAAATAATTTCATTAGATCTGGTCTGGTACATTTATTTATACCTATTATTCATATGTTCTTTATGGAAACTAGTATACTCCAGAAATTTTTTTTAAAGGCAGTGAAAGAATACATTTATCAAAAAAGCACTTACAATCTTATTCAATCAGCAAAATACATTTCCAATTAACATGAAACATTACAAAAACACCTAAGGAAATAACATTAAAAAAAATAAAAAATACATCCAACAAACATTTACAAAATCCAATTCATCAATTTGAAATATACTAAATCATTTCATTAGTTACAATCCTAAAAAGACATAATTCATAACAAGAGCAACGAAGCTTGTATCATTTAATCAAAAACACTAGATGTAGTAATTGGCTCTTGGTGGGTTTGCCGACGCGTTTCAGGTTCGGGTCATTAATCCCCAAACCCTCATCAGGGCTTTGTTAATCATCTGTTTAGGATGCAAAAAAACATGAAGTTTTAAAGACAACCTGTTTACCTCTTCCCTAGCTTTCATAGCGTTTGGATAAAGTATATTTGTACCAGTTTCTTCCTATGCGGGTGACCATTGGGCACTTCTTTCGATAGATGCACTCTTTTCTTCGGATAGCGGATGGCGCACTTTATAATCTTGAAATTAACCACATATTACCTCTATGTATGGGTTATGTATTTATCAATCAGTCGTAAAACTAGGTAGAGTTAACAATAAAATCCATACCTCCGTCTGCGCGGACTGGCACTGTGGGAGGGGCGGAGGAATTTCTGTCTCTGTTTACTTTTGTCCTATGTAACAAAGAAACATATGATGCTTTTAGCAGCATTGCTAGTATCAATTGGCATTTTTGTTACCTTTATAAAGACTGCAAGCCTACCGTACCCTGTTTATAGTCCACTGTCATATTACAGCTGGGCTGCGCCACCTTTTTCTCAAGTAGCTGTGGCTTACACCTATTAGAACAACAACGTTCAACAAAGACCCACACATATTGCACTACTATTTTTAAACCTTTATATTGCGTAGTAAACTACTACCCTACCTGTTTTCTTTGATAAAACAAGGTGGTTCCTCTCGCCCCAGTCTGCTGCCCCGTCCGGGGCTCGGCGTATCTGAGGCTCGCCTCTGCTTCTACTCGTGAGCTTAAAATCATTTCAGAAGGAATCAATCACTCTGTGTAAAGAGATGCGCGATAATATGTCAGTCGCGTTCTCTCCGTTTTAGTCGCAATCCGCAAACACCCGCTGCGCGTATGTTTAGGCAATACCTGAAAATGCGGTCTGCTCCGCTTAGACGAAGTCAATGCTACTGCTTCCTTCACTCGCCGTGTCTGAAGCCGGCGGCCATTTTGAAATGCTTTAAGAGTCCAGTCTTGTATTTAGATGCATCATGGGGGCTGTAGTTTCAAACGGAATTTTGTGTATTGCCGTGGGCCACCCCAAATTATTCAGATAGTCCAAGGTCAAGTAAATACCACATTTATTAAATGGGGCATTATTTTAAGCGTCGCTAGCTGTATGGCCAAATTGGAATAGAATCTCATTCCAATCACAGATGGTGGCTTGCAGACATTAATCCTTCCATTTTACTCCCTGATGTTGAAACTTGATTCCTTCAATAGTACTACCACATGAAACACAATTGCCACATTTATGGTGGCCTTCTATTGGTTTCACGTCTCAAAAGGCAAGGAGATCATGTTTGGGTTGAGGCTTGGGAAGATCAGCTCTCACAATTTGTTGTCCCAAGCTCCGGTTCTTCTTGTATGCAAAAATAGAGCGCGGGAAGGGACACTTCAGGTCCTCCAAAAGGTGCCAATTTTTGAGCACAGCTTGTCTAAGCTTGTGTGTATGCGACCCAAAGGTGGTCACACATACCAATCGATCTAACTCCTTCTTTTCTTTTGTTTGCAATAAAGCTTCTCGGGGGGTAAATTGAGCTCTTTTGTAGGAATGCTTCAAAAGCTTCCTTGGGTATCCTCTGTGGATCATCTCATTGCAGAACAACTGGGCATGGTGGTCGTAGTCCCCTATCTCTGAATTTTGCGTTCCTCATTACTTTCCTAGGATGTTACAGAATTCTCTCCCAATCTTTATCTTCTAGGGCTCACCCTATGTCATCCGACCATGTGGTTCGTAGAGTACTAAGGGCTATCCCCGCATGGACCCGAATCCCTACTTACAGCCATTTAATTAAGTGTCTACCCCTGCCCATATAATAAACTGCTTTAACCAGTTAATGCGTAGATGGTTCATGCTGGAATGGGGCCCAGTGTACTTTTACATATTGTAGTAGCACCGCATGTCATATATACAAGTGATCTGGCACCCCTGTCTCTCAAACAAAGTTACCATAGTCCAGCAGCTGTCCGTCATAGAACAAGTTTGACACCGTGCTAACCCCTGCTTCGAGCCAGGGAGCGATAGTGTGCTTCGTTATACGTCCAGTCGCTAGTGGTATTCCGAGTAGTGGGATGTTGCCTGCATAGGCAGGGTGTGGGCATGTATAGTGTAATGCCGCTTTCCAACACTGTAGTGCCGTGTGTAGCAGGGGAGGAAGGTGACGGGGGTGTTTGCAGCGTGGCAATAACAGTGTATGTGAGGCTCCTCTTGCAATATCGCGCTCAGTGTAACCTATTTCCTGCAAATTACGCCCAGCCGTCCAAAAGGACAACCACTGTAGTTGGCAAGCATAGTAGTATGCTCGGAGGTCCGTTACTCCCAGCCCTCCTTTGTCCGTACCAAGCTGTAGCTTTTTAAAGCTTATCCTCCTCCTGCCGGGCTCCCATATAAGGTCGACAAGCATGGTGATTAGGAGTTTAAAAGTGGTCTATGGGAGTAGCACTGGTAACTTTGTAAAATAATGAATCAGTCATGGGACGAATGGTACAATGATAACAGACAAATGTGCACAGGGGATGCCCCAAAAAATTGACTCAGGTGTGGGGAAAGTGGAATACATTTCGTGGCAATCTCTGTGAACCCCCACAAGAAGAATCACTATCAAAGGGTAGTGACTAACAACTGAAACAAGAGTGATGTATAATGTGACTTTATGCAGTTACAATGTGAAGGTGCAAGAGAGGGACCTTGATAATCACTGTCAGAAATACACCACTATTGTAAACTATTCTTTGCCATTATGTATGTATGCACTATCGAATATTCAATGTAATGCATCACTGTTTTTCAACGGAAAATACAAAAAAAATGTTTTTTTTAAAAAAAAAGAGTAATTAGGACCCTTTCCAATTGGCGTGGCCTAAGTATGAGGGTATGGTTTAAGACATGCAAACTGAAATCATGTGCTTCACATATCTTGCCACCAGGGCAGTATTTGGGTGCCTCTGTGGGAATGTTCTTTTATTGCATCCAGACTTATAACCCATCAACTGACATACGCTTAAAACAAGTCAGACCTATTGGCTTTACCAGTGCTTTTTAGCAGTATCAAATAAAGGAGTAACAATGGTTTTGTTGTGAATGATTAGAACTGAAAATGTTTGAAGTCTGAAATAGAAAAGCGTGACTTACACATTACTAAGATCTGTGAAAGGCATAGTGGTCTTCGGAGTGTCTAATTTACTCCTGAACTCAGCTGTATACTGCTTTCCTTTGCAGTTTCTCACTATGTTGGGCTCTTTTTCTCCTCCCATATTTCTAGGACCCTCCATCTGAAAATCTCACACATTATCTCTTTCCTCTTCAGCACGTCTTTTCACTCTCTCCTGCACAGACATCCTTTCATCTCCTCCATTTCAGCCCCAAACTCACAACCAACACACTCACCTGGAAGTACTACATTTTCTTTTTCGCTGTTCATATTTTGACAGCGGTGGACCCCCATACACTTTACCACAATTACATTTGGCACATATGTGACCATCGCTCAGTCAATTAATCAGTCAGGATTTATAAATAGCGGCTAATCACCCAGTAGGTTTATCCAGGCACCTTCAGGTCCCGGAGGCTTATTCAAGCAGCCAGGTTTTGAGGGCCATTCAGAATTCCTGAAGTTACGTGATAGTCCGGAGGTGCGTGGGGAGGCTGTTCCAGGTCTTTGTTGTTATGCGGGAGAAGAAGCATCCTCCACTTCTGCTTCAGTAGATGCGGGGAGTATGGGCAAGTGAAAGGGAGGCGGAGCGTATTCATCTCGACAATTGGTGGAAGTTCAGGCAGATATAGGGGGGACTTGGTTGTGTAGAGCCTTGTGTGCGTGGGTCAGCAGCTAGAATTAGCATCTCTCCTGTGCGGGAAGCCAGTGAAGTTGTCTGATGTGGGACGTGAAGTGGGTTCTTCGGGGAGTCTGGCTTTGGCGTTCTGGTTGTCTGAAGTCTCTGTTGGAGGAGTAAAAACTACAGAAACATCTTGAAAAGTCTCTGTTGGAGGAGTGAAAACTACAGAAACATTTTGAAAAAGCAAATAATTTTAGGAATTGCATGATGAAATAAAACATGAAACTTTAACAGGGATCGCATTGCTGACATGGATCACCTCAAGGGTGTTTACAGTCATTGTTCAGAAATTGGTGTTTTGCCTGCAAAGTTGAAGAAATGAATCGAGGGCCTAGCAAGACCTCTTTCAAAGTCACTTTTTAATCACTGTCGAGTCTGAAACTGGGCAGAACCCAGCCCACTGAAAGCACTGAGCACTCTGCTCTGGAAATCCGATGCCTGCACAGGGTCCCTTATGTTATTGCTTTTTCTCTGTGCTCTCTGACCTGCAATCTTGCAAGTCCCATAGGTTGCTCCTCTCTCATGGTCACGGCTGCCTGGCACTTTCATTGTATCGTATTGCAATACTTTTCCAGTTCTTACTACCCCTGAATAGGCATTGAGGCGCTTTATAGTGAGTACCACTCTACTTTGGAACCCACGATTGTTAGATAATTTGGTGATTTTTTGTTTACTGGGATTAGTTTTGTGTTTTCAAGAGAACTCTTCCATGTATTTTGGAGTTAGATGTGATTACTAGCGGGGAGAGACAATGGATGTGATTGACTGGTTGGGTGAATAGGTAGTGTACAGGCGGATTACTGACTGGTTGCAAGTAAGTGATTACCAGCTTCTAAAGGAGGTGTTATGGGTTCTGAATGGATATGTAGGCAATACAAATAGAAAGTAACACAGGGAACATGCAGGGTTGAAACAGGTCGAAACAAGGAGTTTTGAATATGAGTCAACTAAGCGGAGCAGGTATTGGCTGTAACTTTTTCAAAAGGAATGTTGAAGTAAAGGCACCTTGTGTTGGCTCTTCAGCCTGATTTCCTTGAAAGTGATTGGTTAGGCCTTGTTCCTGGTTAGCAGCACCTACATTTGGTTTAACTAGCAAATCTTCACTTTACCTGGAATGTAGTGAACCCTCTTTTTACATAAAATGGCTCTCCTTCTCCAGGCTGGCCAACATTTACAGATCAGTGTCTCCTATAAAATGCTCAGTCTTGAATCCTGGACTCTACTTAACAATTTCTCTTTTAATCCTACTATGACCCATCGCCGCTTCTAACACTACATCCCTTTCCAACTACCATTAAACTCACCAAAGTCGAGCAGTGCGCTCTACCACCGCCCTCAGTGGGATGATCCAAAATAAAGCCCCCAGCCTGCAAAATTAGTGAGCCCTAAATTTAGGTTGGATTCTGGTCACCTCACAGATTCACTAAAGCCTGGGGTTGACATGTAGTGCAGGGGGTGATCACTGAACTGCTGTCTGCAGGGACTACTGTATACCTTTGGGCATTCGCTCTTTAGCCCTGCCACTTACCAACCCTGGCCAAACTTTATCAACCCTGCACCAAAAATACTTTTTTACATTTTCGCACCAGTACAGCATCCTGCACTCTTTTCAGAATTTTATTCCTACTCCTCACGTTGCTTCACCTGTCAACCTTGATCCTTTTCCACATCTAGTAATACTCGTAAGGCTGCACAAATCTTGACAAACTACTCTCCCGCCAACCCTTATCATAGAAAGTAAGCACTGTTACGCCAACCTCTATTCCCTTCCAACACGGCACTACTTGTAACGAAACACCTGCCACAGTTCCTCCACCTACCACCGCCATCACCCTCTTCAGAGCTGGTTGAGAGTGGAGATGCTTTCTGCATGGTCACCAAACTGTGACTAGCTCTAGCCACCCCCTGTACCTCCTTGAATGATTATAGGCAGGGCCACTTGAAGTATGTGGCAGGAGAAGGCCTGTTTATGCGGCAAAGGTAAGTAAATTCTGCGTCAAGAAAAGGCAAATTATGCAGCACAATGCAGCACATTTTGCAGTAGTATTACTTCAAGATTTCGTCATTTTTAAACTTGGCAACACTGTCTGGGCATTGGTTGCACCTCATTAGTACCGGTTTAATACCCAAATATAGCAATAAGTGACAGAAAGGTGACCAGACCAGCTTTGCAAAGGGATTTACACGGCGCTGCAACAGGTTTCACCGTATTTTTAGTAACTTTTGAATCGTTTAAGTTGGAAACAATTTTTTTGCTTAAATCTGCAGTTTATGAGGCAGATGATGCATTGTGTGGCAAATGCGGCTAATCTATAACTATGCGAACATTGCTGCAGAATCGCATCATTCCAGTGTCCCTGATTATAGGGTGAGTGCACTTGATTTAGTGTCCATCGTGGCCTAGAAACCTACAGATAGAGTTTAAGGAAGTAATTTAAGGCCTGTTTTTACAGTGGTGGGTGAGGTCGAAAGGCCAAAGCATATGTTTGATAAGGAATCACAGAATGGAGACAGCTGCATCTTCTAAAATAGGAAAGGCACTTTTGGGAGTCTACATTGCAACTGCAGTCTCCAACTCATGTCAACACTCCAAAGCCCGCCATTGTCTCTCTTGCTTATCTCTTTAGCTCGAGGAACTCCTGTAATCCATCAGAGCTTCCTGCTAGCTACCCCCTTTCTGTTGCCAGAACTGACCCCCGTTTACTGGGACCAACAGCGAGCAAAAAAATGGTTAGGGGTTCTGCCCACTTAACCCTCCCGTACCTGAGCAGGAGACATCCAAGGATGAGAAAGTAGCAACAAAGGGTACCGAAGGGATGAATCCAATTTGAATTTTCAAACAAGAGACAATTAATTATCTTGTGAATAACAAATTAAATGTTGAGAAAATATATATGTTAATTCATCTATACACATATGAGCGGACATCAAGGGAGGCACAACAACCAACACTCTATATACAAAACATCATATACAAATATACACAACATTTACAATATCAACAAACGCTTATCTGTACCCTAAACACAAGGAATATATATACACCAATTCAAGTAAGTGCCTCCTCTTAATTTACAATGGAGTGCACGACAAAGTGGTAGCCCCAAGAGCAAAGCACCAAGGGGTTAGAACATCAACCCGGTCTATATTTGTATTGGTGCACATCAGAAAAATCTAATCTTTTTTAATTTGTAACAGGGGACTCCATTCGAAGCAAACAGACCAACATACCACTATAGGAGGAATATAATCATTCACTATGACCTAGAGAACTCTACAACAGAAACCTAATCCCGCAATGATCTCTGGGACAGTGAACCAGCAGAGAGAACCTTGGCTGAGGAGGAATCTGGATCATGCTCTATGTGCAGCTGCAGCCCAAGCCGGTAAGAGCGGTGAGGCCGGGTGGGGGAGGGTGGGGATTTCGACAAACGACGACGAGGGAAAATTAATGATTTTTAAAAATGTTCCCTCAATGACGTCTGTCAAAATCCCCCCCAACCGGCCCAACCGCCCCACCGTTTTTCCCTGCACGTCCCCCGGCTGTTTATGTGTTCTCTGGAACACTGCACCAGGAGGCAGACCACTGTCTAGTGTGACCTCAAATCACTACGCTAGGGAACACAACTACCAACTCCTGCCCCTTATGAACGCAGGCATTGTTTATTGTAACCTCGTGGGCACAGCATCAGGAGAGGAAACCCAGATCACTGGTATTTCTGGGATACTCAAAACCCCTCATGCAAAGTGGCCTCAGGCAACCTGTATTCTGTGGCGGCTGCTCCGGGGCAGTAGTGGTGAGGGGAGGGAGTGGTTAAAAAAGAGGAAAAGAAAATATCACTTGCCTGTCGGCCAGCCAGCCACCGCCTCTCCTCCGCCCTCTTCTGTCAACCGGAAGCACACAGACTCCCAGACTCCCCTAGCCAATAGCGACGCTGCTGTCACAAGCAATGCAGCAGTGTTGTGATTGGTCTGAGCGGCCTGGTTCGGCGTTCAGATAAGGAGTGGGAGCCTTTGCATGTTCTCCACCCAGGCTGTGCAATACAGCTGGATGGAGAAGATGCTAAGTGGGCCTGACTGTTTGGCCTGCCCAAGAGGGCCGGACAAACCGTCATGCACACTGAAGTGCACCAACCACTCCTCCCCTGCTGGCTGTGACGGCACCCAAGCCTCGCCTCAAAACCGGCTTCAGCACGGAAAAATTAAATGTTAATAACATTGTGTAATTATCATTTTATTTTTCCTTTTTTGCACTGCTAAAAAGCAGTGGGGCGATGCTCCTCCGCCTTACGAGAGGCGCCGCCTGCCCCAGGAAAGACACCTCCTAATGATCATGACGTCGGAAACCAAACTAAAGCTGCACCACTAGTCAAGATGGCATCTGGACACTGCACAAGGCATCAGTGCTCCGTATGACCTTCTTCACTTTCCGAGATGGTCTCTATCAAGAGTCAGCTTTAACTGTCTGTTGCCGAAGATCTATGGTGTACAATGCAATATATAAAGAGAGGGCTTTGGGTGAGCCCTCATCACTGAAAAGGTTCTCTCGCCTATGTCAATTCTTCAGCCCACATTCAATCACTTTCCTCCCTATTGAATTTTCTTTCGCTTTAAAAAATGGCATTCCAAAATTGCCGATGTGGACACATATGCAGTGGCCTTTTTTTTAGTTTATTCTCAAGTTTCCATTCTTAGATGGTGAACAGCAATCTCAGAAATGTAAAAAAAAAACACTGGCAAAGCCAAAAGATTTTTGTTCAAGACCTATTGGCTTTGCCCATGCTTGTTCGTTCTTAGTGGTTTTCTTCTGCTCTTCCTGCTCCTCTCTCCGAAATGGATCAGCGAACGGACTAAGGCCCTGATTGTGTCTTGCTAGTTGTTTTCCGATCCCTGTATACTAAGTAGTCTTTTCATGGACTGAAATTCTGAGTTCTGCAATAATTATACAGCCCCCCATGCTTTCCCATGACAGATTTCACTTAGTAAAACCTGGCTAAAATTTACATAGGAAAACAGACAAGTAAAAGCAAAATACATAGATTTCGGTGCAATGCCTCGATTCCAGAGCAAAACTCAGAACAGGATGTATTTATTGCGCATTGTAAATATCATACTGCAAGCAGCAAGCACTGGACTTACCACATGTGGTAAACACATGTATGACGTTATTCCACAAGCCGGAATCACGCTGTGCCTTCACAGCGCTGTCATTAGAACAAACGCATCTTTAGTACGCATTCGTTCAGCACGCAAGTCGTTATAACGACTTGCCTTAGGGGGGGCGTGGATTTTGGAATAGATTAATTTACTATTCCAACTCCAGTCTGCACAACAGTAGGGAAGGAGTTGGACTTTAAATCCAACACCATTCCACCAATGCGCCCCCGTCGTTATAATGACTTAATGACTTGCGTGCTGAATGAATGTGTAATAAAGACGCGTTCGTTCTGTTGCTGATTCCGGCTTCGTTCTAATGGACGTTTCCCATGGTGAACACCATCTTCTGTTCTAAGCAACTCATAATCAGGTACTTGGTAGCTAGGGGATCAATCAATCACATGTTTAGGGCCAGCTGGGAACCTCTCTCTTCCTCTAGATGTGATTACCACTATTTAATATCGCTCCTCCTTCCCAGGGTGCTCAGGCTGGGTGTCCAGGTGAAGGGAGGAGAGGTCAAGGGTGTCTTCCAGTGTCATCGTCACTGTTTGCATGTGGTAAGGGCTGCGGCCAGCACCCATGCACTCTTCACCCCCTCTTTCACCTTAGCTTGAAACATGCTCCTGACTCGCGTGTTCTGTAACCTGAATGGATTCCTTTTACGGACTCATTGACCACCACCCTCTCTTTTAGCTCCTAAATGTCACACGCCGATTGGCTGTGCTATTCCTGCACCTGGGTGATACCTAGAGATCAACTTGTCTGTGTTGTTGCTTGATTTCTTGGGTTGCCTCTTTGTTAGTCAGAGGGGGAGGGACAAGAAGTTATGCAGCCCAAAGAGCATGGCTGGTTGTCCAATGCCCATTCCTATGGTTGGCTCTCTGGCATACATGGGTGGACCAATTAGAGCCTATATACAGCTGCTTGTACAATTGTTGCTCGTGTGTAACTTAACATCCACTTCTACTTATGGCTTCCTGCTGCTCATAGGAGGACGTCCCAGAGCAAGTACCACAGGCAGCTGCGTAATGTCCATCACTATGGGTTGCTCTCTACTGCTTGTACATGGTCTAGAGAGCATATGCCTTAGCTGAACCAAGACGGAATCCCAAAGAGAGTAGCTTCATTCTCCTTTTGGCTCTTTATATGCCCATAATCTATGTGGTGTAAATGTATGACCAAGATGACTCCATATGCAGCAGGCACCTACATAATCAATCAATCAATCAATCAGTCAAGGGTTGGTAAAGCGCAGCTACTCACCCGGGGGGGAGGTGGGGAGCAGATCCTTCTAAGTGCTGGGGTTATTGGAAGAGCCTCTTCCCACAGAGGCCACACTACACACACGCACACATTCTCTCGATTTTTACACAAGAATCAAATGCTTAAACATCCTATCTCTCCTCTGCAAATATGGTCCAAAGAGTAGTGACAAAAAAGATAAGGTCACGTCACAGCACTACTCTCATAGGTTATCTAACAAACACACTATTCCATCCACAGCATTCCCAAGGAGCAGCATGCTGCTTGTCCGCAAATGTGCTTTAGAGCCTCATCATGGGTATGAAGCGCTAAATAAATGCAACTACAATACAATGGAATATAGTTCCTGGCGTACGACTCCAGAAGACACAATTCCTGCTGGCTATGGTCACTGCACCAAGAAAGAAGATTCCTGCTCACTGAGGCCGTTTGAAGAGTACACCTCAAGGTAGACACCTGCTCAATGTGATCTCTGGGACACCACACCGACCCTTGCCAAATTACCTTTGTGACAAAGTACATCAGGAAATCCAAACACTGGTGTGGTGATTATGACCCCTGGGCATTGGGCGCCACGACTACTCTTGATGGCTTCCGATTATTGGACCAGGAGATTCAATGGGGCATATTCACAAGAAAATGTTGTGACGTGGAGCTGCGCGAAATTTAGCAGAGCCTTGCTCTGACATTTTCAAAACGCAGGGATGAGCAGTAATCACAAGAAAACAGTGCACCCCAGTGTTTCCCCTAGCACGGCGCAAAAAAAGCTGCCACGCGCCAGCACAGGGAACCTACTGCCATGTGTCAAGGGTGCCTATGCTGCAGTGATGATTGTTTATGTGCAGCTTCCTGCACATAAACAATCAATAATGGCACTTTGCACCACATGGAAAGAGCAAAAAATTAATAATTTCTCAACGTTGAGACATTCTAACGCCTGGTATTACATGGTATTCGTTTTTGGCGCTGCCTCAGCCTTGTAAACCTGGGCAGAATCAAAAAGCAATGGTTGCTGTGGTGGAAACCCCACTGCAACACTAATTGCACACCCCTGCGCCACAGTGGACTGCGGCAGAAAGGGGCATATTTACAAGGTGAAAGGGTAGGGAGGCCTTCAAGGGATATAATTCATAAGAGAGATCAGTTATTCGATATGCTTTTAGGATAAAGTTAAATAACCTAATGTATCAGTCATATAATTAAATACACACAATCAGTTTGTAAAGCACATAAGAACATATAAACATATAAACAACAAAACACAGGGGTGTATCAAAAAAGAATTTTATCAAAGAGTTCATTAAATCAGCAGTAAATCAAAAAAGCAGGTAAGGAGATGCTGATATGAATAGCCTAGTGGCAAGTAATCAATAATACAGCAAAACCTAGAAAAGACATCTATCTCAGAACACAAAGTGAATCAAACACTGTAGAGATATCTACTGATGAATGAATTATATCCCTTGAAGGCCTCCCTACCCTTTCATTTAACTACCCAAGCCCTCAAGGGTATAACTGGGTTCCTCACCCTCCGTGAACCAATATTTACAAGGTGGCATTAAACCAAGTGAAGTGGCTTAGCTCCACCTTGTAAATATGGAAAATGACGCTGCACCATTGGAGCGTCAAAATAAGTGACGCTACGGCGACGCTGTGAGCTTGTAAATATGCCCCAACATCTGCTCACTATGGTCCCTAGGAGAATGCACCAGCAGACACCTCACCTGCTCACAATGGAAACCGCATCAAGACTGGAGATTCCTGTTCACTTTTAACCTCTTGGACTGTGCGCCAGGGGGTTATGACCTCTGGTTGCTATGGACACTGTGCTAACAGCGTATGGGGCAACTGCAGGAGCGTGGACCGTTGTGTGAGCAGGGATTGGCTCCCGCCATGGACGTAGTTGTTCTCCTGAAAGAGCACCGATAATGACGCAGAAAAATTACCCACAGTCCCTGTAAAAACAAATACATTTTGCTTGAAAGTGCATGGAGATTGCTGGCTTTCAGGGGCTGAGTGATCCACTTACAGGGCTGTGCTAGGCCGCGGGTAGGGACTTCCTTTATCAGATAGCACAGTCTGAGTTTGATTGTACAAGGCCCAGGCGTCACTGAAAAGCAGCCCCATTTCGACGTGTCTACAGGAGAACCCTCACAACATCCAGCGTGGAAAATCCCAGGCCCTATAGTACACAAGCCTTCAACATTCTTAGCAACAGCGCTGCTAGGTGTGGGCAGGGCTTTAAGTGGGATGAAAAAACTAGCGGGTCTCTCAAAGGGGTGTGGCCGATGTAATTAAGGGGTTAGCTTACAAAACACCTAAGCTGAAGATCTGTGCTTAGCGTAGTGTGCCGCCTGACTGGTATTTTGCTGCTTCTGTCATTGCACACAGGTATATAATACAACAAGTAGCATTACACCAACAACAAGCCAGGACTATTGGCTTTGCGAATGGTTGTTAGTTGCCCAAGATAAATGAGCAAAAAATATGGCTGTGTGAACTATAACAAGTCTCTTTGAAGTTACTCTAAAGGCAGTGAAGGTTGGTACCGATGCAGAGTTAAGATTTTTTTTTCACCCTGAAGGTGAGGGCAAAAATGGAGAGCCCGATAGAGACCCGTCTCAGCACCTGCTTTTAAGAACTGCCATAGCCAACCATAGCAACACATATGCAGGGCCGGACTGAAAACATGAATCTGCCCTGGCAATTTTTTTGGAACCTACCCCCTCGGGGGTTTGGGTGGGGGCGAGGGTGCAAGTGTGAAGCACTGCTGCTTAACTAAACCGGTACCCAGCACCCAACACCCAGAACCCAGCACTGCTGCTTAACTAAACCGGCACCCAGCACCCAGCACCGCTGCTTTTGTTACTGGGGTCCAATAGTGCTGCACTGCTGCAAAACCGGCTCCCAGTAACAAAACAGGGCTCCACCGCCACTAACTCTTCCAGCCTCCCAGGGAAACGCCCGATGCCCACTACGGCCATGCACATATGGGCCTGATTTCGAGCTTGGCGGATGGGTTACTCCGTTACAAACGTGCCGGATACATACCTACTAAATCACACAGTGACACATGATATCGGCTCCCATCACACGGTCTCCCTGTGAGGAGCCGATATCACAAGGTGGCAGGGGAAATTAGCTGAAAGCCACTGTATATAGTGGTTTTCCAGCTTGTTTTCGGAGTCTTTGAACTGCTGACGTCCATTAAGGGGTATGAAAACACTGCAAGACATCGGCACCAGGCTCAGCACACTTTTTTTTGGGGGGGGGGGCTTGGGTTCAAAAGTGAATCAGAGGTACTTCTCGGCATGAGGCTCCGCCCCTTACAAGGCCCGACCCCTCTTCACACAGTGAGATTGTTCTTCAAGTTGGCCGGTATGCAGATATCCCGTCTGCCATATTAGAAGGTAATTATATCCAATGGCACTTGCAATATGGCGGGCGGGATATCCGTCATGTTTGTAACAGTGTAACCAGTCTGCATAACTTTGAATCAGGCCCATATTATTGTAAACAAGATTTTTCTCCCACCTGGACTGTAGGTCAGAGGCAGCGCTGTATCTGAGTTGTGAACCTCTCCATACAGTGCGGGAAGGATTTTTTAGTGTTGGTCCAGGGCAGTTGGATCCATTCCAGATTTACAGGATCTCCATTGACCAGGGTGGACTGGGAGTTAAGCGCCGCCTTGGGGAAATAACCCATGCCAGCACCATAGAGTAAAGTAAGCAAGTGAGTTTTGCAAGTGAGTCTGATTGCCACCTGCAGCATGGTTGTTTGCCGGGCTAGATAGTGGCCTGAACATCCACCCGAAAAGTGGCTCCATGGTCCTCAACCAACCTGGAGTTTTACATGTGTTCCTTTTGGACAGTTCAGCCCTGCCACTGACTAATCAAATAAGTTTCACTTAGAATCAATGCATGTAATTATTGTAATATCTAATGTGAGGATCCTGAAAATATTCGTTTCCAGTCACGAGCATGGCGGCGCCGCGCTCCCTCCGCCCCCCCAGTGCTCCAGCGGAATTACCGCCACAGCCAAGGAGTTACGCTTGATCCAAAATGTAGGCCTAACATCCACAAGACGTTTTATCTGTCTCAGGAGATAGTATTACCAGTTCCGGTCTCAAATATCCCAATTTCTATTTCAGTTTAGCTAGATGTGAAAAGGGATATTCAAAACTATATACAGAAGAAAAAATAAGTGAAATATTTTAATGCTTTGTTCATCTCACTCGGGGTAGCCAACAAAGGAATAAAGGTGTCTACACCTAAATTGAGTAGGTGGGTGAAGCAGACAATTTTGTAAGCTTTTTTGTCTGAAGGTGCTGAAGTCCCTCATGCTATTCAGGGGAGGTCAACAAGGACTGGGGCCACTTCACGGGCAGAAGTAGCAGAAATGTCCTTACAAGACATATATGTAGAGCAGCTACATGGTCCATGTTGTGGATAAGTAGGTGTAGACAGCAGGAGACTTCTTGGTAGTTATAAGTTTGGTTTATTCAATTACAGCAGAGCAACACAACTCGCCAGCTGACCAGACCTTCAACTGTCAAGTCTGGAACCTCCAAGTATAACATATAATGTAGACAGGCATTGTGGGAGGCTAGTAGGTAGGAGCATAGAGGAAAGTGTGATGACAGCAGGTGGCCATGTTGGAAGGAGAACTAGTTTACTACAGATCCTCCTCCTTTATCTAGAAAAGACAAATGACCGCAGATGGCCATGTTGGGAGAAGCATATGTTTACTACACATCCTCCTCCTTGATCTAGAAATGTATTACACACCATGCTCCTCCTTTATAATAGAAAGAAAAATAAAGATAGAGAAGGCAAACGAGCGTTAATGGGCGAAGAGTGTTGAGAGTGAGATGTGAGGTGAGACACACCACCCAAAACAACTAATAGGTATCACCACCACCTATTCCCCTTAGACATACCAAAACAGGAAAAGACAGTCCACTTTCTCCTATTAGTCCTTGACCAGCAAAACACATAAAGAGACAGTTTGCTTTCTTCAGCCTGTTTTGCGCTCCAAGATGAATTTATAATGAAGATATAACTGAACTAAAAGTCCCGGTCTGGATCCCTCTAACAAGTTCTTGAAGTCTTTCTCAAGTATTAGATCCTTTGCTCTGGTTGAGGGCCTCAGAGTTAGATTATGTTTTTCGGACTCTAAATTCAAGAAAATATTTTCCTGGATTTTCTTATATTTTCTGATACTGGTCTCTTTATCTCAGTACTGGGGCACAGAGGCTCCTGTTGCAGAAACTTCTTTTTGGTTCTGGGAACATTTGTACCCTTCTAGTTTACAGACAAGATTAAGAGCTCCCTGATCAGCTTCCAGATGTGGAACGCTAGACCCTGTTTTGAGTCCTCTGACCCACTTCTGGTCGCCATACCAGTCATGGGCTTTGTGCTCTTTTGGACGACCTTTGTCCAGTTCTTGTCCACTCTTGGACAACTATTGTCCCTTCATAGTTGTGGGATAACCTGTGTCCCCTCTTGGATGACCTTTGTCCATTCCTAGTTGTGGGAAACCTTTGCCCCTCTTGGATGACCCTTGTCATTCTTTGTCCTGGGACGACCTCTGTCCCTTCTTGGACGACAATTGTCCAATCCTTGTCCACTCATGGATGACCATAGTCCATTCCTAGAGCAACACAACTCGCCAGCTGACCAGACCTTCAACTGTCAAGTCTGGAACCTCCAAGTATAACATAGAATGTAGACAGGCATTGTGAGAGGCTAGTAGGCAGGAGCATAGAGGAAAGTGTGATGACAGCAGGTGGCCATGTTGGAAGGAGAACTAGTTTACTACAGTCCACCCCAAACATATTTATGTCACATTATCATTTGGATTTGGAGAACAGTAATTGTGAACATTTTGCATCAGGAGTACTGAAGGAGGAAACTGCGTAATTATGGTTTATGATATAGTAACCAAACAAGGCTATAAAGTTTGATTATCATGCTAAACGTATGGCTTTTGCATACCCTCAGATACGTAATGACTGGGACGAAGAGCAGCTACGAGGGGGTAAGGTTTTCATTACTTACCATTAACCCGAACCGACAATATAAACAGTTCAACAACAGGCAGGGCACCTTGGAGGGGAGGAGTTATTTGTTCCAGTGAGAGAAATAGTGAAAGGACTTCCAGTAACAAATGTGCTGCGTGTGAACTGGCTGTCCTTGAGCATGCGTTCACCTCAAATAAGTAATGACGGGGACAACGTACTCGGAATGAGGAAGTTTACCGGCAAATAATGAAATCGTTTATTGAAGAAGGGCCCCTATCACGATGATCTTAGGTGGGAAATTATAGAGAAACTTTTAAAAGGGAGATGGCTCAGTTAAGTGATACTTTATTGGCAGATAAGTGTTGTAACTAGATTTATCTCCTTTTAGGTTGCTCAGCCAGAATGAGTGATATGTCTGCGTGGAATGTTGGTGTGCGTGGTGGGACCTATTACTTATCTTATTGAAACCAACTAATAAACATCTTACTTGGATTAATTACCTGGCTACCATCTACTTTATATCTTCTTTTACCACAACAATAGGTTCTTCTCTTTTCCTGTCTTTTCCTTTAAATTTACTATTTATTTATTTATTTATTTATTTATTATCTACTAATTATTTCCTTTGCGCAGCAACCCTCTTTCTTCCAGGTTACCTTCATACTAAATAGCTAACAAGCGTCGCTGCAAAAATAATAACAAATATTTGGGAAAAGGAAAAAAATCCCAAAAGCAGGTCGATAGGGTTGGGGCTGCCCTTCTGGCTCTCTTCGTTTATCACAACCTTCAGTAGAGGCAGAAAAAAACAATTCTGTCTCTACGTCTTTAATTTGGGGGTTTTGTTTGAACAGCAGGGAGCATAACATCTCCTTCAATTCGTTGTGGTTACATCTAGCTTTGTTTTTTTAGTACTTTCCCTTCTCTTGGGCCGACCCTTCGCTGTTTTAAGTTGAGGACTCCTCTTCAACCCTCAGAACATCTTGCCAGGCCTTGCGACCATTTGGCTTTGCCTTTGGATCCGATCACCAACCTGTGAGAGCCACTCTTCTCTTGGAGCGTGACAGCAATCTAGCACCTTCCCAGCCCAGCCAGAATACAGGAGGTGCAATGGCTGATTCCAGGCCTCCGTCTGCCATCTGCCCTCTGCTTCGCATAATAAATCATGGCCCACAACTTCTTTGCTTAGCAAAAAGGCCACTTTATTAAGACAGGTGCATATTATATTTCTCAAAAACATATTACATATAGATGATAAAGCAATCCCCAAACTCATCTTGACATATCTTCAAAACATAACCCCCAACATTGGTGACCCAAGCAAACCTAGTATAACTGACTTCTGTTGAGAGATCCCACCTCATTTTCTTTTCCTTTCCCCGTGAACTGTATACCCCACCTCCCCCCTTGGAGGATGGACAATCCCGCTTAAGACTGCCCACCCCCCAGAAAAATTCTGCATACTAACTCTACTTGTCTAAAATGACCTGTCTTATAGTGGCAGAAAAATGTTGAATAACCGCTGGCAGTATCTAAGGCTGAAAAAATGCATCTCCTGAAAACAGTCAAAGTAAAGGGAAGGGTGGGTGGGACAAAATGAATACCTCTCCTCCCGCCGCCCTCGGGGACAGTGATTTTCCCACCCCGCCCGACCCATACAAATAACTTTCCCAGCGCGCCCCTGCCTCTTAATTATCCCTAACTAAGCACCTGAGTGGCCCGTTCCACGGTGCGAAACAACCCAGGGGGAGACCGGCTGCCGCCCAGCTGCCCCTGGTTCCCCCTTAGTGTCCTTGTTACGCCTTACATCCTCAAGGGATACAGGGTTGTTACTCCTCCCAGACGCTGCTGTTGGGTTTCCTCTGAGAACTCTAGCTCTAGCAACCAGGCAACTGGCCTTTTCAGGCCTGCTCTTCCAGGTGGACATCCTGGGAGAACAGAGAGATGAGTCTTTCTTTGGTCTCTGTTTCTTCCTCCTCCTGTGCTTTTCATTATCCTTTCTCTCTTTGATGATAAGTGGATTTGTAAAGCACACAGATGCTCACTCCTAAGAGTGTCCCATCTCTAGTCAGTCAGCAGTTTGGGTAATACGGTGTGAAAAGGCATGTTTTAACTTCTTTTTGAAAGTATGCTCAGAGCTCAGCTGCCAAAGTGTCAGGGGAAGTTTATTCCACTCGAATGGACCAAGGAAGGAAAAAGAATGCCTGTCGGTCCTAGCCAGAGAGAATCTGAGGACTTTTGCCAAGTCCCTATTTGAGGACCAGAGGCTCCGAATTGGCGTAATCCAACTGAGAGATAATGAGGGTCTGAATAACTGTTTTACTGAATGGAACAGGCAGAAAGAACAGGACATTTCAGTGCTTGGAGGAGCCCGAAACACTTTTCAACCACTGATCTAATCTGCGAATGGAAAAGTAACCGATTAGCAAACATAACTCCTAGGTTCTTAACAACCTCGGAATGAGAGCCCTGAAAGGGGGTTCCTTCCGGCCAGCATGCCGGCCAATTAATAGGAGTCGGAGTGCCAACGAAAGGTGTTTGAGCCTTGTCCGCATTACACATCAGCTGTTTCTGATGCATCCAGGCGAACACAGCAGCCAGGTATGGCCATATTGAATCAGGTGAGATATCAGTGCCCTCAAATGAGAAGAGAATCTGAGTATCATCTGCGTATGATGTAATCTTGGCACCAAATTATTCTACCAAAAAGGCAAGAGGTGTAAGGTAGATTTTGAACAAAGTGGGGGTGAGGGCGGAACCCTGAGGGATCCCAACTGTTTTCGCCTTATTTCCAGAGGCAAAAGGGGATGTTCAGACCTCCTGATCTCTTTTCTCTAGAAAGGAGACAATCCACTCAAGTGCCGGCCCCTTTACTCCAATTGTCTGGAGGTGGGCCAAAAGAGAAGATGGATATTAAAGGGGCAGATTTACGAGCACCCTGTGCCACCAGTACATCACTTTCACTTCTCCAGATTTACAAGGAGAGGAAAAGCCACCCAGCGTGACTTTTTCTCTCCTTGTAAATATGGCCCCTTCACACGCACACTTTGAGTGGCAGGGGCGTTCCATGGGTGTTGCTGTGGGTGTTCCCATGCAACACCCATGTAACGAGACACATTCCCAGATTTACGAGGAATCGTAAATCTGGAAATGCGTTTCAATGCTACGGCTCCCTAGGGGAGCCGTAGCAGGGCGCAACGAGGAGAAATGTTTTCATTTCTCCTCATTTTTCCTCTTTCAAAGCGTGCTGCATTCTACAGCACGCATTGAAAGAGGAAAATCCCTGTAGTGATTGTTTTTGCACAAAAACCATCTCCCCATGATGCGGGCATCCTTGCACCATGGTGCAAGGGCGCCGGCACCAGCGCATGGCAGCTGTTTGTGCGCCAGCGCAGGGGGGAGCACAGGAATACAACATATTATTGTAACTATGTTGCATTCCTGTGCTTCTGAAGTGCTGCAGTGTGGCACAGCCA
Source organism: Lissotriton vulgaris (assembly GCF_964263255.1). Taxonomy (NCBI): domain Eukaryota; kingdom Metazoa; phylum Chordata; class Amphibia; order Caudata; family Salamandridae; genus Lissotriton; species Lissotriton vulgaris. The sequence goes on from NC_141697.1 coordinate 910,133,377, forward strand.
AAGGGCTTGTGTTGCCGCGCTGCGGCACTTTGTTGCAGATCTGCCCCTAAAAATCTTGTCTTGCAAGAAGTCTGATATTTTTCCATGGCATTCGAATGAGGGTGGGACACCTCTGGTACAAGCAGGGGGTCCATAAAGTTATGGACTACCTGCTGATACCGCTGGTCATTTATTGTTTGGGACTCTGCTCACCTTTCTGCATCAGTCCTTGGGGCCCACTACCTTGCCCGTATTACCGTGAGGTCTGTTGCCGGACACGGACCCAAACTCTTGGCGTTCCTGGCGGGCGCATCGAACAGCGTCACTCGAAAGTGCCAGGAGGCGCTTAAGAACGCTCACAGCCTCCTGCAGTGCGGGACGCTCCTGATACCGCTGGTCATTTATTGTTTGGGACTTTGGTCACCTTTCTGCATCAGCCCTTCGGGCCCACGACGTTGCCCGTACCACCGCGAGGTCTGTTGCCAGACGCTGACCACAACTCCCGGCGTTCCTGATGGGCGCATCAGAACAGAGTCACTCGAAAGCGCCAGGAGGCGCTTAAGAATGCTCACAGCCTCCCGCAGTGGGGACGCTGCTGATACCGCTGGTCATTTATTGTTTGGGAGTCTGCTCACCTTTCTGCATCAGCCCTTTGGGCCCACAACGTTGCCTGTACCACCGCGAGGTCTGTTGCCAGGCGCTGACCACAACTCCCGGCGTTCCTGGCGGGCGCATCAGAACAGCATCACTCGAAAGTGCCAGGAGGCGCTTAAGAACCCTCACAGCCTCCCGCAGCGCGGTCGTGCCCGGGTGCTGCCCGGGCGAAGCCCAGGCCAAGGGAGAGCTCGTCCACACCCGTCGAACCCAGGAGTAGGCAGGGCAGGGCCACTCCCCTTTAAATTGGACCTCCAGTGTTTCCAAGGACTCGGTTAGTGGCATTTTGGACTTTAATTGCAGATACGCCCTGTTGATATTTATTTAGTAATTGTGTGGATATTGATTGACTGAGTGTTTTTGTGTTTCCTAATGGCCACTAAATGTAAACTCACTGGGCAGAAGGTGGGGGGTGGTGTGGTAGGCACACTGGTCGCGTTCTTATTAAGGGCTGAATCTGTTTACAGCATGAAATTCAGCTAACAGAGAAGAGACTTTCTTTGGGGTCATATGTGGGACAAAAATGATCATCCCTGGGGGCCATTAGAATGGTTAAATCACCAGTGATTGTCCCGCAAACTATGATCCACCTAAGTTCGGAGTCAATAGAAGCAGGCGTGGCTAGTATATCTGGTATGGATCCCACCACTGACTTAGGGACCGTAGAGGTGGTGAACCTGAGTGTTGCGGAACCCACTCATACCCCAAGGTTGAGTGGCCATGGGGTCTCGGTGGGTTCTCCCCACTTGCTTGACTTAGAACCCCCCGTTGCCCCAACTCTATCCCAAGCGCTTCCCGAGACCTAGATAAAGGTGATCGAGCCACTAGATCCAAAAGATCTGTGAAAGGAAATGAAGGGGTGGGAAGTGCATTTAAATTGGGGCTAGGCCTCAATAATGAGGGAGGAATTGGGGAACCACCTGCAAAGCGCACAAGGGGCGGAGTAGCATTGAGGGTAGCAAAAGATAAACTCAGACATCAAACCCAAGGGGCAAGTGGGAAGTCGTCTCTGAAACCTGATAATGGCACGCCTATCACTTTAATGCCGACGTGCTCATGTTAGTGGATCCTGGAGGTAACCCGGATTACTGGAAGCGTCTGGAGACCCTAATTACAGTACTTTTAGCACCCTTTTGGAACAAGCTAGGGGCAATTGAAGAAAAATTATCACTCCTCTCAAAGGGTACACAAGTGATGATTAGTTCAGAGGTGACCAGGGTTCATAGCAGTGCTGTAGGGGGGTGTGTGGGTTCTGTGGCACCCGCCCGGCCTAGTTGTAGTGGCCCTGTTGAAGCCCAAAATGGGGATATGGCCTAGGGAGCGGTGAAAAACTGTCCTTGTGACGGCGGCACAGAAAGTTTGCAAGTGTTGCATGTTCCGCCAAGGTTAGGGGGGTCTATCCCGCAATTGAGTACAGGATCCCAAGGGGTGGGCGGCCAGGCAGGCATATGTGGCCCGATCAGGTTTTCAGATCTTGCCTACGTCAGAGGGCCCACAAAGGGTATTAACGGCTGAATATGACCAACTCAGAGATGGCTCGAGTCCCACAAATCATGTGATCACCAAGCCAGCACGTGACATTTTAGATCAGCCACCAGCGGCCTGTCCCCTTGTTGTGGTCTTGGCTGGTGTTCCCTCGCTTAGACCTGATCAAACCGAATCATGGACCCAACTGAGAAATAAAACTGTTGACTGGTTAACTAGACACAAAGGTTTCAGGGTAGCCATGAGGAATAACATCATAATGGTTCGCAGAATTGCGTGGGTTGGGCAGTTGCCAAAGAATATAGGAGGGGATTGTGTTGTCATCAACTTTCGAAGCCCCTCTGTCACTCAAATGATCCTAAAGGCCTAGGATCAGTGCCCATTATCTGCCACCTCTATCTGGGCCCTGCCACTTGGCTATTTCTGAAAACCTCCATTGAGAACCCCGAAGGAGATAGTTTCATTAATTCCGGCCCTAAACAGGTTTGAGTCTTTGTCCGGCTTAGTCATTCAAGACTGACTAACTGCCACCAATATAGCCTCAGTGGATATATTGAATCTAGGGGAAATGGCCGAGGAAGAAACACCAATCCCTATGCCTAGCCTTTCAACTTTAATAACCCCTCCTGCTGCAGAGCTTTGTCCCACTTCACTTGGTTCCCCCAATTTTAATCCTACTAGGTATTCATCCAAGGGAGCTTTTTTAAAAGTTTTATTGTGGAATATAGCAGACCTCAGGAGCAAAAGGGGGGATATTAATTGGGAACTCTTCCTTTCTAGTTTCCATAATATAGCCCTCCAGGAAACATGGGATTCCAAAAAATCCTATTTTTTTGGATGGGTTCTTAACATTCTGTAAACATGCCATACCATCTTGTATGGGGAGAGCTAGTAGGGGGCTTTCGCTGTTAATTAATCTTAAATTATCATATAAAGATAAGCAAATAGACTCATGCTCACCCAACATCTTGGCAGTTGAATTAACAGGGAAGAACGTACCGACCTTATTAGTGGTAAATTTGTATAATTCTTTTATGAGAGGTGACGACTTAGAGCATTTAAGATCTCTCAGTGCCTTTTTGTCTGATTATGAGGCCAAGGTTGATATGTACCACCATGTACTAGTCCTGGGAGATTTTAATATCAATGTTTGTCCTACCAATTGTTTATCAAAATTAGATGAGGAGTACGGTCCGTAGGGGTTAATGCACTTTGAACATACCCCCTCCGGGACCTTTCTAGAGAGTCTTTTATCGACCCATAACTTGTTCTGCCCAACGCAGCCGGATACGTCACCTCCTATATCCACATATATTGGCCAAGGCCGCCAAGCACCATTGACTATATATTATTCTCTGGCTCTTTGATGGACTTATTAGGCACCCTTGGCGTAACACATAATTGCCTAAGTAACCACAACCCACTGACACTGGACATCAATATTTCTGTTACTGACAAAGTTAGACCCACGGCTCATGTAACTAACATTACTATTGCCCCAAAAGATCAAGCACATAGGTTAAGATGGGAAGTTATTACCCCTGACAGTTTTATTGAAAACTTAATTAGTGACAGTGCAGAGGAGTTTGGTATATGTACGGACCAGGACTCCAATCCATTATTAGTCCCAGGCGCGTTTGACCGAATTACAAGGCAAGTGGAGGTTAATTTGACCGTGCCCTGTAAATCTAGGCTTTCAAGACATAAAAAATGGTTTGATGAAACCTGCGTGAGTGCCCATAGAGCTCTCATGGAGAAGCTCAATGGGGAACCTAGATCCGTTGTTAGGGTTAAGCATGCCAGGAGGGCATATAAAGCTGCTGTGGAAAGTAGGAAGAAGCAGTTAAGAGAGATGGCATGGGATGACCTCAGCCAAGCAAGTGTTCTGTCAAACAGCACTAGATTTTGGAGTGTGGTGAGCAGTCCTACATTTTATGAATTATCTAACTCTCAAAGACTGTCTCATTCCCCCTGTGAGGTGGGTCCAACATTTTGGGGGCGTTTATAGTGATGTGAGTCATGGATTTCTGCTATGGACAGCTGACAGTGGTTGTGTCTCGAACCCCCTGTCCTTTACTGTGGATGAAGTCACAGAGGCGATAAGGTCAACTTCAAGGGGGAAAGCCCCGGGCCCCGATGGTGTTCCGGCTGATCTCTATAGAGCAGATCCTATTTTATAGGCAAAAATGTTAACTCATGTTTTTAATGCTGCTACCCAGGTCGGCTTTCCCCTGTCATGGGCCAAAGCAGTTATTACTCCAATCTTCAAAAAGGGAGCCAGAGATGATCCGGCCTGTTATAGGCCAATTTCACTCTTGGACTCTGCGGCCAAAATTATGGGGAAAGTTGTCCTTGCTCACCTAACAGATTGGTTAGATCAAAATAGTATCATTTCTGATCTCCAATATGGTTTTAGGCAGGGAAAAGGTACATTGGGTCAATGTCTTAATCTTCATTTAGTAATCAGTAAGTACACAGTCGCAAAGCATGGGAATCTCCATCTGGCCTTTATGGACCTAACCTCAGCTTTCGACCTTGTCAATCGATCAAAGCTGTGGGCAACCCTGTATAGTATTGGTTTAGATGTAGATTTGATTTCCTTGCTGTCGGCCATTCATGAGAACACCACAGCCCCAGTGCATTACAATGAAGATGGAAGTCTTACAGATTCCTGGGCTGTCAAAAGAGGGGTTCCACAGGGGTGCATTTTAGCACCCCTGTTGTTTACACTCTACCTTAACAAACTAGGGGCCGCCCTGACTTCCTGTTGTAAAGACATCCCAAGAGCGGTACAAAAATGATTCCCGCATTGTTTTATGCTGACGATGCGGTTCTGGTGGCAAGGACTTTGAGAGGCCTGCAAACCCTTTTAGATTGTTTTATTGATTTTATGGACTCTCTGGATTTGGTTACGAATTTTAAAAAGTCACATTCTATGTCTGTTAGCTCCGGCAGAGCAAGGAAGGCCAAATTCTATTGTAAGGACATGGAATTAATTAAGGTCCCCACTTTCCCATATTTAGGGGTTCTTTTTGACGATAGGCGCTCGTGGCTTCCGCAGTGCTTACACAAAAGGAACACACTAGCTAGAGCATCGGGGGCTATTGCAGAGGTCGCAAAAAGAATTGGCTCAAAACCACCCCTCATGAAGATTTACAAAGCTATGTTTCTCCCTATGGTGACCTATGGGAGTGATTATTGGGGATATATAGAGACTGGAGAAATCCAGGCGGTAGAAAACACTTTTTTCCGCAGACTGCTGTCGGTTCCGGCCTCTACCCAGTTTTTAATATTCATGAGGACCCAGGAGCTGGTTTTATTTCGGATCAGATTGCGGTTGGCCCCCTATTGTGTTGGCTGAGAATCTGGGCCCAACTGTCCCCCAATTTAAATCAGCTGATCATCCAAGACTACATCTCATTAGATAAAGGACTAGATATTCCATGGATACGCTAGATCAAGTCTCAGATGGAATCTCTTGGTTGTACTGACCTATTTTCAAGCCCTAGAGCTCTTGGTAAGTCAGCCATTAGAGACCTGAAGCTGCAGTTTTTGGATAGATCAATGTTGATTAGGGATGAAAGGGAACTAGAGTCTAGGCAGACAGTTGCAACCGTATTTATCTTATATAAATAAACCCTACCATCTATTTGCTTTAATTAGATTCAAGCATAATGGTTCCCTGGCTACTAGCTTTCCCGAAAGGGTTTTTTAAAGAAGGGTCGTTAAGTCCCTGTCCCTGTGACAACTTCTCTGAACAGAACACCTTCCACATGATATTCTTCTGTGATTTTTATGTTTTGTTATGTAGGAAATGTATTATCCCCCTCCTAAGAGGCCAAAACTTTGAACAAGTTAGGCCAGTGCTGGCATACTTGCAAATGTTGGCATCACCAGTGGTGTGTTTTGGGGTTGCAAGTTATATAATAGGAGCTATCAGGTGCAGGAATAGGTTCATAGAACCATAGAGTGGACTGGGATTTAAATGAAGTTATTTAGTTATTATCATGTGTCTTTTAAAAAAGGTTATATAACAGGTTAACTCTTGATTAGTCCAGACTTATATTTTATATATTTATTTAATCTCCGAGGACATATTGTGCTGGGTAGGAGTGCCTAATACATGATTGTTTATCAAATATTTTGTTAAGGTGTGAGAATCTGACTAAATTAAATTGTGCATCAATGTATTGTATTTTGCATTATAATGCTTTGTGTCATGAACTTTGATAGTTTTAATCTAACCGAATAAAGTTAATTTTGACTTGACTTGACTTGACTTGACTATCTTCAAGACTTCTTGCACTTTGTTTCCAGCCAATTCAATCTTGCTTTCAAAGAAATGCTTTTCGGTGGCCTTAAGTGAAGCATGAATTTCCACAAGGCCTCTCATTATGTCTCTTTCTCTGTTGTTGAATACCCTCTATGCCAATTACTCTCTAACTTGTTACAGAGTTTGTTCTCTGCAGCTAGAATTTCTGTAAACCAGGGAGCCAAAGTCTGCTTCTGCCCACTTTCCTAGATTTAGTAGGGGAAAAACGTGTTGACAGCAGAACGTATCCAGTTGTCAACCCTAATAATGTCAGTTTCAATGTTACCCACAAACTTAGCGGTGGTGAGCATGACATTAGGTTGGTCAACTATGCCGACGACACACAGCTGATTCTGCCCTTTAATAATAATCAAGAAGAGACAATAATGGCATTTCAGAAAGGCATGTTGGACATTGTCAGTTGGATGAATGCAAATTCATTAAAACTATATGGGATAAAACTGAATTTCTGTGTTGCTCAGCAAGTAAGATTCCATGACTGGCCTCTAACTTGGCCTGGCAGTTCGGGCTGGACTGTTCCATTGGGCGCATTGTCAAGACTGATTTGCATATGGCTGGGTCCAAACTAGAAAGGCATGGTGAGCAAAAAAAACATGGATTTAAGCCCAGATCTCTGTACTGGGTTGAATGTCTGACATTGTTCTTCATTCTGTCCATCAATTGTTCTTTTTGCATTTGTCACCCCATGTGGGACGGGTATGCCCAGACGTGGGTCCTGTGCTCTCCACACCACTGGAGTCAAGCTATCCTGGCTGATGAGGGCTGAAAGCCTGAAACCGGTCCTAGGATGCTTGTTTCTAGTCCAGTGAGGACCTGGCCTGGCAGTTCAGGCTGGACTGTTCCCATTGGGCGCAGGGTCAAGACGGATTTGCATATGAGTGGATCCAAACTGGAAAGGCATGGTGAGCAAAAAAACTATGGATTTAGGCCCAGATCTCTGTACTGGGTTGAATGTCTGACATTGTTCTGCATTCATCCATCAATTGTTCTTTTTGCACTTGCCTCTAACTTTTGGCCTCTTTCATCTGGAGATGAGCGGTTGCAATCAGACACAGTTCGGAACTTGTAATCACTTGTAGTGCACAGTGTCATACTCTGTAAACTGGACTACTGTAATGTCTTGCTGCTAGCGGCCTCTGACTATCTGTTTAATAGACTGGATAGAGTCCAAGTGGCAGCAGCCAAACTTGCCTTAAACAGACCTCGGAGATTCTTGGCATCCAGGTCCTTGAAGGTATTGCACTGGCTGCCTCTGAAGCGGAGGATCCACTTCAAAGTCATGTGCATTGTGCCCAATGTGTTACAAGGCACTGGCCTAGTGACCCTACGGCAAAGACTGAAGGGGTATACTGCAGGGCGATATATTTGCTCCAGCACTGCTCACTTAGTTTTTATTACATCTCGGAAGGCCAGACAAAGCACCTCTTCCCAGGCAAAACAGCCCAATTATGAAGCAAGCTGCCGCCATCCCTCAGACCCACAACAGATCTGTTGCAATTCTAGAAAGCTCTGATGACCTTGCTTTTCCCCAGTTAATTCTTGCCCTGTCTTCCCTCCTGACTGTTATACGTTAGGCAGTTTGTACCTACCTACATGCGTTTTAGCACCAGGATACCAGTTTGTTGACAGTTTGTGCTCTATAAATGATATAAATAAAATAAATAATAAATTGTCTTATTGAGAGAGACCAGAAGCTCCCTTTGCTTTACTTTACAATACTTACAACAAGGGGTGGTGAGGGACAGAGTCTCTGAATTAAGCAGAAAGCTCTCACCCAGTCAAGAGATCAGGGCTAGATCCAACACCGTTTTTTAGCTCACTGCACCATCCCAGTTTCAGAACCTGGCTGTATGCAAATTAGTCTGTTCCTGTCCCAGTGCATGATGGGAACAGGGCAAACCAAACTACAAAAGCCAATTCTTACACTGGGAAGGAAACAAGCTCCCGGGGACCGGTTTCTGGCATTACAGCCGTCTTCGGCCCGGTTTGCTTGAATCCTGATGGTGCAATGAGCAAGGGTCTCACATCTGAGAATACCCTTCCACGCTTAGGGTGGACAAAAATATTTACAACAAGGGGTGGTGAGGGACAGAGTCTCTGAATTAAGCAGAAAGCTCTCACCCAGTCAAGAGATCAGGGCTAGATCCAACACCGTTTTTTAGCTCACTGCACCATCCCAGTTTCAGAACCTGGCTGTATGCAAATTAGTCTGTTCCTGTCCCAGTGCATGATGGGAACAGGGCAAACCAAACTACAAAAGCCAATTCTTACACTGGGAAGGAAACAAGCTCCCGGGGACCGGTTTCTGGCATTACAGCCGTCTTCTGCCCGGTTTGCTTGAATCCTGATGGTGCAATGAGCAAGGGTCTCACATCTGAGAATACCCTTCCACGCTTAGAGTGGACAAAAATATTTACAACAAGGGGTGGTGAGGGACAGAGTCTCTGAATTAAGCAGAAAGCTCTCACCCAGTCAAGAGATCAGGGCTAGATCCAACACCGTTTTTTAGCTCACTGCACCATCCCAGTTTCAGAACCTGGCTGTATGCAAATTAGTCTGTTCCTGTCCCAGTGCATGATGGGAACAGGGCAAACCAAACTACAAAAGCCAATTCTTACACTGGGAAGGAAACAAGCTCCCGGGGACCGGTTTCTGGCATTACAGCCGTCTTCGGCCCGGTTTGCTTGAATCCTGATGGTGCAATGAGCAAGGGTCTCACATCTGAGAATACCCTTCCACGCTTAGGGTGGACAAAAATATTTACAACAAGGGGTGGTGAGGGACAGAGTCTCTGAATTAAGCAGAAAGCTCTCACCCAGTCAAGAGATCAGGGCTAGATCCAACACCGTTTTTTAGCTCACTGCACCATCCCAGTTTCAGAACCTGGCTGTATGCAAATTAGTCTGTTCCTGTCCCAGTGCATGATGGGAACAGGGCAAACCAAACTACAAAAGCCAATTCTTACACTGGGAAGGAAACAAGCTCCCGGGGACCGGTTTCTGGCATTACAGCCGTCTTCGGCCCGGTTTGCTTGAATCCTGATGGTGCAATGAGCAAGGGTCTCACATCTGAGAATACCCTTCCACGCTTAGGGTGGACAAAAATATTTACAACAAGGGGTGGTGAGGGACAGAGTCTCTGAATTAAGCAGAAAGCTCTCACCCAGTCAAGAGATCAGGGCTAGATCCAACACCGTTTTTTAGCTCACTGCACCATCCCAGTTTCAGAACCTGGCTGTATGCAAATTAGTCTGTTCCTGTCCCAGTGCATGATGGGAACAGGGCAAACCAAACTACAAAAGCCAATTCTTACACTGGGAAGGAAACAAGCTCCCGGGGACCGGTTTCTGGCATTACAGCCGTCTTCGGCCCGGTTTGCTTGAATCCTGATGGTGCAATGAGCAAGGGTCTCACATCTGAGAATACCCTTCCACGCTTAGGGTGGACAAAAATATTTACAACAAGGGGTGGTGAGGGATGGCCGGGCCGAAGACGGCTGAAATGCCAGAAACCGGTCCCCGGTAGCTTGTCTCCTTTCTGGTGAAGAATTGGCTTGGTAGTTTAGTCTGCCCTGTTCCCATGATTCACTGGGCCAGGGACAGACTGATTTGCATATAGCCAGGTTCTGAGCTGGGATGGGGCAGTGAGATAAATAACGGTGATGGATCAAGCCCTGATCTTTGGACTGGGTAAGAGTGGTCTGTTTAATTCAGACACTCTGTTCATCACCACCCCCTTTTTTGAATCTTTTTTGGCCACTATAGGTGTGGCAGGGTATACTCAGACATGAGTCCCTTTCTCACTGCTCCATCAGGATTCAAGCAAGCCGGGCCGAAGACGGCTGAAATGCCAGAAACCGGTCCCCGGTAGCTTGTCTCCTTTCTGGTGAAGAATTGGCTTGGTAGTTTAGTCTGCCCTGTTCCCATGATGCACTGGGCCAGGGACAGACTGATTTGCATATAGCCAGGTTCTGAGCTGGGATGGGGCAGTGAGATAAATAACGGTGATGGATCAAGCCCTGATCTTTGGACTGGGTAAGAGTGGTCTGTTTAATTCAGACACTCTGTTCATCACCACCCCCTTTTTTGAATCTTTTTTGGCCACTATAGGTGTGGCAGGGTATACTCAGACATGAGTCCCTTTCTCACTGCTCCATCAGGATTCAAGCAAGCCGGGCCGAAGACGGCTGAAATGCCAGAAACCGGTCCCCGGTAGCTTGTCTCCTTTCTGGTGAAGAATTGGCTTGGTAGTTTAGTCTGCCCTGTTCCCATGATGCACTGGGCCAGGGACAGACTGATTTGCATATAGCCAGGTTCTGAGCTGGGATGGGGCAGTGAGATAAATAACGGTGATGGATCAAGCCCTGATCTTTGGACTGGGTAAGAGTGGTCTGTTTAATTCAGACACTCTGTTCATCACCACCCCCTTTTTTGAATCTTTTTTGGCCACTATAGGTGTGGCAGGGTATACTCAGACATGAGTCCCTTTCTCACTGCTCCATCAGGATTCAAGCAAGCCGGGCCGAAGACGGCTGAAATGCCAGAAACCGGTCCCCGGTAGCTTGTCTCCTTTCTGGTGAAGAATTGGCTTGGTAGTTTAGTCTGCCCTGTTCCCATGATGCACTGGGCCAGGGACAGACTGATTTGCATATAGCCAGGTTCTGAGCTGGGATGGGGCAGTGAGATAAATAACGGTGATGGATCAAGCCCTGATCTTTGGACTGGGTAAGAGTGGTCTGTTTAATTCAGACACTCTGTTCATCACCACCCCCTTTTTTGAATCTTTTTTGGCCACTATAGGTGTGGCAGGGTATACTCAGACATGAGTCCCTTTCTCACTGCTCCATCAGGATTCAAGCAAGCCGGGCCGAAGACGGCTGAAATGCCAGAAACCGGTCCCCGGTAGCTTGTCTCCTTTCTGGTGAAGAATTGGCTTGGTAGTTTAGTCTGCCCTGTTCCCATGATGCACTGGGCCAGGGACAGACTGATTTGCATATAGCCAGGTTCTGAGCTGGGATGGGGCAGTGAGATAAATAACGGTGATGGATCAAGCCCTGATCTTTGGACTGGGTAAGAGTGGTCTGTTTAATTCAGACACTCTGTTCATCACCACCCCCTTTTTTGAATCTTTTTTGGCCACTATAGGTGTGGCAGGGTATACTCAGACATGAGTCCCTTTCTCACTGCTCCATCAGGATTCAAGCAAGCCGGGCCGAAGACGGCTGAAATGCCAGAAACCGGTCCCCGGTAGCTTGTCTCCTTTCTGGTGAAGAATTGGCTTGGTAGTTTAGTCTGCCCTGTTCCCATGATGCACTGGGCCAGGGACAGACTGATTTGCATATAGCCAGGTTCTGAGCTGCTATGGGGCAGTGAGATAAATAATGGTGATGGATCAAGCCCTGATCTTTGGACTGGGTAAGAGTGGTCTGTTTAATTCAGACACTCTGTTCATCACCACCCCCTTTTTTGAATCTTTTTTGGCCACTATAGGTGTGGCAGGGTATACTCAGACATGAGTCCCTTTCTCACTGCTCCATCAGGATTCAAGCAAGCCGGGCCGAAGACGGCTGAAATGCCAGAAACCGGTCCCCGGTAGCTTGTCTCCTTTCTGGTGAAGAATTGGCTTGGTAGTTTAGTCTGCCCTGTTCCCATGATGCACTGGGCCAGGGACAGACTGATTTGCATATAGCCAGGTTCTGAGCTGCTATGGGGCAGTGAGATAAATAACGGTGATGGATCAAGCCCTGATCTTTGGACTGGGTAAGAGTGGTCTGTTTAATTCAGACACTCTGTTCATCACCACCCCCTTTTTTGAATCTTTTTTGGCCACTATAGGTGTGGCAGGGTATACTCAGACATGAGTCCCTTTCTCACTGCTCCATCAGGATTCAAGCAAGCCGGGCCGAAGACGGCTGAAATGCCAGAAACCGGTCCCCGGTAGCTTGTCTCCTTTCTGGTGAAGAATTGGCTTGGTAGTTTAGTCTGCCCTGTTCCCATGATGCACTGGGCCAGGGACAGACTGATTTGCATATAGCCAGGTTCTGAGCTGGGATGGGGCAGTGAGATAAATAACGGTGATGGATCAAGCCCTGATCTTTGGACTGGGTAAGAGTGGTCTGTTTAATTCAGACACTCTGTTCATCACCACCCCCTTTTTTGAATCTTTTTTGGCCACTATAGGTGTGGCAGGGTATACTCAGACATGAGTCCCTTTCTCACTGCTCCATCAGGATTCAAGCAAGCCGGGCCGAAGACGGCTGAAATGCCAGAAACCGGTCCCCGGTAGCTTGTCTCCTTTCTGGTGAAGAATTGGCTTGGTAGTTTAGTCTGCCCTGTTCCCATGATGCACTGGGCCAGGGACAGACTGATTTGCATATAGCCAGGTTCTGAGCTGGGATGGGGCAGTGAGATAAATAACGGTGATGGATCAAGCCCTGATCTTTGGACTGGGTAAGAGTGGTCTGTTTAATTCAGACACTCTGTTCATCACCACCCCCTTTTTTGAATCTTACTTTACAATACGGTCTAAGAGAGGAAAGGATTTCCCCTACCCAAGCAGAATTCAGGGCCAGCTGAACATAACTGGGAAGTGATCTGTCTATGGATACCACATCTGCAAGCTGATGTTGGAGAAAACCAAATCAATCAGATGACCGATGGCTGGGAGACAAATTGGAACAGATTTAGAGAGGACACAGTATCCATAAGGTATACCGACGCATTTTCTGTGGTGCAATCAAAATGAATATTAAAGTCACCAAGTACCATGAGATGCAAGAATCTGATTGCCAAATAAGAAAGGGCATCCCCCAGAAAATTGAGAAATGCCCCAGTCTGGCCTGGGGGTATATAAATTAGGACATCATCCAGTGGCAGCTGCTTCGGAACGGGGTTGGTGTAAAATAAAATGAAAATAATGTACCTGTTGTCGCTGCAGCCCCCGCCGCCTCTCCTCCGTCTTTGGCAGTGCACTGGCAGAATGGAAGCACCCAGGCTCCCAGACTCTCCAAGCCAATCACAATGCAGCTTTACGGCTGCGTTGTGATTGGTCTGAGCTCTGTGGTTCGGTGCTCAGAGAGGGACTGGAAGCCTGTGCATGTTCCTCACCAGGCTGAGCATTACAGCCTGGTTGGGAACATGTGAAGGGCGCATGACGGTTTGACCAGCCCAAGAGGGTCGCCAAACCATCAAGCGCACTTAGGGAGCGCAAAACACTCCTTCGCAAGCTGTGGCCAGCCCCACTCCACCGTAACCTGGCTCTGAGTCAACAGTGAAAATAAAATGATAATAAGGTAATGTTATTATCATTTTCTTTTTTTGCACTGATCAAAGAGTAGTGAGGCAATGATCCTCCGCCTTAGCGGAGGAGCTGGAACTGATAACACCATTAAATTGCTGAGGGTAAAGGGAAATGCAAAACTAAAATGTCTCAGTACCAGACAGTTCAATGGTCTAAAGAAATGAACAATTATAATTTTGTTTATACACAATAGCAATACCCCCATCCCTTTCGCAGGGATGGTCCAAGTTGCTCTTCTTATAGCCCTTGGGAATGACCATTTCAATCACAGGAGTTGTCATGCTGGAGAGCCAGGTCTCCATGATAAAAAGGATATCAGGTGAATCATCACACAGTAAATCAAAAATTCAAGTAGCATGTTTCTGGAGGGAGTGCATGTTAAGCAGATACTCTGAGAAGAGCACTGCCTGGGATGTCTTAACAACAGGCAGAGGAGGCGCACAGGACGGATGCCCCTCCGCGCTGAAACCACATGTGCCACAAATGAGTGGAGAAGCATCATTGTTTAAGTCAAGGTATAGAATACAAGCATACCTCATGCGGAGTGACCAAAGCTCGTTTGAGGTGTAGTGTATAGGAGTGTTAGGATCTAGTGAGTCTTGGACATAGTGGCTGGCCATTGCCGCTGATTCAAAAACAACAGTTGAAGGACAGAATGCAGAACAATGTCATACATTCACCCCAGTACAGAGATCTGAGCCTAAATCCATCGTTTTTTTGCACTCCACACCACCCCAGTTCAGACATGGCCATAAGCACGTCAGCCTTGACCCTGTGCCTCATGGGAACAGTCCAGCCCGAACTGCCAAGCCATTTCTTTCCTGGACCGGAATCAAGCATCCTAGGACCGGTTTCTGGCTATCAGCCGTCTTCAGCCAGGATAGCTTGACTCCAGTGGTGTGGAGAGCATGGGACTCGCGTCTGAGCATACCCATCCCACTCGGGGTGACAAATGCAAACACAAGTTGATGGACAGAATGCAGAACAATGTCATACATTCACCCCAGTACAGAGATCTAGGCCTAAATCCATCGTTTTTTTGCACTCCACACCACCCCAGTTCAGACATGTCCATATGCAAATCAGCCTTGACCCTGTGCCTCATGGGAACAGTCCAGCCCGAACTGCCAAGCCATGTCTTTCCTGGACCGGAATCAAGCATCCTAGGAACGGTTTCTGGCTATCAGCCGTCTTCAGCCAGGATAGCTTGACTCCAGTGGTGTGGAGAGCATGGGACTCACGTCTGAGCATACCAATCCCACTCGGGGTGACAAATTCAAAAACAACAGTTGATGGACAGAATGCAGAACAATGTCATACATTCACCCCAGTACAGAGATCTGGGCCTAATCCATCGTTTTTTTGCACTCCACACAACCCCAGTTCAGACATGGCCATATGCAAATCCGCCATGACACTGTGCCTCATGGGAACAGTCCAGCCCAAACTGCCAAGCCATGTCTTTCCTGGACCGGAATCAAGCATCCTAAGACCGGTTTCTGGCTATCAGCCGTCTTCAGCCAGGATAGCTTGACTCCAGTGGTGTGGAGAGCATGGGACTCACATCTGAGCATACCCATCCCACTCGGGGTGACAAATGCAAAAACGACAGTTGATGGACAGAATGCAGAACAATGTCATACATTCACCCCAGTACAGAGATCTGGGCCTAAATCCATCGTTTTTTTTGCACTCCACACCACCCCAGATCAGACATGGCCATACGCAAATCAGCCTTGACCCTGTGCCTCATGGGAACAGTCCAGCCCGAACTGCAAAGCCATGTCTTTCCTGGACCAGAATCAAGCATCCTAGGACCGGTTTCTGGTTATCAGCCATCTTCAGCCAGGATAGCTTGACTCCAGTGGTGTAGAGAGCATGGGACTCACGTCTGAGCATACCCATCCCACTCGGGGTGATAAATGCAAAAACAACAGTTGATGGACAGAATACAGAACAATGTCATACATTCACCTCAGTACAGAGATCTGGGTCTAAATCCATTGTTTTTTTGCACTCCACACCACCCCAGTTCAGTCATGGCCATATGTAAATCACCCTTGACCCTGTGCCTCATGGGAATAGTCCAGCCCGAACTGCCAAGCCCCTGTCTTTCCTGGACCGGAATCAAGCATCCTAGGACCGGTTTCTGGCTATCAGCCGTCTTCAGCCAGGATAGCTTGACTCCAGTGGTGTGGAGAGCATGGGACTCACGTTTGAGCATACCCATCCCACTCGGGGTGATAAATGCAAAAACAACAGTTGATGGACAGAATACAGAACAATGTCATACATTCACCTCAGTACAGAGATCTGGGTCTAAATCCATTGTTTTTTTGCACTCCACACCACCCCAGTTCAGTCATGGCCATATGTAAATCACCCTTGACCCTGTGCCTCATGGGAATAGTCCAGCCCAAACTGCCAAGCCCCTGTCTTTCCTGGACCGGAATCAAGCATCCTAGGACTGGTTTCTGGCTATCAGCCGTCTTCAGCCAGGATAGCTTGACTCCAGTGGTGTGGAGAGCATGGGACTCACGTTTGAGCATACCCATCCCACTCGGGGTGACAAATGCAAAAACAACAGTCGATGGACAGAATGCAGAACAATGTCATACATTCACCCCAGTACAGAGATCTGGGCCTAAATCCATAGTTTGTTTGCACTCCACACCACCCCAGTTCAGACATGGCCATATGCAAATAAGCCTTGACCCTGGGCCTCATGGGAACAGTCCAGCCCGCTGATTGCCTTTCTTTTCCCTTTCTGCGCTTTGATTTGAGTTGGGAGCAACCAAAAGAGAAAACCCTTCAGGTAAGTTCTTCTTCTATTCAAAAGGGTTGTATGACGTTACAACTCATGCTTTTACCCCGCATTCCGTAACAATGCACTTTTTTACCCCGACTTGCTGTCGGGGTGCGCTGGATGTTGGAATAGTATAATTTACTGTTCCAACTCCAATACATGCAACAGTAGGGAAGGTGTTGGGGTTAAATCCGAAAACCTTCTACAGCCTACCGCAAGCCATTTTCATTGCAGATGCATGCGGGGGAAAAGCATGCGTTATAATGAATGTGTTTTAGCAGTTGTTTCTCATTCAAAAGGGATTAATGTTGAAATTCTCTTACATTATTAAATCATTAGGTGAAATATGACCCAACTTCACATATGACACTGATGCCCTGTTCTCTATGATCACCTGCCCAAATTATAACGAGAGGTTACTAATTTCTGTCGTTCATTCGTTTATGTGGACACCAAGACAATATCTACTCCCCTGGTTTTCTTTAAACAAGCAAAACATGAGGACTCTGTTTCTTTGATTCTTGTTTTTTGTGTAATGTTTAATATACAACATAATCCTTTGATTGTAGGTTCCCTTTTCACCCTGGAATCATGGGCAACCTGGTGTGACCTGAGATGGTTTAATTGACTTCCTTCTATTACAACTACATACCACACCATTATAACAAAATCAAGTTGAGTTGGTCTGCTTCCGTATGTTATTCATTGTAATACTTCACTATTCGATCCTGGTATCTAATGTGAAAGTAGATGGGAGAGAAAACTGGTAGAGTTATGATTTTGAGGAGCACCCTTCTCTCTCACACCGATGACACAGAGCAGCGCATTAAATGCCAGTTCATACGGGACTACTTCTACCATAATCCTTAAGCCATACACATCAGAGGAAGCTCACACTAAGCAACGCGCACCCTCACACACAGGAATGTGCAATGGGCTCCATGGGTAGGAAACCACTTTAAGTGGCAGTTTTTTAAACAACTGGTGATTCCAACCAGGAACAAAGACATCAGAAATTAGGTGGATTTTCGACCAGGAGCGGCCCGTGCAGGTAAGGGCGGTGATGCCTGGTGGGGGGGATATTAAATAACTAATTAATTTTCCCTCATGGTCGTCTCTCGAAATAACCCACCAAACCCAGCAACACCGCTTTTACCTGCACAGGCCGCAGCTGTTTTCGATACAGCACCCTTGACGAAGTAAATGACAGGCCACAAGGATAAAGGCAGTGTATATACAGGGCTATGGTTTTCCTCTTGAGCAAAACTTCACAAAGCTTAGTCTTCTTTTACCCTAAGCACTCCACAGTGTGACTACAGGGGCAGTTCACCACTTGTTGCTATGAAACGTCATACGGTAATAGTAGCATGAGATACAGAACTAACGATTTATAAGTGATTTTGATCATCCCTTGTTTGCAGTGTTGTGCGTTCCACATTCATTACATTGTTGGTATGTGCTGTATTTGTGTTGTTTTGTTAAATGCTACTAATGTGTGGCATACCGCCTCTCCCCAAACCTTGGAAAAGGAGGCAAAGAAAACAATTGGAACCATGTGCTGAATGTATGTATGTATGTATGCCGTTCTCATTTCAGACACTACTAGGTGCTATGCCCACTGGCCAAACACTATTAGGTACCATACCTACTGGCTAATTAAGCCTGCATGTTTTAAAGATACATTTCCCACTAAACTTACTGCACTGGTAGGGGTAGTACTTGATGTAGACAAGGATTAGGGGTTTAATAGGTCCTGGCGAAAGCCGAGGACTCGTAGTAGTGATGGAGCAAGGTGGAAATACAAAATTTTGTGTACCCTTGTGAAATCATACTTCCATAATCGTAATTTGAACTAATTGAGTGACGCATGAAACTCATCAACATAGAATAAAAGTTGCACCTACACAGACATACGTGGGAAACTAATTATGCTTATATTGCAATCATAATTAACTAATCTTGTGATTCTGTCATGTCCTAAATTAATAAGCGTAAATTCAGGGGTTTTGTCCTACGTTACCAGGCAGGACACAGAAATTTAAATAATACAAAGGCGCCTGGTCTCGAGTTTAGTGCTGTTTTTTAATTACCAGCAAACTTTGAGCTTCAAATTAATTATACAGCTCATGTGTCATTTCACTTATTTTTAACCAACTTCATATTTACATTCTTTTAGTCCATGTGCGAGGTTCTAACACATCCTGACATAAATTATAAACACATTGTGCCAAACAAAACATAATTTGATACAATTTCATGCATATGAACAAATCAATACAATTCTATCTTTATGAAAACTTTATGCGAAGGTACGCCAGAAACAGTTGTATTTCAGTCCTGCCTACTTATTTCTTTATATATTTTAGGACTGAATTTCACCATGGGCTTG